>NC_091289.1:115517556-116811977 GCF_032444005.1 Ranitomeya imitator
GGAGATTCCTGCCACACTGGAGGAGTTAATAACTTTCTCCACTCGAATTGACCTCCGTTTTAACGAGCGGAGGTTAGAGCGAGCCCAGTGTAGGCAGAGGTTTCGGCTGGCTCCTACCTTCGCCAAACTTCTGGAATCCCCGGTCCTGGTTCCTGAGTCACATGAGGCCAGGGAAGTGTCACAAGCGGGATCTAAGTCCCGCACCGCTTGTGCACTCAAGGTCTGTCATGTTTGCCAGCAGTCAGGACATCTAGCCACCAGATGTTCTCAGCGATCGAGGAAACGTCAGCGTTTAGTGGTAGTAGGTGGAGGTATACTAAACACGGCGACGTTTGCCTCTAAATTGTCCTTTAAGGGGACAATTACTATAGGCTCATTCTCCCACTCGGTAGAGCTCTGCGTGGATTCTGGGGCGGAGGGCAATTTTATGTCTTCTGCCTTCGCCCAACGTCACGCAATACCCCTGGTTATGCTAGCTCAACCAGTAACGGTACGAGTGGTGAATGGGTCGGCACTGCCCTCACAGATAACACACCAGACCATCCCTTTTACTCTGTCCATGTCACCATCTCATCAGGAGATTATATCTCTGCTCGTCATTCCTGAGGGAATTGATGAGGTCCTGTTGGGAATACCTTGGCTACGGTACCACTCTCCTCATATCGAGTGGTCCTCTGGCAGAATCCTGGGATGGGGCGAATCTTGTGGGGGTAGGTGTCATGATCCCAATGGCAGGGGATCACAAAAGGACAAGCACACAAAAAACAGAACAAGCTCTAGGGTGATGGAAACTGAGCTGACCGCGATCCTGAACCTAATTCACAACACTAGCAGTAGCCGGGGAACGTGCCTACGATGATTCTAGACGTCTCGCGCCAGCCGAAGGACTAGCTTCCCCTATTAGAAGAAACAAAGACCTCTCTTGCCTCCAGAGAAACACCCCACAGAAATAGCAGCCCCCCACATGTAATGACGGTGAAATGAGAGGAAAGCACATACGTAGTAATGAAAACAGATTCAGCAAAATGAGGCCCGCTAAAACTAGATAGCAGAGGATACAAAAGTGAACTGCGCGGTCAGCGAAAAACCCTACAAAAAACCATCCTGAAATTACCTGAACTCATGTGCCAACTCATGGAACATGAGGAGTAATATCAGCCCACTAGAGCAACCAGCAACAAGGAATCACATAACTGCAAGCTGGACTAAAACAAAAATAAAGCAAAACGTGGAACAGGAAAATCAAAAACTTAGCTTGTCCTGAAGATTACAGAAGCGGAAAGCAGAGGTAACAAGACACACTGATTACATTGATCACCGGCGAGGAAATGACAAGAAAGCCAGGTTAAATAGGAAACTCCCATATCCTGATAGAACAGGTGGACACCAGAGACCGCAGAGAACACAAGTCACCCAGTACCATCTGCAACCACCAGAGGGAGCCCAAAAACAGAATCCACAACAGTACCCCCCCCTTGAGGAGGGGTCACCGAACCCTCACGAGAACCACCAGGGCGACCAGGATGAGCCCTATGAAATGCACGGACCAAATCAGCAGCATGAACATCAGAGGCAACCACCCAAAAATTATCCTCCTGACCATAACCCTTCCACTTGACCAAATACTGAAGTTTCCGTCTGGAAACACGAGAATCCAAGATCTTCTCCACAACATACTCCAATTCTCCCTCCACCAGCACCGGAGCAGGAGGCTCAAGCGAAGGAACAACAGGTACCTCATACTTCCGCAACAACGACCGATGGAACACATTATGAATAGCAAACGATGCCGGGAGATCCAAACGAAACGACACAGGGTTAAGAATTTCCAAGATCCTATAGGGACCGATAAACCGAGGCTTGAACTTAGGAGAAGAGACCTTCATAGGAACAAACCGAGAAGACAACCACACCAAGTCCCCAACACGAAGTCGAAGACCCACGCGGCGACGGCGATTAGCAAACTGCTGAGCCCTCTCCTGGGACAACTTCAAATTGTCCACCACATGACTCCAAATCTGATGCAACCTATCCAGCACCATGTCCACTCCAGGACAATCAGAAGGCTCCACCTGACCAGAGGAAAAACGAGGATGAAACCCCGAATTACAAAAGAAAGGAGAAACCAAGGTAGCAGAACTAGCCCGATTACTAAGGGCAAATTCGGCATGCGGCAAAAAGGTAACCCAGTCATCTTGATCAGCAGAAACAAAACACCTCAAATAAGTTTCCAAGGTCTGATTAGTTTGTTCCGTCTGGCCATTTGTCTGAGGATGGAATGCAGACGAAAAGGACAAATCAATGCCCATCTTAGCACAGAACGTCCGCCAAATTCTAGACACAAACTGGGATCCCCTGTCAGAAACAATGTTCTACGGAATCCCATGCAAACGAACCACGTTCTGAAAAAACAGAGGGACCAACTCAGAGGAGGAAGGTAACTTAGGCAAGGGGACCAGATGAACCATCTTAGAAAAGCGGTCACACACAACCCAGATGACGGACATTTTTTGAGAGACAGGGAGATCCGAAATAAAGTCCATGGAAATGTGCGTCCAAGGCCTCTTCGGGATAGGCAAAGGTGACAACAATCCACTGGCCCGAGAACAGCAAGGCTTAGCCCGAGCGCAAACTTCACAAGACTGCACAAAAGAACGCACATCCCTCGACAAGGAAGGCCACCAAAAAGACCTGGCCACCAAGTCTCTAGTACCAAATATTCCAGGATGACCTGCCAACGCAGAAGAATGGACCTCGGAGATGACTCTACTGGTCCAATTACCCGGAACAAACAGTCTTTCAGGCGGACAACGATCAGGTTTATCCGCCTGAAACTCCTGCAAAGCACGTCGCAAGTCTGGGAAGACAGCCGACAAAATCACCCCATCCCTAAGGATACCAGTGGGCTCAGAATTTCCAGGGGAGTCAGGCACAAAACTCCTAGAAAGAGCATCCGCCTTCACATTCTTTGAACCTGGCAGGTATGAAACCACAAAATCGAAACGGGAGAAAAACAGTGACCAACGAGCCTGTCTAGGATTCAGACGCTTGGCAGACTCAAGGTAAATCAGATTTTTGTGATCAGTCAAGACCACCACACGATGTCTAGCACCCTCAAGCCAATGACGCCACTCCTCAAATGCCCACTTCATGGCCAAAAGCTCCCGATTACCAACATCATAATTCCGCTCAGTGGGCGAAAACTTTCTAGAAAAGAACGCACATGGCTTCATCACCGAGCAATCGGAGCTTCTCTGTGACAAAACCGCCCCCGCTCCAATCTCAGAAGCATCAACCTCAACCTGAAAAGGAAGCGAAACATCTGGCTGACGCAACACAGGAGCAGAAGAAAACCGGCGCTTAAGTTCCTGAAAGGCCTCCACAGCCGCAGGAGACCAATCAGCAACATCACCACCCTTCTTAGTCAGATCCGTCAAAGGCTTAACAACACTAGAAAAATTAGTTATGAAACGACGATAAAAATTAGCAAAGCCCAAGAACTTCTGTAGACTCTTAAGAGATGTAGGCTGCGTCCAGTCACAAATAGCTTGAACCTTGACGGGATCCATCTCAATAGTAGAATGGGAAAAAATATACCCCAAAAAAGAAATCTTCTGGACTCCAAAGAGACACTTTGAACCTTTTACAAACAAAGAATTGGCCCGCAGGACCTGAAACACCTTCCTGACCTGCTGAACATGGGACTCCCAGTCATCAGAAAAAACCAAAACATCATCCAAATACACAATCATAAATTTATCCAGATATTCACGGAAAACATCGTGCATAAAGGACTGGAAGACAGAAGGAGCATTAGAAAGTCCAAAAGGCATCACCAAATAATCAAAATGGCCCTCAGGCGTATTAAATGCGGTTTTCCACTCATCACCCTGCTTAATCCGCACAAGATTATACGCACCCCGAAGATCAATCTTAGTGAACCATTTAGCCCCCTTAATGCGAGCGAACAAATCAGTCAACAATGGCAAATGATACTGATATTTGACCGTAATCTTATTCAAAAGACAGTAATCTATACAAGGCCTCAAGGAACCATCTTTTTTGGCCACGAAAAAAAAACCTGCTCCCAAAGGAGATGAAGATGGACGGATATGTCCCTTTTCCAAGGACTCCTTAACATAATCCCGCATAGCAGTATGCTCTGGCACTGACAGATTGAACAAACAACCTTTAGGAAATTTACTGCCAGGAATCAAATCTATAGCACAATCGCAATCCCTGTGAGGAGGAAGCGAATTGAGCTTAGGCTCCTCAAAAACATCCCGATAATCAGACAAAAATACAGGAACCTCAGAAGGAGTAGATGAAGCGATAGAAATCGGAGGTGCATCATCATGAACCCCCTGACATCCCCAGCTTAACACAGACATTGTTTTCCAGTCCAGGACTGGGTTATGAGTTTGTAACCATGGCAGACCAAGCACTAAGACATCATGTAAATTATACAGTACCAGGAAGCGAATCACCTCCTGATGAACGGGAGTCATACGCATGGTCACGTGTGTCCAGTACTGAGGTTTATTCATAGCCAAAGGTGTAGAGTCAATTCCTTTCAAAGGAATAGGGACTTCCAGAGGCTCCAGACTAAACCCACAGCGGTTGGCAAATGACCAATCCATAAGACTCAGGGCAGCGCCTGAATTCACATAGGCATCGACGGAAATGGCTGATAATGAACAAATCAGAGTCACAGACAGAATGAACTTAGACTGTAAAGTACTAATGGCAACAGACTTATCAACCTTTTTTGTGCGTTTAGAGCATGCTGATATAACATGAGCTGAATCACCACAATAAAAACACAACCCATTTTTCCGCCTATAGTTTTGCCGTTCACTTCTGGACTGAATTCTATCACATTGCATTGTCTCAGGTGCCTGTTCAGAAGACACCGCAAAATGATGCACAGGTTTGCGCTCCCGTAAACGCCGATCAATCTGAATAGCCATAGTCATAGACTCATTCAGACCTGTAGGCGCCGGGAACCCCACCATAACATCTTTAATGGCCTCAGAAAGGCCATCTCTGAATTTTGCAGCCAGAGCGCACTCATTCCACTGAGTAAGCACCGACCATTTCCGAAATTTCTGACAATATATTTCTGCTTCATCTTGCCCCTGAGAGAGAGCCAATAAAGCTTTTTCAGCCTGAATCTCTAGGTTAGGTTCCTCATAGAGCAAACCCAATGACAAAAAAAACGCATCCACATTGAGCAACGCAGGATCCCCTGGTGCCAATGCAAATGCCCAATTCTGAGGGTCACCCCGCAGGAAAGATATTACAATTTTAACTTGCTGAGCAGGGTCTCCAGAGGAGCGAAATTTCAAAGAAAGAAACAACTTGCAATTGTTCCTAAAATTCAGAAAACTAGATCTATCTCCAGAAAAAAACTCTGGGATAGGAATTCTAGGTTCAGACATAGGAGCATGTACAACAAAATCTTGTATATTTTGAATCTTAGCAGCAAGATTATTCAGGCTGGAAGCCAAACTCTGGACGTCCATGATAAACAGCTGAGGTCAGAGCCATTCCAGGATTAAGAGGAGGTAAGACGCAGCCAGGCTGCAATTAAGGCTAGGCAGCAAACTCTGAGGGAAGGGGAAAAAAAAAAAAACTTCCTCAGACTACTTTTCCTCCTACTTCAGCCAATACGATTACCACTTTTGGGCCGGCGATACTGTCATGATCCCAATGGCAGGGGATCACAAAAGGACAAGCACACAAAAAACAGAACAAGCTCTAGGGTGATGGAAACTGAGCTGACCGCGATCCTGAACCTAATTCACAACACTAGCAGTAGCCGGGGAACGTGCCTACGATGATTCTAGACGTCTCGCGCCAGCCGAAGGACTAGCTTCCCCTATTAGAAGAAACAAAGACCTCTCTTGCCTCCAGAGAAACACCCCACAGAAATAGCAGCCCCCCACATGTAATGACGGTGAAATGAGAGGAAAGCACATACGTAGTAATGAAAACAGATTCAGCAAAATGAGGCCCGCTAAAACTAGATAGCAGAGGATACAAAAGTGAACTGCGCGGTCAGCGAAAAACCCTACAAAAAACCATCCTGAAATTACCTGAACTCATGTGCCAACTCATGGAACATGAGGAGTAATATCAGCCCACTAGAGCAACCAGCAACAAGGAATCACATAACTGCAAGCTGGACTAAAACAAAAATAAAGCAAAACATGGAACAGGAAAATCAAAAACTTAGCTTGTCCTGAAGATTACAGAAGCGGAAAGCAGACGTAACAAGACACACTGATTACATTGATCGCCGGCGAGGAAATGACAAGAAAGCCAGGTTAAATAGGAAACTCCCATATCCTGATAGAACAGGTGGACACCAGAGACCGCAGAGAACACAAGTCACCCAGTACCATCTGCAACCACCAGAGGGAGCCCAAAAATAGAATCCACAACAGGTAGGTGTCAGAGGGAGTGCGTTCAGGTTGCCACTACAGAGGTACCCGCAGATCTTTCCTCTCTCCCCAAGCAGTATTGGTCTTATGCAGACGTGTTCTCCAAAAAGGCGGCGGAGATCCTTCCGCCCCATCGCCCCTATGACTGTCCTATAGATCTCTTGCCTGGTGCTGAGCCTCCCCGGGGTCGAGTCTATCCGCTATCTCTCCCGGAGACGGAGGCAATGTCACAGTACATCCAGGAAAATCTGGCAAGAGGATTCATTAGGAAGTCAGTGTCACCTGCTGGGGCAGGGTTCTTCTTCGTGCAGAAGAAGAATGGAGAATTGCGTCCATGCATAGACTACAGGGGTCTTAACGCCATCACCGTTAAGAACAAGTATCCTTTGCCCTTGATATCTGAGCTCTTCGATAGGCTTCGGGGAGCAAGGGTATTTACTAAATTTGATCTGCGGGTTGCTTACAACCTGATTCGCATCCGTGAGGGGGACGAATGGAAGACAGCTTTTAACACCAGGGATGGTCACTATGAATATCTGGTGATGCCCTTCGGGCTCTGTAATGCCCCAGCCGTTTTCCAAGACTTTGTGAACGATATCTTCCGGGATATGCTTTCCACCTCGGTCGTAGTCTATCTGGATGATATTCTCATCTACTCTCCAGATATTGACTCCCACCGGAGAGATGTTTGCAAAGTCTTCGACCTCCTACGGGCAAACTCCCTCTATGCCAAGTTGGAGAAGTGTATGTTTGAGCAGGAGTCCTTACCTTTCCTAGGCTACATTATCTCTGCCCAGGTATTGGCTATGGATCCTGCCAAACTACAGGCTGTGATGGACTGGCAGGAACCCCATTCTCTTAAAGCGGTGCAGCGCTTTATGGGGTTCATTAATTATTATCGCCAGTTCATTCCGCACTTCTCAACTTTGGTAGCTCCCTTGGTTGCCCTCACCAAGAAGGGGGCGAATCCCAAATTGTGGTCTGAGGAGGTCTCCAAGGCCTTTAACTCTATAAAGTCACACTTCGCTAGCGCTCCCATCCTACATCTCCCCGATGTTGATAAGCCATTTATCATGGAGGTGGATGCCTCTTCTGTTGGTGCTGGAGCAGTCCTCTTCTAAAAGGATGCTCAAGGTCGGAAGCATCCTTGCTTCTTTTTCTCCAAGACCTTCTCACCAGCAGAGAGGAATTATTCCATCGGGGACAGGGAGTTGCTAGCCATGAAGTTGGCTTTCTCGGAGTGGAGACATCTCTTGGAGGGTGCACGTTTTCCCTTCCAAGTCTTCATAGACCATAAAAATTTGGTGTACCTGCAGACAGCCCAGCGGTTGAATTCTCGCCAGGCCAGATGGTCCTTATTCTTCTCCCGGTTTCATTTCACCCTCCATTTTCTTTCTGGGGAGAAGAACATTCGGGCCGACGCTCTCTCTCGCTCCGGCATGTCATCTGCGGAGGAGGAGGAGCCTCGGCTTATTGTCCCCACCGAGAGCTTGAGAACTGTGGCCCCGGTTTCGCTAGAGTCTGTGCCCCCGGGCAAGACTTTTGTTCCATCCAATTTGCGACCGGAGGTTCTCTCTTGGGCACACTCGTCCAGGGTGGGTGGACATTTTGGTACCAAAAGGACATCTGAGTTACTGGCGAGGACGTACTGGTGGCCGCATATGGCTCGTGATGTCGCAGAGTATGTTTGGGCGTGTGTCTCTTGCGCCAAGAACAAGACTCCTCGGCAACGGCCAACTGGTTTGCTTTATCCTCTGCCGGTGGCGGACAGGCCCTGGGAGATGGTCGGGATGGACTTTGTGGTGGGCTTACCCAAGTCTCGTAACTGCACCATTATCTGGGTGATCACCGACCATTTTTCCAAAACAGTGCACTTGGTGCCTCTTCCACGGCTACCTTCTGCACGGGCGTTGGCTGTCTTGTTCGTCAAGCATATCTTTAGCCTACACGGTGTTAGGAGTCGAGTTTCCTCTGCTGCACAGGGGGAATCTCGATCCGTGTCTGATGCGGTCTCCCATTCGGTATCGGCCGCAGTGGGCTCTGCTCAGCGGAGACGTCGCTCCCAGCGTCTTGCTGGGGCTGATTCGGTGCATAGGGTCACTACTGCCTTTTCTGGCTTTCCTATGGTACCCTGCACTGATCTGCGGTGAGCGAGCCTCTCTGGGACTAAGTCCTTGTTTACTCACACTGAGCATGCTCAGGGCAGGGTCTCCCATTGGAGGTCGAGGGCCACATGTTCGGTCACATGCTCAGGTGCTGCAGTACATTCCATTGGTCCTTCTGGAAGGTCCTGAAAGGGCAAAACATGCTCAGGTACTGCAGCACTTTCCATTGGTCCTTCTGGAAGGTCCTGAAAGGGCAAAAACTTCAGTAGCAGCTTCCTGTGCTGCAACTATATAAACTGCGCATGACCGCACGGCCATGCGCTAGTATTGTCTTATGTTATGTGCTTTGCGCCAGTGTGGTCACATGTATGTGTGTTCAGGGACCCGGCTGAAATAAGCCCCTAGAATGCTGGCTCCTCCGGCGAGGAGATTGAGTCTGAGTGTATTCAGGGACCCGGCTGAAATAAGCCCCTAGAATGCTGGCTCCTCCGGCGAGGAGTTTTGTGTGTTTGTGTGACCACTGACTGCTCTCTGTTTGGGCAGTTAGCCTGTGCCTCTGTGGAGTCTAACAGGGCACAGTGCTTTCCTTTCACGGCTACTCAGTGAATTAACTGAGTTAGTCTATACCGCCATATAGCTCCGCCGTTTGCTAGCAGCAGGTACTCCTGCACGGTGGACCCCGGGCTGCGAACGCACCAATATCAATAAACATCTCTATTTACTCGGTGCGTTCCGCTAACCTTAACAGAATACTAGCGCCAGGGTCTGGCTAGTAAATGGCGGACATTCAGCAATCTTTGCGGTATATCCAGCAGCTGGAGGGTAGGTTGGCGGCTCTCGAGAGCTCAACCTCAGCTGTGGATGTTACCACAGTTGCTGTACAGGCTGCTAGCGTGGCTGCAGCAACCTTGTCCACTGCCACCCCTGTTCCGACGTTACCTCGCCTCCCGCTGCCAGAAAAATTTTCTGGAAATAGCAAAACTTGTAGGGGATTCGTGAGTCAGTGCTCTATTCACCTCGAGCTCCTGGCTGCATGTTTTCCTACAGAGCGGGCTAAGGTGGGATTTATTGTGTCTCTTTTGTCAGACAGGGCGTTGGAGTGGGCTACGCCACTGTGGGAGCGTGGTGATTAGAGTTGAGCGACCTTGACCTTTTTAGAGTCGAGCCGGGTTTTGCGAAACCCGACTATGTCCAAAGTCGGGTCGAGTGAAATCGGCCGATTATGACGTAAAGTCGGGATCGACCGAAACACGAAACCCAATGCAAGTCAATGGGGCAGCATAGTCGGCAGTGAGTGGGGGCCAGGAAAACACCTAGAGTGCCCATTTTAATGTCAAAACCATCCATTCTTCTTAATGAAGCTTGTCAAGCGTAATTTACCTTATAATAATTGGAAGGCATTTGAAATTGGGGGTCATTTGGCTAAAGTTGTGGGGGGTAGGGCTGGTTCAAGTAATTAGTGGGCCCAGGAAATCTGGACCACGTCACGGCAGTGGAGCAGGGAGAGGTAAGTATTTCAACTTTGCAAGTGCTGTGAACCTGAGCAAGCAGGGGGGGCCCACTCGTTGGCATTGGCACTGGCACAGGGCCCCTCAAAGTACAGCGGTGTGTTTGCACGGCGGGGGCGCCTCCCACCGGCAGCAACACTTTTGCGTACTATGAGAGGCCCTGTGCCAGTGACGTCGCCAACTAGTATTCCTCCCCCCACCTGATGAAGGAACCTGCACTTTCATCTGCACCTTCCTCTTTGTCCCCGTGTAAGGTGGTATGGTATGCGGGAAGAGCAACCTGACTTTCAGCAGGGTCACAATGTTGTTGTGTAGCGTGCACGGGGAATGTTGCGTTATGGGTCAATGTACCAGCAGACTCATCTATCACTGGCTGGGCAATGGGCACGATGAAGTGGAAACACAGATATAGGCCCAAAGAAGAAAGTTGGCTAAATGCAGTTCAAAATTGGTAACACAGGAATAACCAGGGGGCATTGCAGTGGAGGACAACTGGAATGAGAGGCTGACACAGAGAGTAGGGCCAAATCAGTAAGTAGTCGAAATGCAGTTCAAAATTGGCAACCGTAGTAAACAGGCGGCACAGCTTTGTTCAGTGGAGGAGAACAGCAAGGAGTGGCAGACACCGATAGTAGGCCCCAACCCAACTAGTAGGCCAAATGCAGTCTAACATTAACAACTACTTAACGAGAGGCTGAAAATGGTATTTCAGGACAGGAAACCAGGAGAACAGCAAGGAGTGGCAGACACCGATAGTAGGCCCCAAACCAACTAGTACGCCAAATGCAGTTGTTCCATTTAACCACAATTTAATGAGAGCCTGAAGATAGAAGCTCAGGAAAGGCAACCTGGGGAACACCTTGGAGTGTAACACACCATCTCTCTCCACCCCATACCCATTTTGTAGGCCTAATGCTGTGTACTTTTCTACAACTACTAAACGAGAGTCGGAAGACCGAAGCAATGGCAAGGAAACCTGGGGAACACCTTGGAGTGTAACACACCATCTCTCTCCACCCCATACCCAATTTGTAGGCCTAATGCAGCCTACTTTCCGACACCTACTAAACGAGAGCATGAAGATCGAAGCTCAGGAAAGGCAACCTGGGGAACACCTTGGAGTGTAACACACCATCTCTCTCCACCCCATACCCATTTTGTAGGCCTAATGCTGTGTACTTTTCTACAACTACTAAACGAGAGTCGGAAGACCGAAGCAATGGCAAGGAAACCTGGGGAACACCTTGGAGTGTAACACACCATCTCTCTCCACCCCATACCCAATTTGTAGGCCTAATGCAGCCTACTTTCCGACACCTACTAAACGAGAGCATGAAGATCGAAGCTCAGGAAAGGCAACCTGGGGAACACCTTGGAGTGTAACACACCATCTCTCTCCACCCCATACCCATTTTGTAGGCCTAATGCTGTGTACTTTTCCACCAACTACTAAACGAGAGCCGGAAGATCGAAGCTCATGAAAGGCAACCCGGGGAACACCTTGGAGTGTAACACAACCTCTCTCTACACCACGAAAGGGCTGATTCTTAGGAAGGAAGGCTGTTGTAAATAAGCATTGCGCGTCCGAGGGTGATTATATTCTTATTCGGTATCTACTCACCCTCGGACGCGCCATGCTTCTTGATTTGTAATTAATGTTTATTTGCAATGTGCTTTTGACTTACTCAATTATTTTTTTAATTATTGATTTTATTAAATTAATAGTTTAACATCTTATTGGAAATAATTTAAAGGAGACGCGACAGGACAACACTCGGTGGATGCCATATCTGTGTTAACAACTCCAAAAAACTTTCAGTTAACTTCTTGCAGGAGAAAGAAATTGTAGCTGTTGGACCTTTGTAGTACAGTTCCAGATATTTGTTGTGTGTTTGTTTTGATTGTTAAAATGTCTGCATTTGAGATCTCAACACGATCTTATTTTTTATAATCAAATTAATTTTTTAAATATTTTATTAGGTTGGTTCAAGGGGTACACGGGCCGCAGTAGACAGGTCAGTGGAGGCCTAGTGGAAGGAGGGACCGCAGATGCGCCACTGTTTCACCCATACACAATTAGTAGGCCTAATGCAGCGTAGTTTCCAACAGCTACTAAACGAGAGCCGGAAGATCGAAGCTCAGGAAAGGCAACCTGGGGAACACCTTGGAGTGTAACACAACCTCTCTCTACACCACGGAAGGGCTGATTCTTAGGAAGGAAGGCTGTTGTAAATAAGCATTGCGCGTCCGAGGGTGATTATATTCTTATTCGGTATCTACTCACCCTCGGACGCGCCATGCTTCTTGATTTGTAATTAATGTTTATTTGCAATGTGCTTTTGACTTACTCAATTATTTTTTTAATTATTGATTTTATTAAATTAATAGTTTAACATCTTATTGGAAATAATTTAAAGGAGACGCGACAGGACAACACTCGGTGGATGCCATATCTGTGTTAACAACTCCAAAAAACTTTCAGTTAACTTCTTGCAGGAGAAAGAAATTGTAGCTGTTGGACCTTTGTAGTACAGTTCCAGATATTTGTTGTGTGTTTGTTTTGATTGTTAAAATGTCTGCATTTGAGATCTCAACACGATCTTATTTTTTATAATCAAATTAATTTTTTTTATATTTAATGATGTTGGTTCAAGGGGTACACGGGCAGCAATAGACAGGTCAGTGGAGGCCTAGTGGAAGGAGTGACGGCAGACAGGCATCAAAGGCCTAACATTGGGCTGGCTGTAGGCAAGTTAAAATTGGTTCCAGGGGAACACGGCCATCAGTGGCCTGGTCAGTGTAGTTGTAGTTGAAAGAACGGGACGCAGACAGGCTTCGAAGGCCTAACATAACAAACTTGGGCTGGCTGTAGGCACTTTTAAATTGGTTCCAGGGGTACACGGGCAGCAGTGGTCTGGTCAGTGGAAGTCTAGTGGAAGGAGTGACCGCAGACAGGCTTCCAAGGCCTAACATAACAAACTTGGGCTGGCTGTAGGCACTTTTAAATTGGTTCCAGGGGTACACGGGCAGCAGTGGTCTGGTCTGTGGAAGTCTAGTGGAAGGAGTGACCGCAGACAGGCTTCGAAGGCCTAACATAACAAACTTGGGCTGGCTGTAGGCACTTTTAAATTGGTTCCAGGGGTACACGGGCAGCAGTGGTCTGGTCAGTGGAAGTCTAGTGGAAGGAGTGACCGCAGACAGGCTTCCAAGGCCTAACATAACAAACTTGGGCTGGCTGTAGGCACTTTTAAATTGGTTCCAGGGGTACACGGGCAGCAGTGGTCTGGTCAGCGGAAGTCTAGTGGAAGGAGTGACCGCAGACAGGCTTCCAAGGCCTAACATAACAAACTTGGGCTGGCTGTAGGCACTTTTAAATTGGTTGCAGGGGTACACGGGCAGCAGTGGTCTGGTCAGTGGAAGTCTAGTGGAAGGAGTGACCGCAGACAGGCTTCGAAGGCCTAACATAACAAAATTGGGCTGGCTGTAGGCACTTTAAATTGGTTCCAGGGGTACATGGGCAGCAGTGTATGGTCAGTGGAAGTCTAGTGGAAGGAGTGACGGCAGACAGTCTTCGAAGGCCTAACATAACAAAATTGGGCTGACTGTAGGCACTTTTAAATTGGTTCCAGGGTAACACGGCCAGCAGTGGCCTGGTCAGTGTAGTAGTTGTAGAAAGAAGGGACCGCAGACAGGCTTCGAAGGCCTAACATAACAAAAATGTCAAAACAATGGTATTGTCAGTGCCAGGCATTGAAGGATGTCAGCGCCTAGACTACACATTGGTGAAGCTGTGAGAGATAATTTTGCTAGTGGTAGAGCACTGTTTGAGCTGGGGGGGGGAACTGTCTTGTGGCCGGCGGTACAGGCACAGGGCCCCTCATATTACAACGGTGTGTCTGACGTTGGGTGCGCACCACCACCGCCAGAGACACTTTATTGTACTATGAGGGACCCAGTGGCAGTGCCGTCGACCAAAAGCGGCCACACCCACCTCTTCAGACAAACAGCACTCTCAAGGGTCCAAGCGCAAAGTGGCGATAGCACGGCCCCGTGTGGGGAGTTTGGCCATTTCGTGAGGTGGAAACATGTCGTATGCTGGACAATCAGGTGAAGAAAATTACGAGATTGGAAAAGTCATTCAGAATAGTCCACAGGCAAGACCTTTTCATAGGAAAGCTAGGTGTCAGCCGGGCAGGGTGGGGCAAAAGATTTTGAAATCCAGTTGTGGTTCATTTTAATGAAGGTTAGATCATCTACATTTTGGGTAGCCAGACGAGTCCTTTTTTCTGTTAGTATTGAACCTGCAGCACTGAATACTCTTTCTGATAGGACACTAGCTGCCGGGCAAGCAAGCTCCTGCAATGCATATTCTGCCAATTCTGGCCAGGTGTCTAATTTGGATGCCCAGTAATCAAATGGGAATGACGGTTGAGGGAGAACGTCGATAAGGGATGAAAAATAGTTTGTAACCATACTGGACAAATGTTGTCTCCTGTCACTTTGAATTGATGCTGCAGTACCTGTCCTGTCTGCGGTCATAGAAAAATCACTCCACAACCTGGTCAGAAAACCCCTCTGGCCAACGCCACTTCTGATTTCTGCCCCTCTAACACCTCTGGTCTGCTGGCCCCTGGAGCTCGTGTGAGAACGATCACGGGCGCTGTGTGCAGGGAATGCCAGAAGCAAACGGTCAACAAGAGTTGATTGTTTTGTTGCTAATATTAGTTCCAAGTTCTCATGTGGCATAATATTTTGCAATTTGCCTTTATAGCGAGGATCAAGGAGGCAGGCCAACCAGTAATCGTCATCGTTCATCATTTTTGTAATGCGTGTGTCCCTTTTGAGGATACGCAAGGCATAATCCGCCATGTGGGCCAAAGTTCCCGTTGTCAAATCTGCGGTTGTGCTTGGTTGAGGGGCAGTTGCAGGCAAATCTACGTCACTTGTGTCCCTCAAAAAACCAGAACCCGGCCTTGCCACGCCACCAATTTCCCGTGCCCCCGGGAAAGCTTCCTCATTAAAAATATACTCATCCCCATCATCCTCCTCATCCTCCACCTCCTCTTCGCCCGGTACCTCGTCATGTACACTGCCCTGACCAGACAATCGCTGACTGTCATCAAGGCTTTCCTCTTCCTCTGGTGCAGACGCCTGATCCTTTATGTGCGTCAAACTTTGCATCAGCAGACGCATTAGGGGGATGCTCATGCTTATTATGGCGTTGTCTGCACTAACCAGCCGTGTGCATTCCTCAAAACACTGAAGGACTTGACACATGTCTTGAATCTTCGACCACTGCACACCTGACAACTCCATGTCTGCCATCCTACTGCCTGCCCGTGTATGTGTATCCTCCCACAAAAACATAACAGCCCGCCTCTGTTCGCACAGTCTCTGAAGCATGTGCAGTGTTGAGTTCCACCTTGTTGCAACGTCTATGATTAGGCGATGCTGGGGAAGGTTCAAAGAACGCTGATAGGTCTGCATACGGCTGGAGTGTACAGGCGAACGGCGGATATGTGCGCAAAGTCCACGCACTTTGAGGAGCAGGTCGGATAACCCCGGATAACTTTTCAGGAAGCACTGCACCACCAGGTTTAAGGTGTGAGCCAGGCAAGAAATGTGTTTCAGTTGGGAAAGGGAGATGGCAGCCATGAAATTCCTTCCGTTATCACTCACTACCTTGCCTGCCTCAAGATCTACAGTGCCCAGCCACGACTGCGTTTCTTGCTGCAAGAACTCGGACAGAACTTCCGCGGTGTGTCTATTGTCGCCCAAACACTTCATAGCCAATACAGCCTGCTGACGTATGTCAGTAGCTGCCCCATAATGGGAGACCTGGTGTGCAACAGTGGCAGGTGCGGATGGAGTGTTTGTGCGACTGCGGTCTGTGGACGAGCTCTTGCTTCTGCAGGAGGACGAGGAGGAGGAGGAGGAGGAGGGGGTGCGAACGGCTACAGACAACTGTTTACTAGACCGTGGGCTAGGCAGAACTGTCCCAAACTTGCTGTCCCCTGTGGACCCTGAATCCACCACATTTACCCAGTGTGCCGTGATGGACACGTAACGTCCCTGGCCATGCCTACTGGTCCATGCATCTGTTGTCAGGTGCACCTTTGTGCTCACAGATTGCCTGAGTGCATGGACGATGCGCTCTTTAACATGCTGGTGGAGGGCTGGGATGGCTTTTCTGGAAAAAAAGTGTCGACTGGGTAGCTCGTAGCGTGGTACAGCGTAGTCCATCAGGTCTTTGAAAGCTTCGCTTTCAACTAACCGGTAGGGCATCATCTCTAACGAGATTAGTCTAGCTATGTGGGCGTTCAAACCCTGTGTACGCGGATGCGAGGCTAAGTATTTCCTTTTTCTAACCATAGTCTCATGTAGGGTGAGCTGGACTGGAGAGCTGGAGATCGTGGAACTAGCGGGGGTGCCGGTGGACATGGCAGACTGAGAGACGGTGGGAGATGGTATTGTTGCCGCCGGTGCCCTAGATGCAGTGTTTCCTACTACGAAACTGGTGATTCCCTGACCCTGACTGCTTTGGCCTGGCAAAGATACCTGCACAGATACAGCAGGTGGTGCGCTAAATGGTGGTCCTACACTGCCGGAAGGGATGTTGCGTTGATGACTAGCTTCATTGGCCGAGGGTGCAACAACCTTAAGGGACGTTTGGTAGTTAGTCCAAGCTTTCAAATGCATGGTGGTTAAATGTCTATGCATGCAACTAGTATTGAGACTTTTCAGATTCTGACCTCTGCTTAAGGAAGTAGAACATTTTTGACAGATGACTTTGCGCTGATCAATTGGATGTTGTTTAAAAAAATGCCAGACTGCACTCTTTCTAGCATCGGATACCTTTTCAGGCATTGCAGACTGAGCTTTAACCGGATGGCCACGCTGTCCTCCACCAGGTTTTGGCTTTGCCACGCGTTTTGGGCAAGATACGGGCCCGGCAGATGGAACCTGTGGCGATGTTGATGCCTGCTGCGGCCCCTCCTCCTCCTCTGCTTCAGAACTGCTGCCGCCTGCACCCTGTTCCCCCAATGGCTGCCAATCGGGGTCAAGAACTGGGTCATCTAATAACTCTTCTTGTACCTCCTGCGCAACTTCGTCTGTGTCACCGTGTCGTTCGGTGGTATAGCGTTCGTGATGGGGCAACATAGTCTCATCAGGGTCTGATTCTTGATCAGCACCCTGCGAGGGCAATGTTGTGGTCTGAGTCAAAGGACCAGCATAGTACTCTGGCTGTGGCTGTGCGTCAGTGCACTCCATGTCAGATTCAATTTGTAATGGGCATGGACTGTTAACTGCTTCACTTTCTAAGCCAGGGACGGTATGTGTAAAGAGCTCCATGGAGTAACCCGTTATGTCGCCTGCTGCATTCTTCTCTGTTGTTGTTTTTGCTGAAGAGGACAAGGAAGTGACTTGTCCCTGACCGTGAACATCCACTAACGACGCGCTGCTTTTACTTTTACCAGTTTCACGAGATGAGGCAAAAGAGCTAGAGGCTGAGTCAGCAAGATAAGCCAAAACTTGCTCTTGCTGCTCCGGCTTTAAAAGCGGTTTTCCTAATCCCAGAAAAGGGAGCGTTCGAGGCCTTGTGTAGCCGGACGACGAACCTGGCTCCACAGCTCCAGACTTAGGTGCAATATTTTTTTCCCCACGACCACCTGATGCTCCACCACTACCACTACCCTCATTACCAGCTGACAATGAACGCCCCCGGCCACGACCTCTTCCACTAGACTTCCTCATTGTTTTAAAAACGTAACCAAACTAACGTTATTTGTTGCAGTCACACAACTTACACGGTGAGCTATAACTTCAGTATGATTTAGCTACCCCTTTACAGGTTGGTGAGACCACAGCGAAAATCAGGCCCAATGTTACACACTCTTTTTTTGGTGGCTGCAAATTAGAGAGATGCCCCACACGCAGGACTGTCACTGAAGCACAAATGTTAATATTAATGTCACACTATTATTTTTTTTTTATTTTTATTTTTTTCAGGAACACTTTAGAAACCCCCCCAAAAAAAAAAAATAGATTTTTGCAGGGAGAATTTAGAAAACAAATGTAACAAACTATATGCTTTCTATGGGCCACTGAGTGAGAGATGACGCACACAGGAATCAGGAGTGGCACACAAGCCCAGAGGCCAATATTTTTCTACCAATGATTGATGGAGTTATTTTCTCTGGTAGATTTTGGAACCCAAATCAAGGAAAAAAAATGTAGGCTTTCTATGGACCACAATTGGAGAGAGAGAGAGAGAGAGAGAGAGAGAGAGATGGCACACCCAGGAGTCAAGACTGGCACACAAGCAGAAAGGCCAATATTAATCTCCCATTTTTTGGGGGGTTTTGTTTTTTTTTTTTGTTTTTGTTTTTTTTCAGGGAGACTTTAGAAAAAAAAATAATAAAAAAAATATGATTTTATCAGGAAGAATTTAGAAACCAAATAAAATAAAATGATTTTTTCAGGGAGAATTTATAAAACAAATAAAAACAAAAATAGGCGTTCTATGGCCCACTGACTGAGAGATGACGCACACAGGAGTCAGGAGTGGCACACAAGCCCAGAGGCCAATATTTTTCTACCAATGATTGATGTAGTTATTTTCTCTGGTAGATTTTGGAACCCAAATCAAGGAAAAAAAATATAGGCTTTCTATGGACCACAATTGGAGAGAGAGAGAGAGAGAGAGAGAGATGGCACACCCAGGAGTCAAGACTGGCACACAAGCAGAAAGGCCAATATTAATCTCCCACTGTTTTTTTTGTTTGTTTTTTTTTTTTTTTTCAGGGAGACTTTAGAAAAAAAAATAATAAAAAAAATATGATTTTATCAGGAAGAATTTAGAAACCAAATAAAATAAAATGATTTTTTCAGGGAGAATTTATAAAACAAATAAAAACAAAAATAGGCGTTCTATGGCCCACTGACTGAGAGATGACGCACACAGGAGTCAGGAGTGGCACACAAACCCAGAGGCCAATATTTTTCTACCAATGATTGATGTAGTTATTTTCTCTGGTAGATTTTAGAACCCAAATCAAGGAAAAAAAATATAGGCTTTCTATGGACCACAATTGGAGAGAGAGAGAGAGAGAGAGAGAGAGAGAGAGAGAGAGATGGCACACCCAGGAGTCAAGACTGGCACACAAGCAGAAAGGCCAATATTAATCTCCCACTGTTTTTTTTGGTTGTTTTTTTTTTTTTTTTTTCAGGGAGACTTTAGAAAAAAAAATAATAAAAAAAATATGATTTTATCAGGAAGAATTTAGAAACCAAATAAAATAAAATGATTTTTTCAGGGAGAATTTAGAAAACAAATAAAACCAAAAATAGGCGTTCTATGGCCCACTGACTGAGAGATGACGCACCCAGGAGTCAAGACTGGCACACAAGCAGAAAGGCCAATATTAATCTCCCACTGTTTTTTTTTTTTTTTTTCAGGGAGACTTTAGAAAAAAAAATAATAAAAAAAATATGATTTTATCAGGAAGAATTTAGAAACCAAATAAAATAAAAGGATTTTTTCAGGGAGAATTTAGAAAACAAATAAAACCAAAAATAGGCGTTCTATGGCCCACTGACTGAGAGAGAGAGAGAGAGATGGAACGCTTAGTACTGGCACACAAGCCCAAAGGGCAATATTAATCTCCCTTTTTTTTTCCAGGGAGAATTTCTAAAACCCAAAAAAAAAAAAAAATAGGCTTTCTATGGCCCACTATTTGTGAGAGAGATGGGACGCTCAGGACTGGCACAGATGGCACGCTCAGGACTGGCACAGAAGCCCAGAGGCCAATATTAATCTCCCTTTTTTTCTGGGAGAATTTATAAAACCAAAAAAATATTTAAATAGGCTTTCTATGGCCCACTATTTGTGAGAGAGATGGCACGCTCAGGACTGGCACAGATGGCACGCTCACAACTGGCACACAAGCCCAGAGGCCAATATTAATCTCCCTTTTTTCAGGGAAAATTTATAAAACCAAAAAAAAAATTAAATAGGCTTTCTATGGCCCACTATTTGTGAGAGAGATGGCACGCTCAGGACTGGCACAGATGGCACGCTCACAACTGGCACACAAGCCCAGAGGCCAATATTAATCTCCCTTTTTTCAGGGAAAATTTATAAAACAAAAAAAAAAATTAAATAGGCTTTCTATGGCCCACTATTTGTGAGAGAGATGGCACGCTCAGGGCTGGCACAGATGGCACGCTCAGGACTGGCACACAAGCCCAGAGGCCAATATTAATCTCCCTTTTTTTCAGGGAGAATTTATAAAACCCAAAAAAAAATAAAATAGGCTTTCTATGGCCCACTATTTGTGAGAGAGATGGCACACTCAGGACTGGCACACAAGCCCAAAGGCCAATATTAATCTCCCACTGTATTTTTATCAGGGAGAATTTATACACCCCACAAAAAAAAATACAGAAAAATGAAAAGGCTTTCTATGGCCCACTATGTGAGAGAGATGGCACACACAGGGATGGCACTCTAGCAGAAATGCCAAATTGCCAATCTTAATCTCCCACCAAAAAAAAAAAAAAAAAAACAGGGAATGTCCTACAATTACTATCTCCCTGCCTGCAGTAATCTCAGCCAGGTATGGCAGGCAGCTACTATCTCCCTGCCTGCAGTAATCTCAGCCAGGTATGGCAGGCAGCAATAAGGAGTGGACTGATGCACAAATGAAATAAAAAGTGTGGACAAACAAAAAAGATAGCTGTGCAGAAAGGAAGGAACAAGAGGATTTGTGCTTTGAAAAAAGCAGTTGGTTTGCACAGCGGCGTACACACAGCAATGCAGCTATCAGGGAGCCTTCTAGGGCAGCCCAATGAGCTACAGCGCTGAGGGGAAAAAAAAAAAAAAAAAAACTTCCACTGTCCCTGCACACCGAGGGTGGTGTTGGACAGTGCAAATCGCTGCAGCACAAGCGGTTTTGTGGTTAATGGACCCTGCCTAACGCTATCCCTGCTTCTGACAAAGCGGCAGCAACCTCTCCCTAAGCTCAGATCAGCAGCAGTAAGATGGCGGTCGGCGGGAACGCCTCTTTATAGCCCCTGTGACGTCGCAGACAGCAAGCCAATCACTGCAATGCCCTTCTCTAAGATGGTGGGGACCAGGACCTATGTCATCACGCTGCCCACACTCTGCGTTTACCTTCATTGGCTGAGAAATGGCGCTTTTCGCGTCATTGAAACGCGACTTTGGCGCGAAAGTCGCGTACCGCATGGCCGACCCCGCACAGGGGTCGGATCGGGTTTCATGAAACCCCGACTTAGCCAAAAGTCGGCGACTTTTGAAAATGTTCGACCCGTTTCGCTCAACCCTAGTGGTGATCATGTGGTGCAGAGTGCTCCGTTGTTCCTGAGCACTCTGAAAAAGGTCTTTTTAGGACCTCAAGTCACCCATGACACAGCGCTCCAACTACTGGCATTAACTCAGGGTGAGTCCTTGGTCAGCCATTTTTCCGTCCGCTTCCGTACTTTAGCTTCCGAGCTGGAGTGGTCGGATAAAGCCCTTATCCCCATATTTTGGAGGGGCCTGGCTGACCACATTAAGGACGCTATGGCCACTAGGGAGATTCCTGCCACACTGGAGGAGTTAATAACTGTCTCTACTCGTATTGACCTCCGTTTTGACGAGCGGAGGTTGGAGCGAGCCCAGTGTAGGCAGAGGTTTCGGCTGGCTCCCACCTTCGCCAAACCTTTGGAATCTCCAGGCCAGGCATCCGAGTCACATGAGGCCTTAGAGGTGACACAAGCGGGATCCAAGTCTCAGTCTGCCCTTGCACATAAGGTCCGTCATGTTTGCCAGCAGTCAGGACACCTTGCCTCCAAGGGTCCTCAGCGGTCGGGGAAACGTCAGCGTCTAGTGGCAGTTGGAGGAGGTACACTAGACATGGCGACGTATGCCTCAAAGTTGTCCTTCAAGGGGACAATTACCATAGGCCCATCCACTCTTATGGTCGAGCTATGCGTGGATTCTGGGGCAGAGGGTAACTTTATGTCTTCCGCTTTTGCCCAGCGTCACGCAATACCCTTGGTGATGCTCGCCAAGCCAGTAACCGTTTGAGTGGTAAATGGGTCAACACTACCTTCACAGATTACCCACCAAATCATTCCTTTTACGCTATCTGTGTCTCCATCACATCAGGAGATAATCTCCCTATTAGTCATTCCTGAGGGAATTGATGAGGTCCTGTTGGGGATACCATGGCTTCGCTACCATTCTCCTCATATTGAGTGGTCCTCTGGGAGAATTTTGGGATGGAGTAAATCCTGCGAGGGTAGATGTCTGAGGGAGTGCGTTCAGGTTGCTACTACACAGGTACCCGCAGATCTTTCCTCTCTCCACAAGCACTATTGGCCCTATGCAGACGTGTTCTCCAAAAGAGCTGCGGAGACCCTTCCGCCTCACCGCCCCTATGACTGTCCTATTGACCTCTTGCCTGGTGCTGAGCCTCCCCGGGGTCGAGTCTATCCGTTATCTCTCCCGGAGACGGAGGCAATGTCCCAGTACATCCAAGAGAATCTGGCAAGAGGATTCATTAGGAAGTCAGTGTCACCGGCAGGGGCAGGGTTCTTCTTCGTACAGAAGAAGACTGGAGACTTACATCCATGCATAGACTACAGGGGTCTTAACGCCATCACCGTTAAGAACAAGTACCCACTACCCCTGATATCTGAGCTGTTTGATAGGCTACGGGGAGCGAGGGTATTTACAAAGTTAGATCTGCGGGGTGCTTACAACCTGATTCGCATCAGTGAGGGGGATGAATGGAAGACGGCTTTTAACACCAGGGATGGGCACTATGAATATCTGGTGATGCCCTTCGGGCTCTGTAATGCCCCAGCCGTTTTCCAAGACTTTGTGAACGACATCTTCCGGGATATGCTCACCACCTCGGTCGTAGTCTATCTGGATGATATTCTCATCTTCTCTCCAGATATTGACTCCCATCGGAGAGATGTTCGCAAAGTCTTCGACCTCTTACGGGCAAACTCCCTGTACGCCAAGTTGGAGAAGTGTGTGTTTGAGCAGGAGTCCTTGCCTTTCCTTGGTTATATCATCTCTGCCCAGGGTTTGGCTATGGATCCTGCCAAGCTACAGGCTGTAATGGACTGGCAGGAACCCGATTCTCTTAAAGCGGTGCAGCACTTTATGGGGTTCATTAATTACTATCGCCAGTTCATTCCACACTTCTCAACTATGGTAGCTCCCTTGGTTGCCCTCACCAAGAAGGGAGCAAATCCCAAGTTGTGGTCAGAGGAGGTCTCCAAAGCCTTTCTCTCGATCAAGTCACACTTCGCTAGCGCTCCCATCCTACATCGCCCCGATGTTGATAAGCCATTTATCTTGGAGGTGGATGCCTCATCCGTTGGTGCTGGAGCAGTCCTTTTCCAAAAGGATGCTCAAGGTCGGAAGCATCCTTGCTTCTTCTTCTCCAAGACCTTCACACCAGCGGAGAGAAATTATTCCATCGGGGACAGGGAGTTGCTGGCCATGAAGTTGGCTTTTTCGGAGTGGAGACATCTCTTGGAGGGAGCTCGCTTTCCCTTCCAAGTCTTCACTGACCACAAGAACTTGGTGTATCTGCAAACGGCCCCAGCGGCTGAATTCTCGCCAGGCTAGATGGTCCCTGTTCTTCTCCCGGTTCCATTTTACTCTCCATTTCCTCTCCGGGGAGAAGAACGTTCGTGCTGACGCTCTCTCCCGCTCCGTGGTGTCATCGGAGGAGGAGGAGCCTCAGCTTATTGTCCCTTCTGAGAGCCTGAGAACTGTAGCTCCGGTTTCACTAGAGTCTGTGCCCCCGGGCAAGACTTTCGTACCAGCTAACTTGCGACCGGAGGTTCTCTCTTGGGCTCACTCCTCCAGAGTGGGTGGGCATTTTGGGACCAAGAGGACATCCGAGCTTCTGGCGAGAACATACTGGTGGCCGCATATGGCCCGAGATGTCAAGGACTATATTCAGGCGTGCGTTTTTTGCGCCCAGAATCGGTCTCCTCGGCAACGGCCTGCTGGGTTGCTTTACCCTCTACCGGTGGCAGACAGGCCCTGGGAGATGGTCGGGATGGACTTTGTGGTGGGTCTACCCAAGTCGCGTGGCTGCTCCATTATTTGGGTTGTCACCGACCATTTCTCCAAGATGGTGCATTTGGTGCCGCTTCCTCGGTTACCCTCAGCACGGGCCTTGGCGGTGTTGTTCATTAAACACATTTTCCGATTGCATGGTATGCCTGATAAGATTGTCAGCGATCGGGGTCCCCAGTTCGCATCTCGGTTTTGGAGAGAGCTCTGCCGTTTACTCAGCATAGAGTTAAACCTCTCCTCTGCATACCATCCCAAGACAAATGGGTTGGTGGAGAGAACCAACCAGACTCTGGTGACATATTTGCGACATTTCGTCTCTGCTAGGCAGGATGACTGAGCATCTTTGCTACCTTGGGCGGAATTTGCCCTGAACAACGCCGTAGCCGATTCCACTGGTCAAACTCCTTTTCTCCTTAATTACGGCCAGCATCCGCATGTCCCTGTGCCCATGCCCGTGTCATCCACCGATTCTAGGGTGGCAGACTGGGCGGTGGAGGCACGTGACATCTGGGACCGCACACAGGATGCCATCCGGGCCTCCAAGGAGAGAATGAGGGTTTCGGCTGATACACACCGGCGCCCCGCTCCGGTCTTTGCTCCTGGTGACTTAGTGTGGCTCTCCACCCGTAACATCAGGCTGCGAGTTGAGTCCACTAAGTTTGCTCCTCGCTACATTGGCCCGTTTAAGGTTCTGGAACAGGTCAACCCTGTGGTCTACCGTTTGGCTATTCCTCCATGCCTTGGTATCACCGATACTTTCCACGTTTCCCTCTTAAAGCCCGTTAATTTGTCCCGGTTTTCCGAGTCATCTGCTGGGACATCGGTTTCATCCACGGATGAGTTTGAGGTGAATGGTATTGTGGGGTGCAAGGTGGTACGAGGCAAGAAATTTTATCTGGTGGACTGGAAGGGTCACGGCCCAGAGGATAGAACCTGGGAGCCTGTGGAGCACATTCGGGCTCCGCTGCTTATCGCAGCTTTTGAGCGTAGTGAGGCTCAAGGAGGGGGGGGGCCCTAGGAGGGGGGGTAATGTTAGGAGTCGAGTTTCCTCTGCTGCACAGGGGGAATCTCGATCCGTGTCTGCTGCGGTCTCCCATTCGGTATCGGCCGCAGTGGGCTCTGCTCAGCGGAGACGTCGCTCCCAGCGTCTTGCTGGGGCTGATTCGGTGCATAGGGTCACTACTGCCTTTTCTGGCTTTCCTATGGTACCCTGCACTGATCTGCGGTGAGCGAGCCTCTCTGGGACTAAGTCGTTGTTTACTCACACTGAGCATGCTCAGGGCAGGGTCTCCCATTGGAGGTCGAGGGCCACTTATTCGGTCACATGCTCAGGTGCTGCAGTACATTCCATTGGTCCTTCTGGAAGGTCCTGAAAGGGCAAAACATGCTCAGGTACTGCAGCACTTTCCATTGGTCCTTCTGGAAGGTCCTGAAAGGGCAAAAACTTCAGTAGCAGCTTCCTGTGCTGCAACTATATAAACTGCGCATGACCGCACGGCCATGCGCTAGTATTGTCTTATGTTATGTGCTTTGCGCCAGTGTGGTCACATGTATGTGTGTTCAGGGACCCGGCTGAAATAAGCCCCTAGAATGCTGGATCCTCCGGCGAGGAGTTTTGTGTGTTTGTGTGACCACTGACTGCTCTCTGTTTGGGCAGTTAGCCTGTGCCTCTGTGGAGTCTAACAGGGCACAGTGCTTTCCTTTCACGGCTACTCAGTGAATTAACTGAGTTAGTCTATACCGCCATATAGCTCCGCCGTTTGCTAGCAGCAGGTACTCCTGCACGGTGGACCCCGGGCTGCGAACGCACCAATATCAATAAACATCTCTATTTACTCGGTGCGTTCCGCTAGCCTTAACACACGGTATGCCAGACAAAATTGTTAGTGACCGGGGTCCCCAGTTTGCGTCTCGATTCTGGAGAGAGCTTTGTCGTCTACTCAGTATTGAGTTGAATCTCTCTTCGGCATATCATCCCGAGACGAATGGGTTGGTAGAGAGGGCCAACCAGACCTTGGTCACATATTTACGACATTTTGTTTCTGCCAGGCAGGATGACTGGGCATCCTTGCTACCGTGGGCAGAGTTTGCACTTAACAATGCCGTAGCCGACTCTACCGATCAGACTCCATTCCTCCTAAATTACGGCCAGCATCCGCGTGTTCCTGTGCCCATGCCTGTGTCAGCTGCTGACTCCAGGGTGGCAGACTGGGCTGTGGAGGCACGGGACATTTGGGACCGCACGCAGGATGCCATTCGGGCCTCCAAGGAGAGAATGAGGTCCTCCGCCGATGTTCATCGGCGTCCCGCTCCGACCTTTGCTCCTGGCGACTTGGTGTGGCTCTCCGCCCGTAACATCAGGCTGCGAGTTGAGTCCACTAAGTTTGCTCCTCGCTACTTGGGTCCCTTCAAGGTTCTCGAACAGGTTAATCCTGTGGTCTACCGTTTGGCTCTTCCTCCACGCTTGGGTATCACCGACACCTTTCATGTGTCCCTCTTGAAACCCGTATACATGTCCCGGTATTCCGAGTCATCTGCCGGGACATCGGGTTCGTCTACGGACGATTACGAGGTGAACGCTATTTTGGGGTGCAAGGTGGTACGCGGCAAAAAGTTCTATCTGGTGGATTGGAAGGGTTATGGCCCAGAGGACAGGTCATGGGAGCCTGCTGAAAACATTCGGGCCCCACAGCTCATTGCCGCCTTCGAGCGTAGCGAGGCCCAAGAAGGGGGGGGCCCTAGGAGGGGGGGTAATGTTAGGTCTCGAGTTCCCGCTTCTGCACAGGGGGAATCTCGAGCCATCTCCGCTGCGGTCTCCCATTCTTATCCAGCTGCAGTGGAGTCTGCTCAGCAGGGACGTCGGTCCCAGCGTCTTGCTCAGTCTCACGCTGTACAGAGAGTTACTGCTGCTTCTTCAGCTTCTGCCATTAAAGTCAGTGCTGGTCAGCAACGAGCGGACTTCTCTGGGACTAAGTCCTTGTCTGCACACACTGAGCATGCCCAGGGCAAGATCTCCCATTGGAGATCGAGGGTCATGTGCTCAGGCTCTGCAGCACATTCCATTGGTCCTCTTGGCAGGTCTTGGAAGGGCAAAGTTTCTGTGGCCACTTCCTGTGCTGCAACTATATAAACTGCGCATGACCGCACGGCCATGCGCTAGTGTACAATTGTTAATGTGTGTATGTTGTGAGTGCAAGTCGTCCTTGGATACCCCTACCCTATTGAATGTCTGTTCGCGGAAGGTGTATGGTTGCTATCTAGCGCT
Organism: Ranitomeya imitator; assembly: GCF_032444005.1. Classification (NCBI taxonomy): domain Eukaryota; kingdom Metazoa; phylum Chordata; class Amphibia; order Anura; family Dendrobatidae; genus Ranitomeya; species Ranitomeya imitator. The sequence goes on from NC_091289.1 coordinate 115,544,991, forward strand.
CGACTTAGCCTACAGCACGAATCACACATTACAGCGTCCAGTTGCTGTGACCGCCAGTACGGCGCCGTGCACTTCCTCTGTGCTTTCCTTACCCAAGCCTGGGTGGTTAGTGGCGTTCGTCAGTGCGGCACCGCATGCACTCTTGTGCCTTAAAATCGTTATTTGGTTTCCTTACACACCCAGTTGCGGTGTTATGCCAGCAAGGGTCTAATCGGACTTCAATCCTAGTTGGGGTTGAGTTCGCTGACTACTTGCTTGCGCTCTATGTGCGGTACCGCGGTCCTGTGATGCAACAGGATCGCTTCCTTCACGTTGGGTGAAGTTTAACCCACGTGTGTATACTTATGAGTACCGCCATATAGTCCGTCGTTACTTGGCAGCAGGTTCCATCTCTGCACGGTGGACCCCGGGCTGCGAACGCACCATACTCTATCTGTCTTAATATTTGGTGCGTTCCGCTAGCCCTAACAGCATGTATGTGTGTCAGGTTCCCTTTAAAGTTTGGTAACTGCTTTACTGGTCCCAAGATAACAAACAAATGCTCTAGAACTTACTTTCTGTGCATGTTGTTAGGGCTAGTGGAACGCATCAAATAATTAGAGAAAAGGAATAAGGTGCTTTCACAGCCTGGGGTCCACCATGCAGAGATGGTACCTGCTGCTAAGAAATTAAGGACAATATGGCGGTACAATGAGGATACACATGGGTTAGCTTCACCCTGTGTGAAAGAAGCGAACCCTGTCGCGTCACAGGGCCGCAGTACTGCACGTAACAAAATTAATAATTAAATAGCACGACAGTGCATGCGATGCCGCACTGGCAGACACCACTAACCACCCAGACTTGGGTTTGGAAAGCGCAGTGATAGCGCACGGCGCTGCACTGGCGGTCACAGCAATAGACGCCGTTTGTGTACCAGTGTTGGTTTCAAGTCGGGCGCTAGATTACAATCATCCTCCTTACCCGAGCATTGAAACACAAGGGAGGGGATGATTTAAAGAGCGACTTTCACTCACAACACACACACATGAACAAGTGTATACTAGCGCATGGCCGTGCGGCCATGCAAACCTTTTATAGCTGCAGCATGTACAGGACCTTCCCAGAAGGACCAATAGGAGGCTGCCATAGAAGTTGAGCACCTTCAGGACCTTCCTCGAGGACCAATGGGATCTGCTGCAGTATCTGCGCATGTGACCCTCTATCTCCAACGGGTGATCTTGCCCTGGGCTTGCTCAGAAGGGGAAAAGCAGGACTGCTCGCCGCTGCCCAGCACTGGCTTCAATGGCAGAAGCAGGAAAAGCAGCATTAACCCTTTGCACAGAGTGAGACTGAGCGAGACGCTGGGACCGACGTCCCCGCTGAGCAGACTCCACTGCGGCTGATGCAGAAGGAGAGACCGCTGCAGACATGGTTCGAGATCCCCCCTGTGCAGCGGCAGGAACTCGACTCCTAACACATGTATCTAGCGATTTCTGCATATTATTTAGCACTAAGGAATTTTTGTAAAGGGAGAAAGGGGAAATTAAAATAATATATCTATAAAATAAAAGCCCCATATGGTTAATTTTTGTACTGTATAATGTTTTTACTAATACAATTTAACAAGTGTACGTACCACAAAAATGATGCTATGATTGCCTCAAGTTCCTTTCACTGAGTCTACCTGCTAGCCAAACTAGCATTCTAGATTGCATTGCAATGTTTAGTTGGAAGGGGGAGATAATGTTTTAAAAAATAATTATTTGAAAACATTATAAACATATTTTATTTGTTGCATAAATGTTTTAATTTTTCAATTTGACACCTGTATTTCTCCCCCACAAATATACTGTCGGCTATTGCAGAATTATTAGGCTGCATTCATACCTACTGGCATTTGTCTTTACGTGTTCCTTTTTTTGCAAGGACAATTTATCTTCTTTAACAAAAAATTATAAAACAAATTATTACAGTAAATCGAGACATTTAGCTCTGTAGGTCTTCTTTGGCGCTAATTTTTAGATTGTCAAATTGGAGATACATACACTGCACACCAATATTATGAGTATTGTGTTGTTGCTTTAGCCTTTTTGGCCATTACATGGAGGTTGCCAGTCCCTAGCATTTTTGGTTGACTCCAAATTTTCCTAGGGTTGTCTAAGTGGTAAAATACTTTGGTAAATCACTTAAATGTTGTATTTATGTCCATAATGTACGTTAAACAAAATTGTGGCTCTGGCAATAGATGTGGTAGCAAGCAAGAAAAAAATACAGATGACAAAAAAATGTGGAATCTGTTGACAGCAGCAACTCCACCGGCACTGTTGGCAGCTGCTGTCCAGTAGTAGTAGTAGTAGTATGAAACATGGGTCAAACTTGTCCTTCCTTGCCTCTTTCAAGAGTTAAAGTGGAGTACATCATGGAATATATGTCACATCATGGTATGTTTATTAGAAGGGAGAAAATGAGATGGTAATGGAGTACATGTCCCATCACAAATACCAATCACAGCAGGTTGATATAGCATCTGACGAAAATCAGCTCAGTATTCTACTCAGTCCACCTCCTCTCCCACCATAACATTTAACGTTATACATCAAAGAATTTCCAGTCCATCAATGACACCTGTTTTTACCCTATAGTCTTCTTACCCACAGGACCCCATTGGTTAAGGCACATACAAATACAACAGCATATTTTGTCAAGTTGATTTATTGAAAAACCTGAACAATCTGCTATTGTGCTTGCATAATATGTGGGTAGAGATGCAGGGCATTATTCTAAGGGCAAGCTGTGTTGCTGTTTCTGCGAGCCGTTGTGGTAGAAGAAGTGGCAGTGGTACTGGCACTCTAGTGCCAAAGTAAAGCTTGATGTAGGAATTAAGATTTTATTCTATTCTACACAGAGACAACTGTTAACGCAATGAAGAGTGATGATGATTCTGTGATGGACAATACCTGGGAACCAGACCGGGGTGACAAGAATATGATGTCATTAGACGAGGAGGGTATTGGCCTTGGCAATACGTGGGGAAAAATCTGCTCTTCTGCTGTGAGCTCTGTAGAGGGTGAAGAAAAAGGTGATGCTACAAATATTATTGGTGTACTAGGACCTGAAAGGTTGGTTCGCAGTGGTGGTTTTATGTGCAGAAATCTCATGTGTTGAAGTTTCTTTGCTAGTCTCTGCCAGATTATTTGTTTACAGACTACAGGCTCTGCATGAGGAATATAATCTTCGTGCATCCCATCTCTTATAGACTATGAACTACAACTCCCCATCAACACATAAAATGACATCATACGCTTATTTAGGAAAAGCTAGATCGCAATCAAGGCAAGCATCCAGTTGTCCTCCTCCCCTTCTCACTGTACTCATTTTTCTCTCAGCGAAGCCGCATCCTCAAATAGTACTTGGTTGGTGTCATCATCACTATCATGATTGTCATCCACCCCTACTGTATATTATATTCCATTTACAACTTTTCTTCTGTGTTGTATCTGCAAAATTCCATCCTTGATTGTGTGTCGATTAAACAGGTGTACAATGCAAGTCATCTGTTGGTTTGCCAACAAAACTCTCATCTGTTAAAGTTGCTGGTGGTGCAACCACTGCCATACCACCGTGTGGAGTCAATTGCCTTTCAAGAACTGATGAGTTGTTTTCAGCCTCAGTGTAAGATACCAAGCTGACAGGATATTTTCAAAAAAGATACTCATTTTCTGTTCTCATGTGCAGGAGAACATATGATTTCTTTACTTTAAACTCCAAAAATGCCCAACAAAAACACACAGAACAGAAACTATGGGCACGGAAAATATATTAGTTTCATGGGCCACTGACTAAAAGTTTTAAAGGGCAATAATCCACGCAATAATTGCAGGCAGCAGAACCACCATGTTAGGCGTCAAGTTCCCACCGCTGCACAAGGGGAATTTCGAACCACCTCCTCTGCGGTCTCCCTTTCCTCTCCAGCCACAGTGGAGCCTGCTCAGCAGAGACGTCGGTCCCAGCATCTGGCTCAGGCCGATACTGCACACTTGGTTACTGCTACCCATCCAGGCTCAGCATTGTAACTTGCACTGTTCAGCGGCGAGCAGATGCTCCTGGGACTAAGTCCTGCTTTTCCTTTACTGAGCATGCCCAAGGGACGACCTCTCATTAGAGGTCAGGGGTCACATGCTCAGGTCCTGTAGCAGCTCCTATTGGACCACTAGGAAGGTCCCGAAGAGCTTCCTCTATAAAAGGTTTGCATGGCAGCACAGCCATGCGCTAGTATAAACTTGATAACGCGTGTGTGTAAATGAATGACTGTCGATGGATGAAAGCTCCTTAATCATTCAGATTCCTTGGGTTGTTGTCTGCTCGCGAATGGTGGAAGCTATCTAGCACCCGGCAGTACTACCAGCACACGTTACAGTGCCTTTTGCAGTGCCCGCTTATACGGCACTGTGCGCATTCAGTGCGCTTTCCTGACAGCCTGTCAGTGTAGGATGGGATTTCCCGCTTGGACTCTGCATCTGACTCGGGGCGTCCTCAGGCGTGTGCTCAAAAGCCACTGAGGGTCAGAGCGAGTGCAATCACCAGATTAGTGGGGGTGATTCATAGGGATTCACTAGTGTCTTGCAGCTGCCCCCTGTGACTGTTTACAGGGCTCAGCGTATTTTGGCTGCTCTGTGAAGCACCTAAGTTTGCTACTATTCACACGGGGTGAAGTGCCCATACGCCATTACTCAGCAGCAGGTACCATCTCTGCACGGTGGACCCCGGGCTGCGAACACACCTCATATCTACCTCTTTATTATTTGGTGCGTTCCGCTAGCCCTAACACACCATCAGGGCAGTATTATAATTAATGCTGTAAGAAGCCCAGACCAAATGTACAAAAAGAGGCCCACAATTATTCACCATTGTCTGACACACACTGAGGGATAAATGGCTCCTTCCTTCAATTAAAAATACGCCTACAAAGAAAGGCACCACACAAAAGCAGTTTAGTAATAAAAAATATGTTTATTCATAACAAGAGATAAAACAAGACCAAACATGGTCATAAAAAAGCCATATAGGCACAGGTAAGAAACAACGAACACAGAAAACAGATGGACAAACCTGGAGAATAATAACACAAATACCAGTGTATAAATATAAATCTCTCTTGGGCAGTGAGTGGTAAGTATAAAATAGAAAGAGTCAAAAAATTGCACTAATTATTCATTGCTAGCCAGTGCTATATCTTCCAGACTAATAGATGGAGATAAATATTAAGACAGATTAATATATATAAGTATTAATACAAGAGAACCAAGCATCAATATAGTATTAATAGATGGGGCTCAATGTACCACCCATGACAAAATACATTGCATCTAAGTACAGCCTGGACGAAGCATTTCATTGCGAAACACGCGTCGGGTCTGGTGGACACCTGGATTCCTTCTTTCTTTTCTGGTAAATGAGTGTTTTCTGTGTATTTTATTAGACATATTTGTAAGATGGCTGTATGTAGACGCAATGTATTTTGTCATGGGTGGTACATTGAGCCCCATCTACTATATAGCTTTTTTATGACAGTGTTTGATCTTGTTTTATCTCTTGTTATGAATAAACATATTTTTTATTACTAAACTGCTTTTGTGTGGTGCCTTTCCTTGTAGGTGTATTTGTATTGCTTGGCTACCATATAGGATTTATTATAGGTGTTTTTTTTCCTTCAATTATTCAAAGGTCCTGCTGTTACCCACTACTGTTTTACGCACTGAAAGGAGGTGGGGCCTCTCTGTGCAATCAATAACAGTGAAAATGTCCTCGGACCATGACATTTCCACTCCAACCTAACAACACAGCTGGCCTGGCCAGTCTTTTGCTCCTCTCTTCTAATCTAGCAACATAACCTTCATAGTCTTGTGTAATGTAAGAAAGAGTTAAGAAAGTGAGATTTTCATAACTTGTTCCTCAGAATTAAAGCCAGGCTAGCCTATAAGTGGACAGCCACTAGCTAGATATAAGGTAGCAGCAGCTCCAGCGACTTCAGACACAGTGAATAATCACACAGAAGAGGTCAGAGAGTTTTTTTAAATGAACATACAAAGTTTATTAATTACACACATAAGATCGATATTAATTACTAGATGGTAGCCCGATTCTAATGCATCGGGTATTCTAGAATACGTATGTAGTTTATTTATGAAGATTTTAGAATACATTAAATACACAGGATTCGGCCAGCCACGACCAATTAGCGAAGCGTGGTTCAAATCCCGCACCAGCGCCTGTCACTGATTGTTCGCGGCCAGCCACGTAGTATATAGCACAGCCACGTAGTATATAACAGCCCACGTAGTATATTGCACAGCCACGTAGTATATTGCACAGCCACGTAGTATATAACAGCCCACAGAGTATATAGCACAGCCACGTAGTATATATCACAGCCCACAGAGTGAATAACAGCCCACATAGCATATAACACAGTCACGTAGTGTATAACACAGCCCACATAGTGTATAGCACAGCCCACGTAGTGTATAGCAAAGCCCATGTAGTGTATAGCACAGCCACGTAATATATTGCATAGCCACGTAGTATATTTAACAGCCCACGTAGTATATTGCACAGCCCATGTACTACATTGCACAGCCCACGCAGTACATAGCCCAGCCCACGCAGTACATTGCACAGCCCATGCAGTGCATTGCACAGCCCACATAGTATATTGCACAGCCCACGTAGTACATTGCACAGCCAACATAGTACATTGCACAGCCCACGTAGTACATTGCACAGCCCACGTAGTATATTGCACAGCCAACATAGTACATTGCACAGCACACGCAGTACATTGCACAGCCCACGTAGTACACTGCACAGCCAACATAGTACATTGCACAGCCCACGTAGTACATTGCTCAGCCCACGTAGTATATTGCACAGCCAACATAGTATATTGCACAGCCCACGCAGTATATTGCACAGCCCACACAGTATATTGCACAGCCCACGCAGTATATTGCACAGCCCATGCAGTATATTGTACAGCCCACGCAGTTTATTGCACAACCCACGCAGTATATTGCACAACCCATGCAGTATATTGCACAGCCCAAGCAGTATATTGCACAGCCCATGTAGTTTATTGCACAGCCCATGTAGTATATTGCCCAGCCCACGTAGAATATTGCAGAGCCCATGTAGTATATTGCCCAGCCAAAGCAGTATATTGCACAGCCCACATAGTATATTGCACAGCCCACATAGTATATTGCACTGCCGCGTAGTATATTGCACAGCCCACGTAGTAGATTGCACAGCCCACGTAGTATATTGTACAGCCCACGTAGTATATTGCACAGCCCACATAGTATATTGCACAGCCCACGTAGTATATTGCACAGCCCATGTAGTATTTTACACAGCCCACATAGTATATTGCACAGCCACGTAGTATATTGCACAACCACGTACTATATTGCACAGCCCATGTTGTATATTGCCCAACCCATGTAGTATATTGCACAGCCCATGTAGTATATTGCACAGCCACGTAGTATATTTCACAGCCCACATAGTATATTGCACAGCCCACATAGTATATTACACAGCCCACGTAGTATATTGCACAACCCATGCAGTATATTGCACAGCCCAAGCAGTATATTGCACAGCCCATGTAGTATATTGCACAGCCCATGTAGTATATTGCCCAGCCCACGTAGAATATTGCAGAGCCCATGTAGTATATTGCCCAGCCAAAGCAGTATATTGCACAGCCCACATAGTATATTGCACTGCCGCGTAGTATATTGCACAGCCCACGTAGTAGATTGCACAGCCCACGTAGTATATTGTACAGCCCACGTAGTATATTGCACAGCCCACATAGTATATTGCACAGCCCACGTAGTATATTGCACAGCCCACGTAGTATTTTACACAGCCCACATAGTATATTGCACAGCCACGTAGTATATTGCACAACCACGTACTATATTGCACAGCCCATGTTGTATATTACCCAACCCATGTAGTATATTGCACAGCCCATGTAGTATATTGCACAGCGTCACTACGTCATCATCTTGCGAGATTGCAATGCATGGAGTGGTCACCGGAACGTCGCTAGGAGTGGGAAAGGCCTTTTCTTGATCCCAGGGGCCGACAGACGGTGAGTACCATATATAACGTTTTTTATTTTTTTTTTTATTTGTAACATTAGATCTTTTTACTATTGATGCTGCATAGGCAGCATCAATAGTAAAAAGTTGGTCACACAGGGTTAATTGCAGCGTTAATGGAGTGCGTTACACTGTGGCATAACACGGTCCACTAGCGCTGCCATTAACCCTGTGTGAGCGCTGACTGGAGGGGAGTACGGAGTGGGCACTGACTGCGGGGATTAAGGAGCGACCATTTTGCCGCCGGACTGTGGCCGTCGCTGATTGGTCGTGGGCGTTTAGCCATGACCAATCAGCGACTTGGATTTCCTTGACAGAGGCCGCGACCAATGAATATGCCTGACAGACAGACAGACAGAAAGACAGAAGTGACCCTTAGACAATTATATCGTAGAAGAGTAAAGCTACCAGAGCAGGACAATAGGGAAATAAACAAGAATACAACTGTGGTATATCATTTAAACTCAAATTGGAGTACAGCTGTGGTACACTATTCATTCTCAATAGTTATTATGCCTAAACGCACTGAACAAAAATATTTTACCTCATACGCATTTAAACAAGCAGCAATATTAGGACTAATATGTGTTAGAAAAAAACCCATAAAAAGATCAGATTTGTTTAAACATACCCATAGGCCTATAAAGGTGTCATGCTCAAATGAATGGTGCTTAAGAGGCAATGATCCTGGTTTTAGAAAGTGCTGTAGTGCACAGTGAAATGGCACATGTAATGTAATAATCCTGATATAAAGTGTTCTAATGCATAATGTGCAAATTAAGCAGTGAATCAAATAAAGTTCCTGTGCCCAGCTGTAACTCACATGGTGTTTAGTAGAGTAGGTCCCAACCTGCAGCTGAGATCTGATTTTGAGATCTGACATTGGCAGCTAATGAGGGGTAGATGTTACTTACTGAAGATCTTTGAAAAAGTAATATTTGTGAGTGACATCTGTGGAATTATCAATGAAATTCTGCTAATAGTTATCCTGAAAAAAACACTTTCCAGCATGCAAGAGGGCATGGAAGATGAGCATCAATTTGCTGCTGTTCATCACCGCTGTGTCTGTTGGGGAATATTAAAGGGAACCTGTCACCCCAAAAATCGATGGTGAGGTAAGCTCACCGTCATCAGGGGCTTATCTACAGCATTCTGTAATGCTGTAGATAAGCCCGCCGATGTTACCTGAAAGAGGAGAAAAAGAGGTTAGATTATACTCACCCAGGGGCTGTATCCATCCACAGACAGCTGTTTCGGGGTATTTGCCCCTCATCAGTGTGGAGTAGGAAACTGCCTATTAGGAGCAGTGCTTAGTAAAAGGACTATAAACATAAGGATGAATGACCTCAGGGAGATCAAAACATCCAACACCGCGGAGACACCATCACGTGTTTCTCAACGCAGTGATCCAGAACACTGCCCCCATCCCTTATGGGAAATATGCAAATGCATGTAGAAAAGCCACGGAGACCCCATCACGTGTTTCTCACCGCAAGCAATAAATAGCCAGGTCTTTCACCGGGAAGGAACAACCACGGGAAGGGCAGCATCCAAAAAGGAAAACCACCTATGCCAAAACATGGTATCCATCCACAGTGGAAAACCGCTGCGGATTTATTGTGGATTTACCGCAGATTTACCATGGTTTTTCTGTGGTTTTCACTGCGGTTTTACAACTGCGGATTTCTATTGGAGCAGTTGTAAAACCGCTGCAGAATCCGCAGAAAGAAGTGACATGCTGCGGAATGTAAACCGCTGCGTTTCTGTGCGTTTTTTTCCGCAGCATGTGCACAGCGTTTTTTGTTTCCCATAGGTTTACATTGAACTGTAAACGCATGGGAAACTGCTGCGGACCCGTAGCTGTGGAAACACTGCGAATCCGCAGCAAAATCCGCATGGTGTGCACATACCTTTAGAGGGTGAAGCGTAGAAGTAAGAGGAGCAACATGTGAACTCAGAGTAGAACATAGACTTGGTGCAGGCTGGGAGCGAGGCAGACAGGCAAAGCCAATATGATTATTAATACAACATGGGCCATGACAACATGTTGTTGCCGTGGGGTGATGGGCAATGAAACAGATAGGAGCTCGGTTGTGCTGGCATGCATGACAAGTTGTATAATGCACTGTTTGTGGAAGGACAATCATATTGTGAACATGTAGCAAAGTGATGACTATTGGATGGCCACACTTTTACTCCCTCGATGCAAAAGCAAAGTGGGGGAATTTTTACCCAGCTTTTGAAAGGGAGTCGAAATTGACTCACTTTCAAGATAAGCTAAGTTACCTGCTCTGTTAAGCATTCATTGAGCAATCGCCTGCTGCCCTCATGACTAACCAGCAGAACCCTCATCAATCCATGCAGACACAATATTCCCCCTTTTTTCCAGAGTTACCGCTAAAACATGTAGCTGAGGGACAAGCAACACTTACACTATATTTAATCTGATGGACCAGGTTTTTTTGCCATTGGGACCACCTAGGGCTATTCAGAAAACATGCACTGCCTGAACAGCGAGGTGTAGTCACACTTAAACTGTGTCCTTTCTCATTTGAATAGTGAAGTATATCGTGGCACAGCTGTGTCGGTGCTCAAGAGAGGTTTCCCACACCAGTAATCATATAGTAGATAAATAACTTGGCACTCAACTTGGTGGATAGTGATGATAAAGAAAATCAAAATTTATTACTTTGAGTAGCAGTCCAGCAAAATAAACGTTTTGGTCAAACATAAAGACCTTCTTCAGTAAACTGCATAAATATGTGACAGAATATGACAATTACAATGTCGAAAATAAAATATTAACAAAAAAAGGTAAATCTCGTAGTCTAAATATGTGATGGGTGGGAAGGAAGGAAAGAGAGGTAGGGAAGAGATTTTTTTACATACCCGACTGCTGTTGTGATGGAGTATACAGGGCACTTATGTATGTATGAGGGGTCCTATGATGAAGTTTTGTAGGACCTCAATGGTGGAGGCAAATATCCTAAGATAACAAAAGGGATATGTGAAGAAATGTGCCATATAGATCACTAAATTCGGAGGATATAGGTGTACTAACCGAACAAAAGGATATGTATTTTCATCCACAGTGATAATGTTATAATGTTATCACTGTGGATGAAAATACATATCCTTTTGTTCGGTTAGTACACCTATATCCTCCGAATTTAGTGATCTATATGGCACATTTCTTCACATATCCCTTTTGCTATCTTAGGATATTTGCCTCCACCATTGAGGTCCTACAAAACTTCATCATAGGACCCCTCATACATACATAAGTGCCCTATATACTCCATCACAACAGCAGTCGGGTATGTAAAAAAATCTCTACCCTACCTCTCTTTCCTTCCTTCCCACCCATCACATATTTAGACTATGAGATTTACCTTTTTTTGTTAATATTTTATTTTCGACATTGTAATTGTCATATTCTGTCACATATTTATGCAGTTTACTGAAGAAGGTCTTTATGTTTGACCGAAACGTTTATTTTGCTGGACTGCTACTCAAAGTAATAAATTTTGATTTTCTTTATCATCACTATCCACCAAGTTGAGTGCCAAGCTATTTATCTACTTTCTCATTTGAATATCCTGAACTCCTATGTTTTGGATTTCTGGGTCAACAAATTGGACCAGTGGAAATAACTGGCCCAGTTTGACAACGGAATACTGTCATGTCCAGATTCCAGTGTCAATTCAGTGAGGGTATAAAGTTCGGACAGTGGATTTATCACAGCAAAGAGAATCAGGTTATCTGCCACCAGTGTGGAAAACGAAACATTTGTTAAAATGAACCAGGCATGGATCAGTGCAGGCTGCAATTCTCCGACCGCTGAAGACAATGATTAAATTAGCCTTACCATCTGTCTGCCTATCTCACTGTCCGCTGACCATCATTTACACCATTCTGCTGCCACCAGTGCCGATGGACCATACTCTGCTGGGCATCTATTCCCTTCACAACATGTCATTCGTATTGTAGTACTGCTGCTGCCAGGGCTTCCATTGCTGATCCTGACATGCCAAGCATCTCCTTGCCGACCCCATCTTAATTTTCTACCATGTTGCTCCTGTCGCAGCCACTGCATAGCCAGCCAAACACCATCTAACTACCCAATATTATTCATAGAGCTAGATTTTACAGCTGCTGCTTTGTTTTCCATTGTTAGTCCTAAAGTAACAAGCATGTCCTTGCCTGCCCCATCTTAAAGAGGACCTTTCACCAAGTTTATCATGTTGAACTGGGCACACATTGTAAAAAGGAGAATAAATATTGCATAAGTATAAGCAATCAAAGTATTTAACACCTAATTTGTTTACTGTTGTTAAGTGTGTGTTACAAAATAGCAACTACACAGGAAGACGAAGTGGATGTGTGGTGCCCCAGAGGGTCCAGTCGCCACAGAGATACTGCATCTCAACCAGAGGTGTGGCACTCCACTTTCAGGTAAGGAGAATGCACTACCCCAGACTCCCACATGTGCATCCAACACGACACTGCTCCAGGCTAAGGGGGAGGGGCCCCAGCCCTGGCGGGGAGCAGTGTGACAGTTGGAGAGACAGTAGTGAGTTGGTGGGGAGGAGTTGATCGAAGCAGATGTAAAGAAAGGTGTTCCAGTGAGAGAAGAGGTCCTAGGGGCCAGGAAAGTGAGGAATCCACCCGTTTTATAAAGATTGATGCTCTGTTTTATGTTTTGTTATTTATATGCAATTTTCAAGTATAAAACGCCTCCCATAAAGGGAAGAGTTTTATTTGTTAGTTGTTTGACCTGTTTAAATGTAGAAAATTGGTTGCCTGTTTTAACATCTATTTTGCTCTGTTCCAGTCTGTGGACGTGCTGTGTTTAACAGGGGGGTATGTGGCGCCCCTGAGGGTCCAGTCGCCACAGAGGTACTGCATCTCAGCCAGAGGTGTGGTACTCCGCTCTCGGGTAAGGAGGGGGCACTATCTGGGACTCGCACATGTGCATCCAATAGGACACTGCTCCAGGCTAGAGGGGAGGGGCCCCAGCCCTGGTGCGGAGTGGTGTGACAGTTGGAGGGAAGGTAGTAAGTTGGTGGGGAGGAGTTGATCTGAGCAAACATGAAGAAAGGAGCTCCGGTGAGAAAAGAGGTCCTAGGTGCCAGGGAAGTGAGGAATCCACCCATGACACCCGAATCCAAGCCAACCGTAGTCGTGTGGAAGTACTAGGTTGCATTAGGGACCGGCCCCAGACTACTGGAGAGACTGTAGGACTCAGCTAGCAAACGGGGGGCTGTGGTATCTGTATGTGCCACAGACAAATCTATACACATTCGCTGAAAAGGCAGCCATATAGGATCAAGGGGACCAGGAAAGGGTCACCCGACAGCACTCAAGACTGCTGACTTCAGACACTGTGAGGCGCAAGGGCAGGAGGGTGACGCCAGCGCAGAGAGATGACCTGGGAGGCGACACAAGAAAGGGAGTATCGGATAAGTGCATCCAAATTACCTGAGAGCTGGCTGGACCACCAACCTGGAGGACACAGCATCTGGCTGGAGACTGTAACCTAAGAACTGTGAGTAAACATTGAAGACTGCACCCTGCTGTGTCCTCAGAAATATTACTGTATCACCTGCCCTGCACTACACCAGTTCATCATTGACTTTAACACTTTAACTGCCTTGGAGCCTATCTCTACCCGTAGAGAGCTGCAACATCTCAGCTGCGTCACCAACCTCCCCAGTGGACCTGAATCGCAGCATCGGCCATTTTCTTATTGCCAAACACCACGGGTGGCATCATGAGGTATCCCCCCTTGCATCATCATATCCCATTATTTCATTGACCACCCAGGGACAAAGACTGGGTCAATGCTGCTGTGACGACAACCCCCAAAGAACCGTCAGACCCGGCCCAAGTACCCCACGGCCCTAGCGTGCGCTCCACACATCCTTAGTGAAAAGTATCTAATAACACCCATTTGAACTTAACCTCACTAAAGTTAACTCATAGGTACCAAATATTCTGATTGCTCTCTGCAAACGAGAGGCAGTGTTAACTGTGTGTCCAGCTCAACCTGAAAATGTAATGAAAGGTCCTTTTTATCTCTATACCATGGTGTACCTGCCATTGTCATTGCACAGCCATGCCAGCCAAATGGGTCCTGGCTGCCCCACTGTATAATGCTAAACAGTACTACTGATGGTTGGAAATAATAATATTATATTAATGTTAACTTAATATTATGCTTTTGCACCCACAAGACACAGCTTTCAAAATAGAGCTAATTTTTTAAAAGGCTTGCCAGATTTCTTAATGTTTAAAACGGTACTCAAATATTATCTCCAGAAAGAAGAGGATAATTTTCAGAATGCTCGATAAAAAGCTTTTATATTTGCTCATTAATTTTGATAATAGTAAACCAGTCGTGAACCACAAAAAAGGGATTTTTTTGAAATTTCTTTTTAATAAGCCATTACTTCTTCACAGTCAGAACAATATAGTACACCTGCTATGTCTACCTAATTCAAGGGATCAATGTTGGACATGCTAATTGAAAAGCTATCGCTTCTTCATTTAAGAAAGAGCAAAGATCTTTATATTCCCCAAAAAGGGATAATTACTGCACACAACTATGTGAAAGTGACATGTCTTCTTTCCTTTGCACCAACTGCCCATAAACAATAGCAAGGCATGCATCTGCCCCTCCAAGATGGATACTTTTTTAGACATTTTATAGAATTTAGGTAGCTTAAAAACTACGCAATGTTGAAGTATGCTGTTGTTTACCTTTTGTTACAACCTTTTTTACCCAGTTAAGGTTTTGTAGCCCATTCCTGCTTTGTGCAGGTCTATGATCTTGTCCCTGACATCCTTAGAAAGCTCTTTGGTCTTGCCCATGTTGCAGAGGTTAGAGTCTAACTGAATAATTGAGTCTGTGGACAGGAGTCTTTTCTAAAGGTCACTATGCAATACAGCTGTCTTTAATGCAGATAGCGATTCGATTAGGAGTGTCTAACTGGCCTGTAGGAGCCAGAACGCTTAATGGTTGGTAGGGGATCAAATATTTATTTTTCAATGCAAAATGCAAATTAGTTTACATAATTTATATAATGTGATTTTCTGGATTTTATTTTTGATATTCTGTGTATCAATGTTAAAATATACCTTCTCTTAAAATTATAGACTGTTCATGTCTTTGTCATTGGGCAAACTTACAAAATTAGCAAGGGATTAAATACTTATTTCCCTTACTGTAGATTGGTTGAAGTCATCTGTATATTAAAAAGCTGTGTTTGCTTTACAGAGCTCAAAGCATATTTAATTATTATTACTATTAGTATTATTATTAATATTATTATTATTATTTATTTATATAGCATGATTAATTCCAATGCTGTAGATGAGAAACGGGTTACATACAGAGTTATAGATATCGTTTACAGTAAACAAATTTACAATGACAAACTGGTACAGAGGGGAGAGGACCCTGTCCTTGCGGACTTACATTCTATGGGATAATTGGGACTCCAAGTAGAACTGCTAGTGTTTTACACATAATTTCCATGCAATTAGAGCATTTTTTAATTATGCCAGTCATGTAAATACATTGTGTGTAAATCGGGTCTTGAGGAAAAATTTCAAACTATCAACTCATCTCTTTAGAACAGGTATGCACGATTGCCCATACTCACAGGTAAATGTCTGGATTTTGGTTTTCACTTTTTTAGCACAATTGGCCTCTTCTCCTAAAGGTCTGAATATGAAATTCTAGGCACATGGTTGAAAAGCCAGATGTCAAATTTGACTACTAAAACAGTTGCACAAAAAAATACAGTTTCTGCTAATATAAAAGTTAAATATGTGGCTTCCATCCTGTAAAGTTACACAATATTATAGTAAGATCAATTAAATTGAAACCGCTGTTGCCTGCTCTCTATCCTCTTTCACCTTCTCTCTCTATCTCTTCTGTGTTAATCGCAGACAAGTACATAAATCTTTAGTTTGAGTTTCATAATACACAATGTCTGTAATTGTGAGAGTATGCAAATTGTTTTATGACTTTCTTTCCTTATTGCCATCGGTAAGTTATGAACTTAGATGAGCTTAGATATCCCATTACTATCCAGATGCACCCTAAAATATCTGCTGCGTTCTCTGTCTCAGCTTTTATAGAGGCCACAGTAACCCCTCCTGAATGACTGTGCAATGTCAGGTATTCTTGGAAAGCCTGCCTATCTTTACCCAAAGTCATGAAAGCCTTCTCTAACTGAAGCAATATTCTGCAATGTGTAAAATGGTGATGGGGACTTTTCTGATGATTGACTCCAATCAAATCGCAAATTGTTCGAATTTGGTAAGTCTACTTGCATCATATTGATTTGCTCACTTTTAATAATGATTATCTTGAAGAGATTAAATTATGCTGAGTCTATAGTAGTTAGTAATAGTGGCATTTTGTGTTGAATTAGGAGTAACCACTCCTCAGATGTTTGTAAATGTTGCTAATAAACCTATTTTGTAAGTGGGGTTGATTGAATAACCCCTTAACGACCACCAATACACATTTTAATTGCGGCAGTTACTTATGCTTCAGTTTTTTAACAGCGCTGAGAAAAAAATGTATAGCGCTCCCCAGAGTTGAAATTTCTGCGGAGTTTTTGATACCAGGGGTAATTGAGACCCCAGAGAACATGATTTGGGTAGGTGTTTACCAGCCCCAGTGTTGCGATCGCCGTTATTAACGGAATAACGCAAACACAAAAAAAAGTCCAATTTCCCATTTAATTTCTCTATCCTCTGATGTGATTTCACATCAGAGGAGAGAGTAATGGAAACATCAAATTTCCCCTTTTACCTCCAGTTTCCCTGCAATCCCCTGTGATGTCCACCAGGAGAAAATGGCATTGCGCCAGCTGGCACCCGGCAACAATAGGAATTTTTTCCTATTGGGTCAGTTTGATCACTGTGATAGACCTTATCACAGTGATCAAAATGAAAAAAAAAATATTAAATCAAACCCCCTTTATCACTCCCTTAGGTAAAAATAATAAAATAAAAAAAATGTATAGGTCTAGGGTTAGGGTTGGGCTAAAGATAGGGTTGGGTTAAAGTTAGTGTTGGGCTAGGGTAAGGTTTGTGGTTATGGTTGGGATTACGGTTAGGGTTGAGATTAGGGTTAGAGAGAGATGTGTTAGGGTTAGGTTTGTGGTTTGGTTACGGTTAGGGTTGGGATTAGGGTTTGGGGTGTGTTGGGGTTAGGGTTGTTGTTAAGGTTATGGTTAGGGTTGGGATTAGGGTTAGGGTTTTTTGGGCTAGGGTTGGAGTTAGAATTGGGGGGTTCCACTGTTTAAAGAAAAAAGGTCAACTTACCAGTCTGCGATGAAATCCCCAAAGCTGCCAACTCCCAGCATGGATTGGGGTGAGCACCCACGCCAAATGAGAAGAAGATGAGAAATGGTCCAGCTTGAGGCAGAGGCGGCTCAAACTTTGTAAAGCTTTATTGGACAACTTAAAAATGTCTAAAGTTCTTCAAAA
This sequence comes from Ranitomeya imitator, assembly GCF_032444005.1. Classification (NCBI taxonomy): domain Eukaryota; kingdom Metazoa; phylum Chordata; class Amphibia; order Anura; family Dendrobatidae; genus Ranitomeya; species Ranitomeya imitator. The sequence continues at coordinate 115,562,654 of NC_091289.1, forward strand.
AATAAGCTTAGCAAACACCTGGCACACCAGTGAGGACGATCAACGAGTTTCATGAATAAGACTCTATAGTTGAAACACATTGATCGTCCTCACTGGTGTGCCAGGAGTTTGCTATGAATATTTTTTTAAGAACTTTATACATTTTTAAGTTGTCCAATAAAGGTGTACAAAGTTTGAACCACCTCCGCCTCAGGCTGGATCATTTCTCCTCTTGTTTCACTGTTTAGGTACATCAGGGGGTCGCCAAGCGCGACATGGTGCCATCATTGAATCCAGCCAATTTTGCATTCAAAAAGTCAAAAGGTGCTCCCCACTGAGCCCTGCCATGTGCTCAAACAGTGGCTTTCCCTCACATACAGAGTATCGATGTACTCAGGAGTAATTGAACAACAAATTTTGTCGTCCATTTTCTCCTGGGATTATTCTAAAAATAAAAAAAAATTGTTTCCAAAGTAAATTTTTTGTGATAAAAGTAAATTGTTAATTTTTTCATTCCACAATGTTTTAGGTCTTGTGAAGCTCCTGAAGGGTTAATAAACTTCTTAAATGCATTTTTCCACACATTGACCAGTTTTTAGAATGATTTCACTTTTGGTAATTTTCTGTGATATTGACACCCAAACTCACTTCAAATTTGATGTGGTCCATAAAAAAAATTGTCTTGTAAATTTTGTTGGAAAAATTAGAAATCGCTGGTCAATTTTTAACTTATAACATCCTAACAAAAAAAATATGTTTCCAAAATTGTACTTATGTATGGTAGACATGTGGGAATTGTTATTTATTAACTATTTTGTGTGACACCACTCTCTGGTTTAAGTGTATTAAAAGTTTGAAAATTGCAAAATTTTCAAAATTTTTGCCAAATTTCCATTTTTTTTCAAAAGTAAATGCAAACTATATAGAAGAAAGTTTACCACTAACATGAAATACAATATGTCACGAAAAAACGATCTCAGAATCAGTTGGATATGTTGACGCGTTCCAGAGCTATAACCTCATAATGTGACAGTGGTCAAAATTGCAAAAATTGGCTTTGTCATTAAGGGGATAATTTTCACTGCAACTGTAAATGCTAGGAATATTCTGAAATATATTCTAAATTATTCATAGAAAAGCAGGATAAATCCTGAAACATTGATATTTTATTTATTCATACCCTTGATAATGTCTTTTGATAACACCTTAAGGTGTCACTGAAAATTCTGATGATTTACTGTGATGACACAAATTACTGTCTTTTGATCTGACATATTTTTATTATATCTTCTTTAGGTGAAGAAGAAATTTTATAACTAGAAAAAATAATCCCATTGTGATACAGAATAATATCTGCATTATTACCATCACTTTCTGCATAATAGAAATCTACTAGAATTACAATGGTGTTACATACAAAAGCATCATTGATTTTTGTATCAGTATTACTTTGGACTTTGATTTACATATTTGTTGTCAGTAGCCTATTTGCTGCGTATCGATTTTACCAAGAAGGATATTTAACCTATCAATACATTACAAGAAACAAAAGTTATTATTTAAGCAATCGAGAAACGTTGGAAAAAAATGAACATGGATTTCTGTGGATTGAAAAAGCGCAATCCAAAACACCATCTAATCCTCTATCATCCTCCACTTTGGGGTACATAGATATTAAGTCTTATCCATATATCATAAATGAAACAAATAAATGCAAGGTTAATAGTCCCTTCTTAATATTTTTAATAGCAACAATTGCAAGTGAAATTGAAAACCGTAAAATCATAAGGAGAACATTTGGAAATGAGGTTTTAAAAAAGGGAACATCTATCATGTGTTTGTTTTTGTTGGGTAAAAGCAGCCAGCAGGACCCCATTGCCCTCTTAGAGGAAAGCGAGAAGTACCATGATATTATCCAAAAGGACTTTCAGGATACATATACAAACTTGACTTTTAAGACATTGATGGGAATAGAATGGGTCTCCAACTATTGCCCTATGGCTAAATATGTCATGAAGACCGACAGTGATATGTTCGTTAATACAGAACGTTTATTAGATCTACTGGGACCTGACCAACCTCAAAAACAAAACTATTTTACAGGTCAATTAATGTTCAATCATCGCCCGCACAGAAACCAAAATAGTAAATGGTACATGCCTCATTCCCTCTATCCTGGTGAATTTTATCCCAGCTTTTGCTCAGGGACAGGCTATGTATTCTCTGGAGATGTAGCACCGAAGATTTTAAGATCATCGTTGAAAGTTAAATATGTTTATCTAGAAGATGTGTTTGTAGGAATCTGCCTTGATAGGGAAGGTATAAAAATAACACATCCTCCAACAAGTTATTTGTTCAATAATTTTCGTGTTCCATTCAGTCCATGCGTCTACAACAGCATTATTACTTCTCATTATATGACTCCAAACGACCTTTTAAATTTTTGGATAATTGTTCAGCAAAATAAATGGACATGTTAACAGTCACTTCTAGTGCATGTATAATACCGTTCATATACAACATGTATACACAATATATATAATATGTAGATGTAAATGTGCTTTGCTCAGTTATTTTTTTGTTGAACCATGTCAGGGCTGCATACAAAATTGGTTTACAACACTTTTATTACTGTGACTGGTGGAAAACTAGTAATTGGTTTAAAGTTTGAATGCACTAAGAGGTTCCAAAAGTAATTTTTACACAAGGGATTCAACTAACTTTGATTGAATCTTGCACATTTACCCCTTCATGAGCTTGAACGTACTCAGTACATCTTGGACAGCTGGTAGTTACCGACCTTGGAAGTACTGAATACGTCCAGGCATTTTTGCTCACTGCAGCTGTGTGTACCCGATCACCGCCAGGTGTCAGCTGGTTCTGATAGCTGACACCAGACACCCAGTGCACCCAGCACTTCAACCCCCTAAATCCTGTATTCACTTGCGATCGAAGCATTTAAGAGGCATGCTGAGGAAAGGAGACCCCTCTGCACTCTGATTGGTGCCCCTGTGATGTCATTGCGAGGGCTCAATCATTGTCATGCTGTCCCAATGTCATTATGATGATATCCAGGTCACCAGGCTATGGTAAGCCCCTCAGACCATGCAAAGAACATGGTCTAAAGGGCCTATGTCAATGCACCACTGACAATTATAATCCATTGCAATTCTTGTGCATTACAATGGATTATAATTACGATCAAGTTGCTGAAATTGAAAATATTATAATGGGACAAAGTTTAGAAAGTTTTAAAAATGTTAAAAATATGTATAATTTTAAATCAGAATATAATAACACAAAATATAAATATATTGTACAGTTAAACAAACTGTATACGTTTGTTATTGCCACATTTTGGATGACCTGCCCCATAAAACTTTCCCACTAGTTAACTCCTTCAGTTAACACCATAACAAAATTAAAAATGGGGCAAAAAACTATGCTTTATCATCATACCACTGACCAAAAAATGGAATAAAAAGTTATTAAAAAGATGAAAGTAAAAAACATGATATCACTGAATAAGCCACCATACAACCCCATCAGCAGAAAAATAAAAAAGTTATTGCTCTGAGAATACAGCAATACAAAAGTACTTATTTTTTTTTATTTTTTTTTTAAATTCTTTGTTTAAGGAAATTTTATATAAAATACAACACAAGAAAGTTAGGGCTCAGCCTGTTAATCAACATATGCTCCATAAAAAGCAAGTAAACAGATTTGATAAATCAATGAATACATTTCAATGAAATCGCACTGGCATGATCCACAAAAACATGTAAGAAACATAAAGAGAACTAAACAGTATAAGTAACTAGGTTCAGGTATTTTCAGTTTGGTAAATATAGAAAACAGTTCCAAAAGAACATGCGAGTATCTCCTGGAACCTGCAAAGATGAGACACTAGGAGTGAAGAGTGTAAAAAAAAAATAGCATTGGTAAGTAAAAAGGAGGTACCGTATATACTCGAGTATAAGCCGACCCGAGTATAAGCTGACCCCCCTAATTTTGCCACAAAAAACTGGGAAAACTTATTGATTCGAGTATAAGCCTAGGGTGGAAATGCAGCATTTACCGGTGAATTTCAAAAATAAAAATAGATCATTATTTCCCCATAGCTGTGCTATACAGTGCTCTGCACCGTTCATTATTTCCCCATAGCTGTGCCATATAGTGCTCTGCACCGTTCATTATTTCCCCATAGCTGTGCCATATAGTGCTCTGCACCGTTCATTATTTCCCCATAGCTGTGCCATATAGTGCTCTGCGCCGTTCATTATTGCCCCATAGCTGTGCCATATAGTGCTCTGCACCGTTCATTATTTCCCCATAGCTGTGCCATATAGTGCTCTGCGCCGTTCATTATTGCCCCATAGCTGTGCCATATAGTGCTCTGCACCGTTCATTATTGCCCCATAGCTGTGCCATATAGTGCTCTGCACCGTTCATTATTTCCCCATAGCTGTGCCATATAGTGCTCTGCACCATTCATACTGCCCCATAGCTGTACCATATAGTGCTCTGCACCGTTTATACTGCCCCATAGCTGTACCATATAGTGCTCTGCACCGTTCATACTGCCCCATAGCTGTGCCATATAGTGCTCTGCAGCGTTCATACTGTCCCATAGCTGTGCCATATAGTGCTCTGCACCGTTTGTGCTGCCCCATAGCTGTGCCATTTAGTGCTCTGCACCGTTCATACTGCCCCATAGCTGTACCATATAGTGCTCTGCACCGTTCATACTGCCCCATAGCTGTGCCATATAGTGCTCTGCAGCGTTCATTCTTGCCCCATAGCTGTGCCATATAGTGCTCTGCACCGTTCATACTGCCCCATAGCTGTGCCATATAGTGCTCTGCACCGTTCATACTGCCCCATAGCTGTGCCATATAGGGCTCTGCTGCGCCGTTCATACTGCCCCAAAACTGTGCCATTTAGTGCTCTGCACCGTTCATACTGCCCCATAGCTGTGCCATATATGCTCTTCACCGTTCATACTGCTCCATAGATGCTCCACATAAATCTGTGCCGCTGCTGCCGCTGCAATAAAAAAAAATGCCATACTCACCTCTCTTGCTTGCAGCTCCCAGCGTCCGGTCCCGGCGTCTCTGCGCACTGACTGATCAGGCAGAGGGCGCCGCACACACTATATGCATCATCGCGCCCTCTGACCTGAACAGTCAGAGCGGAGCGACGCCGGGAAGATGGAGCGGCGCCCGGCGGCTGGAACGGGGACAGGTAAATATGACATACTTACCTGGTCCCGGCGTCCGGCTCCTTCCCCGGACAGCTGTCTTTGGTGCCGCAGCCTCTTCCTCTATCAGCTGTCACCGGCACCGCTGATTAGAGAAATGAATAGGCGGCTCCACCCCTATGGGAGGTGGAGCTGCCTATTCATTTCTCTAATGAGCGGTCCCACGTGACCGCTGAAGAGGGGAAGAGCTACAGCACAGAAGACCGTGGGATGGCAGGGGAAACGCCAGGATCGCTGGAAGCAGGTAAGTCTGCCTCAGCGCCCTCTCCCCCTCACCCGCCGACCCTACCGCCCACCTTGACTCGAGTATAAGCCGAGAGGGGCACTTTCAGCCCAAAAATTTGGGCTGAAAATCTCGGCTTATACTCGAGTATATACAGTAATTAGCTCTAACTGAGTTAGATATGTTTGTTTAAACTTTGAGGTAATTCGAGGTCAGGCTCCATCATTCCGGCATTGCGAGAACGCGGGATCTCGGCATCAGAAAATATTGGACCTGGAAGGGGGGTAGGGGGGTATAGGTGTAACTCAAGACTGATGGCTAGCAAGACGTGAGAGAAGGTCAATTAATCCAAGGATACCAAGTTGATAGAAAATTATTATGTGAGCGCGATTCCCAGCTTGATAGCTCCTCCATTCTGTTGATATCTTGAACTGTGATATCTAACCACTCGGCAATTGTGAGTAGGGAAGGCTGTCTCCAATGAACCGAGATTAGGTGCTTTGCAGCCGCTAGCAAAAGAGGGAGTAGATTGTGCTTCTTGGGCATAAAGTCATTTGTAGGTAGCGATACTAAAACTTCTTGAGGAGTTAGGTTCCGTTTAGTTAATACTAGTTGGCGAAGGAATCTATTAATTCCTGACCAGTATGTGGAGATAACAGGCATGTCCAAAAAATATGAGCCAGTGTTCCAACCGAAGTAGAGCATCTCCAACACAGAGGTGAGGAGTAGGGTTGAGCGAACTGGATCGGTCATTTTCATAAGTCGCCGACTTTTGGCAAAGTCGAGTTTCATGAAACACGATCCGATCCCAGCGTGGGATTGGCCATGCGGTACGCGACCTTCGCGCCAAAGTTGCGTTTCATATGACGCGTTCAGTGCCATTTCTCAGCCAATGAAGGAGGACGCAGAGTGTGGGCAGCGTGATGACATAGTTCTCGGTCCCCACCATCTTAGAGAAGGGCATGGCAGTGATTGGCTTGCTTTCTGTGGCATCACAGGGGCTATAAAGGGGCATGCACGCCGACCACCATCTTACTGCTGCTGATCTGAGCATAAGGAGAGGTTGCTGCCGCTTCATCAGAAGCAGGGATAGCGTTAGGCAGGGAATATAAACCCCCAAACCGCTTGTGCTGCAGAGATTTCCAATGTCCAACACCACCTTTTCCTTGCAGGGACAGTGGAGGCTAGATTTCTGTGCATCAGCTCTGTAGCTTATTAGGCTGCTTTGAAAGGCTCCCTAATAGCTGCATTGCTGTTTGTACGCCGCTGTGCAAACCAACTGCTTTTTTTAAAGCACAAATACTGTTGCGCCTTCCTTTCTGCACAGCTATCTTGTTTGTTTGTCCACACTTTTGTGTGCAGCAGTCCTTTTTATTGCTGCCTGCCATACTTTTCTGGGATTACTGTAGGGAGATAGTAATTGTAGTACAGTCCCTTTTTATATATATATATATATATATATATATATATATATATATATATATATATATATATATATATATCGATCTTCAAGCCACTTTCTGCTCCTGAAACTGTGTAGTGTGAAACAGTGGGCCTGTATTTTTCTGCACTGTCCCACACCTAAAAAGGGAGATTTATATTGCCAATCAGTGCATCTGTGCCAGTCCAGTCTGTGGTATCTGTCAGTCATTTTATGCCACAGAAACAATACTGTAAAACAGTGGGCCAGATTTATTCACTAGTTTTCCATATAAAAACAAAAAGGGGAGATTAATATTGGCAAATCTGTGCATCTCTGCCAGTCCAGTCTGTGGTATCTGTCTGTCATTTTCTGCCACAGAAACAATACTGTTAAACAGTGGGCCAGATTTATTCACTAGTCTTCCATATAAAAACAAAAAGAAGGGGAGATTAATATTGGCAAATCTGTGCATCTCTGCCAGTCCAGACTGTGGTATCCGTCTGTCATTTTCTGCCACAGAAACAATACTGTAAAACAGTGGGCCAGATTTATTCACTAGTCTCCCATAAAAAAAGGGAGATTAATATTGGCAAATCTGTGCATCTGTGCCAGTCCAGTCTGTGGTATCTGTCTGTCATTTTCTGCCACAGAAACAATACTGTAAAACAGTGGGCCAGAATTATTCACTAGTCTTCCATATAAAAACAAAAAGAAGGGGAGATTAATAATGGCAAATCTGTGCATCTCTGCCAGTCCAGTCTGTGGTATCTGTCTGTCATTTTTCTGCCACAGAAACAATACTGTAAAACAATGGGCCAGATTTATTCACTAGTCTTCCAATTAAAAAAAAAATAAGGGGAGATTTTCATTTCCAGTGTGTGCATCTGCGTCAGTCCTGTTAGTGGCATATCTGTCAGCCACTGTCTGCCACTGAAACTGTGTACTGTAATACAGTGGGCCTGATTTTCCCTGCAGTCTCACACACCTATAAAGGGAGATTTAAATTCACAACAATTTTGCATCCGCCTTGTAACTGGTTTTACAGTACCAAATACCGTTTACTAGATTGGTTACATATTTCCAAGAATGAGGGAGTCTGGTGGAAGAGGTTGTGGCCGTGGGCGGTCATTGCCAGCTGGTAATGATGGTAGTGGTGGTGGAGCATCAGGTGGTCATGGGAAAAGCAATATAGCAGTCTCGAGTTGTTCAGCCACCGTCATCGTCTGGCTACACAAGGCCTCGAATGCTCCCTTTTCTGGGAGTAGGAAAACTGCTTTTAAAGTCGGAGCAGCAGGAACAAGTTTTGGCTTTCCTTGCTGACTCTGCCTCTAGCTCTTTTGCCTCCTCTTTGGAAAGTGCAAAATGTAAAAGCAGTGCGTCGTCAGTGGATGTTCCCGGTCAGGGACAAGTCGCTTCCTTGCGTTCTTCACCCAGAACAACATTGAAGGATGCGTCAGGCGACGCAACGGGTCACTCCACGGAGCTCTTTACACATACCTTTCCTGGGTTAGAAAGGGAAATTGTTAACAGGCCATGCCCATTACAAGATGAATCGGACATGGAGTGCACAGATGCACAGCCACAGCCAGATTATTATGCTGTTCCTTTGAATCAGATCACAACATTGCCCTCGCAGTGTACTGAGCCAGAATCTGACCCAGATGAGACTATAAAGCCCCGTCACGAACGCTATAGCACCGGCTTACACGGTGACACAGAGGAAGGTGCACAGGACATAGAAGAGTAGGTCATAGATGTCCCAGTTGTTGACCCCGATTGGCAGCCATTGGGGGAACAGGGTGCAGCCGGCAGTAGCTCTGAAGCGGAGGAGGAGCCGCAGCAGGCATCAACATCGCAACAGGTTCCATCTGGCAGGCCCGTATCTGGCCAAAAATGTGTGGCAAAACCAAAACCAGTTGTAGGATAGCGTGGCCATCCAGTTAAAGCAGCTCAGTGTGCAATGCCTGAAAAGGTATCCGATAGTAGGAAGAGTGCAGTCTGGCATTTTTTTAACCAAGATCCAAATGATCAGTGCAAAGTCATCTGTAAGAAATACTCAAGGACCTTCAGCAGAGGTCAGAATGTTAAAAATCTAAATACAAGTTGCATGCATAGACATTTAACCACCATGCACTTGCAAACCTGGACTAACTACCTAACGTCCCTTAACAATGTTGCACCCTCTCACAATGAAGCTAGTCAGCAATGCAACATCCCTTCCCTCACTGTAAGCCCACCGTTTACCACACCATCTGCAGCAAATGTGGAGGTTTCGTCGCAAGGCCAAAGCAGTCAGGGAATCACCAGGTTCTTGGTAGGAAACACTGTATGTAGGCCAACAGCAAGAATACCATCACCAACCCTCTATCAGTCTGCCATGTCCACCATCACCCCCACTAAATCCACCATATGCAGCACTCCACTCCAGCTCACCCTACAAGAAACTCTTGTTAGGAAAAGGAAGTGCTCATCCTCTCATCCGTGTACACAGGGTTTGAATGCCCACATTGCTATACTAATCTCGTTAGAGATGATGCCCTACCGGTTAGTTGAAAGCGAAGCTTTCAAAGCCCTGATGGACTACGCTGTACCATGCTACGAGCTACCCAGTCGACACTTCTTTTTGAGAAAACCCATCCCAGCCCTCCACCAGCATGTTAAAGACCGCATTGTCCATGCACTCAGGCAATCTGTGAGTAGAAAGGTGCACCTGACATCAGATGCATGGACCAGTATGCATGGCCAGGAGCGTTACGTGTCCATCACGGCACACTGGGTTAATGTGGTGGATGCAGGGTCCACAGGCGACTGCAATATTGGGACAGTTCTGCCTAGTCCACGGTCTAGGAAACAGTTGGCTGTAGGCGTTCTCCCCCCTCCTCCTTCTTCTCATCCTCCAGCAGAAGCGAGAGCTCGTCCACAGACCGCAGTCGCACGAGTTGTACACGAGGTGTCCCATTATGGAACAGCTAGTGGCAAGCGTCAGCAGGCTGTATTGGCAATGAAGTGTTTGGGCGACAACAGACACACCGCGGAAGTTCTGTCCAAGTTCTTGCATCTAGAAACTCAGTCATGGCTGGGCAGTGTACATCTTGAGGCAGGCAAGGTAGTGAGTGATAACAGAAGGAATTTTATGGCTGCCATAGCCCTTTCCCAAATGAAACACATTCCTTGCCTGGCTCACACCTTAAACCTGGAGGTGCAGTGCTTCCTGAAAAGTTATCCGGGGTTACCCGACCTGCTCCTGAAGGTGCGCAGACTTTGCTCGCACATCCGCCATTCGCCCGTACACTCCAGCCGTATGCAGAACCATCAGCGATCTTTGAACCTTCCCCAGCATCGCCTAATCATCGACGTTGCAACAAGGTGGAACTCCATACTGCACATGCTTCAGAGACTGTGCAAACAGAGGCGTGCTGTTATGTATTTGTGGGAGGATACACATACACGGGCAGGCAGTTGGATGGCAGACATGGAGTTGTCAGTTGTGCAGTGGTCGAAGCTACAAGACCTCTGTCAAGTCCTTCAGTGTTTTGAGGAATGCACATGGCTGGTTAGTGCAGACAACGTCATAATAAGCATGAGCATCGCCCTAATGCGTCTGCTGATGCAAAGTTTGACGCACATAAAGGAGCAGGTGTCTGCAGCCGAGGACGAGGGAAGCCATGATGACAGTCAGTCATTGTCTGGTCAGGGAAGTCTATTGGACGAGGTGGTGTGCAAAGAGGAGGAGGACAAGGAGGATGATGGGGATGAGTATTTTTTGGATGAGGAAGCTTCTCAGGGGGCAATAGAAACTGGTAGTGTTGCAAGGCCAGGTTCAGTGTTTTTGAGGGATGCAAGTGACGTTGATTTGCCCGAAAGTGCATTTACAACTGGAACATTGGCCCACATGGCGGACTATGCCTTGCGTATCCTAAAAATGGACCCCCGCATTATAAAAATGATGACCGATGACGATTACTGGTTGGCCTGCCTCCTGGATCCACGCTATAAGGGGAAACTGCAAAACATCATGCCACATGAGAACCTTGAACAAATATTGGCAACCAAACAAGCAACTCTGGTTGACCATTTGATTCAGGCATTCCCAGCACACAGCGCCGGTGATGGTTCTCACACGAGCTGCAGGGGGCAACAGGGCAGAGGTGTTAGAGGTGCACAAATCAGAAGTGGGGATGGACAGAGGGGTTTTCTGACCAGGTTGTGGAGTGATTTCGAAATGACCGCAGACAGGACAGGTACTGCAGCATCAATTCAAAGTGACAGGAGACAACATTTGTCCAGTATGGTTACTAACTATTTTTCCTACCCTATCGATGTTCTCCCTCACCCGTCATTCCCATTTGACTACTGGACATCCAAAATAGACACCTGGCCTGAATTCTCCAAATATGCATTGCAGGAGCTCGCTTGCCCAGCGGCTAGTGTGCTATCAGAAAGAGTATTCAGTACTGCTGGTTCTATACTGACCAAAAAAAGGACTCGTCTGGCTACCCAAAATGTTGATGATCTAACCTTCATTAAAATGAACCACTCATGGATTTCGAATTATTTTGCCCCACCTTTCCCGGATGACACCTAGCTTTCCTTTAAAAAGGTCTTGCTTTTGGACTGGTCTTACTGAGTGTTCCAATTTCTCCATTTGCAGCTGCTGTATGTCCAGCATACGACATGTTTACACCTCCCTAAATGGGCTGACTCCCCCCACGGGGCTGTGGTCTCGCCACTTGGCGCAAGCACCCGTGAGAGTGCTGTTTGTCTGAAGAGGTGGGTGTGCCCACTTTTGGTCGACGTCACTGGCACCGGGTCCCTCATAGTACAATGAAGTGTCTCTGGAGGTGGTGGCGCACACCCAACGTCAGACACACCGTTGTAACATGAGGGGCCTTGGGCCAGTACCGCCGGGCACGAGAGAGTGCCCCCCACCCCCCAGCTCAAACTGTGCTCTACCACTTGCAAAATTATCTGTCACTGCTCCACCGCTGTTTAGTCTATGTGGTGAAATCCTTCAATGCCTGGCACTGACAATACCAATTTGTTGACATGTATGATGCTACTTAAAATATTCAGTGGCCCTGTCCTACATTTACACCAGTAAATACTTTGCGCCAAATAGCAATATCTGAACGTCAGCAGAGGAGCCCACCCCTGTACCTAAGTTTGCCACCCTTTTTTTTTGTTTCTTTTGCAAGACATTAACATCTATGTATTATTTTGGAGTACTAACTGTGTCAGACACTCCTTCCTATAGTCCTCCGCTGACCACACCAATGCTGCCTGTGTACCCCTGGAACCTAATTAAAAGTGCATATAGCCTACTTTTTTATTTTAGGCCTAGTAAGTCTGTCTGCGGTCCCTCCTTCCAATTGTCCTCCGCTGACCACACCAATGCTGCCTGTGTACCCCTGGAACCTAATTAAAAGTGCATTGAGCCTACTTTTTTATTTTAGGCCTACTAAGTCTGTCTGCGTTCCCTCCTTCCAATAGTCCTCCGCTGATCACACCAATGCTGCCTGTGCACCCCTGGAACCTAATTAAAAGTGTATAGAGCCTACTTTTTTATTTTAGGCCTAGTAAGTCTGTCTGCGGTCCCTCCTTCCAATTGTCCTCCGCTGACCACACCAATGCTGCTTGTGTACCCCTGGAACCTAATTAAAAGTGCATAGAGCCTACTTTTTTATTTTAGGCCTACTAAGTCTGTTTGCGGTCCCTCCTACCAATAGTCCTCCGCTGACCACACCAATGCTGCCTGTGTACCCCTGCAAGATAATTGAAACTGCATTGAGCCTACTTTTTTATGTTAGGCCTACTAAGTCTGTCTGCGGTCCCTCCTTCCAATTGTCCTCCGCTGACCACACAATGCTGCCTGTGCACCCCTGGAACCTAATTAAAAGTGCATAGAGCCGACTTTTTTTTTATTTTAGGCCTACTAAGTCTGTCTGCGGTCCCTCCTTCCAATCGTCCTCCGCTGACCACACCAATGCTGCCTGTGTACCCCTGCAGGATAATTGAAACTGCATTGAGCCTACTTTTTTTATGCTAGGCCTACTAAGTCTGTCTGCGGTCCCTCCTTCCAATAGTCCTCCGCTGACCACACCAATGCTGCCTGTGTGCCCCTGCAAGATAATTGAAACTGCATTGAGCCTACTTTATTTATGTTAGGCCTACTAAGTCTGTCTGCAGTCCCTCCTTCCAACAGTCCTCCGCTGACCACACCACTGCTACCTGTGTACCCCGGAACCTAATTAAAAGTGCATAGAGCCTACTTTTTTTATTTTAGGCCTAATAAGTCTGTCTGCGGTCCCTCCTTCCAATTGTCCTCCGCTGACCACACCAATGCTGCCTGTGTACCCCTGCAAGATATTTGAAACTGCATTGAGCCTACTTTTTTATGTTAGGCCTACTAAGTCTGTCTGCGGTCCCTCCTTCCAATAGTCCTCCACTGACCACACCAATGCTGCCTGTGTACCCATGTAACCTAAACCTGCTTTGAGACAACTTTGTGGTGTTAGGCCTACTAGCAGTGTCTGTCTGTGCCACTCAATATAGCTGTCCTCTTAAAAAAAATGACCTGCAATTGTCAGGTTTTCAGCCTATCGGGATTTTAAATCTGCAGTGGGGCTACTAGTTTGGTTGGGGCCTACTAACAGTGTCTGCCGCTCCAAGGTGTTCTCCAGGTTGCCTTTCCTGACCTTCTATCTTCAGGCTCTTGGTAAATAGTTGTTAAATGGAACAAATGCAGTGGGGCAACTAGTTTGGTTGGGGCCTACTAACGATGTCTGCCGCTCCTTGCTGTTCTCCTGGTTTCCTGTCCTGAACTTCGATCTTCAGGCTCTCGTTATATAGTTGTTAATATTACACTGCATTTGGCCTACTAGTTTGGTTGGGGCCTAATAACGGTGTCTGCCGCTCCTTGCTGTTCTCCTGGTTTCCTGTCCTGAACTTCCATTTTCAGGCTCTCGTTAAGTACCGTATATACTCGAGTATAAGCCGACCCGAGTATAAGCCGACCCCCCTAATTTTGCCACAAAAAACTGGGAAAACTTATTGACTCGAGTATAAGCCTAGGGTGGAAATGCAACATTTACCGGTGAATTTCAAAAATAAAAATAGATCATTATTTCCCCATAGCTGTGCCATATAGTGCTCTACACCGTTCATTATTTCCCCATAGCTGTGCCCCATATAGTGCTCTGCACCGTTCATTGTGCCCCATAGCTGTGCTCTGCACCGTTCATTGTGCCCCATTGCTGTGCCATATACAGTGCTCTGCACCGTTCACTGTGCCCCATTGCTGTGCCATATACGGTACTCTGCAACGTTCATTGTGCCCCATTGCTGTGCCATATACGGTGCTCTGCACCGTTCATTGTGCCCCATTGCTGTGCCATATACGGTGCTCTGCACCGTTCATTGTGCCCCATTGCTGTGCCATATACGGTGCTCTGCACCGTTCATTGTGCCCCATTGCTGTGCCATATACAGTGCTCTGCACCGTTCATTGTGCCCCATTGCTGTGCCATATACGGTGCTCTGCACCGTTCATTGTGCCCCATTGCTGTGCCATATACGGTGCTCTGCACCGTTCATTGTGCCCCATTGCTGTGCCATATACAGTGCTCTGCACCGTTCATTGTGCCCCATTGCTGTGCCATATACGGTGCTCTGCACCGTTCATTGTGCCCCATATCTGTGCCCATATACGGTGCTCTGCTCCGTTCATTGTGCCCCATTGCTGTGCCATATACGGTGCTCTGCACCGTTCATTGTGCCCCATATCTGTGCCCATATACGGTGCTCTGCACCGTTCATTGTGCCCCATTGCTGTGCCATATACGGTGCTCTGCACTGTTCATTGTGCCCCATTGCTGTGCCATATACGGTGCTCTGCACCGTTCATTGTGCCCCATTGCTGTGCCATATACGGTGCTCTGCACCGTTCATTGTGCCCCATTGCTGTGCCATATACGGTGCTTTGCACCGTTCATTGTGCCCCATTGCTGTGCCATATACGGTGCTCTGCACCGTTCATTGTGCCCCATAGAAATCTCTGCCGCCGCTGCTGCAATAAAAAAAAAAACCCACATACTCACCTCCCTTGATTGCAGCTCCCGGCGTCTCGTTCCGGCTCCTCCATCTTCCCGGCGTCTCTGCTCTGACTCATCAGGCAGAGGGCGCCGCGCACACTATATGCGTCATCGCGCCCTCTGCCTGAACAGTCAGAGCGCAGACGCCAGGAAGATGGAGGCGCCGGCCGGGAAGATGGAGCGGCGCCCGGCGGCTGGAACGAGGACAGGTGAATATGCTATACTTACCTAGTCCTGGCAATCCTCGCGCTGTCCCTCTGCCTGGTCTTCGGTGCCGCAGCTCTTCCTGTCAGCGGTCACCGGCACCGCTGATTAGAGGAATGAATAGGCGGCTCCGCCCCTATGGGAGGTGGAGCCGCTTATTCATATCTCTAATGAGCGGTCCCACGTGACCGCTGAAGAGGGGAAGAAGCTGCAGCACAGAAGCCCGTGGGACGGCAGGGACAGTGCGAGGATCGCTGGGACTAGGTAAGTATACCTCAGCGCCCTCACCCGCCGACCCTGCCACCCACATTGACTCGAGTATAAGCCGAGAGGGGCACTTTCAGCCCAAAAATTTGGGCTGAAAATCTCGGCTTATACTCGAGTATATACGGTAGTTGTTAATATTACACTGCATTTGGCCTACTAGTTTGGTTGGGGCCTACTAACGGTGTCTGCCGCTCCTTGCTGTTCTCCTCCACTGAACAAAGCAGTGCCGCCTGTTTACTACTGTTACCAATTTTGAACTGCATTTAGACTACTTACTGATTTGGGCCTACTCTCTGTGTCAGCCTCTCATTACAGTTGTCCTCCACTGAACAAAGCAATGCTGCCTGTTTAGTCCTGTTACCAATTTTGAACTGCTTTTAGCCTACTTTTGTATTTTGAACTATATCTGTGTTTCCTCCTCATCCTGCCCATTGCCCAGTTAGTGCTAGATGACTCTGCTGGTACATTGACCCAGACCGCTACATTCCCCTTGCACGCTACACAGCCAGATTCTGACCCTGCTGAAAGTGAGGTTCCCCTTCCCGCATACTATACCACCTTACACGGGGACAAAGAGGAAGGTGCAGATGAAAGTGCAGGTTCCTTCATCAGGTGGGGGGGAATACTCATTGGCGACGTCACTGGCACAGGGCCCCTCATAGTACGCAAAACTGTCGTTGCCGGTGGGAGGCGCCCCCGCCGTGCAAACACACCGCCGTACTTTGAGGAGTCCTGTGCCAGTGCCAATGCGAACGAGTGGGCCCCCCCTGCTTGCTCAGGATCACAGCACTTGTAAAGTTGAAATACTTACCTCTCCCTGCTCCACTGCCGTGACGTGGTCCACGTTTCCTGGGCCCACTAAATACTTGAACCAGACATACCTCTCACAACTTATGCCAAATGACCCCCAGTGTCCAATGCCTAACTATTATTTTAAGGTAAATTAAGATTGACAAGCTTCAGTACCATGAATGGATGTTTTTGCCATTAAAATGGGCACTGTTGGTGTTTTCCTGGCCTCCATTCACAGCCAACTATGCCGCCCCATTGACTTGCATTGGGTTTCGTGTTTCGGTCGATCCCCGACTTTTTGCCATAATCGGCCGATTTCACTCGACTCGACTTTTGAGATAGTCGGGTTTCGCAAAACGACCCTAAAAAACTAAAAGTGGCTCAACCCTAGTGAGGAGAGTAAACACATGTGGAACAGTTTTTCCGGAGTTCTGTACCAACGGGAAAGGATTTTGAATGTGTTTTCCTGTAATAGAATACACCTTGAAAAGCCATGAGAGTTGCTCAAAATTTGATTAGATTCCTGAGGAGATAAAGACAGATTAAGCTCAGATTCCCATGAGGATAAATAAAGTGGCTTAAATTGGGAGAGCGGGTTGACCAGATTGACATATAACTTAGAGACCAGTTTAGGGGGTATAGACAGGAGGCCCACCAAAAATTCTAGCCATAGCTAATCCGAACTGTGTTTATATCCCGACCTGAGTTTTGAAAAAAATGTAGCGTATATGAAGTTTTTGTAAGAGGTCTCGAGGATGTTTCCTGGCTTTTCTAGGCCAGTGCTCCATACAGGGAAACTGGTCTGAAAGAAGTTGCGAGATTGGTAAGATCGGTAAAGAATCCCAAAGTCCATAAACATCAACATAGTTCGGGTCAGTAAGCCAAGGATTGATCTTGACCATACGCAGCCAACGGGAAAGGTGAATAGCCTGATATTAATTTTTGAAGTCAGGAAGGCCAAGACCCCCTTTATTTTTTGGTAGAAAAAGAATTTTGGGAGGCAGTCTGGCTCTTTTGTTTTTCCACATGAATTTTGAAACTAATTTGTTCACAATGATAAAAAAGGAATTGGGGAGAGGGATAGGGACCATGCTCATAACATAAAAATTTTTTGGGTGAATGTAAGATTTGGCAATATTGATCCTTCCTATCCAAGAAAGGTAAGGTAAATCATATAAATTGAGTAGAGTCTATAAGTTGGACAAGAGAGGGAGAAAATTGAATTTATATAGTGAGGAGGGGTCTGCGGTTAAATAAATCCCCAGGAATTTTAGTTTCTCAGGAGGCCAGTAGAAAGGGGTTGATTGTTTTAGCTTTGAGATCACCTTTTCCGATGCCGAGATATTCAAAATTTCAGATTTGCTCATAGCAACATAGTAACATAGTTAGTAAGGCTGAAAAAAGACTTTTGTCCATCCAGTTCAGCCTATATTCCATCATAATAAATCCCCAGATCTACGTCCTTCTACAGAACCTAATAATTGTATGTTACAATATTGTTCTGCTCCAGGAAGACATCCAGGCCTCTCTTGAACCCCTCGACTGAGTTCGCCATCACCACCTCCTCAGGCAAGCAATTACAGATTCTCACTGCCCTAACAGTAAAGAATCCTCTTCTATGTTGGTGGAAAAACCTTCTCTCCTCCAGACACAAAGAATGCCCCCTTGTGCCCGTCACCTTCCTTGGTATAAACAGATCCTCAGCGAGATATTTGTATTGTTCCCTTATATACTTATACATGGTTATTAGATCGCCCCTCAGTCGTCTTTTTTCTAGACTAAATAATCCTAATTTTGCTAATCTATCTGGGTATTGTAGTTCTCCCATCTCCTTTATTAATTTTGTTGCCCTCCTTTGTACTCTCTCTAGTTCCATTATATCCTTCCTGAGCACCGGTACCCAAAACTGGACACAGTACTCCATGTGCGGTCTAACTAGGGATTTGTACAGAGGCAGTATAATGCTCTCATCATGTGCATCCAGACCTCTTTTAATGCACCCCATCATCCTGTTTGCCTTGGCAGCTGCTGCCTGGCACTGGCTGCTCCAGGTAAGTTTATCATTAACTAGGATCCCCAAGTCCTTCTCCCTGTCAGATTTACTCAGTGGTTTCCCGTTCAGTGTATAATGGTGATATTGATTCCTTCTTCCCATGTGTATAACCTTACATTTATCATTGTTAAACCTCATCTGCCACCTTTCAGCCCAAGTTTCCAACTTATCCAGATCCATCTGTAGCAGAATACTATCTTCTCTTGTATTAACTGCTTTACATAGTTTTGTATCATCTGCAAATATCGATATTTTAGTGTGTAAACCTTCTACCAGATCATTAATGAATATGTTGAAGAGAACAGGTCCCAATACCGACCCCTGCGGTACCCCACTGGTCACAGCGACCCAGTTAGAGACTCTACCATTTATAACCACCCTCTGCTTTCTATCACTAAGCCAGTTACTAACCCATTTACACACATTTTCCCCCAGACCAAGCATTCTCATTTTGTGTACCAACCTCTTGTGCGGCACGGTGTCAAACGCTTTGGAAAAATCGAGATATACCACGTCCAATGACTCACCGTGGTCCAGCCTATAGCTTACCTCTTCATAAAAACTGATTAGATTGGTTTGACAGGAGCGATTTCTCATAAACCCATGCTGATATGGAGTTAAACAGTTATTCTCATTGAGATAATCCAGAATAACATCCCTTAGAAACCCTTCAAATATTTTACCAACAATAGAGGTTAGACTTACTGGCCTATAATTTCCAGGTTCACTTTTAGAGCCCTTTTTGAATATTGGCACTAGGGTTGAGCGACCTTGACTTTTTTAGAGTCGAGTCGGGTTTCGCAAAACCCGACTATCTCAATAGTCGGGTCGAGTGAAATCGGCCGATTATGACGTAAAGTCGGGATCGACCGAAACACGAAATGCAATGCAAGTCAATGGGGCAGCATATTCGGCAGTGAGTGGGGGCCAGGAAAACACCTAGAGTGCCCATTTTAATGCCAAAACCATGCATTCTTCTTAATGAAGCTTGTCAATCTTAATTTCCCTTATAATAATAGTTAAGGTAAGGTAAGTATTTAAACTTTGCAAGTGCTGTGATCCTGAGCAAGCAGGGGGGGCCCACTCGTTGGCATTGGCACTGGCACAGGGCCCCTCAAAGTACGGCGGTGTGTTTGCACGGCCGGGGCGCCTTCCACCGGCAGCGACACTTTTGCGTACTATGAGGGGCCCTGTGCCAGTGACGTCGCCAACGAGTATTCCTCCCCCCACCTGATGAAGGAACCTGCACCTTCATCTGCACATTCCTCTTTGTCCCCGTGTAAGGTGGTATGGTATGCGGGAAGAGGAACCTGACTTTCAGCAGGGTCACAATCTTGCTGTGTAGCGTGCACAGGGAATGTTGCGTTATGGGTCAATGTACCAGCAGACTCATCTATCACTGGCTGGGCAATGGGCAGGATGAGGAGGAAACACCGATATAGGCCCAAAGAATAAAGTGGTTTAAATGCAGTTCAAAATTGGTAAGAGAACTAACCAGGGGGCATTGCTTTGTTCAGTGGAGGACAACTGTAATGAGAGGCTGACACAGAGAGTAGGCCCAAATCAGTAATTAGTCTAAATGCAGTTCGAAATTGGCAGCAGTAGTAAACAGGCGGCACAGCTTTGTTCAGTGGAGGAGAACTGTCATGATTCCAATGGCAGGGAATCACAAAAGGACAAGCACCAACGAGCTCTAGGGTGATGGAACCTGAGCTGACCGCGACCCTAAACCTGAACACACAAATCACAATAGCCGGGGAACGTGCCTACGTTGATCCTAGACGTCTCGCACCAGCCGAAGATCTAACTTCCCCTATTAGAAGAAACACAGACCTCTCTTGCCTCCAGAGAAATACCCCACAGAAATAGCAGCCCCCCACATATAATGACAGTGAAATGAGAGGAAGGCACATACACAGTATGAAAACAGATTCAGCAAAATGAGGCCCGCTAAAACTAGATAGCAGAGGATACAAAAGTAAACTGCGCGGTCAGCAAAAAACCCTTCAAAAAACCATCCTGTAATTACTTGAACTCATGTTCCAACTCATGGAACATGAGGAGCAATTACAGCCCACTAGAGCAACCAGCAGCAAAGAAACAATTACATGCAAGCTGGACAAGACAAAAATAAAGCAAAACGTGGAACAAGAAAATCAAAAACTTAGCTTGTCCTGAAGATTACTGAAGCCAGAAGCTGAGGCAACAAAACACTCTGATAACCTTGATAGCCGGCGGGGAAATGACAAGAAAGCCCGGTTAAATAGGAAACTCCCAAATCCTAATAGAACAGGTGGACACCAGAGACAGCAGAACACAAATCACCCAGTACCATCAGTAACTACCAGAGGGAGCCCAAAAACAGAACTCACAACAGTACCCCCCCCTTGAGGAGGGGTCACCGAACCCTCACGAGAACCACCAGGGCGACCAGGATGAGCCCTATGAAAAGCGCGGACCAAATCATCAGCATGAACATCAGAGGCAACCACCCAAGAATTATCCTCCTGACCATAACCCTTCCACTTGACCAAATACTGGAGTTTCCGTCTGGAAACACGAGAATCCAAGATCTTCTCCACAACATACTCCAATTCTCCCTCCACCAGCACCGGAGCAGGAGGCTCAAGCGAAGGAACAACAGGTACCTCATACCTCCGCAACAACGACCGATGGAACACATTATGAATAGCAAACGATGTCGGGAGATCCAAACGAAACGACACAGGGTTAAGAATTTCCAAGATCCTATAAGGACCGATGAACCGAGGCTTGAACTTAGGAGAAGAGACCTTCATAGGAACAAAACGAGAAGACAACCACACCAAGTCCCCAACACGAAGTCGAGGACCCACGCGGCGACGGCGATTAGCAAACTGCTGAGCCTTCTCCTGGGACAACTTCAAATTGTCCACCACATGACTCCAAATCCGATGCAACCCATCCACCACCATGTCCACTCCAGGACAATCAGAAGGCTCCACCTGACCAGAGGAAAAACGAGGATGAAACCCCAAATTACAAAAGAAAGGAGAAACCAAGGTAGCAGAACTAGCCCGATTATTAAGGGCAAACTCGGCCAGCGGCAAAAAGGTAACCCAGTCATCCTGATCAGCAGAAACAAAACACCTCAAATAAGTTTCCAAGGTCTGATTAGTTCGCTCCGTCTGGCCATTCGTCTGAGGGTGGAATGCAGACGAAAAGGACAAATCAATGCCCATCTTAGCACAGAACATCCGCCAAAATCTAGACACAAACTGGGATCCCCTGTCAGAAACGATGTTCTCCGGAATCCCATGCAAACGAACCACGTTCTGGAAAAACAGAGGGACCAACTCAGAGGAGGAAGGCAACTTAGGCAAGGGTACAAGATGAACCATTTTAGAAAAGCGGTCACACACAACCCAGATGACGGACATTTTTTGAGAGACAGGGAGATCCGAAATAAAGTCCATGGAAATGTGCGTCCAAGGCCTCTTCGGGATAGGCAAAGGTGACAACAATCCACTGGCTCGAGAACAGCAAGGCTTAGCCCGAGCACAAACCTCACAAGACTGCACAAAAGAACGCACATCCCTTGACAAGGAAGGCCACCAAAAAGACCTGGCCACCAAGTCTCTAGTACCAAATATTCCAGGATGACCTGCCAACGCAGAAGAATGGACCTCGGAGATGACTCTACTGGTCCAACTATCCGGAACAAACAGTCTCTCAGGCGGACAACGATCAGGTTTACCCGCCTGAAACTCCTGCAAAGCACGTCGCAAGTCTGGGAAGACGGCCGACAAAATCACCCCATCCCTAAGGATACCAGTGGGCTCAGAATTTCCAGGGGAGTCAGGCACAAAACTCCTAGAAAGAGCATCCGCCTTCACATTCTTTGAACCTGGCAGGTATGAAACCACAAAATTGAAACGAGAGAAAAACAGTGACCAACAAGCCTGTCTAGGATTCAGACGCCTGGCAGACTCAAGGTAAATCAGATTTTTGTGATCAGTCAAGACCACCACACGATGTCTAGCACCCTCCAGCCAATGACGCCACTCCTCAAATGCCCACTTCATGGCCAAAAGTTCCCGATTACCCACATCATAATTCCGCTCAGCGGGTGAAAATTTTCTAGAAAAGAACGCACATGGCTTCATCACCGAGCAATCGGAGCTTCTCTGTGACAAAACCGCCCCCGCTCCAATCTCGGAAGCATCAACCTCAACCTGGAAAGGAAGCGAAACATCAGGCTGACGCAACACAGGAGCAGAAGAAAACCGGCGTTTAAGTTCCTGAAAGGCCTCCACAGCCGCAGGAGACCAATCAGCAACATCCGCACCCTTCTTAGTCAAATCCGTCAAAGGCTTAACAACACTAGAAAAATTAGTTATAAAACGACGATAGAAATTAGCAAAGCCCAAGAACTTCTGCAGACTCTTAAGAGATGCAGGCTGCGTCCAGTCACAAATAGCCCGAACCTTGACGGGATCCATCTCAATAGTAGAAGGGGAAAAAATATACCCCAAGAAAGAAATCTTCTGGACTCCAAAGAGACACTTTGAGCCCTTTACAAACAAGGAATTAGCCCGCAGAAGCTGAAACACCTTCCTGACCTGCTGAACATGAGACACCCAGTCATCAGAAAAAACCAAAATATCATCCAAATACACAATCATAAATTTATCCAGATATTCACGGAAAATATCGTGCATAAAGGACTGGAAGACTGAAGGAGCATTAGAAAGTCCGAAAGGCATTACCAAATACTCAAAATGGCCCTCAGGCGTATTAAATGCGGTTTTCCACTCATCACCTTGCTTTATTCGTATAAGATTATACGCACCCCGTAGATCAATCTTAGTGAACCATTTAGCCCCCTTAATGCGAGCAAACAAATCAGTCAACAAAGGCAAAGGATACTGATATTTTACGGTAATCTTATTCAAAAGACGATAATCTATACAAGGCCTCAAGGACCCATCTTTTTTGGCCACGAAAAAAAAACCTGCTCCCAAAGGGGACGAAGATGGACGGATATGTCCCTTTTCCAAGGACTCCTTAACATAATCCCGCATAGCAGTATGCTCTGGCACTGACAGATTGAACAAACGACCTTTAGGAAATTTACTACCAGGAATTAAATCTATAGCACAATCGCAATCCCTGTGAGGAGGAAGCGAACTGCGCTTAGGCTCCTCAAAAACATCCCGATAATCAGACAAAAATACAGGAACCTCAGAAGGAGTAGATGAAGCGATAGAAATCGGAGGTGCATCATCATGAACCCCCTGACATCCCCAGCTTAACACAGACATTGTTTTCCAGTCAAGGACTGGATTATGAGTTTGTAACCATGGCAGACCAAGTACTAGAACATCATGTAAATTATACAATACCAGGAAGCGAATCACCTCCTGATGAACGGGAGTCATACGCATGGTCACTTGTGTCCAGTACTGAGGTTTATTCATAGCTAAAGGTGTAGAGTCAATTCCCTTCAAAGGAATAGGGACTTCCAGAGGCTCAAGACTAAACCCACATCGCTTGGCAAATGACCAATCCATAAGACTCAGGGCAGCGCCTGAATCTACATAGGCATCGACGGAAATGGATGATAATGAGCAAATCAGAGTCACGGACAGAATGAACTTAGACTGTAACGTACTAATGGCAACAGACTTATCAACCTTTTTTGTGCGTTTAGAGCATGCTGATATAACATGAGCTGAATCACCACAATAAAAGCACAACCCATTTTTCCGCCTATAGTTTTGCCGTTCACTTCTAGACTGAACTCTATCACATTGCATTGTCTCAAGTGCCTGTTCAGAAGACACCGCCAAATGGTGCACAGGTTTGCGCTCCCGTAAACGCCGATCAATCTGAATAGCCATAGTCATAGACTCATTCAGACCCGTAGGCGCAGGGAACCCCACCATAACATCTTTAATGGCCTCAGAAAGGCCATCTCTGAACTTTGCAGCCAGGGCGCACTCATTCCACTGAGTAAGCACTGACCATTTCCGAAATTTTTGACAATATATTTCTGCTTCATCTTGCCCCTGAGAGAGAGCTAATAAAGCTTTTTCAGCCTGAATCTCCTGGTTAGGTTCCTCATAGAGCAAACCCAATGCCAGAAAAAATGCATCCACATTAAGCAACGCAGGATCCCCTGGTGCCAATGCAAATGCCCAATTTTGAGGGTCACCCCGCAGGAAAGATATAATAATCTTAACCTGCTGAGCAGGGTCTCCAGAAGAGCGAGATTTCAAAGAAAGGAAGAGCTTGCAATTGTTCCTAAAATTCAGAAAGCTAGCTCTATCTCCAGCAAAGAACTCTGGAATAAGAATTCTAGGTTCAGACATAGGAGCATGTACAACAAAATCTTGTATATTTTGAACCTTGGCAGCAAGATTATTCAAGCTGGAAGCTAAACTCTGGACGTCCATGATAAACAGCTAAGGTCAGAGCCATTCAAGGATTAAGAGGAGGAAAAAAAAAAATCAGCCAGGCTGCAATTAACGCTAGGCAGCAACCTCAGAGGAGAGAAAAAAAAAAAAAAACTTCCTCAGACTACTTGTCCTCCTACTTCAGCCCAAACATTTTGGCCGGCTATACTGTCATGATTCCAATGGCAGGGAATCACAAAAGGACAAGCACCAACGAGCTCTAGGGTGATGGAACCTGTGCTGACCGCGACCCTAAACCTGAACACACAAATAACAATAGCCGGGGAACGTGCCTACGTTGATCCTAGACATCTCGCACTAGCCGAAGATCTAACTTCCCCTATTAGAAGAAACACAGACCTCTCTTGCCTCCAGAGAAATACCCCACAGAAATAGCAGCCCCCCACATATAATGACGGTGAAATGAGAGGAAGGCACATACACAGTATGAAAACAGATTCAGCAAAATGAGGCCCGCTAAAACTAGATAGCAGAGGATACAAAAGTAAACTGCGCGGTCAGCAAAAAACCCTTCAAAAAACCATCCTGTAATTACTTGAACTCATGTTCCAACCCATGGAACATGAGGAGCAATTACAGCCCACTAGAGCAACCAGCAGCAAAGAAACAATTACATGCAAGCTGGACAAGACAAAAATAAAGCAAAACGTGGAACAAGAAAATCAAAAACTTAGCTTGTCCTGAAGATTACTGAAGCCAGAAGCTGAGGCAACAAAACACTCTGATAACCTTGATAGCCGGCGGGGAAATGACAAGAAAGCCCGGTTAAATAGGAAACTCCCAAATCCTAATAGAACAGGTGGACACCAGAGACAGCAGAACACAAATCACCCAGTACCATCAGTAACCACCAGAGGGAGCCCAAAAACAGAACTCACAGCAGAGAGCAGCAAGAAGCGGCAGACACCAATAGTAGGCCCCAACCCAACTAGTAGGCCAAATGCAGTCTAACATTAACAACTACTTAACGAGAGCCTGAAAATGGAATTTCAGGACAGGAAACCAGGAGAACAGCAAGGAGCGGCAGACACTGTTAGTAGGCCCCAACCCAACTAGTAGGCCAAATGCAGTTGTTCCATTTAACAACTATTTAACAAGAACCTCAAGATTGAAGCAATGGAGAGGCAACCTGGGGAACACCTTGGAGTGGAACACACCGTCTCTACACCCCTGACCCAACTTGTAGGCCGCATGCAGTGTTGTTTTCAACAACTACTAAACGAGAGCCAGAAGATTGAAGCAATGGAGAGGCAACCTGGAGAACACCTTGGAGCGGCAGACACTGGTAGTAGGCCCCAACCCAAGTACTAGCCCCACTGCAGTTAGATTTACCAAAAAATACTAAACGAGAGCCTGCAGATCAAAGCTCAGAAAAGGGAACCCGGAGAACACCTTGGAGCGGCAGACACTGGTAGTAGGCCCCAACCCAAGTACTAGCCCCACTGCAGTTAGATTTACCAAAAAATACTAAACGAGAGCCTGAAGATCAAAGCTCAGAAAAGGCAACCCGGAGAACACCTTGGAGCGGCAGACACTGGTAGTAGGCCCCAACCCAAGTACTAGCCCCACTGCAGTTAGATTTACCAAAAAATACTAAACGAGAGCCTGAAGATCAAAGCTCAGAAAAGGCAACCCGGAGAACACCTT
The DNA here is from genome assembly GCF_032444005.1 of Ranitomeya imitator. Lineage (NCBI taxonomy): Eukaryota > Metazoa > Chordata > Amphibia > Anura > Dendrobatidae > Ranitomeya > Ranitomeya imitator. Next base: position 115,589,050 of record NC_091289.1, read on the forward strand.
GGAGCGGCAGACACTGGTAGTAGGCCCCAACCCAAGTACTAGCCCCACTGCAGTCAGATTTACCAAAAAATACTAAACGAGAGCCTGAAGATCAAAGCTCAGAAAAGGCAACCCGGAGAACACCTTGGAGCGGCAGACACTGGTAGCAGGCCCCAACCCAAGTACTAGCCCCACTGCAGTTAGATTTACCAAAAAATACTAAACGAGAGCCTGAAGATCAAAGCTCAGAAAAGGCAACCCGGAGAACACCTTGGAGTGGCAGACACTGGTAGTAGGCCCCAACCCAAGTACTAGCCCCACTGCAGTTAGATTTACCAAAAAATACTAAACGAGAGCCTGAAGATCAAAGCTCAGAAAAGGCAACCCGGAGAACACCTTGGAGCGGCAGACACTGGTAGTAGGCCCCAACCCAAGTACTAGCCCCACTGCAGTTAGATTTACCAAAAAATGCTAAACGAGAGCCTGAAGATCAAAGCTCAGAAAAGGCAACCCGGAGAACACCTTGGAGCGGCAGACACTGGTAGTAGGCCCCAACCCAAGTACTAGCCCCACTGCAGTTAGATTTACCAAAAAATACTAAACGAGAGCCTAAAGATCAAAGCTCAGAAAAGGCAACCCGGAGCACACCTTGGAGCGGCAGACACTGGTAGTAGGCCCCAACCCAAGTACTAGCCCCACTGCAGTTAGATTTACCAAAAAATACTAAACGAGAGCCTGAAGATCAAAGCTCAGAAAAGGCAACCCGGAGAACACCTTGGAGCGGCAGACACTGGTAGTAGGCCCCAACCCAAGTACTAGCCCCACTGCAGTTAGATTTACCAAAAAACACTAAACGAGAGCCTGAAGATCAAAGCTCAGAAAAGGCAACCCGGAGAACACCTTGGAGCGGCAGACACTGGTAGTAGGCCCCAACCCAAGTACTAGCCCCACTGCAGTTAGATTTACCAAAAAATACTAAACGAGAGCCTGAAGATCAAAGCTCAGAAAAGGCAACCCGGAGAACACCTTGGAGCGGCAGACACTGGTAGTAGGCCCCAAACCAAGTACTAACCCCACTGCAGTTAGATTTACTAAAAAATACTAAACGAGAGCCTGAAGATCAAAGCTCAGAAAAGGCAACCCGGAGAACACCTTGGAGCGGCAGACACTGGTAGTAGGCCCCAACCCAAGTACTAGCCCCACTGCAGTTAGATTTACCAAAAAATACTAAACGAGAGCCTGAAGATCAAAGCTCAGAAAAGGCAACCCGGAGAACACCTTGGAGCGGCAGACACTGGTAGTAGGCCCCAACCCAAGTACTAGCCCCACTGCAGTTAGATTTACCAAAAAATACTAAACGAGAGCCTGAAGATCAAAGCTCAGAAAAGGCAACCCGGAGAACACCTTGGAGCGGCAGACACTGGTAGTAGGCCCCAACCCAAGTACTAGCCCCACTGCAGTTAGATTTACCAAAAAATACTAAACGAGAGCCTGAAGATCAAAGCTCAGAAAAGGCAACCCGGAGAACACCTTGGAGCGGCAGACACTGGTAGTAGGCTTTAAACCCAAAATTTTGGGCAATGGAGTTTATAAAATGTTCCAGGGGTACACAGGCAGCATTGGTGTGGTAAGCGGAGGACAATTTCTATTTGGGACTGCAGACAGACTTAGTAGGCTGTCCCCTGTGGACCATGCATCCACAACATTAACCCAGTGCGCCGTAATGGACATGTAACCTTTCGTGGACATGCCTACTGGTCCATGCATCTGTTGTCAGGTGCACCTTTCTACTATTAGATAGCCTGAGAGCATGGACAATGCGGATTTTTACATGATGGTGGAGGGCTGGGATGGCTTTTCTCGCAAAAGAAGTGACGACTGGGTAGCTCTTACCATGGTACAGCGTAGTCCATCTGGGCTTTATAATTATAAATAAAAGAAAAAAAGTAGGCTGTATGCACTTTGAAATAGGTTCCAGGGGTACACGGGCGGCAGTTGACTGGTCACTGGAGGACTAGTGGAAGGAGGGACCGCAGACAGGCTTCGAAGGCCTAACATAAAAAAATTGGGCTTTAGGCACTTTATAATTGGTTCCAGGGGTACACAGGCAGCAGTAGACAGGTCAGTGGAAGCCTAGTGGAAGGAGGGACCGCAGACAGGCTTCGAAGGCCTAACATTAAAAAAATTGGGCTGTAGGCACTTTCTAATTGGTTCCAGGGGTACACGGGCAGCATTGGTCTGGTCAGTGGAGTAGTAGTAGAAAGAAGAGACCGCTGACAGGCTTCGAAGGCCTAACATAAAAAAAATTGGGTTGTAGGCACTTTTAAATTGGTTCCAGGGGTACACGGGCAGAAGTGGTCTGGTCAGTGGAGGAGTAGTAGAAAGAACGGACCGCAGACAGGCTTCGAAGGCCTAACATAAAAAAAATTGGGCTGTGGGCACTTTTAAATTCGTTCCAGGGGTACACGGTCAGCAGTAGACAGGTCAGTGGAGGCCTAGTGGAAGGAGGGACCGCAGACAGGCTTCGAAGGCCTAACATAAAAAAATTGGGCTGTAGACACTTTTAAATTCGTTCCAGGGGTACACGGGCAGCAGTAGACAGGTCAGTGGAGTAGTAGTAGAAAGAAGGGACCGCAGACAGGCTTCGAAGGCCTAACATAAAAAAAATTGGGCTGTAGGCACTTTTAAATTGGTTCCAGGGGTACACGGGCAGCAGTGGTCTGGTCAGTGGAGGAGTAGTAGAAAGAACGGACCGCAGACAGGCTTCGAAGGCCTAACAAAAAAAAAATTGGGCTGTAGGCACTTTTAAATTCGTTCCAGGGGTACACGGGCAGCAGTAGACAGGTCAGTGGAGGCCTAGTGGAAGGAGGGACCGCAGACAGGCTTTGAAGGCCTAACATAAAAAAATTGGGCTGTAGGCACTTTATAATTGGTTCCAGGGGTACACGGGCAGCATTGGTCTGGTCAGTGGAGTAGTAGTAGAAAGAAGGGACCGCAGACAGGCTTCGAAGGCCTAACATAAATAAAATTGGGCTGTAGGCACTTTTAAATTCGTTCCAGGGGTACACGGGCAGCAGTAGAGAGGTCAGTGGAGTAGTAGTAGAAAGAAGTGACCGCAGACAGGCTTCGAAGGCCTAACATAAAAAAATTGGGCTGTAGGCACTTTCTAATTGGTTCCAGGGGTACACGGGCAGCATTGGTCTGGTCAGTGGAGTAGTAGTAGAAAGAAGGGACCGCAGACAGGCTTCCAAGGCCTAACATAATAAAATTGGGATGTAGGCACTTTATAATTGGTTCCAGGGGTACACGGGCAGCAGTAGACAGGTCAGTGGAGGCCTAGTGGATGGAGGGACCGCAGACAGGCTTCGAAGGCCTAACATAAAAAAAATTGGGCTTTAGGCACTTTCTAATTGGTTCCAGGGGTACACGGGCAGCATTGGTCTGGTCAATGGAGTAGTAGTAGAAAGAAGGGACCGCAGACAGGCTTCGAAGGCCTAACATAAAAAAAATTGGGCTGTAGGCACTTTTAAATTGGTTCCAGGGGTACACGGGCAGCAGTGGTCTGGTCAGTGGAGGAGTAGTAGAAAGAACGGACCGCAGACAGGCTTCGAAGGCCTAACATAAAAAAAAATTGGGCTGTAGGCACTTTTAAATTCGTTCCAGGGGTACACGGGCAGCAGTAGACAGGTCAGTGGAGGCCTAGTGGAAGGAGGGACCGCAGACAGGCTTCGAAGGCCTAACATAAAAAAATTGGGCTGTAGGCATTTTATAATTGGTTCCAGGGGTACATGGGCAGCATTGGTCTGGTCAGTGGAGTAGTAGTAGAAAGAAGGGACCGCAGACAGGCTTCGAAGGCCTAACATAAATAAAATTGGGCTGTAGGCACTTTATAATTGGTTCCAGGGGTACACGGGCAGCAGTAGACAGGTCAGTGGAGTAGTAGTAGAAAGAAGGGACCGCAGACAGGCTTCGAAGGCCTAACATAAAAAAAAATTGGGCTGTAGGCACTTTCTAATTGGTTCCAGGGGTACACGGGCAGCATTGGTCTGGTCAGTGGAGTAGTAGTAGAAAGAAGGGACCGCAGACAGGCTTCGAAGGCCTAACATAATAAAATTGGGATGTAGGCACTTTATAATTGGTTCCAGGGGTACACGGGCAGCAGTGGTGTTGTCAGCGGAGGCCGATTGTAATGAGTGTCTGCCAGTTAGTAGTCCCAAACAATAAATACATGTTAATCTCTCGCATGACAACAAAACGAAACCACCAAAGGGTGCAATCATTCGGTACTGGGGTGGGCTCCTCTGTGTAGTTTCAGACCTAGTAATTTGGCACAAAGTATTTACTTGGGTAAACATAGGACACTGCCCCTGACTATGTTAAGTACCATCATACATGTCAACACAATGGTATTGTCAGTGGCAGGAATTTACGGATGTCAGCGCATAGACTAAACATTGGTGGAACTGTGAGAGATAATTGTGCAAGTGGTTTAGCAATGTTTGACCTGGGGGTGGGGGAACTCTCTTGTGGCCGGCGGTACATGCCCAGGGCCCCTCATGTTACAACAGTGTGTCTGACGTTGGGTGCGTACCACCACCGCCAGAGACATTTTATTGTACTATCAGGGACCCAGTGGCAGTGCCGTCGACCAAAAGCGGGCACACCCACCTCTTCAGACAAACAGCACTCTCACGGGTGCTGGCGCCAAGTGGCGATACCACGGCCCCGTGTGGGGAGTTTGGCCATTTAGGGAGGTGTAAACATGTCGTATGCTGGACAATCAGGTGCTGCAAATTACGAGATTGGAAAAGTCATTCAGAATAGCCCACAGGCAAGACCTTTTCAAAGGAAAGCTACGTGTCGGCCGGGCAAGGTGGGGCAAAAGATTTCGAAATCCAGTTGTGGTTCATTTTAATGAAGGTTAGATCATCTACATTTTGGGTAGCCAGACGAGTCCTTTTTTCGGTTAATATTTAACCTGCAGCACTGAATACTCTTTCTGATAGGACACTAGCTGCCGGGCAAGCAAGCTCCTGCAATGCATATTCTGCCAATTCTGGCCAGGTGTCTAATTTGGATGCCCAGTAATCAAATGGGAATGACGGTTGAGGGAGAACGTCGATAAGGGATGAAAAATAGTTAGTAACCATGCTGGACAAATGTTGTCTCCTGTCACTTTGAATTGATGCTGCAGTACCTGTCCTGTCTGCGGTCATAGCAAACTCACTCCACAACCTGGTCAGAAAACCCCTCTGTCCAACGCCACTTCTGATTTCTGCCCCTCTAACACCTCTGGTCTGCTGGCCCCTGCAGCTCGTGTGAGAACGATCACGGGCGCTGTGTGCTAGGAATGCCTTAAGCAAACGGTCAACAAGAGTTGATTGTTTGGTTGCTAATATTAGTTCCAAGTTCTCATGTGGCATTATATTTTGCAATTTGCCTTTATAGCGAGGATCAAGGAGGCAGGCCAACCAGTAATCGTCATCGTTCATCATTTTAGTAATGCGTGTGTCCCTTTTGAGGATACGTAAGGCATAATCCGCCATGTGGGCCAAAGTTCCAGTTGTCAAATCTGCGGTTGTGCTTGGTTGAGGGGCAGTTTCAGGCAAATCTACGTCACTTGTGTCCCTCAAAAAACCCGAACCCGGCCTTGCCACGCCAGCAATTTCCAGTGGCCCCGGAAAAGCTTCCTCATTAAAAATATAATCATCCCCATCATCCTCCTCATCCTCCTCCTCCTCTTCGCCCGCTACCTCGTCCTGTACACTGCCCTGGCCAGACAATGGCTGACTGTCATCAAGGCTTTCCTCTTCCTCTGCTGCAGACGCCTGATCCTTTATGTGCGTCAAACTTTGCATCAGCAGACGCATTAGGGGGATGCTCATGCTTATTATGGCGTTGTCTGCACTAACCAGCCGTGTGCATTCCTCAAAACACTGAAGGACTTGACACATGTCTTGTATCTTCGACCACTGCACACCTGACAACTCCATGTCTGCCATCCTACTGCCTGCCCGTGTATGTGTATCCTCCCACAAAAACATAACAGTCCGCCTCTGTTCGCACAGTCTCTGAAGCATGTGCAGTGTTGAGTTCCACCTTGTTGCAACGTCTATGATTAGGCGATGCTGGGGAAGGTTCAAAGACCGCTGATAGGTCTGCATACGGCTGGAGTGTACGGGCGAACGGCAGATATGTGAGCAAAGTCCACGCACTTTAAGGAGCAGGTCGGATAACCCCGGATAACTTTTCAGGAAGCACTGCACCACCAGGTTTAAGGTGTGAGCCAGGCAAGAAATGTGTTTCAGTTGGGAAAGGGAGATGGCAGCCATGAAATTCCTTCCATTATCACTCACTACCTTGCCTGCCTCAAGATCTACAGTGCCCAGCCACGACTGCGTTTCTTTCTGCAAGAACTCGGACAGAACTTCCGTGGTGTGTCTGTTGTCACCCGACCACTTCATAGCCAATACAGACTGCTGACGCTTGCCAGTAACTGCCCCATAATGGGACAACTGGTGTGCAACAGTGGCAGCTGCGGATGGAGTGGTTGTGCGACTGCGGTCTGTGGACGAGCTCTCGCTTCTGCAAGAGGACGAGGAGGAGGAGGAGCGGGTGCGAATGGCTACAGCCAACTGTTTCCTAAATCGTGGGCTAGGAAGAACTGTCCCAAAATTGCTGTCCCCTGTGGACCCTGCATCCACAACATTCACCCAGTGTGCCGTGATGGACACGTAACGTCCCTGGCCATGCCTACTGGTCCATGCATCTGTTGTCAGGTGCACCTTTGTGCTCACAGATTGCCTGAGTGCATGGACGATGTGCTCTTTAACATGCTGGTGGAGGGCTGGGATGGCTTTTCTGGAAAAGAAGTGTCGACTGGGTAGCTCGTAGCATGGTACAGCGTAGTCCATCAGGGCTTTGAAAGCTTCGCTTTCAACTAACCGGTAGGGCATCATCTCTAACGAGATTAGTCTAGCTATGTGGGCGTTCAAACCCTGTGTACGCGGATGCGAGGCTAAGTACTTCCTTTTTCTAACCATAGTCTCGTGTAGGGTGAGCTGGACTGGAGAGCTGGAGATTGTGGAACTAGCGGGGGTGCCGGTGGACATGGCAGACTGAGAGACGGTGGGAGATGGTATTGTTGCCGCCGGTGCCCTAGATGCAGTGTTTCCTACTACAAAACTGGTGATTCCCTGACCCTGACTGCTTTGGCCTGGCAAAGAAACCTGCACAGATACTGCAGGTGGTGCGGAAAATGGTGGCCCTACACTGCCGGAAGGGATGTTGCGTTGCTGACTAGCTTCTTTGGCCGAGGGTGCTACAACCTTAAGGGACGTTTGGTAGTTAGTCCAGGCTTGCAAATGCATGGTGGTTAAATGTCTATGCATGCAACTTGTATTGAGACTTTTCAGATTCTGACCTCTGCTTAAGGTAGTTGAACATTTTTGACAGATGACTTTGCGCTGATCAATTGGATGTTGTTTAAAAAAATGCCAGACCTTTTCAGGCATTGCAGACTGAGCTTTAACCGGATGGCCACGCTGTCCTCCAACAGGTTTTGACTTTGCCACGCGTTTTGGGCCAGATACGGGCCCGGCAGATGGAACCTGTTGCGATGTTGATGCCTGCTGGGGCCCCTCCTCCTCCGCTTCAGAACTACTGCCGCCTGCACCCTGTTCCCCCAGTGGCTGCCAATCAGGGTCAACAACTGGGTCATCTATAACCTCCTCTTCAAGCTCGTGCGCAACTCCGTCTGTGTCACCGTGTAAGTCGGTGGTAGAGCGTTCGTGACAGGGCAACATAGTCTCATCAGGGTCTAATTCTGGATCAGTACCCTGCGAGGGCAATGTTGTGGTCTGAGTCAAAGGACCAGCATAGTAGTCTGGCTGTGGCTGTGCATCAGTGCACTCCATGTCAGATTCAACGTGTAATGGGCATGGCCTGTTAACTGCTTCACTTTCTAAGCCAGGGACGGTATGTGTAAAGATCTCCATGGAGTAACCCATTGTGTCGCCTGCTGCATCCTTCTCTGTTGTTGTTTTTGCTGAAGAGGACAAGGAAGCGACTTGTCCCTGACCGTGAACATCCACTAACAACGCGCTGCTTTTACATTTACCAGTTTCAAAAGAGGAAGCAAAAGAGCTAGAGGCTGAGTCAGCAAGGTAAGCCAAAACTTGCTCTTGCTGCTCCGGCTTTAAAATCAGTTTTCCTACTCCCAGAAAAGGGAGCATTCGAGGCCTTGTGTAGCCAGACGACGAACCTGGCTCCACAGCTCCAGACTTAGGTGCAATATTTTTTTCCCACGACCACCTGATGCTCCACCACTACCACTACCCTCATTACCAGCTGACAATGAACGCCTCCGGCCACGACCTCTTCCACCAGACTTCCTCATTGTTTTAAAAACATAACCAAACTAACGGCATTTGTTGCTGTCAAACAACTTACACAGTGAGCTATAACTTCAGTATGATTTAGATACCCCTTTACAGGTGGGTGACACCGCAAGGAAAAGCAGGCACAATGTTACACACTCTGTTTTTGGTGGCACCAAATGAGAGAGATGCCACACATGCAGGACTGTCACTCAAGCACAAATGTCAATATTAATCTCCCACTGTTTGTTTTTGTTTTTTCAGGGAGAATTTAGAAACCCCCCCCCCCCACAAAAAATGATTTTTTCAGGAAGAATTTAGAAAACAAATAAAAAAAGTTGATTTTTTCAGAGAGAATTTAGAAACCAAATAAAAAAACAAAACAAAAAGGCTTTCTATGGCCCACTATCTGAGAGAGAGAGATGGCACACGCAGGAGTCAGGACTGGCACACAAGCAGAAAGGCCAATATTAATCTCCCACTGTTTTTTTTTTATTTTTTCAGGGAGAATTTAGAAACCCCCCCAAAAAAATGATTTTTTAAGGAAGAATTTAGAAAACAAATTAAAAAAAAGAGATTTTTTCAGAGAGAATTTAGAAACCAAACAAAAAAAAAAATAGGCTTTCTATGGCCCACTATCTGGGAGAGAGAGATGGCACACCCAGGAGTCAGGACTGGCACACAAGCAGAAAGGCCAATATTAATCTCCCACTGTTTTTTTTATTTTTTCAGGGAGAATTTAGAAACCCTCCCCCAAAAAATGATTTTTTAAGGAAGAATTTAGAAAACAAATAAAAAAAGTGATTTTTTCAGAGAGAATTTAGAAACCAAACAAAAAAAACAAAAACAAATTGGCTTTCTATGGCCCACTATCTGGGAGAGAGAGATGGCACACCCAGGAGTCAGGACTGGCACACAAGCAGAAAGGCCAATATTAATCTCCCACTGTTTTTTTTTATTTTTTCAGGGAGAATTTAGAAACCCTCCCCCAAAAAATGATTTTTTAAGGAAGAATTTAGAAAACAAATAAAAAAAGTGATTTTTTCAGAGAGAATTTAGAAACCAAACAAAAAAAACAAAAACAAATTGGCTTTCTATGGCCCACTATCTGGGAGAGAGAGATGGCACACCCAGGAGTCAGGACTGGCACACAAGCAGAAAGGCCAATATTAATCTCCCACTGTTTTTTTTTATTTTTTCAGGGAGAATTTAGAAACCCCCCCCCCAAAAAAAAAATGACTTTTTAAGGAAGAATTTAGAAAACAAATTAAAAAAAAGTGATTTTTCTCAGAGAGAATTTAGAAACCAAAAAACAAAAAAAACAAATAGGCTTTCTATGGCTCACTATCTGGGAGAGAGAGATGGCACACCCAGGAGTCAGGACTGGCACACAAGCAGAAAGGCCAATATTAATCTCCCACTGTTTTTTTTTTATTTTTTCAGGGAGAATTTAGAAACCCCCCCAAAAAAATGATTTTTTAAGGAAGAATTTAGAAAACAAATTAAAAAAAAGTGATTTTTTCAGAGAGAATTTAGAAACCAAACAAAAAACAAAAACAAATAGGCTTTCTATGGCCCACTATTTGGGAGAGAGAGTTGGCACACCCAGGAGTCAGGACTGGCACACAAGCAGAAAGGCCAATATTAATCTCCCACTTTTTTTTATTTTTTCAGGGAGAATTTACAAATTTTTTTTTAAAAAGTAAAAAAGTGATTTTTTCAGAGAGAATTTAGAAACCAAATAAAAAAAAAATAGGCTTTCTATGGCACAATATCTGAGAGAGAGAGATGGCACGCTCAGGACTGGCACACAAGCCCAAAGGGCAATATTAATCTCCCACTGTTTTTTTTCTTTCAGGGAGAATTTATACAACCAATGAAAAAAAAAAAAAAATAGGCTTTCTATGGCCCACTATTTGACAGAGAGATGGCACTCTCAGGACTGGCACACAAGCCCAAAGGGCAATATTAATCTCCCACTGTTTTTTTTTTCAGGGAGAATTTATAAAACCAATAAAAAAAATAGGCTTTCTATGGCCCACTATTTGACAGAGAGATGGCACGCTCAGGACTGGCACACAAGCCCAAAGGGCAATATTAATCTCCCACTGTTTTTTTTTTTTTCAGGGAGAATTTATAAAACCAATAAAAAATAAATAAATAGGCTTTCTATGGCCCACTATTTGAGAGAGAGATGGCACGCTCAGGACTGGCACACAAGCCCAAAGGCCAATATTAATCTCCCACTGTTTTTTTTTTTCAGGGAGAATTTAGAAACCCCACAAAAAAAACAGAAAAAAAATTAGGCTTTCTATGGCCCACTATGTGAGATGGCACACACAGGGATGGCACTCGAGCAGAAATGCCAATCTTAATCTCCCACAGCTTTTTTTTTTAGGGAGAATTAAAAAAAAAAAAAAAAAAACGCAGGGACTGTCCTACAATTACTATCTCCCTGCAGTAATCTCAGCCAGGTATGGCAGGCAGCAATAAGGAGTGGACTGCTGCACAAATGAAATCAAAAGTGTGGACAAACAAACAAGATAGCTGTGCAGAAAGGAAGGAACAACAGGATTTGTGCTTTGAAAAAAGCAGTTGGTTTGCACAGCGGCATACACACAGCAATGCAGCTATCAGGGAGCCTTCTAGGGCAGCCCAATGAGCTACAGCGCTGAGAAAAAAAAATGTAGCTTCCACTGTCCCTGCAAACAAAGGTGGTGTTGGACAGTGGAAATCACTACAGCACAAGCGGTTTGGTGGTTAATGGACCCTGCCTAACGCTATCCCTGCTTCTGACGAAGCGGCAGCAACCTCTCCCTACGCTCAGATCAGCAGCAGTAAGATGGCGGTCGGCGGGAGCGCCCCTTTATAGCCCCTGTGACGCCGCAGACAGCAAGCCAATCACTGCAATGCCCTTCTCTAAGATGGTGGGGACCAGGACCTATGTCATCACGCTGCCCACACTCTGCGTCCACCTTCATTGGCTGAGAAATGGCGCTTTTCGCGTCATTGAAACGCGACTTTGGCGCAAAAGTCGCGTACCGCATGGCCGAACCCACACAGGGGTCGGGTCGGGTTTCATGAAACCCGACTTTGCCAAAAGTCGGCGACTTTTGAAAATGAACGATCCGTTTCGCTCAACCCTAATTGGCACCACATTTGCTATGCGTCCCTAAAAATAAGAAATAATGGTTTATCTATTACATTACTTAGTTCTCTTAGTACTCGTGGGTGTATGCCATCCGGACCCGGAGATTTATCTATTTTAATCTTATTTAGCCGGTTTCGCACCTCTTCTTGGGTTAGATTGGTGACCCTTAATATAGGGTTTTCATTGTTTCTTGGGATTTCACCTAGCATTTCATTTTCCACCGTGAATACCGTGGAGAAGAAGGTGTTTAATATGTTAGCTTTTTCCTCGTCATCTACAACCATTCTTTCCTCACTATTTTTTAAGGGGCCTACATTTTCAGTTTTTATTCTTTTACTATTGATATAGTTGAAGAACAGTTTGGGATTAGTTTTACTCTCCTTAGCAATGTGCTTCTCTGTTTCCTTTTTGGCAGCTTTAATTAGTTTTTTAGATAAACTATTTTTCTCCCTATAGTTTTTTAGAGCTTCAATGGTGCCATCCTGCTTTAGTAGTGCAAATGCTTTCTTTTTACTGTTAATTGCCTGTCTTACTTCTTTGTTTAGCCACATTAGGTTTTTCCTATTCCTAGTCCTTTTATTCCCACAAGGTATAAACCGCTTACAGTGCCTATTTAGGATGTTCTTAAACATTTTCCATTTATTATCTGTATTCTTATTTCTGAGGATATTGTCCCAGTCTACCAGATTAAGGGCATCTCTAAGCTGGTCAAACTTTGCCTTCCTAAAGTTCAGTGTTTTTGTGACTCCCTGACAAGTCCCCCTAGTGAAAGACAGGTGAAACTGTGCAATATTGTGGTCGCTATTTCCTAGATGCCCGACCACCTGCAGATTTGTTATTCTGTCAGGTCTATTAGATAGTATTAGGTCTAAAAGTGCTGCTCCTCTGGTTGGATTCTGCACCAATTGTGAAAGATAATTTTTCTTGGTTATTAGCAGAAACCTGTTGCCTTTATGGGTTTCACAGGTTTCTGTTTCCCAGTTAATATCCGGGTAGTTAAAGTCCCCCATAACAAGGACCTCATTATGGGTTGCAGCCTCATGTTAATTTTGAAGTTAGAGATAATGCTAAATTCAGTAAATAGATCTAGGAGATTTGAGAAAGCTGTTTTGGGGTTCGTGATCAAGAGTAGGAGGTTGTCTGCAAAAGCAGCTGTCTTGAATTTGATCTGGCCCACCACTAGTCCCCTAATATCGGGGTCTTGCCTGATTTTTTGTATCAAGGTTTCTATCACTGGCACAAAAAAGGAGGGGGAGAGAGGGCAGCCCTGTCTAGTGCCGTTTGTAATTGTGAACGAATTTGAAAATACTCCATTCACCCTGACCTTGGCAGTTGGAGTCGTATAGAGAGTCATAATGGCTTCTATGAATGGAGGAGGGAAGTCAAATTTTTGCAAAGTGCAAATCATATAATGCCAGCTAATTCCATTGAAGGCCTTCTCAGCGTCTGTTGATAGAATGGTTAAAGGAATGCCAGAGCGCTTAGCATGAGAGATAGCAAGAAGAGTTTTTGTAGCATTATCTTTTCCTTCCCTTCCCCTTATGAAACCCACCTGGTCAGGGTGAATCAATGTCTCCAAGACAGTATTAATTCTAGAGGCTAAAATCTTAGACCATAACTTCAGGTCCGTATTGAGTAATGAGATAGGCTGATAATTACTGCAGAGGCTGCCATCTCTACCCTCCTTGGGTATAATAGTTATATAGGCCTCCAGGGATTGTCTAGGTGGGACTTTCCCTCCAGGAATGCGTTAAACAAGTCAACTAATTGACTAATGCTTGCTGCATTTGTTCCCATGTAGGTAAAATCTATGCCTACAATGCAAAAATAATTTTGCCGAGTTCACATTTAATAGGTCTTTTAGTTTGCTGTGAAGAGAGGTGAGGTCTTGAAGAGAGTTCTGAGAACTTGTTTTTTTGTGGAAGCGTTCCGCAGTACTAATTTGTTGTAATATCGACATGAGTTCCTTCTCCCTTTGCCTCTTAAGGTAGGATGCAATTGAAATGAGCTCCCCCCTAATGACAGCTTTATGAGTCTCCCAAATATTGGGAGTAAGTTGATTCTCAGTGATATTTTCAACTAAAAATTGTGAAATAGTAGATTTTACTTTCTCAATAATATTTGGTTTATCTAGAAGAGATTCGTTCAATCGCCATGACATGGAGGGACGGGTCAATGAGTCAATAGAGAGATCAATAAAAATGGGGGCATGGTCTGAGATAGTAATGTGTTATGAACAGGTAATTCAGAACCACAATGGACATTGAAGTTCAGAGCACACAAAGTGACCTGACAATTACCAAAAACAAAGAACGAGCTCTGAGACGTGGGAACTCTGCTGACCGCAATCCCTAATCCTAACACACCACACTAGAGGTAGCCGTGGATTGCGCCTAACGCTCCCTATGCAACTTGGCACAGCCTGAGAAACTAACTAGCCCTGAAGATAGAAAAATAAGCCTACCTTGCCTCAGAGAAATTCCCCAAAGGAAAAGGCAGCCCCCCACATATAATGACTGTGAGTAAGATCAAAATACAAACACAGAGATGAAATAGATTTAGCAAAGTGAGGCCCGACTTACTGAATAGACCGAGGATAGGAAAGATAGCTTTGCGGTCAACACAAAAACCTACAAACAACCACGCAGAGGGGCAAAAAGACCCTCCGCACCGACTAACGGTACGGAGGTGCTCCCTCTGCGTCTCAGAGCTTCCAGCAAGCAAGAAAAACCAATAAAGCAAGCTGGACAGAAAAAATAACAAGCAAACTTAGCTTATGCAGGGTAGACAGGCCACAGGAACGATCCAGGAGGAAGCAAGACCAATATTAGAACATTGACTGGAGGCCAGGATCAAAGCACCAGGTGGAGTTAAATAGAGCAGCACCTAACGACTTAACCTCATCACCTGAGGAAGGATACTCAGAAGCCGCAGTACCACTCTCATCCACCAAAGGAAGCTCATAGACAGAACCAGCCGAAGTACCACTCTCGACCACAGGAGGGAGCTTGGCCACAGAATTCACAACAGTACCCCCCCTTGAGGAGGGGTCACAGAACCTTCACCAGAGCCCCCAGGCCGACCAGGATGAGCCACATGAAAGGCACGAACCAGATCGGCAGCATGGACATCAGAGGCAAAGACCCAGGAATTATCTTCCTGACCATAACCCTTCCACTTAACCAGATACTGGAGTTTCCGTCTCGAAACACGAGAATCCAAAATCTTCTCCACTATATACTCCAATTCCCCTTCAACCAAAACCGGAGCAGGAGGATCAATAGATGGAACCACAGGTGCCACGTATCTCCGCAACAATGACCTATGGAACACGTTATGGATGGAAAAAGAAGCAGGAAGAGTCAAACGAAAAGACACAGGATTAAGAACCTCAGAAATCCTATATGGACCAATGAAACGAGGCTTAAATTTAGGAGAGGAAACCTTCATAGGAATATAACGAGATGACAACCAAACCAAATCCCCAACACGAAGTCGGGGACCCACACAGCGCCTGCTGTTAGCGAAACGTTGAGCCTTCTCCTGGGACAAAGTCAGATTGTCCACTACATGAGTCCAAATCTGCTGCAACCTATCCACCACAGTATCCACACCAGGACAGTCCGAAGACTCAACCTGCCCTGAAGAGAAACGAGGGTGGAACCCAGAATTGCAGAAAAACGGCGAAACCAAAGTAGCCGAGCTGGCCCGATTATTAAGGGCGAACTCAGCCAAAGGCAAAAAGGACACCCAATCATCCTGATCAGCAGAAACAAAACATCTCAGATATGTTTCCAAGGTCTGATTGGTTCGTTCAGTCTGGCCATTTGTCTGAGGATGGAAAGCCGAGGAAAAAGACAAATCAATGCCCATCCTAGCACAAAAGGCTCGCCAAAACCTCGAAACAAACTGGGAACCTCTGTCAGAAATGATGTTCTCTGGAATGCCATGTAAACGAACCACATGCTGGAAAAACAACGGCACCAAATCAGAGGAGGAAGGCAATTTAGACAAGGGCACCAAATGGACCATCTTAGAGAAGCGATCACAAACCACCCAAATGACAGACATTCTTTGAGAGACGGGGAGATCCGAAATAAAATCCATAGAGATATGTGTCCAAGGCCTCTTCGGGACCGGCAAGGGCAAAAGCAACCCACTGGCACGAGAACAGCAGGGCTTAGCCCGAGCACAAATCCCACAGGACTGCACAAAAGAACGCACATCCCGCGACAGAGACAGCCACCAAAAGGATCTAGCCACCAAATCTCTAGTACCAAAGATTTCAGGATGACCAGCCAACACCGAACAATGAACCTCAGAGATAACTTTATTCGTCCACCTATCAGGGACAAACAGTTTCTCCGCTGGGCAACGGTCAGGTCTATTAGCCTGAAATTTTTGCAGCACCCGCCGCAAATCAGGGGAGATGGCAGACAAAATTACCCCCTCTTTGAGAATACCCGCCGGCTCAGACAAACCCGGAGAATCGGGCACAAAACTCCTAGACAGGGCATCGGCCTTCACATTTTTAGAGCCCGGAAGGTACGAAACCACAAAGTCAAAACGGGAGAAAAACAGCGACCAACGAGCCTGTCTAGGATTCAACCGTTTGGCAGACTCGAGATAAGTCAAGTTTTTGTGATCAGTCAAGACCACCACGCGATGCTTAGCTCCTTCAAGCCAATGACGCCACTCCTCGAATGCCCACTTGATGGCTAGCAACTCTCGATTGCCAACATCATAATTTAGCTCAGCAGGCAAAAATTTCCTGGAAAAGAAGGCGCATGGTTTCATCACCGAGCAATCAGAACTTGTCTGCGACAAAACAGCCCCTGCTCCAATTTCGGAAGCATCAACCTCGACCTGGAACGGAAGCGAAACATCTGGTTGGCACAACACAGGGGCAGAAGAAAAACGACGCTTCAACTCCTGAAAAGCTTCCACAGCAGCAGAAGACCAATTGACCACATCAGCACCCTTCTTGGTTAAATCAGTCAACGGTTTAGAAATGCTAGAAAAATTAGCGATGAAGCGACGATAAAAATTAGCAAAGCCCAGGAACTTCTGCAGACTCTACAGAGATGTTGGCTGAGCCCAATCATAAATGGCCTGAACTTTAACAGGGTCCATCTCGATAGTAGAAGGAGAAAAAATGAACCCCAAAAATGAAATCTTCTGAACACCAAAGAGACACTTTGACCCCTTCACAAACAAAGAATTAGCACGCAGGACCTGGAACACCATTCT
This sequence comes from Ranitomeya imitator, assembly GCF_032444005.1. NCBI lineage: Eukaryota > Metazoa > Chordata > Amphibia > Anura > Dendrobatidae > Ranitomeya > Ranitomeya imitator. The sequence continues at coordinate 115,605,808 of NC_091289.1, forward strand.
GACCTGCTTCATATGAGACTCCCAATCATCCGAGAAGACCAAAATATCATCCAAGTATACAATCAGGAATTTATCCAGGTACTCTCGGAAGATGTCATGCATAAAGGACTGAAACACTGATGGAGCATTAGAAAGTCCGAATGACATAACCAGGTACTCAAAATGGCCTTCGGGCGTATTAAATGCTGTTTTCCATTCATCGCCCCGTTTGATACGCACAAGATTATACGCACCACGAAGATCTATCTTGGTGAACCAACTAGCCCCCTTAATCCGAGCAAGCAAATCAGACAGCAGCGGCAAGGGGTACTGAAATTTGACCGTAATTTAATTTAGAAGGCGGTAATCAATGCAAGGTCTCAGCGAACCATCCTTCTTGGCCACAAAAAACAACCCTGCTCCCAATGGCGACGATGACGGGCGAATATGACCCTTCTCCAAAGACTCCTTCACGTAACTCCGCATAGCGGCATGCTCATGTACTGATAAATTAAACAGTCGACCCTTAGGAAACTTACTACCAGGAATCAAATCGATAGCACAATCACAATCCCTATGCGGAGGTAGGGCATTGGACTTGGGCTCATCGAATACATCCCGGTAATCAGACAAGAACTCTGGGACCTCAGAAGGGGTGGATGATGAGATAGACAGAGATGGAACATCACCATGTACCCCCTGACAACCCCAGCTGGACACAGACATTGATTTCCAATCTAATACTGGGTTATGGACTTGTAGCCATGGCAACCCCAACACGACCACATCATGCAGATTATGCAACACCAGAAAGCGAATATCCTCCTGGTGCGCAGGAGCCATGCACATGGTCAGCTGGGTCCAATACTGAGGCTTATTCTTGGCCAAAGGCGTAGCATCAATTCCTCTCAATGGAATAGGACACTGCAAGGGCTCCAAGACAAACCCACAGCGCCTAGCAAACTCCAAGTCCATCAAATTCAGGGCAGCGCCTGAATCCACAAATGCCATGACAGAATAGGAAGACAAAGAGCAGATCAAAGTAACGGACAAAAGAAATTTCGACTGTACCGTACCAATGGTGGCAGACCTAGCGAACCGCTTAGTGCGCTTAGGACAATCGGAGATAGCATGAGTGGAATCACCACAGTAGAAACACAGCCCATTCTGACGTCTGTGTTCTTGCCTTTCAGCTCTGGTCAAAGTCCTATCGCACTGCATAGGCTCAGGTTCATGCTCAGATAATACCGCCAAATGGTGCACAGATTTACGCTCGCGCAAGCGTCGACCGATCTGAATGGCCAAAGACATAGACTCATTCAGACCAGCAGGCATAGGAAATCCCACCATGACATCTTTAAGGGCTTCAGAGAGACCTTTTCTGAAAATAGCTGCCAGCGCTCATTCATTCCATTGAGTGAGCACGGACCACTTTCTAAACTTTTGACAATAAATCTCTATCTCATCCTGACCCTGACACAGAGCCAGCAAATTTTTCTCTGCCTGATCCACTGAATTAGGTTCGTCGTACAGCAATCCGAGCACCAGAAAAAACGCATCAATATTACATAATGCAGGATCTCCTGGCGCAAGGGAAAATGCCCAGTCTTGAGGGTCGCCACGTAATAAAGAAATAATGATCTTAACTTGTTGTACTGGGTCACCAGAGGAGCGGGGTTTCAAAGCCAGAAATAGTTTACAATTATTTTTAAAATTCAAAAACTTTGCTCTATCTCCAGAAAATAACTCAGGAATAGGAATCTTAGGTTCTAACATAGGATTCTGAACCACTAAATCTTGAATATTCTGTACATTTATAGCGAGATTATCCATTAAAGAGAACAGACCTTGAATGTCCATGTCCACACCTGTGTTCTGAACCACCCTGATGTAAAGGGGAAAAGAAAGACAGAACACAGTGCAAAGAAAAAAAAATGGTCTCAGAACTTCTCTTTTCCCTCTATTGAGAAGCATTAGTACTTTGGGCCTCCAGTATTGTTATGAACAGGTAATTCAGAACCACAATGGACATTGAAGTTCAGAGCACACAAATTGACCTGACAATTACCAAAAACAAAGGACGAGCTCTGAGACGTGGGAACTCTGCTGACCGCAATCCCTAATCCTAAAACACCACACTAGAGGTAGCCGTGGATTGCGCCTAACGCTCCCTATGCAACTCGGCACAGCCTGAGAAACTAACTAGCCCTGAAGATAGAAAAATAAGCCTACCTTGCCTCAGAGAAATTCCACAAAGGAAAAGGCAGCCCCCCACATATAATGACTGTGAGTAAGATGAAAATACAAACACAGAGATGAAATAGATTTAGCAAAGTGAGGCCCGACTTACTAAATAGACCGAGGATAGGAAAGATAGCTTTGCGGTCAACACAAAAACCTACAAACAACCACGCAGAGGGGCAAAAAGACCCTCCGCACCGACTAACGGTACGGAGGTGCTCCCTCTGCGTCTCAGAGCTTCCAGCAAGCAAGAAAAACCAATAAAGCAAGCTGGACAGAAAAAATAGCAAGCAAAAATAACACAAGCAAACTTAGCTTATGCAGGGTAGACAGGCCACAGGAACGATCCAGGAGGAAGCAAGACCAATACTAGAACATTGACTGGAGGCCAGGATCAAAGCACCAGGTGGAGTTAAATAGAGCAGCACCTAACGACTTAACCTCATCACCTGAGGAAGGAAACTCAGAAGCCGCAGTACCACTCTCATCCACCAAAGGAAGCTCATAGACAGAATCAGCCGAAGTACCACTCTCGACCACAGGAGGGAGCTTGGCCACAGAATTCACAACAGTAATGCTACCTATTTAAGCAGAATTAATCAACTGCAGAGCTTGTGTTTGAACTAGGAGAAGGTCAATTCGGTGGTATGAGGAGTGGGGAGGTGAGAAAAGGTAAAATCTTTCGTCGTAGGGTGGAGAAGACGCCAGGGGTCTATAAGTTGAAGCGTTTCTAATTTATATAACAGTTTACTTCTAAAGGCATGGGAGATGGGGAGGAACCACTTGTGGCATCTATTTCAGGAAGGAGGGTAAGGTTGAAATCGCCACCCACGATCAATAGCCCTTCCTTAAATAGTTGCAGTGTGTCTAATGTTTTTATTATCCATTGCACTTGCTGGGTATTGGGGGCATATAGATTGGCAAAGGTGACCATTGTATTAGCTAGGGTACCCTTAATGAATATATATCGGCCTTCGTGGTCATTTAAACTGTCTTTTAGGGTGAATGGGAGACCTTTCTTTACTGCAACACTAACCCCTTCGGAGGAAGAGGGACAACTACTGTTAAATCAGACAGGGTAAGAAGAAAAGGCTGTATTGGGGACTCTGCCTATTTTAAAGTGTGTTTCCTGTAGGAAAAGAATTTGAGTATTCTGTTTTTTTTTTTAAAAAGAATAAGGATTTGGTTGCGTTTAGCAGGGGAGTTTAATCCTTTGATATTAAATGAAGCCACTGTGACGGAGCCCGGACTCACCTGACTTCTCATGGTTAGTGAATCTCAAAAGGAATCCTGTCCCATCTGGAAACCTGAAAAAATGAGAGAACAACATAAACAACAAACTTTTTTACAAATATTAACTCGCCTACCACAGGGGGGGGTACAAGAACCCAAACATAGGCGAGGTAGTCCAAGCTGCGAACTAATATCGAGACTAAGAAAAGAAGAGAGTTAAATCGTAGACAACATGAAGCTAAAAGAAAAGAAGATTTTAAATAGAAAGGAGAAACACATTATCCCAAAACAGCCATAAAACCCTAGCTAAACATTGAGGGTAGATGGAATAATTATAGACAAGAGTTCAAGGTGGGTGTTTCTTGGGGTCTTGCTTCTTTGTTATGGGAGAAGCATGCCTTTTCTTCACAGACCAATCTTGCGATCTAGTAAGAGGGGGAAGATTCCAGTTGGTATCAATCGGCATCCATGAAGGCAGGTCAATCGGTGATATGCCCAGAGTGTCCCAAGCTTTGGGAAGGTCCTCCGGAGCGTGTATTTAAACTTGTCTACCTCCTGCATTTATTGCGAGTCCGAAGGGGTACAGCCATTTATAGTTTAAATTTTTGGCTCTTAACTTAAGGCTGAAAGAAGTGGTTTAAGAATCCTTCTCTTTGCTAAAGTAGATGGAGCCAGGTCCTGGAAAAGTTGCAATTGAGAGCTATCATACAGGATTTTATCCTGTTCTCTAGCATGTGCCAGGATGGCGGCAGTGTCTACATAGCTAAGAAGGCCACAGATAACATCCCTGGGTGGCTCATCTTGTTTTGGTTTAGGTCTCAGAGCCCGGTGCACTCTTTCATTGGTAATGGCGGCGGCTCTGTCTTGACCTAGAATGCTGGCAAAAATTTCCCTGGACACTTTTTCTAAAAATTCATGTGCGAAGGATTCAGGAATGCCTCTTAAATTAATATTTTTCCTTCTGCTCCTATTTTCCTGATCTTCTGCTGCCAGTAGAGCAGTATTGAGCTGTTGTTGTTGTTTGAGAATTTGCTCATTGAGACAGTAAAGAGCATCAACCTGGTCTGAGTTTGCAGATTCTAAGGATTCAACTCTTTAGCCCAGATGTTAGAGGTCTAAACGTATGACCGACAGTTCTTCAACGATGGGTTTCATATTTTGGGCCATCAGTTTTTTCATAAAAGCTCTAGAGATGGGGGCTGCGTCTTCCATCATAGAGTCACTGTCGAAGTCGTCAGTCGTCACTAGAGTTGAGCGACTTTTACTTTTTTGGGATCAAGTTGGGTTTCGCGAAACCCGACTTTGTCAAAAGTAAGGTCGGGTGAAATCGGCCGATTATTTCGAAAAGTCGGGGGCCGACCGAAACACGAAACCCAATGCAAGTCAATGGGGAATCAAAGTCGGCAGTGAGTGGAGGACAGGAAAACACCTACAGTGCCCATTTTAATGCCAAAAACATCAATTCTTATTTCTTAAGCTTGTCAATCTTAATTTACTTTATAATAATAGTTAGGCATTAAAAACAGGGGGTAATTTGGCTAAAGTTGTGGGGGGGTAGGGCTGACTCAAGATTTTCGTGGGCCCAGAAAACGCGGAATACGTCACGGCGGTGGAGCAGGGAAAGGTAAGTATTTCAACTTTGCAAGTGCTGTGATCCTGAGCAAGCAGGGGGGGGGGCCCACTCATTGGCACTTGGCACTGTCACAGGGCCTCTCATAGTACGGCGAAGTGTTTGACGGCGGGTGGCGCCTCCCATTGCCAGAGACATTTTTGCGTACAATGAGGGGCCCTGTGCCAGTGACGTCTCCAACGAGTATGCCCCCCTGCACTTTCATCTGCACCTTCCTATTTGTCCCCGTGTAAGGTGGTATAGTATGCAGGAAGGGGAACCCGACTTTCAGCAGGGTCAGATTCAGGCTGTGTAGAGTGCAAGGGGAATGTAGTGGTCTGGGTCAATATACCAGCAGACTCATCTAGCAGTGGATGGGCAATGGCAGGATGAGGAGGAAACACAGATAAAGGCCCAAATAATAAAGTAGGCTAAATGCAGGTCAAAATTGGTAACAGGACTAAACAGGCGACATAGCTTTGTTCAGTGGACGACAACTGTAATGAGTGGTGCAGACACTGTTAGTAGGCCCAAAATAAAAAAGTAGGCTAAAAGCAGTTCAAAATTTGTAACAGGACTAAACAGGCAGCATTGTTTTGTTCAGTGGAGGACAACTGTAATGAATGGCGCAGACACAGTTAGTGAGCCCAAAATAAAAAAGTAGGCTAAATGCAGTTCAAAACTGGTAACAGGACTAAACAGGCGGCCTAGCTTTGTTCAGTGGAGGACAACTGTAATGAGTGGTGCAGACACAGTTAGTAGGCCCAAATACAAAAGTAGGCTAAATGAAGTTCAAAATTGGTAACAGGACTAAACAGGTGGCCTAGTTTTGTTCAGTGGAGGACAACTGTAATGAGTGGCGCAGACACGGTTAGTAGGCCCAAATACAAAAGTAGGCTAAAAGCAGTTGAAAATTGGTAACAGGACTAAACAAGCGGCATAGCTAGGTACAGGGGTGGGCGCCTCAACTAAGTAGCAGACAGTGGTAGTAGGCGCAAAGTATTAACTGGTCTAAATGGAGGCCAGGGCCCCTGTATATCTTAACTATCATATATCATTTCAACAAATTTGTATTGGCAGTGCCATTGAAGGATTTAACAGCACAGACTACACAGTGGTGAAGCAGGGAGAGGTAAGTATTGCAAGTGGCAGAGCACTGTTCGAGCTGGGGGGACACTCTCTCATGGGCGGCGGTACTGGCACAAGGTCCCTCATATTATGACGGTGTGTCTGACATTGGTTGTGCACCACCACCGTCAGAGACACCTCATTGTAGTATGAGGGACCCTGTGCCAGTGCCATCACCCAAGAGTGGGCGCACCCACCTGACCAGGCAAACGGCACTCGCACGGGTGTTTGCGCCAGGTGGTGACCACGGCCCTGTAGGGGGAGTCAGCCCATTTAGGGAGGTATAAAAATGGCCTATGATGTACACTCAGCAGCTGCAAATGGCGGAATTGGAGAAGTCAGTAAGAGGAGGCCTAAAGGAAGACATTTTCAGGCAAGCTACGTGTCAGCAGGAGAAGGTGTGGCAAAATAATTTGAAATCCATGATTGTTTCATTTTAATGAAGGTTAGCTCATCAACATTCTGGGTAGCCAGATGTGTCTTTTTTTCGGTCAGTATTGAACCAGCAGCACTGGAGACTCTTTCTGATAGCACACTAGAAGCAGGGCAAGCAAGCTCCTGTAATGCATATTCTGCCAATTCAGGCCAGGTGTCTATTTTAGATGCCCTGTAATCAAAGGGGGATGACATGTGAGGGAGAACATCGTTAAGGGAGGAAAAGTAGTTCGTAACCATACTGGACAAATGTTTTCTCCTGTCACTTTGAATTGATGCTGCACTACCTGTCGTGTCATGGGACATTGCGAAATCACTCCACAACCTGGTCATAAAACCCTTCTGTCCAGCGAAACTTCGAATTTGTGCACCTCTAACACCTCTGCCATGTTGCCCCCTACAGCTCGTGTAAGAACCATCACCGCCGCTGTGTGTTGGGAATGCCTGAACCAAACGGTCTACAAGAGTTGCTTGTTTGGTAGTCAATATTTGCTCAAGGTTCTCATGTGGCATGATATTTTGTAATTTTCCTTTATATCGTGGATCCAGGAGGCAGGCCAACCAGTAATCGTCATCGGTCATCATTTTGATAATGTGGGGGTCCTTTTTTAGGATACGCAAGGCATACTCAGCCATGTGGGCCAATGTTCTAGGTGTCAATTCACTTCTTGTGCTGGGTTGAGGAGCACTTTCTTGCAAATCAACATCACTTGTGTCCCGCAAAAACCCAGGAGAGTTCCCTGAGCAGACAATGGCTGACTGTCATCAAGGCTTTCCTCCTCCTTAGCTGCAAACGCCAGCTCCTTAATGTGCGTCAAACTTTTGCATCAGCAGATGCATTAGTGGGATGCTCATGCTTATGATGGCGTCGTCTGCACTTACCAGCCGTGTGCATTCCTCAAAACACTGAAGGACTTGACAGAGGTCTTGGAGCTTCGACCACTGCACACCAGACAACTCCATGTCTGCAATCCAACTGCCTGCCCGTGTACGTGTATCCTCCCACAAATTAATTACAGCACGCCTCTGTTCGCACAGCCTCTGAAGCATGTGCAGTGTGGAGTTCCACCTTGTTGCAACGTCGATTATTAGGTGGTGGAAGATTCAGCGATCGCTGATTGTTCAGCATACGGCTGGAGTGTACGGGTGACCGGCGGATGTGCGAGCAAAGTCTGCACACCTTCTGGAGCAGGGCTGGTAACTCCGGATAATTATTGAGGAAGCACTGCACCACCAGGTTCAAGGTGTGAGCCAGGCAAGGTATGTGTTTAAGTTCTGAAAGGGCTATGGCAGCCATAAAATTCCTTCTGTTATCACTGACTACCTTGCCTGCCTCAAGATGTACACTGCCCAGCCATGACTGAGTTTGTTGCTGTAAGTACTCGGCCAGTACTTCCGCGGTCTGTCTGTTGTCGCCCAAACACTTCATTTCTAACACAGCCTGCTGACGCTTACCACTAGCTATTCCATAATGGGACGCCTCGTGTGCAACACTGGCAGCTGCGCTCTGTGGACGAGCTTTCACTTCTGGAGGAGGAGGAGGGGTGGCGAACACCTACAGCCAACTGTTTCCTAGACCGTGGGCTAGGCAGAACTGTCCAACTGTGGCTGTCCCCTGTGGACCCTGCATCCACATTAACCCAGTGTGCCGTGATGGACACGTAACGTCCCTGGCCATGCCTACTGGTCCATGCATCTGTTGTGAGGTGCACCTTTCTACTGACTGATTGCCTCAGTGCATGGACAATGCGGTCTTTAACATGCTGGTGGAGGGCTGGGATGGCTTTTCTCACAAAGAAGTGTTGACTGGGTAGGTCATTGCGTGATACTGTGTAGGCCATCAGGGCTTCGAAAGCTTCGCTTTCAACAAACTGGTAGGGCATCATCTCTAATGAGATTAGTCTAGCAATGTGGGCGTTCAAACCCTGTGTACGCGGATGAGAGGATGAGTACTTTCTTTTCCTAACGAGAGTCTCTTGTAGGGTGAGCTGGACTGGAGAGGTGCATATGGTGGAACTAGCGGTGGTGGTGGTGGTGGACATGGCGGATTGAGAGAGGGTTGGTGATGGTATTCTTGATGTTGGCCTACATACAGTGTTTCCTACCAATAACCTTGTGATTCCCTGACTGTTTTGGCCTTGCAACGATACCTCCACATTTGCTGCTGGTGGTGTCCTAACCAGTGGGCTTGCAGTGAGGGAAGCAATGTAGCTTTGCTGACTACCTTCATTCTGAGCAGATGCCCCAACGGTATGGGACGTTTGGTAGTTAGTCCAGGCTTGCAAGTGCATGCTGTTTAAATGTCTAAGCATGGACGTTGTATTTAAATTTTGAAGATTCTTCCCTCTGCTAAAGGTCTTTGAGCATTTCTTACAGATAACTTTTGACTGATCATTCGGATCTTGGTTAAAAAAATTCCACACTACACTCTTCCTACTATGGAATACCTTTTCAGGCATTGCGCGCTGTGCTGCTTTCACCGGATGGCCACGCTGTCCTAAAACTGTTTTTGTTTTTGACAAACGTTTTTGGCCTGATGCGGGCCTGTCAGATGACAGCTGTTGCGATGTAGATGGCTGCTGCGGATCATCCTCCTCCACTTCAGAGCTACTGGCAGCGGCACCCTATTCCCCCAATGGCTGCCAATCTGGGTCAACAACTGGGACATCTATCACCTCCTCTTCAATGTCATGTGCACCTTCCTCTGTGTCACCGTATAAGGTGCTATAGTGTTCGGGATGGGGCACCATAGTCTCATCGGGGTCAGATTCTGGCTCAGTACACTGCGAGGGCAATGTAGTGATCTGAGTCAATGGAACAGCATTATAATCTAGCTGTGGCTGTGCATCAGTGCACTCCATGTCCGATTCATCTTGAAATGGGCAGTTAACAATTTCCCGTTCTAACCCAGGCACGGTATGTGTAAAGAGCTCCATGGAGTAACTTGTAGTGTCACCTGACGCATCCTTCACTTTTGGTTTAGGTGAAGGACACAAGGAAACATCTTGTTCCTGACCGGGAGGATCCACTGACGACTCGCTGCTTTTATATTTGGAACTTTCTGAAGAGGAGGCAAAAGAGCTAGAGGCTGAGTCAGCAAGGAAAGCCAAAACTTTTTCCTGCTGCCCCGGCTTTAAAAGACATTTTCCTACTCCCAAATAAGGGAGCCTTCGAGGCCTTGTGTAGCCAGACGATAACTATAAACATAAGAATGACCTCGGGGAGATCAAAACATCCAACACCACGGAGACACCATCACGTGTTTCTCAACGCAGTGATCCAGAACACTGCCCCCATCCCTTATGGGAAATATGCAAATGCATGTAGAAAAGCCGTGAAGACACCATCACGTGTTTCTCAATGCAAGCAATAAATAGCCAGGTCTTTCACCGGGAAGGAACAACCACAGGAAGGGCAGCATCCAAAAGAAAAACCACCTATGCCAAAACATGGTATCCATCCACAGACAGCTGTTTCGGGGTATTTGCCCCTCATCAGTGTGGAGTAGGAAACTGGCTATTAGGAGCAGTGCCTGGTACAATGACTATAAACATAAGGATGAATGACCTTGGGGAGATGAATGACCTCGGGGAGGTCTTGTTCCTGACCGGGAGCATCCACTGACGACTCACTGCTTTTATATTTGGAACTTTCTGAAGAGGAGGCGAAAGAGCTAGAGGCTGAGTCAGCATGGAAAGCCAAAACTTTTTCCTGCTGCTCCGGCTTTAAAAGCCGTTTTCCTACTCCCAGATAAGGGAGCCTTCAAGGCCTTGTGTAGCCAGACAATGAGTCAGGCTCAACACCTCCAGCCTTAGGTGCTATTGTGCTTTTGCCACTACCACCAGATGCACCACCACCACCACCATCAGTACCAGCTCGCAGCCACCGCCCACAGCCTCTTCTACCTGACTTCCTCATTTTTTGGAAAATTTAAACAAAATAACAACCATTATATGGTACTGTAAAACAAGGTAGAAGGTGTATATAAACGTGTTGAGATTTTAAATCTCCCTTTTTTTGGGGGGAGGACTGATCAAAAAATCAGGCCCTGTGCAAAAAACAACACAATGTAAGTGGCTGAAAGTGGCTGGCTGATATACGACAAACTAACAGGACAGAAGAATATCCCCTTGTGAGAATTTGAATCTCCCTCTTTTTTTGGGGGGATTGAACTACAACTAAGGCTCAGTGTATATAACAATGCCATCTAAGTGGCAGAAAGTGGCTGGCTGATATACGACAAACTAACAGGACAGAAGTATATCCACTTTGTGAGATTTTGAATCTCCCTTTTTTGGGGGGGAGACTGAACCACAACTTAGGCCCAGTGTATATAACAACGCAATCTAAGTGGCAGAAAGTGGCTGGCTGATATACGACAAACTAACAGGACAAAAGTATATCCACTTGTGAGAATTTGAATCTCCCCTTTTTTGGGAGACTGAACCACAACTTAGGCCCAGTGTATATAACAATGCTATCTAAGTGGCAGAAAGTGGCTGGCTGATAAACGACAAACAAACAGGACAGAAGTATATCCACTTTGTGACAAATTGAAACTCCCCTTTTTTTGGGAGACTGAACCACAACTTAGGCCCAGTGTATATAACAACGCAATCTAAGTGGCAGAAAGTGGCTGGCTGATAGACGACAAACTAACAGGAAAGAAGTATATCCACTTTGTGAGAATTTGAATCTCCCTTTTTTGGGGGGGAGACAAACAAAACTCAGGCCCAGTGTATAAAGTAACAAAATGTAAGTGGCAGAAAGTAACTGGAAGATATATGAAAAAATACAAAGACTGTAGTACAATTTCATTCTCCGTACAATGATCTCAGGAAAAGTATGGCAGCAATAAAAAGGACTGCTGCACACAAGAGTGTGGACAAATAAACAAGATAACTGTGCAGAAAGGAGCAAAAGGATTTTTGCTTTTAAAAAAGCAGTTGGTTTGCACAGCGGCATGCAAACAGCAATGCAGCTATTAGGGAGCCTTAAAAGGCAGCCTAGTAAGCTACAGAGCTGATGCACAAAAATATAAACTCCACTGTCCCTGCAAACAAATGGTGGTGTTGGACAGTGGAAATCGCTACAGCACAAGCAGTTTCGGGGTTAATCTTGCCTCCCTAACTATATCCCTTCTTCTGATGAAGCTGCGGCAACCTCTCCCTATGCTACGATCGGCAGAAGTAAGATGGCGGTCGGCATGCACACCCCTTTATAGCCCCTGTGATGCCACAGAAAGCAAGATAATCACTGTCATGCCCTCTAAGATGGTGGGGACCGAGACCTATGTCATCACGCTGCCCACACTCTGCGTCCTCCTTCATTTGCTGAAAAATGGCGCTGAAAGCGTCATACGAAACACGACTTTGGCGTGAAGATCGCCGACTTCATGGCCGATCCCACACTAGGATCGGGTCAGGTTTCATGAAACCCAACTTTGCCTAAAGTCGTCGATTTTTGAATTTGTCCGATCCGTTTCGCTCAACCCTAATCTTGAGTGCTATGAATGCAGTTATTAATTAACTTTGGAATAAAGCTATTACTGTTACAGGCCCATTGTCCGAAGCAACCCTCTGCAGTATGATTTCTCTAATTCAGCTAGATGACGAAAAACTGCAAATTACCCAAGATGAGGACATTCAGCAACTGCTCAAGTAAATATCAGCGACAGTATGTGTAAAGGATAAGAGAGATGTTGGTATGTTAAGTATAACACCCGTATTTATCAAATTGAAGCCAGTAACTGTACTGGTGTGTATTAGACAATATTCCCTAAGCTTAGTGCAAACAGGTATGTCTAATCGAAATAGATTCCTTGCTAATCTTTTTGCACCACAAAGGATGTAAGGTTTCAAGAAATAAATAGCAAAAAAAAACAAAGGAAAAGGCTGTTTTCTTAGGTCACCGCAGTTCACCTCAGCTGAAACACATAACACCAGAAAGGAAAAAAGCCATAAGCCGAGCAATTATGCACACTTCCTTCATACACTGAGAACATTCCTAGGGCTGATCGGTTACTGTAGAGAATGGATTCCCTCCACATTACAGACCATGTAGCCTCTCTTTGATGTGTTGTCAATGTGTAACAAGGGTCAGCCATATACCAACAGACTACAGAAGCAAAAGAGGGGTTCCAGGACCTGAAGGAAGCCATTCTCTCAGCCCCAGCACTAGGAATCCCAAAAAATTACCTCCCTTTCCGTTTCTAATGTCATGAATCTGGGGTACATGCTAAGGATGTACTGTTTTAAACACAACTATTTGCGAATATGCAAGAGACACCAATCTCTAATGGAGAGCTAGAGCTTTATGTAGATGGGTCACGGTTTTAAAAAGTTAAAGTACCTCACACAGGTTATGCAATAGTTGATCAACATGAGGTGACAAAAATGTGAATCTTTTCCTTCTAGGATGTCTGCTTTGGAAGCTGAATTGAAAGCACTCGTTAGGCATGTATAATGTTAGAGCATTTACCAATAGTGCCATGGCATTCGGCATTTTCCATGATTGCAGTCCCATATGGAAGAACATAAAGTTTATTGGTTCTTCTGGTAAGCCTGTTAAAAATGCAGACTTGGTGGCTCAATTTCAAGTTACTATATTTAAGGTGCAAGCTCATAATAAGGAGCGCACTAGAGAAGCCGAAAGAAATAGCCAAGCTGACGTTGCAGCAAAATCCACTGCTTTGTTTCCTCTCCCTTTAGAAATGTACACTGTGCAGGTGTCCGAGGGGATGCACCTACAACTACCTAATAGCCTGCAAGATCAGGCCTCTGCACCGGAAAAAGAAAAATGGCAGAAGCACTCAGGTGCAAAAGAAGAGGATGGATTTTGGAGAGCGAACAGTAAGTACTGCCTGTCAAGAGCACTGTTCCCCATGATGTGTGCTCTCTCCCATGGATCAGCCTATCAGTACAAAGAAACAATGGCAAGTCAGGGAAAAGCTAGCTGGGTTGCACCAGGGTTCCACTATGCTGCTGCAAAATTCATACAGGGATGCATGATCTGAGCCTGCCACAATGTTGGAAAAATGGTGAAGGTGCCGCCAAAGTACCATTGTACCCCTTTTAGCTACCTCAAATTAATTTCATGCAGCTTCCAAAGGTAGGCATCTATGAATATGTGTTGGTATGCATCAACTAGGTGATATTGTTGATAGTATAACTGATTATTTGATGCTCTAAATGTTGAATCAGCCTACATGAAACAGCTTACAGTTATTATTAATCAACATTCCACAGTATATAATTATCTCACAGCCTCTCAAGGAAATTTCTGTCAGGTGGTAGGACTTGCCTATAGCCACTATATAGATCCTTCAGGTCTAATGAGAGATACTCATGATATAAAGCAAGCTAAATTGATAAAGGAAGGGGTGCGAAAAGCTAATTCACTTGATGATTTACCCCTCCCCGAATGGCTTTCATGGTTTAATCCCTTGAGCCTGTTCAAAGAAATAGGTAGATGGATATCTGGTGTAATTAATTTCCTAATTCAAGCAGTTTTTTTGATACTTATCATTGCTATGATGATAAAGTTAGTTGTTATGCTTTTAAAGAAAATTCTCAGTTCTAATTGCAAATGTTTTCCAGGTAAACGTAAATCGAAAATTGATACTGACTCTGAGATAAAGCACACTCAGGTGAGGTGATAAAGCAGACCCAAGTGATGACTACCCTGATAACTGCATTTCAGCCTGAAAGCATATTCTGCAATAAGAAACTTCAGTAGATTTGGCTGATTGCATGTATTGTGGAAGAACGATGGTCTGCTAAAAGACAAAGAACCCACAGAGAACTTACAAAGACTCAATTGACAATATGGACTCTATGACTTATACTAACAAATAAAAACTATATTCTATTTTCTAACACATTTTAATATATTAATAAAACAGACTATTACATTATGACATAGAAATACTATATATATATATATATATATATATATATATATATATATATATATATATAGTGTGGGGATTACAGTGAAGGGGCCATCATACACTGTGGGAGTTAATTTGGGGTCTTTGTATAGTGCTGGACCATCAAACAGTTTGGGGGCTACTAATGGGCAATTATACTGTGTCGGGGTACTATACATTGTGATGGAATTGTCAATTATATAATTGTCTAAGGGTCATTTCCGTCTTTCTGTCTTTCTGTCTGTCTGCCCGTCACAGATATTCATTGGTCGCGGCCTCTGTCTGTCATGGAAATCCAAGTCGCTAATTGGTCGTGGCAAAACAGCCACGACCAATCAGCAACGGGCACATTCCGGCGGCAAAATGGCCGCTCCTTACTCCAGGCAGTCAATGCCCACTCCGTTCTCCCCTCCGGGCAGCGCTCACACTGGGTTAATGGCAGCCCTAATGGACCGCGCTATGCCGCAATGTAACGCACTCCATTAACGCTGCTATTAACCCTGTGTGATCAACTTTTTACTATTCATGCTGCCTATGCAGCATCAAAAGTGAAAAGATCTAATGTTAAAAATAATTAAAAAAATAAAAAATCGTTATATACTTACCGTTCGTCGGCCCCTTGGATCCAGAACACACCTTTCCCGCTCCTCGCGACTCTCCGGTGACCGCTCTATTGATTGCGATCTCGCGAGATGATGACGTAGCGGTCTTGCGAGACCGCTACATCATCATCTCGTGAGACCACAATGCACTCTTCAGAACAGAGCGCGCGAGGAGCATCAGTAACCGCTTCAATCCAGGAGCCAACGGAAGGTGAGTATATAACTATTTTTTATTTTAATTCTTTTTTTTTACAGGGATATGATGCCCACATTGCTATATACCACGTGGGCTGTGCAATATACTACATGGGCTGTGCAATATACTACGTGGGCTGGGCAATATACTACATGGGCTGTGCAATAAACTATGTGGGCTGTGCAATATACTACGTGGGCTGTGCAATATACTAGGTGGGCTGTGCAATATACTACATGGGCTGCGCAATATACTACATTTGCTGGGCAATATACTATGTGGGCTGTGCAATATATTACGTGGGCTGTGCAATATACTACATGGCTGTGCAATATACTACGTGGGCTGGGCAATATACTATATGGGCTGGGCAATATAGTACGTGGGCTGTGCAATATGCTATGTGGCTGTGCAATATACTACGTGGGCTGTGCAATATACTACGTGGCTGTGCAATATACTACGTGGGCTGTGCAATATACTACGTGGGCTGGGCAATATACTACGTGGGCTGTGCAATATACTACGTGGCTGTGCTATACACTACGTGGGCTGTGTTATACACTACATGGGCTGTGTTATACACTATATGGCCTGTGTTATATACTGCGTGCGTGGGCTGTTATATACTACGTGGCTGTGTTATATGCTATGTGGCTTGTTATACACTCCATGGGCTGTGCTATATACTACATGGCTGTGCTATATACTCCGTGGGCTGTGCTATATATTCCATGGGCTATGCTATATACTACATGGCTGTGCAATATACTACGTGACTGTGCAATATACTATGTGGATGTGCAATATACTATGTGGCTGTGCTATATACTACGTGGCCGGCCACGAACAATCAACGACAGGCACAGTCTGGCCAGCAATTGGCGCTTGATTTGAACCACGCTTCGCTAATTGGTCGTGGCCGGCCAAATCCTGAGTATTCAATGTATTTTAAAATCTTCATAAATAAACTACATACATATTCTAGAATACCCGATGCGTTAGAATCGGGCTACCATTTAGTACAATGTATAACAGAGTATCATACTGTGTAGAGGGAACCTGTACAGGTGGATACTCAGGACATTATTGAATGTTAAGTGGGCACTTATTGTTATAGGGGAATCAGGTTATTGTGACTGTAAAAGGGGCACAAAAGGGCATTATTACTTTCTAGGAGAAAAAAAATGTGGGCACTGTTTTCTGGGGAACTTGCACATGGCATTATTATATTCTAGAGCTTTGTTTTACCATATAAAGGGCACACAGTTAGTACAGTAATAGGGACACATACTGAAGCAGCGGCTCAGCATTGGGGAATCAACAGGATGAGCAGTTTGTGTAGGTTAGAGATAGATGGGGACGGTGCAGGAAATATGAACAAATGTGTCTTTGATGTCTTTGTTGTGATCTCTACAGCTGAGTCCTGGCTGGAGAAGTTGTGTCGGTCTGTGTCAGATGGAAAAGTGAATGACTCCACCAGAAAGAATGTCAGCTGTTAAGGTACCTTCACACTCAGCAACTTTACAACGAGAACGACAACGATCCGTGACGTTGCAGCGTCCTGGATTGCGATCTCGTGTTTGACACGCACCAGCGATCTGGATCCTGCTGTGATATCGCTGGTCGGAGCTAGAAGTCCAGAACTTTATTTGGTCGTCAGATCGGCGTGTATCGTCGTGTGTGTATCGTCGTGTTTGACAGCAAAAGCAACGATGCCAGCAATGATTTACATGGAGCTAACGACCTGTGACGACCTGTGAGAACGATAAGTGAGTAACCCTTACGTCACTGGATCGCTCCTGCATCGTTCTGGTGTTGCCGTGTTTGACATCTCTATAGCGACCTAAACAGCAACGCTCCAGCAATCTGCTCGTTGTCTATATCGCTGCAGCGTCTCTGAGTGTGAGTCACTATTTGTAACTGTACTGTAATCTATTACATGTTCTGCAATTGTTGTATTTACCAGTATTTGGTCACCATATGGCAGTAATATCAGTGTTGGTCTTTGTACAGAGATTTTTATTAGTGTCAATGTAGTGATCTGCAGATGTTCACCTACAACAACTATTTACATAGTTTACATCAGGGTTACATGATTAGGGAACCACTCAGAAATGTTGTCCCCTCTAAACCAAAACCCTAGCTACGCAGCTGCCCTTAATGATTTCATTGGCGAGTGAAGTTTGTAAAATGAGGTCATTTATAGGAGGTTTCTGCTGTTTTGACACTTCGGGGTTCTGTCAATATGACATGGCACCCTCAAATCATTCCAGTTAAATCTGAACTCCGATATGGTGCTTCTTCCCTTCTGAGCTTTGCATTGTTCCTCAAAAGTAGTTTTTGACCACTTATGGGGTATCGGCATACTCAGGAGACATTGCACTATAAATTTTAGGGTCTATTATTTCCTGCTATCCTTGTGAAAATAAAAAATGGGGGCTTTAACAAAGGTTTTGTGGGAAAAATGTGATTTTTTTTTTCACGACTCAACGTTATTAATTTCTGTGAAGCACCTGGGAGTTCAAGGTGCTCACAACATATCTAGATATGTTAGATAATGGGTCTAGTTTCCAAAATGGGTCACTTGTGGGGGTTTTCCACTGTTTAGGCACAGCTAGGGCTCTCCAAACACAACATGACACCCGCACACTATTCCATCAAAGTCTTTGATCCAAAAAGCAATAGTTTACCCCACATATGGGGTAACGGTGTACTCAGGAGAAATTAAAAAACAATTTGTATAGTGTAATTTCTCATGTTACCCTTGTGAAAATAAATTTTTTTTGGCTAAAATAGCTTTTTTGTGAGAAAAATGTTATATATTATTTTCACAGCTCAAAGTTATAAACTTCTTTAAAGCACAAGGGGGTTCAAGGTACTCACCACACATCTAGATACATTTCTTGAGGGGTTTAGCTTCCAAAATGGGTTAACTTGTGGGAGGTTTCCCTGTTTAGGCACATCAGGGGCTCTCCAAATGTAACTTGGCATTCGCTAATGTTTCCAGAAAATTTTGTGTTTAAGAAATGAAACAGTGCTCCTTCCCTTCTGAACCCTTTGAGCCCTGCCGTGCACATATGAGGTATTGGCTTACTCAGAAAAAAATGCACAACAATTTTTGGGGTTCTTTTTCTCCCATTACCCTTGAAAAATAAAAAGAATTGGGAGCTAAGAGAATATTTTTGTGGAAAAAATGTGATTTTTTTTGTTTTCATGTCTCAACGTTATAAATTTCTATGAAGCATCTGGGAGTTCAAGGTGCTCACCATATATCTAGATATGTTCCTTAAAAGGACTAGTTTAAAAATGGGGTACATGTGGGGGTTTCTGCTGTTTAGGCACCAAAGCAGCATGGCGTCCTCTTTAGATTCCAGACAATTTTGCGTTTTGAGCACCTTGGGGTGCAGTTCTGAGAGTGGTGTAACTTTTGGGTATTTTCTGTCAAAGGGCCCCTCAAAGTCACTTCAAATGTAATGTGGTCAATAAAAAAAATGGTTTTGTAAATCTTGTTGAAAAAATGAGAAATCGCTTGTGTGACATAACGCTCCTGTTTAAAAGCATAAAAATTGAAAGTTTGAAAATTGCAAAATTTTCAAATTTTTTGGGTCAAATTTCTGTTTTTTTCACAAGTAAGTCACATAAGTTGTATTGAAGAAATACCACTATCATGAAGTACACTCTGTCACGAAAAAATAATCTCAGAATCAGTGGGATCTGTTGAAGCGTTAAAGAGTTATCTATATATATAATCGTCTAACGTCCACTTCCATCTGTTTGTCTGTCTGCCTGTCTCTCTGTTTTTCTGTCACAGAAATTCCGCGTCGGTGATTGGTCGTGGCCGGCTGTTCTCTCCGTACTCCCCTCCAGTCAGTGCCCCCTCCTTTCTCCCCTCCAGTCAGAGCCGACATAGTGTTTTAGCAATCCGTTAAACCAACTGCATTACACAGTGGCATAACGCGGTGTAATGCAGTCCGTTAACGATGCCATTAACCCTGTGTGACCAACTTTTTACTATTGATGCTGCCTATGCAGCATCAATAGTAAAAACATATAAGGTTAAAAATAATTTTAAAAAATAATAATTATATTCTCACCTTCCGGCATTCGCGGCAGCCTTTCCCGCTCCTCGCGACGCTCCGGTCCCAATAATGCATTGCGGCAATGACCCGTGATGACGTAGCGGTCTCGTGAGACCGCTACATCATCACGGGTTATTGCCGCAAGGCATTACTGGGAATGGAGCATCGCAAGGAGCATCGCTAAAGGCCTGGGCTAGATCCAGGTGCCACTGGAAGGTGAGTATATAACTATTTTTTATTTTAATTCTTTTTTTAACAGGGATATGGTGCCCACATTGCTACATACTGCGTGGGCTGTGTTATATACTGCATGGGCTGTGTTACATACTGCATGGGCTCTGTTACTTACTGCATGGGCTGTTATATACTATGTCGCTGTGCTCTACACTACATGGCCTGTGCTATATACTACGTGGCTGTGCAATATACTACGTGGCTGTGCTATATACTATGTGGGCTGTGTTATATACTGCATTGGCTGTGCCATATACTACGTGGGCTGTGCTATATAATATGAGGGCTGTGTTATATACTGCATGGGCTGTGTTATATACTGCGTGGGCTATGCTATATACTTCGTGGCTTTGCAATATGCTGCATGGCTGTGTTATATACTACATAGCTGTGCTATATACTGCCTGCCTGTGCTATATACTATGTGGCTGTGCAATATACTATGAGGCTATGCTATATACTACGTGGCTGTCTTATATACTGCTTGGGCTGTGCTATATACTACGTGGGCTGTGCTATATACTATGAGGGCTGTGTTATATACTGCATGGTCTGTGTTATATACTGCGTGGGCTATGCTATATACTTCGTGGCTTTGCAATATGCTGCATGGCTGTGTTATATACTACATAGCTGTGCTATATACTGCCTGCCTGTGCTATATACTATGTGGCTGTGCAATATACTACGAGGCTGTGCTATATACTACGTGGCTGTGTTATATACTGCTTGGGCTGTGCTATATACCACATGCCTGTGCTTTATACTACATGGCTGTGCTATATACTACATGGCTGCTATATACTATGTGGCTGCTATATACTATGTGGCTGTGCTATATGCTACATGGCTGTGTTATATACTATGTAGCTGTGCTATATGCTACGTGTCTGTGCTATATACTACGTGCCTGTGCTATATACTTTGTGGCTGTGCTATATACTATGTGGCTGTGTTATATACTACGTAGCTGTTCTATATACTACGTAGCTGTGCTATATACTATGTGCCTGTGCTATATACTATGTGGCTGTGCAATATACTATGTGGCTGTGCTATATACTACGTGCCTGTGCTATATACTACGTGGCTGTGCTATATATACGTGGATGCTATATACTACGTGGCTGATATATACTACGTGGCTGTGTTATATACTATGCGGCTGTGCTATATACTACGTGGGCTGTGTTATATGCTACATAGGTTGTGAGGCTCTTTCACCTGGGGCCCTCAAAAACTTGCAGCTGGCCCTGGCTTCACTGATTCATCGGGGCCACGTTTCACTAATTGGTCGCGCCCGGCTGGCCAAATCCTGTGTATTCATTGCATTATTCTCAAAGCTTCATTAATAAACTACATACATATTCTAGAATTTCCCGATGCATTAGAATCGGGCCACCATCAAGTTACCTCATAAAGTGACATTGATCAAAATTGTAAAATTTGGCCTGGTCATGAAGGTTAAAATAGGCTTGGGTGTTGAAGCAGTTATAAGTGTACTTACTGTTCTACTGCACTCATAAAGTCATTGCACAAAGTACAAACCAGGAAAAAATTATAAAGACGGATGATCATCCATAGATCACTGAAAGGCAACAATTGGTAGGACTCATTTAGATATTAGTGTACTTGCTGTACTCCTACATTCATAAAGACTTTGCACAAAGTACATAGCCAGGAAAAAATGTAAGCAGGGTAATACAGTAATCCTCTTCAGGTGTCAGCTTCTTCTTCTCCTTCCTCTTGAGACTGAGGGGACTGCATCCACCTGTTTCCTGGAGCCCAATTCCCAGGTGCCTGGGCTGTAAGTGACCCGACTTCAGATAGTGGTGTAACCCCCGACATATAGAAACGAGCAACAGCCCACTGTGTCACTTGGAGGTGGGGAACCCCAAGGAAAGTTCAATCTCTCAGGGGTGGTAGTAGTCCTGCCTCGAGTCACCGCAAGGAGCCTCTCCCAGGCCCATTCATTCCTCAAGAAGGGTTCATCATGCTCCCTTCCTTCGAGGATCACACCCACTTTATATCAGAAATGTTGCTAATCCACTATGAGGAATGTGACCCTAGCCCTAGCTATCAGCTCTTACAGCCTTTGAGGCAAGTGTTCCATCTCTTGCCCAATGGTTGAACGAGATGTCACAAACACTTCAATGGACCCCCTTCTCTGCTGACAGTCGTAAGTAACTACCACCCCCGGGATGCCAACTCTCCATATATTATGGCTAGCGGACCCGATAATATTTGTCCAGACCTGGTCCTGGCTCGCCTCATTGTCTCTTGTAACTAACCTAGACCCTTAGTCTGCTCACCAATTCCTGAATCCTGGCTTTCCCCTTTACATTTCATGAGATCTCTAGCGGTAAAAGAAGCGGCCTGGGTTCGGGCTTTGGTGGGTCTAGGATATCGGCGGGATTAGGAACACAGGGTCCTGCCACCTCTGCTGTTGCGCCAGCTTCCTCTGGCTCCGATATTCCTCCCATCACTCTCTTGAGAGTCTTGCATGCTTCTGCCACCTCTGTCACCCATTTAGCATGCTACACTGTATAGATGACTAATTTTATACATTGGTGTTATAGAACACAAAAATGGCTAAAAAATTTAATCCACAAAAATTTTTAACATTTATTTCAGTTTTATAGATCATAGGAAATGTACCCCAGACTAAAAAACAGTGGGCTAGGCGTCGAGATCCCACCGCTGCACAGGGGAAATCTCAAGCCATGTCTTCTGCAGTCTCCCATTCTTTCTCAGCTGCAGAGGATCCTGCTCACCGGAAACATCTTTCCCAGCGTCTTGCTCAGGCTAATCCTGTGCGTTTGGTTGCTGTTGCCTACATGGGTCCAGCTACAGCAAGCAGCATTAGTCAGCGGCAAGTAGATACTTCTGTGACTAATTCCTGCTTTTGGCCTTCTGAGCATGCTCATGTGATGACCACTCATTGGTGGTCAGAGATCACATGCCCAGGTCCTCAAGCAGCTCGGATTGGTCCATTAGTAATGTCCTTGAAGACTGCAGCTATAAAAGGATCTCAAGACTGTGTGCTAACGTAGTCTGAAATTGTGGTGTATGTGCAACCGTTTATGTCTCTGGTGCTAGCTCCTAATGAAACCATACTCTCTTGTTGTGAATGTGTTTGGGAGTATGGAGTAAAGACAGTGCTGAGTAGTGGCATCGCTTGTGCGACGCCGTGTGCACACCTTGCACCAAATCCTCTAGCTAGCGTCTTTTAGTGGCGTTCGCAAGTGCCTTGCCATGCACACTTGTTATGCTAAATCTCTACTTAGCATCAGTTTTAGCATCACTGCTGCAACACTGAGCGCATAGTGGGTCTAGACAGACTCTTAGCCCTGAGACCAAAGGGCTGAGTCTAGTAATTTCACTTGCACCTAATCTGCTGTGCCCTGTGACATCTAACTGAGTACGGTGCTCTTATATTGATTTATAGCCGCTCTGTGAGGCAACAAAGTTTGCTGTAGTTCACACCGGGTGACAGTTAACCCATGGGTGTTTACTGCTGTACCGCCAGAATTCTGCCATATACTGAGCAGCAGTTAACATCTCTGCACGGTAGAACCCGAGTTGCAAATGCACCTTATCTTTATAATTTATTCATTGCATTCCGTCAACCCTAACACAGTGTATGGATGAGAACTGTAATCCAGCTACTTTTTACGCTTTTTGGAGTGTTAGCTAATATCACAGAAATTTACCCCAGAACCCAGAATAATGTATGCGTGATAAATATAATGCCGCTAACTTTTATAACCCTTTTTATGAGTGTTAGATAATATCACAGAAAAGTACGACAGAACATGTGAAAGTGTATGGCTGAAAAATTTAACACTGCAAACATTTTTTATGCTTTTTTTATTTTTATACATCACAGAAAATGTACCCCAGACCATGGAATAATGTATGGATGAGAACTGTATTCCAGACAATTGTTTACATTTTTTTTTGCAGTTCTAGATAATATCACAGAAATTTATCCCAGAACACGGAAAAGTGCATAGGTAAGAAATGTAATACAGCAATTTTTTAACGCTTTTTTGTAGTGTTAGATAACATCACAAAAATATATCACAGACCATGGAATATTGTATTAGTGGGAAATGAAATGTCACTTATTTTATAACCCTTTATTGAAGTGTTAGTTATCACAAAAATGTACCACAGAACATGTGAAACTGTATGGCTGAGAAATTAAACACAGTACATTTTTTTATGCTTTTTTCAGTTGTATAGCTTATAGGAAATATACCCCAGACCATGGCATAGTGTATGGATGAGAACTGTAATCCAGCCAATATTTGTAATGCTTTTTTGCAGTGTTAGATAATATCACAGAAATTTACCACAGACCACAGAATAGTGTATGGGGAAGAAATGTAATCCAGCCAATTTTTTTAATGCTTTTTTGTATGTGTTAGATAATATTACAGAAATTCACCCCAGAAGACGAATTAGTGTATGAGTGCAAAATGCAGCTAATTCTTTAACTCTCTTTTGGAGTGTTAGATATCACAGAAAAGTACCACAAAACTCATGAAACTGTGTGGTTGAGAAATTTAAGCCTGCAATTTTTTTAAATGCTTTTTCAAAGTTTTATAGATCGCAAGAAATGTACCTCAGACCATGTAATACTGTATGGGTGACAAATTTAACCCAGCAAAATTTTAAATTGCTTTTTTTGTGTTAAATATATAAATACCAATGTTAGGGGTCGAGTTCCCGCTTCTGCACAGGGGGAATCTCGAGCCACTTCCGCTGCGGTCTCCCATTCTTGTCCAGCCGCAGTGGAGCCTGCTCAGCAAGGACGTCGGTCCCAGCGTCTTGCTCATTCTCACTCTGTTCTGAGAGTTAGTGCTGCTTCTCCAGTCTCTGCCTTTAAAGTCAGTGCTGGTCAGCAGCGAGCGGACTTCTCTGGGACTAAGTCCTTGTCTGCATGTACTGAGCATGCCCAGCGTAAGGTCTCCCGTTGGAGATCGAGGGTCATGTGCTCAGTCTCTGCAGCACATTCCATTGGTCCTCTTGGCAGGTCCTAGAAGGGCAAATGTGCTGTGGCCACTTCCTGTGCTGCTGCTATATAAACTGCGCATGACCGCACGGCCATGCGCTAGTATTTTCTTACAATTGCTTATGTGTGTATGTTGTGAGTGCAAGTCGTCCTTGGAAACCCCTACCCTATTGAATGTCTGTTCGCGGAAGGTGTATGGCTGCTACCTAGCGCCCGACTTAGCCTACAGCACTAACACACATCACAGCGTCCTGTGGCTGTGCCTGCCAGTATGGCGCCGTGCGCCTGCCTTGCGCTTTCCATACCCGAGTCTGGGTGGTTAGTGGCGTCCGTTAGTGCGGCATCGCTCGCACTCTTGTGCACATAGATTGCTTAAGGTTCTCTACACACCCAGTTGCGGTGTTACGCCAGCAAGGGTCTAATCGGGCTCCAATCCCTTCTGGGGTTAAGTCCGCTGACCACTTGCTCGCGCACTAGTGCGGTACTGCGGTCCTGTGAATTAACAGGATCGCTTTCTTCACGCTGGGTGAGGTTTAACCCACGCGTGTATACCGCCATATTGTCTGCTAATTGCTAGCAGCAGGTTCTCACCTGCACGGTGGACCCCGGACTGCGAACGCACCTTTATCATCTGTCTTGGTGCGTTCCGCCAGTCCTAACATAATACTAGCGCCAGGGTCTGGCTAGTAAAATGGCGGACGATCAGCGTTTACAGCGGTACATCCAGCAGCTGGAGGGAAGGTTGGCGGCTTTTGAGCGTTCAACCTCAGCTGTGGATGTTACTGCTGTCGCTGTTCAGGCTGCAAGTGTGGCTGCAGCTACCTTGTCCACTGCCGCTCCTGTACCGACGCTATCTCGCCTCCCGCTACCAGAGAAATTTTCTGGTGACAGTAAGTCCTGTAGGGGTTTCGTGAGTCAGTGCTCAATACATCTCGAGCTTCTGGCCTCTCGTTTCCCTACAGAGCGGGCTAAGGTGGGCTTTATAATTTCCTTATTGTCGGACAGGGCGTTGCAGTGGGCTACGCCGCTGTGGGAGCGTGGCGATCATGTGGTGCAGAGTGCTCCGTTATTCCTGAGCACTCTGAAACAGGTCTTTCTAGGACCTCGTGTCACCCATGACACGGCGCTCCAACTGTTGGCACTGACTCAGGGCTCGTCCTTGGTCAGCCTTTTTGCCGTCCATTTCCGCACTCTGGCATCTGAGCTGGAGTGGACGGATAAAGCCCTTATCCCTATATTTTGGAGGGGGCTGGCTGACCACGTTAAGGACGCTCTGGCCACTAGGGAGATTCCCGCCACACTGGAGGAGTTAATAGCAGTATCTACTCGCATTGACCTCCGTTTTCACGAGCGGAGGTTAGAGCGAGCCCAGTGTAGGCAGAGGTTTCGGCTGGCTCCCACCTTCGCCAAACCTTTGGAATCTCCAGTTCAGGCTCCTGAGTTCCAGGAACCTAAGG
Organism: Ranitomeya imitator; assembly: GCF_032444005.1. Taxonomy (NCBI): domain Eukaryota; kingdom Metazoa; phylum Chordata; class Amphibia; order Anura; family Dendrobatidae; genus Ranitomeya; species Ranitomeya imitator. The sequence goes on from NC_091289.1 coordinate 115,631,954, forward strand.
TGGTGTCACGAGCGGGATCTAAGTCCCAGACTGCTCGTGCACTCCAGGGTTGCCAGGTTTGCCAACAGTCAGGACATCTTGCCACCAGATGTCATCAGCGGTCGAGGAAACGTCAGCGTCTAGTGGTAGTAGGTGGAGGTGCACTAGACACTGCGACGTTTGCCTCCAAATTGTCCTTTAAGGGGACAATTACCTTTGGCTCATCCTCCCACTCGGTAGACCTCTGCGTGGATTCTGGGGCGGAGGGCAATTTTATGTCTTCTGCCTTCGCCCAACGTCACGCAATACCCCTGGTTATGCTATCCCAACCAGTAACGGTACGAGTGGTGAATGGGTCAACACTCCCCGCACAGATAACACATCAGACCATCCCTATTACTCTGTCCCTGTCGCCATCCCATCAGGAGATTATTTCTCTGCTCGTCATTCCTGAGGGTATTGATGAGGTCCTGTTGGGGATACCTTGGCTACGGTACCACTCTCCTCACATCGAGTGGTCCTCAGGCAGAATTCTGGGATGGGGTGAATCATGTGGGGGTAGGTGTCACCGAGAGTGCGTTCAGGTTGCTACTACTGAGGTACCCGCAGATCTATCCTCTCTCCCCAAGCAATATTGGTCTTATGCAGACGTATTCTCCAAGAAGGCGGCGGAGACCCTTCCGCCCCATCGCCCCTATGACTGTCCTATCGATCTCTTGCCTGGTGCTGAGCCTCCCCGGGGTCGAGTCTATCCATTATCTCTCCCGGAAACGGAGGCAATGTCTCAGTACATACAAGAGAATCTGGCAAGAGGGTTCATTAGGAAGTCAGTGTCACCTGCTGGGGCAGGGTTCTTCTTCGTGCAGAAGAAGAATGGAGAACTACGTCCATGCATAGACTACAGGGGTCTTAATGCTATCACAGTTAAGAACAAGTACCCTTTGCCGTTGATTTCTGAGCTTTTCGATAGGCTTCGGGGAGCTAGAGTGTTTACGAAACTAGATCTGCGGGGTGCTTACAACCTGATTCGCATCCGTGAGGGGGACGAGTGGAAAACGGCATTTAACACCAGAGATGGGCACTATGAGTATCTGGTGATGCCCTTCGGGCTCTGTAATGCACCTGCCGTTTTTCAAGACTTTGTCAATGACATCTTCCGGGATATGCTTTCCACCTCGGTTGTAGTCTATCTGGATGATATTCTCATCTTTTCTCCAGATATTGACTCCCACCGGAGAGATGTTGGCAGAGTCTTCGACCTCCTACGAGCAAACTCTCTTTACGCAAAGTTGGAGAAGTGTGTGTTTGAGCAGGAGTCCTTACCTTTCCTGGGCTATATCATCTCCGCCCAGGGATTGGCTATGGATCCTGCCAAACTACAGGCTGTGATGGACTGGCAAGAGCCCCGTTCTCTTAAAGCGGTGCAGCGCTTTATGGGGTTCATAAACTATTACCGCCAGTTCATTCCCCACTTCTCAACTCTGGTAGCTCCCTTGGTAGCCCTCACCAAGAAGGGAGCGAATCCCAAATTGTGGTCGGAAGAGGTCTCCAAGGCCTTCACTTCTATTAAGTCCCACTTTGCTAGCGCTCCCATCTTACATCGTCCCGATGTGGATAAGCCATTCCTACTGGAGGTGGATGCCTCGTCCGTTGGTGCTGGAGCAGTCCTCTACCAAAAGGATGCTCAAGGTCGGAAGCATCCATGCTTCTTCTTCTCCAAGACCTTCACGCCAGCGGAGAGGAACTACTCCATCGGGGACAGGGAGTTGCTAGCAATGAAGTTGGCCTTTTCGGAGTGGAGACATCTTCTGGAAGGTGCGCGGTTTCCCTTCCAAGTTTACACGGACCACAAAAATTTGGTCTATTTGCAGACAGCCCAGCGGCTAAATTCTCGCCAGGCCAGATGGTCCCTGTTCTTCTCCCGGTTCCACTTTTCCCTTCATTATCTCGCCGGGGAGAAGAATATCCGTGCTGACGCTCTCTCTCGCTCCCTTATGTCAACTGAGGAGGAGGAAGAGGAGCCTCGGCTTATTGTCCCTTCCGAGAGCCTGAGAACCGTGGAGCCGGTTTCGCTAGAGTCTGTGCCTCCGGGCAAGACTTTTGTGCCCATTAATTTGCGACCGGAGGTTCTCTCTTGGGCTCATTCGTCCAGGGTGGGTGGACACTTTGGGACAAAGAGGACATCTGAGCTACTGGCGAGGACGTACTGGTGGCCGCATATGGTCCGGGATGTCAGGGATTATGTTCTGGCGTGTGTCTCCTGCGCCAAAAATAAATCTCCGCGTCAAAGGCCAGCTGGTTTGCTCTATCCCTTGCCGGTGGCAGATAGGCCCTGGGAGATGGTCGGGATGGACTTTGTTGTGGGTTTGCCCAAGTCTCGCGGCTGTACCATCATTTGGGTCATCACCGATCATTTCTCAAAAATGGTGCATTTGGTGCCGCTGCCGCGGTTACCTTCTGCACGGGCCTTGGCAGCGTTGTTCATCAGACATATCTTCCGCCTACATGGTATGCCAGACAAAATTGTCAGTGACCGGGGTCCCCAGTTTGCGTCTCGGTTCTGGAGAGAGCTCTGTCGTCTTCTCAGTATTGAGTTGAATCTCTCTTCCGCTTATCATCCCGAGACGAATGGGTTGGTAGAGAGGGCCAACCAGACCTTGGTCACATACCTGCGACATTTTGTTTCAGCCAGGCAGGATGACTGGGCATCCTTGCTATCATGGGCAGAGTTTGCACTGAACAACGCCGTTGCCGACTCCACTGGACAAACCCCATTCCTCCTCAACTATGGTCAGCATCCACGGGTACCTGTGCCTATGCCCGTGTCTTCCGCCGACTCCAGGGTGGCAGACTGGGCTGTGGGGGCACGGGATATTTGGGACCGCACTCAGGATGCCATTCGGGCTTCTAAGGAGAGAATGAGGTCCTACGCTGATGCTCATCGGCGCCCCGCCCCGACCTTTGCTCCTGGCGACTTGGTGTGGCTCTCCGCCCGTAACATCAGGCTGCGAGTTGAGTCCACTAAATTTGCTCCTCGCTACTTGGGTCCATTCAAGGTCCTCGAACAGGTTAATCCTGTGGTCTATCGTTTGGCCCTTCCGCCACGCCTGGGTATCACCGACACCTTTCATGTGTCCCTCTTGAAACCCGTGTATATGTCCCGCTTTTCCGAGTCATCTGCTGGGACATCGGGTTCGTCTACGGACGATTATGAGGTGAACGCTATTTTGGGGTGCAAGGTGGTGCGTGGTAAAAAATTTTATTTGGTGGACTGGAAGGGTTATGGCCCCGAGGACAGGTCCTGGGAGCCTGTTGAGCACATTCGGGCTCCGCAGCTCATTGCTGCCTTCGAACGTAGCGAGGCCCAAGGAGGGGGGGGCCCTAGGAGGGGGGGTAATGTTAGGGGTCGAGTTCCCGCTTCTGCACAGGGGGAATCTCGAGCCACTTCCGCTGCGGTCTCCCATTCTTGTCCAGCCGCAGTGGAGCCTGCTCAGCAAGGACGTCGGTCCCAGCGTCTTGCTCATTCTCACTCTGTTCTGAGAGTTAGTGCTGCTTCTCCAGTCTCTGCCTTTAAAGTCAGTGCTGGTCAGCAGCGAGCGGACTTCTCTGGGACTAAGTCCTTGTCTGCATGTACTGAGCATGCCCAGCGTAAGGTCTCCCGTTGGAGATCGAGGGTCATGTGCTCAGTCTCTGCAGCACATTCCATTGGTCCTCTTGGCAGGTCCTAGAAGGGCAAATGTGCTGTGGCCACTTCCTGTGCTGCTGCTATATAAACTGCGCATGACCGCACGGCCATGCGCTAGTATTTTCTTACAATTGCTTATGTGTGTATGTTGTGAGTGCAAGTCGTCCTTGGAAACCCCTACCCTATTGAATGTCTGTTCGCGGAAGGTGTATGGTTGCTACCTAGCGCCCGACTTAGCCTACAGCACTAACACACATCACAGCGTCCTGTGGCTGTGCCTGCCAGTACGGCGCCGTGCGCCTGCCTTGCGCTTTCCATACCCGAGTCTGGGTGGTTAGTGGCGTCCGTTAGTGCGGCATCGCTCGCACTCTTGTGCACATAGATTGCTTAAGGTTCTCTACACACCCAGTTGCGGTGTTACGCCAGCAAGGGTCTAATCGGGCTCCAATCCCTTCTGGGGTTAAGTCCGCTGACCACTTGCTCGCGCACTAGTGCGGTACTGCGGTCCTGTGAATTAACAGGATCGCTTTCTTCACGCTGGGTGAGGTTTAACCCACGCGTGTATACCGCCATATTGTCTGCTAATTGCTAGCAGCAGGTTCTCACCTGCACGGTGGACCCCGGACTGCGAACGCACCTTTATCATCTGTCTTGGTGCGTTCCGCCAGTCCTAACAACCAATGAATGGTTTATGGGTAAAAAATTTAACTCAGATACATTTTTCAATGATTTTTTGAAGTGCTATATAACACAAAAAAATCACAAATTACGTAATACTGGATGGATCAAATTATATTCAATTTTTTCAACCCCCCCAAAAAAAGCTGCAGCTATATATTTGTCAATGAACTGCACAGCCCAAATCACTGTGTATAGACTGGATTCTCTCACTCTCCCTGCTCTTGCAACTCTCTCTTTCTCTCTCTAGGCTAAATGCAAATTGTATATGATACAAACAGCATAGTAACTGATTAGCCCTTACAAGGGCTGTTAGTATGATGTCTCAGCTTTAGCATCAGTATCAACACTACAGGCCTCTGATTTGTTATACTGTACACGCAGGCCAAGACATGAACTTTCTCCCTCAAATACGAAGTGTCACAGAGTTGTGCAATGGTGTCAGTGCGCTGAGCTAGGCAGCAACAATTCTTTTAAAACCCCTGAGGATGTCAAATGGGTAGACAATCACAGAAATGCCACAACCATAATAGCAATAGCTACGGCAATAGAGTGACGCACAGGCAATACCCACATGCTTATTGGCTGTGTAACAGGGGGTGGAGATTTCAGTTTTACATAGAGCTCCACCCATTACTAACAAGAACATCTTTGCACTGTGATACTCAAATGATAAACGAGTCTCATCTAGCATGTTCTGTCATCCCTAGTTACTATTTTGCTCATGCATTGACTATTTTGTAGTCCAGAGTGCATTTTGTTGGCATACAGCTCTCAAAAAATGTGTTTCAAAATGTATCAGTATTATATTGCTCATCATAGGGTATTACATATTCTTGGGTGTATTTCGGTGGTATCTAACCCTTCAAAAAATTGTTCAACATTTTTTCAGTATTATAATGCTCATCAATAGAGCATTACATGTTCTTGGCTACATTTCATTAGTATGAAACACACCACCAAAAACTGGGTAAAAAAAAAAAAAAAGAGAGATCTAAGGGCTAGCCTTCTATAAATGTAGATTTAGCTTGGGGATGCATTCGTGCACTGTTATTCGTGTATTTTTTATTCAAAGTACTTTTTTTTCTAAGTACTCGGCAGTTATAACATGGCAGTTAGACAGGGCAGGAGACAGGTAAGACAATCTAAATCTATTCCCTATTCACTCGAAACAGCACAAATACTCACCATATTTATTTGTATAATCTATATCCTGGCTACTGCATTCACTCACATTCACCGCCCTTGCATTAACTCTCTACACTCCATCCATATCGGCCCCTCTGTCCTTGCCTCTCCTATGTATAGCACTCATGCTCTATTCACATTGCTTAACAGCACAGATCCATTCAGTCCCACCATCCAACACAAGAGACGCTCTCACAAATCACTTAACCATCTGCTCTCTCTTTCGATCCTCCTTCTCCTAGTCGCTGGAGACATATCTCCAAACCCCGGCCCCCCATGTTATAGCCAGTCAAACCTCCCAATTGCTACACCCAGAAACCCCTCTAACCTTATTAATATTCCCTGCATGCCTTCTGTCTCTTTGAATTGTGCCCTTTGGAATTCTCGCTCTGTGTGTATTAAACTCTCCTTCATTCATGACTTCTTCCTTTCTAATTCTCTTAATCTCCTGGCTCTTACTGAAACCTGGATCCAGCAGTCAGACACCACCGCTGCTGCTGCTCTTTCATATGGTGGACTACACTTTTCTCATACCCCAAGATCAGACAACAGAGCAGGTGGAGGCGTTGGTCTGCTCCTTTCACCCAAATGTACCTTCCAAGTTATTCCCCAAGTACCCTCACTTGTCTTCCCTTCCTTTGAGGTCCATGTGGTCAGACTCTACGTCCCCTTCTCCATGCGAGTGGCGGTGGTTTATCGTCCTCCCGGCCCCTCTTATCAGTTCCTGGATCACTTTGCCACCTGGCTTCCACACTTTCTCTCCTGTGACACCCCCACCCTTATCATGGGTGATTTCAACATCCCCATTGCCTCTCCCCTCTCCCCATCTGCTTCTCACCTTTTATCGCTATCCTCCTCTTTCGGCCTCTCGCAGCATACTAACTCTCCAACACATGAAGATGGAAACTCCCTTGACTTGGTCTTCTCCCGGCTTTGCTCAGTGGATGATTTCACAAACTCCCCTCTCCCGCTCTCTGACCACAACATTCTTTCATTCTCTATCAAGAACTGCCATCCCGCTCAGGTCACCCCCACTTTCCACACTTATAGAAACATACAGGCCATTAACACCCAGAAACTTATGAAGAACTTGCAGTCCTCATTGGCCCCAATTTCCTCCATCTCATGTCCTGACTCTGCTCTGAAGCATTACAATGAAACCCTGCAAAGTGCTCTGGATGAAGCTGCTCCTCCTATACATAAAACAACTCGGCACAGACGGCAACAACCGTGGCACACGCTGCAAACACGTTTCCTGCAGCGGTGCTCCAGGTGCGCAGAACGTCTGTGGAGAAAATCTAATCTACCCGAAGATTTCATCCATTATAAGTTCATGCTAAAGACATACAATTCTGCCCTTCACCTCTCCAAACAAACCTACTTCAACACCCTCATCACCTCCCTGTCCAATAACCCTAAACGTCTCTTTGACACGTTCCAGTCCCTACTCAACCCAAGAGAGCAGGCCCCAACCACGGATCTCCGTGCTGATGATCTGGCCAATTACTTCAAAGAAAAAATTGACCACATTCGACAGGAAATCATCTCCCAATCTCTTCATACCATGCACTGTCCTCCCTCCCCCACTGCATCTAGTTCACTCTCTGACTTTGAAGCAGTTACAGAAGAAGAAGTAAGCAGGCTCCTTGCATCTTCTCGCCCGACCACTTGCACCAGTGACCCCATTCCGTCACATCTCCTCCAGTCCCTTTCCCCGGCTGTCACCTCTCACCTAACAAAAATATTCAACCTTTCCCTCACTTCCGGTATTTTTCCCTCCTCATTTAAGCATGCCATCATACATCCATTACTTAAAAAACCATCACTCGATCAAAACTGTGCCGCTAATTATAGACCTGTCTCTAATCTTCCCTTCATCTCTAAACTCCTCGAACGCCTGGTCCACTCCCGTCTTACCCGCTATCTCTCAGATAACTCTCTTCTCGACCCTCTTCAATCTGGCTTCCGCTCTTTACACTCTACTGAAACTGCCCTCACTAAAGTCTCTAATGACCTACTAACAGCTAAATCTAATGGTCACTACTCCATGCTAATTCTCTTGGATCTCTCCGCAGCTTTCGATACTGTGGATCATCAGCTCCTCCTCACTATGCTCCGCTCCATCGGCCTCAAGGACACCGTTCTCTCCTGGTTCTCCTCCTATCTCTCTGACCGATCCTTCACTGTATGTTTTGCTGGTTCCTCCTCCTCTCACCTTCCCCTTACTGTTGGGGTTCCTCAAGGATCAGTCCTAGGCCCCCTCCTCTTCTCGTTGTATACTGCCCCTATTGGACAAACAATCAGTGGATTTGGTTTCCAGTACCATCTCTATGCTGACGACACCCAATTATACACTTCTTCTCCTGATATCACACCGACCTTTTTAGAAAACACCAGTGATTGTCTTACCGCTGTCTCTAACATCATGTCCTCCCTCTATCTGAAACTTAACCTGTCAAAAACTGAACTCCTCGTGTTCTCTCCCTCTACTAACCTACCTTTGCCTGACATTGCCATCTCCGTGTGCGGTTCCACCATTACTCCAAAGCAACATGCCCGCTGCCTTGGGGTCATCCTTGATTCTGACCTTTCATTCACCCCCCACATCCGATCACTGGCTCGCTCTTCTTACCTGCATCTCAAAAACATTTCTAGAATTCGCCCTTTTCTTACTTTCGACTCTGCAAAAACTCTTACTGTTTCACTTATTCATTCTCGTCTGGACTATTGTAACTCTCTACTAATCGGCCTCCCTCTTACCAAACTTTCCCCGCTCCAATCTGTCCTGAATGCTGCTGCCAGGATCATATTCCTCACCAACCGTTACACCGATGCCTCTACCTTGTGCCAGTCATTACACTGGCTACCCATCCACTCCAGAATCCAGTACAAAACTACTACCCTCATCCACAAAGCACTCCATGGCTCAGCACCACCCTACATCTCCTCCCTGGTATCAGTCTACCACCCTACCCGTGCCCTCCGCTCCGCTAATGACCTCAGGTTAGCATCCTCAATAATCAGAACCTCCCACTCCCGTCTCCAAGACTTTACACGTGCTGCGCCGATTCTTTGGAATGCACTACCTAGGTTAATACGATTAATCCCCAATCCCCACAGTTTTAAGCGTACCCTAAAAACTCATTTGTTCAGACTGGCCTACCGCCTCAATTCATTAACCTAACTATCCCTGTGTGGCCTATTTATAAAAAAAAAAAAAAAAAACTATCAGGTTCCTCGCATCATGTTCTCATTCACTTAATGCAGTTAATAGCCCACTGTGTCTGTACTGCTACATACTTAGGCAGTTAACTGGTTCATGCAGCTTTACATGAACACCCGAGCCTTACACTATGGCTGGTCCGAATAACTATAGCAATTGTTACCATCCACCTCTCGTGTCTCCCCTTTTCCTCATAGTTTGTAAGCTTGCGAGCAGGGCCCTCACTCCTCCTGGTATCTGTTTTGAACTGTATTTCTGTTATGCTGTAATGTCTATTGTCTGTACAAGTCCCCTCTATAATTTGTAAAGCGCTGCGGAATATGTTGGCGCTATATAAATAGAAATTATTATTATTATTATTATTATTATTGGTATTATTTTGCTTATCCACACAGTATAACGTGTTCTTGGGTAAATTTTTTGCTATAAAAGCCTAAAATCATTTTACAAAATATATCAATATTAATAAGCTCATCTACACAGTATAATGTGTTCTTGGGTACGTTTCGTTGCTATATAAACCTCCAAAAAACTTGTTAAAATAAGTATTGGTATTATATTGCTTATCAATGGGGTATAAGAACTTGTTCAAAAATGACAAAACTGCAGTACATTGTACCTCTCACAATGAGCTGCCCGTGGGAACCAGAGTTTAAGTGACCTGCGGTAACCTCAATGACGACACCATAGGTGTCAGCTCAGTGACTCCTGGATGCCAGGCTGAACAGTTGTTTTATGCCACCATTCAGCACGGCATCCAGTTGAAGCAGAGAGAAGGATTACAGTCTGGGACAAATGAATTGTTATTAGACAGGTGAGGAATATGTTTTTTTTTTCATTTTATTCAACCAAATAGGTAAAAGAGGGTGGGTAGCATTTTTTCAACTGAAGGAGTCTGTGTCTTTCTTTCAATTAAAGGACTTCATTCTGGCTGTGTATTTTTTACAATGTAACTATGGGGTTAGCAATGGGGGCATCTTATAGATGCTTCTCCATTAGTATCCTCGGGGCTTTATGTCAGCGCCCATAAAAAGCTGACATCCACCCCAACCCTATTACCCCACTTGTCACTGCACCAGGTCAATATCCATGGCCCTTTCCAATGTTATTAATATCAGCTCATAACTGTCTGTTTAGCCTTTGCTGGTTGGAATTTTTAGGGAGATCCTATGTAATTTTTTGTCTGGGGTACCCCTGTAAGTGTATTTGTTTATTTATCCAATAAATTCAAGTATAGGGGGAGAACACAATTCCTTTAATTAACTGGTTTAAAAAGGAACCTTGTCAATTTTCCTCCCCTTACACAAATTAAATCAATTGTTTAACCCCTTTATCCCATATGACGTACTATCCCGTCCAGGTGACCTGGGACTTAATTCACAGTGATGGGATAGTACGTCATAGTGTTTAATGCGACATCGCGACTTAAATCGCGGTGATCGCATTAAATTTCCGGCGCCATCTTACCTGGAGGAAGATGGCGCCGACATCCCCGGGCATGGCTTCGCCCCCCAGGCCTCTGGATCGCTGTGATTGGCTGTTCAATTCTGAACAGCCAATCACAGCGTTCCTCATTGTTTCAGCCAATCGGAGCGGCTGAAACAATGAGGTCGCAGGCGCCGGATTGGCGCGATCGCCGATCGTATCGATCGCGCCAATCGCAGGGCACAGCGGCGGTATTACCGCCGCTGTTCCCTGCTGTACTGGCCTGGATCGGTGCTGCAATAGCACCGATCGTAGGCCAGAGCCTAGTGCAGGCCCAGCAGGGCCTGCAGAGGCTGATTGGCGCAATCGATGCGAACGACGATCGCGCCAATCACCGGGCACAGCGGCGGTGTTACCGCGCTGTGCCCAGCTGTTCCCTGCCCCATGCCCGGCTTTTCCCTGCCCCGTGCCGGCTGTCATACCCCCTGCCCCCTGCTGTAGCGGCCTGAATCGGTGCTGCCATGGCACCGATCACAGGCCAGTGACTAGTGCAGGCCCACCAGGGCCTGCAGGAGCTGATTGGCGCGATCAACGATCGCGCCAATCACAGGGCACAGCGGCAGTCACGTTGTGACCGCTGTGTGCCCTGCTGGTGACCTGGCAGTGACCTGCCTAGGATCGGAGGGATCCTAGGCAGTTGCCATGGTCACCAAGCCCTGCAGGGATTGGTGGGATCGATGTTATCATTCGATCCCACCAATGACAGCTCACAGCAGCGGTGTGACCGCTCTGTGACCTGTCTGTCACCTGCAGGTGACCTGTGTGACCGCTCTGCAGGGGTCCTCACTCTAGCTGAGGGACTCCTGCTGAGCGGTCACACAGCCAGATCTTGTCTTGCTGGGCCTTGTGGTGCTACAGAAGCCTGTAACACCACAATCCCCTGCGATACAAAAAAGCGGAAGAAAGAAAACCAAAGAAAGAAAACCAAAGAAAGAAGAGAGACTACAAAAGGTAAGTGCTAACAGCCCCTACCCGGTCTCATTTCACCCCCCCATCCCCCCCTTCCACCCATCCCCCCCTTCCACCCATCCTCCCATCCCCCCTTCCCCCCCTTCTTTACCCCCTCCGTCCCTCTTTGCGCCGCCTCCGTGCGCACGTTTAGCAGCCGCCGAGCGTTGATTGGTGACGCAGTTCACCGATCAACACTCGTGCTCGCTTTTTTTTCAGCAGCCCCCTTTGCCCAATTCCGTACACCCATCCCGCAGCTGCCAAACTTTGATAAGTGACACAGTTCACTTATCAGAGCTTGTGCCTGCCGTTTTCCTTTTTTTTTTTCTCCCACATCTCCGTGCGTTCACCCCGCCGCATCTAACCCGTGCTTTCCTTTTTTTTCCCCCACATCTCCGTGCGCTCACCCCGCCGCGTCTAACCCGTGCTTTCCTTTTTTTTTCCCCACATCTCCGTGCGCTCACCCCGCGCGCATCTAACCCGTGCTTTCCTTTTTTTTCCCCCCACATCTCTGTGCGCTCACCCCACCACGTCTAACCCGTGCTTTCCTTTTTTTTTTCCCACATCTCCGTGCGCTCACCCCGCGCGCATCTAACCCGTGCTTTCCTTTTTCTTCCCCCCACATCTCCGTGCGCTCAGCCCACCGCATCTTACCCGTGCGCTCACCCCGCGCGCATCTAACCCGTGCTTTCCTTTCTTTTTCCCCCACATCTCCGTGCGCTCACCCCACCGCGTCTAACCCGTGCTTTCCTTTTTTTTCCCCCACATCTCCGTGCGCTCACCCCACCGCGTCTAACCCGTGCTTTCCTTTTTTTTTTTTTTTTTCTCCCACATCTCCGTGCGCTCACCCCGCGCGCATCTAACCCGTGCTTTCCTTTTTTTCCCCCACATCTCCGTGCGCTCACCCCGCCGCGTCTAACCCGTGCTTTCCTTTTTTTTTTTTTCCCACATCTCCGTGCGCTTACCCCGCGCACATCTAACCCGTGCTTTCCTTTTTTTTTCCCCCACATCTCCGTGCGCTCACCCCACCGCGTCTAACCCGTGCTTTCCTTTTTTTTTTTTTTTTCCCACATCTCCGTGCGCTCACCCCGCGCGCATCTAACCCGTGCTTTCCTTTTTTTTCCCCCACATCTCCGTGCGCTCACCCCGCCGCGTCTAACCCGTGCTTTCCTTTTTTTTTTTTTTTCCCACATCTCCGTGCGCTCACCCTGCGCGCATCTAACCCGTGCTTTCCTTTTTTTTTCCCCCACATCTCCGTGCGCTCACCCCGCCGCGTCTAACCCGTGCTTTCCTTTTTTTTTTTTTTTTCCCACATCTCCGTGCGCTCACCCCGCGCGCATCTAACCCGTGCTTTCCTTTTTTTCCCCCACATCTCCGTGCGCTCACCCCGCCGCGTCTAACCCGTGCTTTCCTTTTTTTCCCCCACATCTCCGTGCGCTCACCCCGCCGCGTCTAACCCGTGCTTTCCTTTTTTTTTTTTTTCCCACATCTCCGTGCGCTCACCCCGCGCACATCTAACCCGTGCTTTCCTTTTTTTTTCCCCCACATCTCCGTGCGCTCACCCCACCGCGTCTAACCCGTGCTTTCCTTTTTTTTTCCCACATCTCCGTGCGCTCACCCCGCGCGCATCTAACCCGTGCTTTCCTTTTGTTTCCCCCACATCTCCGTGCGCTCACCCTGCCGCGTCTATCCCGTGCTTTCCTTTTTTTTTTTTTTTTTTCCCACATCTCCGTGCGCTCACCCCGCGCGCATCTAACCCGTGCTTTCCTTTTTTTTTCCCCCACATCTCCGTGCGCTCACCCCACCGTGTCTAACCCGTGCTTTCCTTTTTTTTTTTTTTTTTTCCCACATCTCCGTGCGCTCACCCCGCGCGCATCTAACCCGTGCTTTCCTTTTTTTCCCCCCACATCTCAGTGCGCTCAGCCCACCGCATCTAACCCGTGCTTTCCTTTTTTTTTTTTTCTCACATCCCTGTGCACGCACCCAGCAGCCGCTGAACTTTGGTAAGTGACGCGGTTCATTTATCAGAGCTCTCGTGCCTGCGGGTTTTTTTTCACATCCCCGTTCACACACCCAGCAGCCACCAAACTTTGGTAAGTGACGCGGTTCACTTATCAGAGCTAGGGCCTGCTGTTTTATACTTTTCTTTCACAGGTATTTTTTTTTCCTTTAGCTTTTTCTTTTCAGAGTAATTTGCACCAAGCACTATCCCCCAACACTTACACATAGTTACCAATAAAGTACACTCAAGCACCACACTTACAAAAAAAATGTCCCGCTCGTCCCGTTCGTCCCAACAGCGCTATTCAGTGGAGGAGGCATATGCTTTCCTTGCCTCCGACACTGATAGCGAGGGAGAGGATCCCACTTTTCTTTATTTTTCTGATTCTTCCTCATCCTCTTCCCACTCCTCATCTTCCTCCTCCGGCCCTGCGGAACCGCCACGCAGACGCCGCAGGACAGAAGATGAGGCAAGGCCCACCATTGCTGAAGACGAACCAGCACACCCCACTGCGGATCCCATATGGACCAGGCCCCCCGAAAATTACGAGCCACTGATTCCTGATTTTGTGGCAGAATCAGGAATCAAGTTTGACACCACCGGCCTCACAGAACTAGACTTTTTCAAAGTCTTTTTCTCTGAGGCTTTCGTCAACCTCATGGTAGAGCAAACTAATCTGTATGCTCGGCAATTTTTGGACCAAAACTCGGGTTCATCATATTCTAACTGGTCTCCTGTAGACGCAGTTGAAATGATGCAGTTTTGGGGCCTGGTCCTCCATATGGGGATTCTGAAAAAGCCTGAACTTCGGCAATATTGGAGTGTGGATATTTTATATAACACTCCAGTATTCAGAATGGTCATGACCCGGACGCGTTTTGAGGCCATCCATAAATTCCTGCATTATTCCGATAATGCACGGTGTCCCGCACGAGATGACCCCAACTTTGACCGTCTGTTCAAAGTTCGGCCGGTCATCGAACACTTCAACAAAAAGTTTGCAGAAGTGTACGTGCCTCAAAGGGACATCTGTGTGGATGAGTCCTTAATTCATTTTAAGGGGCGGCTCGGATTCCGTCAATACCTGCCCAGCAAGAGGGCCAGGTACGGAATCAAACTCTACAAGCTGTGTGAGAGTACCTCAGGGTACACCCACAGCTTTAGAGTCTACGAGGGAAAGGACAGCAGGATTGAACCGCCTGAGTGTCCCCCTGTCCTGGGAGTGAGTGGGAAAATAGTGTGGGATTTGGTGCACCCACTGCTGGATAAAGGTTATCACCTCTATACCGATAACTTTTATTCCAGCATCCCACTCTGCAAATCTCTCTTTGCGCGAGGTACCGCAGCCTGCGGTGCTGTCCGCAAAAATCAGAGAGGCCTCCCAAAGACGCTACTTGGGCAGATTCTCAGAAAAGGTGAGAGCAAAGCCCAATGTAGCGACCACCTGCTGGTTGTCAAGTACAAGGACAAAAGGGATGTCCTTCTGTTGACCACCATACACGGTGATGGCAGCGCCCTCAGCACTGTTCGGGGTACCTCTGCACAGGTCTTCAAACCGGACTGTGTACTTGGGTACAACAAAAACATGGGGGGCGTTGATCTCTCCGATCAACTCCTCCAACCGTACAGTGCTTTGAGAAAGGCCATGGTGTGGTACAAAAAGCTGTCCGTGCACATCGTACAAATGGCAATGCTCAAAGCTTTCCCGCTTTCACGATGTGCACGCAACACCGATACGTCGTACCTTCATTTCCAAGAGGTAGTGGTTAAGGCCCTGATGTTTGGCACGAGGGAAGGAGCGGGCCCCAGTACTTCTGGAACTGAAGGTGCACGTATCGTACCAGGCCAGCATTTTCCTGGGGTGGTCCCGCCAACTGAAAAAAAGGTAAGCCACCAAAAAGGTGCCGAGTGTGCTACAAAAGAGGAATTCGAAGGGACACCACCTATCAATGCGACACCTGCCCCGACAAACCTGGCCTGTGTATGAAGGATTGCTTTAAATTGTACCACACCTCCATGCACTACTAATTTACTTTCCAGGAAATAGAATAATTCCAAAGTTGGCACATCTACGTAGGCTCTCTGGGGGTCTACTTTCCAAAATGTTGTCACTTGTGGGTTTTTTTCCTGTTTAGGCACATCAGGGGCTCTGCAAACGGAACATGACGCCCGCAGACGATTCCATCAAAGTCTGCATTCAAAAACGTCAGTACTTCCCTTTCGAGCCCCAACGTGTGCCCAAACAGTTTTTTCCCACATGTGGGGTACCAGCGTACTCAGGGCAAATTGGACAACAACTTTTGTGGTCCAATTTCTCCTGTTACCCTTGGGAAATTAAAAAATTGGGGACTAAAAGATCATTTTTGTGGGCAAAAAATAGGATTTTTTATTTTCACGCCCGGGCGTTATAAACTTTAGTGAAACACTTGGGGGTTCAAAGTTGTCACTACACATCTAGACAAGTTCCTTAGGGGGTCTAGTTTCCAAATTGGGGTCACTTGTGGGGGGTTTCCACTGTTTAGGCACATCAGGGGCTCCTCAAACGGAACGTGACGGCCGCAGATGATTCCATCAAAGCCTGCATTCCAAAACGTCACTACGTCCCTTCCGAGCCCTGATGTGTGCCCAAACAGTAGTTTTCTCCCACATATGGGGTACCAGCCTACTCAGGACAAATTGGACAACAACTTTTGTGGTCCAATTTCTCCTGTTACCCTTGAGAAATTAAAAAATTGGGGACTAAAAGATCATTTTTGTGGGCAAAAAATAGGATTTTTTATTTTCACGCTCGGGCTTTATAAACTTCTGTGAAGCAATTGGGGGATAAAAGTGCTCACCACACATCTAGATAAGTTCCTTAGGGGGTCTAGTTTCCAAAATGGGGTCACTTGTGGGGGGGGGGGTTTCCACTGTTTAGGCACATCAGGGGCTCACCAAACACGACATGGCGTCCGATCTCAATTCCAGCTAATTTTAGCTTGAAAAAGTCTTATGGCGCTCCTTCCCTTCTGAGCCCTGCCATGCGCCCAAACAGTGGTTCCCCCCCACATATGGGGTATTGTCTTACTCAGGACAAATTGGACTACAACTTTTATGGTCCAATTTCTTCAGTTACCCTTGCGAAAATAAAAAATTGGGGACTAAACGATCATGTTTGTGGAAAAAATACGTTTTTTTATTTTTACGCACGGGCGGTATAAACTTCTGTGAAGCACTTGGGGGATAAAAGTGCTCACCACACATCTAGATAAGTTCCTTAGGGGGTCTAGTTTCCAAAATAGGGTCACTTGTGGGGGGTTTCCACTGTTTAGGCACATCAGGGGCTCACCAAACACGACGTGGCGTCCGATCTCAATTCCAGCTAATTTTAGCTTGAAAAAGTCTTATGGCGCTCCTTCCCTTCTGAGCCCTGCCATGCGCCCAAACAGTGGTTCCCCCCCACATATGGGGTATTGTCTTACTCAGGACAAATTGGACTACAACTTTTATGGTCCAATTTCTTCAGTTACCCTTGCGAAAATAAAAAATTGGGGACTAAACGATCATGTTTGTGGAAAAAAATACGTTTTTTTATTTTTACGCACGGGCGGTATAAACTTCTGTGAAGCAGTTGGGGGATAAAAGTGCTCACCACACATCTAGATAAGTTCCTTAGGGGGTCTAGTTTCCAAAATGCGGTCACTTGTGGGGGGTTTCCACTGTTTAGGCACATCAGGGGCTCACCAAACGCGACGTGGCGTCCGATCTCAATTCCAGCTAATTTTAGCTTGAAAAAGTCTTATGGCGCTCCTTCCCTTCTGAGCTCTGCCATGCGCCCAAACAGTGGTTCCCCCCCACATATGGGGTATTGTCTTACTCAGGACAAATTGGACTACAACTTTTATGGTCCAATTTCTTCAGTTACCCTTGCGAAAATAAAAAATTGGGGACTAAACGATCATGTTTGTGGAAAAAATACGTTTTTTTATTTTTACGCACGGGCGGTATAAACTTCTGTGAAGCACTTGGGGGATAAAAGTGCTCACCACACATCTAGATAAGTTCCTTAGGGGGTCTAGTTTCCAAAATGGGGTCACTTGTGGGGGGTTTCCACTGTTTAGGCACATCAGGGGCTCACCAAACGCGACGTGGCGTCCGATCTCAATTCCAGCTAATTTTAGCTTGAAAAAGTCTTATGGCGCTCCTTCCCTTCTGAGCCATGCCATGCGCCCAAACAGTGGTTCCCCCCCACATATGGGGTATTGTCTTACTCAGGACAAATTGGACTACAACTTTCATAGTCCAATTTCTTCAGTTACCCTTGCGAAAATAAAAAATTGGGGACTAAACGATCATGTTTGTGGAAAAAATACGTTTTTTTATTTTTACGCACGGGCGGTATAAACTTCTGTGAAGCACTTGGGGGATAAAAGTGCTCACCACACATCTAGATAAGTTCCTTAGGGGGTCTAGTTTCCAAAATGGGGTCACTTGTGGGGGGTTTCCACTGTTTAGGCACATCAGGGGCTCACCAAACGCGACGTGGCGTCCGATCTCAATTCCAGCTAATTTTAGCTTGAAAAAGTCTTATGGCGCTCCTTCCCTTCTGAGCCATGCCATGCGCCCAAACAGTGGTTCCCCCCCACATATGGGGTATTGTCTTACTCAGGACAAATTGGACTACAACTTTTATGGTCCAATTTCTTCAGTTACCCTTGCGAAAATAAAAAATTGGGGACTAAACGATCATGTTTGTGAAAAAATACGTTTTTTTATTTTTACGCACGGGCGGTATAAACTTCTATGAAGCACTTGGGGGATAAAAGTGCTCACCACACATCTAGATAAGTTCCTTAGGGGGTCTAGTTTCCAAAATGCGGTCACTTGTGGGGGGTTTCCACTGTTTAGGCACATCAGGGGCTCACCAAACGCGACATGGAGTCCGATCTCAATTCCAGCTAATTTTAGCTTGAAAAAGTCAAATGGCGCTCCTTCCCTTCTGAGCCCTGCCATGCGCCCAAACAGTGGTTCCCCCCACATATGGGGTATCAGCGTACTCAGGACAAATTGGACAACAACTTTTGCAGTCCAATTTCTCCTGTTGCCTTTTGGAAAATAAAAAAATTGTTGCTAAAAGATCGTTTTCATGACTAAAAACTTACATTTTCATTTTTTCTTTCAACATTGCTTTAGCTCTCAAGAAGCACCAGAAGGGTTAATAAACTTCTTGAATGTGGTTTTGATCAGCTTGAGGGGTGCAGTTTTTAGATTGGTGTCACTTTTGGGTATTTTTTGCTATATAGACCCCTAAATGTGACTTCAAATGTGAGGTGGTCCCTAAAAAAAATGGTTTTGTAAATTTTGTTGTAAAAATGAGAAATTGCTGGTCAAATTTTAACCCTTATAACTCCCTAACAAAAAAAAACATTTGTTTCCAAAATTGTGCTGATGTAAAGTAGACATGTGGGAAATGTTAATTATTAAGTTTTTTGCGTGACATATCTCTGTGATTTAAGGGCATAAAAATTCAAAGTTGGAAAATTGCGAAATTTTCTAAATTTTCGCCAAATTTCCATTTTTTTCACAAATAAACACAGGTAATATCAAAGAAATTTTAGCACTATCATAAAGTACAATATGTCACGAGAAAACAATGTCAGAATCGCCAAGATCCGTTGAAGCGTTCCAGAGTTATAACCTCATAAAGGGACAGTGGTCAGAATTGTAAAAATTGGCCCGGTCATTAACGTGCAAACCACCCCCGGGGCTTAAGGGGTTAACTATCATACATTTTTTTCTAGGAACAAACGTTGACGTTGCTCACACGGATATGGACATATGGTCACACAGATGCCACAAAGATACACAGAGGGCACACGGATGTTGCACATGGACATACAGATGTCACATGGACATATGGACACACAGATGTAGCACAAAGCCACATGGATGTTACATGGATTATCATAGCTGTTTGCGTTCTGTTACGCCCTTCATTGATGAGCGCGTTTGGAGAAAAAGTAAACTGCACATGTGCTGTAAGCAAAGTCACTTTATCTGATCTAATGAAGCAAGAAGCAGTATTTTATACCATTTACAACAAATGTAACTCTCAATGCAATTCATATAGCCCTCCCCCTGTTACCCCAGGTCATGCTGACCTTTATTTCCCACGTACCCAGAACATGCTCTTTGCTGACTATTGAAAACACATAAGATAAGAAATATACCATCCTTGAAGAGGAGACTACCAGACTACAGCGTCATGAGAATACATTCTAGCAATTCTAGCTATTAAAGGCAAAAGGCAATTAAAGGCAAAACATTAACCCTTCTATAACAATTTCCCCCTTTCGTAAATGGTATAACCTCTGCCACAGGGTCAGCTGATGTCCACAAAGGAGCTACTGTCTCTTGGGTCTAGTACCCATTTTGGGGCTTTCTACCTCAGTGTGGACACTCACTTCCCCCATCAGCAGTGGTTATCCTGGGTCTATGATACACTATGGAAGGCTCAGCCTTCCTTACATATACACTATTCAATAGCTTATGTAATGCATATATTAGCGCTTTTACAGCTATACAAAGCAATAAACAACACAATAACATTTGCATGCAAGTCTGTAACATACCAAAAAATCCATCCCGCTAGTCCACTAAAACAGTTGGCTGGATTTGAAAAGGAGTCTCTGTATTGTATAAGTCTCATTAAGAACCTCAAGGAAACTAGAAAAATTTGAGTCCAAGTCTCATTGTGTATGTAGTGTGGTGTTAATACCTTCCTTGGCTTCAGGTGTACGGCTAAAGAAAAATCATATAGAGAAAAAAGCACTGATAAATACCCAATATAAAAAATCAAAGATTTTATTCAATATGTTAAAAGTAACAAAACAAAGATAAACACAAAGGGATGTGACAAGGTAAGCCAGAAAGATGTGGCACCATAGCCAGAGACAGGTGCATACAGGTATGTACAAATAAGGTACAATACATTTGCTCAAAGGATATACCTAATACTAATGTCAGAGAGACACATGTACATCAAGTGTGTAAAGGAAGCTGTACACCACCTTTAGAATCTGAGCAATAAGGGTCCAAAAGTATGACCAAGTGATAGGAGTAAATTACCTAATGGTAATTTAACATATTGAATAAAATCTTTGATTTTTTATATTGGGTATTTATCAGTGCTTTTTTCTCTATATGATTTTCCGTTGTCATTGGCACTTACCTTGTACTTACTGCACCATCCTTTTCCTTGGTAGTGGGTGCGGGCCTTGTTTCTTTTGTTAGGTGTAAGGCTAAGTACAGCATAGTCCTTGCAGATACTGGGATGTGTGTACAGATCCAACAGTCCAACAGGTTTTGTCCTTCCCCGCCCTTTATAAGAAAAGCATGATGTTGAATAAGTATGTTGTCCCTGTCAACATATAAAAAGTTTATCCAGTGTCTCTGTAGAGTGCAATAATCTTGTCACTGCCAGCAAGGTAACATAGTAACATAGTAACATAGTTAGTAAGGCCGAAAAAAGACATTTGTCCATCCAGTTCAGCCTATATTCCATCATAATAAATACCCAGATCTACGTCCTTCTACAGAACCTAATAATTGTATGATACAATATTGTTCTGCTCCAGGAAGACATCCAGGCCTCTCTTGAACCCCTCGACTGAGTTCGCCATCACCACCTCCTCAGGCAAGCAATTCCAGATTCTCACTGCCCTAACAGTAAAGAATCCTCTTCTATGTTGGTGGAAAAACCTTCTCTCCTCCAGACGCAAAGAATGCCCCCTTGTGCCCGTCACCTTCCTTGGTATAAACAGATCCTCAGCGAGATATTTGTATTGTCCCCTTATATACTTATACATGGTTATTAGATCGCCCCTCAGTCGTCTTTTTTCTAGACTAAATAATCCTAATTTCGCTAATCTATCTGGGTATTGTAGTTCTCCCATCCCCTTTATTAATTTTGTTGCCCTCCTTTGTACTCTCTCTAGTTCCATTATATCCTTCCTGAGCACCGGTGCCCAAAACTGGACACAGTACTCCATGTGCGGTCTAACTAGGGATTTGTACAGAGGCAGTATATTGGTGATTAAGGTGATTAAGAGAACAGTCATTCTGCTAGTGAAAAGATCTTTTTGCAGTGACTGGCATGGATCCAGATGGGCTTTCCCTCAAGTTTCACTGAGGTAAATGTGGTCAGCTGGACTTTAAACCGGGCCGTCAAAGTGTGGGTCTAGGCTACTTCTCATATGTCTGTGTATGACCACCCAATCACCTGGATTCAGCTGATGTGCGTCTGCACTGGTATTAGGACCATGAATGGAAAAGACTATATGTTTATGCACCACATTAAGTCTTTCCTGTAAGGCCTGGACATGGGCTGTCATAGCACTGTGTTGCATTTGTAGCACCTGTGGGAAGTACAGACCAGTCTTTGGTGCACTACCAAACATGACTTCAAAAGGAGACAAGCTTATCCTCCTATTTAGAGTTTGTCTGACTGAAAAGAGTGCAAGAGGCAAGCACTCTACTCAGTCCTTTCCTGTGTCTGCCGTGGCCTTTGAATTTTCAGTTTGTGTCCCATTTAGTCTTTCCACTTTCCCACTACTTTGTGGTCTATATGGTGTACGAAATGATTGCTGTACTCCCAGGACCTGTATGACTTCCCTCATTATTTCTCCTGTGAAGTGTGTATGGGACACCATACCTGCAGATCAGTTCTTTCATCAGTTTGTCTGCAGTCTTTTTAACATTTGCACATTTTACCGCATAGGCTTTCGGTCAACCAGAGAAAAGATCTACACATACTAGGACACTTTCATACACTCCTACCTTGGTAGCTGTATGTAGTCAGTCTGCATTCTCTGAAATGGTAGAGAGGCTGAGGTTTCGCTTTCTTAGAGACTTTCATTGTTTTTCCTGGGTTGTGCTGTTCACAGATGAGGCATGATTGTACGAGTTTCACGGCTGCGTAACTGAAACCAGGAGTGATCCAGAAGGCATTTAGCATGGTACACATGTAATATTTTTAGGTGTGAGTGGGGCCATGTGTTGCTTGCATCATTATTGGGAACAGGGACCTTGGTATACACAATTTATTATTATTCTCCCATATTCCATTTGAGTTCAGCCCAGCTCCCATTCTCCCCCAGTGTTCCTTCTCTCTTTGGGCTGCTGGAGGGATGCCACTGCTCCGTAGGCATCCTTGCTGCTACATTAGCTGCCTCGTCTGCCCTTCTGTTGCCCTCTACCTCCACAGAGTCACCGTTTGTGTGTGCTTTTACCTTGATTATGCCAACCTGGACTGGTAACATCAATGCCTCCATTAATTGTTTCACAGCTCTGCATTTTTAATAGGCTTACTGGCTGATGTAAGAAATGCTCTGCTTCTCCAGATAGGGCCATAATCATGGGATATTCCCCATGCATAATTCAAATCTGTGTAAATATTAGCGACTTTACCTGCAGCAGCTCTACACGCCTCAGTGAGTGCCTTCAACTCTGCCTCCTGCACCGACATATGAGGAGGGAGTTGTTCAGCTTGGATTACCTCATGTGAGGATACTACTGCATATCCTGGTGGTATTTGGAGCCATCTAGGAACATTTTTTTTACTTTAACATATGTAAAACCCACTATCTCCTGACTCATCAGTTTCTATGCAGTTATGTTCGTGCGTCATGTCAGAGTACTCTTCCTCACATGACAACACCAACACTAATTCCCCCTTTTCTGAATCCACAGGCAGATGAGTGGCTGGATTCAGAACATTATATCTTTTGAGGGTGACGTGTCAAGGAATTAGTATTAGAGCACATTCAAGTCTAAGCTGTCTGGCCATAGACAGGTGTTTGGTTTGTACAGGTACGAGTATGGCATGGATGTCATGTGGGGAATAAATTGTCAAAGGAAAAAGTCAGTGTGATCTCACATGCCTAGCAGTAATACAGCAGCTCTTACAGCATGGACACATGTAGGAGACCCTCTAATCACTGGGTCTAATTGTGCTGAGTAGTAAGCTATCAGTCTCTGTTTCCCTCCATATTGTTGTGTCAGTACTGTGGTAGCATGTGCTCCCTGCTCTGTGCAAAACCACACAGGTTTAAATGGCTGATCATAGTTTCAAATGCTTAAGGCCAGGGCTGACACAATGAGCAGTTTGAGAGAATAGAAGGAATCAATTGCTTCTTGAGTGAGATCGTAGGGGTCTGATGACAAGCATTCATAGAGTGGTTGCATGATTTCTGAAGCAGACCTTATCCAAGGCCTACGGTAGGTCACCAAGCCTAGGAAAGTGCGTAGATGCTGGTGTGACCTGGGTAAAGGGAGATTTTGAATTGCCTGTTTTCTGTCTTCAGTCAGGTGTCTTGTATCTTCAGCAATACAATGTCCTAAAAATGTCACCTTTTGTTTGCAATACTGTAATTTGTCACGTGAGACCTTGCAACTCTTTTCTGCCAAAAAGCATAGCAAAGAAACTCCAGTTTCCTTGCAGGACGTCTGGTCCAGGCAGCAGAGCAAGAGGTCATCCACGTACTGTAATAGTACAATCTGTGGATGAGGTGAAGAATGCATTTGCCAAATCAGTGACTGTGAAACATTTTGACGTGGCGGGGATCTGTGACCATACGGTGTGTGTATTAGGGACAGTTGAAGTCACACTCTCTGTAACATCATTAATAGCCCTTAAGTCACGAACCATTCTATAAGTGTCAGGGGAACCCTTGGGTCCTCTTTTTTTTCTTAATGGGATACAAATGGGTGTAGCAGGGGGAAGATCTTTGCACCAGAACCCCTGCCTTAACATACTCTTTAATATCACTGCTCAGGGCCGTTGATTTGGCTAGGCTTAAGGGGCACTGCGCCCAACAAGAAGGAGTGGCTTCCTCTTTTAATTTTATCATGACAGGGAAAGGGACATATTGTTACACAGATGCCACACAGACACACAGAGGGCACACGGATGTTGCACATGGACATACAGATGTCACATGGACATATGGACACACAGATGTAGGACAAAGCCACATGGATGTCACATCGATACAGACCATGGATTAAACCAGTGATGATTTTTACTTTACAGGAATCACCAGGATGTGTGAAGGGGGCAACTATGTCACCATAGTTGCAAAACTAATTTTTATTTCTTGCTATCACTTTATAATACAAATATGGATTGGTTAGCTTTTTAGAATTTTTTTTTATAATTTTTATTTCTGTTATCTTTC
The DNA here is from genome assembly GCF_032444005.1 of Ranitomeya imitator. Lineage (NCBI taxonomy): Eukaryota > Metazoa > Chordata > Amphibia > Anura > Dendrobatidae > Ranitomeya > Ranitomeya imitator. The sequence continues at coordinate 115,656,358 of NC_091289.1, forward strand.
TTAATGAGAGATTTAGAAATGATTAATAATTTTACATAGTTATGTACTTGCATAACATTACCGTTTGGAACTTATGACCATACCTAGGCATGCCCTAATAATAGGAATCCTGAGCTGATAGCCTTAGGGTCCTTGGCCTTCTTTTTCTATGTAATTATCAGCTTTTACTGCAGCATGCATTTTGGTTGAATGATGGTAATCAAAGGTTCTCTGTGTGCATTACAGAAGTGATTTTGCTTCTGATCATGCAGGCACTGTGGCATCCCATGGGATTACCAAGTTGAGTACTCCTGATTTTGATGTAAAATTATGGCATGGGCTGACAATGGGTTAATAAAAGTTCATTCAGGGTGGATGTGCTGCAGTTTTTCTATCCAGATTTTCTGATTTTGTACTGCAATTAGTTTGCAATCTGCTGTAAGTTAATTGTTTCTGTAGATTGTCACTGCTGATTTCACCCTGACAATGAATAGGATAAAATCCACTGCAATTCTACAATAAAGTCTGTAACAAAATTTGCACCATAAACATTAAACATAAAATTTTGCCCCAATTTTAAGCGTCAAATTGCAATAAAACCCACAACTGCTTTTTTTCTGACTTAATTATGATATATATAAATATTTCTTTACTCAAATAGAGCAGAAAAGCAATGGAATGAAAGTGGTAAAAAAGTGATAATGCACCACAATGACAGAACTTGAGTTACATTACTTTAGGCACAGACTGTGTATTCCCTTAAAGGGATTGTCCATCACTTTGATACAGATTGCCTATGCTCAGGCTTGGGTTACCAATATCAGATGAGTGGATGTTAGACAAATGGCATCACACTGATCAACTGTAATCAGCTTCGGCAGCGGCTGGATGCAAACACTGTACAGAGCAGTTCAGATTATCATTAGGGTATCAATGATGACCTAACCTAAGAAAACATCTTGATCTTCCAAAAAATGTCTTCTCCTTGTCTCTGATTAAGTATTCAACCCTGAAACTCACACTAGTGTGATTGTACAACAGGGGCGAACATACCGCCTCTGCAGCCGGTGCAGCTGCACCGGAACCCGGAGGTAGAGGGGGGCCTTTGCTTGTCGGCTAATAATGAGGGCAATCTGGCCTGTTTTTCAGAGCCTGAGACTAATTGGGGCCCATGGATACATTGCCCTCATGATGTGTAGTGTGCGGGTCAGGAGCAATCCTGCAGCTCCTCTGCCTACAAGGGAAAATGTCAGTAGAGCTGCAGGATTTCATATTCAGCTTCCTCTCCGAAGATTTCTCAGTGACTCAGGAGCACGGCCCGATAGCGTAAGCAGGCAGCAAACGCCTGTGTTATTTAGAAAGTTGCCAATGATGAAAAAAAGAAGAAATGCCTCAGGACAGACTATTGAACTTGCTTTTTAACCAATACACTAGGGAGAGGACCATGAGAGGTGGTGATTACAAGGGTGACATCACTTTGTACCTCTTAGGAGCACCAACCACTGTGGATCTCCTCAGATATCTTGAGACACAAGGGACTTTATAAGCACGGAGACACTTTGTTATCTTGTTTTAGAGCAATCTGGCCTTTTCCTAGCTGTTGCCTTTCCCAATAGCAAGTACACTCTCCTGATCACTTCTAATGAAGAAAGATATGCATCGGGAGGGTTTTGCATTTAAAATAAGGAATACTTGGGTTCTGTCCTTGTTAGTGCAGGAGTCGATGCAGATGGCAAGGCAGGGCAGATTGAGGAAAGTTTCATCTGAAGGCCTCAACTGAGGAAGTAACCTGGATGCCAGTAAGCATGTGATTTGGGTAAGATCTTTTACCTTTCTTTGCACTTTTTTGCACAAAGGCGTATCTATATTTCTAGCCCTATTACAAAATATTCAGGTATTAATTAATTCTAATTGTATGTCTTTTGACAAGTTATCACCCTTAGCGAAGAGATCAGTATATTACTGTATTCTGACAACATTATAAGGGTCACTTTTTTGGACATACAAGTATATCCAGCCAGAAACAGAATCTCAGTAAATCTGCAGCATGTCCGCAAACATTTTTATACCTGTGATTTTGCTGCAGCTTTGACTGACTTAATGGAAGCCAAAGGGTGAAAAACGCTGCAGAAATACACAAAGAATTGACATTCTGCAGAAAAAAAACGCACTGCAAATACTCAAAGGAAATGTACTGATCATGTGGACAATACTTCAGGATTGTCATTGAATCAGCTTGCATAAGGTTTCCATAGCATTTTTCACTATAACAATTAATATTTGCCAAATGCCAGAATAACGAGAGATATAATGTTAAGGCATTTTTACTACTTACTACAAAGTCAAAAGTTTACATTCATTTCATTAGTATTTGGTACCATTGCCCGTAAACTGAATGACTTGGGTCATTCAGGGATTTGTGATTGTCACTCCAATACATTTACTTTGTTAATTTTAAGCCACTTTGTTACCATTTTGGCCGTATGCTTCAGGTCATTGTCCATTTGGGAGACCCATTTCCTCCCAAGCTTAAACATTCTGGCTGATGTCTTGAGATGTTGCTTCAGTATTGCCACACAATCTTCTTTTCTCGTGATGCCATCTGTTTTGTGAAGTGCACCAGTCCCTCCTGCAGCAAAACAACCCTACAACATGATGCTGCCACCCCTGTGTTTCACAGATAGGATGCTTTTCTTAGGCTTCCAAGCGTCTCCCTTTTTCCTCCAAACCTAACCGTGGTCATTATGCCATAAATGTTCAATTTGAGTTTCATCACACCCCAGGACGTGTCTCTAAACATCAAGGTCTGTGTTCCTGTGTACATTTGCAAAAGATTATCTGGCTTTTTTATGTTTATTTGTTTTATGGAGTAATGGCTTCTTCCTGGTGGGGTGGTCTTTCAGCCCATGTTGATACAGTACTCGTTTCACTGTTGATATTGACACAATCTTACCAGCTTCCGTCATCATCTTCACAAGGTCTTTTGCTTTTGTCTTTGGGTTGATATGTACATGTTGAACCAAAGTACATTTATCTCTGGGACACAGAACCCGTCTACTTCCTGAGTGGTATAATGGCTGGAGCAGTGTGTCAGGTGTGCATTAAAATACATCCACAGGAAGCTTCCAAGCACATGACATCATCATATGAGCAGTCCAGAATTGTTTGACCAGCTGTTAGGAGTCGAGTTTCCTCTGCTGCACAGGGGGAATCTCAATCCGTCTCCGATTCTTCTCCAGCCGCAGTGGAGTCTGCTCAGCAGGGACGTCGCTCCCAGTGTCTTGCTCGCTCTCACTCTGTACAGAGAGTTACTGCTGCTTCTTCAGCTCCTGCCATTAAAGTCAGTGCTGGTCAGCGGCGAGCGGACTTCCCTGGGACTAAGTCCTTGTTTGCGCACACTGAGCATGCCCAGAGCAAGATCTCCCGTTGGAGATCGAGGGTCATGTGCTCTGGCTCTGCAGCGCATTCCATTGGTCCTCTTGGCAGGTCCTTGAAGGGCAAAGTTTCTGTGGCCACTTCCTGTCCTGCAATTATATAAACTGCGCATGACTGCACGGCCATGCGCTAGTGTACAATTGAATACGTGTGTTTGTTGTGAGTGCAAGTCGTTCATTAAATACCCCTACCCTATTGTATGACTGTTCGCGTATGGAGTATGGCTGCTATCTAGCGCCTGACAAATCACTCAACGTGTCACACACGTATCAGCATCTATTGCTGTGACCGCCAGTGCGGCGCCACGCGCCAGTAGTGCGCTTCCTGACCCATGTCTGGGTGCTTAGTGGTGCCTGCCAGCACGGCACAGTTCGCACTTCGGTGCTCTAATTATAAGAGTTGCCTAACACACCCTGTTGCGGTGTTGTGCCAGCAAGGGTCTAATCGGACTTCAATCCTAGTTGGGGTTAAGTTCGCTGACTGCTTGCTCGCCTTCTATGTGTGGTACCGCGACCCTGTGACGCAACAGGATCGCTTCCTTCACGTTGGGTGAAGTTTAACCCACGCGAGTATACTTATGAGTACCGCCATATAGTCCGTCATTACTCAGCAGCAGGTTCCATCTCTGCACGGTGGACTCCGGGCTACGAACGCACTGTACACTATCAGTCTTATTATTGGGTGCGTTCCGCTAGCCCTAACATTACACTAGCGCCAGGGTCTGGCTAGTGATGACGGACAAACAGCAATCCCTGCGGTATATACAGCAGCTGGAGGGTAGGTTGGCGGCTCTCGAGAGCGGAACCTCAGCTGTGGATGTTACCGCAGTTGCTGTACAGGCTGCCAGCGTGGCTGCGGCAACTTTGTCCATTGCCACCCCTGTTCCGCCATTTTCTCGCCTCCCGCTGCCAGAAAAATTTTCTGGTAATAGCAAATTTTGTAGGGGATTCGTGAGTCAGTGCTCTATTCATCTCGAGCTTCTGGCTGCACGTTTCCCCACAGAGCAGGCTAAGGTGGGATTTATTGTGTCTCTATTGTCGGACAGGGCGTTGGAATGGGCTACGCCGCTGTGGGAGCGTGGCGATCATGTGGTGCAGAGTGCTCCTCTGTTTTTGAGAACTTTAAAACAGGTCTTTTTAGGACCTCAAGTCACCCATGACACTGCGCTCCAACTGCTGGCATTAACTCAGGGTGAGTCCTTGGTCAGTCATTTTGCCGTCCAATTCCGCACTTTAGCATCTGAGCTGGAATGGTCGGATAAAGTTCTTATCCCCATATTTTGGAGGGGCTTGGCTGACCATGTAAAGGACGCTCTGGCCACTAGGGAGATTCCTGCCACACTGGAGGAGTTAATAACAGTCTCCACTCGAATTGACCTCCGTTTTAACGAGCGGAGGTTAGAGCGAACCCAGTGTAGGCAGAGGTTTCGGCTGGCTCCTACTTTCGCCAAACCTCTGGAATCTCCGGTCCTGGTTCCTGAGTCACATGAGGCCAGGGAACTGTCACAAGCAGGACCTAAGTCCCGGACCGCTTGTGCACTCAGGGTCTGTCATGTTTGCCAGCAGTCTGGACATTTAGCCACCAGATGTCCTCAGCGGTCGAGGAAACGTCAGTGTCTAGTGGTCGTAGGTGGAGGTACACTAGACATGGCGACGTTTGCCTCTAAATTGTCCTTTAAGGGGACAATTACTATAGGCTCATTCTCCCACTCGGTAGAGCTCTGCGTGGATTCTGGAGCGGAGGGCAATTTTATGTATTCTGCCTTCGCCCAACGCCACGCAATACCTCTGGTTATGCTAGCTCAACCTGTACCGGTACGAGTGGTGAATGGGTCGACTCTGCCCTCACAGATAACTCACCAGACCATCCCTTTTACTCTGTCCATGTCGCCATCTCATCAGGAGATTATTTGTCTGCTCGTCATTCCAGAGGGAATTGATGAGGTCCTGTTGGGAATACCTTGGCTACGGTACCACTCTCCTCATATCGAGTGGTCCTCAGGCAGAATTCTGGGATGGGGTGAATCTTGTGGGGGTAGGTGTCAGAGGGAGTGCGTTCAGGTAGCTACAACTGAGGTATCCACAGATCTTTCCTCTCTCCCCAAGCAGTATTGGTCGTATGCAGACGTATTCTCCACAAAGGCGGCGGAGACCCTTCCGCCCCATCGCCCCTATGACTGTCCTATTGACCTCTTGCCTGGTGCTGAGCCTCCCCGGGGTCGAGTCTATCCGCTATCTCTCCCGGAGACGGAGGCAATGTCACAGTACATCCAAGAAAATCTGGCAAGAGGGTTCATCAGGAAGTCAGTGTCACCTGCTGGGGCAGGGTTCTTCTTCGTGCAGAAGAAGAGTGGGGAATTGCGTCCATGCATAGACTACAGGGGTCTTAACGCCATCACCGTTAAGAATAAATACCCATTGCCTTTGATATCTGAACTGTTCGATAGGCTTCGGGGAGCAAGGGTATTTACTAAATTAGACCTGCGGGGTGCTTACAACCTGATTCGCATCCGTGAGGGGGACGAATGGAAGACGGCTTTTAACACCAGGGATGGGCACTATGAATATCTGGTGATGCCCTTTGGGCTCTGTAATGCCCCAGCCGTTTTCCAAGACTTTGTGAACGATATCTTCCGGGATATGCTTTCCACCTCGGTCGTAGTCTATCTGGATGATATTCTCATCTACTCTCCAGATATTGACTCCCACCGGAGAGATGTTTGCAAAGTCTTCGACCTCCTACGGGCAATTTCCCTCTATGCTAAGTTGGAGAAGTGTATGTTTGAGCAGGAGTCCTTACCTTTCCTAGGCTACATCATCTCAGCCCAGGGATTGGCTATGGATCCTGCCAAACTACAGGCTGTGATGGACTGGCAGGAACCCCATTCTCTTAAAGCGGTGCAGCGCTTTAGGGGGTTCATCAATTATTATCGCCAGTTCATCCCGCATTTCTCAACTTTGGTAGCTCCCTTGGTTGCCCTCACCAAGAAGGGGGCGAATCCCAAATTGTGGTCTGAGGAGGTCTCCAAGGCCTTTATCTCTATAAAGTCACACTTCGCTAGCGCTCCAATTCTTCATCGCCCCGATGTTGATAAGCCATTTATCATGGAGGTGGATGCCTCTTCTGTTGGTGCTGGAGCAGTCCTCTTCCAAAAGGATGCTCAAGGTCGGAAGCATCCTTGCTTCTTTTTCTCCAAGACCTTTGCACCAGCAGAGAGGAATTATTCCATCGGGGACAGGGAGTTGCTAGCCATGAAGTTGGCTTTCTCGGAGTGGAGACATCTCTTGGAGGGAGCACGTTTTCCCTTCCAAGTCTTCACAGATCACAAAAATTTGGTGTATCTGCAGACAGCTCAGCGGTTGAATTCTCGCCAGGCCAGATGGTCCTTGTTCTTCTCCTGGTTTCATTTCACCCTCCATTTCCTTTCTGGGGAGAAGAACATTCGGGCCGACGCTCTCTCTCACTCCGTTGTGTCATCTGCGGAGGAGGAGCAGGAGCCTCGGCTTATTGTCCCCACCGAGAGTTTGAGAACCGTGGCCCCGGTTTCGCTGGAGTCTGTGCCCCCGGGCAAGACTTTTGTTCCATCTAGTTTGCGACCGGAGGTTCTCTCTTGGGCGCACTCGTCCAGGGTGGGTGGACATTTTGGTACTAAAAGGACATCAGAGTTACTGGCGAGGACATACTGGTGGCCGCATATGGCTCGTGATGTCGCGGAGTACGTTCGGGCGTGTGTCTCTTGCGCCAGGAACAAGACTCCTCGGCAACGGCCAGCTGGTTTGCTTTATCCTCTGCCCGTGGCTGACAGGCCCTGGGAGATGGTCGGGATGGACTTTGTGGTTGGCTTACCCAAGTCTCGTAATTGCACCATTATCTGGGTGATCACCGATCATTTTTCCAAAATGGTGCATTTGGTGCCTCTTCCACGGCTACCATCTGCACGGGCGTTGGCTGTCTTGTTTATCAAGCATATCTTTCGCTTACACGGTATGCCAGACAAAATTGTTAGTGACCGGGGTCCCCAGTTTGCGTCTCGATTCTGGAGGGAGCTATGTCGTCTACTCAGTATTGAGTTAAATCTCTCTTCGGCATATCATCCCGAGACGAATGGGTTGGTAGAAAGGGCCAACCAGACCTTGGTCACATATCTGCGACATTTTGTTTCTGCCAGACAGGATGACTGAGCATCCTTGCTACCGTGGGCAGAGTTTGCGCTTAACAATGCCGTGGCTGACTCCACCGGTCAGACTCCACTCCTCTTAAATTACGGCCAGCATCCGCGTGTTCCTGTGCCCATGCCTGTGTCTTCCGCTGATCCCAGGGTGGCAGACTGGGCTGTGGAGGCACGGGACATTTGGGATCGCACGCAGGATGCCATTCGGGCCTCCAAGGAGAGAATGAGGTCCTCCGCCGATGTTCATCGGTGCCCCGCTCCGACTTTTGCCCCTGGCGACTTGGTGTGGCTCTCCGCCCGTAACATCAGGCTGCGAGTTGAGTCCACTAAGTTTGCTCCTCGCTACTTGGGTCCCTTCAAGGTTCTCGAACAGGTTAATCCTGTGGTCTACCGCCTGGCTCTTCCTCCACGCTTGGGTATCACCGACACCTTTCATGTGTCCCTCTTGAAACCCGTATACATGTCCCGGTTTTCCGAGTCATCTGCCGGGACATCGGGTTCGTCTACGGACGATTACGAGGTGAACGCTATTTTGGGGTGCAAGTTGGTACGCGGCAAAAAGTTTTATTTGGTGGATTGGAAGGGTTATGGTCCAGAGGACAGGTCTTGGGAGCCTGCTGAAAACATTCGGGCCCCACAGCTCATTGCTGCCTTCGAGCGTAGCGAGGCCCAAGGAGGGGGGGCCCTAGGAGCGGGGGTAATGTTAGGAGTCGAGTTTCCTCTGCTGCACAGGGGGAATCTCGATCCGTCTCCGCTGCGGTCTCCCATTCTCCTCCAGCCGCAGTGGAGTCTGCTCAGCAGGGACGTCGCTCCCAGTGTCTTGCTCGCTCTCACTCTGTACAGAGAGTTACTGCTGCTTCTTCAGCTCCTGCCATTAAAGTCAGTGCTGGTCAGCGGCGAGTGGACTTCCCTGGGACTAAGTCCTTGTTTGCGCACACTGAGCATGCCCAGAGCAAGATCTCCCGTTGGAGATCGAGGGTCATGTGCTCTGGCTCTGCAGCGCATTCCATTGGTCCTCTTGGCAGGTCCTTGAAGGGCAAAGTTTCTGTGGCCACTTCCTGTCCTGCAATTATATAAACTGCGCATGACCGCACGGCCATGCGCTAGTGTACAATTGAATACGTGTGTTTGTTGTGAGTGCAAGTCGTTCATTAAATACCCCTACCCTATTGTATGCCTGTTCGCATATGGAGTATGGCTGCTATCTAGCGCCTGACAAATCACTCAACGTGTCACACACATATCAGCGTCTATTGCTGTGACCGCCAGTGCGGCGCCACGCGCCAGTAGTGCGCTTCCTGACCCACGTCTGGGTGCTTAGTGGTGCCTGCCAGCACGGCACAGTTCGCACTTCGGTGCTCTAATTATAAGAGTTGCCTAACACACCCTGTTGCGGTGTTGTGCCAGCAAGGGTCTAATCGGACTTCAATCCTAGTTGGGGTTAAGTTCGCTGACTGCTTGCTCGCCTTCTATGTGCGGTACCGCGACCCTGTGACGCAACAGGATCGCTTCCTTCACGTTGGGTGAAGTTTAACCCACGCGAGTATTCTTATGAGTACCGCCATATAGTCCGTCATTACTCAGCAGCAGGTTCCATCTCTGCACGGTGGACCCCGTGCTACGAACGCACCGTACACTATCAGTCTTATTATTTGGTGCGTTCCGCTAGCCCTAACACCAGCTTTGTTGCCATAAAATGAGAGGGGCTCAGACACATCTCTTACAAAGGGGTCCCAAGCTGTCAGTGTCCGCCCCTGGTGCACAATATTGTACAAATACATATTATTGCAAACATAAATGCGCACTTTCAAAATATAGCAAGTGCCCTACATATACACACTTCAACTAAACATGCTGTGTAAATTTAACTAGTTTTTTTTTATTCAAAAAACCTACATAGATATGGAAATATGGAAATCATGCATATAGTAATAATTTGTGATTCCATGTGAAAAAGGTATTCAGTAAGACAAGATTTTTTGGAATGAAGGAAAACGTCAAGTAGACCTTTACATACGTTGATAATTGAAATACAGCTCCATAAGAACTAGCATGTTTAATATGTATCCATGCACAGCTCCATACATGATGACTGAGTTCCAAGAACAGTAATGTGCTGTACATCAATAATCAATTTAGCAATTCTAAACCACTACAGTTGCATATTAATGTCTTTAACTGATGACCTTGAGTTAATGGCTAATGGTGGGTGATATCAATATAGTGAATGATGCAATAGTGAGTATATAATAGCAGGCAAAGGAAATTACTGGTATGTGACAGAATACTCTGATGGACAGAATGGATTTTCTAGGTTTAGTGATAAAATATACTTTTGACAAAATTAGATTTTTATCGGCTACTTTGTGTAGTGATGTGGAAGAGCTGGTAAACAGACTGCCGGGAGCCGAGGAAAGTACGCCGGGCAAGAACTGTCAAAATGGTATTCAAGGAAAAGTGATTATGATAGTTTATACAGGAGTAATCCATACAGTCGTCCATAGGGCGCCCAACAAATACATGAAACAAGAGTAACGTAGTTATATAATTAGTAAAGCCGAAAAAAGACATTTGTCTATCCAGTTCAGCCTATATTCCATCATAATAAATCCCCAGATCTATGTCCTTCTAAAGAACCTAATAACTGTAAGATACTATATTGTTATGCTCCAGAAAGACATCCAGGCCTCTCTTGAACCCCTCGAATGAGTTTGCCGTCACCACCTCAAACTTCACAATATCACATATACAGTGTATGCACAATCATATTGGTTTACTTATTGTCATTTGATATTTGTAACCACCAAATATTATTCAGTAGCAGCACTCCTGTTTCAGTATAACAGTCACACAGGAGCTTTATTAAAAAATGTCTCTGACTTTCCAAAACATCTAAATGGGTTTGCCGGAATCTATGGTCACATTGCAGAAATATACCCTGATTTTCAATTGTTAAGTAAAGCTCTCATTTTTCATATTTCTAGTGCAGTAATGCAGTTCAAATTTCGTGTTTTCAAGTTTGCATGTTTTAGCGCTGCAGTGTGCTGCCTTATTTACTTAACTATATACGAGTTGGCGACTCTAGGTTCAGCACCTGTTCACACTGAGTCTATGTTTGGATGTGCCGGTCAGGTTTTTGAAATGTAAACTGATTTTCAATTGGTTACAGTTATTCATTTTTTTTTTAGATTTGTTAATTTTTGTTTGAAGATTAATAAACCTATATTTGCAAATTACGTATTACATTATAATCCAGAGTAGATAAGTTTTTGCTGGTTATTAATTTATCATTTTTGAACCATTGATACAGTTTGTTCCCTTCATGGTTTGAAAATATCACAATACACACTTCATCATAACATAACATAAATACCGCACACACATATTCTTTAAAAAGAGGTTCTGCAACAGCTTAGCAGAAAATTATAATAATATACCCCCTACTATGAATTCTAAATAATTAAGAGGTCAAATTCAAGTTCTATGACCTGAACAGATACATTGCGCCTCACAGAACTCCTCCTTCCCATATTTGTATTATTTACTATGCTTGGTGCAAAAAATTGTTACCTGTTATTAAAGCTTTAATGTAAAAAATTACAAATCTATTAAAAGAATCTTAAGGGAACATGTCAGCTGATTCATGCTACCCAAACCATTGACATCTTGCTTCAGAGACTGGCCGCATTATTGCAGCTATGTAATTTATGTTTTCTCAGATATGTGTTGCATCATAGAAAACAACTTTTTAACAGTGGTCTGGGACGTGGTAACTGTGAAGTTGCAGAGGTATGTGACTGCCAGCTTCTTGCTACTCTCTTAGCTATATTGACAGGTTTTTCTCTACACGCACAGATAGGGAGAGGCCTGTCAATCTAGGTGAGTAGGGTGTGATGAAGACAATCGGGAAATACCTCTGTGACTAGTCATACTAGTCATCTAATTTAAGTGGGTTTTACTATTACACCACCTGTGAAATGCCTATCTGTAGAAAAGATATGAGAACTGAAATTGTGAACTTTAAGTGAACTAGAATAGAAAAAAAGAAACATAGTGCAGAGGATTATTACACCATAATTCAGATGATATAGGGTTTTAATCATCAAATCTTTAACACAAGAATTCAGTCATAAAAGCTTTGAAATGTTGCAAACTGTTTGGCACAACTTAGAGTTGCAACAAAAGTTTGTGACTTTTAGCTTTGTCATGCCAGTTTCTCCTAGATCCACCAAAATGAGCAGAGCTGAGGTGATATGAGGTACGGCGTGGGTGGGACACCACAGCTCGTCTTATTCATGATAAGCTGTGGCATTACCTATGCCAGAAATCTCACTACAGCATCAGCTATATGGATATTGACAAGCTGGGAGAAACTAGCATTAAAGTCACAAATTGCGCAACTCTTAGCAGAACAAAAAATTGTGACTTTTCAAAACAATCTACTGAAGAATTCTGATGAAATTTGTTTAATAAATCAGGGCCTGAGAATTTTCTGGAATCAGTCTTGTGACATGAGATAATGCCTGGATACCACAGATGAACAAATCTGCTCAAGTGGATTTGAATTCCTCTTGAACGGTACAATAGTCTACCAGCGCCACAATGCCAATTTTTTGTAAATTCAAACCAATCATATTCAACAAAATGGCAGCCAGCTGACCACCATTTTCTTGAACCATAAAGGGCCATAAAAAGGTAAGAAAACAAAAATTACTTATTCTCACTTTCCTGCTTTCCTCTCTGACATCTCTGCTCCTCAACATCCCCATCTGATCGGAAGAGTATCTTCTTATCACCTCTCTAAATCCTCATACCTCTTTACACTAAATTCGAACTTCTGACTTTTATGAGGACCAAGATGTTTTTGCGCATCCACATGAAAAGCCATAGAGCATATCATGATGAACACACAAGAAAAACATCCGGGGTATCATTAGTGCCAGAAGTCTAGGCTAGCGTGAAGAGGCCTGGGAATAAGAAAATGTGAAACTGTGGAGAACAACTTTGCTGCAAATCAGATTTCTTGGCAAAATCCACTCAATTTGGTGAATTCGACTTTTGCCAGATCCACTTATCTCTGAAAAATCAATTATGATTAAATAAATCACTACAGACACCAGGGCAATGTTGTTAAACCTCTTTCCTAGTTGTTGTACAGCACAGTCAACATACCACAGATGGTAGGGGCATTGAGTCACAAACCTCTACAAAAAACACTGGTCAATGATTGCTGATTTTATCATGCCCAATTATGATTTCCAAAAGTAATAAATCAGGGTAGAGTCTGCAGATTTGTGGCACAAAGTTATATGACTGTCCTATTCATCTGAATGATGGATGTGGCAAGCAAAAATATCTTATTTGAATGATGGAAGAATGAAATTGATTTTCTACAACATATCTTCTGCATGTAATATTACCTTCAAAGAAGATCTGGAGAGACCCCAGAGAATAACAAATAACATTCAATTTGCATCAAAGAACTTTGGTGCAAATTTAGTTTCCTGGCTAAATTCCAATTTTAGCTGTTTTTTTCATCACTACTTTAAATGTTATGGTACTTAAAAGCATTTTCAAAAAAAATACACTATGTGAGTGAACAGGTTCTTGTTAACACCTTTTTGGTAAGAAGAAAGTTCGATTCCCTCAAGGGGCTGAAAAAACATGGAAAATATAGTTAACATACATAGGTAAAATGAAAAACCTTAAAGTCACTCACTTTTTCCAATTTTAAAAATAATATTAAAATAGCATATTTGCTATCATTGCAATTAGAAAAGTCTGCTCAATCAAAAATATATATATATATATCAATCAAATATATACAGTAGGTACGGAAAGTATTCAGACGCCTTTAAATTTTTCACTCTTTGTTTCATTGCAGCCATTTGGTAAATTCAAAAAAAGTTCATTTTTTTCACATTAATATACACTCTGCACCCCATCCTGACTGAAAGAAAACAGAAATGTAGTAATTTTTGCAAATTTATTTAAAAAGAAAAAATTAAATATCACATGGTCATAAGTATTCAGACTCTTTGCTCAAACACTCATACAGATCTGGCAAAAATGAAGAGACCACTGCAAAATGTTCAGTTTGTCTCATTTTTCTCTTTATAGGTAGATTTTTGAGTAAAATGAAAATTGTTCTTTTATTCTATAAACTTCTGATAACATGTTTCCAAATTTCCAAGCAATACATTTTATATTTTTGTTTCTGAAAAGGACAAATGGTCAAAAAAAAAAGTGTTTTCAGACCTCAAATATTGCAAAAAAACAAGTTCATAATCATTTAGAACCAACAATACTAATGTTTTAACTCAGGAAGAGTTCAAAAATCAATATCGTTTGGAATAACCATGATTTTAATCACAGATTTCATTCGTCTTGGCATGCTTTCCTCCAGTCTTTCAGACTGCTTCTGGCACCAAAATTAAAGCAGTTCTTCTTTGTTTGATGGCTTGTAACTATCCACCATTCTCATGATTACATTCCAGAGGTTTTCAATGGTGTTCAGGTCTGGAGATTGGGCTGCCCATGAGAGGGTTTTGATGTGGTGGTCTCTTAATAATTTTTGCCAGAGCTGTATTTAAGTTACATGCTGTCCATTTCCTTGTGATCCTCTTTGAGATGATTCTATTCCTTCAATGGAGTCCAGCTGTGTTTAATTAAAATGATAGGATTAATTTGGAAAGGCACACATCTTTCTGTATTGGCCCTCACAGCTCACAGTGCATGTCAGACCAAATGAGAATCATCAAGTCAAAGGAATTGGCAAAGAACCTCAGAGACAGAATTGTGGCAAGGCACAGATCTGGCAAAGGTTGCAACATAATTTCTGCAGTACTCAAGAGCACAGTGGCCTCCAAAATCCTTAAATGGAAGAAGTTTGGGATCACCAGAGGTGTCTTCCTAGACCTGGCCATCCAGCCAAACTGAGCAATCGTCGGAGAAGAGCCTTGATGTGAAAGGTAAAGAAGAACCCCAAGATCACTGTGGCGGAGCTCCAGAGATACAGTAGGGAGATGGGAGAAATTTTCACAAAGTCAACTATCACTGCAGCCCTCCACCAGTCAGGCCTTTATGGCAGAGTGGCCCAATGGAAGCCTCTCCTCAGTGGAAGACATATGAAAGCCTGCATACAGTTTGCTAAAAAAACACATGACGGACTCCCAGACTATGAGAAATAAGATTCTCTGGTCTGATGAGATGAAGATAGACCTTTTTGGTGATCCTTATAAGCGGTATATGTGGAGAAAACCAGGCACTGCTCACATCACCTGCCAAATACAATCCCAACAATGAAACATGGTGGTGGCAGAATCTTGCAATGGGGGTGTTTTTCAGCTGCAGGGATGGGAAGACTGGTTGTCATTGAAGGAAACATGAATTCAGTCAAGTACAGAGATATCTTAGATGAAAACCTCTTCCAGAGTGCTCTGGACCTGAGACTTGGCCAAAGGCTCACCATCCAGCAAGACAATGACCATAAGCACACAGCTAAAATAACAAAGGAGTGGCTTTAGAACAATTCTGTGACCATTCTTGACTGGCCCAGACAGAGCCCTGACCTAAACCCAATTGAGCATCTCTGGAGAGACCTGAAAATGGCTGTCCACCAACGTTCACCATCCAACCTGACGGAACTGGAGAGGATCTGCAAGGAAGAATGGCAGACAATCCCCCAATCCAGGTGTGAAAAACTTTTTGCATCATTCAAATGAAGACTTATGGCTGTACTAGCTCAAAAGGGTGCTTCTACTCATTACTGAGCAAAGGGTCTGAATACTTATGACCATGTGATATTTCAGCTTTTCCTTTTTAATACATTTCCAAAAATTTCTACATTTCTGTTTTTTTTTGTCAAGATGGGGTGCAGAGCATACATTAATGAGAAAAAAATATTAACTTTTTTGAATTTACCAAACGGCTACAATGAAACAAAGAGTGGACAATTTAAAGGGGTCTCAATACTTCCTGCACACACTGTATATAAATAATATAAATGGAAAATATTTGACATTTCAGTAAAACATGGTGGCTTTACTGAATACACAGTACAAGTTGAGCAAAAAATACAAAATATTATGCCGAAGAAAAAAATGGTTCTACCGTGAAGAATAAATGTAAAGCAGGGTATATTTACATGTATGTTATTGCGGCAGAAATAAAATCCATAAACAATGGCAGATTTGTGGTTATTCTCCCAATTTTACTTTAAAATTTTTACTGATTTCAGTTTATTATATAGTAAATTAAGTGGCATCATTCAAAACGGCAACTCATCCCACAAGAAAACAAGCTTTCCTAAGGCTATGTTGCTGTAGAACAAAAAAGGGAAGGAAAAAATGATCATAGATATGAAGATGTTTAAAATCTTTAATAAATGTATTTTGGATTCTTCTGTCAATATGAAAGTGAACCCTAAATATAATTTAATTGATATAATTACGGTAAAATCATTGTTTTTTTTTCTGCTAAATTCTACTGTAATTTTTCGATTATAGAGGAGATGCTGCACGGTTGTGATGTGTGAACATTCTCCTCAGCTTTTAGTTGAATGTTCATCCTTATTTTTTAATCTAGTTTTTGCTTAATATATAAAATTGTATAAATTTTTAACAGAACTGGATCACGGCAACAACATTGCAGATTCAGCAGGGGATTTATATGGATAGTACATTACTTTGAAGGTTAAATAAAAACCCTTGGCGGATACAGACAGAAATGCATGTGCGTAAAATTCATAATATAAATGTAAATACATTTTTGAGGAATTGCTCTACGCTCTAAAAAGTAGTGTATAGAAATAGTATAGCAGAATATTACTGCTGATTCCCGAGTTGCTCTTATTAATATGTAGAGTACGACCCCTGAAGTCCATCCTGAAGACCCCTATGACCTCTTTATCTACATTGTGATGGAATGTCCTTTTCATTTCCGTAGAATCTGCTGTTTTTACATTGCTGTTAGCAAACACAAGGTTCTGTTTTTCTCGGGCACGGCCACAATACTCTTTGTTAAAGACGAATTACACGAAGCCAGACAATTTAGCAGCACCATTACATTCGCTTTGACTGTGGATAACTTGGTAACAAATCCCTTTGACACTTGCTATGCGATTCAAGCTTCTGGTAAGATAAAAAACTGTATACCTTACATATGAATGCAAATAAATACAACCGCTGATTAAAAATGTAGAAGCCTTGAGCGCATTGATTACATTTTTCAGCATGGAATGGTACCCGGAATCCTCGAACACTGTGCTGTGGCAGATTCTGAATGAATGCTGCCATCTAGTGTTTTACATACCAGGCACAATAGTAGCAGGATGTTTTCCTTGAACTGTCTATAGACATGTACAATATAAT
Source organism: Ranitomeya imitator (assembly GCF_032444005.1). NCBI lineage: Eukaryota > Metazoa > Chordata > Amphibia > Anura > Dendrobatidae > Ranitomeya > Ranitomeya imitator. The sequence continues at coordinate 115,673,314 of NC_091289.1, forward strand.
ATTCCATTATGCACTTTTCCCATATTGCAATGCTGTTTTCTCCCAGCCTGTGCCTGTCTCTCCATTGACATGAATGTAAAACACCAGGAAATCAAGTGTTAAAGGCGTCTTCGCTGAAGGGGCAATCTTTACACTATACCTGCATTGCATTGACAGCAGGGAGACATTACTATGGGAATGCGTGAGGAAGATTGACAGATATGGTTTGCACGCATTAAAGTAATGGAGTGTGACTGATACATTTGGTTTTACGGCAGTAGATCTACATTTACGTAAAGTGTAACCGCACTTTGAAGTATCGTTTCAGAATAAGCTTTCCTGTGCATGTATGAGGAATAACACTAGGTCTGACAATTATGACTTGTACCAGGGGTGAACATTTGGTTTTCCTTTTTTGTGTGCAGCAAACAACCCATAGGACAAAATAACTGAAAACTTCAGGGTACATAACAATTCACCCAACTAAAGTCAGTACTTTGTAGAGCCTCCTTTTGTCACTTTGGAGCTCCATGAGATTTCCACATCTTGCCACAGGGATTCTTGCCTATATCTCAAACTGGTCGAGCTCTTTAAACTTAGATGGTTTCCTCTGGTGAACAGCAGTCTTCAAGTCTGATCACAGATTCTCAATGGGATTAAGGTCTGGGCTTTGACTAGGACACTCCAAAAGATTGACATTTTTCCCCTTAAACCAGTTGAGTGTTGCTTTAACAGTATGCTGTGGGTTATTGTCTTGTTGAAAGGTGAATCTTAGTTCCAGTCTCAAATCACTGACAGAGTGAGGAATATGCTCAAGAATATCCCTGTATTTTGCGCCATCCATCTGTAAGCAGGTTGCAGGATGCAGTAACGCAAGAAAGGCAGAGCAAGGGTTAACAATTTAATTTAACAGTAAAGATACTCCTCACAGGGAGATGAGCAGTTAAAGAGCAAATGATAGAGAAATAGACAACAACAATGTGATAACAGTCCACTCAATAAACTTATCGTGTTCGTGGCTTCCTCAGCCACGGATGATCTGATGAGGGTTGTAGCCCCGGTAACGGCCAGTGCAATGTGTTCTGGCACCCTCAACTTTGTGCTTAAGAAAAGCAAGTTGACAGCTAAACTCTTCCCTCTCGATGCATTGAGGCAGACGCAGTGGGTCATTTACAACTTATTAATTGGATAGTGTAAAACTATAAGAAAAAAATGAAAGTACTCAGGTCAAGGCATACAACATATCTAAATACATAGCATTATGTATGGCACAGGACATTCATAGTGTAATTTCCCAACATGGCGGTAGTATAAACATCTGGAATATCAAAAGACTACTTTGATATAAAACATATAGAACAGAGTAGCTACATAATACAATATGGTGAGCCCTAACAAGGGGAAAATAACTCACCAATAGTGTTGAGCATTCCGATACCGCAAGTATCGGGTATCGGCCGATACTTGCGGCATCGGAATTCCGATACCGAGATCCGATATTTTTGTGATATCGGGTATCGGTATCGGAAGTGTAAAATAAAGAATTAAAATAAAAAATATTGTTATATTCACCTCTCCGGCGGCCCCTGGACATCAGCGGGAGGATCCGGCGTCCGGCACGGCTTCTTTCTTCAAAATGCGCGCCTTCAGGACCTGTGGTATGACGTCCCGGCTTCTGATTGGTCGCGTGCCGCCCATGTGACCGCCACGCGACCAATCAGAAGCCACGACGTCATTCCTCAGCTAAAGTCCTAGAATGAGCGCCTTTTAGGACCTGAGGAATGACGTCGCGGCTTCTGATTGGTCGCGTGGCGGTCACATGGGCGGCACGCGACCAATCAGAAGCCGGGACGTTATTCCACAGGTCCTGAAGGCGCGCATTTTGAAGAAAGAAGCCGTGCCGGACGCCGGATCCTCCCGCTGATGTCCAGGGGCCGCCGGAGAGGTGAATATAACAATATTTTTTATTTTAATTCTTTATTTTACACTTTAATATGGATCCCAGGGCCTGAAGGAGAGTTTCCTCTCCTTCAGACCCTGGGATCCATGAGGATACATTCCGATACTTGATGTCCCATTGACTTGTATTGGTATCGGATATCGGTATCGGCGATATCCGATATTTTTCGGGTATCGGCCGATACTATCCGATACCGATACTTTCAAGTATCGGACGGTATCGCTCAACACTACTCACCAACTGTGCTATGTGGAGGTAAACAACCGGATGGGCTGAAAATCAGGGGGAGATCACCAGCATGTCAGTATCCTTGAGGCCAAAATGGCTGCTGGAGAAGAAGGGGGGCAGGGCTTATGCAGAGGCTGATGGGGAACTACGGAAGCCTTGATGAGCCTTCAATATTATATTGCACAGTAAGCAATGAAACAGAAAGTAAGCTGTAATTGGAACATTGTCAATAGATGTGCTGTTGGATAAGTTATCACAATACACCACAGTTCAATACAATCATAGAAAAACTGGTTATATGCATTTATATAAAGGCATGATACAATGTCCTCAGAGAAGATTCCACAGTTTACAGTACCATGATGAGTTTACAGTACCATGTAAACCTATGGAAAACAAAATCCGCAGTGCACGTGCTGTGGAAAAAAACACGCAGAAAGTAGCGTTGTTTATTCCGCAGCATGTCACTTCTCTGTGCGGATTCCGCAGCTGTTTACACCTGCTCATAATAGGAATTCACAGGTGTAAAACCGCATGTGAAATCTGCACAAAATCCGCAAAAAAAGCGGTAAATCTGCAGTAATTCCGCAGGTAATCAGCAGTGTGGTTTACCTGCTGGTTTACAAAAACAGGTGCGTAAAAACCCGCAGAGATCCCACCTACGTGTGCACATACCCTTACTGTGCTACATGTTGCAGTTTTGATAAAACAACAATTTTATCTGATAGAAATATACCAGTTGTATGAATGCTGATAGTGTCAGACTGGTGTGCAAGGGGTCCACTGTTAACAACAGTTCAGCTACATGCAACATTTTCTGATCATTCACAAATTCACCTCTGCTTTTATATAATAATAAAAAGGTGGATAGTTAATTGAATGATAGGACCTGTACATTTTCATTTAAAAAAATAAATAAATCTTTTTCAACATTTTCGTTAAGGCTGGGTTCACGTTGCATTAAGTGCAGTCCGCTGACGGCATCCGTTACAATGTGGCACTAACGCTATGTAACGGATCCGATAGCGCACCCATTGACTGCCATTATGTAGCGCATCGCTAACGCATGTCATAATCGGCATGCATTAGTGATGTGCCGTCATTCTGTGACGGACCCTCGGACGCAGTCTGCAGCGTTTTCGGGTCCGTCACCGCTAACACAGATAGAGCATCTGCGCTAGCACAATCGCATAAACGCGATCTTTTTCGGCACTTGCGTTAACGCAGTCCATTAGCGTATGTGCTAAACGGACTGCACTTAACGCAATGTGAACCTAGCCTTAGTGTACTGTGCTAAACACTGCCATTTAATCTGTGATATTATCAAGAATGCTGATTTTATATGTTAGACTGATCCAGAGAATAGATAAAACATGGTCATATTTATGTGTTTGTGATCTAACGCAATTTTCAAATATACTGTGACGCATTTGTGGCTGCAGTAGACCACCTGCTTTTCACTAGGATTTTTTCGTGGAAACATGTGAAATGTGTGTTTTTAAATATTTGATTACACTAAATTGTGATATTTTGTTATAGGTTTATGAACTTTTGGTTTTCCTTTTTTTATAAACTTTTGAGTCGCTATTAGTGATGAGCGAATGTGCTCGGTGATACTCGGATATCGCTCGAGTATCTGGGTGCTCGGATGTGCTCATTACCCTGCGATAAATAACTAAGAAGGCAACATGAGGCAACATGGTTTAGGACAATTGTAGAAGTATAAAAATATCATAAATTAATAAATAATTGTCCAAAGGAATTCCTTAGCCATGGATATCAAAAATAATGATAGACTAGCTATCAAAATGTACATAACAGGGGGAGGAGAACAAACTCCAAAAGATAGCCAAAGTCTATAAAAATGCTTTATTGTGCAGGGCATGAGGGTGGTGACAGCTACAAGAAATCACCGGACGGAGTAAAAAGCAAGGGTACTGGGAAACCCACAAATGCCATTAAGAAATATAAGATACGTAGGACATAATCATAATAAGTATTACCGGGCGAAAAGAGTACATGACAGCTACTATAAGGTACAACATAGATAAATATCATAAGAGGTAGACTGTCATGATCCCAATGGCAGGGGATCACAAAAGGACAAGCACAAAAACAAAACAAGCTCTAGGGTGATGGAACCTGAGCTGACCGCGATCCTGAACCTAAACACACAACTAGCAGTAGCCGGGGAACGTGCCTACGATGATTCCTAGACGTCTCGCGCCAGCCGAAGGATTAACTTCCCCTATAAGAAGAAACACAGACCTCACTTGCCTCCAGAGAAACACCCCACAGAAATAGCAGCCCCCCACATGTAATAACGGTGAAATGAGAGGAAAGCACATACGTAGTTATAAAAATAGAATCAGCAAAAATGAGGCCCGCTAAAGCTAGATAGCAGAGGATACAAAAGTGAACTGCGCGGTCAGCGAAAAACCCTTCAAAAAACCATCCTGAAATTACTTGAACTCATGTGCCAACTCATGGAACATGAGGAGTAATTTCAGCCCACTAGAGCAACCAGCAGCAAGGAATCACATATCTGCAAGCTGGACTAAGACAAAAAGTAAGCAAAACGTGGAACAGGAAAATCAAAACTTAGCTTGTCCTGAAGATAACAGACGCAGGGAGCAGAGGTAAAAAGACACGCTGATTACATTGATAGCCGGCGAGGAAATGACAAAAAAGCCAGGTTAAATAGGAAACACCCATAACCTGATGGAACAGGTGGACACCAGAGACCGCAAAGAACACAAGTCACCGAGTACCATCAGTAACCACCAGAGGGAGCCCAAAAACAGAACTCACAACAGTACCCCCCCCTTGAGGAGGGGTCACCGAACCCTCACGAGAACCACCAGGGCGACCAGGATGAGCCCTATGAAAAGCACGGACCAAATCGGCAGCATGAACATCAGAGGCAATCACCCAAGAATTATCCTCCTGACCATAACCCTTCCACTTGACCAAATACTGGAGTTTCCATCTGGAAACACGAGAATCCAAGATCTTCTCCACAACATACTCCAATTCACCCTCCACCAGCACCGGAGCAGGAGGCTCAAGCGAAGGAACGACAGGTACCTCATACTTCCGCAACAACGACCGATGGAACACATTATGAATACCAAACGATGCCGGGAGATCCAAACGAAACGACACAGGGTTAAGAATTTCCAAGATCCTATAGGGACCGATGAACCGAGGCTTGAACTTAGGAGAAGAGACCTTCATAGGAACAAAACGAGAAGACAACCACACCAAGTCCCCAACAAGAAGTCGAGGACCCACACGGCGACGGCGATTAGCAAACTGCTGAGCCCTCTCCTGGGACAACTTCAAATTGTCCACCACATGACTCCAAATCCGATGCAACCTATCCACCACCATGTCCGCTCCAGGACAATCAGAAGGCTCCACCTGACCAGAGGAAAAACGAGGATGAAACCCCGAATTACAAAAGAAAGGAGAAACCAAGGTAGCAGAACTAGCCCGATTATTAAGGGCAAACTCAGCAAGCGGCAAAAAGGAAACCCAGTCATCTTGATCAGCAGAAACAAAACACCTTAAATAAGTTTCTAAAGTCTGATTAGTTCGTTCCGTCTGGCCATTCGTCTGGGGATGGAATGCAGACGAAAAGGACAAATCAATGCCCATCTTAGCACAGAACGTCCGCCAAAATCTAGACACAAACTGGGATCCCCTGTCAGAAACGATGTTCTCCGGAATGCCATGCAAACGGACCACGTTTTGAAAATACAGAGGGACCAACTCAGAGGAGGAAGGTAACTTAGGCAAGGGTACCAGATGAACCATCTTAGAAAAGCAGTCACACACAACCCATATGACGGACATTTTTTGAGAGACAGGGAGATCCGAAATAAAGTCCATGGAAATGTGCGTCCAAGGCCTCTTCGGGATAGGCAAAGGTAACAACAATCCACTGGCCCGAGAACAGCAAGGCTTAGCCCGAGCGCAAACTCCACAAGACTGCACGAAAGAACGCACATCCCTCGACAAGGAAGGCCACCAAAAAGACCTGGCCACCAAGTCTCTAGTACCAAATATTCCAGGATGACCTGCCAACACAGAAGAATGGACCTCGGAGATGACTCTACTGGTCCAATTATCCGGAACAAACAGTCTTTCCGGCGGACAACGATCAGGTTTATCCGCCTGAAACTCCTGCAAAGCACGTCGCAAGTCTGGGGAGACAGCCGACAAAATCACCCCATCCCTAAGGATACCAGTGGGCTCAGAATTTCCAGGGGAGTCAGGCACAAAACTCCTAGAAAGAGCATCCGCCTTCACATTCTTTGAACCTGGCAGGTATGAAACCACAAAATTGAAACGGGAGAAAAACAGTGACCAACGAGCCTGTCTAGGATTCAGACGCTTGGCAGACTCAAGGTACATCAGATTTTTGTGATCAGTCAAGACCACCACACGATGTCTAGCACCCTCAAGCCAATGACGCCACTCCTCAAATGCCCACTTCATGGCCAAAAGCTCCCGATTACCAACATCATAATTCCGTTCAGCGGGCGAAAATTTTCTAGAAAAGAACGCACATGGCTTCATCACTGAGCCATCGGAGCTTCTCTGTGACAAAACCGCCCCTGCTCCGATCTCGGAAGCATCAACCTCAACCTTAAAAGGAAGCGACGTATCTGGCTGACGCAACACAGGAGCAGAAGAAAACCGGCGCTTAAGTTCCTGAAAGGCCTCCACAGCCGCAGGAGACCAATCAGTAACATCAGCACCCTTTTTAGTCAAATCCGTCAAAGGCTTAACAACACTAGAAAAATTAGTTATGATGCGATGATAAAAATTAGCAAAGCCCAAGAACTTCTGTAGACTCTTAAGAGATGTAGGCTGCGTCCAGTCACAAATAGCCTGAACCTTGACGGGATCCATCTCAATAGTAGAAGGGGAAAAAATATACCCCAAAAAAGAAATCTTCTGGACTCCAAAGAGACATTTAGAACCCTTTACAAACAAAGAATTGGCCCGCAGGACCTGAAACACCTTCCTGACCTGCTAAACATGAGACTCCCAGTCATCAGAAAAAAACAAAACATCATCCAAATACACAATAATAAATTTATCCAGATATTCACGGAAAATATCGTGCATAAAAGACTGGAAGACAGAAGGAGCATTAGAAAGTCCAAAAGGCATCACCAAATACTCGAAATGGCCCTCAGGCGTATTAAATGCGGTTTTCCACTCATCACCCTGCCTTATCCGCACAAGATTATACGCACCCCGAAGATCAATCTTAGTGAACCATTTAGCCCCCTTAATGCGAGCGAACAAATCAGTCAACAATGGCAAAGCATACTGATATTTGACTGTAATTTTATTCAAAAGACGATAATCTATGCAAGGCCTCAAGGAACCATCCTTCTTGGCCACAAAAAAAAAACCTGCTCCCAAAGGGGACGAAGATGGACGGATATGTCCCTTTTCCAAGGACTCCTTAACATAATTCCGCATAGCAGCATGCTCTGGCACTGACAGATTGAACAAACGACCTTTAGGGAATTTACTGCTAGGAATCAAATCTATAGCACAATCGCAATCCCTGTGAGGAGGAAGCGAACCGAGCTTTGGCTCCTCAAAAACCTCCCGATAATCAGACAAAAATACCGGAACCTCAGAAGGAGTAGATGAAGCGATAGAAATCGGAGATGCATCATCATGAACCCCCTGACATCCCCAGCTTAACACAGACATTGTTTTCCAGTCCAGGACTGGGTTATGAGTTTGTAACCATGGCAGACCAAGCACTAAGACATCATGTAAATTATACAGTACCAGGAAGCGAATCACCTCCTGATGAACGGGAGTCATACGCATGGTCACTTGTGTCCAGTACTGAGGTTTATTCATAGCCAAAGGTGTAGAGTCAATTCCTTTCAAAGGAATAGGAACTTCCAGAGGTTCCAGACTAAACCCACAGCGTTTGGCAAATGACCAATCCATAAGACTCAGGGCAGCGCCTGAATCCACATAGGCATCGACGGAAATGGATGATAATGAACAAATCAGCGTCACAGACAGAATGAACTTAGACTGTAAAGTACCAATGGCAACAGACTTATCAACCTTTTTTGTGCGTTTAGAGCATGCTGATATAACATGAGCTGAATCACCACAATAAAAACACAATCCATTTTTCCGCCTATAATTTTGCCGTTCACTTCTGGACTGAATTCTATCACATTGCATTATCTCAGGTGCCTGTTCAGAAGACACCGCCAAATGGTGCACAGGTTTGCGCTCCCGTAAACGCCGATCAATCTGAATAGCCATAGTCATGGACTCATTCAGACCTGTAGGCGCCGGGAACCCCACCATAACATCTTTAATGGCCTCAGAAAGGCCGTCTCTGAATTTTGCAGCCAGAGCGCACTCATTCCACTGAGTAAGCACCGACCATTTCCGAAATTTCTGACAATATATTTCTGCTTCATCTTGCCCCTGAGAGAGAGCCAATAAAGCTTTTTCAGCCTGAATCTCTAGGTTAGGTTCCTCATAGAGCAAACCCAATGCCAGAAAAAACGCATCCACATTGAGCAACGTAGGATCCCCTGGTGCCAATGCAAATGCCCAATTCTGAGGGTCACCCCGCAGGAAAGATATAACAATCTTGACCTGCTGAGCAGGGTCTCCAGAGGAGCGAGATTTCAAGGAAAGAAACAACTTGCAATTGTTCCTAAAATTCAGAAAACTAGATCTATCTCCAGAAAAAAACTCTGGGACAGGAATTCTAGGTTCAGACATAGGCGTATGTACAACAAAATCTTGTATATTTTGAACCTTAGCAGCAAGATTATTCAGGCTGGAAGCCAAACTCTGGACGTCCATGATAAACAGCTGAGGTCAGAACCATTCAAGGATTAAGAGGAGGAAAGAAGCAGTCAAGCTGCAATTAAGGCTAGGCAGCAAACACTGAGGAGGGAAAAAAAAAAAAAAACTTCCTCAGACTACTTTTCCTCCTACTTCAGCCAAAACGATGACCAATTTTTTCGGGCCAGCTATACTGTCATGATCCCAATGGCAGGGGATCACAAAAGGACAAGCACAAAAACAAAACAAGCTCTAGGGTGATGGAACCTGAGCTGACCGCGATCCTGAACCTAAACACACAACTAGCAGTAGCCGGGGAGCGTGCCTACGATGATTCCTAGACGTCTCGCGCCAGCCGAAGGATTAACTTCCCCTATAAGAAGAAACACAGACCTCACTTGCCTCCAGAGAAACACCCCACAGAAATAGCAGCCCCCCACATGTAATAACAGTGAAATGAGAGGAAAGCACATACGTAGTTATAAAAATAGAATCAGCAAAAATGAGGCCCGCTAAAGCTAGATAGCAGAGGATGCAAAAGTGAACTGCGCGGTCAGCGAAAAACCCTTCAAAAAACCATCCTGAAATTACTTGAACTCATGTGCCAACTCATGGAACATGAGGAGTAATTTCAGCCCACTAGAGCAACCAGCAGCAAGGAATCACATATCTGCAAGCTGGACTAAGACAAAAAGTAAGCAAAACGTGGAACAGGAAAATCAAAACTTAGCTTGTCCTGAAGATAACAGACGCAGGGAGCAGAGGTAAAAAGACACGCTGATTACATTGATAGCCGGCGAGGAAATGACAAAAAAGCCAGGTTAAATAGGAAACACCCATAACCTGATGGAACAGGTGGACACCAGAGACCGCAAAGAACACAAGTCACCCAGTACCATCAGTAACCACCAGAGGGAGCCCAAAAACAGAACTCACAACAGTAGACATATAGATATGAGTCATCCCAGCTCAACTAAATAGGAGCTGGATGTATAGCCAGGTACAATCAGTATGACATACAGTACATCAAAGATAATAAATACATCACCCAGGCAGTGTCAGCAAGTGCAGGCAGGTAGGACCATATTGAGTCCTAGGAGACTAGTGATCCCATAATAGGACACTCTGAGGAGCTCTTTACAACATCACTTCTTGATTGTGGTCTGTCACTTTGCATATTCCAAGAGGGTCAGATGCGGTTTGATGATACACAGAACTTAGAGCAGCCATGGCAACAAGAAAATGACAGTGGGGAAAGGCAAATTTTGTGTAAGGAGGAAGATGTTGATGAGACACAGTTGCCGATAAGTCGGGTGGTTGTTAAGTAAACAAGTCAGGAGAACCAAGAAGCGACGCTGGAAGACAAGATGGTGAATGAAGAAGTCATTGGGAAGCTGGCATACAGAGCTAGGCCAGCAGCTCTGAGGGGTAGAGATCGACAGCACCAAAACAGACTAGAAGAGGCAGTGGGGTGACAAGAGGAAGAAGACAAGAAACTGTGTCTCAAAGCACTGACTCTCCTGAATTTCTCCATTAAAGAATAAGGTGTTACCCAGTCTGGGACTTTTTTAAATAGAGTTCTGAGACACACAAAATGGCCATTTGCAACCTGTGCCATGCAAATATCAGCAGAGCCTGACCTCTAAAAATCTTACCACCACCAGCATGATTAGGCACATGTCTTCTAAGCACCCAACTCGGTGGGCAGAACACCTGGGTACATAATAGGTGCAATCGGGAGACACCACTGCCTCTTACCCTATGCTTTCATCATTGTATTACTCTGCATTTTGTTGTCTGGATTACATTTTGTAGGTTCATAGCTCTCAAAAAATCTTTTTCAAAATGTATCAATATTATATTAGTCATCCATAGGGTAATACATCTTCTTGGGTTAATTTTCTCACTATATAAGCATCAAAAAACTTGTTCAAAATTTATCTGTATTATATTGATCACTTATAGAATATTCTGACTTTTTCCTCCGTTTGAATATTCTCACTGCAACCCAGACCTCTTTGTAGGGTCTGCATGAAAAAAACCCTCAGATTTCCCTTTGACTCTCATTATACTTGAAGCAAGCCCACGAATAATAGGAATTGCTCCGTAAGAGCAATGAGCACTAGAAAATTTTAGTGCTCACTCATCCTTAATAACCTAGGCTCCAATTTTGAAATAACGTGTGTTCTATAGTTAACCCTAACACTTTGTGAAATGCTAAAAAAAAAAATCATGAGGAAATTTTGATTCAAGCATATGCACAACCAAAATGGCCTAGAGCGAAAGAAGCTTCTGACACGCTTCATAAAATATCAAAAATGGAAATGCTAAATAAAGAATCTGTGAGATCCCAAAGCTTCAAGCTCTAAAAGACACTAGCTAAAGTCTATGCTTCTGTCCAAATACAAACTTATGCTTAAAAAGCATCAAGTAAACTTCATCATATATGCCTAAAAACCTGGATTTCTGCTGGCAAAACAGCATAATAAAGTCATTGACAAAAATTTAAATGAAGACTGATGATGGTGAAAAAATATTAAAATTTGAGAGTCCTCAGTGGTTGATACCTTTTAAAGCCTTACAACTTCTTTCAAACTGGAGAAAGAGCCATCCATCATTTATATGGGTGAAAATAAAAACCCCTACGATACAGTGGGTACAGAAAGTATTAAGACCCCTTTAAAATTTTCACTCTTTGTTTCATTGCAGTCATTTGGTTAATTCAAGAAAGTTCATTTTTTTCTCATTAATGTACACTCTGCACCCCATCTTGACTGAAAAAAAGACATTTAGAAATTTTTGCAAATTTAATAAAAAGAAAAACTGAAATATCACATTGTTACAAGTATTCAGACCCTTTGCTCAGTATTGTGTAGAATAACCCTTTTGAGCTAGTAAAGCCATGAATCTTCTTGGGAATGATGTAACAAGTTTTTCACAACTGGATTTGAGGATCCCCTGCTATTCTTCCTTGCAATTCCTCTCCAGTTATGTCAGGTTGGATGGTGAATGTTGGTGGACAGCCATTATCAGGTCTCTCCAGAGATGCTCAATTGGGTTTAGGTCAGGGTTCTGGATGGGCCAGTCAAGGATGGCCACAGAGCTGTTCGGAAGCCACTCTTTTGTTACTTTAGCTGTGTGCTTAGGGTCATTGTCTTGCTGGAAGGTGAACCTTCGGCCAAGTCTGAGTTCCAGAGCACTCTGGAAGAGGTTTTCATCCAGGATATCTCTGTACTTGGCTGCATTCATGTTTTCTTCAATGGCAACCAGTTGTCCTGTCCCTGCAGTGGAAAAATACTCCCATAGAAGGAAGCTGCCACCACTATGTTTCACTGTTGTGATTGTATTAGGCAGGTGATGAGCAGTGCCTAGTTTTCTCCAAACATACCGCTAGCACCAAAAAGGTCTATCTTTGTCTCATGAGATCAGAGAATCTTATTTCTCATAGTCTGGGAGTCCTTCATGTGTTTTTTAGCAAAGTCTATGCGGGCTTTCATATGTCTTGCACTGAGGAGAGGCTTCTGTCAGGCCACTCTGCCATAAAGGCCCGACTGCAGGAGAGGGCTGCAGTGATAGTTGACTTTGTGGAACTTTCTCCCATGTCCCTACTGCACCTCTGGAGCTCAGCCACTGTGATCTTGGCGTTCTTCTTTACCTCTCTCACCGAGGCTCTTCTCCCACGATTGCTCAGATTGGATAGATGCAAGGTCTAGGAAGACTTCTGGTGGTCCCAAACTTCTTCAATTTAAGGATTATGGAAGTTACTGTGGTCTTAGGAACTTTGAGAACTGCAGAAATTATTTTGTATCTTTGGCCAGATCTGTGCCTTGCCTCAATTCTGTCTCTGAGCTCCTTAGCCATTTCCTTTGACCTTATGATTCTCATTTGGTCTGACATGCACTGTGAGCTGTGATGTCTTATATAGACAGGTGTGTGCCTTTCCAAATAAAGTCCTAACAGTTTTATTAAACACAGCTGGCCCCCAATAAAGTAGTAGAACCATCTCAAGGATGATCACAAGGAAATGGACAGCATGTGACTGAAATATGAGTGTTTGAGCAGAGTTTAAATACTTATGACCATATGATAATTAATTTTTTCTTTTTTATTAAATTTACAAAAATGTCTCCATTTTTGTTTGTTTTTTTCAGTCAAGATTAGGGTTGAGCGACTTTTACTTTTATAGGATCGGGTTGGGTTTCACGAAACCCGACTTTTTCAAAAGTCGGGTCGAGTGAAATCGGCCGATCCTATAAAAAAGTCGGGGTCGGGGTCGGCCGAAACTCGAAACCCAATGCAGTGCATTGGGTTTCCAATGGTTCCCAGGGTCTGAAGGAGAGGAAACTCTCCTACAGGCCCTGCGATCCATATTTAAGTGTAAAATAAAGAATTAAAATAAAAAATATCGCTATACTCACCCTCGGACGCGCCCTGGTACTAACCGGGAACCTTCCTTCCTTCGAATCAGCGCTTGCAGGACCTTGCGGTGACGTCGCGGCTTGTGATTCGTCGCGCGACCGCCAATGTGACCGCTTGCGCGACCAATCACAAGCCGCGACGTCACCGCAAGGTCCTGCAAGCGCTGATTCTTAGGAAGGAAGGCTGCCGGAAAGAAGCAGGGTGCGTCCGAGGGTGAGTATATTCCTATTAGGCATATACAAACCCTCGGACGCGCCCTGCTTCTTTCCGGCAGCCTTCCTTCCTAAGAATCAGCGCTTGCAGGACCTTGCGGTGACATCGCGGCTTGTGATTGGTAGCGCGAGCGGTCACATGGGCGGTCGCGCGACCAATCACAAGCCGCGACGTCACCGCAAGGTCCTGCAAGCGCTAATTCGAAGGAAGAAAGGCTGCCGGTTAGTACCAAGGTGCGTCAGAGGGTAAGTATAGCGATATTTTTTATTTTAATTCATTATTTTACACTTAAATATGGATTCCGATACTGATTTCCGATATTGCAAACATATCGGAACTCGGGATCGGAATTTCGATACCAGATTCAGAAGATCGCCGACTTCATGGCCGACCCCACACAGGGGTCGGGTCGGGTTTCATGAAACCCGACTTTGCCAAAAGTCGGCGACTTCTGAAAATGGCTGACCCGTTTCGCTCAACCCTAGTCAAGATAGTGTGCAGAGTGTACATTAATGAGCAAAAAAATTACTTTTTTGAATTTACCAAATGGCTGCAATAAAACAAAGAGTGAAAAATTTAAAGGGGTCTGAATACTTTCCATACCCACTGTATGTAATATAATGATGCAATAGATTGCAGTAATTCACATATGTCAAACTCGGACCCATGGACCACATCTGGCATGCAGGGTGTGTATATTTGACTCGCGATACCAGTTGAGTCCCCCAAGTATATTTAGCCCACGATGCCGGGTAGGTGTTTGGTCCCACCCTGCATCGCACTTACAGCTATATTGGTATCCTAGATGCCAATAAAGTGGAAAGCTATAAGGGAGGAAGGAGCATCAGCTGACGCTCCCTCTCCCATCAATCCACCTCTGCATCTGATGTCTAAGCACAGAGGGTGCAATGACATCATTATAATGTGCACACTGCACCAAGATATGCAGAAGATCTAAAGACTCCATGAATAGACTGGGGCAGAGGCGAGTATTTATTTATTTAATTATTTTTTTAATGAGGAGTCTATTACACTGTATGGAGCACTATATGGGCCCATTATACTGTATGGAGCACTATGTGGGGCGCATAACACTGTTTTGGAGCACTATATGGGTACTTTATACTATATAGAACACTATGTGAGACCATTATACTGTATGGACTGTAAGAGGAGATGATGGTACTTCTGAAGTGCCCTGAATGATGTGCCATTAATGCTGGAAGGCTGCTATCCGTTGGCTAAGCGGGACAATGCAGAACCTATTGGCATCAGATGAAATGCAGTGAGAACAAGTTCAACTGTGGGACCAAGTCAGGTACCTTGGATGACAGAGTTCCCGAATATAAGAACCCTGAGTGCCAAGCCGCAAGGGGTTTTGGCATCTAGAGAGTGAAAGGTGCAGACGTGCACAGGAAAAGATAAGCATCAGCCAGAATGACAGGCCACAGCAGGAACAGTGTACAGGCGGAGTGTTGGTCACTTGCGGATGAGACCAAATCAGATCCAGACCCCGATTTTGCCAGTCAAGAACCAAGGATCCAATCTATTCCAGTCAAGACTACAAGTCCGTACTGCTCTGGTCAAGGCCCGAATCACAGACCTGTGCCGGTCAAGATACCATAGCCTGACAATGCCAGTAAAGATCTGGAGCCCAGCTCTTTTCTCTCCAAATCGGGGGGACAACTATCATTTGTAAAGCACCGAAGACCCTGAGAAAGAGAGTGCCTGCTGTTGCAGAATGAAGAGAAGAGTGAGCCGGGCTGTCACTTCTTGCAATAATGTATGGTAGAGGGGTCGGCCTGGGTTAAGACAACAGGAAGGGATGTACATGGGAACCAGCGTTCCTTGATAGACTTTGTAAGAAGGACTTGCAGCCTAGCAAGACAATGTGGTGAGCCCCGCTAAGACTATTGCTGTACAAAGAGCTAACATAGTAGCTCCTCAGGAACAGGTATACCACCCTTTAAATAAGGACACAAGTATATTCCCTGAGGGACATTTTTCTTATTTAAATTGTATTCTGAACTCTATTGTATGTTTACTGTCTTATGGCTTACTGCTGTTTGCACTGATTAGTATTGTTAACTGTTCCCTGACGAATGCTAATTTCCACTATATATTGAGCAAGTAAATACTTCATAAACTGTTCCCACCTTGTGCCTTCTGTGCGTTGCATTCGGTCCCCTAAATTACAGAAGAACTATATATGGACCATTATACTGTATGTAGCACTATATGGGGCTTATTATACTGTATGGAGCACTATGAATGACCATTATACTCTATGGATTATTATGTGAGGCCATTATACTATATGGAAGGCAATGCAGGGCCCTGTTATACTGTGGAAAACTAAGAGGGGAACATTATACTATATGAAGCACTTTTGTTGCCATTATACTGTACAGAGCGCTGTGTGGGGACTACAGTTAGAGAATCATACTGTAATTGGGTCACCATTCTTTGTCAGGGAGGGGGATTGAGGGATAATGGGTACAGTAGGGTCTTCATACTGTGCATGTGGAGAGTAATGGGGAGGAATTCACTGTGGGCATATCATACTGTGCTTGGGGGCACAATTCTTTGTTGGGTGATTGAGGGAGGTACAGTAGGGTCATTATACAGTGCATGTGAAGGGTACTTTGGGAGAATTTATTGTTTGAGAATAGTGTTTGGGGCTGTAATTTTTGCATTGTACTTAACCCCTTTACCCCCAAGGGTGGTTTGCATGTTATGGACCGGGCCAATTTTTACAATTCTGACCACTGTCCTTTTATGAGGTTATAACTCTGGAACGCTTCAACGGATCCCGGTGATTCTGACATTGTTTTCTCGTGACATATTGTACTTCATGATAGTGGTAAAATTTCTTTGATAGTACCTGCGTTTATTTGTGAAAAAAACGGAAACATGGCGAAAATTTTGAAAATTTTGCAATTTTCCAACTTTGAATTTTTATGCAATTAAATCACAGAGATATGTCACACAAAATACTTAATAAATAACATTTCCCACATGTCTACTTTACATCAGCACAATTTTGGAACCAAAATTTTTTTTTGTTAGGGAGTTATAAGGGTTAAAAGTTGACCAGCAATTTCTCATTTTTACAACACCATTCTATTTTAGGGACCACATCTCATTTGAAGTCATTTTGAGGGGTCTATATGATAGAAAATACCCAAGTGTGACACCATTCTAAAAGCTGCACCCCTCAAGGTTCTCAAAACCACATTCAAAAAGTTTATTAACCCTTCAGGTGTTTCACAGGAATTTTTGGAATGTTTAAATAAAAATTAACATTTAACTTTTTTTCACAAAAAATTTAATTCAGCTCCAATTTGTTTTATTTTGCCAAGAGTTACAGGAGAAAATGGACCCCAAACCTTGTTGTACAATTTGTCCTGAGTACGCCGATACCCCATAAGTGGAGGTAAACCACTGTTTGGGCGCATGACAGAGCTTGGAAGTGAAGGAGCGCCATTTGACTTTTTAATGCAAAATTGACTGGAATTGAGATGGGACGTCATGTTGCGTTCAGAGAGCCACTGATGTGCCTAAACATTGAAACCCCCCACAAGTGACACCATTTTGGAAAGTAGACCCCCTAAGGAACTTATCTAGAGGTGTGGTGAGCACTTTGACCCACCAAGTGCTTCACAGAAGTTTATAATGCAGAACCGTAAAAATAAAAAATATTTTTTTTTCACAAAAATTATCTTTTCGCCCCAATTTTTTATTTTCCCAATGGTAAGAGAAGAAATTGGAACCAAAAAGTTGTTGCACAATTTGTCCTGAGTACTATGATACCCCATATGTGGGGGTAAACCACTGTTTGGGCGCATGGGAGACCTCGGAAGGGAAGGAGCGCCGTTTGACCTTTCCATGCAAAATTGATAGGAATTGAGATGGGACGCCATATTGCGTTTGAAGAGCCACTGATGTGCCTAAACATTGAAACCCCCCCACAAGTGACACCATTTTGGAAAGTAGACCCCCTAAGGAACTTATCTAGAGGTGTGGTGAGCACTTTGACCCACCAAGTGCTTCACAGAAGTTTATAATGCAGAACCGTAAAAATAAAAAATAATTTTTGTGAAAAAAATGATCTTTTCGCCCCCGATTTTTTATTTTCCCAATGGTAAGAGAAGAAATTGGAATCAAAAAGTTGTTGTACAATTTGTCCTGAGTACGCTGATACCCGATATGTGGGGGTAAACCACTGTTTGGGCGCATGGGAGAGCTCGGAAAGGAAGGAGAGCCGTTTGACTTTTCAATGCAAAATTCACAGGAATTGAGATGAGACGCCATGTTGCGTTTGGAGAGCCACTGATGTGCCTAAATATTGAAACCCCCCACAAGTGACACCATTTTGGAAAGTAGACCCCCTAAGGAACTTATCTAGATGTGTGGTGAGCACTTTGACCCACCAAGAGCTTCACAGAAGTTTATAATGCAGAGCCGTAAAAATAAAACAAAAATTTTTTCCCACAAATATTATTTTTTAGCCCCCAGTTTTGTATTTTCCCAAGGGTAACAGGAGAAATTGGACCCCAAAATTTGTTGTCCAATTTGTCCTGAGTGCGCTGATACCCCATATGTGGGGGGGAACCACCGTTTGGGCGCATGGGAAGGCTCGGAATGGAAGGAGCGCCATTTGAAATACAGACTTAGATGGAATGGTCTGCAGGCGTCACATTGCATTTGCAGAGCCCCTAATGTACCTAAACCGTAGAAACCCCCCACAAGTGACCCCATATTGGAAACTAGACCCCCAAAGGAACTTATCTAGATGTGTTGTGAGAACTTTGAGCCCCCAAGTGTTTCACTACAGTTTCTAACGCAGAGCGGTGAAAATAAAAAAAAAATTCCCCCCAAAATTATTTTTTAGCCCCCAGTTTTGTATTTTCTCGAGGGTAACAGGAGAAATTGGACCCCAAAATTTGTTGTGCAATATGTCCTGAGTGCGCTGATACCCCATATGTGGGGGGAACCACCGTTTGGGCGCATGGGAAGGCTCGGAAGGGAAGGAGCGCCATTTGAAATACAGACTTAGATGGAATGGTCTGCAGGCGTCACATTGCGTTTGCAGAGCCCCTAATGTACGTAAACAGTAGAAACCCCCCACAAGTGACCCCATATTGGAAACTAGACCCCCAAAGGAACTTATCTAGATGTGTTGTTAGAACTTTGAGCCCCCAAGTGTTTCACTACAGTTTATAACGCAGAGCCGTGAAAATTAAAAAAATCTTTTTTTTCCCACAAAACTTATTTTTTAGCCCCCAGCTTTGTATTTTCCCAAGGGTAACAGGAGAAATTGGACCCCAAAAGTTGTTGTCCAATTTGTCCTAAGTATGCTGATACCCCATATGTTGGGGTGAACTCCTGTTTGGGCACACGGGAAGGGAAGGAGCACTGTTTTACTTTTTCAACGCAGAATTGGCTGGAATTGAGTTCGGACGCCATGTCGCGTTTGGAGAGCCCCTGATGTGTCTAAACAGTGGAAACCCCCCAATTATAACTGAAACCCTAACCCAAACACACCCCTAACCCTAATTCCAACGGTAACCCTAACCACACCTCTAACCCAGACACACCCCTAATCCTAATCCCAACCGCAAATGTAATCCAAACCCTAACCCTAACTGTAGCCCCAACCCTAACTGTAGCCTTAACCCTAAATGTAGCCTTAACCCTAACTGTAGCCTTAACCCTAGCCCTAACCCTAGCCCTAACCCTAGCCCTAACCCTAGTCCTAACCCTAGCCCTAACCCTAGCCCCAACCGTAGCCCTAACCCTACCCCTAACCCTAACCCTAGCCCTAACCCTAGCCCTGGCCCTAACCCTAGCCCTAGTCCTAACCCTAGCCCTAACCCTAGCCCTAACCCTAACCCTACCCCTAACCCTAACCCTAGCCCTAACCCTAGCCCTAACCCTAACCCTAGCCCTAACCCTAACCCTAGCCCTAGCCCTAACCCTAATGGGAAAATGGAAATAAATACATTTTTAATTTTTTTTATATTTTTCCCTAACTAAGGGGGTAATGAAGGGGGGTTTGATTTACTTTTATAGCGGGTTTTTTAGCGGATTTTTATGATTGGCAGCCGTCACTCACTGAAAGACGCTTTTTATTGCAAAAAATATTTTTTGCGTTACCACATTTTGAGAGCTATAATTTTTCCATATTTGAGTCCACAGAGTCATGTGAGGTCTTGTTTTTTGTGGGACGAGTTGACGTTTTTATTGGTAACACTTTCGGGCACGTGACATTTTTTGATCGCTTTTTATTCCGATTTTTGTGAGGCAGAATTAGCAAAAACCAGCTATTCATGAATTTCTTTTGGGGGAGGCGTTTATACCATTCCGCGGTTGGTAAAATTGATAAAGCAGTTTTATTCTTCGGGTCAGTACGATTACAGCGACACCTCATTTATATCATTTTTTTAATGTTTTGGCACTTTTATACGATAAAAATTATTTTATAGAAAAAATAATTATTTTTGCATCACTTTATTCTGAGGACTATAACTTTTTTATTTTTTCGCTGATGATGCTGTATGGCGGCTCACTTTTTGCGGGACAAGATGACGCTTTCAGCGGTACCATGGTTATATATATCTGTCTTTTTGATCGCGTGTTATTCCACTTTTTGTTCGGCGGTATGATAATAAAGCGTTGTTTTTTGCCTCATTTTTTTTTTTCTTACGGTGTTTACTGAAGGGGTTAACTAGTGGGCCTGTTTTATAGGTCGGGTCGTTACGGACGCGGCGATACTAAATATGTGTACTTTTATTGTTTTTTTTTTTTTTATTTAGATAAAGAAATGTATTTATGGGAATAATATTTTTTTTTTTTTTCATTATTTAGGATTTTGTTTTTTTTTTTTTTTTTTTTTTACACACTTGTAAAAATTGTTTTTTACTTTTTTACTTTGTCCCAGGGGGGGACAATACAGATCGGTGATCTGCCAGTTTGCATAGCACTCTGACAGATCACCGATCTGTCAAACAGCACTGCAGCGTTACCAAGTGCCTGCTCTGAGCAGGCACTTGGTAAGCCACCTCCCTCCCTGCAGGACCCGGATCTGCGGCCATCTTGGATCTGGGACTTTCTGCAGGGAGGAGGTGAGAGACCCCCGGAGCAACGCGATCACATCGCGTTGCTGCGGGGGTCTCAGGGAAGCCCGCAGGGAGCCCCCTCCCTGCGGGAAGCTTACCTGCACCGCCGGCACATCGCGATCATGTTTGATCGCGGTGTGCCGGGGGTTAATGTGCCGGGGGCGGTCCGTGACCGCTCCTGGCACATAGTGCCGGATGTCAGCTGCGATAAGCAGCTGACACCCGGCCGCGATCGGCGGCGCTCCCCCTGTGAGCGCGGCCGATCGCCTATGACGTACTATTCCGTCCGTGGGAAGTAAAGCCCACCCCACATGGACGGAATAGTACGTCTGATGGCAGAAAGGGTTTAACACAGATTTCAGAAATGTGTCACTTATTAGGTTGTATGCTGTTGTTTCCGTACGAGGAATGTTTTACCACCAGGAGATTACCACTTCCCAAACAAGGTGTGCCAAGTGGACTGACTACACCCTCGTCTCTGAAAAGTAGCTCACTCTCAATAGACAATGTACACAGAGCCTGGTGTGAGTGGGGTTAGCTTTCTGAGCTCCGCTACAAGCAACCTCCAAAAACTGATTGTTTCACAACTGCTTCACCCAGTAAATTAAGTGATACATCATTGAAATCAGGGTCTCTTTCCCTACATAACGCTGCTCTATATTAGCAAAAACATGTGACAAATTTCCTTTAAGTCATTTTGTGGAAAGGAGTTAAAGGGAATCTGTCACCCCCAAAATCAACGGTGAGCTAAGCCCACCGGCATCAGAGGCTTATCTACTGCATTCTGTAATGCTGTAGATAAGCCCCGATGTATCCTAAAAGATGAGAAAAAAAGGTTAGATTATATCTTCACCTGGGGGGCGGTCCGATCCGATGGGCGTCACGGTCCGGGTTCGGCACCTCCCATCTTCCTATGATGACGTCCTCTTCTGGTCTTCACACTGCAGCTCCGGCGCAGGCGTACTGATTTGCCCTATTGAGGGCAGAGCAAAATACTGCAGTGCGCAGGTGCCGGGAAAGGTCAGAGAGGCCCGACACCTGCGCACTGCAGTACTTTGCTCTGCCCTCAACAGGACAGACAAAGTATGCCTGTGCCGGAGCCACAGCATGAAGACAAGAAGAGGACGTCATCTGAAGATAGGAGGCCCCGGACCAGACCAGCAGCGGGAACGCCCCTGGGTGAGTATAACATAACCTCTTTTTCTCATCTTTTAGTATACATCGGGGGCTTATCTACAGCATTAGGCCGGCGTCACACTCAGCGTATAAAAATATGGTCCATAATTTACGGCCGTAATACGCAGAAAAGTCCCCAAAATAGTGGTCCGTATCTCCTCCGTAGGCAGGGTGTGTCAGCGTATTTTGCGCATGGCATTCTCCATATGTAATCCGTATGGTATCCGTACTGCGAGATTTTCTCGCAGGCTTGCAAAACCCGACATACGGACATACAATGGATCCATGTTGTCAAAAAATCGTAACAACATATATACTGTCTCTCTCTCTCTCTCTCTCTCTCTCTCTATATATATATATATATGTCAGTAGACACATATATGTATATATATTATTACTTCATACAGCGCTAGATAGCTTTAAAGCCGGTAATTCAATTGCCGGCTTTTGCTATCTCCTTCCTAAACCCGACATGATATGAGACATGGTTTACGTACAGTAAACCATGTCATGTCCCCATTTTTTTTTTTGCATATTCCACACTACTAATGTTAGTAGTGTGTATGTGCAAAATTTGGGCGCTCTAGCTATTAAATTAAAGGGTTAAATGGCGGAAAAAATTGGCGTGGGCTCCCGTGTAATTTTCTCCGCCAGAATGGTAAAGCCGGTGACTGAGGGCAGATATTAATAGCCTGAAGAGGGTCCATGGTTATTGGCCCCCCCTGGCTAAAAACATCTGTCCCCAGCCACCCCAGAAAAGGCACATCTGGAAGATGCGCCTAATCTGGCACCTGGCCACTCTCTTCCCACTCCCGTGTAGCGGTGGGATATGGGGTAATGAAGGGTTAATGTCACCTTGCTATTGTAAGGTGACATTAAGCCAGATTAATAATGGAGAGGCGTCAATTATGACACCTATCCATTATTAATCCAATAGTCTGAAATGGTTAAAAAAACACAAACACATTATTACAAAGTCTTTTAATGAAATAAAACACAGGTTATTGGAATATTTTATTATCCTGGTAATCCACCTGAAGACCCTCGCTCTGTAACAAAGGAAAAATAAAAAAACAACAATATCTCATACCTTCCGATGATCTGTCATGTCCCACGATGTAAATCCATCTGAAGGGGTGACATTTTTTTACAGGCAGGAGCTCTGCTAATGCAGCTGTGCTCCTAGCTGTAAAACCCCAGCGAATGAATGTAAAGTAGGTCAATGACCTGTAGTTACCTTCAGTCGCGGTGATGCGCCCTCTGCTGGATGTCCTTCGAGCATGGGAAAAAAATCAGAAAAGTTCCCTGGCTCGAGTTCATATGAGGACAACCAGCAGAGGGCGCATCACCACGACTGAAGGTAACTACAGGTCATTGACCTACTTTACATTCATTCGCTAGCAATCCGTATTTTCAGCACCTCTCTTACGTCCGTAAAACATGGTAGTGTGACGCCGGCCTTACAGAATGCTGTTGATAAGCCCCTGATGCTGGTGGGCTTACCTCACCATCGATTTTGGGGGTGACAGATTCCCTTTAATAAACCATAAGAAGATGTTTACAAATGCTTAAAACTTAAAACAATCCATATGGCAATACATACACACAGTTCATCTGACTGGTTTTGATAGATAAATAAGTAATGAATAAATGCTCTATGTATAAAGAAAACATTGATAGTTTGCTGTAGTTAATCATTAGATGATTTGCTATGTTTATTAGGTTGTTATAAATATCTATACCACTGTTGGGAGCTATTTGAATCACAGAAAGAAAATGTCATACTTACCAATACCTGGTTACAATACCAATACAATGCAGGATGCAGTATGGCTCCAATGATATATGGTGGAGGTAACACAGGGCAAAAAATGCTGATAAACAATCATTCATTCACCTATCACCTATATGTGGCTGTATACTTATATGCTCCTACAACAAACATAATAACTACACTGAATTAACTACACTGAAATTGCTTTCTTTTTCCAAAAAGATTATTTTCGGTATTTATTCAGTTATTTACAAAATGCAACAAACCGGTTGAACTGTTTGTACGTATTCACACATGCATTGGTTTTCGAAATTAATTTTTTAAAATTATAATCCTATTCTTAAAGTATGGTAGTGAGCGAATCTATTTTCACTCATCGATATCATTTTATGCTTTTGTCATCCATCCATCTTTAGATGTATAACAATGTTTCCTATGGTTTATTGTCATGACAAAGGGATCAGTTTCCTCCTAAAACACATTGTTATTTCACCAATGGAAATAAAACTTGTTTCCCTTTCTTCGGATCAAGATCTGAATTATTTCAAGGGCATCAAGAGACAACACTTTTTTTTTACCTTTATCTGCTTGATATTACATCAGTATATCATCTGTAATACTTTGATATTTCAAAAGGGGTGAATACTGTATTTATTTCTTTATTCTTTTGTACTTTAAATCAAAAAGCAATTCCGATGATATACTCATGACATACTAATACAATATTGTCAAACAACACAATACAGTGTGGGCCTTTTATATGGATACACCTGGGTGGGCCATGTATATGGATACACCTAAATAAAATGGGAATGGTTGGTGATATCAACTTTCAGTTTGTGGCACATTAGTGTAAGGGAAGAGGAAAACTTTTCAAGATGGGTGGTGACCATGGTGGCCATTTTGAAGTCGACCATTTTTTTATGCAACTTTATAAATGTCCCACCCAGGTGTATCCATATAAATGGCCCACCCTGTGTTAGGGCTAGCGGAACGCACCGAGTAATGAGAGATAGATACGAGGTGTCCTCGCTGGCAGAGATACCTGCTGCTAAGTAATGGCAGATAAACACTGAGCTCACACGTGGGTTAACCTCACCCCGTGTGAATTGTAAGCGACCTCTGTTGCTTCACAGAGTCGCGCTGTAAAAAGAAAACTATTACCCTAACTGGGGTTGTGCTTGCTCTGGGACTCTTCTGTGCTAACCGCACACATGAAGGAACCAGATGTTAAGCCAAGGCTAATTGCCACCACTGATGCTAGCTGCCTGCCTGAGTGTACAGCCCCAGAGCTAAGCAGACTCTCCACATATGACTGAATGGTAGAGTATCCACTGGCAACAGCCAAACACAATTGATACTAGCGCATGGCCGTGTGGCCATGCAAACCTTTTATAGTTGCAGCTTCTTCAGGACCTTCCTAGTGGACCAATATGAGCTGCTAAAGGACCTGAGCATGTAACCCCCGACCTCCAATGAGAGGTCTTCTGTTGGGCATGCTCAGAAGGAGAAAAGCAGGACTTAGTCCCAGAAGCGTCTGCTCGCCGCTGACCAGTACTGGCTACAATGGCTGAGCCTGGAAGGGCTGCAGTAACCAAGAGCACAGTATCTGCCTGAGCCAGACGCTGGGACCGACATCTCCACTGAGCAGGCTCCACTGTGGCTGGAGAAGAATGGGAGACCACAGAGGAGGTTGTTCAAGATTCCCCCTGTGCAGCGGCGGCAGTGCCAGGTATTGAGGTGAGAGACTTGCACGAGTTTCTTGCATTGCACTCGCAAGTGTGACCCTGGCGTAATAGTGAATCAAAAGTCGAGGCGGCACTCTAAAGGATAGTAAAATGAAAGTGGATATATTCACAAAAAAATGGTTTTGGTGAACAAATCCTCATTCGTTTCAGCTCAATCTTTTGGAGTGCTGCCTCGGCATTTCAGCCAATTTATAAATGAAATATGTATACTTTTTATGAAGCTCTCTTGGAAACATTGAAACGCCTTGAATATTGTTGATAGCTATAATACTTACATGACTAATTAATATATTAATAATACTTTGATAAGAGTAAGTTGACAAAATTCTATATCTCCATAATATTCTACTGTTACAGAAAAATGGCACACAAAACGTATGATCCATCAATTTCCTAAATTATCAATAAAATTACATGGCACTGATTTTTTATTTTTCATTTCTGTCACCTCTACAGGATTGTGACTTCATTCTGGAAAATTAGTCACAAGCAAAATAGATATTTAACACATTAAAGGTGAAAATTATGTCAAATGAGGAAGCGTGACGTGCTTGAAGCTTCGTTAATTTATCACAAGGTATAAATAGAATGTATTAATATCTGAAAATTATGTGAAAATAAGCAACAACAGTGTACAGGAGTCGTCTGCTGATGAGAACACTCATGTGTGTGTCATGAGTGTTAATGTCACCTGCACCGTCACACATTTCTATTCAGGAACTGTTTAGCCAATAGACCAGGGTCTGCTTATGGCTTTTAAAAACAATTAAATTGTTTGATCACTTTAACCCCTGAATGATGAAGCCTGAAGGTTCGTCCGGCTCTGCTCAGTTCCATATTGGAAGATGAACTGGGAAGATGACATCCTGATACTTGCTGGACTGGATGAGAAAATCACATTTATTTCCTACCTGTAGTAGTCAAATAAACTACCCACAGAATGCACATACATCCCAGAGATGACACCTGCCACTAACCTCCAGATATACAAGTGATCGAACCAGAACTCTTTTATGACCAATCATTCTTATGTGTTTTTGCCAATCCTTATTTTTTTTCTCTTAACGTTGCTCTGAGGTGTTGTTTTATTTCTTTATTCATCATGAAATGTCATATTTTTTTTACATATTTCTTTATTTCTTTTTATATTGATTATATTTTTCACTAAATATATTGTTAAATTAATTCTTCAGATTATTATTGCCATGTACCTACTTAATATGTAAACAGGAAAAGCACAAAGCACAAAAGCTGTTCTGCCCTGTATGCACACATGGATTTTTCCTCTCTGAACCCTGTTCACACAGGTAATATACAGATGATCAGGTTTTTAAATACATCAGATAGGGATTGCATACATTAGTTAGGACTGCTCTGATATGGGTATACCGTGAAGATTGGTAGAGCAGCTTAGTATACATTTTTTGCAAAAAACGTATCAACCAAATACCCTGTTATTTACATCTTTTACTAGCACTTGCGGATTACTGCAAACATTTTTTCAAACTGAGTGTTTTTGGTTTTACCATTCTCTTTTGTGTCTTCAGGTTTCTTGGTGGTGTGTGAACATGTTCTTACAGACTTGTTCACTGTGCAAGTAGCCCATGTGTTCCTGTTTCCATGATTGTTCTCTTGTGTCTACAAGACTGGGGAGTTCCACCACTCCTCTTGGGCTAGCTGCACAAAAGCTGTTCTGCCCTGTATGCACACATGGATTTTTCCTCTCTGAACCCTGTTCACACAGGTAATATACAGATGATCAGGTTTTTAAATACATCAGATAGGGATTGCATACATTAGTTAGGACTGCTCTGATATGGGTATACCGTGAAGATTGGTAGAGCAGCTTAGTATACATTTTTTGCAAAAAACGTATCAACCAAATACCCTGTTATTTACATCTTTTACTAGCACTTGCGGATTACTGCAAACATTTTTTCAAACTGAGTGTTTTTGGTTTTACCATTCTCTTTTGTGTCTTCAACCTACTTAATATGTGCAGCTTTTATTTTATGTAATGAATGCAAAATAAAAAATATTTTTTTCTTTGTAATTACTTTTTTTGCATTCCTGTGGGTGGGACATTTTTGTCAGCAATTTTTTCATTTTTTGTATGCGTTTTCATGGTATATCTCTCATGGTGTGATAATAGATGCCTGTATGATATTTCATATTCATTTTTATTCTTAAGTTTATCACTGGCTTTCTATATGAGCCACAGTTATGGGAAAGGCGGCCCATTACAGTGACTGAATCATTGGCAGAGCTGGTCCAGGTCTGCTGAGCCCAGCCAGTTTTGCTATGTGGTGCAGGTGAGTCGCCCGCCAGGGCAGTGGGGTACTCGGTACTGGGTCCGGTACTTAAAGGGGATTTCACGGTGGCTGCGACCCGATCCGTGGCCCTGGACATCCAATTAAAAGGGGAAAGTCTTTTAAGGGGATTTGGTAATAAAGTTTGTGTTCGTGATGCCACCTGTGAGCTTCAGTCAGAGGGGACCGACGCTGCTTAAAGGGGTCCTCTGGGGTGATGTTACTGCATCATAGATGGTGACGGTTCCCACAGGTGAAGTGGGGTCGCCAGGGCTCCCGGTGTGCTAGGCAGAGATGATGTATGCCAGCAAATAAATGGAGGACACAGAGTTGTAATGTCTTTACCTGGTTTATTGGTTGTAAGCAGTCCACAGTCCAGGGTACCAGGAACAGGTGGTGATGTGGTCCGGCTGGCCTGGAGGCATTGGGGGATCCATCTCTCACATGAGGTCATAAGCCTTCCTACTTGCACTTGTATGCGAGGTCCCTGCTGACTGTAGCTTGCTGGCAAAGTCCTCTCTCTCCTGTCCAAGGACAGTTACCTGTATGATGGGCAGTGTGAGCCTTTTTATAGGGTCTCTATCACGACTCGGGCTCTTAGTGTACTGCTGCACCTTTAGGTGTGAATGAGGGCAAATTACATAAAGTTCTATGCCCTCCAGTTCTGTAGTGCGACCTAGAGTACAACACAGCCTCAGGCTCCCGGTGCCCGGTTCCTGTGCTTCGGCTCTGAGGGTGACCGGTCACAGTTCCCCTCTGAGCCCCTTTCCTTCTCCTGTTGCTTGTTTTCTCTGATGCTTCACTACATTCAACCCCTCGGGTTCACTTCCTTTCCTGGAGCTGCAGCTCAGTCCTGGCTGCATGGCTCCGTGGTCTGCTCTCCATTCCTCTCCCTGCACTGTCTGCTCCAGACTGATCTAACTCCTCCTCCAGACCAGAACACTTAAAGCTGGAGAAGCTCCCCTGAATCTGGTTCAAAGCTCCCCCTTCGGGCTTGGATTCAGAATGTGTTGTATGTAGGTGCGTTACCAGATAAAGGGAATCCTCCTTGCCTCCAAGCATGATAATGCCCTCCCCGAAAGGAAGGCAACATCACTGTTACAACTGGTTACCTGGTTACACTGACGTTGGATTGTCATGTAAGTGCTCAGTCTAATTGAAGCATTGGCATTGATTATGCTTCTAGTTTCTATATAGCATTCATTGACTGCTATGTAGATAGTTGGTGAATATAGAATGTAGGAGCACTAAAGCAGTGTTCTCAACAGACATCACAACAGACATGACACCAGCACAGCCTGCTAGCAAAAGAGAGTGCTATGTAGACTAGAGATCAGAGCTGTCAGATCGCTCTGCATATGAAGATCTTTCCTTTTATTTCCATTTTTTTCCTTCAGGTTGTTAGGCGTTGGGATTCTCCTGCTGCATTGGATAGATCCCAAGCCTCATTTGCCACTTCAGTCTCCATTCAGGTTCGGCCGCTGAAGGTGCTGCTGAGCATAGATGTCAGTCCCAGGGTCTTGTTCAGGCTCATGGTGTATGCGTGGTTACTGCTGGCTCTCCAGCCAAGCCCTTAGTAACCAGTAATATTCAGGGACACTGCGGCACTATGGAGTCTAAGTCCAGAGATCACCGTACTGAGCATGTCCGTGACGTGGCGTCTTCTCATTGGTGGTCGGACGACAGCTGCTCTGGTGATGTGGCAGTGCCAGATTGGTCCATGGGCAAGGTACTGTCCAACTGGACGTGAGCCTACTGTATAAGAGGTTCCCAGAGGTGCACGCCAGTCCGCTAGTATCATTTGTGTGTGGCTATGTGACTGAATACCCTTCCACTCTGTCTGCAAGTGTTGTATGTCTGTCTAAGCTTCTGGACTGCACATGTAGGCAGGCAGCTAGCATCAGTTGGGGGAAATTAGCCACTTGGCTTAGCATCTGTTACCTACATGTGTGTGGTTAGCACAGTAGAGTTTCAGAGCAAGCTCAACCATAGTCAGGGTATTATGCTCAAAGCATCTGTTTCGTCTCTGTGTGCGAGTAACACAGCTGAGTCGCAGAGCATCTGTTCCGTTTCTGTGTGCAGGTGACACGGCTCTGTTGCAGAGCATCTGTTTCGTTTCTGTGTGCAAGTTCATTTCACAGGCTTGTCCTGTGCCGTTTAACAGGACAAAGCACTTAGTGTAATGTGCTGCTGCAGTGCAGCATAGAGCAACCTCCACCAGGGGGTGCTGGTTAAGGAAAAGAGGTTGTACACAGCGCAGCAACACTGAACAACAACACAGGTGTCACAGGTAATGAAAGGGTCGTCAGACAAGCCAAGGTCATGCACGGAGATAGCAGCGCGGTACAGAAGGGGAGAGCAGAGAATAGTCGGTGACAAGCAAGTAGTCAGAGCCTACCGGGAACGTGGTAACCAAAACGTGAGATGTAAGATGGAGTCGGGTACAAGCCAGAGGTCAGAATAAGTCATAAACGGGTGCAGGCAGACAGAGGCAAAAGTAACACTAGTACAAGTATTCAAGTCACATGCTCAAACCATGCAGCATGAACTATAGCTGACACTGGCCCACAGGCTGCAGCAGACTTAAATAGCTCAGCCAGCTTCAAAGTGAGGCAGAGGGGATTAACTCCCACATGACCAGTCCAGAGATAAGATAGCTGAACATAAACTCAGAACTGAATCATGACACTTAGTACTCGTTTGTACTGTTCCTTCCTGTGGATTAACAGAGTTTGGAACTCAGTGTCCTGTTCACACTGAGTGGCATTAACCCAGTGTGTACGGGTAATCGCTTGCCGTGTATTCTGTCATTATTCACAAGCAGCAGTTTTCTATCTCTGCTCGGTGGACCCCGGGGTGCGATTGTGCTTTATTATCCATTTTATTTAGCATAATCCGCCAACCCTAACACATGTCCTCTTCTTTTATTACCACAGCAGGTGGTCTACTTTGACGGGATAGTTTAAGTTGCAACTTTTCCATACTTGCAAGTGCTTTAGTGGCATTTTGATTAAAGGAAAGCTTGTGTAAAGTGCTGCAGAGCGGTAGTTATGATCAAATTGCTGTCCAGTTACTCTTTGGTACTATAAATTGTCCTAGTGTGATGTCAGGTGCAGGGTACATCACATTTACTTGTAAGCCCCAGGCCTCCACTGCCTCCAGGCTTCTGCCCTCAGGAACCACCACACAATTCAGGGGACACTAAGTTCCTTAAAAACAGGCAAACGTTTCCTGGTCAATTCAAGTTCACCAGGTGATGACATGTGGGATAGTAGTTAGCAATTCGCCTTCTTCCTTCCTAAGTACAGTACCTCTTCAGCCCTGCCACTCATTTGTTCTTGACAACCCATAAGCCTGCTGATTCCATCAACCTCAAGGATCTCCTGTCCACTTCAGCATTGCACCCGGGTGAGGCCAGCTGCCCCCCACATAATTCCTCATCCACTGACCTCAAGATGTCAGAAGACCAGGTTTACTCCTTAGTACCTGGCCCAAGCCCTGGGCTCCAGACTTTACTGGAATGTCCATCGGGGATATCAGTACGGCCTCCCACTGCCTCAACATTGGTCCATGCTGCCCCTAGCAATCAATTGCTCCTGAACTTGATCTTGTCACTGCAATTCTCTAACCACACACTATCATAATGTGCCCCCCTTTTTATCAACACTAGTTCCCACTCACTTAGCTAGTTCTATCATTAACTATTTCTTATCCTATAGACTAAACCTATTGTTCTTATCCACTGTCCTATTCTGTTACTAAACCACTTACTATATAAACCATACTGATGCTATCCTAAACTAATCCTGTGCTTATCCTGCAATATTCTCTATTCATATTATACATTAACACTTTATATGACACATATGCTGCATATTACCATAATACATTACATCACTATCACATGAAAAACTGCATGACACTGTACATATAGCAAAATTATTTGTCTTCAAGGGCAGGGCAGGGTAAGACAGTCTCCATCTCTACACTTGTGGAAATAAAATCTCTTTTTTGTTAAATTTATTATTTAATCTGTGCTATTTCCAATAACTAGCATTATCCCATCTCAGCTGATAGTGTTTTTATTTCACATTGAGTAATAGTGGGTTTAAAGTTTAACACTTACATTGTGTAAGAAATAATTCATGGCAGTATAGATGTGAGTCTCTCAATATTTTTAGAATAGGTCTCATTATTGCTTGCACTTGCACAGTATTGCCTGCACAAAAATGTTTCAAAATTGTCTTCATTTATTTTATAATGAGTTTGCAGAACTTTTAGATGAGCAATGATCTTGATATGTTGGTGCAGCTAAAGGTCTTTGCAACATAATCAATACTGTCAAAACTGCTTCACCTGTTGTACCTTGCGAAGAACTAGCGGGTGCCCCACAATGAAAGCTATCCTCAATAGGGGATGCCCCACAATGAAATACATCCTCCCTAGGGGGTGCTCCACAATAAAAGCCATCATCACTAGGGGGTGCCCCACAATGAAAGCCAGCCTAATAGTCTAAGAAGCACTGCTCTAGAAAAACAAAAGAAAAGCCCTCCAGTATGCAGTTGTTATTTGAATGCAACACAAAATACAATGTGTAAGGTTTATAATAGTTATCTTTAATAAACTGCAACATGAACAGCATAAAAAATAATAAAAACATACAAATTCAGATTGTGTTATCAACATATTGTAATGATAGCCTTAAATAAGAAATACTGATGATGGTAAAAGTCAAATAGACACTACAAATTTGTAAATGGTGGCACAGTTTTTATAAATCAGAATGAATTGTCATCTAAGCATTATTTGTCCTATTTGATCAGTAAAGTAGCTGAAATCTCTGATTGAAAGCAGCATTCCAGCATTTTCAATTGCTCATATGGTGCAGTATAGGCTATTATTAGACAATAAAGGAGAGGCTTTAGTGTATGCCTTAAGTATTCTTATTATAGTTGACTAGCTATTGAACCCGTTCTATGCCCGGGTGGCTAGCATTTATATTGGTATATGGTCTCCATCCTGTCATGTGCTGCTCCATCCTGCGTCCCCATCCTGTCATGTGCTGCTCCATCCTGCGTCCCCATCCTGTCATGTGCTGCTCCCATCCTGCGCCTCCATTCTGTCATGTGCTGCTCCCATCCTGCGCCTCCATCCTGCGTCCCCATCCTGTCATGTGCTGCTCCCATCCTGCGCCTCCATTCTGTCATTTGCTGCTCCCATCCTGTCATGTGCTGCTCCCATCCTGCGCCCCCATTCTGTCATGTGCTGCTCCCATCCTGCGCCCCCATTCTGTCATGTGCTGCTCCCATCCTGCGCCCCAGTTCTGTCATGTGCTGCTCCCATCCTGCGCCCCCGTTCTGTCATGTGCTGCTTCCATCCTGCACCCCTGTTCTGTCATGTGCTGCTCCCATCCTGCGCCCCCGTCCTGTCATGTGCTCCTCCCATCCTGCACCCCCATTCTGTCATGTGCTGCTCCCATCCTGCGCCTCCATTCTGTCATGTGCTGCTCCCATCCTGCACCCCCGTTCTGTCATGTGCTGCTTCCATCCTGCACCCCCGTTCTGTCATGTGCTGCTCCCATCCTGCACCCCCGTTCTGTCATGTGCTGCACCCCCGTTCTGTCATGTGCTGCTTCCATCCTGCGCCCCCGTTCTGTCATGTGCTGCTCCCATCCTGCGCCTCCGTTCTGTCATGTGCTGCTCCCATCCTGCACCCCCGTTCTGTCATGTGCTGCTCCCATCCTGCACCCCTGTTCTGTCATGTGCTGCTCCCATCCTGCACCCCCGTTCTGTCATGTGCTGCTTCCATCCTGCGCCCCCGTTCTGTCATGTGCTGCTCCCATCCTGCGGCACAGTTCTTTAATTTGCTGCTCCCATTCATATGCCCCATACGCTGCTCCATAAGATGCTCCATAGTATATGCCCCGTATCAGATGGCGTAAGTAACAAATAGCTGTGGCATGAAGTGCCACAGCCTCATGCCACAGCAATTTGTTACTTGCGCCACCTGATTCCTTTCCGCCGCTATTTTCTTGGTCCTCCTGCTGGCGGAATCGGCGCCTGCGCAGTCCGCGCTTTCCGGCGCCATTTTCTTGAAGACACACTAAGGCGCGGTTTCCGGCAGCAGGACCAAGAAAATGGCGGCGGAAAGGAATCAGGTGGCGTAAATAACAAATTTCTGTGGCATGAAGTGCCACAGCTTCATGCCACAGCAATTTGTTACTTACTTGTTACTTACCATTTTCTTCGTCCTCCTGCTGCCGGAAGACACACCTGCAGTGCGCAGATGCCGCCATTTTCTTTGTCCTGTGTCTTCAAGAAAATGGCGCCGGAAAGCGCGGACTGCGCAGGTGCCGATTCCGGAAGCAGGAATCGGCGCCTGTGCAGTCCGCGCTTTCTGGCGCTATTTTCTTGAAGACACACTGCAGTGCGCAGGTGCCGCCATTATCTTTGTCCTGCTGCCGGAATCGGCACCTGCGCACTGCAGTGTGTCTTCAATAAAATGGCGCCGGAAAGTGCAGACTGCGCAGGCGCCGATTCCTGCTGCTGGGATCGGCGCCTGCGCAGTCCGCGCTTTCCGGCGCCATTTTCTTGAAGACACACTCCGGCTCCTCTGCCTGTGACTGGTCAGTCAGAGGGCGGCGCCGGCGCGCATTAAGCGCATCATCGCGCCCTCTGAACTGTGAACGTCACAGCAGAGGACCCGGGAGACGGAGCCGCACGCAGCGCTGGAACGGGGGACAGGTGAATATACTTACCCTCCTGGCGGTCCCTGACTCTCTGGTGGAGATCGCGGTGTGCGTTCAGTGTTTACGCATACCGCGATCTCCTGGGAGCGTCACTCTGTGGGGGCCAGACTGCGCCGGCGCTTGCGCTTGCGCAGTCTATAAAGGCTTCGGACAGAGTGACGCTCCCAGCGTTATATTATAGATGTGCCACATGTAAGTTGTCTACCAAATTAATACTTTCTTCCCTCTGATATGGTTCCCCTAAAGCAGACTATGTTTTCCATTATGAAGACCATCCTGATTGGATACAACTTGTAGCTGTGTGTTGGTGTTAACTAAGTACCATAGCTAATTCACTTGTACTATTACTATTTACTCTTTTACTTACTGCAGAGTATTTTCTCATTGTTTTAATCTATGTTTTGCCTCTGGTAAATGGCCACAGTGTGAATGTTCACCTACACATTGCACTTATTCCAACATGTTTGTTGTGTATTTTGGCTAAAATATACCGGTAAACAAATTCCTTATATATTCTTCAACCCTGTAGTGTTGGTGGCGAAAATAGAGGTGTCAGTCCTTGTGGGGTGCACTTACAGTGGGGCAAAAAAGTATTTAGTCAGTCAGCAATAGTGCAAGTTCCACCACTTAAAAAGATGAGAGGCATCTGTAATTTACATCATAGGTAGACCTCAACTATGGGAGACAAACTGAGAAAAAAAAATCCAGAAAATCATATTGTCTGTTTTTTTAACATTTTATTTGCATATTATGGTGGAAAATAAGTATTTGGTCAGAAACAAAATTTCATCTCAATACTTTGTAATATATCCTTTGTTGGCAATGACAGAGGTCAAAAGTTTTCTGTAAGTCTTCACAAGGTTGCCACACACTGTTGTTGGTATGTTGGCCCATTCCTCCATGCAGATCTCCTCTAGAGCAGTGATGTTTTTGGCTTTTCGCTTGGCAACACGGACTTTCAACTCCCTCCAAAGGTTTTCTATAGGGTTGAGATCTGGAGACTGGCTAGGCCACTCCAGGACCTTGAAATGCTTCTTACGAAGCCACTCCTTCTTTGCCCTGGCGGTGTGCTTTGGATCATTGTCATGTTGAAAGACCCAGCCACGTTTCATCTTCAATGCCCTTGCTGATGGAAGGAGGTTTGCACTCAAAATCTCACGATACATGGCCCCATTCATTCTTTCATGTACCCGGATCAGTCGTCCTGGCCCCTTTGCAGAGAAACAGCCCCAAAGCATGATGTTTCCACCACCATGCTTTA
Organism: Ranitomeya imitator; assembly: GCF_032444005.1. Lineage (NCBI taxonomy): Eukaryota > Metazoa > Chordata > Amphibia > Anura > Dendrobatidae > Ranitomeya > Ranitomeya imitator. The sequence continues at coordinate 115,709,108 of NC_091289.1, forward strand.
CAGTAGGTATGGTGTTTGATGGATGCAACTCAGTATTCTTTTTCCTCCAAACATGACAAGTTGTGTTTCTACCAAACAGTTCCAGTTTGGTTTCATCAGACCATAGGACATTCTCTGAAAACTCCTCTGGATCATCCAAATGCTCTCTAGCAAACTTCAGACGGGCCCGGACATGTACTGGCTTAAGCAGTGGGACACGTCTGGCACTGCAGGATCTGAGTCCATGGTGGCGTAGTGTGTTACTTATGGTAGGCCTTGTTACATTGGTCCCAGCTCTCTGCAGTTCATTCACTAGGTCCCCCTGCGTGGTTCTGGGATTTTTGCTCACCGTTCTTGTGATCATTCTGACCCCACGGGGTGGGATTTTGCGTGGAGCCCCAGATCGAGGGAGATTATCAGTGGTCTTGTATGTCTTCCATTTTCTAATTATTGCTCCCACTGTTGATTTCTTCACTCCAAGCTGGTTGGCTATTGCAGATTCAGTCTTCCCAGCCTGGTGCAGGGCTACAATTTTGTTTCTGGTGTCCTTTGACAGCTCTTTGGTCTTCACCATAGTGGAGTTTGGAGTCAGACTGTTTGAGGGTGTGCACAGGTGTCTTTTTATACTGATAACAAGTTTAAACAGGTGCCATTACTACAGGTAATGAGTGGAGGAAAGAGGAGACTCTTAAAGAAGAAGTTACAGGTCTGTGAGAGCCAGGAATCTTGATTGTTTGTTTCTGACCAAATACTTATTTTCCACCATAATATGCAAATAAAATGTTAAAAAAACCGACAATATGATTTTCTGGATTTTTTTTTCTCAGCTTGTCTCCCATAGTTGAGGTCTACCTATGATGTAAACTACAGACGCCTCTCATCTTTTTAAGTGGTGGAACTTGCACAATTGCTGACTGACTAAATACTTTTTTGCCCCACTGTATATAGTGCGGGTCAGCCCGCCTGATTTCATAGTATGGGTGTCACTGATAGGCTATAAGCCAGACACTGCACACTACACGTATCTGTTTGTGTGGATGATCATCATCTTTTTGCACATGTGCTACCTCTGACATTTATCATGGGGCAAGCTACATCCTGCAGAGTATTGCTGTTATGACCAGTTATTGGTAAGTAGGGCCTCTTTCTTTCTGTAATTTTCTTGGATTTGATATCCTTGTTGGTGTATTGCTGATAATTTTAGTGTAGTGGCTCACAAGACCTTGATGACCATTGTCATAGGTTGTAAGTGTCCATACTTGGGCCAAAGTGTGAAACTAATATGTTAAGTAATTTTCTTGCTTGCAAGCTGCAGCCAGGCCTTGTAGTGTGTGAGGAGAAATGTGGTGTCTCTACCTGTGGGGTGTACTTATAGAGTGATGGGTAGCCCACCTGATCTAATATTATGGGTGATGCCATAGGTTGTTAGACGGCATGGTGCAATACACGTATCTGTGTGACTGACAGCTTTTGTAACTCTTCTCTATGTGCATTTATAATACCAAGCAATCAGCCCTTGCCTGGATGATAGGTGTCAGTGTACCCTACATGATGTAGCCTGTCACCTGATATAACACAACTCTCACATATAAATAAGAAATAATAGGCCAGGTAAATGAAACTGTCTAAAAGAAAAACTGTCTTTGCTGATCATAACAACCAAACAAAGCGCAGCTTTCATTTCATGAAAGCAGAATGCAAAATGAAAGCTGCTCTATGATTGGCTGCTTTGTGCAACTAAAGGTACCGTCACACTAAGCGACGCTGCAGCGATACCGACAACGATGTCGATCGCTGCAGCGTCGCTGTTTGGTCGCTGGAGAGCTGTCACACAGACAGCTCTCCAGCGACCAACGATCCCGAAGTCCCCTGGTAACCAGGGTAAACATCGGGTTACTAAGCGCAGGGCCGCGCTTAGTAACCCGATGTTTACCCTGGTTACCAGCGTAAACGTTAAAAGAACAAACACTACATACTTAACTTCCGTGTCTGTCCTCTGGCACTCTGCTTTCCTCTGCACTGTCAGTGCCGGTCAGCCGGAAAGCAGAGCGGTGACGTCACCGCTGTGCTTTCCGGCTGGCCGACGCTCACAGCCAGTGCAGAGAAGCACAGCGCCGGAGGACAGACACGGAAGGTAAGTATGTAGTGTTTGTTTTTTTAACGTTTACGCTGGTAACCAGGGTAAACATCGGGTTACTAAGCGCGGCACTGCGCTTAGTAACCCGAAGTTTACCCTGGTTGCCAGTGAAGACATCGCTGAATCGGTGTCACACACGCCAATTCAGCGATGTCAGCAGGGAGTCCAGCGACTAAATAAAGTTCTGGACTTTCCTCAGCGACCAACGATCTCCCAGCAGGGGCCTGATCGTTGGTCGCTGTCACACATAACGATTTCCTTAACGATATCTTTGCTACGTCACAAAAAGCAATGATATCGTTAACGATATCATTATGTGTGAAGGTTCCTTAAGACACTTTTGGAAGTCTTTACCCATTTGTTTACTAGCATAGATGGACAATAAGATGGACAGGAAATGTGGAGCTGGGAGGGGAGCGGAAGTGTCTGAGAGCGGCCAGGAGGGATATATAGGCAATGATGTCATCCTGAAGTTCACAGGAAATCAGAGACTGACTTCCTGTCTACACATTGGAGCATGTATTGGTCTGGTTGTCAGACTGGAAGTCACATGGTCTAACTTATTATAATCAACGGGGGATGATTTCAATAACAGAGAGAGAAAATTGATGGTGAGTATGCATTATAAGTGCAAAGAAATTTGTTGAGCCGCTTCTATAATTGTAAACAATCAGAAACATTTCCAGTCTAATACCAATAGTCTATAAAACCCTTAGGTGAGGCAGGTTAATGCTTTAATATAATCTAATATCTCTCAAAAATGACATTCAATTGTTAGAACGAAAACACAAAACAATGTCACATTAGGAAGCTACAGTAAAAGACATTCATTTCCAGTACAAGACGCTTGCAGCTCTTACAAAAATGGCAGTTTCCTTCGAAAGATCCTACATGAAGGGCCAGACCTTTCCAGCCTGGTAAACTATGCCCGAAAATAGAGAAAGAACACTGATACAACAGCTTACAGACATTAGCCAGAACGAAATGTACAGTCCAAGGTATATATTATTGGACAGGTGTTGACTTGCACCTCTCAGCAATAGATTTACTATTTTCATGGCTGAATGATGTTACCGTCACAAATCAGTTCTTAATTCAATGAAGCTGATGAAATATCAAAGCTGCGTGTCGTCCCTGGAGTCTTGCCCGCTTGTGTTACAAAAGCTGCTTTTCCGGCTGGATGCATTGGCTGGAACATATGATAGAGGATCTGGTCTGATCAGGTAGCTACAAAGGACAGAAAGAAGCAAAATTATTTTCTTATATTTAGAATGTATTGATATAAACAGAAAACTAAACCAAATTCCTAGGGGCTACCAGAGCTGAAAAATATAGGAGGTATAACGGTGAAAAGTTATATTTCGGAGAACAAAAATAGGATAACATCTGCTTTTCTAAAAAAAAAAAAAAAAAATAATGATTCCATAACAAAGATACTGTTCATAAAATGTTACTTAAAGTGCTAAAGATTGAAATAAAGATTCTTTGTTGTCAGCAGCTTGTAGCCAGGGTCTGCTGTGAAAATGGATGTGAACATAACTATTGGCTATAAATTCTGCATTATTTGACAGTTTATGCTCAATTCCAGAACCCTGATTTGAGAAATCAGTGTAAAATTGGGGGTCCCACACTATGACATCACAAGCTTGAACATAGTGTTTTGTTTGTCGCTCTAAGCCTGATTGTGGCCATTCCCACACTAAATATAAGAGAGGGTATTACACATGTTCCACCATGCTTCAAAAACAGACTGGTCACTGACAGTGGTCATTTGGCCTTGATCTCTTTAACAATAGCAGGTTATAAGATGGTGGCCTATTTGTAGTAGAATGCTAGTAAACTAAGTTTATAACAGTAAATGCATGCTTTAAATCCAGTCTCAGTCACAATGGGCCGTGCGAAAATGGCAGTGCTAAAGTTTAAGATTAATGAATATGGCCCATAGGCTTCAGTGAGATGCTTTTGTAGAGCAATTTCACATTACCTAATTAGAACCTTAATACAATTTCACAGTTCGCTGAGTGAGTTTTACCACTTTTCCTTCACCTGTATTACCAGGTCAAGCTTAATGGATGCAGGCACGGCACAACCTGACATTTTACTAGTTGCTAGAAACTCTAGGACGAAGAAATTCATTTAGGTTAATTTCACACATCCAACATTGAAAGACCAAGTGAAGGTCATAATGTTTGAACTGACTTCAGGTCTCCTGATCCAAACAAAACAGCCTCATATATGCTTTGTGAGGATGGTCTGGCTTTGGGTCTTCTGAACCACACTGAACAGACATCGCAGTCCCTACTCAGAGTACAGGCACTCAGAAGACAATGGTGCAGCCTGAGAAGAGCCACTTCAGTAAGGGATCCTCCCCTTACTGCTATTCAGGAGACCTTTATAAGTTTAAATTGGGACTCACTAAGAGCCACTGGCTCCTCCAACCTTCTCGCTATCACTCTTACTCAGACAGGACTCTGATTGCCGTATGTGGAGTCGGGAAGGAATTTTTTTCCAGAGTGTGGAGCTTACTCTTTGCCACATGGGTTTTTTTTACCTTCCTCTGGATCAACATGTTAGGGCATTTTAGGTTAGGTTATGGGTTGAAATAGATGGACTTAAAGTCTTCCTTCAACCTTAATAAGTATGTTACTATATTACATACTAAGAGTAAACTTATTTGGGGCGCCACACAGAACACATCACAATTGACATCAGACACACTAGGGACTTTTTTAAACAGATATGTACACAATATCACTCATGCATGCTATGAAGTCAAAGGCTCTACAAAAATGCAAGGTGGCTTCTGGTAGTTCATCTCTTCATTTTATTTTTAGGATATTGTATGTAGAAATTTTGCATACTGTATGTCATACATTCTTTAAAAGGAAAACACTATTGTGAGTTTTTGGCCAGCTTCGTTAGCCAAAGCCTGAAGTGGACTACGAAACTAAAAAAAATAAATATTACTGATAGACAAATACTTCTTGTTGTGTCCAATTCTTGCTATGGCTAAAAAAAACTGCTTTGAAACAGTGTAATTAAAAAAATCCCTCTTTATACTCACTAATACCTTAAAAACACATCATTTTTTGATCAATGTTTATAACAGTAGTTACTACACAATACAGGAGAGGTGCAAATCTCTCAATTATTGATTTCTATCAGTGGTTCTATTCCTATTCTGAGAAACTACCACTTTAAACCCTCAGCCGCTACTTCTAGTTGCCAGTTATAAATGTGACTTACCCAGGTTTGCGTTCCCGTTACCTATTTACATAGTTTTCTTGCATATCTCCTTCTATTCCGTTAGCTTGATTACTGTTACTGATCTTGGCATTCTCCTGACCACATGCCAGCTGTCCAATTTTGTCCCTGACTGACAGCCCGGATACAATCTGGTTTGTAACCCTTCTATCTGCAACTTGCTCCACCAGCCAAAAGCCACACTTTAAATCTAACCAAGGGGTCCCTGAGTAAGTTCAGATTTATGTAAAAAGGTTGAAAGGGAAATGCCAGTGTTCTCTTGGGTCCTGCTACATGTAGTGGCTAGTACAAACTGTAGATAGAAGCCCAATTAAGAGCTGCTAGCCTTCCTCTAAAAGTGCATATTACATACCCCCAGAGCTTTTCCCGGTGTTTATTAGAAGACTGACATATACTTGATCCTTTTTTAAACTAGAGAGGTTTGAAGAGCTTAGTATGATTATGATTTCATCATTTAAAGGTATAAAATCTGACCCATATTTGGATTTCTGCCATGAGTATGCAGATCTGCATTAAAACTATCAACATTAATATTCAATAGGGCTAATCCTTGGGCTTTCTACACAGAATTTACAGAGAAATAACTATTCTACTTTTTTTCCCTGCTATTTATTAGATGGCAACAAAAAAATACCAGATTTTTTCACTGTATGTGAGCATGGTTGTAGAGACCCCATACATATATAAAATGTGGGCTGCAGTGTACCCTAATATCAGGATCTGAGAAGTATCACCATGTGTAGTTGCTAAGGACTCCAGGACTCCCGAGCCTATTGTAAAAATAAAATTCATAGCAACTGAGTAATAACCACATTACGTCCTCCCTTTTGTGCTGTAAATTAATTTAAAATTTTGCAAAAAATGTTTCGTTAAATATCATATTGGATAATGAACTCTATGACTGCAGATATAGTTTTCGTCTAACCACTGGACTATAAAACATGAAGAATTTAAGCATATTGAAATTTGTGAAACAGCTATTAAAAATATTAAGGTGTCACATAGTTAGGAGCCGACCTCGCTTTCCACTTTACATTTTAATGGCTTTTAATTCACTCTGGCTTGAAATGTTCAGCCATGCTGAATAAGTGCTTTTTTAACAGCCGCTGGAGAACTGCACTTTGTGGAAGTGTTTAAATACTTGCTTTGCTAACTCAGTCCTGAGAACACTCTTCACTGTTCAGGAAATAACTGTCAGCGTGCACCAAATTAGCGGTAAATGATGACCCGCCACCAATTTACATTGAGAAATAACAAACAGGTTAACATCCATCTGCAAAGCTTTTAAACCTTGTGCTGGAGCATGTAGGCAGGAATATTGCTTACCCCATTAAGGAGAGATTTTTTACTTTATTAAATAAAGGTATCGTGAATAGTGAGACTGCAGAATTTCTGTCGGAAATTGCAATTCCAGGTTTCTTGTCTAGACTTTAGAAAACTTCAAAGCACCATTCTAGCATTTTTTTTATTTCAGCTCTGGAGTAGTGCCACTATTGTAAGTTTTCTGGACCCTCGTAAAATACTTACCAGCTGCGATCCTCAGCTCCTTGAGGCGCTGCTCACATCCTGATCCACCATCTTGTGACCAATACTTCTGACTTATGGTAAGTCAGAAATAGTGGTCACAATCTCTCAGTGTAAGTCTTTGAAAGCCTTGTTCTAGCTCTCATAGACTTCCATTGAGTTTTGGCTTTTCAGCTTTCCAGCAAACGCTGGAGCAATCTGTCAGGTCACAACTTGCAGAAAATAACTGTCACGATGCATAGAACAGATGGCTGGTAGATGTGATACTAGGTGCAGGGAGCTTACATAAGTAGCAACACCCCAGAGGTAAAATTAAAAAAACACTTCAATGGTGCTTTGATAGTATAAATATGAAAATAATCAGTTCTACCTAACCAAAGATGAAGCCCAAGATGGTTATGACAAGGAAATATTATTCAATGAATGTGTATCGGAAATGCTTCATCTGTCAACAACTGATGACCACAGATATTGGTTGAGATTTAGTAATACTAAGGGCTCATACTCACATGCAAGAAACTCGGATAAGTCTCACACATCAATACCCAGCACTGCACCCGCCACTCAGGAGCGGAGCGTGCGGCTGCATGTATTGCTACGTGGCCACATGCTCCGATCTGAGTGCTGGGTGCAGTGCCGGGTATTGACGTGCGAGACTCATCCGAGTTTCTCGCATGTGGGCATGAGCCCTAAAGCTCAAGCTAAGCTATGTTTAAGAATAAATGGCAGATGAGCCTAAATGCCACATCTTATAGACAGCTTGTAGGCTTTGATAAATCTGCTCTATAGTTTTAATTGCATATGATGAGAACATGGCTATGAGTTGTTCCCCGAACTGCACAACATCATTACTAAAACAAGCTACCTTAAATATTAGCTAATTGCTGCACATCATTTTGGGTACTGCTAGGAAATTATAAATTAAATGGTGTAATTGCATATAGATGGTTGCCCCTAAAGCATTAGTCACTTCTCTATATCATTCCTGTAAAACCTTTTCATTGAGTGTGGATGAATCTAAATTACCATACACAACAATATCCAAATCAAAACTAAATGTTACACCTGTTTTAAAGATTAATTATACTTTTTAATTGTATATCATCCTTGAAATTTAGGGAGATAGGGTATTGATAATATAATAGTGTCATCACTCAGTTTTTTGCTAACTTTCCACCTGTGATGACATGTTGACCATGCCCTTGAGACCCAGTTGACTAACGATCATATTTTGGAAAATGTGAAAGTCATATAGATCCTGATACTTGCCCATTTTCCTGTTTCCAGCACACTAACCTAAGATATGAATACTTGCATATACAGGGTGGGCCATGTACATGGATACACCTAAATAAAATGGGAATGGTTGGTGACATCAACTTCCTGTTTGTGGCACATTAGTATATGGGAGGGGGAAAGTTTTTCAAGATGGGTGATGACCATGGCAGCCATTTTGAAGTCAGCCATTTTGGATCCAACTTTATTTTATCCATTGGGAAGAGGGTCATGTGACACTTCAAACTTATTGAGGATTTCCCAAGAAAAAACAATGATGTGCTTGGTTTTAACATAACTTTATTCTTTCATAAGTTATTTACAAGTTTCTCTTTGTTTACAGCCATTGACGTGTCGCAGTGGTTAATGCGTGAGTAGCAGATAGAAATTGTGTTGATGTCTGGTGAACGCAGTACCCAGTTCATTGTAGCAGATTTCAATGCAAGATAGCCTACGCAAGAAAACTGTCACCATTCCCATTTTATTTAGGTGTATCCATATAAATGGCCCGCCCAAAAAAGTTTGCCTCAACACTGAACTTAATGCTCTGTGTAAACTGAGGGTCCCGTAACAATTTTTGTTTTGCCCATTCTGCAAATTCAGTGCGCCGATCTGGCATCAGTTGAACGTCCCTTTGGCGGATATTAATTACTCACAAATGGCACCCTGACAAAATGCAGGATGACCCAGATCGGCACTCTGAATTTGCAGAATGGCCAAAACCAAAATTGTAACAGGACCCTCAGTTTACACACAACATTATGTTCAATGATGAAGTAAACTTTTTTGGGTGGGCCATTTATATGGATACACCTAAATAACATGTGAATGGTTGGTAGGTAATATCAACTTCCTGTTTGTGGCACACTAGTATATGGGAAGGGTAAAACTTTTCAAGATGGGTGGTGACCATGGCGGCCATTTTGAAGTTGGCCATTTTGAATCCAGCTTTATTTTTCCAATGGGAAGAGGGTCATGTGACACATCAAACTTATTGAGAATTTCACAAGAAAAACAATGGTGTGCTTGGTTTTAATGTAACTTTATTCCTTCATGATTTACAAGTTTATGACCACTTACAAAATGTGTTTAAAGTGTTGCCCATTATGTTGGATTGTCAATGCAACCCTTTTCTCTCACTCTTGACACACTGATAGCAACACTGCAGAAGAAATGCTAGCACAGGCTTACAGTATCCATTGTTTCAGATGCTGCACATCTCGTATCTTCCCAGCATAGACAATTGCCTTCAGATGACCCCAAAGATATAAGTCTAAGGGGGTCAGATCGGGAGACCTTAGTGGCCATTCAACTGGTCCACAACAACCAATCCACTTTTCAGGAAACTGTTCATGTAGGAATGCTTGGACCTGACACCAATAATGTGGTGGTGCACCATCTTCCTGGAAAAAAATCAGGGAACTTGCCATCTTCAGTGCATAAAGAGGGCAACACTTCATCATGATGGTCATCGTGGGCAAGTTGAATGGCCATTAAGGTCTCCCGATCTCACCCTCTTACACTTTTATCTTTGGGGTCAACTGAAGGCAATTGTCTGTGCTGTGAAGATACAATATGTGCATCATCTGAAACAATGGATACTTGGAGCCTGTGCTAGCATTTCTCCTGCGGTGTTGCTATCAGTGTGTCAAGAGTGGGAGAAGACAGTTGCATTGACAATCCAACACAATGGGCAGCACTTTGAACTCATTTTATCAGTGGTCATAAACTTGTAAATAACTCATGACAGAATAAAGTTATGTTAAAACCAAGCACACTGTTGTTTTTCTTGTGAAATTCTCAATATGTTTGATGTGTCACATGACCCTCTTCCCAATGGAATAAATAAAGTTGGATCCAAAATGGCCGACTTCAAAATGGCTGCAATGGTCACCACCCATGTTGAAAAGTTTTACCCCTCCCATATACTAATGTGCCACAAACAGGAAATTGATATCACCAACCATTCCCATCATATTTAGGTGTATCCATATAAATGGCCCACCCTGTATATACCACAGTTTAACATTTGTCAATGTAACAAGATATTCTATTAGTCTCTTCACAATGTCAGTGATTTCAGGCTACTTTCACACTAGCATCGGTGTCGGCCCGTCGCAGTGCGTCGGGCCGACATACCGATGCATCCTGTGACAATGCAGCACAACGGGGGCAGCGGATGCATTATTACAACTCATCCGCTGCCCCATTGTGAGTTGCGGGGAGGAGGGGTTTAGTTCCGGCCGCGCATGCGTGGTCGGAAATAGCGGACACGATGCACAAAAAAATTTACATGTAACTTTTTTTGTTCCGACGGTCCGCCGCAACACGACGCAACTGTCGCACGACGGCTGTGATGTGTGGCAATGCGTCGCAATGCGTCGCTAATGTTAGTCTATGGGGAAAAAACGCATCCTGCAGCCAACTTTGCAGGATGCGTTTATTTCACCAAAACGATGTATTGCGACGTGCGTCGTACGACGCTAGTGTGAAAGTAGCCTTAATGTTACCGCTAATTGGTGTACATCACCAACCTAATTTGTGATCCTGCAGAACACATCTCTCCTCCCCAGCCTCCTCTATATTTTATTAAAGAACAAGAGAGGGAGGATGAGAAACCTTCACAGCTGGTGCCAGACCAAAGACATTGGGTACAGGAAAAATGACGTTTGTGCTCAGTATCCTATATAAGCTGCTTCTGAAAGTGCATTCTGATATTGGGTGTAGATTCTTGTCAGTTTAACAAGGCAAATATATACAGTAAAACGTACATATATATAGAAAAGTACTACATTTTAAGTTGAAAATGAAAATGGAATTTTATTTGCTCATTTATACAATGTTTCAGTCCAGCGTACTTGAAGATAGATAGATAGATAGATAGATAGACTATATATTGAGACTAAGTTATACATGTACAAAGGACTATTCTGAAGCCAAGAAGTCTGCACATATTGTTGTCCCTTAACTTGCATCCTTCTTGCTGTATGTACAATCTCTCTTAATGATCTGATGGCCCCTTTCTTCTCTACTGCTCATGTAATAAAATGTGTTTCCTTTGTTATTGAGCTTATGTCTAGTGACAAGCAATGATTACTACAAGACTCAAGGATGTGAAAATCAACATGCGCTGTAATGCCGGCTCCTTGCAAACACAAAATGCGGACAGTATTATATACCTAACCACTCCTGAGTGAAGTGTTGCATGAATAAAGAAAAATATAGTGGATGAGATCTCTGCGTTCTCCTCTTGACTTACACAACATCATTCAGTTCCAGTCTGGTGTCCGGGGAAGGATTGATGAGGATGTAGGACAGGGTGTTCTGATGATCATTCATTTCATCTAGAGAAGAAAGTGAAAGGCAAGATTATTCCCAGAAATACTGTGCAATTTCACTGTGTACCATGGGGAAACAGTAGTTTTAAGAAACAAAGATAAATGGTAAAAATTATTATAAAAGACACATGAGAATAAGAAGGATTTTGGTCATTTATTTCTGGAAACAAAGTTAATTAACCCTTTCGCGCCACAGCCTGTTTTTGCTTTCGTGACCAAGCCAATTTTTACAATTCTGATCACTGTCACTTTATGTGATCATAACTCTGCAGCGCTTCAACATATCCCACTGATTCTGAGAATGTTTTTTCGAGACATATTGTACTTCATGATAGTGGTACAATTTGTTCAACATGACTTGCATTTATTTCTGAAAATATCAGAAATTTGACAAAACTTTTGAAAATGTCACAATTTTCAAAATTTTAATCTTTACGTCCTTAAACCAGAGAGATACAGTATGTCACACAAAATAGTTAATAAATAACATTTCTCAAATGTCTACTTTACATCAGCATAATTTTTGAAACATCATTTTTTTGTTACGAAGTTATAAGGGTTAAAGTTGACCAGCAATTTCTCATTTTTTCATAAAATTTACCAAAACCATTTTTTAGGGACCACATCACATTTGAAGTGACTTTGAGAGGCCTATATGACAGAAACTACCCAAAAGTGACAGCATTCTAAAATCTGCACCTCTAGGTGCTCAAAACCACATTCAAGAAGTTTATTAACCTTTCACATGCTTCATAAAAATTAATGGAATGTGGAAAGAAAAAATGATCATGTAACTTTTCACCACAAAAATGTTATTTTAGAGCCATAGTTTCCATTTTCACAAGGCTAACAGAAGAAAATGCACTATAAAATTTGTTGTGTGATTTCTCCTGAGTACGCCGATACCCCTTATATGGAGGAAAACTATTTTTGGGGCGCACTGCAGGGCTTGGAAGGCAAGGAGCACCATTTGACTTTTGAAATACAAAATTGGCTTGAATCAATAGCCGACACTATGTCACATTTGGAGAGCCCCTGAGGTGCCTAAACAGCAGAACCCCCCACAAGTTACCCCATTTTAGAAACTAAACTCTTCATGGAATTTATCTAGATGTGTGGTGAGCACCTTGAAACCTCAGGGGCTTCACAAAATTTTATAATGTTGAGCGGTGAAGAACACATTTTCCCAACAAAAATGTTGTTTCAGCCCCATTTTTTTAAATTTTCTCAATGATAACGGTAGAAAAGGGATGCCAAAATTTGTTCTGCAATTTTCCCAAAGTACGATGGTACCCCATATTTGCTGAAAAATGACTTTTTGGGCGAATGGTAGGGCTGGAAAGAGAATGACATCTATTTTGGCTGCAATATGTTGCGGATACCATGTCATATTTGATCTGCCCCTGACATGCCAAAACAGCAGAAACTCTGACAGGTGATCTCATTTTGTAAACTATGCCTCTCAAGGAATTCATGTAGGGGCGTAGTGAGTATGTTTAACCCTCAGGCAATTCACAAAATTATATAAAATTGGGCAGAGTAAATGAAATATTACTATTTTTTTCAATAAAATATTGCTTTGACCCCAAGTTTGCAATTTTCAAAAGGGGTAATAGGAGAAAACAAACAGTACAATTTGTTATTTAATTTCTCTTGAGTACATCAATACCCCATAGGTGTCGAAAACTACTTTTGGGGCACAGTGCAAAGCTCAAAAGGGAAGGAATGCCATATTACAGTGCAGGTTATGCTGCACTGGTTTGAGGGGGCCATGTCACATTGGCAGAGCCCCTGAGGTGCCTGAACAGAAGAAACGCCTGCAAGTGACCCATTTTACAAACTACACCTCTGAATGAGTTCATCTAGAGTTGCAGTGATCATATTGACTCCACAGGTGTGTCACAGAATTTTATACCATTGTGCAGTGAAGAAAAAATAATTAAATTTTTACCAGAAAACAATTGTTTTAGCCCCACATTTACGTTTTCATACTGGGAAATGGGTAAAAATGTGTCACACAATTTCTGCTGATTGTGGCAATACCCCATATGTGGCTGTACAGTACTGCTTAGCCAGACAACGAGACTCGGGAGGGATGGAGCGCTATTTGACTCTTGGAGAACAAATTATCTATATATATAATTGTCTAAGGGTTTTTCTGTCTGTCTGTCTGTCTGTCTTTCTGTCTGTCTGTCCTGGAAATCCCGCCTCTCTGATTGGTCGAGGCCGCCAGGCCTCGACCAATCAGCAACGGGCACAGCGACGATGATGTCATAATGGTTGCCATGGCGACAATAATGTCATAAAGGTTGCCTCGACCAATCAGCGATGGGCACAGCGACGATGATGTCATAATGGTTGCCATGGCGACGATGATGTCATAAAGGTTGCCTCAAACCAAACAGCGACGGGCACAGTCTGCCGCGAATTCTGGAATGATCATTGTCCATATACTACGGGGACATGCATATTCTAGAATACCCGATGCGTTAGAATCGGGCCACAATCTAGTTATAGAATAGTTTCCAGACTCTATATAAAGAGCCCCTATATTCACTATAATGAGGCAGCAGAATTACGCTGGACTCCATATGGCCTCTGCTCAGTGGTGTCCTTTTTAGAGGTACACAAAACTTTCGGACTGCGTTTTTATGTATGACTAAAAATAAGGACACCGCCAGATCACATGTCCTATGTCATTCACCGTGCCTTCATCTTCCTCACTATAGGGAATATTCCACCGGGGGTTCCATCGGAATCACGTATTTCAGAGGTTTACACGGAAACCCCAATGTACGGGCTCAGTGCAGAGCGACAGATAAATGTGCACCGAGCCTTGCTGCGATCTTTGGGAGGCAGAATGAAAAAAATCAACAGCAGGTAAAGAATTGGTTTTATTTATTTTTTACACCATTCCTCGTGCAGTATAAGTGATTAAGAGGCGTTATTCTTCGGGTCGGTGCAATTACAGCGATACCATATGCATATTGAGTTTTTGTGTTTAGCTGCTGTCACACCCTAAAAGACGCTTTTTATTGCGAAAACAAGTATTTGCATCACCATATTTTGTGAGCTATAATTTTTCCATATTTTGGCCCACAGTCATGCTTGTTTTTTGTTGGTCGAACTGACGTTTTTATTTGGTACCATTTTTAGGTACATGACATTTTTTGATCAATTTCCATTTGTTTCCTATTCCGATTTTTGGGAGACAGAATGATCAGACACCAGGAATTCAGAAATTGAATTTAGGAGTTTTTTTTATTGCCGTTCTGTGTGTGGTAAAACTGATAAGGCAGCTTTATTCTTCGGGTCAGTACGATTACAGTGACACCACATTTATATCTTTTTTTATGTTTTGCCATTTTTTCATGCCGATTTATTCTGAGAGCTATAACTTTATATTTTTCTGCTGTTGGAGCTGTATGGCAGCTCGTTTTCATCGCTACCATTTTTATTTGACTTTAGATCGTGTTTTATTCTACTTTTTATTTGGCAGCATGATGAGTAAGCAAAGGTTTTTGCTCTTTTTTTTCAGTTTTTTTTTTTACGGTGTGCACTGAAGGAGTTTACAAGTGTAACATTTTTATAGGTCAGCTCAGTCCGAACGCTGCGATACCAAATATATGTACTTTTTTGTTTTTACATAAATATATGTATTTATTAGTTTAATATTTATTCTTCTTTTTTTTAATTATTTTGTGATTTTTTTTAATAGTTTTAATTTTTTTTACTTCTTTTCACTTTTTTATTTAGTCTCTGTGTGGAACTTCAGCTTTTATTTGTCTGATCACTGGTCTCATACAATGCAATACACATTCTGATGTTCTGGTTCTGATGTGTCTTCGATCGCCATCACTCCAAGAGAAAGAATACGGCAGCGATGGTGAGAGAAGTAGACGTCGCAGCAGCGGGTCCTGGTGGAGATGTGACAATAGGAAAACAAATATTTTTTCGCATTTGAGTCTGAAAAATGCTCGAGCCCCTTTTCCTTAATTTATTAGACCCACCTTACAGCGTACTCATATTTAGTGGTGTTGCAACACATCCTTGTGAAAAAGATGGTAAATGAATAACATTATAAGCAAAACAACCTAAAATATTCCTTTCATCAATTTGCACAGATGTGGGTAAAAACTGTTAGGCCGGAGTCACACTAGTGATGAATACGGACAAGTTCTATGCGAGAAAACCTCACATAGCACTCAGGCCAGTGTTAATTTATGGGGCAGCTCCCATCACCGTATTTTTTCTCAGGCGTTTTCTATGTGCATGTAAAATCGCATTGTACACGTATATCGTCCGAGGCTCGCCAATGCAAGCCTATGGGTGCAAGAAAACCTTGGGCACCACACGGACCATCCATTTGGCTTGCAACAAATACGCACACATTTCCCTCATTTCCGCCCATTGAGTCATTAAATTCAATGGGGAAAAGCAGTGAGAAATGTAAAGCCATACGCATATTATACAGATGCCATACGGATACATAGGTGCGAGAAAATCACATCATTGTATTGCAAACGCATTACACATGGATGACCATATGGAGAACACTTGTGCGACTCTCTCTCGGCAGGGAGGCTTGGGACGATTTTCCATACCTTAAGTGTGACCCCAGCCTAATATTGCAATTCCATAGAGCAACTGTGCTTCATGCCACACTTAAACACACAGAGAAAGCAAAGCATGCGTTACATTAATGGGAGACCTGCCTCCGATATTTAAATAGGAAAGCATTAAAGTAGAAGGGACGGATGAAGATAAGCTAGTGCTCTACTGCACTATTCCTGCCATACTCTCATACCTTCAATAATGAAAAGTCAGTGCACAGCTTCGTTAAAATGGAAGACAGCTCAATTGGGGCAACAGTTAGAAGTTACCAACAATCGTGCAGTTATTACTTATTCTGTAAAACACTCTTTAATTTCTGTGCAGAGGATATTGAGCAATACAAGCTTTCATTTGAGATCAATATTAGGCCATCTACATATTATTTTTGCAACTACTCTCTGCTGCGGAACACTGTCTGAGATCCCAATATAAGAGTATGAACCCGGAATGTCTTAAATCAGATCTATCGCCAGATTCCACAAGGCAAACAGTAAATATGACTAAACAGATTTCTTAGACCAGATCAGACGTGTATTTGTTTGAAAATTACATGTCAGAATGGCTATAAAATCCTGATATTAGGAGGAACCTTTTATGAGTCCAGCTATAGAATGAAATAGCTCATCAATCCAAGTGTATTCAGTGTCAGCCCATTCAACCTGACTGCTGCAGTTTGTATTGAGCAGTGTGAGATCACAACAGCAGCAAGGAGGAGGGGCACTGAGGAAAAGGACAGGTGGGTGAACAATGAGTTAAACTTTCATAAAGGATTATACAGATTTTCAGTATCATACAACATCCTCATCAGGTGTCAGAGAAAAATATAATATATGCAGTCTGTACTGGGATTTCTGGTGACACATCCACTTTAAACACATAATTGAAAATAAGTTTTTTAAACCAGACAATTCTATATTATTGTTTGTGTTTTCCAAGTTATATTTAATATAAAAAAAACAAATAAACTTCCAGTAGATCTACAAAATACTACTCATTAGTGACAAAAAAAACCTGTAGCATAATGATAAATGGGACCATGCACCACAAGGTGCCAAATAGTCACATTAGGAAAAAACTCTCCAATGCATAATATTCAAAACAGGAGAAGAATGTGGAGTATATTGGCTTAACACTTTGTATTTTTATTCATATCTATTTCAAACATAAATAGCCAATCAGTATAAAAAGTGGATACAAAAAAGACACACAGACATGAAACACAGTATGCTGATTAACTCGAATAGGGTACAGTTCACAAAAACGGTGAACATGAATAGATCAATGTAAATTGGTGTGAGGGTAAATATGTGCAGCACAGGTCAATGTAATACAATAAAGGGGCTGAGTGCTAGTCTGGTCATAATGACTGGTTAAGTGTATTGACTATCCCCAATGGATCTTTCCTTGCTTTTAACCGTCCCATGATAAAGCAAGAAAAGATCCAAGCAAAACGCGCGTTGGGGTTGAAACCACCCACTTTTGTGCACTGCACTTTTTCCTCCTACATGGTAAGATGATTTGATATTTGCTTCATTAAGCAAGATATTTTGAAATGCAGCACTGGGGATAGTCAATACACTTAACCAGTCATTATGACCAGAGTAGAGCTCAGCCCTTTGATTGTCTTACATTGACCTGTGCTGCACATTTTTACCCTCACACCAATTTACATTGATCTATTCATGATCACCGTTTTTGTGAACTTTACCCTATTAGAGTTAATCAGCATACTGTGTTTTTTGTCTGTGTGTCCTTTTTTGTATCTACTTTTTATACTGACTGGCTATTTATGTTTGAAATAAATATGAATTAGGCCGGCGTCACACTAGCAGTATTTGGTCAGTATTTTACATCAGTATTTGTAAGCCAAAACCAGGAGTGGGTGATAAATGCAGAAGTGGTGCTTATGTTTCTATTATACTTTTCCTCTATTTGTTCCACTCCTGGTTTTGGCTTACAAATACTGATGTAAAATACTGACCATCTTGCTCAAAAATACTTTTTATCTAGACTGGCATAAAGTACGCCAGTCTTATAAATTCTGCCCCTTTGTGCAGAAACCAATGGGGCCAGTTTCGCACAAGATCCGCCTTTCGACCATACAATTCATCATATTCCCAAGAACGTTATTAGTATTTCATGAGTAAAAGAGATCTACACATCCATGAAGTCTCATACACATGAATGTGCGGATTTTGGCTTGTAATTTGATAGGCAAAAAAGAAATGAATGTATGAGGTTTAATTCCACGGATGTGGTTTTCATTTAACCGAACTGAATGTGGTGCTTCTTGGAGAGATATTACATGCAATGGAGCATGCTGCTATTTTATTTTTTCCTTTCAAGGATTCTGAACCCATTTTTTCTTTACCACCATTTTGATATGAATAGCACTGTCCTCATATGGTATTAAAGAGGTTCCATCACAAACTGCATTATTTACCTCTGAATGATGAGCACCGTACATGAATGGCTTTCAGTGGGAATTGGGGTATGGATTGGGCTCAGAATTTGAGGCAGATGATGGCTGTGCCTCTAACAACAGCTAATGGATCTGAGTTCTGCTCATTGCTAACCTGTAAGGAAGCTCTCCTCCTCCCATCAAAGTTGTTATCATCTTAATAAATTGCAGTCATATTATAAAAAAAATTATGTACTTACAATTGCTCATTTTGCCTTTCCACCCAGTTAATTCTTTCTTGTCTCTGCTCTATGTAGATATAGGAAGTTTCTTTCCCTGCATTTATCTTTCTGTCCTTCAACTCCTGACCCAGCTACTCCCTCCTCTCCCTGCCTGGGACCTATGACTCTTACAGGAAAAACAGGCTTCATGTTTCTACAAAAAGCTTAGAAGAATTCAGCTAGCTATTTTTTTTATTCATGCAATGTCATAAACCTTCCTATGAAATAGAATCATAGAATGGTAGAGTTGAAAGGGACCTCCTGGTCCAACCGCTGCTCAATATAGGAATTACTAAATCTTTCCGAACAGATGCATGTCCAGCCTCTGTTTGAAAACTTCCAAAGAAATGGAATAATAGATTCCTAATGGAAAAAAATAATTAACTGGGTAGAAGGGTAAAATGATCAATTGTAAGTAGATAGTGATATATAATATGATGACTGCAATATAATAAGAAGATAAGATTTTTTGAAGGGAGTTCTTCTTTAAGTGTCACTGTCAGATTTACAGTGGCATTTACAGCTATCATGGTGTGGGTAGCCATAACATCCAGTTTGTCACACTTAAATGTTTCAGATCACAAAATAAATTTAAATATTAGACAAAGATGCAGTTAAATGAAGGTCTTTGTTATCAAGGGAAAATGAAATCCAAACCTACAGTGCCCTGTGAGAAAAAGTGATTGCCCCCTCCCTTAAAACATAAATTAACTGAGGTTTATCACAGCTTTGGGAACTGGAGTTCAAATTCCCAAGCCACACGCATACCTGATTACTGCCACACCTGTTCTCAATCATGAAATCACTTAAATAGGACCTGCCTGACAAAGTGTAGTAGACCAAAAGTTCTGAAAAGCTAGAGATCATGCCACGACCCAAAGAAATTCAGGAACAGATGAGAAAAAAAATAATTTAGATCTATCAGTCTTGAAAAAGTTATAAAGCCATTTCTAAGGCTATGTGCACACGTTGCGGATTTGCCCCTGGAATTTTTTACGCGGATTCTGCATCTCTTGGCACAAAATGCAGGCGCGGATTTGCTGCATTTTTAAGCGGATTTTGTGCAGATTTCATGCGTTTTACCCCTGCGGATTTCTATAATGGAATGGGTACAAAAATGCTGCTGATCCGTACAAATAAATGACATGCTCCTTCTTTTGATCTGCAGCATTTTCCGTGTGGAATTTTCCAGTGGGAGAATACTCTGAGGCCATGTTCACACGTTCCTGATTTCCCTGCTGTTTTTTCTGCACTAAAAACCGCAGCTCTTGGCAGAAAACGCAGGTGCGTTTTTTGGTGCGTTTTTGGTGCGTTTTTTGATGCGTTTTTTGATGCGGTTTTTAGTGCGTTTTTTTATGCAGTTTTCTCTGCAGAGTCTGTGTGTTTTCTAGGAAGTTTTTTTAGGGTTAAAATGGCTGAAAATACCCTAACCCTACCCCTAACCCTAACCCTACCCCTAACCCTACCCCTAACTTTACCCCTACCCCTAACCCTACCCCTACCCCTAACCCTAACCCTAACCCTACCCCTCACCCTACCCCTAACCCTACCCCTAACCCTAGTTCTAACTGTAGTGGGGAAAAAAAAAATCTTTATTTTATTATTGTTACTACCTATGGGGGTGATAAAGGGGGGGGGGTGTTGGGAGTCGAGTTTCCTCTGCTGCACAGGGGGAATCTCGATCCGTGTCTGCTGCGGTCTCCCATTCAGCATCGGCCGCAGTGGGGTCTGCTCAGCGGAGACGTTGCTCCCAGCGTCTTGCTGAGGCTGATTCGGTGCATAGGGTCACTACTGCCTTTTCTGGCTTTCCTATGGTACCCTGCACTGATCTGCGGCGAACAGGCCTCTCTGGGACTAAGTCCTTATTTACACACACTGAGCATGCCCAGGGCAAGGTCTCCCATTGGAGGTCGAGGGTCACATGTTCGGTCACATGTTCAGGTACTGCAGCGCATCCCATTGGTCCTCCAGGAAGGTCCTGAAAGGGCAAAACTTTGGTAGCAGCTTCCTGTGCTGTAACTATATAAACTGCGCATGACCGCACGGCCATGCGCTAGTATCGTCTTTTGTCATATGCTTTGCGCCAATGTGGTCATGCGTTTGTATGTGTTCAGGGACCCGGCTGAAATAAGCCCCTAGAATGCTGGCACCTCCGGCGAGGAGATTGTGTATAAGTGTGTTCAGGGACCCGGCTGAAATAAGCCCCTAGAATGCTGGCTCCTCCGGCGAGGAGATTGTGTATGCATGCATGACCACTCACTGCTCACATCTGGGTAGTTGGCCTGTGCCTCTGTGAAAGTCTAACAGGGCACAGAGCCTGCCTCTCGCGGTTACTCTGTGAAGCTAACAGAGTTGGTATATACCGCCATATAGAGCCGCCATTATTTAGCAGCAGGTACTTTCCTGCACGGTGGATCCCGGGTTGCGAACGCACCAATTCCATTTAATAAACAATATATTTGGTGCGTTCCGCCAACCCTAACGGGGTCATTTACTTTTTTTTTTATTTTGATCACTGTGAGGTTATCGCAGTGATTAAAATGTGCCTGGAACGAATCTGCCGGCCGGGAGATTCGGCGGGCGCACTGCGCATGCGCCCGCCATTTTGGAAGATGGCGGCGCCCAGGGAGAAGACGGACGGACAGACACCGGGAGGCCCGGTAAGTTTAAGGGGGGGAGATGAGGGCACAGGGGGGTGGCATCGGAGCATGGGGGGGTGGGATTGGGGCACGGGGGGACAGCCACACTCCGCCCACGCACTTCCTGCTGCAGCGGTTCTGCACCACAAACCGCAAAAAACCCGCAGATATTTTTTTCGTCTGCGGGTTTTACTGCGGGTTTGACCCTCACAATGGAGGTCAATGGGTGCAGAACCGCTGCAGTTCCGCACAAAGAAGTGACATGGTCCTTCTTTTTTATCGCAGCTATTCAGCGCGGCTTTTTTAGTGAATTTCCGCATCATGTGCACAGTGGTTCCTGTTTTCCATAGGGTACATTGTACTGTACCCTGCATGGAAAACAGCTGCGGACCCGCAGCGGCAAAATCGCGGCGGTTCCACAGTAAAAAACGCATTGTGTGAACATGGCCTGAGGACTGACGAGACAAAAGTTGTATATTTTTTAATGTCCTGTCCCATTTCATCTAGCGTAGAAATAACAGCATTTCAGAAAAGGAATATCATACCAAAAGTAAAATATGATTGTGGTAGTGTGATGGTCTGGGGCTGTTTTGCTGTTTAAGGAGCTGGAAGACTCGCTGTGGTAAATGGAACCATAAATTTGGCTGTTTACCAAAAAATTCAGGACAATGGCGGGCTGGCTGTTTGTGATCCGAGCTGAAGCGCACTTGGGTTATGCAGCATATCAATGATCCAAAACACACCAGCAAGTTCATCTCTGAATGGATTAAGAAAAAACAAAATTAAGATTTCGGAGTGACCTAGTCAAAGTCCTGACCTTAATACGGTTGAGATGATGTGGCATGACTTTAAAAAGGCAGTTTTATGCTCGGAAACCATCCAATGTGGCTCAGTTACAAGAATTCTGCAAAGATGAGTGGGCTAAAATTCCTCTAGAGAGTTGTAGAAGTTTCATTGAACATTATGGCAACTGCATGATTGCAGTTGTTGCTGCTAACGGTGGCTTAACCTGTTATTAAAGGGGCAAGCACTTTTTCACACAGGGCCCTGTAGGTTTGGAGTTCTTTTTCCCTTAGTAATAAAGAATTTCATTTAAAAACGGTTTTGTGTTTGCTTTTGTTATCTTTGTCTGATATTTAAATTTGTTTGGTGATCTGAAACAAGTGTTACAAGCATTCAAAAGAATAGAAAATCAGGAAGGGTTCAAGCATTTTTTCACACAACTGTAGCTCTAACTCCGGTTTTTGTTTGAGCTGTTGCTTGGAATTAGCACGCACAATTGTCACGCCGTACATGTTTGACAGTTTGCGGGAACGCATCTCCCACAGTACTACTATACAATTTAGAATCAAAGAGAGCTAAAGTATTGTCTTACGATACACCAATACAATACTGTCACTCTATTATCTCTATTATTGTCCTAAATGCATTTCCTGTACTTGATTCTGTCTGACCACGGAGGTTGGCACCCTTAAAATGACGCAAATAACACCCTCGCTCACCCATGGTTGACCATATTAAGTCCATATGACAAAGAAGAGAATGCAGCACTCACCGATCCTTAAAATGATTTGTCCGAAATGGCAAAACGGCCGTCGTCAGAGCCTGCACACTCCTATCTTCACAACCCCCAAGAGCCATGAAGGTTTTTTATGTGACTGAATAAAGGACAAACCATTTTAAGGATCGGTGAATGCTGCCTTCTCTTCTTTGTCATATGGACTACATTTCAATGTTTTTTCAGAGGAGCACCCGAGATCCGGAGGCTAAGCTTCAATGAGCACACTACATGTTCGGTGCTTTGATCCAGTGAAGTCTGCAGTGCTGTCTACTATTTATCAAAAAATCAGTCACACTGGTGCTCACCACACAATAGATCGTTAATTCCCAGGAGGGGGAACTGAATAGAAAAAGACCATCCCCAGCTGCTGGAATCAAAAACAGGACATGTGCCAATTCTGTGAAAACACTTAAAATGAATACCACAATACATGATGCTGCGCTCAGGGGTAGGTCATGAATGTTATTAACTCAAATCTCAACAGTGTGTTTCAACAGTGCAAATGCACAAGTGCTCAGCAAACAATATAACTGAACAACACCTCTCAATGTTCAGTAAGTTATGTGGGCAAATAGCAGTGTTAATCGCTTACTTAACAACAGAAGGAGTCCGTCATTATACCAAGACAGAGGAAGTCATCCGGCTCGGCAGCACTGTGCATGTGCAGGGCTGACCACGGCTTGTTGTTAGCTGGTAAGTAGAGCGGGGGGTGCGTGCATCTCAGCTGTATGTTACCAGGGAGGCCTCAGACCAGGAGAGGGTGACCAATGCATTTCGAAGGTAAGCGACCTTCTTCAGCAGGGTTAACCCCATCATCCGAGTGCCACATTATATACTTGGTGATAGCGCTACTAGACCCGCCCCCAAAAAACAGCCCTTTTGAGCCCTTCCTATAGTTCTATGTAGTTTTATATGTATACAAACGAACCCAGGTGCATAATAGATGCCATTGAGTGGGGGTACTAAGTAGTAGCCCAACACATGAAGAGCGATTCAGACTCCATATTTAACTTTGTTATTGGCCTGCTGTGTGCACATTACCATATACTGCATATCCTGAAACCTTATCCTATCTTATGTGTTTTTAAAAAAATATTTGTTTAAATAAATTTGTACTTTTTTCTATATATTATGACTCGAGTCACTCCTCTATTTTGCTCCTGAGTCCTGTAGTTTTATATGTGCTAGTGCCGGCCCTTAGGCTTGTCATGCTGGTGAATACGTAAACCTTCTTATAAGATCGAATCCCAAAATACATACATCTGAGAGATGCTCTCACTGTTACGAAATGAACTTTAATAAATATTATGTGATTAAAAACTAATTGTGTGTAAATGTAAATGTATACAACAACCCTGTACTTGCGTGATGTGCACTAAAATCCTATCCCATTAGAAATACAGGCTTGTCCTCACATTAGTAAATCCTATTATATATTAATGTCAAATAAAGGAATTAAGCCATAAAACTTCCCCAGGGAAGGTATGACTTATCCTCCCATGAGGGGTCCCAGGCGAAGCCTATAGATAGTGCCACTATATACACTATGAATAATACCAATATGGGGGGACAAAAAAGGGGGAGGAAGGGAAGGGGGTATTTGAAGCATAAAAGTTCAAAATAATTCTAAATTCTAAAAATAATTCCAAAAATAAAGTATGGTTTTTAAAATATAATTATCAATTATACGTTAAAAATATATATTTTTGAACGTTAAAATGAAAAAACCCTACATATGAGGAATAAGGTCTCATGCCGTAAAAACTCATGCGAATATGGTAATTGTAGCCATTAAAGGGCATAAAGTTCTACTTCATGGTTTAGACCTTTTGGGGTTAGGCAGTCCAAAAGGGAAATCCACTGTGATTCGATTTTGGACATTTGTTTTAGGAAATCCCCTCCCCTTGGATTTGGATGCCACAAAAATAAATGCCCTTGGTTATCTTGCCATGTCTCTCCATGAAGTGGCGCGATAAGGGATGTCCCATGTATCCTTTTAGAATATTAGTTAAATGTTCTTTAACCCGAACCATGAGTTTCCTTTTGGTTCGGCCTACATATATTTTCTTATATAGGCATTGAATAAGGTAAATAACCCCTGTTGAAAAACAGGAGATGCTGTCCGTAATGATGAATTCCTTCATCTCACCAGAATCCTTAAACTTTGTCTGGTGTGTTTTCTTAAAGGATGTGTTAATACAGCCAAAACATCTCCCACATGGTGTGAATCCTGTGCTTACAACAGAGAGTACTTTCAAGGAGGGTTCTGGTTATTTAGGGCCAATTTGGTTGTCGGGGCTAGAAGATTACCCAGCATTTGGGCCTTCCTAAACACAAATGTAGGGTGGGATGGTACATACTCCCCTATCACCTTGTCTCTTTGTAAAATGGCCCAATGTTTACGGATAATACCTTGAAATTGTCTGTAACCAGCATGATATTTTGTGATGATCGGTAATTGGTTGATTTGTTCCGGAATGTTTGGGACACTCTTGGCATCCATTTTTGTTCTGTACACTAGAAGGTTTCTAGACATCCCCCTCACTTCTCTTTTGGCTTGCTCCAGCATTGGTCGTGTGTAAAAATTGTTGTGTCAAGTGTTCAGACTCGTTCTCAAAATCTACCAGATTGGTGCAATTCCGTCAGACCCTAGTAAATTGGCCTTTCAGAATATTGATGAGCCACACAGGCAGATGACAACTTGTCATATGAATATACCTATTAGAATCTACTTCCTTCCGGTAGCATTTCATGTGTAACCAGCCCCTCTCAACATATATGTTGAGCTCTAAAACGTTAATATTGTTAGCACTAAAGGTAGGTGTAAAATCAAGGCCGAAATCGTTAGTATTTAAATTGGAGATAAATAAGTCTAATTCAATAGATGAAACTTCTCAAATAAACACTATATCATCGATTTTCATTCGCCATAGTACTAGACCTGTGCGTAAATTTCCATTCATGTAAATATGGGACTCCTCCCACTTGGCCACATATATATTGGCAAAACTGAGGAGTGAAATGCATCCCCATAGCAGTACCCCATGTCTGCAGGAAGAAATTACTTTCATACATAAAATAATTATGTAGCGTAATGAATGTAATGCACTCTTGAATAAATTGAATTTGAGCGTCCATATGTACCCCCCCAATTTTGGGAGAAAGTACCGTGCACCCTGACAACCTTTCTCCTGATCAATGACAGTATACAGGGACATAATGTCCAAGGTTACCAGAAGGTAGTGTGGATTCCAGCTAATTGTTTCCAGGACCTGCAGAACATGACCTGTATGTTTCAGGTATGCTGGAAGTAGAGGCATACATTTCTGCAAGTGGGTATCCATGTACCGGGATAGATTAGCTGTAAGGCTATTGATGCCAGTGATGATTGGTCGCGCTGGTGGATTTGTCATGCTTTTGTGAAGCTTAGGTATATGGTAAAAAACCGCTACTAACTCAGGTTATGGTTAGATATGAACTGATATTCTTTTCTATTTAGAATGCTGAGAGATTTTCCTCTCATGGATAAGATATTCAATTTCTTTACATAATGTGAAGTTGGGTCACTTTTCATTTTTTTGTATGTGATCACATCACTTAGGAGTCTATCTAATCAACAGGAGAGAGAATCCCTAAGGAAATTACAAATAAATAATGACATAATTGCCCGCCCAGCGGACAAAGGTGGGGGAATTATGATATTAAATTGCACAATGTATCGAGAAGAAGCAGATAGACTATGTAATAAAAGCATATCAGTTGCTGTATGTAGTCCTATCAGAAATCCTTCAACTGGTGGCTAGTAGTGTTGAGTAGGGTTGAGCGAAACGGATCGTTCATTTTCAAAAGTCGCCGACATTTGGCACAGTCGGGTTTCATGAAACCCGACCCGATCCCTGTGTGGGGTCGACCATGCACCAAAGTCGCGTTTCAATGACGCGAAAAGCGCCATTTCTCAGCCAATGAAGGTGGATGCAGAGTGTGGGCAGCGTGATGACATAGGTCCTGGTCCCCACCATCTTACAGAAGGGCATTGCAGTGATTGGCTTGCTGTCTGCGGCGTCACAGGGGCTATAAAGGGGCGTTCCCGCCGACCGCCATGTTACTGCTGCTGATCTGAGCATAGGGAGAGGTTGCTGCCGCTTCGTCAGAAGCAGGGATAGCATTAGGCAGGGTCCATTAACCCCCAAACCGCTTGTGCTGTAGCGATTTCCACTGTCCAACACCACCTTTTCTTTGCAGGGACAGTGGAAGCTACATTTTTTTTCCTCAGCGCTGTAGCTCATTGGGCTGCCCTAGAAGGCTCCCTGATAGCTGCATTGCTGTGTGTACGCCGCTGTGCAAACCAACTGCTTTTTTCAAAGCACAAATCCTGTTGTTCCTTCCTTTCTGCACAGCTATCTTGTTTGTTTGTCCACACTTTTGATTTAATTTGTGCAGCAGTCCACTCCTTGTTATTGCTGCCTGCCATACCTTGCTGAGATTACTGCAGGGAGATAGTAATTGTAGGACAGTCCCTGTTTTTTTTTTTTCTTTTTTTTTTAATTCTCCCTGAAAAAAAATAAATAGTGGGAGATTGATCTTGGCATTTGTGCTTGAGTGCCAGTCGTGTGTGCCATCTCTCTCCAATTGTGGGGCACAGAAAGCCTAGTGTGTAATACTGGGCCTGATTTCTTGGCAATTCTCCCTAACAAAAAAAGTAGTGGGAGATTAAGATTGGCATTTCTGCTAGAGTGCCAGTCCTGTATGTGCCATCTCTCTCCAATTTTGGGGCACAGAAAGCCTAGTGTGTAATACTGGTCCTGATTTCTTGGCAATTCTCCCTAACAAAAAAAAGTAGTGGGAGATTAAGATTGGCATTTCTGCTAGAGTGCCAGTCCTGTGTGTGCCATCTCTCTCCAATTTTGGGGCACAGAAAGCCTAGTGTGTAATACTGGGCCTGATTTCTTGACAATTCTCCCTAACAAAAAAAAGTAGTGGGAGATTAAGTTTGGCATTTCTGCTAGAGTGCCAGTCCTGTGTGTGCCATCTCCCTCCAATTTTGGTGCACAGAAAGCCTAGTGTGTAATACTGGCCCTGATTTCTTTGCAATTCTCCCTAACAAAAAAAAAAGTAGTGGGAGATTAAGATTGGCATTTCTGCTAGAGTGCCAGTCCTGTGTGTGCCATCTCTCTCCAATTTTGGGGCACAGAAAGCCCAGTGTGTAATACTGGGCCTGATTTCTTGGCAATTCTCCCTTACAAAAAAAGTAGTGGGAGATTAAGATTGGCATTTCTGCTAGATTGCCAGTCCTGTGTGTGTGGCATCTCTCTCAAATTGTGGGCCACAGAAAGCCTAGTGTCTGCATTACTGTTTTTTTTTTTGTTTTTAATTCTCCCTTTAAAAAAAAAATGGGAGATTAATATTGGCATTTGTGCTTGAGTGCCAGTCGTGTGTGCCATCTCTCTCAAATTGTGGGCCACAGAAAGCCTAGTGTCTGTTTTTTTTTATTTTGGTTTTTAAATTCTCCTTGAAAAAAAATAAATAGTGGGAGACTAATATTGGCATTTGTGCTTCTGTGCCAATCGTGTGTGCCATCTCTCTCAAATTGTGGGCCACAGAAAGCCTAGTGTCTGTTTTTTTGTTTTTTGTTTTTTAAATTCTCCCTGAAAAAAAATAAATAGTGGGAGATTAATATTGGCATTTGTGCTTCTGTGCCAGTCGTGTGTGCCATCTCTCTCAAATTGTGGGCCACAGAAAGCCTAGTGTCTGTTTTTTTTTATTTTGGTTTTTAAATTCTCCCTGAAAAAAAATAAATATTGGGAGATTAATATTGGCATTTGTGCTTCTGTGCCTGTCGTGTGTGCAATCTCTCTCAAATTATGGGCCACAGAAAGCCTAGTGTCTGTTTTTTTTTTAAGGGGGGGGTTTAAATTCTCCCTGAAAAAAAATAAATAGTGGGAGATTAATATTGGCATTTGTGTTAGGTCTTGAGTTCCCGCTTCTGCACAGGGGGAATCTCGAGCCATCTCCGCTGCGGTCTCCCATTCTTGTCCAGCCGCAGTTGAGTCTGCTCAGCAGGGACGTCGGTCCCAGCGTCTTGCTCAGTCTCACTCTGTACAGAGAGTTACTGCTGCTTCTTCAGCTTCTGCCATTGAAGCCAGTGCTGGTCAGCAGCGAGCAGACTTCTCTGGGACTAAGTCCTTGTCTGCACACACTGAGCATGCCCAGGGCAAGATCTCCCGTTGGAGATCGAGGGTCATGTGCTCAGGCCCTGCAGCACATTCCATTGGTCCTCTTGGCAGGTCTTGGAAGGGCAAAGTTTCTGTGGCCACTTCCTGTGCTGCAACTATATAAACTGCGCATGACCGCACGGCCATGCGCTAGTGTACATTTGCATACGTGTGTTTGTTGTGAGTGCAAGTCATCCTTGGATACCCCTTCCCTATTGAATGTCTGTTCGCGGAAGGTGTATGGTTGCTATCTAGCGCCCGACTTATCCTACAGCACGAATCACACATTACAGCGTCCAGTTGCTGTGACCGCCAGTACGGCGCTGTGCACTTCCTCTGTGCTTTCCTTACCCAAGCCTGGGTGGTTAGTGGCGTTCGTCAGTGCGGCACCGCATGCACTCTTGTGCCCTAATATTGATTACACCCAGTTGCGGTGTTGTGCCAGCAAGGGTCTAATCGGACTTCAATCCTAGTTGGGGTTGAGTTCGCTGACTACTTGCTCGCGCTCTATGTGCGGTACCGCGATCCTGTGACGCAACAGGATCGCTTCCTTCACGCTGGGTGAAGTTTAACCCACGTGTGTATACTTATGAGTACCGCCATATAGTCCGTCATTACTTGGCAGCAGGTTCCATCTCTGCACGGTGGACCCCGGGCTGCGAACGCACCATACTCTATCTGTCTTAGTATTTGGTGCGTTCCGCTAGCCCTAACATTACACTAGCGCCAGGGTCTGGCTAGTAATGACGGACAAACAGCAATCCTTGCGGAATATCAAGCAGCTGGAGGGTAGGTTGGCGGCTCTTGAGAGCGCAACCTCAGCTGTGGATGTTACCGCAGTTGCTGTACAGGCTGCTAGCGTGGCTGCAGCAACCCTGTCCATTGCCACCCCTGCTCCGACATTTTCTCGCCTCCCGCTGCCAGAAAAATTTTCTGGTGATAGCAAATTTTGTAGGGGATTTGTGAGTCAGTGCTCTATTCACCTCGAGCTCCTGGCTGCACGTTTTCCCACAGAGCGGGCTAAGGTGGGATTTATAGTGTCTCTCTTGTCGGACAGGGCGTTGGAATGGGCTACACCGCTGTGGGAGCGTGGCGATCATGTGGTGCAGAGTGCTCCGCTGTTTCTGAGCACTCTGAAACAGGTCTTTTTAGGACCTCAAGTCACCCATGATACTGCGCTCCAACTGCTGGCATTAACTCAGGGTGAGTCCTTGGTCAGTCATTTTGCCGTCCAATTCCGCACTTTAGCTTCTGAGCTGGATTGGTCAGATAAAGCTCTTATCCCCATATTTTGGAGGGGCCTGGCTGACCACGTTAAGGACGCTCTGGCCACTAGGGAGATTCCTGCCACACTGGAGGACTTAATAACTGTCTCCACTCGAATTGACCTCCGTTTTAACGAGCGGAGGTTAGAGCGAGCCCAGTGTAGGCAGAGGTTTCGGCTGGCTCCTACCTTCGCCAAACCTCTGGAATCTCCGGTCCTGGTTCCTGAGTCACATGAGGCCAGGGAAGTGTCACAAGTGGGATCTAAGTCCCGGATCGCTTGTGCACTCAAGGTCTGTCATGTTTGCCAGCAGTCAGGACATCTAGCCACCAGATGTTCTCAGCGGTCGAGGAAACGTCAGCGTCTAGTGGTAGTAGGTGGAGGTACACTAGACACGGCGACGTTTGCCTCTAAATTGTCCTTTAAGGGGACAATTACTATAGGCTCATTCTCCCACTCGGTAGAACTCGGGGGCGGAGGGCAATTTTATGTCTTCTGCCTTCGCCCAACGTCACGCAATACCCCTGGTTATGCTAGCTCAACCAGTAACGGTACGAGTGGTGAATGGGTCGACACTGCCCTCACAGATAACACACCAGACCATCCCTTTTACTCTGTCCATGTCGCCATCTCATCAGGAGATTATATCTCTGCTCGTCATTCCTGAGGGAATTGATGAGGTCCTGTTGGGAATACCTTGGCTACGGTACCACTCTCCTCATATCGAGTGGTCCTCTGGCAGAATCCTGGGATGGGGCGAATCTTGTGGGGGTAGGTGTCAGAGGGAGTGCGTTCAGGTTGCTACTACAGAGGTACCCGCAGATCTTTCCTCTCTCCCCAAGCAGTATTGGTCTTTTGCAGACGTGTTCTCCAAAAAGGCGGCAGAGATCCTTCCTCCCCATCGCCCCTATGACTGTCCTATTGATCTCTTGCCTGGTGCTGAGCCTCCCCGGGGTCGAGTCTATCTGCTATCTCTCCCGGAGACGGAGGCAATGTCACAGTACATCCAGGAAAATCTGGCAAGAGGATTCATTAGGAAGTCAGTGTCACCTGCTGGGGCAGGGTTCTTCTTCGTGCAGAAGAAGAATGGGGAATTGCGTCCATGCATAGACTACAGGGGTCTTAATGCCATCACCGTTAAAAATAAGTATCCTTTGCCCTTGATATCTGAGCTCTTCGATAGGCTTCTGGGAGCAAGGGTATTTACTAAATTAGATCTGCGGGGTGCTTACAACCTGATTCGCATCCGTGAGGGGGACGAATGGAAGACGGCTTTTAACACCAGGGATGGGCACTATGAATATCTGGTGATGCCCTTCGGGCTCTGTAATGCCCCAGCCGTTTTCCAAGACTTTGTGAACGATATCTTCCGGGATATGCTTTCCACCTCGGTCGTAGTCTATCTGGATGATATTCTCATCTACTCTCCAGATATTGACTCCCACCGGAGAGATGTTTGCAAAGTCTTCGACCTCCTACGGGCAAACTCCCTCTATGCCAAGTTGGAGAAGTGTATGTTTGAGCAGGAGTCCTTACCTTTCCTAGGCTACATCATCTCTGCCCAGGGATTGGCTATGGATCCTGCCAAACTACAGGCTGTGATGGACTGGCAGGAACCCCATTCTCTTAAAGCGGTGCAGCGCTTTATGGGGTTCATTAATTATTATCGCCAGTTCATTCCGCACTTCTCAACTTTGGTAGCTCCCTTGGTTGCCCTCACCAAGAGGGGGGCGAATCCCAAATTGTGGTCTGAGGAGGTCTCCAAGGCCTTTAACTCTATAAAGTCACACTTCGCTAGCGCTCCCATCCTACATCGCCCCGATGTTGATAAGCCATTTATCATGGAGGTGGATGCCTCTTCTGTTTGTGCTGGAGCAGTCCTCTTCCAAAAGGATGCTCAAGGTCGGAAGCATCCTTGCTTCTTTTTCTCCAAGACCTTCTCACCAGCAGAGAGGAATTATTCCATCGGGGACAGGGAGTTGCTAGCCATGAAGTTGGCTTTCTCGGAGTGGAGACATCTCTTGGAGGGAGCACGTTTTCCCTTCCAAGTCTTCACAGACCATAAAAATTTGGTGTACCTGCAGACAGCCCAGCGGTTGAATTCTCGCCAGGCCAGATGGTCCTTATTCTTCTCCCGGTTTCATTTCACCCTCCATTTTCTTTCTGGGGAGAAGAACATTCGGCCCGACGCTCTCTCTCGCTCCGTTGTGTCATCTGCGGAGGAGAAGCCTCGGCTTATTGTCCCCATCGAGAGCTTGAGAACTGTGGCCTTGGTTTCGCTAGAGTCTGTGCCCCCGGGTAAGACTTTTGTTCCATCCAGTTTGCGACCGGAGGTTCTCTCTTGGGCACACTCGTCCAGGGTGGGTGGACATTTTGGTACCAAAAGGACATCTGAGTTACTGGCGAGGACATACTGGTGGCCGCATATGGCTCGTGATGTCGCAGAGTATGTTCGGGCGTGTGTCTCTTGCGCCAAGAACAAGACTCCTCGGCAACGGCCAGCTGGTTTGCTTTATCCTCTGCCGGTGGCGGACAGGCCCTGGGAGATGGTCGGGATGGACTTTGTGGTGGGCTTACCCAAGTCACGTAACTGCACCATTATCTGGGTGATCACCGACCATTTTTCCAAAATTGTGCACTTGGTGCCTCTTCCACGGCTACCTTCTGCACGGGCGTTGGCTGTCTTGTTCGTCAAACATATCTTTCGCCTACACGGTATGCCAGACAAAATTGTTAGTGACCGGGGTCCCCAGTTTGCGTCTCGATTCTGGAGAGAGCTTTGTCGTCTACTCAGTATTGAGTTGAATCTCTCTTCGGCATATCATCCCGAGACGAATGGGTTGGTAGAGAGGGCAAACCAGACCTTGGTCACATATTTACGACATTTTGTTTCTGCCAGGCAGGATGACTGGGCATCCTTGCTACCATGGGCAGAGTTTGCACTTAACAATGCCGTAGCCGACTCCACCGGTCAGACTCCATTTCTCCTAAATTACGGCCAGCATCCGCGTGTTCCTGTGCCCATGCCTGTGTCTTCTGCTGACTCCAGGGTGGCAGACTGGGCTGTGGAGGCACGGGACATTTGGGACCGCACGCAGGATGCCATTCGGGCCTCCAAGGAGAGAATGAGGTCCTCCGCCGATGTTCATCGGCGCCCCACTCCGACCTTTGCTCCTGGCGACTCGGTGTGGCTCTCCGCCCGTAACATCAGGCTGCGAGTTGAGTCCACTAAGTTTGCTCCTCGCTACTTGGGTCCCTTCAAGGTTCTCGAACGGGTTAATCCTGTGGTCTACCGTTTGGCTCTTCCTCCACGCTTGGGTATCACCGACACCTTTCATGTGTCCCTCTTGAAACCCGTATACATGTCCCGGTTTTCCGAGTCACCTGTTGGGACATCGGGTTCGTCTACGGACGATTACGAGGTGAACGCTAATTTGGGGTGCAAGGTGGTACGCGGCAAAAAGTTCTATCTGGTGGATTGGAAGGGTTATGGCCCATAGGACAGGTCATGGGAGCCTGCTGAAAACATTCGGGCCCCACAGCTCATTGCTGCCTTCGAGCTTAGCGAGGCCCAAGGAGGGGGGGCCCTAGGGGGGGGTAATGTTAGGTCTCGAGTTCCCGCTTCTGCACAGGGGGAATCTCGAGCCATCTCCGCTGCGGTCTCCCATTCTTGTCCAGCCGCAGTGGAGTCTGCTCAGCAGGGATGTTGGCCCCAGCGTCTTGCTCAGTCTCACTCTGTACAGAGAGTTACTGCTGCTTCTTCAGCTTCTGCCATTGAAACCAGTGCTGGTCAGCAGCAAGCAGACTTCTCTGGGACTAAGTCCTTGTCTGCACACACTGAGCATTCCCAGGGCAAGATCTCCCGTTGGAGATTGAGGGTCATGTGCTCAGGCCCTGCAGCACATTCCATTGGTCCTCTTGGCAGGTCTTGGAAGGGCAAAGTTTCTATGGCCACTTCCTGTGCTGCAACTATATAAACTGCGCATGACCGCACGGCCATGCGCTAGTGTACATTTGCATACGTGTGTTTGTTGTGAGTGCAAGTCGTCCTTGGATACCCCTTCCCTATTGAATGTCTGTTCGCGGAAGGTGTATGGTTGCTATCTAGCGCCCGACTTATCCTACAGCACGAATCACACATTACTGCGTCCAGTTGCTGTGACCGCCAGTACGGCGCCGTGCACTTCCTCTGTGCTTTCCTTACCCAAGCCTGGGTGGTTAGTGGCGTTCGTCAGTGCGGCACCGCATGCACTCTTGTGCCCTAATATTGATATTTAGCTTCCTTACACACCCAGTTGCGGTGTTGTGCCAGCAAGGGTCTAATCGGACTTCAATCCTAGTTGGGGTTGAGTTCGCTGACTACTTGCTCGCGCTCTATGTGCGGTACCGCGATACTGTGACGCAACAGGATCGCTTCCTTCACGCTGGGTGAAGTTTAACCCACGTGTGTATACTTATGAGTACCGCCATATAGTCCGTCATTACTTGGCAGCAGGTTCCAGCTCTGCACGGTGGACCCCGGGCTGCGAACGCACCATACTCTATCTGTCTTAGTATTTGGTGCGTTCCGCTAGCCCTAACAATTTGTGCTTGAGTGCCAGTCGTGTGTGCCATCTCTCTCAAATTGTGGGCCACAGAAAGCCTAGTGTCTGTTTTTTTGTTTTTGTTTTTTAAATTCTCCCTGAAAAAAAAAAAATAGTGGGAGATTAATATTGGCATTTCTGCTTCTGTGCCAGTCGTGTGTGCCATCTCTCTCAAATTATGGGCCACAGAAAGCCTAGTGTCTGTTTTTTTGGGGGGGTTTAAATTCTCCCTGAAAAAAAATAAATAGTGGGAGATTAATATTGGCATTTGTGCTTGAGTGCCAGTCGTGTGTGCCATCTCTCTCAAATTGTGGGCCACAGAAAGCCTAGTGTCTGTTTTTTTGTTTTTTGGTTTTTAAATTCTCCCTGAAAAAAAATAAATAGTGGGAGATTAATATTGGCATTTGTGCTTCTGTGCCAGTCGTGTGTGCCATCTCTCTCAAATTATGGGCCACAGTAAGCCTAGTGTCTGTTTTTTTTTTTTTTTTTTGGGGGGGGGTTAAATTCTCCCTGAAAAAAAATAAATAGTGGGAGATTAATATTGGCATTTGTGCTTGAGTGCCAGTCGTGTGTGCCATCTCTCTCAAATTGTGGGCCACAGAAAGCCTAGTGTATGTTTTTTTGTTTTTTGTTTTTTAAATTCTCCCTGAAAAAAAATAAATAGTGGGAGATTATTATTGGCATTTGTGCTTCAGTCCTAGTCCTTCGTGTGTGGCATCTGTCTCATTTTGTGCCACAGAAAACCGAGTGTGTAACATTGTGCCTGATTTTCCTTGCAGTCTCACCCACCTATAAAGGGATATCTAAATCATACAGAAGTTTGAGTTCACCTTGTAAGTTGTTTTGCAGTAACAAATACCGTTACTTTGGTTACGTTTTTAAAACAATGAAGGAGTCTGGTGGAAGAGGTCGTGGCCGTGGGCGTTCATTGCCAGCTGGTAATGATGGTAGTGGTGGTGGAGCATCAGGTGGTCGTGGGAAAAACAATATAGCACCTAAGTCTCGAGCTGTGGAGCCAGGTTCGTCGTCTGGCTACACAAGGCCTCGAACGCTCCCTTTTCTGGGAGTAGGAAAACCGGTTTTAAAGCCAGAGCAGCAAGAGCAAGTTTTGGCTTTCCTTGCTGACTCAACCTCTAGCTCTTTTGCCTCCTCTTCTGAAACTGGTAAATGTAAAAGCAGCGCGTCGTTAGTGGATGTTCACGCTCAGGGACAAGTCGCTCCATTGTCCTGTTCAGCAAAAACATCAACAGAGAAGGATGCGTCAGGCGACACAATGGGTTACTCCATGGAACTCTTTACACATACCGTTCCTGGGTTAAAAAGTGAAATAGTTAACAGGCCATGCCCATTACAAGTTGAATCGGACATGGAGTGCACAGATGCACAGCCACAGCCAGATTTCTGTGCTGTTCCTTTGACTCAGACCACAACATTGCCCTCGCAGTGTACTGATCCAGAATCAGACCCTGATGAGACTATGGTGCCCCGTCACGAATGCTATACCACCGGCTTACACGGTGACACAGACGAAGTTGCACACGAGAAAGAAGAGGAGGTCATAGATGACCGAGTTGTTGACCCCGATTGGCAGCCATTGGGGGAACATGGTGCAGGTGGCAGTAGTTCTGAAGCGGAGGAGGAGGGGCCGCAGCAGGCATCAACCTGGACATCGGCCTACATCTCCCGGGCCCATATCTGGCCCAAAACGCGTGGCAAAGCCAAAACCAGTTGGAGGACAGCGTGGCCATCCGGTTAAAGAAGCTCAGTCTGCAATGCCTGAAAAGGTATCCGATGCTAGAAAGAGTGCAGTCTGGCATTTTTTTAAACAACATCCAATTGATCAGCGCAAAGTCATCTGTCAAAAATGTTCAACTACCTTAAGCAGAGGTCAGAATCTGAAAAGTCTAAATACAAGTTGCATGCATAGACATTTAACGACCATGCATTTGCAAGCCTGGACTAACTACCAAACGTCCCTTAAGGTTGTAGCACCCTCGGCCAATGAAGCTAGTCAGCAAAGCTACATCCCTTCCGTCACTGTAAGGCCACCATTTTACGCACCACCTGCAGTATCTGTGCAAGTTTCGTTGCCAGGCCAAAGCAGTCAGGGTCAGGGAATCACCAGTTTCGGAGTAGGAAACACTGCATCTAGGGCACCGGCAAAAATACCGTCTCCAACCGTCTCTCAGTCTGCCATGTCCACCGGCACCCCCGCTAGTTCCACGATCTCCAGCTCTCAAGTCCAGCTAACCCTACATGAGACATTCGTTAGAAAAAGGAAGTACTCATCCTCGCATCTGCGTACACAGGGTTTTAACGCCCACTGTTATGACCTAGTGGTCAGGACAATAATGGACCTGGTGGTTAAGAGCACACGGAATGACTTGATAGTTACTGATAATGAAGGACGAGCTCTGGGACGTGGGAACTCTGCTGACCGCAATCCCTAATCCTATCAAACACACTAGAAATAGCCGTGGATTGCTCCTAACGCTCCCTATGCAACTCGGCACAGCCTAAGGAACTAGCTAGCCCTGAAGATAGAAAAATAAAGCCTACCTTGCCTCAGAGAAATTCCCCAAAGGAAAAGGCAGCCCCCCACATATAATGACTGTGAGTAAAGATGAAAATACAAACACAGAGATGAAATAGATTTAGCACAGTGAGGCCCGACTTACTGAACAGACCGAGGATAGGAAAGGTTGCTTTGCGGTCAAAATATCATCCAAATACACAATCAGGAATTTATCCAGGTACTCTCGGAAGATGTCATGCATAAAGGACTGAAATACTGATGGAGCATTGGAAAGCCCGAATGGCATAACCAGGTACTCAAAATGGCCCTCGGGCGTATTAAATGCTGTTTTCCATTCATCGCCTTGTTTAATACGCACAAGATTATACGCCCCTCGAAGATCTATCTTGGTGAACCAACTAGCCCCTTTAATACGAGCAAACAAATCAGACAGCAACGGCAAAGGATACTGAAATTTGACTGTAATTTTATTAAGAAGGCGGTAATCAATACAAGGTCTCAAACAACCATCCTTCTTGGCCACAAAAAAGAACCCTGCTCCTAACGGTGATGACGACGGGCGAATATGGCCTTTCTCCAAGGATTCCTTTATATAACTCCGCATAGCGGTGTGTTCTGGCACAGATAAATTGAACAATCGGCCCTTAGGAAACTTACTACCAGGAATCAAATTAATTGCACAATCGCAATCCCTATGAGGAGGTAGGGCACTGGCTTTGGGCTCATCAAATACATCCCGATAATCCGACAAAAACTCTGGAACTTCAGAAGGAGTGGAAGACGAAATAGACAAAAATGGAACATCACCATGTACCCCCTGGCAACCCCAGCTGGACACAGACATAGATTTCCAGTCCAATACTGGATTATGAACCTGTAGCCATGGCAACCCCAACACGACCACATCATGCAGATTATGCAACACCAGAAAGCGGATATCCTCTTGATGTGCAGGAGCCATGCACATGGTCAATTGGGTCCAGTACTGAGGCTTATTCTTGGCCAAAGGCGTAGCATCAATTCCTCTCAATGGAATAGGATACTGCAAGGGCTCCAAGAAAAAACCACAGCGCCTAGCATACTCCAAGTCCATCAAATTCAGGGCAGCGCCTGAATCCACAAATGCCATAACAGAATAGGATGACAAAGAGCAAATCAGAGTAACGGACAATAGAAATTTAGACTGTACCGTACCAATGGTGGCAGACCTAGCGAACCGCTTAGTGCGCTTAGGACAATCGGAGATAGCATGAGTGGAATCACCACAGTAAAAACATAGCCCATTCCGACGTCTGTGTTTTTGTCGTTCAGCTCTGGTCAAAGTCCTATCACATTGCATAGGCTCAGGCCCATGCTCAGATAGTACCGCCAAATGGTGCACAGCTTTACGCTCACGCAAGCGTCGATCGATCTGAATGGCCAAAGACATAGACTCATTCAGACCAGCAGGCATGGGAAATCCCACCATGACATCCTTAAGGGCTTCAGAGAGACCCTTTCTGAAGATTGCTGCCAGGGCACATTCATTCCACTGAGTGAGCACAGACCACTTTCTAAACTTCTGACAATACATCTCCGCTTCATCCTGACCCTGACACAGAGCCAGCAAGATTTTCTCTGCCTGATCCACTGAATTAGGTTCGTCATAAAGCAATCCAAGCGCCAGGAAACACGCATCAACATCACGCAATGCCGGATCTCCTGGCGCAAGGGAAAATGCCCAGTCTTGAGGGTCACCACGTAACAAAGAAATAATGATCTTTACTTGTTGAACAGGGTCACCTGAGGAGCGAGGTTTCAAGGCAAGAAACAATTTACAATTATTTTTGAAATTCAAGAACTTAGATCTATCACCAAAAAACAAATCAGGAATTGGAATCCTAGGCTCTGACATCGGATTCTGAACCACAAAATCTTGAATGTTTTGTACCCTTGTAGTGAGATTATCCATCCAAGAGGACATACCTTGAATGTACATGTTTACACCTGTGTCCTGAACCACCTAGAGGTAAAGGGGAAAAGAGAGACAAAACACACTGCAAAGAAAAAAAAATGGTCTCAGAACTTCTCTTATCCCTCTATTCAGATGCATTAGTACTTTGGGCCACCTGTACTGTTATGACCTGGTGGTCAGGACAATAATGGACCTGGTGGTTAAGAGCACACGGAATGACTTGATAGTTACTGATAATGAAGGACGAGCTCTGGGACGTGGGAACTCTGCTGACCGCAATCCCTAATCCTATCAAACACACTAGAAATAGCCGTGGATTGCTCCTAACGCTCCCTATGCAACTCGGCACAGTCTAAGGAACTAGCTAGCCCGAAGATAGAAAAATAAAGCCTACATTGCCTCAGAGAAATTCCCCAAAGGAAAAGGCAGCCCCCCACATATAATGACTGTGAGTAAAGATGAAAATACAAACACAGAGATGAAATAGATTTAGCAAAGTGAGGCCCGACTTACTGAACAGACCGATGATAGGAAAGGTTGCTTTGCGGTCAGCACAAAAACCTACAAAAAGACCACGCAGAGGGCGCAAAAAGACCCTCCGCACCGACTCACGGTGCGGAGGCGCTCCCTCTGCGTCCCAGAGCTTCCAGCAAGCAAGACAACAATAAAAATAGCAAGCTGGACAGAAAAATAGCAAACCAAAGAAATACAAGCAGGAACTTAGCTTCTGCTGGGAAGACAGTTCACAAGAATGACCCAGGAGTGAACTAGACCAATACTGGAACATTGACAGGTGGCATGGAGCAAAGATCTAAGTGGAGTTAAATAGAGCAGCCAGCTAACGAATTAACCTCGTCACCTGTGGAAGGAAACTCAGAAACACCCACCAGAGCAAGTCCATGGACAGAACCAGCCAAAGTACCATTCATGACCACAGGAGGGAGCCCGACAACAGAATTCACAACAGTGTTATGGCTGGCAATCAGGCAACACAGCGTGCAGTAATCAGCGCACATACAGAGATCTGGCAATAACCAAAAACAATAGGACGAGCTCTGAGACGTGGAATCTCTGTAGACTGCAGTACCTGATCTATCCTCACACAACTATAAGCAGCAGTGGATTGCGCCTAACAACTACCTATGCAACTCGGCACTGCCTGAGGAGCTGACTAGCCTGAAGATAGAAATACAAGCCTGACTTACCTCAGAGAAATACCCCAAAGGAATAGGCAGCCCCCCACATATAATGACTGTTAGCAAGATGAAAAGACAAACGTAGGAATGAAATAGATTCAGCAAAGTGAGGCCCGATATTCTAGACAGAGCGAGGATAGCAAAGAGAACTATGCAGTCTACAAAAAACCCTAAAACGAAAACCACGCAAAGGGGCAAAAAGACCCACCGTGCCGAACTAACAGCACGGCGGTGCACCCCTCTGCTTCTCAGAGCTTCCAGCAAAAGACAATAGCAAGCTGGACAGAAAAAAACAGAAAACAAACTAGAAGCACTTATCTAGCAGAGCAGCAGGCCAAAGGAAAGATGCAGTAGCTCAGATCCAACACTGGAACATTGACAAGGAGCAAGGAAGACAGACTCAGGTGGAGCTAAATAGCAAGGCAGCCAACGAGCTCAACAAAACACCTGAGGGAGGAAGCCCAGAGACTGCAATACCACTTGTGACCACAGAAGTGAACTCAGCCACAGAATTCACAACAGTACCCCCCCCTTGAGGAGGGGTCACCGAACCCTCACCAGAACCCCCAGGCCGACCAGGATGAGCCACATGAAAGGCACGAACAAGATCTGGGGCATGGACATCAGAGGCAAAAACCCAGGAATTATCTTCCTGAGCATAACCCTTCCATTTGACCAGATACTGGAGTTTCCGTCTAGAGACACGAGAATCCAAAATCTTCTCCACAATATACTCCAATTCCCCCTCCACCAAAACAGGGGCAGGAGGCTCCACAGATGGAACCATAGGTGCCACGTATCTCCTCAACAACGACCTATGGAATACATTATGTATGGAAAAGGAGTCTGGGAGGGTCAGACGAAAAGACACCGGATTGAGAATCTCAGAAATCCTATACGGACCAATAAAACGAGGTTTAAATTTAGGAGAGGAAACCTTCATAGGAATATGACGAGAAGATAACCAAACCAAATCCCCAACACGAAGTCGGGGTCCCACACGGCGTCTGCGATTAGCGAAAAGCTGAGCCTTCTCCTGGGACAAGGTCAAATTGTCCACTACCTGAGTCCAGATCTGCTGCAACCTGTCCACCACAGAATCCACACCAGGACAGTCCGAAGACTCAACCTGTCCTGAAGAGAAACGAGGATGGAACCCAGAATTGCAGAAAAATGGAGAGACCAAGGTAGCCGAGCTGGCCCGATTATTAAGGGCGAACTCAGCCAACGGCAAAAATGACACCCAATCATCCTGGTCAGCGGAAACAAAACATCTCAGATATGTTTCCAAGGTCTGATTGGTTCGTTCGGTCTGGCCATTAGTCTGAGGATGGAAGGCCGAGGAGAAAGATAGGTCAATGCCCATCCTACCACAAAAGGCTCGCCAGAACCTCGAGACAAACTGGGAACCTCTGTCAGAAACAATATTCTCAGGAATGCCATGTAAACGAACCACATGCTGGAAGAACAAAGGCACCAAATCAGAGGAGGAAGGCAATTTAACCAAGGGCACCAGATGGACCATTTTAGAAAAGCGATCACAGACCACCCAAATAACCGACATTTTTTGAGAAACGGGAAGGTCAGAAATGAAATCCATCGAAATATGTGTCCAAGGCCTCTTCGGGACCGGCAAGGGCAAAAGCAACCCACTGGCACGTGAACAGCAGGGCTTAGCCCTAGCACAAATTCCACAGGACTGCACAAAAGCACGCACATCCCGTGACAGAGATGGCCACCAGAAGGATCTAGCAACCAACTCCCTGGTACCAAAGATTCCTGGATGACCGGCCAGCACCGAACAATGAAGTTCAGAGATAACTTTACTAGTCCACCTATCAGGGACGAACAGTTTCTCGGCCGGACAACGATCAGGTTTATTAGCCTGAAATTTCTGCAACACTCTCCGCAAATCAGGGGAGATGGCAGACACAATGACTCCTTCCTTGAGGATACTCGCCGGCTCAGATAACCCCGGAGAGTCGGGCACAAAACTCCTAGACAGAGCATCCGCCTTCACATTTTTAGAGCCCGGAAGGTATGAAATCACAAAATCAAAACGAGCAAAAAATAACGACCAACGGGCCTGTCTAGGATTCAAGCGCTTGGCAGACTCGAGATAAGTCAAGTTCTTATGATCAGTCAATACCACCACGCGATGCTTAGCACCCTCAAGCCAATGACGCCACTCCTCGAATGCCCACTTCATGGCCAGCAACTCTCGGTTGCCCACATCATAATTACGCTCAGCAGCAGAAAATTTCCTGGAAAAGAAAGCACATGGTTTGAACACTGAGCAACCAGAACCTCTCTGTGACAAAACCGCCCCTGCACCAATCTCAGAAGCATCAACCTCGACCTGGAACGGAAGAGAAACATCAGGTT
Organism: Ranitomeya imitator; assembly: GCF_032444005.1. Classification (NCBI taxonomy): domain Eukaryota; kingdom Metazoa; phylum Chordata; class Amphibia; order Anura; family Dendrobatidae; genus Ranitomeya; species Ranitomeya imitator. The sequence continues at coordinate 115,752,251 of NC_091289.1, forward strand.
GACACAACACAGGGGCACAGCAAAAACGATGCTTCAACTCCTGAAAAGCTTCCACGGCAGCAGAAGACCAATTAACCAAATCAGCACCCTTCTTGGTCAAATCGGTCAATGGTCTGGCAATGCTAGAAAAATTACAGATGAAGCGACGATAAAAATTAGCAAAGCCCAGGAATTTCTGCAGACTTTTTAGAGATGTCGGCTGAGTCCAATCCTGGATGGCCTGAACCTTAACCGGATCCATCTCGATAGTAGAAGGGGAAAAGATGAACCCCAAAAATGAAACTTTCTGCACACCGAAGAGACACTTTGATCCCTTCACGAACAAGGAATTAGCACGCAGTACCTGGAAAACCATTCTGACTTGCTTCACATGAGACTCCCAATCATCTGAGAAGATCAAAATGTCATCCAAGTAAACAATCAAGAATTTATCCAGATACTCACGGAAAATGTCATGCATAAAAGACTGAAAAACAGATGGAGCATTGGCAAGTCCGAACGGCATCACCAGATACTCAAAATGACCCTCGGGCGTATTAAATGCCGTTTTCCATTCATCTCCCTGCCTGATTCTCACCAGATTATACGCACCACGAAGATCAATCTTAGTAAACCAACTAGCCCCCTTAATCCGAGCAAACAAGTCAGAAATCAATGGCAAGGGATACTGAAACTTAACAGTGATCTTATTAAGAAGGCGGTAATCAATACACGGTCTTAGCGAACCATCCTTCTTGGCTACAAAAAAGAACCCTGCTCCCAATGGTGACGACGATGGGCGAATATGTCCCTTCTCCAGGGAGTCCTTCACATAACTGCGCATAGCGGTGTGTTCAGGTACGGACAAATTAAATAAACGACCCTTAGGGAATTTACTACCAGGAATCAAATCGATAGCACAATCACAATTCCTATGCGGAGGTAGGGCATCAGACTTGGACTCTTCAAATACATCCTGAAAGTCCGACAAGAACTCTGGGATGTCAGAAGGAATGGATGACGAAATAGACAAAAATGGAACATCACCATGTACTCCCTGACAACCCCAGCTGGTTACCGACATAGAGTTCCAATCCAATACTGGATTATGGGTTTGTAGCCATGGCAACCCCAACACGACCACATCATGCAAATTATGCAGTACCAGAAAGCGAATAACTTCCTGATGTGCAGGAGCCATGCACATGGTTAGCTGGGCCCAGTACTGAGGCTTATTCTTGGCCAAAGGTGTAGCATCAATTCCTCTCAACGGAATAGGACACCGCAAAGGCTCCAAGAAAAATCCACAACGTTTAGCATAATCCAAATCCATCAGATTCAGGGCAGCGCCTGAATCCACAAACGCCATGACAGAATACGATGACAAAGAGCACATTAAGGTAATGGACAAAAGGAATTTGGACTGTACAGTACCAATAACGGCAGAGCTATCGAACCGCCTAGTGCGTTTAGGACAATTAGAAATAGCATGAGTAGAATCACCACAATAGAAACACAGTCTGTTCAGACGTCTGTGTTCTTGCCGTTCTACTTTAGTCATAGTCCTGTCGCACTGCATAGGCTCAGGTTTACTCTCAGGCAGTACCGCCAGATGGTGCACAGATTTACGCTCGCGCAAGCGACGACCGATCTGAATGGCCAAGGACATAGACTCATTCAAACCAGCAGGCATAGGAAATCCCACCATTACATCCTTAAGAGCTTCAGAGAGACCCTTTCTGAACAAAGCCGCTAGTGCAGATTCATTCCACAGAGTGAGTACTGACCATTTCCTAAATTTCTGACAATATACTTCTACATCATCCTGACCCTGGCATAAAGCCAGCAGATTTTTCTCAGCCTGATCCACTGAATTAGGCTCATCGTAAAGCAATCCCAGCGCCTGGAAAAATGCATCAACATTACTCAATGCAGAATCTCCTGGTGCAAGAGAAAACGCCCAGTCCTGTGGGTCGCCGCGCAAAAAAGAAATAATAATCAAAACCTGTTGAATAGGATTACCAGAAGAATGAGGTTTCAAGGCCAAAAATAGCTTACAATTATTTCTGAAGCTCAGGAACTTAGTTCTGTCACCAAAAAACAAATCAGGAATCGGAATTCTTGGTTCTAGCATCGATTTCTGATCAATAGTATCTTGAATCTTTTGTACATTTACAACGAGATTATCCATTGAGGAGCACAGAGCCTGAATATCCATGTCCACAGCTGTGTCCTGAAGCACTCTAATGTCTAGGGGAAAAAAAAGACTGAAGACAGAGCTAAGAAAAAAAAAATGCTGTCAGGATTTCTTTTTTCCCTCTATTGGGAATCATTGGTGAGGCTCCTTGTACTGTTATGGCTGGCAATCAGGCAACACAGCGTGCAGTAATCAGCGCACATACAGAGATCTGGCAATAACCAAAAACAATAGGACGAGCTCTGAGACGTGGAATCTCTGTAGACTGCAGTACCTGATCTATCCTCACACAACTATAAGCAGCAGTGGATTGCGCCTAACAACTACCTATGCAACTCGGCACTGCCTGAGGAGCTGACTAGCCTGAAGATAGAAATACAAGCCTGACTTACCTCAGAGAAATACCCCAAAGGAATAGGCAGCCCCCCACATATAATGACTGTTAGCAAGATGAAAAGACAAACGTAGGAATGAAATAGATTCAGCAAAGTGAGGCCCGATATTCTAGACAGAGCGAGGATAGCAAAGAGAACTATGCAGTCTACAAAAAACCCTAAAACGAAAACCACGCAAAGGGGCAAAAAGACCCACCGTGCCGAACTAACAGCACGGCGGTGCACCCCTCTGCTTCTCAGAGCTTCCAGCAAAAGACAATAGCAAGCTGGACAGAAAAAAACAGAAAACAAACTAGAAGCACTTATCTAGCAGAGCAGCAGGCCAAAGGAAAGATGCAGTAGCTCAGATCCAACACTGGAACATTGACAAGGAGCAAGGAAGACAGACTCAGGTGGAGCTAAATAGCAAGGCAGCCAACGAGCTCACCAAAACACCTGAGGGAGGAAGCCCAGAGACTGCAATACCACTTGTGACCACAGAAGTGAACTCAGCCACAGAATTCACAACACAACAGCCCACATAGCTAGACTAATCTCGTTAGAGATTATGCCCTACCGGTTAGTTGAAAGCGACGCTTTCAAAGCCCTGATGGACTACGCTGAACCACGCTACGAGCTACCCAGTCGACACTTCTTTTTGAGAAAAGCCATCCCAGCCCTCCAACAGCATGTTAAAGAGCAAATCGTCCATGCACTCAGGCAATCTGTGAGTACAAAAGTGCACCTGACAACAGATGCATGGACCAGTAGGCATTGCCAGGGACGTTACTTGTCCATCACGGCACACTGGGTGAATGTGGTGGATGCAGGGTTCACAGGGGACAGCAATATTGGGACAGTTCTGCCTAGCCCACGGTCTAGGAAACAGTTGGCTTTAGGCGTTTGCCCCCCCTCCTCCTCCTCCTCGTCCTCCTGCAGAAGCGAGAGCTTGTCCACAGACCGCAGTGGCACAACCACTCCATCCGCAGCTGCCACTGTTGCACACCAGGTGTTCCATTATGGGGCAGCTACTGGCAAGCGTCAGCAGGCTGTATTGGCTATGAAGTGTTTGGGCGACAACAGACTCACCGCGGAAGTTCTGTCCGAGTTCTTGCAGAAAGAAACGCAGTCGTGGCTGGGCACTGTAGATCTTGAGGCAGGCAACGTAGTGAGTGATAACGGAAGGAATTTCATGGCTGCCATCGCCCTTTCCCAACTGAAACACATTCTTTGCTTGGCTCACATTTTAAACCCTGGTGTTGTAGTGCTTACTGAAAAGGTATCCTGGGTTATCCGACCTGCTCCTCAAAAAGCGCGGACTTTGCTCGCATATCCGCCGTTCGCCCGTACACTCCAGCCGTATGCAGACCTATCAGCGGTCTTTGAGCCTTCCCCAGCATCGCCTAATCATCGACATTGCAACAAGGTGGAACTCAACACTGCACATGCTTCAGAGACTGTGCAAACAGAGGCGGGCTGTTATGTATTTGTGGGAGGATACACATACATGGGCAGGCATTAGGATGGCAGACATGGAGTTGTCAGGTGTGCAGTGGTCGAAGGTACAAGACATGTGTCAAGTCCTTCAGTGTTTTGAGGAATGCACACGGCTGGTAAGTGCAGACAACGCCATAATAAGCATGAGCATCCCCCTAATGCATCTACTTATGCAAAGTTTGACGCACATAAAGGAGCAGGCGTCTGCAGCAGAGGAAGAGGAAAGCCTTGATGACAGTCAGCCATTGTCTGGTCAGGGCAGTGTACAGGACGAGGTAGCGGGCGAACAGGAGGAGGAGGACGAGGAGGATGATGGGGATGAGTATTTTTTTAATGAGGAAGCTTCTCCGGGGCCACTGGAAATTGGTGGCATGGCAAGGCCGGGTTCTGGTTTTTTGAGGGACACAAGTGACGTAGATTTGCTTGAAACTGCCCCTCAACCCAGCACAACCGCAGATTTGACAACTGGAACTTTGGCACACATGGCGGATTATGCCTTACGTATCCTCAAAAGGGACACACGCATTACTAAAATGATGACCGATGACGATTACTGGTTGGCCTGCCTCCTTGAGCCTTGCTATAAAGGCAAATTGCAAAATATTATGCCACATGAGAACTTAGAACTAATATTAGCAACCAAACAATCAACTCTTGTTGACCGTTTGATTCAGGCATTCCCAGCACACCAGCCGGTGATCATTCTCACACAAGCTGCAGGGGGCAGCAGACCAGAGGTGTTAGAGGTGCACAAATTAGAAGTGGCGTTGGACAGAGGGGTTTTCTGACCAGGTTGTGGAGTGATTTTGCTATGACCGCAGACAGGACAGGTACTGCAGCATCAATTCAAAGTGACAGGAGACATTTGTCCAGTGTGGTTACTGACTATTTTTCATCCCTTATCGATGTTCTCCCTCAAACGTCATTCCCATTTGATTACTGGGCATCCAAATTAGACACCTGGCCAGAATTGGCAGAATATGCATTGCAGGAGCTTGCTTGCCCAGCAGCTTGTGTGCTATCAGAAAGAGTATTCAGTGCTGCTGGTTCAATATTAACCGAAAAAAGGACTCGTCTGGCTACCCAAAATGTTGATGATCTAACCTTCATTAAAATGAACCACTACTGGATTTCGAATTATTTTGCCCCACCTTTCCCGGCTGACACCTAGCTTTCCAATGAAAAGGTCTTGCTTCTGGACTGCTCTGACTGAGTTTTCCAATCTCGTAATTTGCAGCAGCTGTTTGTCCAGCATATGACATGTTTACACCAACCTAAATGGCCAAACTCCCCCCATGGGGCCGTGGTCTCGCCACTTGGCGCAAGCACCCGTGAGAGTACCTTTTGTCTGAAGAGGTGGGTGTGCATGCTTTTGGTCGACGGCACTGCCACTGGGTCCCTCATAGTACAATAAAGTGTCTCTGGCGGTGGTGGAGGAACAACCAACGTCAGACACACCGTTGTAACATGAGGGGCCCTGGGCCTGTACCGCCGGCCACAAGACAGTTTCCCCCCCACCAGCTCAAACAGTGCTCTACGATTTGCAAAATTATCTCTCACAGCTCCAGCAATGTTTAGTCTATGCGCTTACATCCTTCAATGCCTGGCACTGACAATACCAATGTGTTGACATGTATGATGCTACTTAAAATAGTCTGGGGCAGTGTCCTATATTTACACCAGTAAATACTTTGCGCCAAATTACTAGGTCAGAAACACAGCAGAGGAGCCCACCCGTGTACCTAAGTATGCCACCCTTTTGTTTTTTGGTTTTGTTGTATTGCGAGACATTAACATCTATTTATTTTTTGGGAGTACTAACTGTCAGACACTCATTACAATCGGCCTCCGCTGACAAAACCAATGCTGCCTGTGTACCCCTGCAAGATAATTCCAAGTGCATAGAGCCTACTTTTATTATGTTAGGCCTACTAAGCCTGTCTGCAGTCCCTCCTTCCAATAGTCCTTCACTGACCAGACCACTGCTGCCTGTGTACCCCTGGAACCTATTTTTAACGGCCTACAGCCTACTTTTGTTATGTTAGGCCTATTAAGCCTGTCTGTGGTCCCTCCTTCCAACAGTCCTCCACTTACCACACCACTGCTGCCCGTGTACCCCTGGAAGCTATTTTAAAGTACCTACAGCCAACATTTGTTATGTTAGGCCTACTAAGCCTGTCTGCGGTCCCTCCTTCCAATAGTCCTCCACTTACCACACCACTGCTGCCCGTGTACCCCTGGAAGCTATTTTAAAGTGCCTACAGCCAACTTTTGTTATGTTAGGCCTACTACGCCTGTCTGCGGTCCCTCCTTCCAATAGTCCTCCACTGACCACACCACTGCTGCCCGTGTACCCTTGGAACCTATTTGAAAGTGACTACAGCCTACTTTTGTTATGTTAGGCCTACTAAGCCTGTCTGCAGTCCCTCCTTCCAATAGTCCTCCACTGACCACACCACTGCTGCCCGTGTACCCCTGGAAGCTATTTTAAAGTGCCTACAGCCAACTTTTGTTATGTTAGGCCTACTAAGCCTGTCTGCAGTCCCTCCTTCCAATAGTCCTCCACTTATTATACCACTGCTGCCCGTGTACCCCTGGAAGCTATTTTAAAGTGCCTACAGCCAACTTTTGTTATGTTAGGCCTACTACGCCTGTCTGCGGTCCCTCCTTCCAATAGTCCTCCACTGACCACACCACTGCTGCCCGTGTACCCCTGGAACCTATTTGAAAGTGCCTACAGCCTACTTTTTTAATGTTAGGCCTACTAAGCCTGTCTGCAGTCCCTCCTTCCAATAGTCCTCCACTGACCACACCACTGCTGCCCGTGTACCCCTGGAAGCTATTTTAAAGTGCCTACAGCCAACTTTTGTTATGTTAGGCCTACTAAGCCTGTCTGCGGTCCCTCCTTCCAATAGTCCTCCACTTACCACACCACTGCTGCCCGTGTACCCCTGGAAGCTATTTTAAAGTGCCTACAGCCAACTTTTGTTATGTTAGACCTACTAAGCCTGTCTGCGGTCCCTCCTTCCAATAGTCCTCCACTGACCACACCACTGCTGCCCGTGTACCCCTGGAACTTATTTGAAAGTGCCTACAGTCTACTTTTGTTATGTTAGGCCTACTAAGCCTGTCTGCGGTCCCTCCTACCAATAGTCCTCCACTGACCACACCACTGCTGCCCGTGTACCCCTGGAACCTATTTTAAATTGCACAGAGCATCCTTTTTTTAATTGTAGGCATACTAAGTCTGTCTGCGGTCCATATTTGAAATTGTCCTCCACTGACCAGAGCAATGCTGCCTGTGTACCCCTGGATACTTTTTTAAACTGCATTGAGCCAAATTTTTTGTTTAAGGCCTACTACCTGTGTCTGTCTGCGCCACTCAATACAGCTGTCCTCGTCTGAAAAAAGCTGAGCGTCAGTAGTCTGGTTTTCAGCCTATAGGAATTTGAAAACTGCATTGGGGCTACTACTTCGGTAGGGCCTACTAACGGTGTCTGCCACTCCAAGGTGTTCTCCAGGTTGCCTCTCCATAACTTTGATCTTCTAGCTCTCGTTCAGTAGTTGTTGAAACAACACTGCATTAGGCCTACAAGTTGGGTCTGGGTTGTAGAGACGGTGTCTGCCGCTCCAAGGTGTTCTCCAGGTTGCCTCTCCATAGCTTCAATCTTCATGCTCGTGTTAAGTAGTTGTTGAAACAACACTGCATTAGGCCTACAAGTTGGGTCTGGGTTGTAGAGACGGTGTCTTCCGCTCCAAGGTGTTCTCCAGGTTGCCTTTCCTGAGCTTCTATCTTCAGGCTCTTGTTAAATAGTTGTTAAATGGAACAACTGCATTTGGCCTACTTGTTGGGTTGGGGCCTACTAACAGTGTCTGCCGCTCCTTCCTGTTCTCCTGGTTTCCTGTCCTGAAATTCCATTTTCAGGCTCTCGTTAAGTAGTTGTTAATGTTAGACTGCATTTGGCCTACTAGTTGGGTTGGGGCCTACTATCAGTGTCTGCCGCTCCTTGCTGTTCTCCTCCACTGAACAAAGCTGTGCCGCCTGTTTACTACTGTTGCCAATTTTGAACTGCATTTAGACTACTTACTGATTTGGGCCTACTCTCTGTGTCAGCCTCTCATTACATAACCCTTCCATTTGACCAGATACTGGAGTTTCCGTCTAGAGACACGAGAATCCAAAATCTTCTCCACAATATACTCCAATTCCCCCTCCACCAAAACAGGGGCAGGAGGCTCCACAGATGGAACCATAGGTGCCACGTATCTCCTCAACAACGACCTATGGAATACATTATGTATGGAAAAGGAGTCTGGGAGGGTCAGACGAAAAGACACCGGATTGAGAATCTCAGAAATCCTATACGGACCAATAAAACGAGGTTTAAATTTAGGAGAGGAAACCTTCATAGGAATATGACGAGAAGATAACCAAACCAAATCCCCAACACGAAGTCGGGGTCCCACACGGCGTCTGCGATTAGCGAAAAGCTGAGCCTTCTCCTGGGACAAGGTCAAATTGTCCACTACCTGAGTCCAGATCTGCTGCAACCTGTCCACCACAGAATCCACACCAGGACAGTCCGAAGACTCAACCTGTCCTGAAGAGAAACGAGGATGGAACCCAGAATTGCAGAAAAATGGAGAGACCAAGGTAGCCGAGCTGGCCCGATTATTAAGGGCGAACTCAGCCAACGGCAAAAATGACACCCAATCATCCTGGTCAGCGGAAACAAAACATCTCAGATATGTTTCCAAGGTCTGATTGGTTCGTTCGGTCTGGCCATTAGTCTGAGGATGGAAGGCCGAGGAGAAAGATAGGTCAATGCCCATCCTACCACAAAAGGCTCGCCAGAACCTCGAGACAAACTGGGAACCTCTGTCAGAAACAATATTCTCAGGAATGCCATGTAAACGAACCACATGCTGGAAGAACAAAGGCACCAAATCAGAGGAGGAAGGCAATTTAACCAAGGGCACCAGATGGACCATTTTAGAAAAGCGATCACAGACCACCCAAATAACCGACATTTTTTGAGAAACGGGAAGGTCAGAAATGAAATCCATCGAAATATGTGTCCAAGGCCTCTTCGGGACCGGCAAGGGCAAAAGCAACCCACTGGCACGTGAACAGCAGGGCTTAGCCCTAGCACAAATTCCACAGGACTGCACAAAAGCACGCACATCCCGTGACAGAGATGGCCACCAGAAGGATCTAGCAACCAACTCCCTGGTACCAAAGATTCCTGGATGACCGGCCAGCACCGAACAATGAAGTTCAGAGATAACTTTACTAGTCCACCTATCAGGGACGAACAGTTTCTCGGCCGGACAACGATCAGGTTTATTAGCCTGAAATTTCTGCAACACTCTCCGCAAATCAGGGGAGATGGCAGACACAATGACTCCTTCCTTGAGGATACTCGCCGGCTCAGATAACCCCGGAGAGTCGGGCACAAAACTCCTAGACAGAGCATCCGCCTTCACATTTTTAGAGCCCGGAAGGTATGAAATCACAAAATCAAAACGAGCAAAAAATAACGACCAACGGGCCTGTCTAGGATTCAAGCGCTTGGCAGACTCGAGATAAGTCAAGTTCTTATGATCAGTCAATACCACCACGCGATGCTTAGCACCCTCAAGCCAATGACGCCACTCCTCGAATGCCCACTTCATGGCCAGCAACTCTCGGTTGCCCACATCATAATTACGCTCAGCAGCAGAAAATTTCCTGGAAAAGAAAGCACATGGTTTGAACACTGAGCAACCAGAACCTCTCTGTGACAAAACCGCCCCTGCACCAATCTCAGAAGCATCAACCTCGACCTGGAACGGAAGAGAAACATCAGGTTGACACAACACAGGGGCACAGCAAAAACGATGCTTCAACTCCTGAAAAGCTTCCACGGCAGCAGAAGACCAATTAACCAAATCAGCACCCTTCTTGGTCAAATCGGTCAATGGTCTGGCAATGCTAGAAAAATTACAGATGAAGCGACGATAAAAATTAGCAAAGCCCAGGAATTTCTGCAGACTTTTTAGAGATGTCGGCTGAGTCCAATCCTGGATGGCCTGAACCTTAACCGGATCCATCTCGATAGTAGAAGGGGAAAAGATGAACCCCAAAAATGAAACTTTCTGCACACCGAAGAGACACTTTGATCCCTTCACGAACAAGGAATTAGCACGCAGTACCTGGAAAACCATTCTGACTTGCTTCACATGAGACTCCCAATCATCTGAGAAGATCAAAATGTCATCCAAGTAAACAATCAAGAATTTATCCAGATACTCACGGAAAATGTCATGCATAAAAGACTGAAAAACAGATGGAGCATTGGCAAGTCCGAACGGCATCACCAGATACTCAAAATGACCCTCGGGCGTATTAAATGCCGTTTTCCATTCATCTCCCTGCCTGATTCTCACCAGATTATACGCACCACGAAGATCAATCTTAGTAAACCAACTAGCCCCCTTAATCCGAGCAAACAAGTCAGAAATCAATGGCAAGGGATACTGAAACTTAACAGTGATCTTATTAAGAAGGCGGTAATCAATACACGGTCTTAGCGAACCATCCTTCTTGGCTACAAAAAAGAACCCTGCTCCCAATGGTGACGACGATGGGCGAATATGTCCCTTCTCCAGGGAGTCCTTCACATAACTGCGCATAGCGGTGTGTTCAGGTACGGACAAATTAAATAAACGACCCTTAGGGAATTTACTACCAGGAATCAAATCGATAGCACAATCACAATTCCTATGCGGAGGTAGGGCATCAGACTTGGACTCTTCAAATACATCCTGAAAGTCCGACAAGAACTCTGGGATGTCAGAAGGAATGGATGACGAAATAGACAAAAATGGAACATCACCATGTACTCCCTGACAACCCCAGCTGGTTACCGACATAGAGTTCCAATCCAATACTGGATTATGGGTTTGTAGCCATGGCAACCCCAACACGACCACATCATGCAAATTATGCAGTACCAGAAAGCGAATAACTTCCTGATGTGCAGGAGCCATGCACATGGTTAGCTGGGCCCAGTACTGAGGCTTATTCTTGGCCAAAGGTGTAGCATCAATTCCTCTCAACGGAATAGGACACCGCAAAGGCTCCAAGAAAAATCCACAACGTTTAGCATAATCCAAATCCATCAGATTCAGGGCAGCGCCTGAATCCACAAACGCCATGACAGAATACGATGACAAAGAGCACATTAAGGTAATGGACAAAAGGAATTTGGACTGTACAGTACCAATAACGGCAGAGCTATCGAACCGCCTAGTGCGTTTAGGACAATTAGAAATAGCATGAGTAGAATCACCACAATAGAAACACAGTCTGTTCAGACGTCTGTGTTCTTGCCGTTCTACTTTAGTCATAGTCCTGTCGCACTGCATAGGCTCAGGTTTACTCTCAGGCAGTACCGCCAGATGGTGCACAGATTTACGCTCGCGCAAGCGACGACCGATCTGAATGGCCAAGGACATAGACTCATTCAAACCAGCAGGCATAGGAAATCCCACCATTACATCCTTAAGAGCTTCAGAGAGACCCTTTCTGAACAAAGCCGCTAGTGCAGATTCATTCCACAGAGTGAGTACTGACCATTTCCTAAATTTCTGACAATATACTTCTACATCATCCTGACCCTGGCATAAAGCCAGCAGATTTTTCTCAGCCTGATCCACTGAATTAGGCTCATCGTAAAGCAATCCCAGCGCCTGGAAAAATGCATCAACATTACTCAATGCAGAATCTCCTGGTGCAAGAGAAAACGCCCAGTCCTGTGGGTCGCCGCGCAAAAAAGAAATAATAATCAAAACCTGTTGAATAGGATTACCAGAAGAATGAGGTTTCAAGGCCAAAAATAGCTTACAATTATTTCTGAAGCTCAGGAACTTAGTTCTGTCACCAAAAAACAAATCAGGAATCGGAATTCTTGGTTCTAGCATCGATTTCTGATCAATAGTATCTTGAATCTTTTGTACATTTACAACGAGATTATCCATTGAGGAGCACAGAGCCTGAATATCCATGTCCACAGCTGTGTCCTGAAGCACTCTAATGTCTAGGGGAAAAAAAAGACTGAAGACAGAGCTAAGAAAAAAAAAATGCTGTCAGGATTTCTTTTTTCCCTCTATTGGGAATCATTGGTGAGGCTCCTTGTACTGTTATGGCTGGCAATCAGGCAACACAGCGTGCAGTAATCAGCGCACATACAGAGATCTGGCAATAACCAAAAACAATAGGACGAGCTCTGAGACGTGGAATCTCTGTAGACTGCAGTACCTGATCTATCCTCACACAACTATAAGCAGCAGTGGATTGCGCCTAACAACTACCTATGCAACTCGGCACTGCCTGAGGAGCTGACTAGCCTGAAGATAGAAATACAAGCCTGACTTACCTCAGAGAAATACCCCAAAGGAATAGGCAGCCCCCCACATATAATGACTGTTAGCAAGATGAAAAGACAAACGTAGGAATGAAATAGATTCAGCAAAGTGAGGCCCGATATTCTAGACAGAGCGAGGATAGCAAAGAGAACTATGCAGTCTACAAAAAACCCTAAAACGAAAACCACGCAAAGGGGCAAAAAGACCCACCGTGCCGAACTAACAGCACGGCGGTGCACCCCTCTGCTTCTCAGAGCTTCCAGCAAAAGACAATAGCAAGCTGGACAGAAAAAAACAGAAAACAAACTAGAAGCACTTATCTAGCAGAGCAGCAGGCCAAAGGAAAGATGCAGTAGCTCAGATCCAACACTGGAACATTGACAAGGAGCAAGGAAGACAGACTCAGGTGGAGCTAAATAGCAAGGCAGCCAACGAGCTCACCAAAACACCTGAGGGAGGAAGCCCAGAGACTGCAATACCACTTGTGACCACAGAAGTGAACTCAGCCACAGAATTCACAACACAACAGCCCACATAGCTAGACTAATCTCGTTAGAGATTATGCCCTACCGGTTAGTTGAAAGCGACGCTTTCAAAGCCCTGATGGACTACGCTGAACCACGCTACGAGCTACCCAGTCGACACTTCTTTTTGAGAAAAGCCATCCCAGCCCTCCAACAGCATGTTAAAGAGCAAATCGTCCATGCACTCAGGCAATCTGTGAGTACAAAAGTGCACCTGACAACAGATGCATGGACCAGTAGGCATTGCCAGGGACGTTACTTGTCCATCACGGCACACTGGGTGAATGTGGTGGATGCAGGGTTCACAGGGGACAGCAATATTGGGACAGTTCTGCCTAGCCCACGGTCTAGGAAACAGTTGGCTTTAGGCGTTTGCCCCCCCTCCTCCTCCTCCTCGTCCTCCTGCAGAAGCGAGAGCTTGTCCACAGACCGCAGTGGCACAACCACTCCATCCGCAGCTGCCACTGTTGCACACCAGGTGTTCCATTATGGGGCAGCTACTGGCAAGCGTCAGCAGGCTGTATTGGCTATGAAGTGTTTGGGCGACAACAGACTCACCGCGGAAGTTCTGTCCGAGTTCTTGCAGAAAGAAACGCAGTCGTGGCTGGGCACTGTAGATCTTGAGGCAGGCAACGTAGTGAGTGATAACGGAAGGAATTTCATGGCTGCCATCGCCCTTTCCCAACTGAAACACATTCTTTGCTTGGCTCACATTTTAAACCCTGGTGTTGTAGTGCTTACTGAAAAGGTATCCTGGGTTATCCGACCTGCTCCTCAAAAAGCGCGGACTTTGCTCGCATATCCGCCGTTCGCCCGTACACTCCAGCCGTATGCAGACCTATCAGCGGTCTTTGAGCCTTCCCCAGCATCGCCTAATCATCGACATTGCAACAAGGTGGAACTCAACACTGCACATGCTTCAGAGACTGTGCAAACAGAGGCGGGCTGTTATGTATTTGTGGGAGGATACACATACATGGGCAGGCATTAGGATGGCAGACATGGAGTTGTCAGGTGTGCAGTGGTCGAAGGTACAAGACATGTGTCAAGTCCTTCAGTGTTTTGAGGAATGCACACGGCTGGTAAGTGCAGACAACGCCATAATAAGCATGAGCATCCCCCTAATGCATCTACTTATGCAAAGTTTGACGCACATAAAGGAGCAGGCGTCTGCAGCAGAGGAAGAGGAAAGCCTTGATGACAGTCAGCCATTGTCTGGTCAGGGCAGTGTACAGGACGAGGTAGCGGGCGAACAGGAGGAGGAGGACGAGGAGGATGATGGGGATGAGTATTTTTTTAATGAGGAAGCTTCTCCGGGGCCACTGGAAATTGGTGGCATGGCAAGGCCGGGTTCTGGTTTTTTGAGGGACACAAGTGACGTAGATTTGCTTGAAACTGCCCCTCAACCCAGCACAACCGCAGATTTGACAACTGGAACTTTGGCACACATGGCGGATTATGCCTTACGTATCCTCAAAAGGGACACACGCATTACTAAAATGATGACCGATGACGATTACTGGTTGGCCTGCCTCCTTGAGCCTTGCTATAAAGGCAAATTGCAAAATATTATGCCACATGAGAACTTAGAACTAATATTAGCAACCAAACAATCAACTCTTGTTGACCGTTTGATTCAGGCATTCCCAGCACACCAGCCGGTGATCATTCTCACACAAGCTGCAGGGGGCAGCAGACCAGAGGTGTTAGAGGTGCACAAATTAGAAGTGGCGTTGGACAGAGGGGTTTTCTGACCAGGTTGTGGAGTGATTTTGCTATGACCGCAGACAGGACAGGTACTGCAGCATCAATTCAAAGTGACAGGAGACATTTGTCCAGTGTGGTTACTGACTATTTTTCATCCCTTATCGATGTTCTTCCTCAAACGTCATTCCCATTTGATTACTGGGCATCCAAATTAGACACCTGGCCAGAATTGGCAGAATATGCATTGCAGGAGCTTGCTTGCCCAGCAGCTTGTGTGCTATCAGAAAGAGTATTCAGTGCTGCTGGTTCAATATTAACCGAAAAAAGGACTCGTCTGGCTACCCAAAATGTTGATGATCTAACCTTCATTAAAATGAACCACTACTGGATTTCGAATTATTTTGCCCCACCTTTCCCGGCTGACACCTAGCTTTCCAATGAAAAGGTCTTGCTTCTGGACTGCTCTGACTGAGTTTTCCAATCTCGTAATTTGCAGCAGCTGTTTGTCCAGCATATGACATGTTTACACCAACCTAAATGGCCAAACTCCCCCCATGGGGCCGTGGTCTCGCCACTTGGCGCAAGCACCCGTGAGAGTACCTTTTGTCTGAAGAGGTGGGTGTGCATGCTTTTGGTCGACGGCACTGCCACTGGGTCCCTCATAGTACAATAAAGTGTCTCTGGCGGTGGTGGAGGAACAACCAACGTCAGACACACCGTTGTAACATGAGGGGCCCTGGGCCTGTACCGCCGGCCACAAGACAGTTTCCCCCCCACCAGCTCAAACAGTGCTCTACGATTTGCAAAATTATCTCTCACAGCTCCAGCAATGTTTAGTCTATGCGCTTACATCCTTCAATGCCTGGCACTGACAATACCAATGTGTTGACATGTATGATGCTACTTAAAATAGTCTGGGGCAGTGTCCTATATTTACACCAGTAAATACTTTGCGCCAAATTACTAGGTCAGAAACACAGCAGAGGAGCCCACCCGTGTACCTAAGTATGCCACCCTTTTGTTTTTTGGTTTTGTTGTATTGCGAGACATTAACATCTATTTATTTTTTGGGAGTACTAACTGTCAGACACTCATTACAATCGGCCTCCGCTGACAAAACCAATGCTGCCTGTGTACCCCTGCAAGATAATTCCAAGTGCATAGAGCCTACTTTTATTATGTTAGGCCTACTAAGCCTGTCTGCAGTCCCTCCTTCCAATAGTCCTTCACTGACCAGACCACTGCTGCCTGTGTACCCCTGGAACCTATTTTTAACGGCCTACAGCCTACTTTTGTTATGTTAGGCCTATTAAGCCTGTCTGTGGTCCCTCCTTCCAACAGTCCTCCACTTACCACACCACTGCTGCCCGTGTACCCCTGGAAGCTATTTTAAAGTACCTACAGCCAACATTTGTTATGTTAGGCCTACTAAGCCTGTCTGCGGTCCCTCCTTCCAATAGTCCTCCACTTACCACACCACTGCTGCCCGTGTACCCCTGGAAGCTATTTTAAAGTGCCTACAGCCAACTTTTGTTATGTTAGGCCTACTACGCCTGTCTGCGGTCCCTCCTTCCAATAGTCCTCCACTGACCACACCACTGCTGCCCGTGTACCCTTGGAACCTATTTGAAAGTGACTACAGCCTACTTTTGTTATGTTAGGCCTACTAAGCCTGTCTGCAGTCCCTCCTTCCAATAGTCCTCCACTGACCACACCACTGCTGCCCGTGTACCCCTGGAAGCTATTTTAAAGTGCCTACAGCCAACTTTTGTTATGTTAGGCCTACTAAGCCTGTCTGCAGTCCCTCCTTCCAATAGTCCTCCACTTATTATACCACTGCTGCCCGTGTACCCCTGGAAGCTATTTTAAAGTGCCTACAGCCAACTTTTGTTATGTTAGGCCTACTACGCCTGTCTGCGGTCCCTCCTTCCAATAGTCCTCCACTGACCACACCACTGCTGCCCGTGTACCCCTGGAACCTATTTGAAAGTGCCTACAGCCTACTTTATTAATGTTAGGCCTACTAAGCCTGTCTGCAGTCCCTCCTTCCAATAGTCCTCCACTGACCACACCACTGCTGCCCGTGTACCCCTGGAAGCTATTTTAAAGTGCCTACAGCCAACTTTTGTTATGTTAGGCCTACTAAGCCTGTCTGCGGTCCCTCCTTCCAATAGTCCTCCACTTACCACACCACTGCTGCCCGTGTACCCCTGGAAGCTATTTTAAAGTGCCTACAGCCAACTTTTGTTATGTTAGACCTACTAAGCCTGTCTGCGGTCCCTCCTTCCAATAGTCCTCCACTGACCACACCACTGCTGCCCGTGTACCCCTGGAACTTATTTGAAAGTGCCTACAGTCTACTTTTGTTATGTTAGGCCTACTAAGCCTGTCTGCGGTCCCTCCTACCAATAGTCCTCCACTGACCACACCACTGCTGCCCGTGTACCCCTGGAACCTATTTTAAATTGCACAGAGCATCCTTTTTTTAATTGTAGGCATACTAAGTCTGTCTGCGGTCCATATTTGAAATTGTCCTCCACTGACCAGAGCAATGCTGCCTGTGTACCCCTGGATACTTTTTTAAACTGCATTGAGCCAAATTTTTTGTTTAAGGCCTACTACCTGTGTCTGTCTGCGCCACTCAATACAGCTGTCCTCGTCTGAAAAAAGCTGAGCGTCAGTAGTCTGGTTTTCAGCCTATAGGAATTTGAAAACTGCATTGGGGCTACTACTTCGGTAGGGCCTACTAACGGTGTCTGCCACTCCAAGGTGTTCTCCAGGTTGCCTCTCCATAACTTTGATCTTCTAGCTCTCGTTCAGTAGTTGTTGAAACAACACTGCATTAGGCCTACAAGTTGGGTCTGGGTTGTAGAGACGGTGTCTGCCGCTCCAAGGTGTTCTCCAGGTTGCCTCTCCATAGCTTCAATCTTCATGCTCGTGTTAAGTAGTTGTTGAAACAACACTGCATTAGGCCTACAAGTTGGGTCTGGGTTGTAGAGACGGTGTCTTCCGCTCCAAGGTGTTCTCCAGGTTGCCTTTCCTGAGCTTCTATCTTCAGGCTCTTGTTAAATAGTTGTTAAATGGAACAACTGCATTTGGCCTACTTGTTGGGTTGGGGCCTACTAACAGTGTCTGCCGCTCCTTCCTGTTCTCCTGGTTTCCTGTCCTGAAATTCCATTTTCAGGCTCTCGTTAAGTAGTTGTTAATGTTAGACTGCATTTGGCCTACTAGTTGGGTTGGGGCCTACTATCAGTGTCTGCCGCTCCTTGCTGTTCTCCTCCACTGAACAAAGCTGTGCCGCCTGTTTACTACTGTTGCCAATTTTGAACTGCATTTAGACTACTTACTGATTTGGGCCTACTCTCTGTGTCAGCCTCTCATTACAGTTGTCCTCCACTGAACAAAGCAATGCCCCCTGGTTAGTCCTGTTTCCAATTTTGAACTGCATTTAGCCCACTATATTCTTTGGGCCTATATCTGTTTCCTTCTCATCCTGCCCATTGCCCAGCCAGTGATAGATGAGTCTGCTGGTACATTGACCCATAACGCAACATACCCCGTGCACGCTACACAGCAAGATTGTGACCCTGCTGAAAGTCAGGTTCCTCTTCCCGCATACCATACCACCTTACACGGGGACAAAGAGGAAGTTGCAGATGAAGGTGCAGGTTCCTTCATCAGGTGGGGGAGGAATACTTTTTGGCGACGTCACTGGCACAGGGCCCCTCATAGTACGCAAAAGTGTTGCTGCCGGTGGGAGGCGCCCCCGCCGTGCAAACACACCGCCGTACTTTGAGGGGCCCTGTGCCAGTGCCAATGCCAACGAGTGGCCCCCCCCTGCTTGCTCCGGATCACAGCACTTGCAAAGTTGAAATACTTACCTCTCCCTGCTCCACTGCCGTGACGTGGTCCAGATTTCCTGGGCCCACTAAATACTTGAACCAGCCCTACCCCCCACATCTTTAGCCAAATGACCCCCAATTTCCAATGCCTTACTATTATTATAAGGTAAATTAAGATTGACAAGCTTCAGTAACAAGAATGGATGTTTTTGCCATTAAAATGGCCACTGTACATGTTTTCCTGGCCTCCACTCACTGCCGACTATGCTCCCCCATTGACTTGCATTGGGTTTCGTGTTTCGGTCGATCCCCGACTTTTCACGATAATCGGCCGATTCCACTCGACTCGACTGTTGAGATAGTCGGGTTTCGCAAAACCCGACTCGACCCTAAAAAACTAAAAGTCGCTCAACCCTAGTGTTGAGCATTCCGATACCGCAAGTATCGGGTATTGGCCGATATTTGCGGTATCAGAATTCCGATACCGAGTTCCTATATTTTTGCGATATCGGAAATCGGTATCGGGATGAAGATTGATGTGTAAAATAAAGAATAAAAATAAAAAATATTGATATACTCACCCTCGAACGCGCCCTGGTCGTAACCGCTGCAACCGCCATGCTTCCGTTCCTAAGAATGAGCGCGTAAAGGACCTTCGATGACGTCGCGGCTTGTGATTGGTCACGTGAGCGGTCACATGAGTGGTCGCGCGACCAATCACAAGCCGCGACGTTATCGAAGGTCCTTCACGCGCTCATTCTTAGGAAGGGAATCATGGCGGTTGCAGCGGTTACAACCAGGGCGCGGGATATTTTTTATTTTTATTCTTTATTTTACACATAAATATGGATCTCAGGGCCTGAAGGAGAGTTTCCTCTCCTTCAGACCCTGGGAACCATAGAGGATACCTTCCGATATTTGTGTCCCATTGACTTGTATTGGTATCGGATATCGTTATCGGCGATATCCGATATTTTTCTGATATCGGCCGATACCATCCGATACTGATACTTTCAAATATCAGACGGTATCGCTCAACACTAGTGGCTAGACATATTATTCTTGGATGGAGATAAAAAAGGGGCTATTTTAAAATGGGTTTATGAATGTGACCTTGATATCTATACGTTACTACTATGGTAGATCGGCTCACTCAGCTGCACACAGAGATAGACACAGAGACACTGTCTCTTTAAAACTTCTGTTGATTTATGGTACAGGTGGCATAAGCCATTATGAAGTGAAAATAAGCACAGCCCTTTGGTCAAAACAACAAAACAAAATGGGATGCAGTCTCTGCATCTGCGGGGGATCCACCCGCTCAGGATGACAACTATACAATGGTTCAGTTTTTTCTTCTCAGGACACAAAACACTGGAGGTCATCTCCCCAGCCCAACTGAACAATGACTGCCTCTGGAGGGCAGCTGTGTAAGCACTAGATCAATCCCTGGGGTGGTATTATGGCCGGGCACCACATAGTGCTCCATACAGAATAATGAGTTCCATACAGTACTATGGGCATCACATTTTGCTCCATACAGTGGAATAAGCCCCATATATTGCTCCATACAGAATAATGGACCCCATATAATGCTCCATACCTTATGAGTCACATATTATGCTCCATACAGTATAATAAGCCACATAAATTGCACCATACAGTATAATGGGCCCCATATATTGCTCCATGCAGTATAATGAGTCCCATATAATGTTCCATACAGTACATGATGGGCCCCATATATAGCTTCATATAGAATGGGCAACATATAATGCTCCGTACAGAATAGTCCCCATATAATGCTCCATATATAATGGGCTCTATATAATACTCCATATATAATGGGCCCCTTATGATGCTCCATGTATAATGGGCCCCATATGTGATCTGCAGTATATTATGGTTTCCATATAAAGCTCCAAACATTAAAAAAAACTGTAATTGTCACCTCTCCTCGCTGGCTGCTGCTCTGCCCCTGTCTCCTCACCGTTGGCGTCTTCCGCTCTCTGCACTGTGATTGTTCAGGCAGAGGGTGCACAGACATGACATCATCGCACCTT
Source organism: Ranitomeya imitator (assembly GCF_032444005.1). Taxonomy (NCBI): domain Eukaryota; kingdom Metazoa; phylum Chordata; class Amphibia; order Anura; family Dendrobatidae; genus Ranitomeya; species Ranitomeya imitator. The sequence continues at coordinate 115,772,843 of NC_091289.1, forward strand.
CTGACCTGAAAGTCACAGTCAGAAAATGAGGAAGACGCCGATGTTGGGGCCCTGAGCAAGCAGGGGGCCCACTTGCTGGCACCGACACAGGCACTGAGCTCCCATAGTGTGCTGATGTCCCCAACTTGCCTAGGGGCGCTGGGTGCTGATGCTGGCCCTGATGACAGCCCACAGAGATGGATCTCTGCTCAGCTACTAAGGCTACTTTCACACTAGCGTTTTCTGCAATCCGTCACAATGCATCGTTTTGCAGAAAAAAACGCATCCTGCAAAAGTGCTTGCAGGATGCGTTTTTTCCCCATAGACTTGTATTGACGACGCATTTGCGACGGATTGCCACACGTCGCATCCGTCGAGCGACGGATGCGTCGTGCTTTTGCGGACCGTCGGGAGCAAAAAACGCTACATGTAACGTTTTTTGTTCCTGACAAACCGCTTTTGGAACTCCGCCCCCACCTCCCCGCACCTTACAATGGGGCAGCGGATGCGCCGGAGAAATGCATCTGCTGCCTCCATTGTGCAGTACGTTAAACGCTAGCGTCGGAATCTCTCCCCGACGCATTGCGATGGGGAGATTCCGACGCTAGTGTGAAAGTAGCCTAAGCTAACACTAAGCGAGAAGCACCAGCAGTGTGCCAGGCATTACATAGCATTACGGAGCAGTTTTGATAGTAATCCAGCTCTTGGGTGAAGTAAAGCAAAAATTGTTTGAAAGCTCAGCAAAATCTTCATGTGTCTCTCTGCTTGTTTTCTCACTATACTCCTCCCTCACTCTCCCTCTCCTCTCTCAGCAGAGTAAAATAATAGGTGGCGCTATAGAGTTTAAGTCCTCTTTTTCTCTGAAGAGGCAATTTGCAGAGTAAAATAAGGAAGTGTAACCTCACTGTGCTCGCAATCAGCATTGCCTTGAGAAAGACAGAGTTGAGCTGTTTTTTTCACAGTGAATTATGAGTTAGCAAGGCACAAGGAAGGAAACAAATGGCTCAAAATTGAAAAAAGAAAAAGACTTACCTGAAAAGATATATTACAAAGTTTCTTAAATATGCTTGTACTATTTATATGTGCAAAGTTTTGTGAAAGTACTGTTCCATTGAAACTATAAGACTATTAGTTCTAATTAGGGGACATTTTCACGCTGGGAACTGTGTCTATAATTTAGATTTTAAAATAAGTCGCTATACAGTCATCTGAATATCTTCTAGCTGGAGATTGAATTATATGAGCCGGTTTTACATATTTTGTTCAGGGTTTTTTTTTCCATACAGTTCTTTAAGCCAAATAAAGTGGTTCATAGAAAAAAATCTATAGTGCAAACATTTACATCTTTTAGGTTTTGTATTAATTCCAAGATTAATTCCAAAACGCTGCGTTTTTAAACGCAAATGTGAAACCAGCCTAAGCCTAACTTAGTAGTACTCATCAAGCTGGGTATTTACATATATATTACATACGTATATAATTGTTCATTGCTCATCTTCTAAGTGCTCTTAGCTAGAGATGAGCAACAACAAACTACAGTTTGGCTACCGTTTGGGGTCCATACCAAGGTGTCTGATGCTGAACTCCAATCACGGACTACTCCCGGAAGTTCGCTTTTGGCAGCCCCTAGTCCATACTATAGTCATTTTACAGTACCAAAGTTTTGCTCCCCATTGACTTCTATTGCATTCGGGTTCTGGTTGAAGCTTAGGTACTGTTCTAGCGTCCGTACTGAGCTTACAGAATATACATAGGTCCACATATCCCTACTCTTAGCCTGTTCTTTCCCTCTGCCAAAAATTTCATTAAATTAGAGCCTAATGTATGTTTTGTCTATGTTACAGACTATACTTTTTTTTCTACTTCATACAGTCGGTAAACAGTTACATACCTTACATTTTTCAAAACAATAAAAATATATATTTCTGTACACAGAAAAATAAAGCATTTAAATCTCTATAAAAATGTGTTGTTGGCTAATGATAGGTAAAGGACAGGGCAAGAAAAGTTGAATAAATGGTTAATAGCATAATTGAAGTCTGAGTTTTACAACCGTGAATGTTATTACCTGCGGTTGCACTAGCCAATTTTCCAAAATATCTCTCCCACATGTTGTTTACTCTGTGGTGAATAATTCGTAATCTATATTTATTCTGGGCAGGATGGATTTCATGTTACAGGAGCCCTGAGGTTACTTGGTATAAAATAGACAAAATGAGATAGAATTGATAGGCTTTTTGTCATAGTGAGGAAAAACTGGAGTTGAAGGCAAAATGCGCCATTTAATGACTAAAGCTGAATCTAAAATGAGAAATGTTCACGTATGAATGATTCTGTGCAGAAGCTATTCTCAGTTATATTTTCACTGTCTTTTGCATATCAAAGTACAAATTATGACATTTTTATGATCAGTTTTATAGTGACAACCAAAAGCAACAGAAATATATCTGATATAAACACAGATATCACCATCACACAGATTAGTGATATGTTCACACGTTGTGGATTTTTTTGTAGACACCCTCTCCAGTAAATTTCCAAGTTTCCACAGTGAAGTCTGAAGTGGTAGATCCACATTAAATAGTTTTTCTGTGGACTGGTCAGTGGTCACATTTTTTTCTTTAAAAAAAAAATGAAAATAATTACCTCTACTGCTGACTCCTTCAGCCGAAGAAAGGCATCCATACCAGCCTCCAAGGTCAATGATAACATGAATGCTGCAACATAAAGGACAAATAATACCGCCAGGCCATAACCATTTATTACCAGCATGCGTAGTAGTGACTGGATATCCCCACTAGAGATGAGCAAACGTGCATGCTCGAGTGTTATCCGAGTATCTTGGGCTTGCTCATATATTATGTTTGAGTCCACGAGGCTGCACAATTTGTGGCTGTTAGATAGACTCAAAAGGTGTGAGGATTGGCTAACAAGCAGGCAATATTATTCATTATTGGTGTTGAGCGATACCGTCCGATACTTGAAAGTATCGGTATCGGATAGTATCGGCCGATACCCGAAAAATATCGGATATCGCCGATACCGATATCCGATACCAATACAAGTCAATGGGACATCAAGTATCGGAAGGTATTCTCATGGTTCCCAGGGTCTGAAGGAGAGGAAACTCTCCTTCAGGCCCTGGGACCCATAGGGATGTGTAAAATAAAGAATTAAAATAAAAAATATTGATATATTTATCTCTCCGGAGGCCCCTGAACTCAGCGCGGGTAACCGGCAGGCTTCTTTGTTCAAAATCAGCGCTTTTAGGACCTGAGAATCACGTCCCGGCTTCTGATTGGTCGCGGGCCGCCCATGTGACCGCCACGCGACCAATCACAAGCCGCGACGTCACCGCAAGCTATTAACGCGCTCATTTTTAAAAATGAGCGCGTTAATAGCTTGTGGTGACGTCGCGGCTTGTGATTGGTCGCGGCCGCGACCAATCACAACCCGCTACGTCTTTGAAAGCCATTAACGCGCTCATTTTTAAAAATGAGCGCGTTAATAGCTTGCGGTGACGTCGCGGCTTGTGATTGGTCGCGTGGCCGCGACCAATCACAAGCCGCTACGTCTTTGAAAGTCATTAACGCGCTCATTTTTCAAAAATGAGCGCGCTAATAGCTTGCGGTGACGTCGCGGCTTGTGATTGGTCGCGGCCGCGACCAATCACAACCCGCTACGTCTTTGAAAGCCATTAACGCGCTCATTTTTAAAAATGAGCGCGTTAATAGCTTGCGGTGACGTCGCGGCTTGTGATTGGTCGCGGCCACGCGACCAATCACAAGCCGCTACGTCTTTGAAAGCCATTAACGCGCTCATTTTTAAAAATGAGCGCGTTAATAGCTTGCGGTGACGTCGCGGCTTGTGATTGGTCGCGGCCGCGACCAATCACAACCCGCTACGTCTTTGAAAGCCATTAACGCGCTCATTTTTAAAAATGAGCGCGTTAATAGCTTGCGGTGACGTTGCGGTTTGTGATTGGTCGCGTGGCCGCGACCAATCACAAGCCGCTACGTCTTTGAAAGTCATTAACGCGCTCATTTTTCAAAAATGAGCGCGCTAATAGCTTGCGGTGACGTCGCGGCTTGTGATTGGTCGCGTGGCGGTCACATGGGCGGCCCGCGACCAATCAGAAGCCGGGACGTGATTCTCAGGTCCTAAAAGCGCTGATTTTGAACAACGAAGCCTGCCGGTTACCCGCGGACTCACCAGGGGCCGCCGGAGAGGTAAATATATCAATATTTTTTATTTTAATTCTTTATTTTACACATCTCTATGTATCCGATACCGATACCCGATACCACAAAAGTATCGGATCTCGGTATCGGAATTCCGATACTGCAAGTATCGGCCGATACCCGATACTTGCGGTATCGGAATGCTCAACACTATTCATTATTCATTATTTGCCAAGCTGTCATTTGCATGACAGAACGGCAAACACTGCCTCTGATTGTTAGTAAGATTATTACCTGCTTTCAGAGAGCTGCGGTTCCCACACTGTCATAACACAGCATGAGCCAGCAGCTGTGACCAGCGGTACCTTCGCTCTGGTCACAGAGCCGTTGGCCAATGAGAGAGTACTACTCCCATCAGCCTACGCCTGCTGCCACTAATAACAGCAGGGAGTTTTCATCAGCTGGTGCCTGCACTATAAATACATTTTTAAAAAATGACGTGGGGTCTTTCTATTTTTGATAACCAGCATGACAAAACTGAAAGACACCGCTCCATTACTAACCACATAGTAATTTGTCAATAAAAAACACCCAGAATAAAATCCTTTATTTGAAATAAAAATGCACATGTTTTACAAATTTATGCAAAAATAGCAAACACAGTGTGAGGGATCGACTCTGTGGTAGATGCTGGTTCACACGTGGGACTTTGTTGATTCAAAACAAACAGATGGTTTATTAAAAATTCATTCATTTTCAGGGTTATCAAAAGTAAGACAGCCTCTTCTAGCTAACCAAAAGGTATAACAGAATGGAAAATAAAGAGTCCATATACAGCACGGGCTGACCCATTTAAATGTGAGTCCTTTCCTTTCAGACTCCAGCAGCACATGCAAGGCCCATCTCACCTTGCAAAACACACAGACCAAGTGAGACAGCCTCAGCTACCTTAAATCAGGCATTCCAAGACCTGAGCTTGAGGCAAGTGAGCAACAGATCCCACCCAGCTCATTCAGCTGCTCATAAAACCCAGATAAAACTTCACACTAGACCTTGGAAATCAAGGTCCCAGAGTCTGGACGAAGAGTGGAGATACACACAATTCAAACTGCTTAAGGTTTAGTGTGAAGTTTCCACAATCAGTGATGGTTTGGGGAGCTACTTCATCTGCTGGTATAGGTACACTGTGTTTTATCAAGACCAAAGTCAGGACAGCTGTCTTCCAGGACATTTTACAACATTTCTTGATTCCCTCTGCCAACAAGCGTTTTGGAGTTGGAATTTTAATTCTCCAGTAGGACTTGTCACCTGTCCACACTGCCAAAAGTACCAATAACTGGTGTAAAAGCAACAGTATCACTGTGCTTGATTGGCCAGCAAACTTGCCTGACCTTAACCCCATAGATAATCTATGGGGAATTGTAAAGAGGAAGATGAGAGACACCAGACCCAACAATGCAGATGAGATGAATGCTTCTATCAAAGCAACCTGGGCTTCCGTAACACCTCAGCAGTGCCATCGGCTGATCTCCTCCATGCCATGCCGCATTGAAGTAGTAATTGATGCCAAAGGAGCCCAGACCAAATATTGAGTGCATTTACTGAATATACATTGCCGTAGGCCAACATTTTGGATTTTAAAATCATTTTTTCAAGCTGGTGTTATAAAGTATTCTAATTTACTGAGATAATGACGTTTGAGTTTTCATTGGCTGTAAGCAATGAAATCAACATTAACAGAAGTAAACACTTGAAATACATCACTCTGTTGTAATGACTATATAATATATGAGTTTCACTTTTTGTATCGAAGAACTAAAATAAATTTTGAACTTTTTGATGATATTCCAATTTTGTGAGATGCACCTGTAGCTGTGAAGCATTATGAGGAAGCCTACAAGGTCTTGCCAAAAGTCATGTCAGCCTCCTGTTGTAACTGATATCATTTTTTGCAATGGGTAAAATGGTGACAACATTTTTTTTGGTGATTAGTGCGAATCGAATTGATAATTTTTCAAATTCACCAGGACCTGCAAATTTAATAAAATTTGACTTAAATCTGATTTTGCATGAAATTAATCTGATTATGTCAATTCATCTATGATATGTGTATTTGCTACAATGTAAAAAAAACTGAGTGAACAGCTTATAATTACAGTCATTTCTTTTCTTCTCAGGTGTTTTGGTCTTTAAAAAATGAAAGTAGAGATTCGTTCACTTTCAGGTAAACTATGTAATTCACTGTACAGAAAATAATACTAATAACAAGGTGACTGGGAATAAAGTAGTGAGCATGACAGCCAGATATGACAATAGAAATGCATTTCTAGGTGAAAGTTTTCAATAGTAGTTTATTTTACATAAACTCTAGCTGACATTTCATTTAGCATTGCACATTAGTGGCAGTTTAGCCATTAAAACTCAATTTCTGAAGCGCACAATAAATAAATATTGCACTAATGTGCTTCCAGGGGCATTTTGGAAACTTGTATTGGGCACAGAAATGTACAGAGATTTGTTTGTGTTATTTGCTTTAGAACCTGCCAATGTCAATCTGTAAGCTTGTTAGTTTACCACGTCATGGCGTTTGTTGTTCCTAACAATGCTAATTTCATAGCTATATAGTGACAACATTATGGAAAATTAGTTTGTTGGGAAGATGCCATCCAATGACAATGACATGATAAAAGTCACTAAGTTCCTTAGTAGCATTTGTTTTTTTTTTCAGTTGCATACCTATATACTTGATATAATGCACAACAAAGAAAGTTTTCATGCCTAATAGAACCTCGTGTTTATGCAAAGATAAAGTATGCTACAAAAGAACTACCATAGCTATCTATTACTGTCTAAGGTCCTTCTACTGTGACAGGCAGTTGTTGTCTAAGTAGGGCTGCCAATGAGTAGCATACAACAGAACTGAGGCAAATCAAGTGATTGTGTTATTGACTGACCTGAGTTGGAGCAGTGATAATACAACCATTAGGGGCAGCAATGACAGGTAGCGTCATCAGGATATAGCCAGAGGTTGGTACAGGGAGCAGCAGTGTATTTGGGAGGATATGCAGGAAATATAGTCAGGACACAGCCAGAGGTCAGTACATGGGGCAACAGTGTAGTTGGGAGGATAAGCCAGAAATGTAGTCAGGATATATAGTCAGAGTTCTGTACACAGAGCAGCAGTAGGATCTAGAGGATTAGCAGCAGGTGGGAAGAAGCTAGACTAAAGGCCGGGAGCTCAATAACCTTGCAATGAAGGAAGTGCAGTGCCAGGTTTAAGTAGGACGCTCAGTCAGGAGATCAGAGGGTAAACAAATCAGGAACTCAGGGTGGAGACATCAGGAGCTCAGGTTGTACACATAGGGAACAACACACTGTCCAGCGAGCTGAATAGCTCAGAGGGAAGAGCTGCTGTCTGGTGTACAAGAGCTGCTGGGTTCAAATATGACTTAAAATTCCACTGTACTGTCATAAATCAAATACTCTGGCTCTTAAGAAACATATGATATCCAAAAAGCGGACTTAGATCAACTTTACCGCAAGAAGAGACCCATAAATAAAATTGCAAATTTTTATTATAATATATATATATAATTCACAAGACAAGAAGAATTATAAAAATTCCCCTGGAACTTGAGCCTGCAACCTCTTGTAAGGTTCATTACGCATTCCCCTCATGTTTTGTGGCCACCTAAACATTTGACTTGATCACATTCGCAACTCTGTGAACACCCAAGCATCTTCAGCAAGGTTTAGGGTCTCTACAGTTTTGGAGTCTAAGAATATGTGCACACAGCGTCATTCAGATGCTGCCATACCCACTGGGGTTTTCCTATACAAAGTCAGTTTGCAAAAAAATCCAGAGGTCTTATTCCTGAAATGGCTTTGCTGTCATCTTTGCGCTAGCTTGAACGCCGGCATCTCTTTTTCTACAGTATATTAGCTATAACTAGCTAGTGGCTTCATACCATAAGTTGCCCAAAGATGAAACATGCTGCTTCTATTAACCAACCCACCATTTTCAAACCGTGATGCTGTTAAAAGAAGTTTATGTTAAAAAAAAACCTCAAGCTCAGAAAATATCAGAAACAAGCAGACTCACTAAAACAAAATATTAATTATCATGGAAAACACTGCAAGAATTATTTTCATTTTGCAAATTAAAACAAAAATACCTTATGGTCATACAGATTTAATTGAGAGGAAAACTGTAATAAAATGCAAAGGAAAAGATCTATCTGTGTATTTCATGCTCAGACATGCACTGGGCATAGTAATGCAGCAGAGAGATTTAAGGAATAGTAAAAACCCTAGGAAATGTTTTATATGCATGAAACAGTAAGACGCACAGCTGAGCATACAATGAGGGGTTTTATGGTCTAAGCATCGCTACAAATAACTGTGGAAAGAATTGTATATATGGGTAGAGCACTGCTTAGAGAAAGCCACATTTATCACCAAATCACTTGTTTTATTTGCTGTCCTAACGCAAAACCATTTGTCTTCCTTTTTAATAAAGTGGAGTGTAGATTATTTATCAGACTGTGGTCCATGGAGATATTTTCTCGAGCATATAATTTTGCTTTTCATAATAGCAAAATTATTGACTTTCAATCAATGCAATAAATAAAAAGAAATAATTGCTGACCAGCAGTGGCTGCCCTTCCTTACGGAGTCTGTAGTGAAGGCCGTAATGATCCAGTCTCTTGTTCCTCTTTCTTACTGTTTGGCCTCATTCAAGTGTCTGTCTTCTGGGTAAATGTACTATCTATGGTATGGTTTCCATGGAAAGGACACAAACCCGTTATAGTCTATTAGATTGTTCACATGTCAATCAGTTCTACAGATACATTTGCATTTTTTAAGGTACTTTTCTTTTCATCTTGTGTTATTCACTGAAGTTTGTTATGTCAAATTTATCAAAATGTCACACGTAGGTGACACATTTTCTGCAAAGTTTAAAATGAGCTTTATCTCTGCCATTAACCAATTTTCTAATTTTTTTCTAAGTGTTGCAAAAAATCTAACCATAGGTATTATCACTCCAAGAGCCCCGAACACAATTGCAGCAAATGTTGTGACTTTTTTGAAAAGAAGCAAATGATGAATCAGGCGAATACATCTGGAAGCCCAAAACAATAACCACAGTGGTAAAAAAAAAAAAACAAAGCCAGCAAACACATATAATAAGCTTCAAAAAAGGTGCAAAATGGAAATACAAATGAGTTGCAAACATAAAAAAGCGCAAATAAAATAAAGAATTGGACTCTAAGTGTCCACTAAAAAACTAAGGAACAGATCAACTTGCCAATTCTACTCTATGGGTATGTGAAAAACTCGTATCTATCAAAGATATCAACCCACGATGTACATATAGATCGACAATATTAAATAAAATCACGGCCCTGAGTGGATTAGTAAGATGAAAGCTAAGTTTTATCAATCAGTTTCATCCTTGTCTGCACGGCTCCTTATCCCCAACCTTGTCTGCATGGCTCCTTATCCCAATCCTTGTCTGCATGGCTCCTTATCCCAATCCTTGTCTGCATGGCTCCTTATCCCCAGCCTTTTTTGCATTACTAGTAACCTGTGACACTCCGGGGTCCATTGTGTCCCTCATCCTCCCATCCTCCCCCTTTTTTGAAACCTGTGACTTATGCCATGCCAACATCTCACCCATTGCAGACTTCAGACACATACCATGGATAAGAGGCACAATATTCTTCTGTCTGCTATGGAGCATAGCTGCACATTTGGAATGAACTGACATCTATTCAACTATTTGACCTGCATTTTTATGCACGCGGATATTTACCAAATTGTACGAATTTTGATTAGTGGAACAAGCGTTGTATTGCATATACGCTGTATGTGGTCTTTCCACGGTTCCGATATGTGTCATGGTTATATGTGTAATTTTGTTACCCCTTTCAGGCCATGCGCATCATGTTGTTGTTGCAAGTAGTTCCCTGTTGCGGACCAGCATCTTTATGCTCTGTGCGCAAGCCCTGGTAGTTTTTTCTCCCTGTGCGTGCGTGCTGGGCTTGACCTGACGGCTGCAATGCGCATGCGCCGAAAGTGCCTTTGTGATTTGCTATCGGCAAATACGTGACAGGGGTCATTAGGGTATTTGAAGGTCCTGTTGGGAACCTGATGTCATCCCCCTGAGAAAGTGGCACTGCGCTGCCGCGAAATGCGCATCGGGGTCCATCATCCGGCTGTCCCCTTATCACGCCCCTTTACTGGTAAGCCATGTTCATCTACAGCAGACCTCCTGCATTTAGTATGATATTCAGTGACGCTTAATCTTGTTTTGGAAGTCTGTAGCTTTGATACTTTGTTCAGCTGGCTTATCTGGTTTAGACCACTAGTCACCTTGGACACACATTGGACTATGGGGGTCCTTTTTGGGGTTTTTTGGGTGGTCTTTCTGCATTTTGACTTGCACCATCTTGTCAGCATGTTACTTTGTATTTTTAACTTTTATATTTATCAATAAAAATAAAATGTGTTATTATATTTTCATCGATGCTCTGCATTTTCCTCCTTATTTACATGATGTTTTTGGAGTGGATTGAGTTAGTCTGGGGGTGGGTGTTATTATCCGCCACACTCTCGACTTTATAATATGTATTTGGGACTTCTGTTATCAATACCCACAGTGGTGAAAAAAAAAATCAAATCCGGCAAACACATATAATAAGCTTCAAAAAAGGTGCAAAATGGAAATACAAATTAGTTGCAAACATAAAAGGGTGTAAATAAAATAAAGAATTGGACTCTAAGTATCCATTAAAAAACTAAGGAACAGATCAACTTGCCAATTCAACTCTATGGGTATGTGAAAAACTCGTATATGCCACACATATCAACCCACGATGTACATATAGATGCACAATATTAAATAAAATCACAGCCCTGAGTGGATTAGTATGATGAAAGCTAAGTTTTATTAATCAGTTTCATCCTTGTCTGCATGGTTCCTTATCCCCATCCTTGTCTGCATGGCTCCTTATCCCCATCCTTGTCTGCATGGCTACTTATCCCCATCCTTGTCTGCATGGCTCCTTATCCCCAGCCTTGTCTGCATGGCTCCTTATCCCCAGCCTTGTCTGCATGGCTACTTATCCCCAGCCTTGTCTGCATGGTTCCTTATCCCCATCCTTGTCTGCATGGCTACTTATCCCCATCTTTGTCTGCATGGTCCCCATCCAAAAAATTTGAAAAAAATAAACCATCCTACTTACCTTTACTTCACTACCTCGAAGCATCTTGTTCAGATTCCAGCAGCTGCTTTATGCTTGTAAGCAGTGAATGGCAGAGACATTATGTGCTGCTTACAAGCAGAGCACAGCTACCAGAATTCTCACTCCATACTGGGACTATGTGTATGGAGGGCAGCGAGTATTCTTTGCTCTTTAGTAGTGCACACAGTGTCCATGGGAGTGGTGAGAGGTGAATATTCATTCCTCTTAAGTAGCGGGCACGCGTGATCACCCGGTCGCTGCAGGAGCCAGCAGCTGAGGCTGAGACTGCGTACGCTATTACAGAGAAATGACGGTTCAATGCCAGCACAGTGAATATTAATTTCTCTTTAGCAGTGGACACAGGCTTTAGCAGCAGCTGTCAGCTCCCGCCTCTGTGGCCAGCCACTCTGTCCTCAGCCGCTTCCCCTCCATCCTCTGGGACTTTCACTCGATTATAAGCTGAGGGGGCGTTTTCAGCAAAAAAAGTGCTGAGAATCTCAGCTTATAATCTAGTATATACGGTAAATTATTTTCTTGACCTCTCAATGGGGCTTGAAAAATGGGCACAAAATGCATTAAAATGTTCTCGTGTTAAAATCTGAAATTTATTATGCGTTTTCAAAGAATTGAAATTAAAGGATGTGGACACCTTTCGAAGCATGCTTTTTTTTACTTTAATGCTTGTATTTTAGGGTAAAATTAAATTTTAGCTCAGTTTTATGTGATAAATCAGAAAAGAGGTGATTTAGGGAATGGACTGTCCCTGTAACTCGTAGTGCCATTAAACATTTCATATTCCTCCATCCGCCTCCTTTTTTTCCTCTTTCCCCCTGAATTGTATCTCCAATTCCTGCCAGAAGGGCTGATCGGGGAAGCCATTTGTCATACAGCTCTTCCAAGAGTGTGCTCATTCCGTAGAGTGGTGCAACTCCTACCCGGGGAGGATTTAAACATTTCTGGTAATTATTGATTAGTCGTGCACATACTTGTGGATATTCACCAATGAACTGCTCGCTTCAGATCCTTCTAAACATTTCTAAAGGTTTAAGGTTAAGACTTTTATGTTTCCCTTCCAAAACTTTAACTTCATTCTTCTTTAATCATCCTTTTGTACAACAACTTGTTGCATGACCCAAGTTTGAGGTTCAGCTCATGGACAGATGTGTATATAGCCAGGTGAGAAGTATTAAAAGGAAATTTTAATCTATTTTATAATTTAAAAAAAAAACCCTACATAGGTTTATTTAAGAGATACATAAATTATGAAATTTAATTCTATAAGTATTCCCAAAGGGGGTTGATTCACATAATTACATACTGTGCTTACAATCAGTTCAATGTGGAAAAAGGAGCTCATGAAAATTAGTGCAGGATTATAAATGGTTTGATCTCATCCAATTTCTCGGAATAGTATGCACATACTATGTTCTCTGAGAGGATTGTGACACTCCAAATTTATCTATAGTGTGTTAGTACATTTCTTGCCTATTATTTCATCAATTCATTTTTCCAACAGTGAAGGCAAATCGTCCTTGCCCAGCAAAACTTGGCCAAACTATGATGCTGCCACCTCCCTATTTCAAAGATGGAATTAATTTTATTTGCTGTAATGCGCTGTTTTTCTTTGTCAACACATAATTATTCCCATTTAAACCAAAAAGCTCTATTTTTGTCTCAATGGTTCACAAAATATCATTTCAATAGCCTTTTTGGTTTTTCCAGGTAATCTTTAGCATATTGCAGATAGGCAGCAGTGCTGTTTTTGGAAAGCAAAAATGAACATAAACATTAGATAATATGAGAGAGACCTTTAGCTGCTTAGAGGTTGCATTGGGTTTCTTCGTGACCTCATGGACACGTGCATGCTTTGCTCATGGAGCTCTTGGAGTGATGATTGTATGGCAAGAACTTCTGGGAAGGGTAATATTGGTCCTGAATTTGCTCCATTTGTACACAGCCTGTCCGAATGTGGATTGTTGGATTCTAAACTCCTTAGACATGTTTTTTTAATCTCTTCCAGTCTAATGCGCATCAACACCTATTCTTGATTCTTAGAAATTGTCTATGACTGATCCATGATTCACTTTCACAAACATGTTTTGACGTGGATTTTGATAGCTCCTAGTTCTTCAAATAAAACAAGTCACCCATTCAAACATGATTGTCATCCCATTGATTAAAAATGTCAGGCTTAATTTGATGTTCATATTATCTGGTAATCCAAAAGGTTTACAGATTTTTGCTACTCACAGACATGTGATATTGGATCATTTTCCTCATTTAGAAAATTAGAAAGTATAATCTTTTTTACACTAATTTATTTTATTTGGTTCACTATCTTATTTTTGGACTTGTGTGAACATCTGATGTAATTTTAACAAAAATGTATGCAGAACTATGTAACAATCTGAAGTGTTCAAGCACCAATGTAAGATAACAGGTGTAACAATAACATCTTGAAGTTCTCTCCATGGACCCATATCTTTCATATCTTACTTGGTTAGAGATGAGTGTAGCCTTGAGCTCCCTGATGAGTTTTGTCATCACTAGCTGGTGCCTGTAAATATACCGTAAGTACGTTACTGCTATTCACAGATGCCAAAGCCGGATGCAAGGAATGTGGAATATGAAGGAGAAGCTTCTTGCGAACCTTTTTTACTTTTTTAATAAATTGGTGAGCGAGTGATAGTGTATAGGGGTCTTTATTCAAATAAAGTATTTTTTCAGTGTGTGATTTCTTGGGAGTTACTCGGTTACTAATGTGGGTATCTGTCAGACACCTCTCCATTACTAACCAGAGAGCTTGATGCCATCTGACATGACATAGCTGGCATCAAACCAAACAAATATCACCCCGATTGCCACTGCAAAAGGGCAATTTGGAAGAGCTGGGTAAACCCCCAGGATTGATGCTAGCTGTGATATTTGACAAATCACAGCTGTCATCAACCTCAATTCCCATTACACTGATTACCACCACATCAGGGTAATCAAGAAGAGCTGAGACAGCGCACCAGAATTGGTGCATCTAAAGTGATGCAAAATCCTTGAGCGGCTGTGCACTAGTATTTTTAGACTGGGAAGAACAAATAACCATGGACCTTCCCAGCCTAATAATATCATCATCCAGGTCTCTGCTTTACCTTGGCTGGTTATCAGAATTGGGAAGATCCCACGTAATTTTTTAAATTATTTATTTATTTAGTTCCCTGCAGCGACCTGGAAGTCAGAGATGCGCCCAGGCTTCTTCCCAAAGTTGTTCCTATTCCATTTGAGCACTGTTTCCATCCATTTCAGAGATTTTTCTTCCCTCCAGCCTTCCAGTCTCCCATTCATTTCCATTTTACTTGATGCTCGAGTCGAGCACGTCCTAATGTCTGACCTGCTCAATTTGAGTACCAAGCACTCGAGCATTGTAGTGCTCACTCGTCAGTAATGGTTAGTCAGTCATTACAGTGACCAATTTGTAAGAATATACTGCTCTAACAATGGTTGCCACAGTGGAAATGTATGGCTAGATGAAATTTTCCTGGTGACAGTGGATCTTAAGGAAATAAAGACTTGAAGTGATTAGCTGATCACAGGGCATGCTTTTGTTTAATAAGGGTTTTGCAACAGGAGAGAACATTATTAATGAATGTAAAATGTATGCACACATTTGCAGGTGTCTTGATATGAAAATAAAAATAGTTGCCAACACTTTTTACCAAGATTTCTTAGCTAATGATTGCTTTACTAAAAAAAAGACATCTTATCCATTTATCTCCTTATCTCAATAATTTATCTGGCTTTCATGAAGTTAAGATTAGTTCAGGTCACTCAGGCAATATTAGTTCTTCTTATGAATGTCAAAAGCAATCTCATTCTGTCAATATCGTGACATAGACAGCAAAATCATGTTCTCTTTTTATTGGGCATTTTTTCAGTTATATTTTTATTGATAACTTTTTATTGAGAAGTTTTTATCTAAAGCACTAGTACAATGACAAATATAAAATTTGTTATAAAAAATTAGATTCCATGCTGAAGAAGTACATTGAAGGCTAGGTCATGCTTTTCCATGAGGCAGATAGAGCATTTCAACATTCTTAGTTTCTGGGTACTAAGTAAAACTTACCTTCTTCAATTACACCCATGAACCTTCTTTTGCATAAAACTATAAATACAATGTTGTTTTGCTATTTATTCTCAAACTTATTAAAGCTTGACTACAAAATTTAGAATTTATCAATAATAAAAAAATGTTTTTACATATGATGGCCAAAGTAAAATGAATCTTAGAGACAAGAGATCTATGCTAAGTTCTGCTGGAGAAAAAGGACATTGTTATAAATTCTATCCTTAATGAGCTGTTAAAGGGGTTGTCCACAACTAGGACAATCCCTTGTCATTCCCATCGCTTGGCCCCGATAAAATAAAAAAGCCAATACTTACCTCCCGTGTCGGAGCCATTCCTGTGGTGTCCGCACTCGTGGTCGGGCCTCTGATGTGGTTGTGATGACACGTAGTGCCCAATCAGCGCTGGCATCACTGTCTCCGCCTTCGGACAAATTGAACATGAAGTGGAAGTCTGGATTGTAGCTGCCCTCTTACTTCCTCTTCATGTTCATTTCGTATGAATGAGGAGACAGTGACGCCAGCGCTGACTGGGAACCGGATCACGTGTCATCACATCTGCACGAGAGTCCCAGGACTGCATGTGTTGACACTGCAGGAACGGCGCCAGCACAGGAGGTGAGTATAGACCTTTTTTTATTTTATCGAAGCTAAGCATGGGGAATGAGAATGGGGTGACCTAGTAGTTGACATCCTCCTTAATAATAGCTATTACTGTATTTTTCTTCTGTTAAGCCTTAAAGGGTAGATATAAGAATGCTACCATACATATTGTATAAGGTACCTTCACACTGAACGATATCGCTAGCGATCTGTGACGTTGCAGTGTCCTGGCTAGCAATATCGTTCAGTTTGACACGCAGCAGCGATCAGGATCCTGCTGTGATGTTGTTGGTCGCTGCAGAAAGTCTAGAACTTTATTTTGTCGCTGGACTTCCTGCAGACATCGCTGAATCGGCGTGTGTGACGCTGATTCAGCGATGTCTTCACTGGTAACCAGGGTAAATATCGGGTTACTAAGCGCAGGGCCGCGCTTAGTAACCCGATGTTTACCCTGGTTACCAGCGTAAACGTAAAAAAAAACAAAACACTACATAATTACCTTCTGCTGTCTGTCCCTGGCGCTGTTCTTCTCTGCTCTGGCTGTGAGCACCGGCCAGCCGGAAAGCAGAGCGGTGACGTCACCGCTGTGCTTTCCGGCCGCTATGCTCACAGTCAGTGCAGGAAAGCACAGCGCCGGGGACAGACAGCAGAAGGTAAGTATGTAGAGTTTGTTTTTTTTACGTTTACGCTGGTAACCAGGGTAAACATCGGGTTACTAAGCACGGCCCTGCTCTTAGTAACCCGATGTTTACCCCGGTTACCAGGGGACTTCGGGATCGTTGGTCGCTGGAGAGCTGTCTGTGTGACAGCTCTCCAGCGACCAAACAGCGACGCTGCAGCGATCGACATCGTTGTCGGTATCGCTGCAGCATCCCTGAGTGTGAAGGTACCTTTAAAAATCAGGTTTCTATAAGTGATCAGAGAATGTGCTTGGATAAGATGTAATCCAAGCATATGCGGGTGCTAACCGAATGACTTTGGAGTGCTGGTAAAATATGTTTGAGTCCACGCGGTTGCATGTCTCGCGGCTGTTCGATAGCTTCAATACATGCAGGGATATCCTGACAAACAGGCAATCCCTGCATTTGTAACGGCTGTCGAACAGCCACGAGACATGCAGGTGTGAAGAATTGAACATATGTTAAGTCACACCTTATCTGCGCACGTTCGCAAGTCACTAGTCTCTATATTTAACTTTTTTAAGGTTTGATTGATTTAATTTTCATTGAAATTTACCCTTCATGTTATGAGCCTTGATTACTACTTTATATTATCTGTATGTTGTTATATTTGCAGAAAAAATGAGGCTTACTGATAGAGAATGAAGCAGATTAATTTTTATTTTGTAGATTACACTTCTTTTTTATATTTTATTTTAAGGCAGTTGACACAGTCATTAATATTTACTTCCAATTTGTTGTTCACCATGCTTGAAGATGTGTATATTGTGTTATGTATGATGTTGCTAGTCCAAAGGTCTTTATTTGGTTTTGTACAACCCTCCTCTCAGGTGATATAAAAAAGGAGAATTTGTAGTGAATAAAACAGACAGTCCCAGGATAGAACACGTCCATGCAGACTTATGATTTTCTGCACATGATTATGGAGGCAGCCATCTAGCTGAGCTGTTCCTTTGGTCTGTTACCAACTTTAAAAGATGGGACTGGTGTCTGGACACAGTTTATCATTGGACAGAGTTAAGCGGATCCTCTTTGATCTGCACAAAGGTCACCATGCAAAGAGAGAAGGTGAGATAAGATGTTACCATCACAGCTTGTTAACTGAGAATGCTGAGCATTCTGCCTCTAGCTGTATAGAGGTGTTGTCTTATATTGTAATACTCCCTGTAATAATAAAAAGAAATCTTCTTGGAAGTATATCTCAACAAAATAGTGTTTGGACTGCTATATTTCATGATTTTTTTTACCATATATACTGATAATAGAGAATAAAATAAGTAATTTTCAGAAAATGAATTTGCTGTTTTGTATCATCACTTGACGCCTTTAGCAAAATTGTTGGGGGATCACCTGTTGAAGCGAGTTTTCTAAGCCCTGTTAGAGTAGATTGTTCCCTACTCAGATCCTTCAAGGATTCAGTAGCACTGATGGGGCTCACAGAAGTGCACAGGCTCGTGATTTCCACAGGTCTTCACCTCATAGTATATATGCTCAGTGAATACATGCGTTTCATGCATAAATGTAGGCATTTTTAAATAAAAACATTACCTGCAACCACCCAGCTTAGCCATAGCCCTCATCAGTTTTTTGCTTGTGTGTAATTAGCAATCACAAGAAATGTTGGCAGGCCTGAAGACTTCCTTCCTTACTTGAACAGCCCTAAGACTTATTAAAGCAGCGTGCCGAAACGCGCGTTGGGGAGGGCGCCATCCAGGAAACCGGGATCACTTGAGCACTGTGAGTATGTTGTGATTATGATCACATTATGTTTTATATTATCCTCAGTCTCTTTTTCCCGTGTGTTAACAATTGCGGTTGTTAACACTGACACCTAGTGGTATTTTTGTACACTTCACATTCCCCTTATATATTCATTTTTGCCTTGCACATTGCTTTACACTTAAGCACTTTCTCGAAAATGAGATTACCTTCTTCATGGAGTTTCAGATATATAATCTTTTATATTTTTTTTATAATTTTATCACACTTTGTATGGCAATTAGTAATCTATATTTATTGTAATCCTGGTTAGGTGCGCCCTTGATTTATTTATTTATTGTACATCATCATTATTAAATTTTGCCTGTATTGTTCTTTATTTATTTTTGTTATCTATCTGATGTATTAATAAAATTTAACATGATTTTTAACTATTATTCTGGTCGGGTTTTTCTGTTTTTTATGTTTGTCAATTTTTCCCGATTGTCCTTCACTTTCTGAGTCGTAGCTTCCCTAGTTGATATGCACAATTATTCTTTGTAATATTATCATTATTATTTTTATTACATATTATTCTATATCATTTTATTTATATTTACCTTTCTACTTAGGGTAGTCCCCTCTTTTTGATATTTTTTGGTGGTAATAATGCAGTGGTATAGGTCTGGCATGGCAGAATGTAGATCAGCCAGGACCAAGACTGTTGGATATCATAGGTGGTAGACAGACAAGCAGAGCAGGAAGCACCAGATGAAGCAGAGCCTGATGTGCGGATACACACTTGAATAGTAGATATATAGGTAAACTGATAAGTTTCTTACACACATAAATAGAAGATATATAGCCAAGCAGAAATATCGGGGCTGAAATATGGTTATTTACAAGATCATAATTGAGCTGAGACCATGAGCAGCATAGGAATACCAGAGACCAAAAATAGTCAGATATCTTGATTGCAAAGTCAAAGATGTGAACATCTCCAGCAATAACAGAAATGATTTTACTGCAATAAAAGAGCTGAGAATGCATTAGCAACAGTACTCTAAAGCTTAATAAAGGAAGTAATCGTAAATTTCTGAATAACTTACAGCAATGTGCTGGGGAGAAGATTAGACACCTTGCTGGACCTGAATGATGTGCATGGATTGATGGAGGATCAACGTCAAGTCGAATTTCCTTAAAATCACAGGTCCCCGTGATATTAAACATTTTGCGATTCACGTGGATCACAAAATAAAAATGCCTAATGCTACTTCACTCACTTCTGATGCATCAGTGAGTGCTCAAATTATATTCAGTGTGGCCTCATGGCTTCCCCATAATGCCCTGCAGCCATGGCATGACATAGTTTAAGTGTCACCAATCATAGGAGCTACCACAGCCAATAAAATAGATGGGGCCAAGGAGTGCCATTTTATGTTTCTACAGAGTAGGGATGTGAGGTCAGATCCCACAGCTCATGTCATATAGGTATAGAAAAAAGCCTGATCTGAATGTGATGAACCATTGCAGTACTGAACCATATTGAAAATGCATAGTCTCATTCTGAGAATAGTAATCCAAAAATTCTAGTGATACATAAAGAAATGCTGGACATGCACAATTGCTCAGTGTGACTGTGAATTAATAGATCTCAGATATTTTAAAGTAGCAGCTCCTGAATAACAGCTTTTTGTATTCTGCACAATGTGCAAACAAGGATAATAGTATTAAGGGAATCCATCAGCAGGTTTTTGCTATGTAATCTAAGGACAACATGAAATATGTTGTAGCTGGAACTATTGTTCATGAATACTCAGGCTCTTGGCATCTGCCTGAACTAGTAATAAAAGGCCTGAGGTGATGATATCAGAGGTATTTGCTATGCTGCCAGAGTAACCCGGCAAAGACTGATACAGAGGAAGCCAACCATAAGAGAAGGGGGATAATTAAATTATTCTTCTACATGTATTATAGCAGTTACTAGATGGTGGCCCGATATGTATGTATGTATGTATATAGCAGCCACATAGTATATATCACAGCGCACATAACACAGACAGCCACATAGTATATAGCACAGCCACGTAGTACATAGGGGCCAAGTAGCATATAGCAGCTACGTAGTATATAACACAGCCCACGTAGTATATAGCACAGCCACACAGTATATAACACAGCTCACATAGTATATAACACAGCCACATAGGATATAACACAGCCACATAAATATATAGCACAGCCACATAGTATATAGCAGAGCCACGTAGTACATAACACAGCCCACATATATAGCAGCCACGCAGTATATAACACAGCCATGTAGTGTATAGGAGCCATGTAGTATATAGCACAGCCATTTAGTATATAACACAGCCCATGCAGTATATAGCACAGCCCACGCAGAATATAACACAGCCCACGTAACACAGACAGCCACGTAGTATATAGCACAGCCACGTAGTATATAGCACAGCCACGTAGTATATAGCAGCCACTTAGTATATAGCAGCCACTCAGTAGATAGCAGCCACTTAGTATATAACACTACCCACGTAGTATACAGCACAGCCACATAGTATATAACTCAGCCCATGTAATATATAGCCCACATAATATATAATACAGCCCATGTAGTATATAACACAGCCCACGGAGTATATAACACAGGCACATAGTTTATAACACAGCCCACGCAGTATATAACACTGGCCACGTAGTATACAACACTGCCTGTTATGAACTGGTGGTTCAGAAACACAATGGACCTGGTGATTAAGAGCACACAAAGTGACCTGATAGTTACTAATAACATAGGACGAGCTCTGAGACGTGGGAACTCTGCTGACCGCAATCCCTAATCCTATCACACCACACTAGAGGTAGCCGTGGAGCGCACCTGACCAGACCTAGGCGCCTCGGGCACAGCCTGAGAAACTAGCTAGCCCTGAAGATAGAAAAATAAGCCTACCTTGCCTCAGAAAAATTCCCCAAAGGAAAAGGCAGCCCCCCACATATAATGACTGTGAGTAAAGATGAAAATACAAACACAGAGATGAAATAGATTTTAGCAAAGTGAGGCCCGACTTACTGAATAGACCGAGGATAGGAAAGATAGCTTTGCGGTCAGCACAAAAACCTACAAACAACCACGCAGAGGGTGCAAAAAGACCCTCCGCACCGACTAACGGTACGGAGGTGCTCCCTCTGCGTCTCAGAGCTTCCAGCAAGCAAGACAAACCAATATAGCAAGCTGGACAGAAAAAATAGCAAACAAAAAGTAACACAAGCAGAACTTAGCTTATGCAGGGCAGACAGGCCACAAGACGATCCAGGAGAGAGCAAGACCAATACTGGAACATTGACTGGAGGCAAGGAACAAAGAACTAGGTGGAGTTAAATAGAGCAACACCTAACGACTTAACCTCGTCGCCTGAGGAAGGAAACTCAGAAGCCGCAGCCCCACTCACATCCACCAAAGGAAGCTCATAGACAGAACCAGCCGAAGTACCACTCATGACCACAGGAGGGAGCTCGACCACAGAATTCACAACAGTACCCCCCCTTGAGGAGGGGTCACCGAACCCTCACCAGAGCCCCCAGGCCGACCAGTCCCCCTCAATCAAAACCGGGGCAGGAGGATCAACGGATGGAACCACAGGTGCCACGTATCTCCGCAACAATGACCTATGGAATACATTATGGATGGAAAAAGAAGCTGAAAGGGTCAAACGAAAAGACACAGGATTAAGAACCTCAGAAATCCTATACGGACCAATGAAACGAGGCTTAAACTTAGGAGAGGAAACTTTCATAGGAATATAACGAGACGACAACCAAACCAAATCCCCAACACGAAGTCGGGGACCCACACAGCGCCTACGGTTAGCGAAACGTTGAGCCTTCTCCTGGGACAATGTCAAATTGTCCACTACATGAGTCCAAATCTGCTGCAACCTATCCACCACAGTATCCACACCAGGACAGTCCGAAGACTCAACCTGCCCTGAAGAGAAACGAAGATGGAAACCAGAATTGCAGAAAAACGGCGAAACCAAAGTAGCCGAGCTGGCCCGATTATTATGGGCGAACTCAGCCAAAGGCAAAAAGGACACCCAATCATCCTGATCAGCAGAAACAAAACATCTCAGATATGTTTCCAAGGTCTGATTGGTTCGTTCAGTTTGGCCATTTGTCTGAGGATGGAAAGCCGAGGAAAAAGACAAATCAGTGCCCATCCTAGCACAAAAGGCTCGCCAAAACCTCGAAACAAACTGGGAACCTCTGTCAGAAACGATGTTCTCCGGAATGCCATGTAAACGAACCACATGCTGGAAAAACAATGGCACCAAATCAGAGGAGGAAGGCAATTTAGACAAGGGTACCAAATGGACCATCTTAGAGAAGCGATCACAAACCACCCAAATGACCGACATCTTTTGAGAGACGGGGAGATCCGAAATAAAATCCATAGAGATATGTGTCCAGGGCCTCTTCGGGACTGGCAAGGGCAAAAGCAACCCACTGGCACGAGAACAGCAGGGCTTAGCCCGAGCACAAATCCCACAGGACTGCACAAACGAACGCACATCCCGCGACAGAGACGGCCACCAAAAGGATCTAGCCACCAAATCTCTGGTACCAAAGATTCCAGGATGACCAGCCAACACCGAACAATGAACCTCAGAGATAACTCTACTCGTCCAATTATCAGGGACAAACAGTTTCTCCGCTGGGCAACGGTCAGGTCTATTAGCCTGAAATTTTTGCAGCACCCGCCGCAAATCAGGGGAGATGGCAGACAAAATTACCCCCTCTTTGAGAATACCCGCCGGCTCAGGCAAACCCGGAGAGTCGGGCACAAAACTCATAGACAGGGCATCCGCCTTCACATTCTTAGAGCCCGGAAGGTACGAAACCACAAAGTCAAAACGGGAGAAAAACAGCGACCAACGAGCCTGTCTAGGATTCAACCGTTTGGCAGACTCGAGATAAGTCAAGTTCTTGTGATCAGTCAAGACCACCACGCGATGCTTAGCTCCTTCAAGCCAATGACGCCACTCCTCAAATGCCCACTTCATGGCCAACAACTCTCGATTGCCAACATCATAATTACGCTCAGCAGGCGAAAACTTCCTGGAAAAGAAGGCACATGGTTTCATCACCGAGCCATCAGAACTTCTTTGCGACAAAACAGCCCCTGCTCCAATCTCAGAAGCATCAACCTCGACCTGGAACGGGAGCGAAACATCTGGCTGGCACAACACAGGGGCAGAAGAAAAACAACGCTTCAACTCCTGAAAAGCTTCTACAGCAGCAGAAGACCAATTGACCACATCAGCACCCTTCTTGGTTAAATCAGTCAATGGTTTAGCAATACTAGAAAAATTATTGATGAAGCGATGATAAAAATTAGCAAAGCCCAGGAACTTTTGCAGACTCTTCAGAGATGTCGGCTGAGTCCAATCATAAATGGCCTGAACTTTAACAGGGTCCATCTCGATAGTAGAAGGGGAAAAAATGAAACCCAAAAATGAAACCTTCTGAACACCAAAGAGACACTTTGACCCCTTCACAAACAAAGAATTCGCACGCAGGACCTGGAACACCATTCTAACCTGCTCCACGTGAGACTCCCAATCATCCGAGAAGACCAAAATATCATCCAAGTATATAATCAGGAATTTATCCAGGTACTCTCGGAAGATGTCATGCATAAAGGACTGAAATGCTGATGGAGCATTGGAAAGCCCGAATGGCATAACCAGGTACTCAAAATGGCCCTCGGGCGTATTAAATGCTGTTTTCCATTCATCGCCTTGTTTAATACGCACAAGATTATACGCACCACGAAGATCTATCTTGGTGAACCAACTAGCCCCCTTAATCCGAGCAAACAAATCAGACAGCAGCGGCAAGGGGTACTGAAATTTGACTGTGATTTTATTTAGAAGGCGGTAATCAATACAAGGTCTCAACGAGCCATCTTTCTTGGCCACAAAAAAGAACCCTGCTCCCAATGGTGACGACAACGGGCGAATATGACCCTTCTCCAAGGATTCCTTTACGTAACTCCGCATAGCGGCGTGCTCAGGCACAGACAAATTAAACAGTCGACCCTTAGGAAACTTACTACCATGAATCAAATCGATAGCACAATCGCAATCCCTATGCGGAGGTAGGGCACTGGACTTGGGCTCATCAAATACATCCCGGTAATCCGACAAGAACTCTGGGACCTCAGAAGGGGTGGATGATGAAATAGACAGAACTGGAACATCACCATGTACCCCCTGACAACCCCAGCTGGACACAGACATAGATTTCCAATCCAATACTGGGTTATGGACTTGTAGCCATGGCAACCCCAACACGACCACATCATGCAGATTATGCAACACCAAAAAGCGAATATCCTCCTGAAGCGCAGGAGCCATGCACATGGTCAGTTGGGTCCAGTACTGAGGCTTATTCCTGGCCAAAGGCGTAGCATCAATTCTTCTTAATGGAATAGGATACTGCAAGGGCTCCAAGAAAAACCCACAGCGCCTAGCAAAGTCCAAGTCCATCAAATTCAGGACAGCGCCTGAATCCACAAATGCCATGACAGAATAGGATGACAAAGAGCAGATCAAAGTAACGGACAAAAGAAATTTCGACTGTACCGTACCAATGGTGGCAGACCTAGCGAACCGCTTAGTGCGCTTAGGACAATCGGAGATAGCATGAGTGGAATCACCACAATAAAAACACAGCCCATTCCGACGTCTGTGTTCTTGCCGTTCAGCTCTGGTCAAAGTCCTATCACATTGCATAGGCTCAGGTTTATGCTCAGATAATACCGCCAAATGGTGCACATTTTTACGCTCACGTAAGCGTCGATCGATCTGAATGGCCAAAGACATAGACTCATTCAGACCAGCAGGCATAGGAAATCCCACCATGACATCCTTAAGGGCTTCAGAGAGACCCTTTCTGAAAATTGCTGCCAGCGCACATTCATTCCATTGAGTGAGCACAGACCACTTCCTAAACTTCTGACAATATATCTCTACCTCATCCTGACCCTGACACAGAGCCAGCAAATTTTTCTCTGCCTGATCCACTGAATTAGGTTCATCATACAGCAATCCAAGTGCCAGAAAAAATGCATCAATATCGCATAATGCAGGATCTCCTGGCGCAAGGGAAAATGCCCAGTCTTGAGGGTCACCACATAATAAAGAAATAATGATCTTAACTTGTTGAACTAGGTCACCAGAGGAGCTGGGTTTCAAAGCCAGAAACAGTTTACAATTATTTTTGAAATTCGGAAACTTAGCTCTATCTCCAGAAAATAAGTCAGGAATAGGAATTCTAGGTTCTAATATAGATTTCTGAACCACAATGTCTTGAATATTTTGTACTCTTGCAGCGAGATGATCCACACAAGAAAGCAGACCTTTAATGTCCATCACTACCCCTGTGTCCTGAACCACCCTAATGTCTAGGGGAAAAGAAAGACAAAACACAGTGCAGAGAAAAAAAAATGGTCTCAGAACTTCTCTTTTCCCTCTATTGTGAAGCATTAGTACTTTGGGCCTCCAGTACTGTTATGAACTGGTGGTTCAGAAACACAATGGACCTGGTGGTTAAGAGCACACAAAGTGACCTGATAGTTACTAATAACATAGGACGAGCTCTGAGACGTGGGAACTCTGCTGACCGCAATCCCTAATCCTATCACACCACACTAGAGGTAGCCGTGGAGCGCACCTGACCAGACCTAGGTGCCTCGGGCACAGCCTGAGAAACTAGCTAGCCCTGAAGATAGAAAAATAAGCCTACCTTGCCTCAGAAAAATTCACCAAAGGAAAAGGCAGCCCCCCACATATAATGACTGTGAGTAAAGATGAAAATACAAACACAGAGATGAAATAGATTTTAGCAAAGTGAGGCCCGACTTACTGAATAGACCGAGGATAGGAAAGATAGCTTTGCGGTCAGCACAAAAACCTACAAACAACCACACAGAGGGTGCAAAAAGACCCTCTGCACCGACTAATGGTACGGAGGTGCTCTCTCTGCGTCTCAGAGCTTCCAGCAAGCAAGACAAACCAATATAGCAAGCTGGACAGAAAAAATAGCAAACAAAAAGTAACACAAGCAGAACTTAGCTTATGCAGGGCAGACAGGCCACAAGACGATCCAGGAGAGAGCAAGACCAATACTGGAACATTGACTGGAGGCAAGGAACAAAGAACTAGGTGGAGTTAAATAGAGCAGCACCTAACGACTTAACCTCGTCACCTGAGGAAGGAAACTCAGAAGCCGCAGCCCCACTCACATCCACCAAAGGAAGCTCATAGACAGAACCAGTCGAAGTACCACTCATGACCACAGGAGGGAGCTCGACCACAGAATTCACAACAACTGCCCATGTAGTATATCACACGCCCATGCAGTATATAACACAGACCACGTATTATATAACACTGCCCACATTGTATATAACACTGCTAATGCAGTATATAACACAGCCCACATAGTATATAACACAGGCACGTAGTATATAACACAGCCCACGCAGCATATAACACTGCCCACGTAGTATATAACACTGCCCACATAGTATATAACACAGCCCACGTAGTATTTAACAGCCCACGTATTACATAGCACAGCCCACGTAATATATACCACAGCCCACATGGTATATAACACTGCCCACGTAATATATAGCACAGCCCACATAGTATATAACACTGCCCACGTAATATATAGCACAGCCAACGCAGTATATAACACTTCCCAAGTAGTATAAAACACAGCTCACAAAATACATAGCACAGTCCACGTAATATATAGCACAGCCCACACAGTATATAACACTGTCCACGTAGTATATAACACTGCCCACGCAGTATATAACATTGCCCACATAGTATATAACACTTCCCACATAGTATATAACACTGCCCATGAAGTATATAACACAGCCCACATAGTATATAACACAGCCCACGTAATATATAGCACAGCCCACGTAGTATATAACACTGCCCATGTAATATGTAGCACAGCCCACCTAGTATATTACATTGCCCACGTAATATACAGCACAGCCCACGCAGTATATAACACTGTTCAAGTAGTATATAACACTGCCCACATAGTATATAACACAGCCCACATAATATATAGCACAGCCCATGTAGTATATAACACTGTGCACATAGTATATAACACTGCCCATGCAGTATATAACACAGTCTACGCAGTATATAACACTGCCCACGTAGTATATAACACAGCCCACACAGGATATATCACTGCCCACGCAGTACAAAACACTGTCCACGCAGTATATAGCACAGCCCATGTAGTGTATGACAATGCCCACGTAGTATATAACACTACCCATGCAGTATATAACACAGTCCACGTAGTATATAACACAAGCAAATAGTATATAACAGCCCATGCAGTATATAACACTGCCCACGTAGCGTAGTACATAACACTGCCCACATAGTATATAACACTGCCCACGCAGTATATAAAACAGCCCACTTAGTATATAATACAGCCCACATAATCTATAGCTCACATAATATATAACAGAGCCCATAGTTTATAACACAACCCACGCAGTATATAACACTGCCCACGTAGTATATAACACTGACCATGCAGTATATAACACAGACCGCGTAGTATATAACACTGCCCACGTTGTATATAACACTGCCCACGCAGTATATAACAGCCCATTTAGAATATAACACAGACACATAGTATAAAACAGAGCCCATGCAGTATATAACACTGCCCACGTAGTATATAACACAGCCCACGTAGTATATAACACAGCCCATGTAATATATAGCACAGCCCACATAATATATAGCACAGCCCACGTAATATATAACACTGCCCACGTAGTATATAACACAGCCCACAAAGTATATAACACAGCACATGTAGTATATAACACAGCCCACGTAATATATAGCATAGCCGGCGTAGTATATAACACTGCCCACATAGTATATAACACAGCCCACGAAGTATATAACACAGCCCACATAGTATATAACACAGATCACGCAGTATATAACACTGCCCACGTAGTATATAACACTGCCCACGCAGTATATAACACTACCCACATAGTATATAACACAGACCACGCAGTATATAACACTGCCCATGTAGTATATAACACTGCCCAAACAGTATATAACACAGCCCACGCAGTATATAACACAGCCCACGCAGTATATAACACTGCCCAAGTAGTATATAACACTGCCCACGCAGTATATAACACAGCCCACACAGTATATAACACTGTCCACGTAGTGTAGTATATAACACTGCCCACGTAGTATAAAACACTACCCACGTAGTATATAACACTGCCCACGTAGTATATATCACTGCCCATGCAGTATATAACACAGCCCACGCAGTATATAACACAGGCACGTAGTATGTAACACAGCCCATGCAGTATATAGCATTTCCCACGTAGTATATAACACTGCCCACGTAGTATATAACACTGCCCACATAGTATATAACACTGCCTACGCAGTATATAACACAGCCCACATAGTATATAACATAGCCCACGTAATATATAGCACAGCCCACGTGGCATATAACACTGCCCACGCAGTATATAACACTGCCCACATAATATATAGCACAGCCCATGTAATATATAGCCCAGCTCACGTAGTATATAATACTGCTCACGCAGTATATAACACTGCCCACGTAGTATATAACACGGTCCACGTAGTATATGACACTTCCCACGCAGTAGATAACACAGCCGATGTAATATATAGCACAGACAACATAGTATATAACACAGCCCACGCAATATATAACACTGCCCACATAGTATATAACACAGCCCACACAGTATATAACACTGCCCACGCAGTATATAACACTGTCCACGCAGTATATAGCACAGCCCATGTAGTATATAACATTACCCACGTAGTGTATAACACTGCCCACGCAGTATATAACACAGCCCACATAGTATATAACACAGTCCATATAGTATATAACACAGGCAAGTAGTATATAACAGCCCACGCAGTATATAACACTGCCCATGTAGCGTAGTATATAACACTGCCCACGTAGTATAAAACACTGCCCACGTAGTACATAACACTGCCCACGTACTATATATCACTGCCCACACAGTATATAATACAGGCACATAGTATGTAACACAGCTCACGCAGTATATAGCACTGCCCACGTAGTATATAACACTGCCCACGTAGTATATAACACTGCCCACGCAGCATATAACACTGCCCACATAGTATATAACACAGCCCATGTAGTATATATCACAGCCCACGTAATATATAGCACAGCCCACGTAGTATATAACACTGCCCACGCAGTATATAACACTGCCCACATAGTATATAACACAGCCCATGTAGTATATAACACAGCCCACGTATTATATAGCACAGCCCACGTAGTATATAACACTGCCCATGTAGTATATAACACTGCTCACATAATATATAGCACAGCCCATGCAATATATAGCACAGCTCACATAGTATATAACACTGCCCATACACTATATAATACTGCCCACGAAGCATATAACACTGCCCACGTAGTATATAGCACAGCCCACATAATATATAGCACAGCCCACATAGTATATAACACTGCCCACGTAGTATATAGCAGCCACACAGTATATAACACAGCCCAAGTACTATGCAGCAGTGTGGGCACCATATCCCCGTAAAAAAAAAAAATAAATAAAAAATAGTTATATACTCACCCTCCGGTGGCCCCCGGATCCTGGTGAGGCGTTCAGCTATGCTCCTCGCGACGTTCCGCTCCCAAGAATGCATTGCGGTCTCGCGAGATGATGACATAGCGGTCTCGCGAGAGCGCTACGTCATCATCTCGCTAGACCGCAATGCATGGCCCGGAGCCCCGGAGAGTTGCGAGGAGCTGGAAAGGCCCCAGAAGGTGAGTATATCACGATTTTTTATTTTTTTATTATTTTTAACATTAGATCTTTTTACTATTATTGCGGCATAGGCAGCATCAATAGTAAAAAAAATTGTTACATAGGGTTAATAGCATCGTTAACAGACTGCGTTACACCGTGTTATGACACAGTGTAATGCAGTCAGTTTAACAGACTGCTACAACGCTATGTGGACAGCGGGCGCTGACTGGGGGGGGAGTATGGAGGGGGCACTGACTGGAGGAAAGTGGGAAGCGGCCATTTCGCGGCCGGACTGTGCCCGTCGCTGATTCTTCGCGGCCGCTGGCCGTATCCAATCAGCGACTTGGAATTTCTGTGACAGACAGACAGAATGACAGACAGAAAGACAGAAGTGACTCTTAGACAATTATATAGTAGATATTCTTGTACATAGGAGCATAGAATCATAGAATGTTAGAGTTGGAAGGGACCTCAATGGTCATCGTATCCAACCCTCTGATCAATGCAGGATTCACTAAACCATCTCAGACAGATGTCTGTCCAGTCTCTGTTTGAAGACTTCCATTGAAGGAGAACTAACCACCTCTAATGGCAGACTTTTCCACTCATTGATCATCTTCACTATCAAAAAGTACTTTTCTAGTATCTAATCTGTATCTTCTCCCTTTCAGTTTCATTCCATTACTTCTTGTGTTTCCATGTGTAAATGAGATTAAGGATGATCCCTCTACACTGTGACATCCCTTCAGATATTTGTAGACAGCCACTAAGTTTCATCCTAACCTTCTTTTTGGCAAGCTAAACATTCCCAGATTCTTTCATAGTTCCTCACAGGACATACTTTGCAGTCCGCTCACCATCCTGGTAACACGTTTCTGAACTTGCTCCAGTTTTTCAATGTCTTTTTTTATAACATGGTGCCTGGAACTAGACACAGTATTCCAAATATGGCCTGACCAAGGAAGAGTAGAGGGGGGATAATTACTCAATGTGATCAAGACTCTGTGCTTCTCTTAATACATCCTAGAACAATGTTTGTCTTTTTTGCTGCTGCATCACACTGCTGACTCATGTGAAGCCTGTGATCTATTAGTATACCCAAGTCTTTTTCACACATGCTGTTGCTTAGTAATAGTTTCATTTTTCTTGCCCAGATGAAAAAATCTTGCATTTCTCACTGTTAAATACAATTCTATTAGTCGCTGCCCATTGTTCAAGCTTATCTAGATCCTTCCGAATCCTTTTTCTGTCTTCTCTAGGGTTAGCTATCCCTCGTAGCTTTGCATCATTTGCAAATTTGATCAGTTTACCTTCAGTTCCCTTATCTAGATCATTTATAAAAATGTGGAACTAGGGAGTAATGCCTGACATTGGAGCTAGGATTTGTGTATAGCAAAAATGCAGTTGTGTCATGGAGAACTTCTAATGCTGAAAAAGAGTGATATTTCTATTTTATTGTTATACTTTTTGTCTTGTTATTCATTCCTACCTTTTCTGTTTTATCTTTTTATGTCCTTCCTTTCTTCCTTCATTTCTTCCATACCATCTTCTCTATCTCCCTTACTAGCGCAGCCCCTCCCTCTTTTCTTCAACCGTACTACTTTCCTTCTCACTTTACCAAAGGTACTATCTCGCAAACATAATGTATTTTATTTACATATCATAAATGTCTAACGATGGAGTACTCCAGGAAAAGGATAAAGTATACAGTACATATCTGGCCTGTGTGGACACCATGTGGCTGCTCTGAATTAAATGATACATTGTGCCAATCATTGATAAATATTCTTGCTACGTAAAACTGTGGATGCTAGACGATTATGTGAAGATTTAGAGCTACATCATCGTATCCAACCGCATACTGGATAAAGAGGTTATAAATAAACAGCAAAGCTAGCCACAGTTTAGCATTATTCATTATTTTCTCCAAGTGAAACAAATCCGCCAGGATTAGAAGAATTTATTCTATGAGACTTTGTAGTTTCTGTAAGAAATATTGATTCATACAAAAAATGGCAAAATGCCCAAATCAAAATGGGCCTGAAGGACAGTGATTGACATGTGTGCCCGAAAAGCAGACTGTTTACCACCACCCAAAGGGACGAAGACACAGAGAAAGTGATCCTCATTACTAATACACTGGACTTATGACTATGAACCTGCTGGATTTTTTTGGTTCCTTGCTACTCAAGGGGCACCATTTTTATGTCCTATTTTAGCAATTAATGGTAATGTATAGAGATAAGTGGATAGACTAGCAGAGGAACAACTGTGAGGCGAATTTCCATAAAATCACAGCTCCCCATGAAATTAAACACTTTGTTATTCATGTGGATCGCAAACTAAAGTATACATGAGACCATATCACACATTGCTGAAGCATCAGTGAGTGGTAAAATTACCTTTTGCGTGGTTTGTGGTGTACCACTACAGTACTGAACCTTATAGACAATAGTATCATTGTATTTATAATAATCCAAAGCTTTTAGTGCTATATAGAGAAGTGCTGGACCTGCATAGTCACTCAGTGAAAATGTGAACTGATTGATCTCCGATATACTGCACTAACAGAACCTTAATAACAGCCTTTTGTATACTTTACACACTGTAAACAAGGAAAACAATATTATAGGTAATTTGTCAGCAGGTTTTTCCATGTAATCTGAGAACAGCACGAGTCAGGGTTAAAACACTGAAATCGTTAATGTGTCAATAATTAGGCTGTGTGCTGTTGTTTAGTTATAAGGAAGTTTTTATCACTAGGAGATAATCACCGCTGGACTACAGCTCTTGTGAGCCCTGGTCCAACAACTCCCCCTCCATTGATAAGCAGCTCACTGTCCATAGACAAATAGATAGTTATGGTGTGGGTAGAGTTAATTTTCTCAGTTCTGCTACCTGCTGTATCTGCGAACTCTGATTGTGTCACAACTGCTGCATCCAGTAAACTAAGCCAGACATCACTGGAATCAGGCTCACTTGCCCTATACTATGCTCCTATTGGATTAAATGGCAAAAACTTGTTGACAAATTTCTTTTAAACCACTCAGCGCTAATTTGGTCTCTCTCTTTTATCAGCAAAAACTAATTTAATTTTTGGGGAATCTGCAGTGAACCCGACAAATTCAAATTTCAAAATATCTACTGGAATCTTGTACAGATGTTTATTTGTACTCATAGGACATCATATTCAGTTATGTATCCATCCGTAAGTGTTCTGCACACAGTCTAGTTCGAGTACAATGCTTCTTCCCAAATAAACACACGCATCCTACCTCTTACACTTTCAAAACTCAGTATTCATTAAAGATAATAAACAGGGGTGCATCAATGATATTTATTGCTCAAGATCAGAGAGGCTCTTATTAGATGGCTTCAGCAGGCAATAGTGCAATCTCCCATTTCATACCTTACTGTCAGAGGGCATTCATGTATGGACAGGAATAGTGGTGATGGCTGACGAAGTGATCATTGTGAAAAGTGCACTGTTGTGTCAAAATGTAGACTCACAAATACAACATTATGCAAATTGCCTCTTCAGAGAAAAAGAGGACTTGAACTCAATAGCGCCACCTGTTGTAAGTAGCGATCCTACAAGTCAGAATCTACCCTTTAACGAGTCGTGCAATATGACTTAGGATAAAAGCCAAATCAGTATCTCAATTCGCAGACACGGTGTTTCGGACTGTTGGCCCTCGTCAGTGAGAAGCATGAGAACTGATTTGGCTAGGTGAGAGGCTCTGGACTGGGGTCTAAGGGGTAACGTTTCTCCTTATGGAGAATGACATACCAGCTCTGGCTTGTCAAGGTAAGGAGGCTTATTCCCCGTGCAATGCTCCTCTGGGAAATTTAAATAAATTGAATACAACATTACTAAATCATGTGACAGTAAATGATTTTCTGTACAGCTTTTGACAGATTTAAAAAAAAAAGGCAAATGTAAAACATGTGAAATCTGTGTTCTTAGAGCTAATGTGTTATCCTTAATAGACAATTCCTTATACTAACTGCAATATTAAGGATAAAATAAATGCGCAGGGTAAACTTCACCACTTTGTCACGTTACGAATCACTTCAAAATCGCCACAGTGGAAGGGGAAAGGTTGTTTTGGCAATTTCTTGACCAAGGGTCTTTTGAATCTTGATGACAAAAAAAGAACCTTGGTGACAAAAAAAGAACCTTGGTGACAAAAAAGCATAATTTCACCCTTTAGAATTCTAAAGTGATAATTTTGGGATTTTTTTCATAATGATTGTCAATGATCAGCAACATGGTTTAAGATCGGGAAGGAGGAGGAAGAATAGGCCTCAACAATGAAAAAGCTTTACTTACCCACTGCAGAACATCCTGCTGATCTTCAGTAGTCTGCGATTATTATGCATTGCTGCCCTATTTTGACCACTGTATCTGCTGTCTACCATGACTTTATCACTTTGGTAAAGTAAATGAAGGCGAATGTGAAGTGGAAGTGGAGCAGAGGCAGATTTACAAGATGAGCAATGTTGTTTTCATTATTTTATGGCACATTATTACTTTAACCAATTTTTTGTTGGTTTTGGTCAACCCATTTAGATGGGCGATGGACAAAATTGATCTAAAAATGACCCAGTAAAGAAGGCAAACTCTGAATCCCCCCTAAAATTACAACCCTACTTATGTAATGCAAGATTCGCCAGAAACGGCGGAATGTTCAAAACACATACATTGTATTAGACTGAATGCATGTGAGGCAGGTAGCCCGTCTTATATAGATTGTACTTACATGTATATATTACAGTACTTAAGATTAGCAGCTATATCATATGGGTAAATATTTGACTTAAAGAAATGAAGCTCCCACTAAATTGAAAAAATGGCTGAAAAGAAGGAACCGAGGTTGAAGCCTTGGAACAAAGGTTTGTTTTGTTTTTACAAAGCAAGAGGGTTATGTATCTCTGTCCATCAGAGTGATAAATTCTTACAAGAAATACTTTCAATCTTCTTTTAAAACTCACGGGAGGAATGTTACATCCTGGAGCGATAAAAGACAGCTCCAGAAAGAATGGTTTGTAGAATATATTACACATCCCTCCATTGCCATTTCATGAATAGAAATGGATTACATTGCAGATGTGCATCACCATCATTATACACCGCTCCAAACAGCACAAAAATTGATCTCTCGGCTAACGTCCCCGTATGTGCTGCGCTGATGGATTGTCCTGACAGTCAAATAAACTCTGGGTTATACTCAGACTCTATGCATCACATCGACACTTTTCAATGTTCTTTCTCAAAACGTTGCTTTCTTTTCAATCTCTTATTAAATCAATTTTTCTCGTACGTTATGGCGCTTTTGTACATATTGACAAGGTAATGGAAAGAAATAACTATGTAACCTAATATATCAGTCTGAGAGCATCATTCTTTAAATATTTCACGATATCTCAACATGTTTTTCTATGATTTGTTTTTCATATTTTCCTTTTAACCACTTGAACTCCGACGGACAGTCTCTTTTATTTTCTATAGGATTGCATTCCAGCACACTGCAAACTGCAAACAGTATGTCTACTCACTATGCGTGTGATCAATAGTGTCTCGCTGCTATAACACCTTTCCATTAGTATTATTCCTTTCTTTTTCTATCAACAGAAGATGAAAATTAATTGGATTATTTTCACAATGAAAAGTATACTGGAGTATCTTCGTAGGAGCTAGTATGAAGCAATGGTGTCAGAATAAGGCTCCAAGAACATTTTTTGTAGGACTGTTACCCTTTCGGTAAAAAAATATCACTTTACTATCAATGTCCAACGTGTAAGCAAATTGATATTTTGAGTGTACACTTTATGTTCAATGAAAAAGTATCCAAGAAGCTTAGCACTAATATACAGGTGCTTCTCACAAAATTAGAATATCATCATAAAGTTAATTTATCTCAGTTCATCAATACAAAAAGTGAAACTCATACATTATATACAGTCATTACAAATAGAGTGATGTATTTCAAGTGTTGATTTCTGTTAATGTTGATGATTATGGCTTATAGCCAATGAAAACCCAAAAGTCATTATCTCAGTAAATTATAATAACTAACAAAAAAAAACCAGCAAAGGCTTCCTAAGCATTTAAAAAGGTCCCTTAGTTTGTTTTCGTCAGCACCACAATCATGGGGAAGACTGCTGACTTGACAGATGTCTCAAAGGCAGTCATTGACTCACTCTGCAAGAAAGTATATTT
This sequence comes from Ranitomeya imitator, assembly GCF_032444005.1. Taxonomy (NCBI): domain Eukaryota; kingdom Metazoa; phylum Chordata; class Amphibia; order Anura; family Dendrobatidae; genus Ranitomeya; species Ranitomeya imitator. The sequence goes on from NC_091289.1 coordinate 115,809,568, forward strand.
TGCATTTCATTTGGAAATCAAAATCCCAGAGTCTGGAGGAAGAGTGGAGAGGCACAGAATCCAAGCTGCTAGAAGTCTAGTGTGAAATTTCCACAATCAGTGATCGTTTGTGGAGCCATGTCATCTGCTGGTGTAGGTCCACTGTGTTTTATCAAGACCAAAGTCAGCGCAGCCATCTACAGGAAATTTTAGAGCACTTCATGCTTCCATCTGCCGACAAGCTTTTTGGAGATGAAAATGTTATTCTCCAGCAGGACTTGACCCCTGTCCACACTGCCAAAAGTACCAATACCTGGATTAAAAACAACAGTATCACTGTGCTTGATTGGCAGCAAACTCGCCTGACCTTAACCCTATAGAGAATCTATGGGGTATTGTCAAGAGGAAGATGAGCGACACCAGACCCAACAATGCAGATGAGCTGAAGGCTGCTATCAAAGCAACCTGGGCTTCCATAATACCTCAGCAGTGCCACACGCTGATCACCTCCATGCCACGCCGCATTGATTCAGAAATTTATGCAAAAGGAGCCCCGACCAAGTATTGAGTGCATTTACTGAATACATATTTCACTAGGCCAATAGTTCGGATTTTAAAATAATTTTTCCAGCTGGTGTTATAAAGTGTTCTAATTTACTGAGATAATGACTTTTGGATTTTCATAGGCTGTAAGCCATAGTAATCAACATTAACAGAAATAAACACTTGAAATAGATGACTCTCTTTGCAACTTTTCAAAGTGTTTCACAACAGATTTCTGGCATAAAGACTTTAATAATTTAGGGCCCGAGTGTTTATATATACAGGTGCATCCAACAAAATTAGAATATCATCAAAAAGTTAATTTATTTCAGTTCTTCAATACAAAAAGTGAAACTCATATATTATATGGAGTCATTACAAAGTCTTTGTGGAATGTGAGGTAGTGCAAAACTGTTGCAACTTCTGGTGTTGATTTCCCACCAGTTTTGGACAGTTCTGCCAAAAAGTGGTGGAGGACAGGTGGTATGGGACAATGGCAATATCCACTTGTATAGATCATGGTGGGCTGTGGCATATTTTATACCACAAATCTTATTCCAGTCTCTAGCTGGTGTAAGAGTTGTGGCAAGATGCACAGATACAGATGCTACTATGGAGATGCTTCTAATTCATTAATAGGTGTGCACGTCTTAATGAATCAGGTGCCAGAGGGCCACTATTTTCCTGTGTTAATTTGAGAGCTGAAAATTGATAAAATAAAAACAAAAGCAGTTATTCCCACCTTTTCCTATTTCTTCACTTGCCTCCTTCCCTGATTCTCTGCAGGGTTCTTCTGGCTTTAAGGACCACAAGGTCAAGAGATTGCATTGGCCTCAGCACCAAAGTTCAAGTGAGGCCCTAGGACTGGTGAGTATGAAGGGTTTTTCTTTTGAACTCCTTCCCCTGACTTAGTCTGTAATGCTTTGGTGTCTGGATAAACTTCAGTGCATGATAACACTATTTTCTTTGCAATAAAAGCAGTTTGAGTCATACGAAACTTATTTGGACTGAATGGAATCTACCTTAGTTATATAGAAAATGTTCAGCACAGCCAAAAGGAGGAGGTGCACGGTCATAGGTTCCCAAGCCTTTATGTAAAATACAAGTGACTAGCACACTCCAAAAGTGTTGTGATGCAAAGTGGGGGTTTTATTTACATACAGTATTCACAAACGTTTCGGTCGTTACTGGACCTTCATCAGTGTGCTAATATACTAGTATGCTTAGAGAAGCCCCGAGTAGCAAAGTTAGATTGCATCAATAAGAAGCCTGAAGACATATAGGTCGCTGAGGTAGGCACAAGCCGCAGAGATACAATGGCGTGTCACAAGTGACACTAACTGCTGGATGGAGCAGGAGCCACGCGGAATGTACTGCCAGTATGGGCTGCAAAATAGTGCGCATGAGGTAGAAACAAGCTACTGAGATAGGGTAGTGTGTCACGGACTGACACTATCTGCGGAATGAAGCAGGAGGCACGTGGTATGTACCGCCAGTATGGGCTGCAAAATAGTGCTCAAGGGGTAGGCACAAACTGCTGAATGAAGCAGGGGCCACACGGTATACACTGCCAGTCTTGGCTGCAAGAATAGTGCGCACTATCCGCCTCATCAGCAACAGGAACACGCGGTGTCCACCGCAAGTGCAGGAGCCTGCTGGGCAGTATGTACTGCAGTATGTATGGGCAGTATGTACTGCCCATACTGGCGGTACATACCACGTGCCTCCTGCTTCATTCCGCAGATAGTGTCAGTCCGTGACACACTACCCTATCTCAGTAGCTTGTTTCTACCTCATGCGCACTATTTTGCAGCCCATACTGGCAGTACATTCCGCGTGGCTCCTGCTCCATCCAGCAGTTAGTGTCACTTGTGACACGCCATTGTATCTCTGCGGCTTGTGCCTACCTCCGCGACCTATATGTCTTCAGGCTTCTTATTGATGCAATCTAACTTTGCTACTCGGGGCTTCTCTAAGCATACTAGTATATTAGCACACTGATGAAGGTCCAGTAACGACCGAAACGTTTGTGAATACTGTATGTAAATAAAACCCCCACTTTGCATCACAACATTTTTGGAGTGTGCTAGTCACTTGTATTTTACATAAATGAATGGAATCTACCAACCAATTCAAAAGAACAAAAGAATCTTCTTAAACAAATGTCTAGAAATTTGCTCATGCGTAATCCATAGCTAAATTGGCATATATAAAGCTACATAAGGTAATTGAGATCACATGATGCACACAATTATTTTAGATATGTTGAACATACCATAACCTGCTGTTGAGAGACCCAGATGCTTCATTCTGTTCTTTACTAATGCTGCAAGTTCTTGCCTTTCTGATCTTTGACACAATGTCATCCTCTGTTGACTTATCCTCTCGGCTGATTTGTTGGAATGTCTTGGAACTTTTCGACTTAGTCTTCTGGCCCACTGCATGCTCTTCCTTCTCAGTAAAGGGTGGTCCGCTTGGTCACTGGATGTTGAATTTCGATGGTTGTTACGATTTGATGATGTTTCTTTGGTTTCTTTTGTGTCTTCCCATTCTTCAACACTGATAGATATCTGCGACTGAAATGAGAAAATAATTCCATGATCATTCTTAAATAGATCTTAAAGTGGATATGTCATCCAAATATTCTGCACGTCTTTTAGTCAAAAAGGCAGAAAAATTGTTTTATTTGGCAAAAAGAATCAGTTAAAGAATACTCATAACTATGAGTGTGTGTTCTGTAAATGCCCCACACGACAGTATTTTTATTGCCCAATTTGGCTTATAAAAGAGCAGAGCTGACTTTGTAACAAAATATTGCACAAGTATCAAAAATCACAAAGATTTCTGCCCCAAATTAATGATCACAAATTCAGATTGTAAGGATACAACTCAACAAAATAGTGTGAGCGTGGTGCCGTGGTGCGTTCTGCACGGTAACTTTGTCACATTCTGCAAGACTCTTTACTCAATTGAGTACCATTATTAAATCTGTCTCTCCTTCATTCTCAGCCACTTCAAAATTGTTGACAGTCTAAAGTGTAAAAGAGTCTAAAGCAAATAATATATTTGTATGCCCTAAATTTTGGTACAATTTCTGACAAACTTCTAATACATTTAGCTTTTCACTCTGGCATTTTTATTATTATTAATATTATTATTTTTTTTGTTTATTTGTTTTGCTTTCCAAGAGCCACAAAGTTTCTATTTAGCCATTATTGTAGCTAGTGTTATCATCTAGATGAGCTTTATTTTTTAATTAAATAATTTTTTAAATGCTTATAAGTATTTAATGGTTTTTATCTTTTTTTGGTGGGAGGGACTGCAATAAGCAATAGAAATTAAGATTCAAATTCTAGGTTTTGTGTTTACAGTGTATATTGTTATATAATATATGTATTTCATCTGTCTTCCGGTGGATACTCTTCCCATTCCAAGTAGGATATGTATATAAACCCGCTCACGGATATTCTGTGCATACCTGATGAATGCTGGACACAACCGAAACGTGATGGATTTTTTATTTTACACGTTATCTTCTTTTTTATCTTTTTTTCTCTCCATTGCTGGCCTCCAGGTTCAGATTTGGAGGAGATGCCAGCAGCTCACTTGAAATTGCTGCCCCTGATTGCATTACCTTGAATCCACAGTCTGCTATGGAATTGTGCCCCGTTGATTCACAACTCCCCAAGTTGAGAGTTAAATCCCTTCACCACATTCACTTTTCCTATGCACTAATGCCACACTCACATCTTATGCTACTCCCTATTTTCCTTATGGTCAGCAGGGTCTTCTCTTTCTCTTGTAGAGGGAAAGCTCTTATGGTCAGCAAGATCTACTCTTTTTCTCTCTTGAAGATGGTAAGCTCTTCTGGTCAGCAGAGTCTTCTCTTTCTCTTGAAGAGGGTAAGCTCTTATGGTCAGCATGGTATTCTCTCTCTCTGTCTTGTATAGGGTAGGCTCTTATGGTAAGAAGGGCCTTCTCTTTCTCTCTCTTGTAGAGGGTAAGCTATCATGGTCAGCAGGGTCTTCTCTTTTTCTTTCTTGTATAGGGTAAGCTCTTATGGTAAGCAGGGCCTTCTCTTTCTCTCTCTTGTAGAGGGTAAGCTATCATGGTCAGCAGGGTCTTTCTTGTATAGGGTAGGCTCTTATGGTAAGCAGGGCCTTCTCTTTCTCTCTCTTGTAGAGGGTATGTTATCATGGTAAGCAGGGCCTTCTCTTTCTCTCTCTTGTAGAGGGTAAGTTATCATGGTCAGCAGGGTCTTCTCTTTCTCTCTCTTGTAGAGGGCAAGCTCTTATGGTCAGCAGGGTCTTCTCTTTCTCTCTCTTGTAGAGGGTAAGCTCTTATGGTCAGCATGGCATTCTCTTTCTCTGTCTTGTATATGGTAAGCTCTTATGGTAAGCAGGGCCTTCTCTTTTTCTCTCTTGTAGAGGGTAGGCTATCATGGTCAGCAGGGTCTTCTCTTTCTCTTTCTTGTATAGGGTAGGCTTTTATGGTAAGCACGGCCTTCTCTTTCTCTTTCATTTATAGGGTAAGCTATCATGGTCAGCAGGGTCTTCTCTTTCTCTCTCTTGTAGAGGGTAAGTTATCATGGTCAGCAGGGTCTTCTCTTTCTCTCTCCTGTATAGGGTAAGTTATCATGGTCAGCAGGGTCTTCTCTTTCTCTCTCTTGTAGAGGGTAAGCTCTTATGGTCAACAGGGTCTTCTCTTTCTCTCTCTTGTAGAGGGTAAGCTATCATGGTCAGCAGGGTCTTCTCTTTCTCTCTCTTGTAGAGGGTAAGCTCTTATGGTCAGCAGGGTCTTCTCTTTCTCTCTCTTGTATAGGGTAAGTTATCATGGTCAGCAGGGTCTTCTCTTTCTCTCTCTTGTAGAGGGTAAGCTCTTATGGTCAACAGGGTCTTCTCTTTCTCTCTCTTGTAGAGGGTAAGCTATCATGGTCAGCAGGGTCTTCTCTTTCTCTCTCTTGTAGAGGGTAAGCTCTTATGGCCAACAGGGTCTTCTCTTTCTCTCTCTTGTTGAGGGTAAGCTCTTATAGTCAGTGGGGTTCCTTCTCTCTCTTGCCTGTAACCTGTAAGCTTTTATGGTCACCTGTGTTCTCCCTCTCCTTTCTCCCAACTGTATTATCTGAGTAATCACAAATTGAGATTGACATGAATGTTTTTGCCATGAATAAAATGTGTGGTGAAAATTCGTCAAAGTCAGCAAATTCGATTTTCCAAAGAATCAGGCATGTTGACTTAATTCATATGGTTAGTATGATTAGGACAATACCTATCAAAAAATAGATATGGTGCTGTTTATTATTTGTGGGATGGGTTGATTTTTTCATTTACACCATTTTAGGTAAAAATTTTGGTTTGTATTTATTTCATATTTTTACAGTGACTGTAAAGGATAAATAATATGATCATTGTATAACTTGGGTCATTAAAGTTGTATCAATAGCAATTATTTATATACAATTCGTTTTTAGTCTTTTTATATAAAACTAGATGGCAGCCCGATTCTAAAGAATCGGGAGTCTAGAATCCATATATACTTTATTTATTCAAATGTAAGAATAATACAATTAATAAATAATAGTAAGAAAGAACAAAAATAATAGGCAGTATATGGAGAAAACACCAAACAAAAGTTCAAAATTGGTGTGAAAATGTCACTGAACCACTTCACAACTAAATATATATAGTTTTGGTAAATGGTATTATCATTTTTTTGACGAAATTCGGCAGGAGCTTGAAGAGCAACATCACTGGGCCCGCCTCCACGCAGTAGAAACTTGCTGTGAGGTAAAAATTCAAAAATCACACCAAAATGGCGGGCGGAGTGTGTCACAGTATGGCACGTTTCTGATTGGTCGCTCGCAGCAGGCGGCAAACAATCAGACACTGGACACTGTTGACGTCACTTATCTCCGGACATTAGCTCCGGACATTAGCTCCGGATATTAGCTCCGGACAAAGCCACGGAAGTTGGCACAAATTGCAGGAAGTAGTATTCTAGGCAATTAATCTCCGGACATTAGCTCCGGACATTAGCTCCGGACATTAGCTCCGGACATTAGCTCCGGACAAAGCCACGGAAGTTGGCACAAATTGCAGGAAGTAGTATTCTAGGCAATTATATATTAGATTGTACTTTGATAAACACTTAATTCTGCCAGTAGACATGTCAGGCTTTTCAGGATGCTCATTCATTTTAAAAAGTCCTGTGCACATTATAGAGAGGGTGCCCGTGCTCGTGACCCCCATGTATCAGCTGGAATGGGAAATCATGTTATTCTGGCGTTCCTAGCCTGTTAACATCTGTTAAGATTTCATCTTGCAGGGAAAAGATATTACCGTAACATGTATAACTCATGGTTTCTGTTTTTATTTTGCAGGAACTTATCAAGTTGAGGCAACCACTTTTAGGCCGGGGTCACACTTGCGAGTTCAATGCGAGAAACTCATGCGAGTTTCCCGCATCAAGTCCTGGCACTGTCGCGAGCGATCGGCACTGGAGTGTGGCTGCATATATTTCTATGCAGCCGCACGCTCCAGTACCGAGTGCCAGCGACAGTGCCAGGACTTGATGCGGGAAACTCACTTAAGTTTCTCGCATTGAACTCGCAAGTGTGACCCCAGCCTTATTGTTCGCTCACACTTGCGATTTATAAATAAATCGGTAAGACTTTTTCTTACTTCTTATCCATGTACTGTCTGTAGACAATCCATTTCTATACTCTGCAGCTATCTTTTACAGGACCATTTACAGTTCCCTATGTTACAGAACTGTAATACATCTGTAAAATCAAATGATATACTGATGGTCCGCATTGCATCAGATATTTTTATCACAATTTATTGATTTCGGAGTGAAATCGCAACATGCAGCAATTTTTTGCTCATGCCGAATTCAGCTGAGAAAAAATACGTAGATCTGCACTGCCTCATTGGATAACATTGGTCCGAGTGCAATACGATTTTTGATCTGATAGCACTCATCTGATTTATGCACCAGTGTGAGCGAGGCCTTATAGTGAATTCCTACAACCAGTGGCGTAACTACCGCGGTCGCAGCGGTCGCCAGTGCGACCGGGCCCGGCAGGTCAGGGGCCCGGGCCCGGCAGGCAGGCTCGGACTGGCAGTGCCTCCCCCCGCTCCAGGGCCTCCCCCCCCTTCCCCGCCACCGCCACCGCCACCACCGCCGCCGCTGCCTTGAATACTCACCCTGCTCCAGCGATGGTCTCGGCGTCTGCACTGCAGCTCGTTCCTGCTTGAGCGGTCACGTGACACCGCTCATTAAGATCATGAATATGCGCATATTCATGATCTTAATGAACGGTGTCACATGACCGCTCAAGCAGGAAGAAGGTGCTGCGCCGGCGCCGCCGTCTGGAGTCGGGACAGAGCGCGAGGGATGTCGGCACGGCCGTGCAGTGGGAAGACAGGTGAGTATGAGGGACGGGGGAACGGGGGGGGGATGAAGGAGGACATAAGCCGGCGCGCCGAGCAGGAGCGGAGAGCTAAGCCTGCATACAGGGGGGAATATGAGCCATGCAGGGGGGAATATGAGCCATGCAGGGGGGATATGAGCCATGCAGGGGGGGATATGAGCCATGCAGGGGGGATATAAGCCATGCAGGGGGGAATATGAGCCATGCAGGGGGGAATATGAGCCATGCAGGGGGGAATATGAGCCATGCAGGGGGGAATATGAGCCATGCAGGGGGGAATATGAGCCATGCAGGGGGGGATATGAGCCATGCAGGGGGGAATATGAGCCATACAGGGGGGAATATGAGCCATGCATACAGGAGGGGGAATATGAGCTATGTATATGGGATAGGAGGGAGATGAGCCATGCATACAGGAGGGGGGTCATTATACAGTATTGAGCATCATGTGTGGCCGTTATACAGTATGCAGCATCATGTGTGGCCATTATACAGTATGGAGCATCATGTGTGGTGGCCGTTATACAGTATTGAGCATCATGTGTGGCCATTATTCTATGGGGGTTACATTGAGTTGTATGGCAGGGCTGCAGGTGGGGGGCCCCATTTGGAAGTTCGCACCGGGGCCCCTAACTTTGTAGTTACGCCACTGCCTACAACCTATAACTAGAGTTGAGAGAATTTGTTCGGACTCGATCGCCGAATCTGAATTTGCCAGATTTGTGCCATATTGGTACTCTGTTCGTGTCGATGTATGTTTGATGATCAGTTCTGGACATATCTGGTAATTTCTACTCCCATTGACTATAATGATGTTCGGCTGTGTTCTACGAATACTGCAAAAACAATATTCGATCGTATTCAGAACCAAATCCGAACAAATTCACTCAACTCTACCTATAACCTAAGATGTCGTCCCAGAGGCAGGCAAAAATTCCATGAGGCAGATGCTATTGGCCCCATATTAGGGGAAAAATGTCTGTCCTGAAAGCAATCATGGTAATGAGACGATTTCCTTGGATAAATGAAATAATTTCCTATTATTGGAATTTAAAACATTTACCCTACATACTGTACCCTGTAATTTGAAGATGTTCATAAATATTTGTAGTTATGGTAAATAGCAGATAAGAACTATTTCAATATTTTATTTTTTATGGGCATTAAGTAATTAAAGGGAATCTGTCAGCAGTTTTTTGATATGCAATCCGAGAGCAGCATAAAGTAGGAGAAGAGACCCTGATTTCAGGAATATGTCACTTACTGGACTGCTTGGTGGAGTTTTAATAGAATCCCTGATTTATCTGCTGTAGAAGTAGTGTGGTATCCCACAAAGTGGCCATTTCTATGGGATGCCGGAAATATAATGTTTTCATATAAATGATAGTAGGTCATAGGAGGCGAAGTGTTATAAGGAGGGTAAAAGCTGCAAATAGGACAACATCACAGGGCTGTCGGTAAAGTAAATAGAAGGAATATCAGTAATTTGTGCAGTGCTTACCTTCCTTAGGGAGAAGTATAGCCAGTAGCATAGCTACCAGGGGGGCAGAGGGTGCGGGCGCCCCGTGCTCGGTGCTCGGAGGGGGCCCACCCAGAGCTACGCTACTGTAACTGTATACAGATACCTTCTGCGGCAGAGCAGGGAGAATAGATCTCCCTGCTCTGTCACCGGCTGCTATGGGGCCCCTGAGGAGGCGGGGGACCCGGTGCCAGCAGTGGGCCCCCGTCTGTCATTGGAAGATCAGCTGTACTGGCATTTAGCCGATACAGCTGATCGCATTGATGGGAGAAGGAGCGCTCCGCTCCTTCTCCCATCATCCCCCTATCAGTGTCAGCGTCTGACGTCGCCAACACTGACAGCGGGCGAGATGATGTCACTGCCCAGCGCATGCTGTGAGGAGATCAGCAGGAGCAGTGCAGGAACCAGGAAGAAGAGGGGTGAGCATTTTTTTATTTTTTTATGGGTGCTGCCTTATTACAGGGTCTGCCTATGGGGATCTGCCGCCTTATTACAGGGTCTGCCTATGGGGTCTGCTGCCTTATTACAGGGTCTGACTATGGGGGCTGCCTTATTACAGGGTCTGCCTATGGGGGTCTGCTACCTTATTACAGGGTCTGCCTATGGGGATCTGCCGCCTTATTACAGGGTCTGCCTATGGGGATCTGCTGCCTTATTACAGGGTCTGCCTATGGGGGTCTGCTACCTTATTACAGGGTCTGCCTATGGGGGTCTGCCATCTTATTACAGTGTCTGCCTATTGGGATCTGCCACCTTATTACAGGGTCTGCCTATGGGGGTCTGCTGCCTTATTACAGGGCCTGCCTATGGGGATCTGCTGCCTTATTATGGGGTCTGAGAATGGGGGTCTGCCGCCTTATTACAGGGTCTGACTATGGGGGTCTGCCGCCTTATTACAGGGGCTGCCCATGGGGTCTGCTGTCTTATTACAGGGGCTGCCTATGGGGGGCTGCCGCCTTATTACAGTGTCTGCATATGGGGGTCTGCCGCCTTATTACAGGGGCTTCCTATGGGGGTCTGCTGCCTTATTACAGGATCTGCCTAAGGAGGTCTGCCGCCTTATTACAGGGTCTGACTATGGGGGCTGCCTTATTACAGGGTCTGCCTATGGGGCTGCCTTATTACAGAGTCTGCCTATGGGGGTCTGTCATGTTATTACAGGATCTGCCTAAGGAGGTCTGCCGCCTTATTACAGAGTCTGCCTATGGGGTCTGCCGCCTTATTACAGGGTCTGCCTATGGGGGTCTGCCGCCATATTACAGGGTCTGCCTCTGGGGGACTGCCTTATTACAGGGTCTGGCTATGGGGGTCTGCCGCCCTATTACAGTGTCTGCCTATGGGGATCTGCCGCCTTATTACAGGGTCTGCCTATGGGGTTCTGCCGCCTTATTACAGGGTCTGACTATGGGGGTTGTTATGATCTGGTGGCCTTGGAGCAGCATGAGACGTACTCTGGAGAAGGTGGCACCTGTACTGACCGCAAACTCTGAACTTAGCAGCTCAACTAGAAGTAGCCGTGGGGGGTACCTAACGCTCCCTAGACCCCTCGACACAACCTAAGAATTAACTACCCCTAAAGACAGAAACAGGAAACCTATCTTGCTTCAGAGAAAATCCCCAAAGGATAGACAGCCCCCCACAAATATTGACTGTGAGAGGAGAGGGAAATAACATACGCCGACATGAAATCAGGATTTAGCATAGGAGGCCATACTAGCTAAAAAGAAAGGATAGAACAGAGTACTATGCGGTCAGTATTAAAACACAAGAAAATATCCACCACAGAAAATACAAAACACCACATCTGACTAAAGACATGGAGGGTATATCTGCATCTCCAGAGACACAGCTTGGCTGCAAAAAATCCTTCACAACAAAGCTGGACAAGACAAAACATGAAAAATGCACAGAACTATAAAGTCCACAGCAGGTGGACAGCAAAAACAAAGCCAGGACTTATCTTTGAAGAAAAGCACAGCGAACAGGAGAGACCAGAAGGGATGTGAATCCTCCAAAAACAATGTTCGACTGGCACTGACTAAAGGAACAAGCAAGGCTATATAGCCCAGCCCAAATTGCAAAAAATAGATACACCTGATAAATGCTGCGATCCAACTACCGCAGCACTACTACTCATAACCACCGGTGGGAGCCCAAGAGCAGAATTCACAACAGGGGGTGCAGCCTTATTACAGGGTCTGACTATGGGGTGCCGCTTATTACAGGGTCTGCCTTTGGGGGTACTGCCTTATGCTATAGAGTCTGCCTATGGGGAGTGACTGGGCAGACTGGGCCCATCGCTGATTGGTCGAGGCAACCTTTATGACATCATCGTCGCCATGGCAACCATTATGACATCTACGTCGATACTGTGCCCGTCGCTGAATCAGAAACGTGGGATTTCTACGTCCTTTATGACATCATTGTCGCTGTGCCCATTGCCTGGCGGCCTCGACCAATCAGAGACGCGGGATTTCTATGTCGATACTGTGCCCGTCGCTGATTGGTCGCGGCCTGGCGGCCTCGACCAATCAGAGACGTAGGATTTCCAGGACAGACAGACAGAGACGGAAAAACCCTTAGACAATTATATATATAGATTGTGGACTATTTGGTGCATTATGCTACTGTATATGGAGGCTATCTAGGTGGCCATCATACAGCATGGAGATTACAGTGTGGGGGTCATTATACATTGTTGGAGCCATCCAACAGTTTGGGGGCTACTAAGGAGTCAGTATACTGTGTGAGTGGTAGTATACGGTGAGGGGGCATTACACTGTGTATAAGAGAGCATCATGCTGTGTATAGAGGAGCTATACAGGAGGGAGACACGGGACATTATTAAATGTAAAGTGGGCACTTATTGTTATAGGGGAACTCAGGTTACTGTGGCTATTAAAGGGGCACACAGGGCAATAATACTTTCTAGGGGGCAAAATATGGGCTCTGTTTTCTAGAGCACTTGCACCCGGCATTACTATATTATAGAGGGTTGCTTTAGAGTTTAGAGGGCACAGAGAACCACACAGCCGGTGCAGTAATAGGGACACATATGGCAGCAGCGGCTCAGTATTGGGGTATCGGGCAGTAAAAGGGACACATATGGCAGCAGCGGCTCAGTATTGGGGTATCAGGTGCAGTAATAGGGACACATACGGCAGCAGCGGCTCAGTATTGGGGTATCAGGTGCAGTAATAAGGTCACATACGGCAGCAGCAACTCAGTATTGAGGTATCAGGTGCAGTAATAGGGACACATACAGCAGCAGTGGCTCAGTATTGGGGTATCGGGGCAGTAATAGAGACACATATGGCAGCAGCTGCTCAGTATTGGGGTATCAGGTGCAGTAATAGGGTCACATACGGCAGCAGCAGCTCAGTATTTGGGTATCAGGGGCAGTAATAGGGACACATACGGCAGCAGCGGCTCAGTATTGGGGTATCAGCAGGATGAGGAGTTTGTGCAGGTTGGGAATTGATGGTGATGGGGCTGGAATATGAGAAGTGAAATGTGTCTTTGCTGTTTTCTCTGCAGGTGAGTCGTTGCTGGAAGAAGTTGTGTCGGTCTGGGCGAGAGGGAAAAGACGGGAAAAGTGAATGATTCCATCAGAAAGGACATCAGCAGTAAGTCAGTATCTGTAATTGTGCAGTGATCTGTTATATGTTCTGTAGGGCTGGTATCTACCACTGACCATATGGCGGTAATATCCATGTTGGAATTTATATAGAGATTATCTTCAGTAACAGCGCTGTCATCTGCTGAGGTTCTCCTCCACTATTAGGGCGCGTCACCGAGTTGTAATCAAGGTTACCTGGTTAGGGGCCCACTCAGAGTTTTGCCCCCCTGAACCAAAACCCTAGCTACGCCTCTGAGTATAGCAATTATAAACTAAAAACTAGATAATAGCACTGGCGCTTACCACTGTAGGGAAGAAAAAAGGGAGGAGGTCCAGGAGCTGCTGGCGATTAAAACAGGTTCTGTGTAGGTACCTGTTAAAAGGTAGAGTGACTAGTAACAAGGTAAAATAATCGCCGCGCTAGCTAGACTAGGTGGAGATATAGCAAGGGAAAATAGTCCCAAAAATAGATAAAAATATATAATATTCTAGTACTCACTTGCTTGTTAAAAAAGTAACTGTCATGCGTAGGTCGATCAGGAAGTCCTATTTGCTGAAGCAACTGTTGGGAGAGCTGAAATAGTGGTTCAGGTAAATTGGGGATAAATATATATATATGGTGCACTTAAGGTATAAGGATGTACTTACAGGTGCTACAGAGTGCAATGCACTGCAGTGCCCGTAAAAGGGAGTTATTTAGAATAGATAGTCCACTGGAGCTGTGCCGGGTTTTGGCATTTGAGGAATTGCTGCCAGTGAGGAGAGGTACCAATTCCGTGTAACCGGTGTAATATGGAGTCTCTGTAGTATGTAGATAAACACATATGGGGTGCAGTTATAGTACCCTGGATAGTAATCAGGTGTAAATGCCCCGATACAGCTTGTTTGGAGTGGTTGGTAAGAAGGCACACTTACTTGCAAGGTTGTAGATAAGGTTTGAGGGCTGTGCAGGACCCGCCGGGTAATTGAATGCGACCGAGCTGGAGAGTAACGCTCGGGGCTTGCTGCAAGAGAGGAGGAGAGTTTGGCACGTGAAGCGCTATGGTCGGGGACCTCAGGAGTAGATGGGAGGCGCCCGTAGTCCGCGTGCTCCGGCTGTGAACGACGCTGAAATACGGCGCGCGAGGTGGGCGGAGCTAAAGTGTGATGTCGCAGATGAGCAAGGACGGAGGCTCGGTTAGGGAAATTAACCAACACGTTTCGAGAGGTGTCTCCTCTCTTCATCAGGGCTGTCTCCATAACCGGCTGCTCACCTCAATATATACCCAAGGCTCCCCATTACTCCATATTGCTTGATTGATTGATTGACTGATGCTTGTTTAGATTAGTGAATAATGTGATAGGGCTTTAGAAGACTTGATTGCTAATTAGTGGCAGGCTAAGAGATTAATTGTATAAATTGTAGTACAAAAGGGCCATGCCATGAAAGGCAGATAATCAATATTATATGTTGGGCCCATGAAAGTTGCTGTGTGTGTATGGAGGACCCCTTGTAAAACACCTGTGGATATACCTACATTAATAAGGTGGTGGGCTACTACTGAATATATAGATGATAGATATAATTAAAAATGCAATTTTATTATTAGTTAAAAAATAAAAATATGAAAAAGTGAAAATTAGAAATATAGAGTAATAAATAAAATAAAACATGGGAAATACATGTAAAAATTGTGTATGTATAAAAATATAAAAATACACTCAAATAAAATAGGCAAAGTATATATGCTAACGTGCATTAGTGCGTATATAATAGTGCTGAGACAGTCGGGTGAGTACCTGAGCATTTGTAGCTAGAGTGTTAGAATGCGTAAAGCTCGATCTCCTGGTTCAGGCCATTAGGGGCCAGACTGTCTAGAGTAAATATCCATTTGGATTCGATTCTGGACATAGCTTTTAGGAAGTCCCCGCCCCTAGGGTTCGGCGAGACCACTTGAATGCCACAAAAGAAAATTCCACGGCAAGATTGGTTATGTTTCTCGGAAAAGTGCCGTGACAATGGATGTCCCTTAAATTCCTTGCTAATATTGTCCAAATTTTCTTTAATTCTATTCTGTAGACGTCTTTTGGTTCTACCTACATTCAGTATATTTTTTCACAAGGGCATATTAGGATGTAGATGACACACTTTAGCTCCGCCCACCTCATGCGCCGTATTCCAGCGTCGCTCATGGCCGGAGCACGCGGACTACGGGCGCCTCCCGTGTACTCCTGAGGCCCCTGACCATAGCGCTTCACGTGCCAAACACTCCTTCTCTCTGGCAGCAAGTCCCGAGCGTTACTCTCCAGCTCGGTCACATTCAATTACCCGGCGGGTCCTGCACAGCCCTCAAACCTTATCTACAACCTTGCAAGTAAGTGTGCCTTCTTACCAACCACTCCAAACAAGCTGTATCGGGGCATTTATACCTGATTACTATCCAGGGTACTATAACTGCACCCCATATGTGTTTATCTACATACTACAGAGACTCCATATTACACCGGTAACACGGAATTGGTACCTCTCCTCACTGGCAGCAATTCCTCAAACGCCAAAACGCGGCACAGCTCCAGTGGACTATCTATTCTAAATAACTCCCTTTTATGGGCCCTGCAGTGCATTGCATGCGGTAGCACCTGTAAGTACATCCTTATACCTTAAGTGCACTATATATATATATATACATATATATATATTTATCCCCAATTTACCTGAACCACTATTTCAGCTCTCCCAACAGCTGTTTCAGCAAATAGGACTTCCTGATCGACCTACGCATGACAGTTCCTTTTTTATCAAGCAAGTGAGTACTAGAATATTATATATTATATATAAACTGTAGGGTGGGTAGAAACAATCATGTTGAGAAATCCCATGAAAAGATCTGCAAGATGAAATGCATATCTTGAAATGCTAATAGTTAAAAGTCAGGCAAGGTTAAGCAATTTGCTGGTTAACTGGTGGACCTGCAAATAAGTAGGATTAATCTTCTGATCCAAGAGAACAATAACAGCTTTCCATGCTCCGTACTTTGCCGCATCACATGACCAGCTACGTCACACAGTTCTTGCCGGCTTGGAAGCAGCCACTGGATTGCATCGCGGTGTAGAGATGCCCACGCTACAATGGAAAGGAGCATGAAGTAGTGCCTGTCACCGGCCAGGACAGCGCTCTGGAAGATTCATTGTCTTACTACCACAAGCCATCCTCTCTACCTTGAAGGAGATCTACTAAGGACACATATCCAGGACTATTTACCAATGATAGATCAGCATCCCCAGTATACTTAAACGGAACCTGTCACCTCGTTTCCCGCTATAAGATGCAGCTGGGCCAAACTTTGCTCTGCCCTCAACAGGGCAAATCAGTACGCCTGAGCAGGAGCGCGGCAGGAAGTAAGCAGGATGACGACATCGTATAAAGATAGGAGGCGCCAGACCTGCGACACCTATCGGACCGGACCGCCCCTGGGTGAGTATAATAAAACTTGTTTTTCTTCTCTCTCAGGTTGTATTGGGTTCTTATCTACAGCATTAAAGAATACTGAAAATAAGACCCGAAAGGCAGTGGCCACATCTTATAGTGGCAAAACAAGGTGACAGGTTCACTTGAAGCACGGTAAAACCATACACTTCCATCCTCAAATGTCTCTTTGTAGGCCTATTGTGAGTACATGTTGACATTGCCTAAAAGCTGTTATTGTCCTCTTGGATCAGAAGTTTAATCCTACTTATTTGCAGGTACACCAGTTAACCAGTAAATTATTTAACCTTGCCTGACTTTGAACTATTACCATTTCAAGATCTGCATTTTATCTTGCACATCGTTTCTGGGGATTTCTCAACACGATTGTTTCTACCCTCCCTACAGTTTATAATTGCTATACTTCTCCTTAAGGACGGTAAGCACAGTGCAAATTACTGATAATCCTTCTTTTTATATAAATGCTGTGAATTTTTATGTGGACTATGCATTTTAAATACATTGTGAGGCCTGCTGACAGGCAGCACAGAAAGGGTTAATCTTCTCCTCACAGGCTGGATCAGGTCACCCAGCTCTGTTTTAATATGCAGAAAGTTCTGGAAAAATGCCTCAGGGCAGCCAGCCAATTACTGCAGCTCTACAGTCACATATAAATGGGAGGAGCCAAGTCCTGTGAGAGAGTTTTAATTTGAAGTGGCAGTTGGTGGTCGGACATCTTGAGAAGAGGAAGCCATTTTGTAGGTGAAGGAATTACTTACCTTCTCACTGCCTGCTTTGCTTAAAAAGGGGTTTGCCATGATAATGGGAGCTAATAGTTTTCATATGAGGAAGACTACCATTGCACCTCTAGGAGGAAGAATTACCTCCGGGCAGAAATAGAGCACAGTGCTGAAGAAGAAATATTCAGACTTAATAAAACCAGAGGTTACTAAGATCTGCCTATCTGCAGGTACCCAGCAATATTCATCCGTGAGTGTAATACTGTACCTCAGTTTCCTTCTGTTTATAATAATTTGCCCCATTACCTTCAGTAAAAAGACTTCTGTTTTAAATTCTTAAGGCTACTTCATGACTGGGGCTCAAATGCACCAACTACTACCACCATCATCATCTTCTGCCTAGAGGCAGTTACTGTGCTAACGTTGTATTGTGGGGTTTCCTGTGTGTGTGCAATTTGAGAAGGAAAGACTCTTCTCCTGATAGAAAGTTTGGACCCCGTAAGATACATCATACCCTGTCCAGAGTACAACCCTCAGCCATACGCCACATGAGAACGCCACAAGCAGCAGTGCTCAGATACTGAGCTGTGTATAACCCCGCCCACATCAATGATTGGCAGCTTTATGTACACTGAAAATGGTTAACAAGCTACGACTCAGCGGTGGGGGACGGTTACAAAATTTAGCTGAACAAGCCTATTCCTGCACTTTCCTACACCTTTTCCTGCACTGGTAATCTCCTGCGGATAAAATACTGATTGTATTGAAACTACAGCACACAGTCAAATTAGTGACACATACTTGGAATCAGGGTTTCTGCCATTAAATGTTGCTGATCTCATATTAAATGGCAAAAATCTGCTGACATCTTCCCTTTAAGTGCAGAAAAATAGATGAACCATTAATAAGGCCTAGTACAGCAGCTCTCTTTTCCCAACTGCAAAAGTTTGATCTGTTATACTGTTTCCAGTTTTGCACAAAGTGTTTGGAAAAGAGTGAAAACTTTTACATAAATTTTTGTTTATGAAGAATGCAATTAGAGATAGTGGCATGAATGTCAGTGACATCATATTGCTTGTCTGGAGTTAGTCTTCTGTGCTTTCTGATCATACCAGAAATTAGAGCAGGAGATCAGAGCTGACTGACAGGGTGCATCTCACATACGGCGAAATCTGCTCTAAGGCTATGTTCAGACTAGCGTTGCGCGCCGCTGCGTCGGCGACGCAACGCACGACGCACACAAAAACGCGGCAAAACACACGCAAAAACGCTGCGTTTTGCGACGCGTGCGTCGTTTTTTGCCGAAAATCGGACGCAAGAAAAATGCAACTTGCTGCGTTTTCTTGGTCCGACGCTAGCGGCAAAAAAGACGCAAGTGTTGCAAAACGCATGCGTCCCCCATGTTAAACATAGGGGCGCATGACGCTAAGGCGACGCACGCTAGCAGAACGCTAGTGTGAACGTAGCCTAAGCTCTGTGGGGGTAAAATGGTGCCATATAATACGATGATTGCAGTACATTAGGGGGATAAAACTTATATAAAAGTGAATAGGGGCACAAAATCTGATCAGATACAGGCTGCCATTCGTACGACACACATTTCAAGATTCATTACAATTATCAACATTGGAAACTATATTTGGACTTAACGAATTATTCATGTAAAAACTGGATGACATAGAGATGACACAAATGCACTCAGGGATTGCACATGGATGACAATATGAATGACATTTTTGGGGGATGAAAAATGCACACAGGGATTGCATATGGTTGACAATATGAATGAAAAATAGTTTTTTTTCTGGATAAAAAAAATGGACACAGGGATTGCTTATGGATGACAATATGAATTAAAAATAGTTTTTTTTGGATGAAAAATGAACACAGGGATTGCATATGGATGACAATATGAATTAAAAATTGTTTTATATTTATATTTTTTATATATACTCATCAGAAGAAGGCCGCACTGTGCAAGTGACCTATTCTTTTTTGTCTGTGTGACAGATACATGCAGAATTTTTACCCTGCATATGATTGCAGTACATTGCTTTCTCCAGCAGATAAATATTTTACACTTTTACTGAAAAGATTTCTGCAAATTAAAAATAACAAAATAAATGTTTTTTTTTTCCTCTGCTTCTCCCCCTCCATGCTCCCTACACTAAGATAAGGGTGCCATGTCACTGTCTGCCTCAGGTATCTGAAACCGCTGCCGGTCACCACATTTCTCAAAGGTAACGCACATTTTTGATTCAAACAATATAAAAATATTTAAAAAAAACCAGGAGAGTAAAGACAAAACAAACTTACTTGAGAGGCCATTTCTCGAGACTGACATAGGGAAAGAGGGAAAACAGATATAGAGATCTAATTTAACATTAGGCAGGACAAAAACATAGGACACAATGTTATTTTATACAGATCACATATATTTAAGAAAAGATGGACAGTGCGGAGAGATACGTGACAGGAGGAGAACAAAATTCAAAACGAAAGGAACAAAATCAGAAAATAGGTTTTACAGAAAAAAAAGCACATTATCAGATAATTTCACATTGATATAATATACATTGATCAGACACCCATGATGATTGTAAAAATTAATCATTTTTTACTTCCCTGAGACATCATTTAGCAGGTTTAATGGTTCATTAACACTTTGGCACAATTATTTAGCTTATAAATAGATGTGATCTACAGGCTTCAGACTTAGAGACTTCATATATTCATGATATTATTTATTGTTCTTAATGCTGCATTGAAAACTCTGCTAGTTATTTTTTATCAATTAGCATGCTAGTTGTCAGTTTACAGTTAGCTTTCATGCCTCCATATTGTTCCTCATTTTCATGTGGATTTAGCTGTAAATTGTTCCTAAAATAAAATCTGTTTTTGCTATGTTATCTGAGAACAGCAATATGTTATCAGTCAGGAATCCCTAACATCCCCAAACTCTCCCAAGTCATTATCTCATTTATATTTACAGCGACTAAATAAACCATAGCCTCAGATTAGAAGAAAACAGGCCCAGACCTAACCGAGGTCAAAAGACCTCTTTAATTGTATATGATTAATGAAAAAATATCAGCCATACTTGCAGATAGAATCCACAGATTTGAGAAGGTTTGCTCCTCTGCAGAATGCATCAATCTTACCCCCTTCACTACTCCGTCACTTCATCTAAAGCAGAGGTCCCCAACCTTTCTGACC
Organism: Ranitomeya imitator; assembly: GCF_032444005.1. NCBI lineage: Eukaryota > Metazoa > Chordata > Amphibia > Anura > Dendrobatidae > Ranitomeya > Ranitomeya imitator. The sequence continues at coordinate 115,830,064 of NC_091289.1, forward strand.
TTGAGAGCCACATCCATCTATGAAAGAGGGTTGTGAGTCACATTCAGCTCTGAGAGAGGGTCGCGAGCAACAACCGGCTCCTTCCCCACTCACAGTAGTGACATCGAGAGCCTCCATTACCAGTATAATGACAACCAAAGCTTTTTCACTGAAATCACACCAAGGCAGTATGCCAAACTCCCCATTCATAGCTACTCTTCTGCATAAAGTTACTCACAAAAGTCACCATTTGGAGATCTGCTCTTAATAGTTATTTACACCTGGCACTAAAGCAACAAGCTGGTAGGCAGCCACGAGCCACACATCATGAGCTCGCGAGCAACATGTGGCTCCCGAGCTACAGGTTTGGGACCCCTGATCTAAAGGAATCTACCGCTTCTGACTCTCCTGATTCTCCATGAAGTACTATTAGCTAGGAGACTCACTACATCTCCTCCTTCAGGCCCCTTTCTCTCTTCACCCATTTTCCCCCATCTTTCCATTTGTTCACCACCCCTATAGTTATTATTATTATTATAAATTTTTATAGTGCCATTTATTCTATGGCGCTTTACATGTGAAAAGGGGGCAAATATAGACAAATACATTAAACATGAGCAAAAAACAAGGCACACAGATATATAAGGAGGGAAGACCCTGTCGCAAGGGCTTACAGTCTGCAAGTGATGGGTGAGGATACACTAGGAGAGGGTAGAGCTGGTTGTGCAGCAGTTCAGTAGGTTGAGGATCACTGCAGGCTGTAGGCCTAACCACGAGAGAAGGCTTGGATGCGGTAATGAGAAGAAGAGTTGAGAGGGGAGTAGAGAAGGAGATCTTGAGAGGATCGGAGGTTGTGTGTAGGTAAGTACAGGGAGACCATGTCACAGATGTATGGAGGAGACAGATTGTGGATGGCTTTGTATGTCATTGTAAGAGTTTTGAACTGGAGTTTCTGGGCGATAGGAAGCCAGTGAAGGGCTTGGCATAATGGAGAGGCTGCGGAAAAGTGGGGAGACAGGTAAATTAGTCAGGCAGCAGAGTGTAGGATGGATTGGAGTGGTGCCAGAGTCCTAGAGGGGAGGCCAGAGAGTAGGAGGTTGAAGTAGTCAAGGCAGGAGATGATAAGGGCATGCACTAGTGTTTTTGTGGTGTCGCAGTCAAGGAATGCACAGATCCGAAAAATATTTTTGAGTTTGAGATGGCAGGAGGAGGCAAGGGCTTGGATATGTGGCTTGAAAGAGAGGGCAGAGTCGAGGATCACCCCAAGGCATCGGGCGTGTGGGACTGGGGAAAGTGAGCAGCCGTTAACATTGATGGAAAGGTCTGGTGGAGGGGAAGAGTGAGATGGGGAAAGATGATGAATTCTGTTTTGTCCATGTTCAGTTTTAGAAAGTGATCAAAAAAGAAGGCCGAGATAGCAGACAGACAGTGTCGGAGTAAGTAGGTGAGGTCTGGTCCGGATAGGTAGATCTGCGTGTCATCGGTGTAGAGATGGTACTGCAAACCGTGGGATTCTATGAGCTGTCCCAGGCCGAAGGTGTAGATGGAGAAGAGTAGGGGTCTTAGAACAGAGCCTTGAGGAACACCGACTGACAAGGGGCGAAGTGAGAGGTGGTGTAGGGGAGGGAGACACTGAATGTTCGGTTTGTCAGATATGACGAGATCCAGGATAGGACCAAGTCTGTGATGCCAATAAATGAGAGGATCTGTAGCAGAAGGGAGTGGTTAGGAGGAGGCCAGAATAGTGTTGCATGCTCTTGGCAGTTAGTAGGTCATTGGTGACTTTAGTTAGGCAGTTTCAGTTGAGTAATTCGGTCAGAAGCCAGATTGTAATCGGTCAAAGAGGGAGCAGGAGGAGAGGACAGTTCAAGTTGGACATATTGTTCCAGTAATTTGGAGGTATAACGGAGAAGAGATATCGGGCGATAGCTAGACACAGAGGATGGGTCAAGGGAGGGCTTTTTGAGGATGGGTGTGATTTTGGCATGCTTGAAGGATTAGGGGAAGACACTTGTTGTGAATGAAAGGTTGAAGAGGTGCGTTAGGGTTGGGATGAAGACCGTGGCAAAGTTAGGGATGAGGTGGTTCGGTAGCGGGTCAAGCGTGCAAGTGGTTAGGTGTGATCTTGACAGGAGGGCGGAGAGCTGATCTTCTGTCATGATGGAGAAGCTGGTTTGGGGAGTAGAGGGCTGAGAAGCTAGGAGGGGCATTGGGCGCTGTGGGCCGAAGCCTTCTCTGATCGTATCAATCTTCTGTTTAAAGAAAGAGGCAAAGTCTTCAGCAGAAATGAGAGGGGAGGGAGGAGGTGCAGGGGGACGGAGTAGAGAATTGAAAGTGTTGAAAAGCTGTTTAGGGTTGTGAGACAGGGAGGATATGAGAGAGGAGAAGTAAGTTTGTTTTGTGGCAGTGAGCGTGGACTTGAAGCTGGCGAGAGACTGCGGGTAAGCACTGAAGTAGTCGACAGAGCGGAATCGCTTCCATCTCCGCTCAGCGATCCTGGAGGCCTGTCTCAGTTCTTTAGTCAGTCTTGTCAGCCAGGGCTGCCTGTTGAGTGTACGAGTTTTGTTATGCATGAGGGGGCGGCTGAATCGAGTGTTGCTGTTATTGTGGTATTATAAAAAGTGGCAGCAGCATCTGTGTCATGAAGGGAGGCTATGTCTGTAAGAGGGAGAAGGGAATCCGAGAGTGATTGTAAGTTGAGGTGTTTGAGATTTCTGTGAGGGTGAGTGAGTTTGTGGAGTGCGGTTGCACACTAGGAGAAGAGAAGGAAGAAAATGTCAGTAGGTTGTGGTCAGACAGGGGGAGGGGTGACTTTTTGAGATTAGTAATGGAGCAGAGGCAGGTGAAGATGAGGTCAAGCATGTGGCCATCTTTGTGAGTTGCCTCAGAGGACCATTGAGTGAGGCCAAAGGAGGCAGTCAGTGATAAAAGTTTAGAGGCAGCTGAGGTGGAAGTGTCAATGGGGATGTTGAAGTCACCCATGATGATAGTAGGGATGTCAGCAGAGAAGAAATGAAGTAGCCAGGTGGTGAAGTGGTCGAGAAAGGTGGAGATGGCTAGTTCTGGTGGTCGGTAGATGACAGCCAGCTGGAGGTTGGAGGGGGAATAGATGCGGACAGAGTGCACCTCAAATGAGGGAAAAGCAGGGGAGGGTGGTAACTGGATTGGAGTAAAGGAGCAGGTGTCGGACAGGAGCAAGCCAACCCTCCATCACATTTGTTGCAGGGGAGAGAGGTGTGATAGAGGTGGAATCCGCCACAGGAAAGTGCAGCCGGAGAGGCTGAGTCAGAGGGGGTGAGCAAGGTTTCAGTGATGAAAAGGAAGGAGCATTTGTTGGTAATGAAGAGGTCATGGGTAAATGGCAGTTTGTTGCAGACAGAGCGTGTGTTCCATAGTGCTCCAGGTAGAGGGATCGGAGGAGTGAGGGCTCGATGAATGGGTATGAGGTTATCATGGTTGTGAAAACGTGCAGTGGATCATTGCAGGGGGTTAGAAATGAGTGTGGGGATGTGTTGAGGAGGGCCGGGATTGGGGGATATGTCACCAGAAATGAGGAGTAGCAGACAGAGCGTTAGAAGGTGGGAGCAGGATAGGACATGATGTGGCCGTGTGTCTGGAGAAAGACGATTGTATGTGGAGGAACGGTTCTGAGGAGAAGGTGAGATGGCTGGGGAGGATGGAGGGAGAAATGACTAGTTCTTTACTATGTGGAGCGATTGCAAGAGATTGTAAGAAGGAAAGTAGTATGGGAGTGAAAGAGAAAAGAAACCGAAAAATTGTGGAGTTCCCTCAAATATATATTTGCATTATTGCTTCTTGTTATGCATTAAATATGTTCTGTATCAATGAAAACTTATTGTTAAAAAAAAGAAGTTATCAGTCAGGAGAAGTGTACAAAAAATATTTATAAGAAATTGGACATTGAATCATGGAGATTTCATCAAGAAGTGACTTAAATTTGGCACAAGAGTGACATTACCTAGAACTAGACGTCTCGCAAAATAAAGCTGCCAAGAGAATTACAGCAATATTAAAGGAGCTGCAGGAATTCTGGCAAATACTGATTATTTACTGCATGTGATAACAATCTATTGTATTCTTCATATATCTGGCCTGTGGTTTAGGGCGGCAAGACAGAAGACTTTTCTTGCAAACAAAGCAATGTTTTTGCCAAAACCTACGCTAAGTCTGTGAAAAAAATGTAGGAACCCGTGTTGTGGTAAACAGCCATTCTGATTGACTGCTACCCAAAAAAAGGATGTATAATGTCATAAATTCGGTCATGCAGTAGGAAATCGGCTGTCAATCAGCATGACATTGTGTGTCAAACAGAAATCAGTCCCAAGAGCGCTGAAGGAAACTCAGACAACATATGTAGTTTGCCACAACGCATTTCAATGGTAAACACCGTCTTCTTCAGGTGGGAGTTTCAGAAGAAGACGGTGTTTACCGTTGAAACGCGTTGTGGCAAACGACATATGATGTCTGAGTTTCCTTCAGCGCTCCTGGGACTGATTTCTGTTTGACACACATTCTTATCCTCCTTTGGAGGTATTCAGCTGGAGCTGTGGTGGTGCTCGACAACTCCCTTTCATCTCCCCTTCCCTGGGTCAATTCCTCTGCGCTCCCCTCTGACTGCTTTCACTTATCTTGAATCAGCATGACATTGGCAGTGATGACCGATCAACAGAGCAGAAGAGAAGAAGTTGCTCTGTCAATATGATGTCACCAGAAGCGGCAAATTTGCAAAATTGATGACAGTAGTGGTCCATGGCTGATCGCACTGAGCCAAAAAAGGTCAGTGCTGGGCTGAACAGGCAAGTAAGCAACTAACTGTCATAGCCCCATGTGAAAAGAAGAAGAAAAGTACTGGCAACCCCCATAACATTAGAATAAATGTGATTAGTTAATTCTGAACACATCCATATCCTCAATTATAAGAGGGTGTTCACACTAATGCAACCAGTTTTGTCATGTTAATTTCCCTCAAAATAATTTCAGTTTTTTTTTCTCAATGGATTAGAACAGATTTCGGGTGACATGAAAGATAAATAATCTTCTGCAATGATTTTTCTTGGTATGATTTCTTTTATATGAGAAAACTTAGCATTTTAACAGGGGTAGGCACACTTTCTATATCCACTGTATGAATGACTACATACCGTAGTTATAAAAAATTGGCAAACACAATAAATTGGCAAAAAATAATCTAAAGGGATTTTGTCAGCAGGTTTTTGCTACCTTTTCTGATAAAAATCGAAAAACAACCCTTCAAACAAGGCCAAATTGTAAAATATATATACCGTATATATATATATATATATATATATATATATATATATATACATATCTTTATTGAACTACATATAACCATTAAAAACAAGGCAGATACCACAAGTACATGAGAATAGATGGTGGGACACCCACGGAAACGGAATAAATAAATAACTTGGCACTCAACAGATAGTAAGTGATGAAATTTGAACAAAAGGTATTTATTACTTGGATTGCAGTCCAATTTAAACGTTTCGGTCAAACATTTGACCTTCTTCAGTAAGCCGACTGCTAGTTTCACGGTAGATGTAAGTTATCAGAAAAGAGCAGGTCCTATGTTGTGGTATTCTATGGACCTGTCCAACAATGGCGTCAGCATCTAATAATTAGATTTAATTGTCGAGCTTTGGAAGGTAGTCTAATGTACGTAATTAGATATGGAAGAGGATTTAGGTGTATATATTAGAAAAACGCCCAATGAAATACCGGTGGCGTAGGAAAAATAAACTCAGATGCACGCAGGCTAGGGGTGCCGGAATAGTGGTATAATATCTATCATAGAGGACTATTGGGGAGTCCCAAGAGAGTAGGAACACTGGAGAGAACCGCTCCAGTGTAGGAGAAGTAAATGGTGTGAGTCAACGCGGTATCCGCCCCCCCCCCCAAAAAAAAAGAAGTACAATAGTGAATGAGATATTGAATATAACAATGCTACCAAAGGTACAAAATAATTCCCCTTCCGTAAACAGATAAGGACACCTAAAGTGCAATAATGATGATATTGGAAAATATGTAAATAACTAGTCAAAAATCAAGTGATAAAATAGATATACATATGAAAATACATAAATAAAGATATACCTAACATGCAAATGTGTCCGTATTTGCACAGAGAAGACAAACAGTAATCCAATGGCAATATCTAACAATAACCATCAGTAAAAATAGGTATACAAAACTGTGTTAGTAAGGCATAGTTATGCTGAGTCGGGCATTATTCACTCCACCCTATTAAGAAAACCTATAAGTGGCAATTTTGCATGCGGAAAGTTGTCATCCTCCAAATGTGATACGACATTTGCCCATAGGGGAGTTGGTGCGGGCTAAAAGACTGTGTTGCACAGAACAGACACTAACCAGAGAACATCAAAGGATTGAAAGGAGGTTAAAAAATAGGGGTTATAAGAAATGGATGCTCCAAAGGGCGGATTTTTTGGTAAAGGAGAGAACTAGGGAGTCCTTACTTGGTGATGAAAACCGCATAGACAGAGGTAATGCACAGAATATACCGACATTTTCCACCACCTATAGTGTGGACTATAATAACATTGTCGCACTCATGCACAAGTTTTTGCCTATTCTCTATCAGGATTCGGTTTTGGCCAAAATCTTGAAAAAAGGCTATCGGTGTGTTCCCAGACGTGCCAGAACGGTAGATAATATTTTATCGCCAAGTCTTTTTGTCAGTGCAGAAAAGAGAGCTGTATGGGTGACACAAAAAGGGTGTTATAAATGTGGGGGAAAAAAGTGCACCCTATGTAGACATATGGAGAGAACAACTGAATTTTGTAAAGGTATGACCAACAAGAAATATTTGATTACGGCATTTATTAATTGTAACACCACATATGTTGTTTACATGGCGACGTGCATGGTGTGCAATAAGTACTACATAGGGTGCACGGTGAGACCCCTTAAGAAAAGAATTGGTGAACACATTACGGCTGCGAAGCCTGATGGCACTGTCAACCGTCGGGGATTGTCGGGACTTTCCAAACATTTTCGGGAGAATCATAATGGAGCTGTAAGTTCCCTGAGGGTTAAAGGCATAGAGAGGGTGGGGAAGCCGGCCCGTGGTGGGGACTGGGAGCGTACTTTGAGGTGTAGGGAAGCCTGTGGGTAATAGAGTTGGGAGCGAGATTCCCTGCAGGGCTAAGTTATCGCAGCGGCATTAGCTATTTTTATATATAGCGTCTGGCAGTTCAAGTGTATATAATTATTGTAAAAAACATTTTTTTTTGTGACTAGCAGCGGGCACATTGCAGCGGATACTCAGCTATGACACAAAGCACACACAAGCACATCATATACAGATTGTGCTGAATATTATTGTATACACAGCATACATAGGCTACATTGGGTATTATTGTGGCGGATGTTCAGCTGTGATACACAGTATACATGGGCTGCATTCGGTGATGTTGTAGCGGATGCTCAGCTGTGACAAATAACATACACAGATTGTACTAGATGTTATTGTAGTATATGCTCAGCTGTGATACACAGCACAAGTAGACTGCAGTGGATGTCATTGTACCAGATGCTCAGCCGTGACATATATCATATTCAGGTTGTCTTGGATATTATTGTGGCTGATGCTCAGCTGTTATGCACAACACACAGGCTAATCCATAGAGTTATTATAGTGAGCCAGTAGGGATATTTCTCACAAACTTATTTTGTGTGGATAAGGAGGCGATAATCTGAGTAGGCGTCGTGATTTCTGGTAGATTGTCTCACGTTTGATTTTGTAATGAATGTAAACTAATCATGTCAAGTAACAGGTGTACATGGCTTTTCTTAATGGAATGGGTATATAAGGATTTTTTATGTATTGTTCACATGCACTATGACTAAGAACTTTGTTCGAAACGCGTCAGGCTTTTAGGCTAGGTTCACATTGCATTAGGGCAGTCCGTTTAGTGCATAGTGCTACGGACTGCGCTAACGCAATGTCCCAAAAGGGATGGCGTTTGCCGATCCCGCTAGAGCAGATGCCTGATCTGCACTAGTGAGGAACGGACCGCAAACGCTGCAACCAGCGTTCGAGGTCCGTCACTCAAATGACGGCACATCGCTAGCGTACGCCCAATATGGGCATGCGCTAGCGATGCGTTCGCCATTACAAGCAATGGCGTCGTTAACGGACTACTTTACACCGCGTTATGCCACGGTGTAACGCAGTCTGTTAAACGGGTTTACACAACGCAGTGTGAACCTAGGGGCTGCGTCCCCATATGATGTTTTTTCTTGACATGAAAATAAAGTACTGAAGATTTTATGAAGAGACACCTGGTGCTGGAACTTTTTCCTTTCCTTTTTTCTGAATGTACATAGTCTATAGACAGTGAGCTGCTAGGGGTGAAGTCGAACTAGCATGCACGTGCTGCTAATGATAATCACCAGGTGATAAAGCCTTTAGAATAAGGGTACCGTCACACTGAAATGACGCTGCAGCGATACGACAACGATGTCGATCGCTGCAGCGTCGCTGTTTGGTCGCTGGAGAGCTGTCACACAGACAGCTCTCCAGCGACCAACGATCCTGAAGTCCCCTGGTAACCAGGGTAAACATCGGGTTACTAAGCGCAGGGCCGCGCTTAGTAACCCGATGTTTACCCTGGTTACCAGCGTAAACGTAAAAAACCCAAACACTACATACTTACATTCCATGTCTGTCCTCCGGCGCTCTGCTTTCCTGCACTGTCAGCGCCGGTCAGCCATAAAGCAGAGCAGTGACGTCACCGCTGTGCTTTCCGGCTGGCCGGCGCTCACAGCCAGTGCAGGAAAGCACAGCGCCGGAGGACAGACACGGAAGGTAAGTATGTATTGTTTGGTTTTTTTACGTTTACGCTGGTAACCAGGGTAAACATCGGGTTACTAAGCGCGGCCCGGCGCTTAGTAACCCGATGTTTACCCTGGTTACCAGTGAAGACATCGCTGAATCGGCGTCACACACGCCGATTCAGCGATGTCAGCGGGAGATCCAGCGACGAAAGAAAGTTTCAAACGATCTGCTACGACATACGATTCTCAGCGGGGTCCCTGATCGCAGTAGCGTGTCAGACACAGCGAGATCGTAAAAATATCGCTGGAACGTCACGGATCGTGCCGTCCTAGCGATCAAAGTAAAAGCAGCACTCAATCTAACTTTTGACGCATTGTTGAAATCTGTGTTTTAACTCCTATACCTCATGCTGTCCTCAAATCACACAGCAAAAACCTGCTGATAGATTTCCTTTAATGAGACGCAGCTGAAATTCATTAGATTTTATATTAAAAAAAAGTCAACAAATGAAGATATTTTCCACTAAATATCTTACTGTAGGTCAGGTCCCAAGGCTAAGTACAATGTCAACATAGACATAGGGTGGCAACCTCCAGAAATTGGTTGTTCCCATCAGTTTTCTTTCTCTTGGAAGACAGTATTTTCATACTATCTTTGAAAAAAAAGTATATGTTTAAGGAGTTTTGAAAATATCTTAGTAGCTATAGTCATTCCCTGTACACAAATCCACAACTGGGCCTGGGTCCGGATCTATCAGTGGTGGTCTAATGACACAGGTAAAAACCAAAGAGTAATCCAATTTCATAAATTACTATATATGTCACTTAGCAAATGTCCATACAATTTCCTTTCTTCATTTACAGCAGGTACATGCAAGTATGGCATCAGAAAGTAACTTACGGCCATTTAATGTGTTAAAATGATTTCGCAAAGCCTTGAGAAAGCGTATTCACCAGCATAATGGCTTTAGGTCACTTTTGGATACTAAACTGCCATGTACCTGCAATCTATGAATAGAAGAAACTGAATGGGCATTTTATGAGAGCCATGGATTATATTCTCTGAAATTGGGATAAAAACTATACTTACAACACCTTCTTATGTCCTGTTAGGCTACGTTCACATTTGCGTTGTGCGATGTTGCGTCGGAGACGCAACGCACAACGCAAACAAAAACGCAGCAAAACGCATGCTAAAACGCAGCGTTTTGCGACGCATGCGTCCTTTTTTGCCGAAATTTGGGCGCAAACAAAATTCAACTTGCTGCGTTTTCTGCGCCCCAAGCTTGCGGCAAAAAAAACGCATGCGTCGCAAAACGCAGCACAACGCATGTCCATGCACCCCCATGTTAAATATAGGGGCGCATGACGCATGCGTCGCCGTGGCTGCGCCCGACGCAACCGCGCAAAACGCTAATGTGAACGTAGCCTTAAGGAGCCTCCCTCCTATCCGATCTTCTTCTGTCTGGTGCAGTCTCTTTGATGCCTTTGGTGCCTGGAATCTTTGGCACCTCCAGCACTGAATAGTCCTTTTTATGCCATGACATTGTGTGAGGCTTCGACACTAAATATATATTTTTTTAAAGAAAACATGAGGTTTCAAGAGATACTGTATGATTGTAAGAAATTCTCCACTGCACTTGCCCTATTTATGGGAATTGCGATCCCGCTCTTGGGAACTCCATTTGCTTTTGGGTGCATCCGTCAATGAAAGTTATTCTGTTCGAATTGTTTTGAAGGTTCTGATGAAGCTATCATTTTTTCATACACAGTTCTAACTAAGGTACTAAGCCACATGACATCAATTGTAATTGCAAAACAATGACATCACAACAGACACCAGAGATGCTGAAGATGCCCATTAAGAGACACTACTAGTGACTGGACAAAAGAAGATGACCAGCTCGATAAGGACCAGAAGAGTATGTTTTTATGAGCATTTTGATTTATTTTAATTTTTTTCTGACCCTCTCTAACCCAGCAAAATGGCTGTCATTAAGGATTCTGGTGAGTCTGATTATTTTTGTAAATTTCTATGTACCCTGAACCAATTAGCTGATCTCTAAACATGACCAAGGTCATTCAAAAATAATCCCAGTTTAAAATGTAAAAGTCCCGACAGTCAGTTTTAAATTACTACACTGTATAGATCCCATAAGAAATTAGCCACACTTTTATAAAGAATAAAATGTAACCTAAAAGTTTCAGAAAAGTCAGTAAAAGTGCTGGAACGTTTATAACTAATATAATAATATATATTTTAGCACGATCCAATACATATTACATGAATTGTTAACCAGATTACTACAGTATAATAAAACTGGAACAGGAACACATGGGCTACTTGTTATTTACATCTTTTACTAGCACTTGCGGATTACTGCAAACATTTTTTCAAACTGAGTGTTTTTGGTTTTACCATTCTCTTTTGTGTCTTCAGTATAATAAAACTATAGTATAAATCTGCAGATCATTTTCATTGACCTTTTAGCACCAACCTCAGATGTGGTAAGTTTGTGGCTCTCTGTCCTGTAGATCCCAATGGGAATGTCCCCAGATGATGAGCATAGTTTCTGGTAAAGTCTTCCATAAGTCCTGATCCATAGGTCGTCCTCTGTAATTTTCATCTGAAAGAGTAGCATATTACACAGATTAGTTTACAGAGGAAATACAGGGAAAGAGAGGAACCGAGATTTACAGTGTGCAGATAGAGACGTAAAATCAGACTCTGGCCCCATCTCGCGAACAGTTAGATGGATGCACTCTTACATCTCTCTCTATACACTTCCATAAGCTCTTAAGAAATAATGAAGCATACATGTTCTACCATTTTTAGAGGAGTAAAGCTTAGAACCTTGTTTCTTTCTGATGTTTCAGGCAATGTATGTTCCAAAGGCAATGTTCCCAAGATGGTTTTTGTGAGCTTTTGATATCATATAGTTTCCTCGAGCAGAAAATGCAGCGTCTTATAGTTTCAGCAAAATTAATGGGCTTTATAGAAATCTCGAGTCCAGTGTGCTTCTATTTTGCGCATCATACACTGGCCTTCTGGGCGTGTTTGAAATCTGCGGCATGTCAACTTCTCTTGTGAGGACAATGAGTTTCTTGTGTGGATGATTCCCATAGAATTATATAAGGTGTGTAAAATCTGCGGGTATGAATTCATATGCATTTTTAGTCTATTTCCATTGTGGAAAAGCACTGTAAACACATCTGAACCACACATGACTGTTTCAATAAAGTTTTGTCAAAGCCAAATACCAGGAAGTATAAAAAAAACAACTTTATTTAGAATGTGACAAAAATTGCAGCATCAAAAATGCTATAAAATGTAAGTAAAAAAAACACAATAAGCTAATTTACCTAATAAGTGTAGAAAATCTCCAACATAAAAAATTCACCAAATATATGTTAAGGGAACATAGCCTAAAAGACAACATTTTTCTTTCATACACAATAGGGATCAAACACACAGAGGAACAACGATTACCAACTGAGTAACCTAGGTCAGCTGCTCTAGCCGAGGCACCGGAACTATCGCAGACTCCGGTCCCAGATGGAATCAGCACTAAATAGCCGCCCCTGAATCAGAAGGAGGCAGAAATAATTAACTAAAGCCAGACCAGGATGGAATAGGAACAAAACCCCGTCCTGGATCATGACATTAAGATTTCTCATGCACATCCCATGAGATAGAACTACTGCATGAACTGGTAAAAGTTGTAGGTTTGATTTCTGCTGCGTGTCATTTCATGGTGCAGATACAGGGCTGATTTTCACAGCAAATTCTTTCCGTGGGAACGTAACCCTATAACAAATGTCAGTAGACTGGGTCCATTATTATTGGTAGCAGCAGAAGCTCCGAAATCATGGTTGGCTATACCTCATTGCTAAATTCAGTCACATATCCAAGTAAAAACTGAGGCACAAGCCTCTGACTATGGGCAATATTATTATATACTGTATATCCAGAAAATCAATAATGTCCCAGTATGGGTTTATGTATATTTATGAGCCTGTGGTTGTGCAAAGGAGCATTAATATAAATGAGAAAGAAAGCCATTATAATTAAGAATAAGGACAGATGGCAATTATTCTGACTTTATTTTAGGAAAGTTAATTAAGGGATGACAGTTATTTGCTTTTTTGAGGCACTGGAACTGTACATCATCACTTAGACTTCTTTCTTACTTCTTTCATCAAACTCAATTTGTTGGAAAAAAAAGTCTTCAATACAAGTTTTGAACGCGAGATAAAGTCGTTGGAGTAGATTTGCCTCTCGCTAAGAAAACCTGTAGTTTCTTTCTTCCGAGTCTGCTAAAGATAATCCTGTAATAGACTTTTAGCCATATCATTTGAAACTTACAGAACAAAGAAATCCAGACCCCGGCGTGGTGTCCAGCCCCAGCAGCAGTCTTGTGATTGAGATCATATAATCTTTCACAAATGACTATGAAAGGAAAGCAAATGTTAGTGCGTGGGCTACAAATGTGCGACGGTGAACTTTAATCATAATAATGCAATGGTTTACCAGAGGCTACGATACACTAAAGTCTGCCCAGCAATTTACGTGAAAACCAGTTAATGTACGGAAATCATATGGTAAGAAAGCTAGTAAATAAAATGCAAACATGAGATATTCTGTGCATCCGGCAGCAGAGCTTCTACCAATGGCTCCCAAAGACAATCATCAGATTTGCATTGTGATTTTTATAATAAGAACTTACACACATTTATGTTTCTGCCATATTGTTTTTCACTTCCGACCGTATATTAGAGTAAGCTTTTTTAAACATCGGATCACACTCAGATCAATGTTATTCTATGGGGCTATATGCATGTCCAATTTTTTCCTCAAACCAAGTGTTTCTGATGAACAATATTGCAGCATGCCCTATTTGCATCAGATATTTAGATCGCACTTGGCCATGCAAGTCAACGAGTCATTGGAAAAAATTAGACCACACTTGGATGATACCCGAGTTTACTATTCTAAGCATTGCTACTATATAGGCGTATAGGGTACCACTTCTGCACCAAGGGATCCACCTAATCATCCTTGGGTCAGTCTGGGCCAGTAATGCAGTAATGCACATGGTGCTGGGAATACTGCTATACAGATGAATGAGGCCCCTACAGAAGTCTGTTACTATTACTACAAGTGGAATCCATCTCATTTTTAGGGGAGAGCATCTTCACACATACAGCATCCATTAGAGCTTTTTTGGCTGCGCACAGACGCTGTGTGCCACCATACTTGTATGGCCTACATGCAGTATGGCTAAGGCTTTGTGTACAGGGCTCTGTCACATGCAAGAGCAATAATCATCAACAAAGAGCATTTACGAATGAATATAAGTATCTCATCTTGGTTGTGACTGAGAGACATAAAGTCCACGGCACTAGTCACCCACACATGTAGTACAATAACAGTAAGGTCATTGAGGGACTGTCTGCAGTAAAATAGGGTCAGACTGACACAGCACAGTATCCTCTGCTGTACCCAGCGTCTATCACAGTAGTGGATGAATGCATACATTTTGGAACCACTGGATCATTTAGGACAGGAAGAAAACATGAATCCTTCATTTTTGGATTGCGAGAAACAAATTGTGAGTAATCTATAGGAATGTGTCAATGATATCTATGCTGTACTTTAGGATTCGGCCAAAAATTGGACATACAAATGTTTTGCTCCAATGGGCAGGATGGTGGCTCAGTGGTCAGCACTAGAGCTTTGCAGCACTGGGGTCCTGGGTTCAAATCCACCAAAGGACAAAATCTGCAAGACATTTGTGCTTTGTGTGTTGCTGTGGGCATTCTCCATTTTCCTTCCACCTTCCGTGACATACTGATAGGAAATTTAGATTGTGAGCCCCAATGGTCCCAGTAATAATGATGCCTTTAATATGCAGTGGAATTATTGGTGTTATATATGTAAGTAAAATAATTAATACTGATGACGTACCCTCATAATAATAATTTCCTATAGTGATCCTAGATAATTGTACCCCAGTCCTCCACTGTGTAAATGGATCGTTATAGCTCTCTAAATAAAGGATTCTCTAACCTTGAGTTACTGATGCTGAGCCTGTGCAAACTAATGATTCTGTGAGCAGGATACTGATCCAAAACACTTCCACTCATATAACATCTGTATAGTGTGCCATCAATGTTACATTAGTATTGCATCCCTATAATGGCTCCATGAAAATGTTTTCTTTCAGAGAATTAACAAAAAACCATCATTTTTTGTTGGAATACTGAGGTAGCACTGCACTGGCTTCTGATATAATGCTAATGCAATGCCAATAAAGCACAGATATCTCCATATGTTTAAATATTCTTCATAGAGATTAATGGTTGTTTAATGTCTCAATATATCAGATATGTGCTCATTTCCTATATCTAAGTTTCCTATCTACATATTGATTGTAATACAAATGAGAGGTTCTATGAAACTAAGCATTGCATTAATCTGTATCTAAATAAATGCAAAAAAGTACATCAAACATAGAAGGATGAATGGACAGACATATATCTAGATAAAAAGATAGACAGATAGATAGATAGATAGATAGATAGATAGATAGATAGATAGATAGATAGATAGATACAAGTGCTTCTCACTAAATTAGAATATCATCAATAATGTAATTTATTTCAATTCTTCAATACAAAAAGTGAAACTCATATATTATATAGAGTCATTACAAACAGTGTGATCTATTTTGAGTGTTTATTTCTGATAATGTTGATAATTATGGCTTACAGCCAAAGAAATACAATAGTCATTATCTCAGTAAATTAGATTAATTAACAAAACACACCTGCAAAGGATTCCTAAGTATTTAGAAAGGTCCCTTAGTCAGTGTCAGTAGGCTTCACAATCATGGGGAAGACTGCTGACTTGAAAGATGTCCAGAAGGCAGTCATTGACACACTCCACAAGGAGGGTAAGCCTCAAAAGGTCATTGCTAAAGAAGATGGCTGTACACAGAGTGCTGTATCCAAGCATATTAATGCAAAGTTGAGTGGAATGAATAAGTGTGGTAGAAAAGGTGCACAAGTAACTGGGATAACCGCAGCCTTGAAAAGATTGCTAAGACAAGACTATTTGGGGGGAGATTCACAAGGAGTGGACTGCTGCTGCAGTCATTGCTTCAAGAGCCCTGTGAGCCCTCGAGAGCAGGGTCCTTTTTTTTCTGTACTTATGTGTGCCTTGTTTTTGCTCATGTTTATTGTACTTGTCTATGTATGCCCCTTTTCACTTGTGAAGCGCCATGGAAAAATGGCGCTATAAAAACGTCTAATAGTAATAAAATAATAAAGAGCCACCATACACAGACGTTTTCAGGACATCGGCTACAAGTGTCATATTCCTTGCGTCAAGCCACTCATGACCAATAGACAATACCAGAAGCATCTTACCTGGGTGAAGGAGATAAAGAACTGGACTGCTGCTTGGTGGTACAAGGCGTTGTTTTCAGATTAAATGAAATTTTGCATTTCAATTGGAAATCAATGTCTCAGAGTCTGGAGAAAGAGTGGAGAGGCATAGAATACCAGCTGCTTGAGGTCTAGTGTGAAGTTTCCAAAATCAGTTATGGTTTGAGGAGCCATGTCATCTGCTGGTGTAGGTCCACTTTGTTTTATCAAGACCAAAGTCAGCGCAGCCGTCTACCAAGAAATTTTAGAGCACTTCATGCTTCCCTCTGCCGACAAGCTTTTTGGAGATGGAAATTTCATTCTCCAGCAGGACTTGGCACCTGTCCACACTGCCAAAAGTACCAATACCTGGTTCAAAAACAACAGTATCACTGGGCTTTATTGGAAGCAAACTCACCTGACCTTAACCCCATAGAGAATCTTTGGGGTATTGTCAAGAGGAAGATGAGAGACACTACACCGAACAATACAGATGAGATGAAACTGCTTTCAAAGCAACCTGGGCTTAAATAACACCTCTGCACTGCCACAGACTGACTGCCTCAATGCCACGCCGCATTGATGCACTAATTGATGCAAAAGGAGCTCAGACCAATTATTAAGTGCTTTTACTGAACATACATTTCAGTAGGCCAACATTTCGGATTTTACAATAATTTTTCAAGCTGGTGTTATAAAGTATTCTAATTTACTGAGATAATAAGTTTTGGGTTTTCATTGGCTGTAAGCCATAATCATCAACATTAACAGAAATAAACACTTGAAATAGATCACTCTGTTTGTAATGACTCCGTATAATATAGGAATTTCCCTTTTTTTTATTGAAAAACTGAAATAAATTAACTTTTTAATGATATTCTAATTTTGTGAGAAGCACCTGTAGATAGATTGCTAAATCAGAGGTAACTTTAACTTATCCTTTTTTTCAATTGTATTATCTCGTATAATCTGTAGCCATCTTACTGGTTTACGTCTCGTTTTTTTGCTAGAATTAATGAAAAATTTACCTTTTATATGGTTAGAGAGTAGACACCTGTTGCTGATAGATTAAAGGAATACTTTCAAGTTTTGAAATGTATGTCTTATCGATGGACTGAGGAAAACTTTCTGATCACTTTGGACTCTGACCAATGAGACTCCCAGCAATCCCAAGAACCGGGGCTTTGTTTTGGTCAATCATGCACACTGCCACTGTATTCATTCTAATGGGAGTGCAGAAGACCACCCGAGTGCAGGACTTGGCACTTCTCCAACACTCCTATTAAGAGTGAACAGAGCAGCTAACCTCATGGTCGACCACCACTCCTTGCACACGGAGCTCTTCAGAACCCCAAATCCCAGGATTGCTTTGGTCCCCAGCAATTTTATGTATACATAAAACTTGAGAATGCCCCTTTAATGAAAATGATCTGAAACACCTCTGGCCTCCATGCCCTTTAAAGCATTGTCAAATGCAGAAATAAATTTCACAGAAAATGCTTCAAAACTGCATAATACAATAAGAATGGATAAATAGATATGAATGACAACTATGATAAATCTGTTTTCAAAGTGTGGGGTTCTGCACAGTGATGTTAATTAGTGGGGATCTGGGTCCTGAGACCCCAACTGAACAGTAAAAAGAAGACTCTGAAGTGTGTTGTGCTCCTGCATGGTCTGTTTACAAAGAATGGTGTATGGGTTTAAGGGCTCACTCCGACGAGTGTATAAATCGGATGAGTGCTATCCAATTAAAAATCAGAATGCATTCAACCCAATATTATACTATGGGGCAGTACAGATCTGTGAATATTTTCTCATTCTGATTCGGTATGAGACAATTGCAGCATGCTGCAAGTACATCCATGCAAGTCTGCGGAAGCATGCATTTATACGGTACAAGTCAGTGGACACCGAAAATGGAAGAGATGGAAAAATCCTCCACACATGTGCTGCTATTCTATCATGCAAGATAATCGGAGCACAGTACACTGACACTAGTGTAACGGTGGTGGGAGCTAATGATTGCTCCCTGACACTCAAGGGTTAAATGGATTTGCATTTTTAAAGATATGATACCCACTGTTGCTGCAGTTGAGTGGGTCAGGGTTAACTGTACAGTGTGTTCCAAATTATTATGCAAATTGGATTTAAGTGTCATAAAGATTTAATTGTTTTGTTTTTCAAATAAACTCGTGGATGGTATTGTGTCTCAGGGCTCAATGGATCACTGAAATCAATCTTAAACACGTGATAATTCGTTTTCCAGGCGATTCTAATTAAAGGAAAACTACTTAAAAATGATGTTTCACATTATTAAGCAGGCCACAGGTTTCAAGCAACATGGGATCTCTCTGCTGAAAAGCGTTAAATAGTGCAATACCTTGGACAAGGTATGAAAACATTAGATATTTCACGAAAACTTAAGAGTGATCATCATACTGTGAAGAGATTTGAGACTGAAACAGAGCACAAACAGAGTTCATGCAGATAAAGACATAATGAGGAAGGTTTCTGCCAGACAAGTTCATTGGATTAAGAGAGCAGCTGCCAAAATACCATTACAAAGCAGCAAACAGTTATTTGAAGCTGCTGGTGCCTCTGGAGTCCCTCCAACCTCAAGGTGTAGGATCCTTCAAAGGCTTGCTGTGGTACATAAACCTATGCGGCCACCCCTAAGCAGTGTTCACAAGCAGAAATAGTTGCAGTGGGCCCAGACATATATGAAGACTAATTTTCAAACAGTCTTGTTTACTGATGAGTGTCGAGCAACCCTGGATGGTCCAGATAGATGGAGTAGTGGATGGTTGGTGGATGGCCACCATGTCCCAAAAGGCTGCGACGTCAGCAAGGAGGTGGAGGAGTCATGTTTTGGGCCAGAATCATGGGGAAACAGCTGGTAGGGCCCTTTAAAATTCCTGGAGGTGTGAAAATGACCTCTGCAAAGTATATAGTGTTTCTGACGTGAATTCAGGAGCAAAATCATCTTCATGCATGACAACGCACCATCTCGTGCTGCATAGTCATTGGCTGCTATGGGCATAAAAGGAGATAAACTCATGGTGTGGCCACCATCTTCCCCTGATCTCAACCCTATAGAGAACCTTTCGAGTATCATCAAGCAAAAGAACAATGAGGGTGGGAGGCAGTTCACATCAAAACAGCAGCTCTGGAAGGCTATTCTGACTTCATGCAAAGAAATACAAGTAGAAACTCTCCGAAAACTCACAAGTTCAATGGATGCAAGAATTGTGGAGGTGATATCAAAGAAGGCGTCCTATGTTCACATGTAACTTGGCCTGTTAGGATGTTTTGGAGTTAAATAGCTTTTTTGTTCAGTGAATGCGACCTCCTAATGCTGCAAATTCCATAAATGAGCATTTTCAGTTCTTTAAAATATATCAAATGTTTAGAAATTCTACTGTGCCTAATAATTTGGAACAGCACATTTTGAGTTTTTATTAATTTTGGAGATTATACTGTTATCATTGGGAGGTTTCTTCAATAAAATTTGATGTATACTCAACGGGTGATGACTATTATTAGACTGACTGTCATTTGCACCGACCATTTAGGAAAATCCGAGAAAAATATCATTTGCATAATAATTTGGAACATGGTGTAGTGGCCAGCCCAGTTTGGGAGGGGGAACTGAGTGTTAGTGGCAAGTGCAGGAAGAGACAAGGGGAGTCTGTGTGAGGGCAGCAGTGAGTAACATAGCAGGTCTGAGGCTGCTAGGAAGAGACAGCATGAGCTTAATACTCGGGTCAGAGGATTGTCACAAATACCCTTCCATGTGATTCCGTGTAATGGCCTGGCACAACCTCAAGATGCACATCGGGGGCCTGAGGCACGCTTAGCTTGTGAAGTTACAGGGAAAAATGGACTCAAACTACATGGAGTGGAAGGTATTTCAATCAAAATATACTGCTAGAATTGAGGAAGAATCCCTAGGGCTAGGAAAGCCAGAGAGCGGGATATGCCACCTATACCTAGAACCAGGGCTGAAGTTGTGCACTGTTTCTGTTGGAGAGAAGACAATCCTTTGGGCCTTATCCTCTACATCTTCCGGCAAATACTGAGTATACTGCCATTCACACAGTAAAAGTTTGGTCTTTATAAATTTTGTGTCCCCTGGATTGATTGCTGTTCTGGTTCCAGGAGAAGGATTCCTGGAGTCAGAATAGGCCTGCAGGCCAGAAGCAAGTGGAAAACACCACATACTCAGCAGTATACCAGGGCTGGGACACACCTTGTCTGTAGGATGCCAGAGCAAGTGGGGACCAAAGTTCACCCACAACTAGATTGCTTGGGCACCTTACACTAGGCTCACATGCTGACAGAGTTTGAGCCGATTGTGTTTTGCATAATTGGCCCAATTCTCCAGCACAAGAGAACATATGCTCTTGTGACCCTGGCCCAATAATAAGGCTAGGGTCATATTGCGTTAGGGCAGTCCATTTAGCGCATAGCGCTACGGATTGCGCTAACGCAATGTCCCAAAAGGAATCGCGTTTGCCGATCCCGCTAGCGCAGATG
Organism: Ranitomeya imitator; assembly: GCF_032444005.1. NCBI lineage: Eukaryota > Metazoa > Chordata > Amphibia > Anura > Dendrobatidae > Ranitomeya > Ranitomeya imitator. The sequence continues at coordinate 115,850,851 of NC_091289.1, forward strand.
CCCGATCTGCGATAGCGAGGAACGGACTGCGAACACGGCAAGCAGTGTTCGCGGTCCGTCACTCAAATGATGGCACATCGCTAGCGCACGCCCAATGTGGGCGTGCGTTAGTGATGCGCTCGCCATTACAAACAATAGCGGCGTTAACGGACTACGTTACACCGCGTTATGCTGCGGTGTAACGTAGTCCGTTAAACGGGTTCACATAACGTAATGTGAACCTAGCCTAAATCTATTGGTCCATACATTCTATCTGTCTAAAGACAAGTAGACTTACTATTAAGCCCATACTCCACTTTCTGTGCGGAGCTCATGCAGGAGCTGTAGATTTTAGAATGATATTTTGACTGATTGACAAGGGTATCAGGACTGCTGTATATAAAAATTAAGTGTGTGAATCAACCTGTATATTGTTTTGTTGTTAAGGCAGGTTCACATCTTGTACATTATCTGCTCTATATCAGACATATATATGTATTTATCAAAATTTCCTATAATACTAAATGGCATAAAACTGTGCCAAACCTTTCTTAAAAAGTATTGAGTTGTACACAACTCATCTACGTTTTAAGTGGTTAAAGCATGGAGTGGGCACATATACAGTGGGGCAAAAAAGTATTTAGTCAGTCAGCAATAGTGCAAGTTCCACCACTTAAAAAGATGAGAGGCGTCTGTAATTTACATCATAGGTAGACCTCAACTATGGGAGACAAACTGAGAAAAAAAAATCCAGAAAATCACATTGTCTGTTTTTTTAACATTTTATTTGCATATTATGGTGGAAAATAAGTATTTGGTCAGAAACAAAATTTCATCTCAATACTTTGTAATATATCCTTTGTTGGCAATGACAGAGGTCAAACGTTTTCTGTAAGTCTTCACAAGGTTGCCACACACTGTTGTTGGTATGTTGGCCCATTCCTCCATGCAGATCTCCTCTAGAGCAGTGATGTTTTTGGCTTTTCGCTTGGCAACACGGACTTTCAACTCCCTCCAAAGGTTTTCTATAGGGTTGAGATCTGGAGACTGGCTAGGCCACTCCTGGACCTTGAAATGCTTCTTACGAAGCCACTCCTTCGTTGCCCTGGCGGTGTGCTTTGGATCATTGTCATGTTGAAAGACCCAGCCACGTTTCATCTTCAATGCACTTGCTGATGGAAGGAGGTTTGCACTCAAAATCTCACGATACATGGCCCCATTCATTCTTTCATGTACCCAGATCAGTCGTCCTGGCCCCTTTGCAGAGAAACAGCCCCAAAGCATGATGTTTCCACCACCATGCTTTACAGTAGGTATGGTGTTTGATGGATGCAACTCAGTATTCTTTTTCCTCCAAACACGACAAGTTGTGTTTCTACCAAACAGTTCCAGTTTGGTTTCATCAGACCATAGGACATTCTCCCAAAACTCCTCTGGATCATCCAAATGCTCTCTAGCAAACTTCAGATGGGCCCAGACATGTACTGACTTAAGCAGTGGGACACGTCTGGCACTGCAGGATCTGAGTCCATGGTGGCATAGTGTGTTACTTATGGTAGGCCTTGTTACATTGGTCCCAGCTCTCTGCAGTTCATTCACTAGGTCCCCCCGCGTGGTTCTGGGATTTTTGCTCACCGTTCTTGTGATCATTCTGACCCTACGGGGTGGGATTTTGCGTGGAGCCCCAGATCGAGGGAGATTATCAGTGGTCTTGTATGTCTTCCATTTTCTAATTATTGCTCCCACTGTTGATTTTTTCACTCCAAGCTGGTTGGCTATTGCAGATTCAGTCTTCCCAGCCTGGTGCAGGGCTACAATTTTGTTTCTGGTGTCCTTTGACAGCTCTTTGGTCTTCACCATAGTGGAGTTTGGAGTCAGACTGTTTGAGGGTGTGCACAGGTGTCTTTTTATACTGATAACAAGTTTAAACAGGTGCCATTACTACAGGTAATGAGTGGAGGAAAGAGGAGACTCTTAAAGAAGAAGTTACAGGTCTGTGAGAGCCTGAAATCTTGATTGTTTGTTTCTGACCAAATACTTATTTTCCACCATAATATGCAAATAAAATGTTAAAAAAACAGACAATGTGATTTTCTGGATTTTTTTTTCTCAGTTTGTCTCCCATAGTTGAGGTCTACCTATGATGTAAATTACAGACACCTCTCATCTTTTTAAGTGGTGGAACTTGCACTATTGCTGACTGACTAAATACTTTTTTGCCCCACTGTATATACATTTCTGTATTTGTATCAGTCTGCAAATCAAATAGTGCAATATATATTTTTGCAGAATAGTGTCATCTCTTACACATTTTAATACCCTATAGAGTAGAATTTTCTTCTGAATGTTTAGGTCAGAAAATCACGTATATGTTATAATAGCAGCACTATGGTATAAATTTAACAAAATCTCACCCTACATTGCTAAGGCTAAGTTCACACTTGTGTGTGGCTGGTCTGCAGACGGCTGCGTATATCCTCCCTTAAGCTCCGCCTACGCTCCGCCTACTTCCACATGCATCCTGTGTCATCCTGTGCACCTATCTTTAATACACAGGGACATGCGTTGTATGTGGATGCATGCGGATGCAGTGTTTTGAAAAGTTCCTGCCGACCGCACGAGAACGCAACTTTTTGCGTTCCCGTGCAGTCAGCGGGGACGTCAAAACGCTGCATCAGCATACAACGCATGTCCCTGCATACCCAATGTTAAAGATAGGTACGCAGGACGCATGCGCAAGTAGGCAAAGCAAAGGCGGAGCTTAAGGGAGGACTTACGCAGCCAACTGCAGACCAGCCACACGGAAGTGTGAACTTAGCCTAAGAAAATCCATCACGTAAACTGACCCAGAATGAAAACTGCATTGAATCCACATTTTTGCCACAAAGTCTGCAGTTAACTTTTTAAAGTTTGTTGCAGATTTTGCTGCAGATTTGTACATACCTTTAAGACTAACAATTCACCAAATCATCTTTCTGCACACATCTGCCTCCACAAATATAACAGTATGTGCATATTCTTTTCATTTTGCCAACATATGGATGTGATTAGTCTTACTGTATTTCCATATAATATGAATACTCTAGCATAACACAAATTGTTTGCTTTAATTGATTTTCTCTGTATCATTATGAAATACCTGATATAACAATGTATCTAACATGCTGATGCTGAATACTCTTCCAGCAGCAAATGGAAGGCGAAACATGAATGCCAGATTAGATCCACGTTCTCTCTCCTTCTGAAAAAAAGGAAGGAAGTTAAAAAAAATTTGGCTTTGAAATTGGATTAATCAAATTAATGCATGTTTCTTTCTTTTATTACATCTTGTATTGTATAGCATTACTTGTCAAGCTCTGACATCATCTCACCAGTGTGGAAGTTTTCATTGAAGTGATCATGCCTCACACAGTCCTTTCTGTGGCTGTGTAGCGTGGTATGGGGTGGTAGCCATGGACAAGGCACTCATGCTTCACACCCCGGCATGCTAAATAAAAATGGGAGTCTTGGTTGAGTGAGTGGACTTTGGCTGTGGCGGTGATATGCTCTTGCAGACCGCATGGTGTCATTGTATTTGGCCAGCCTGGACCAGATGTTGCAGAGTTTAAGGAGAGAGGCCATAGTTCATAAAAAAGTACTTTATGCAGTTATTAGCCCTCTGTGTCTGTACTGTTACATACTTAGGCAGTTAACTGGTTCATGCAGCTTTACATGAACACCCGAGCCTTACACTATGGCTGGTCCGAATAACTAAAGCAATTGTTACCATCCACCTCTCGTGTCTCCCCTTTTCCTCATAGTTTGTAAGCTTGTGAGCAGGGCCCTCATTCCTCTTGGTATCTATTTTGAACTGTGATTTCTGTTATGCTGTAATGTCTATTGTCTGTACAAGTCCCCTCTATAATTTGTAAAGCGCTGCGGAATGTGTTGGCGCTATATAAATAAAATTATTGTTATTATTATTATTACTTTTACTGAACAATAACTTTTGGGGAACTATGTACAGCAGATAGTAAGCATTCATCTTCATGGATACTACATGTTACAACATGGAACATTATCACACACTTCTTCCTCCCTTCCCCAGAGTCACGCTCACTTTCCACTTCTCTTAGCTCTTCTGCCCCAGCACAGCCCAGCACACTATATCAGGAGTCTCCTCTACAATAATGGCACTAAAGTCTAGAGAGCAAGAGTCCTATACTTCCATCCACAGTTCCATGTCCATCCCCCTTGGGAGAGTTTTCTATGCCAATATGGCTACTCCTTGGCTTGGTGTCTTAATTATACCACTGGAACACAACCCAAACAGTCCATTCACTCCTTTTCCATCCCGTTACCTGACTGACAGACACCTCCATACTGTCCCGCTAGACTCCTGCCCCAGGCCCTGGTACTTCTTACATTCCTCTTTTTCACTCTGTACCAACTCTGGACTTTTACTTCTCTGTAGGATCTTATTATCAACTTGGTCATCTCTTTCTTGCCAAAGAACACCCACTACTTGCGGTACTGCCAACTGGTCAGACCTAAGGTCTGCTACTGCTGCAGGCTCCTCCTTATCTGACATTCTACCTGGAAATTCTCTGTTGTGCCCTCATTTAGCTGTTCCTCTTGGGCTGGTCCCACTATAAGCTCTGTTTCTTCATGTAGTCAACCTAGTGCTGGACAGAACATAACCTCATCACATAGCAATCTAGATTGTTAAACACACAAACATCATAACGCATTATAGCAATACATATGTTCTCAAGGGGAACGTGGGCAACATCACCACCTCTTTACAGCTGTAGCAATATTTATTTTAGCAACATATGTAACTTTTTTTGTACTTCTGTCCTGTCATTTGATTCCGAATGCAAAAAAATAATGTGACAGATATGTTTAATTTTAGAATGATTGTCCACTAGAGATGATGAGGCCCAGACTTGATCTTGGTCTATATAGTGGAGCCCATGCATTTTCTTGGCCTGTCAGATGAAGTCCTAGTAGAGAAAGTTTGGGAAGCACTAAAGTAAAGATAATAGATTCTAAATTTGGTTGCAGCACTCGCTGTCACCAGGGAAAATAATATGTTCTGCTAAATTATCTGATAAAGCAATATAGATTCAATTATTCAATTATTATTTATCATCTACAGAAGATCTTGCTTAAATATACAAATGCCAGAGAGAGGAGGAAGGAGATTGATAACTTAACATATTACGAATTATATTTGCAGCTTCCAGACTGCATGTCACAGTTTATGCATCAGTTGTAGACCCACAAAGCCATAATGACAAAATTAGCATCACATGATTGTCAATTAGTCACATTGTGCGACTTGTCTGAGACTTGCTGTCATGCAATCACAATTGATGTCTAGATTAAACCTCAGCATCCATAAGGAGATGATGACTTGTTTCATATGGATTCCCTAATTGCTGTCTCTGAAATAGTCTTGAATTGGCAAAGTATTGGTACAAATTGCTGATAAGATAAAAAAAATGGAGCAGGAGTAATAGTGGATTTGGACTAAGTACAATAAAGAGTGAATAAATTTAAAAAAAATGGTCAGGAGCAAGGTCAAAATTTCAGAGCTATAGGTCAAAGATAGAAGCGGAATCAAAACTAAGAAGTCAGAGATGGAAAGAGACTGAGATAATGTGATTGTTAGTGCTGTTCCTGGTGTCAGAAATGTGCACACTGAGGTTTTTTTAGAAGATTTCTTAAGTGAGACCACTTAAAAAATACCTAAAAATTGCTTAAAGAGTACTGGTTATCATTACGATTATACATGTTAAAGTAAAGGTGTAGCCACAATGGCACTGTTTTATAAATTTAATATATAGCTTCAAGGAAGAAATCTGGTTGTTGTTTAATCAGCATTTTAAGTTTGGGTTTGGTAAGCATTAGATGCATGGGGAGGACTGTTGGTAGGGTCTACTGCATCTCCATGGCCTCTGGTGTATGTATCTTCATTTTGTTTTAAAGTTTGTGTCTGTGTGGGTGTTGCTTTTGCAGATTGATCTCATGGTGGACTTTAGTAGGTTGGCTCCAAGGGCGGTGCATGTGTGGATTGACCTCCCAGCAACATTCAATAACGTGGGGCCAGTTGAGCTCTCACCTCATCATTAGAGTTGAGCGAATTTTGCAATATTTGGTTCTGATTATGATCACTGGCGAATATTGTATGTGCAATATTCGCCGAACGCCATTGGAGTCATTTGGAGTAGAAATGAGCAAATAAGTTTGGAAACGACGATCAAACATAAATTTGGCACAAAGAGGGTACTAATATGGTATGAATATGGCAAATTCAGATTTGATGATAGTTTCCGAACATATTCGCTCAACTCTACTCATCATTGAGCCAAGATGTAAAATTTGCTCCTGCACCAACACAACACCATTTTACTGAAGATTGACAGATGGTCTATCTGCATAAGAACTGCCTGCAGCAAGGATGGTGCAGGTGGAAGAACAAGAGCCAAAGATCCTTCCCACATTTTGTCACGAGTGTGTGACGCAAGGATGGGAGATCTGGAGGTAGAAAATCACTGCATATTGTGAATCGCAGACCTGCCATTAAGCATGTGTTTGGATGCCATATTAAATTCATTTGGTTTCCTTTGATGCTGAAGAGGTTATCAACCCTTTTTATGCTGGTCAGACTCATGCAGCTCCATTTCAGCTGCTTCTGATCTGGTCTTTAATTCTTCTAATAAAACCTAGCCAGACCCTCTATGTCTTGCCAGTGAAAGCTCTACTTCCTTGATATTAGGAGATGCTGTGCTGAATAGGAGTTCATTGTTATAATTGAAGATTTGTCTTCCGGTGCTGATTGCTTAAGCTAATTATTTTGGAGAGTAGTTGTTGGAAAGGTGTTCTGTTGTACATGTGTGTTTATCTCCTGGTCCCTGTTCCCATTTATTTTATTCCTCCCTGTCCCTATCCTCCCTCCTACTGATGGCTGTGGCTTTTTTATTATAGAAGGTTTCTGTTATGCCTCTTTTGTCTTGCTCACATTTCATTTCTATTCCAGGCTCCATGGGAAGGGAAAGAATGGGGATTAACAGTAGCATAGTGAAGTTGGAGACTCCAACCTCTCTACCAACAAGAATACCCCTGTCACAGGGATAGCTAAGGTACCAATTCCAGGGACAGTTTGAGGCTCCACTCCCCTACCTAAGACGGTCACAGCATGACAATTTCACTGGCCTCACATTTTGTATCTTGGTATGGAACCTATTCGAGTCTATGCTAAACAATTGCAGGGCCTGTCACCTGAAGTGTCAGACCTGCAATCTAGGGTTTCTCAGCAGCAGATCGTTGATCTGGTGGGCAGTCAGGCTGAACAGGAACCTAAGGTGACCAGATAGGTTTTCTGGGGAACAAAATAACTTTATGGTGTTCCATGAAGCCTGTAAGTAGTATTTTAGGCTTCATCCTCATTCATCTGGGTGCAAGATACAACGGGTTTGGATTGTTATTTCTCTGTTTCTGTGAGATCCTCAATCCTGGGCCTTTCACTTTCATTAGACTCACTGTCTCTCCGGTCAATTGATGCTTTTTTTTGAAGTTTTAGGCCTCATGTATGATGATCCTGACTGTGTCTCCCTCGCTGAGTCTAAGCTTCATAAGTTCCAGCAGGTAGACCAGCCAGCAGAGGTATTCTGCTCAGAATTTCGTAGATGGGCCACTGACACCTGGTGGAACTATCCTGCTCTTAGAAGTTAGTTTTGTCAATGAGTGTCTGAAAGACTAAAAGATGCACTGGCACTTTACAAGACTCCTGAGTCATTGGAGGGTGCCATGGCTATGGCCATAAGCATTGATAGATGCCTTAGGGGTAGACCTGTTGAAACTCAGTCTGCCATTGTACTCCCTAACACCTAGGTTCTCCCTGTGTGCTCTGAAGAACCAATGCAGTTAGGAGGGTCTTCCCCTCAGTATGAGTCTGTTGTGATTTGCCACAAATTAGGGTTGTGTTTTTTCTGTGGTCAAAAGAGGCATTTCATTGGGTCTGTCCTTCTTTACCATTCGCATAAAAAGCCGTTGAAAAACTTCTACCCTCAGGTTGTATGGAGGATAACAGCTTGGGTGTATATATCGCCACCAAATGTGTATCTCAGATTTTCTTACCCACAGAAGTGGTTACTGGTATGAAAACTGAGAAAATATCCATTCTCCTGGATAGTGGGGCGTGAGCCAATATGGTGGATGCTCGGTTCGCATGGGACCTTCGTCTTTCATGAAATACTTTGGTGAAACTCGTCCCCATACTTGTAATTTACTCTCCGCTAGTGTTGAGCATTCCGATACCACAAGTATCGGGTATCGGCCGACATTTGCTGTATCGGAATTCCGATACCACGTTCCAATACTTTCAATATATCGGATACTGGAATCGGAAGTTCCTATAATTCAAACAGCCAGAATTCAGCCAATGAGGAATGATTAGAAGTGTGGGCACATCCTGTTCTGCATGGTAGGCATGTAACTACTGGCATGGCTGTGATTGGCTGCTGAAATGATGTCATGATGCACTATAAAAGTCGCTGCCGCCATTTTGGGTTCACTCTGCTGTGAATTCAGTTAGGGGCAGGACGCTGTGTTCTGACTGAGGGCCTGTTTAGAGATAGCAATTTGCTTCATTGTGCTTTACCCAGGCTAATTTAGCAACCGCTGTGTTTTTGCCTTGCAGCGCTCTTCACAGGTGTCTGCAAGGTGTCTGTGTGAGAGCAGCTCACTCTGTAGTCTGGTCTGCAGCCACCGCTGGTTGTAGTCAGCTCAGTGTGCATCACTGCCTCATACTGTTCCATTGTCCGTTTTTCAATTAGTGCTGCCAGCTGCACATTTGTTCAAATTTATCCTCTTAGTGGCTTCCCATCCGTATACAGCTAGATTGTGGGAAAACACTATAGGATTGCATAGAGGAGCTTGGGCTAAACCTCTATGCCTTTAATGTCTCCTCCACCTCCCCAATACATCCTACATTATTCTTAGTTGTTTTCCTTCATGTAGAATTAACCTATAAGGAAAGAAAGCGTTTATTTTAATTCCGATATTTTGGTCCCATTGACTTGCATTTGTATCGGGTATCGGTATCAGCGATATCCGATGTTTTTCAAATATCGGCAGACACAATCCGATACCGATACTTATGGATATCGGAAGATATCGCTCAACACTACTCTCCGCCTGTCAGTCAGGGAAATTTTATACAAGTAGTGCATGGTGTGAACCTGTGCATAAGGGCTCTTCACAGGGATATCCTTTCTTGTTTTATCTTCGAAAGTCTCTCTACTCCTATTGTGTGAAGTTTCTCTCATTGACTAAGCATAATCCGGTCATGAATTGGCAGGCCCAAAAGATTATTACGTGGAGTTATTTTTGCAAAACTATTGCCTAGGTGCTACTATCTCTAGTTTCTCCACTAAAATCATTCCATCTTTCCTGTCCGATTTTGAGGAAGTGTTCTCTGAAAAGGGGTTTCAAAAACTGCCTCCTTATCATGTGTATGACTGTCCTGGGATTAAGAAGGTCAAAGTGGATGCTTTGTCTGAGAGTTCACATGGGGTTGGAGTACTCATGATGCTGTACCTATTTTACAAGAAGAGTTGGTCATCTCTGCAGTGTGTTCTGAACTGGAGGGTGAGGTACTGAAGGCACTGGCTCAGGTGTCCATCACCGAGATCAGGAAGCTTCATAGGATTCCTTCTGATGTGGTGTCAGATCGGGAAGACACAATTTGTAAGCAAATTTTGGATTTTGTCGTGTGCTCATTTAGGTATGCATATATTCTTTTCTTCAGCTTTCTATCCTCAAACTAATGTCCAGACGGAATGCCTAAACCAAAGTTTGGAGTCTTACCTCAGATATTTTGTGTTTCATAACAAGGAGGATTGGTCTTCTTCTCTGCCACTGGCTGAGTTTGCATTAAACAATTGTTGTAGTGATTCCACTAGTAAGTTGCCATTTTTTGGTGCATATGATTACCATCCACAATTCTGTACCTTCAATAAAAATGAGTCTTCGGGGGTTCCTGGGGAGGAACACGCTCTCATCTATGTTCAAAGGAGTTAAGGATAATTTAAAGATCATGGGGGACAAATACAAACATATAGCTATAAGAAGAGATTGTCAGGTCCGGACCTAGGAGTGAATGTTTTTGTAAGACTATCCACCAAAATATTAAACTGAAAGATCCAATTTGGAAATTAGGTCCTAGGTTTATTGGTCCTTAAAAGGTGGTCACCGTAATCAACCTTGAAGCTTTTCGTCTCAAGCATCCACCGCCTCTCAAGATCCATAATGTTTTTCACAGTTCTTTGCTCAAAGAATTTGTGGCACATGTGGAACGATCACCTTTACTGCCGCCACCAGTTATTTTTAATGGCAATTTAGAATTTCAGGAAGTAAATATCATTGATTCCATATGGTTGACTACTCTGAACAATACCTGGTACATTGGAAAGATATGGTCTGAAGGAGAGGATATGGATCGCCCCCAGATACAGGGCCACAAGTCACTCAGTACCGGTCCTTTCTGCTCGGTTATGCGGTTGTCACGGTGGCTGGACCCGGTCGTGACCCTGCTAAGGGGCGTCCAATAAAGGTGATAGTACAGTCTGTCAGGGGTTCGTGACGCCACCTGTGGTGTTCGGTCAGGGTGACCGATGCTGCGGTGGGGTCCGCTGGGGTGATGGAATGGCAGCTGGATGGTATACCTTCCCACAGGTGAAGCATGTCCCCAGGGCTTCCCAGTAAGGTAGATGGCGATAATGTGAGGTGCAGGCAATAACGAGGACATACGGTTGCAGTCTCTTTACCTCTTTACTGAAGGCTTCAATATCCTCAGTCCAGAGCACGTTCAACCGGGCTATCAGAGACCGGCCGGTCCGATGGGCACATCCAGAGTTTCCTTCACAGATGGAAATCGTTGCCTACCAATAGCGCCTGTGTGTTGTAGTCCTACCCTGCTGAGCATTCGGAATAGTCCTCACAACTGCTGCTCTCGTTCGTTCATTCTCTACAGCTTTCTTTCTCTCTCTCGTTCTTTGGTTCCAGATGTTACTAGATTCTAACGTCCCCCAGATATGTTATGGCTAGGACGCCACCCATTTGACGGGTAGGCTTGGAGGTCTTCCGGGACCCTAGAGACGCCCCTCTCCCAATGTTGCCCCCTATGTCTTCGTAGGTGTAGAAGGTAGACAGCCAACCTATGATTAACTGTCCAGCGGAATTTGAAGTAAGGCCTGAAGTCAGTTTTTCCTACGGTGATCCGGCCACCGACTACACGCCTCATTAAGATGTTGCCTCTCGCTCTTGGCACGACTCTTACTGGCTCTCCTTTGTGCTGATCTCGTTTACACTGTTCCACAATATCCTTCCCTTCGTGTCTCTCTCCTGGATACCGCCGCAGGGTGTGCAGGTGCGGTTCCGTTACGTTCTGTTCTGTTCGCTAGGCACCTGCCAGGTTCCCACGCCTGACAGGGACCCCCCTGTGCCTTCTCCCTGCAACACCCCCTGCCACAGGATGTTGCCTGGTTCCAACCCAGTCAGCTTCTGACTAACTTCCTCCCCAGCCCCTAGTTTTACCAGTGTGAGGAGTGGCCCAGTAAATAAAGCCTTTTTCTCCCCCTAGTGGCCGGAGTGTGAAGTGTAATGTGTTCTGGTGATACCTCGTCAGGAGAACTCCTTAGTGCCATCAGACATACCGCTGCTCCCCTTAGCGGCAGAGCGCCATACTGCAACGACCAGGTCTCTGGGGCGCTGCACTCCCCCCCGGTTAAATCCAGTACTCCTGGACTGGGAAGAAGAACAACAATATAATGCAGTGAAAGACATACAACATTTTTGAATGCTGAGAACAAGTAAATAGAAAAGGTGCTTCCCTTTATGGGAGGTAAGGACACTTGAACGTTACAAACAAAAAGAAAAGTTAAATATTTTTAAATAACATTTTTGACTATGAATAATTCTCAGTACCCAGCCGGGTATTCTACTAAGTGCAAACTTTGAGTAATAAGTTAACCTTTCCTTTAAGGGCGTATAAGCTGAACCCACTAAAGGCTTACTATAACATACTATAATAACAATTCAACTTTCTTTCCGTTCCAACTTCCCCAATGCAGGACCGCCTAGCTCCTTGGCTGGGCCTACTGTCATTGTACCGACCATCTTTCTACATCTCTCAGGAGGACTCTCTCTCTAACCCCTACGGGTTCACTTCCAAACTTTCCTGTCCTCAATCTTTGTCAACATTATTAAACTATCTAAATTTTTCAACATTATTAACGTTTCAACCTTTATCAAAGTAATCATCAAACATTCCCTTTAAGAGGGACCCAAGTCTCTGGTGCAGATTCTCTTTCAGCAAGCAAGTTCACAGCAAGCAAGTCCTTCTGCATCATGTCTTCGCAAAGTCTTCTTTGGCTTATAAAACCAGTAGGGAGCACCTTTAAGAAGGTGCAAACTATTTACAAAGCAGTTCTGGATCATTCACCGTCCATGATCTGGCAGTCTTTTAAACAGTGATGAACTTGTGCAAACGTAGAATAGAAATAGAAAACATTAGGGATCCCGGGTAAACAAAGGGATCCCTAGGAGTTAACCCTGGACAGGTTTAAAGTAGCAGCAACAGTAGGAAATAGTTAACTATGTACATCTCGGTTCTCCGAGGTTTATTTCTATAATAGGTTGCAAGGCATCCATCGGTAATGAACACTTCCCGGCCGTGGAAGCTCTGTTTCCGTGTTCTCGCCTGACACGGTGTCAGTGTCGTGGGTTCGTCTCTCAGGTGCGACCAGGTCACCCGGTGTCTGGATCCGAATGTCAGCCTTGGTTGCAAGTTCAGTAGCGGCGATAATGCACACTGTGGTGATAGGGGTGGAGTTCGTCAAATCAGGGTTAGTCGTAGTTGGGGCAGCAGGTAGCGTCATCACCGGCTCGCATCGGTAGACAATTCGAGCGCACCACCCTTGTGCACTCCGATGGCGGGTGTACATCACCTGGTCCCCTCTATGTAACAGCTGTCCGTCACCTCGATCGCGGCGCGGCTCTTTCACATTGTAGCTAGCAAAGAAGATTTCCGTCGGTAGCCCCGGTTCCTGTATATAGCCCCAACCTCACTTCGGGTGAAAGGCTAACACAGTTCCCCGCTTTACCGGACTTCCCTTATTGCGTCCTGTCTTTGGTCCTTGTACTTTCGGTGGGTCACTTTGTTCTGTCTCTTTTCGGTCTTTCCAGTGTAAAATCAGGCATTGTTTATATTGTTCCCAGGTGAGCGCAGCGATGCTGAGGCCCTCCTGTCTGGTCCCGTCTGGCTCTACCCTCGGGTTATCCCATTGGAAGATCACCCCCTCAGAGCTTACGCACAGTGGTGTCCCCATAGTTGTCGGTAGCGGAGGCACCAGCTTCTCCATGGTGCCGGGGGCTATAACCACCAGTTTGGGGGCAGGGAATCGGTCACCGTCAGGATGGAGGGCGGTTGCGGGAGCCGGATCGGTCAGGAGGGCAGGGGCGTTTTCCATACCTCCGCCTGATGTGGTTCCACCGATGCCGATCGGTTCCGTTGATGAGGACACTGGAGTTGACTGCGGCTCGAACTGCGGTTCTCCCAACGTGGTGGCTCCCGGTCTCCATAGCGTCGCATCGGCTGGCTCCGTGCTCGGGATAGGCTGACTCGGCTCCTCCGCCTGCGACCCCAATAAGTCCGAGTCTTCCAGCCGTGGAAAATTCGAGTCCGGGTCCACCTCCAGCTGACAGGGACAAGCCAGGATTACTCCTTCGTCGTTCAGGTACCCGTTGGTCGTCATCCCCTCTCCGAGATCTGCAATAGCACTCACACGCTGCTCCTCCATTTCCTTGGGGTGGAGCTCCTCCTTGTCTTGGTTCACGTCGTTGCAAATCAGCGGGGCAGATTGTCCTCCCGCAACAGCAATCGGAGGGGGCGGTCGGCACTTCTGGCGCCACTTTGGTAGTCTCCTCCCATGGCACGCCCTTCTTCTTCCCCTGCGCTCCTCGTGGTGCTGCAATGGCGGCAGTTTCGGCGGGAACCTTGCGGCAAATTGCAATACACAGTCCTTGTAATAAATCACAGTCCAACACGTTTCAATCACAGTTCCAAGGCACACATGACCCAATTTTTCAGGCTTAAGTGCGATCCTGTTCGTGACGCCAAGTTGGATCGCCCCCAGACACATGGCCACAAGTCACTCGGTACCGGTCCTTTCTGCTCGGTTATGCGGTTGTCACGGTGGCTGGACCCGGTCGTGACCCTGCTAAGGGGAGTCCAATAAAAGTGATAGTACAGTCTGTCAGGGGTTCGTGACGCCACCTGTGGTGTTCGGTCAGGGTGACTGACGCTGCGGTGGGGCCCGCTGGGGTGATGGAATGGCAGCTGGATGGTATACCTTCCCACAGGTGAAGTATGTCCCCAGGGCTTCCCAGTAAGGTACATGGCGATGGTGTGAGGTGCAGGCAAAAACGAGGACACAAGGTTGCAGTCTCTTTACCTCTTTACTGAAGGCTTCAATATCCTCAGTCCAGAGCACGTTCAACCGGGCTATCAGAGACCGGCCAGTCCGATGGGCACATCCAGAGTTTCCTTCGCAGATAGAAATCGTTGCCTACCAATAGCGCCTGTGTGTTGAATTCCTACCTTGCTGAGCATTCGGAATAGTCCTCACAACTGCTGCTCTCGTTCGTTCGTTCTCTACAGCTCTCTTTCTGTCTCTCGTTCTTTGGTTCCAGATGTTACTAGTTTCTAACGTCCCCCAGATATGTTATGGCTAGGACGCCACCCATTTGACGGGAAGGCTTGGAGGTCTTCCGGGACCCTAGAGATGCCCCTCTCCCAATGTTGCCCCCTATGTCTTCGTAGGTGTAGAAGGTAGACAGCCAACCTATGATTAACTGTCCAGCGGAATTTGAAGTAAGGCCTGAAGTCAGTTACTCCTACGGTGATCCGGCCACCGACTACGTGCCTCAGTAAGATGTTGCCTCTCGCTCTCGGCACGACTCTTACTGGCTCTCCTTTGTGCTGATCTCGTTTACACTGTTCCACAATATCCTTCCCTTCGTGTCTCTCTCCTGGATACCGCCGCAGGGTGTGCAGGTGGGGTTCCGTTACGTTCTGTTCTGTTCGCTAGGCACCTGCCAGGTTCCCACGCCTGACAGGGACCCCCCTGTGCCTTCTCCCTGCAACACCCCCTGCCACAGGATGTTGCCTGGTTCCAACCCAGTCAGCTTCTGACTAACTTCCTCCCCAGCCCCTAGTTTTACCAGTGTGAGGAGTGGCCCAATAAATAAAGCCTTTTTCTCCCCCTAGTGGCCGGAGTGTGAAGTGTAATGTGTTCTGGTGATACCTGGTCAGGAGAACTCCTTAGTGCCATCAGACGTACCGCTGCTCCCCTTAGCGGCAGAGCGCCATACTGCAACGACCAGGTCTCTGGGGCGCTGCAGATATGGGTGCCTCATCTGAGGTTATTGCTGGTAGGTTGATATGGTCCTTTCATTTGGCCAATCTGGGGACCCCTCGTAGAAGGAGGGTACTGTCACGAGTGTGTCATGACAACCAGGGAGATCTGGAGGTAGAAGATTACTGCTTATTTTGAATCTCATATTTCGTTTAGCCTGTGTGTTTGGAACGCATTAAATATATTTGGTTTTATTTACTGCTGAAGTGGTTAACAATCCATTCTATGCTGGTCAGAAACATGCAGCTCTATTTCGGTTGTTTCTGATCTGGTCGTTAACACTTCATATAAAACCCGGCCAGACCCTCTTTGTCTTGACAGTAAAAGCTCTGTTTTCCTGCTTTTAGGAGATGCTGTGCTTAATAGGAGTTTGTTGCTGCTATTGGAGATTTGTCTTCCGATGCTTTGTGCTTAAGCTAATGATTTTGGAGAGTAGTTGTTGTAGAGGTGTTCTGTTGTACATGTGTGTTTATCTGCTGGTGTCACGGGGGTATTGGGTAGACTAATGCTGATTACGTGGGCCCCTGCGATATCCCTCACAGTAGGGAAAACCCTGTCTGTCCCTCTCCCAGAATTTACACTGATGGTGTGCTTGTCTGGGCCGCTAGGCCTGACCCTGACTCCTGTTTCAGCCCTATGCTGAAACCTCCACCCGCTACCCAGTAATAAGACCACACACCAACCTACAAAGAAAGTACAGACAGGGAAAACTAAAAACACACCTAGCCCCAGACACACAGGAAAACACTATAATGTGCACAGGGCAAAAATAAACACAAATATAGGAAGAAGAAATATGACAAAGGATAATACACCACCAGATACGATACTTCAACTCCTAGACCACCACTCCAGACCGAGATCACCAGGCACAAGACACAAGCTATAATCGGCGACGCCCAAAGTCCAGAATGACTATTTAAAGGCCACAGGCGTGACCCAGCCTCCAATCAGATTACCAGTCAGATTAACCCTGGATAACCGGGATAAAATCTAGCCGGCGCCAATGAGCGTATAGTGGACAAATGTGGAATTACCGCTGTCTGTCGGACGCCCTAGTGTGAACAGCGTCCGACATGACAGTACCTCGCCTTCTACGAGGGACCCCAGGGCCCTCATGACTTATAGGACCCAGCTTGTCCGGATGGCTGCGGTGAAACATACTGACCAGCATGGTCAGCATGTATGTACGAAGCTGGTACCCAAGACCTCTCCTCTGGCCCATAACCACGCCAGTGTACCAGGTAATGTAATGTGCGGTGCACTATACGAGAGTCAACCACCTTGGAGACTTCAAACTCCAAATTGCCATCCACCAAGACTGGAGGTGGCATCGGCGCCGCATCCACGGGACCCACCACCTTCTTTAACAGAGAACTGTGAAACATGTTGTGTATTTTATATACCGTAGGAAGTTCCAATCGGTAGGCTACCGGGTTAATGATGGCAGCGACCCTATTTGGACCAATAAACCTTGGACCCAATTTCAGGGATGGTACTTTGAGCTTTATGTTTTTTGTGGACAACCACACCCAATCACCCACACTCAGGTCTGGACCTGGCACACGTCTACTGTCAGCCACTCATTTGTACCTAGCACCCACGCTCAGCTAGCGCTGTTTCACTCTCCTCTAAACAGATGACAGTTGTGCTCCTAGCTGGTCCTCCTTAGGAACGCCAGCAGAGCCACCCTGACGCAGAGTTCAAAATTGAGGATGCTACCCATAAACACAAAAGAACGGGGACTCCCCAGATGATTCCTGGCGGTGATTGTTAATGGCAAACTCAGCCAAAGGAAGGAACGTCGACCATTCCTCCTGGTTGTCAGAAACAAAGCAGCGTAAGTACTGCTCCAAATTCTGATTCATATGCTCGGTCTGACCATTTGACTGAGGATGAAATGCCGAATAATGAAACAACTTAATCCCCAGTCGTGAGCAAAAAGCTTTCCAAAACTTTGCCACAAACTGAGTACCCCTATCAGACACTATGTCAGACGGGACCCCGGGAAGTCTGACCACCTCCTGCACAAATACCTGAGCCAGAGTCTTTGCGTTAGGTAACGAAGGCAAGGACACAAAATGCGACATCTTTGAGAACCGATCAACAACCACCAAGATGACCGTGTTCCCAGCAGAGGAAGGTAGGTCTGTAATAAAATCCATGGAGATCTCCATCCATGTTCTACTGGGTATCCCTAGAGGATGTAATGAGCCAGCAGGACGGGAGCGAGGCGTCTTAGCCCTAGCACACGAGGTACATGCTGATAAGTGCGAGACCACGTCCTGATGGATTTTGGGCCACCAAAACTGACGCGACACCAACTCCAAGGTACCCCTAACCGCTGGATGCCCAGCCAGAACCGCATCATGATTCTCACCCAACACCTTTAGGCGAAGATGAAGCGGTACAAATGATTTGTTAATGGGAAGCTCTGGTGGTACTTCCTCTTGAGCCTCGGCAATCTCCGCCTCAACCTCTGTCATGAGAGCTGAGACCACTACACCCTTTTAGATGATGGGTACCGGATCTTCCCGAGGTTCTCCCCCCGGAAAACACCTGGATAAAGCATCTGCCTTAGTGTTCTTAGACCCCGGACGGTACGTGACAAAAAAGTTGAAACGCGTAAAAAACAATGCCCAGCGAGCCTGCCTGGGGGACAGACGCTTGGCTGACTCTAAATAAAGCAGATTTTTATGGTCAGTGATAACTGTAACCTGGTGGACCGCCCCCTCCAAGAAGTGTTGCCACTCCTCAAAAGCCAACTTGATAGCCAACAACTCCCTGTTGCCGATATCGTAGTTACGTTCGGCGGACGACAGCTTCTTGGAAAAGTAGGCGCATGGACGCAACTCGCCCAAGGATGAGCCTTGTGACAGCACCGCCCCAACTCCAACCTCAGACACATCGACCTCCATGGTAAATGGTTTTGATACGTCCGGTTGCACCAGAATTGGGGTCGAAGCAAAACTGTTCTTCAGAAATTCGAATGCGCGCACAGCAGCTTCCGGCCAGGCGGAGAAATTGGTACCCTTTTTCGTCATGTCAGTAAGCGGCTTAGCAATAGTAGAAAAATCTTTGATAAATTTTCTATAATAGTTCGAAAATCCAAGGAGCCGCTGGAGTGCTTTTAGGTTATCAGGCCGTTCCCAATGCAGCACCGCTTGCGCCTTAGCGGCGTCCATTTTAAACCCTGAAGCAGACACAATATAACCCAAGAAAGGCAACTCCTGAACCGAAAAAAGACATTTCTCAAGTTTTGCATAGAGTTTATTTTCTCTGAGTAGCTGTAACACCTCCCTCACATGCTCTAAATGAGTATCACGGTCGCATGAATAAGTGAGAATGTCATCTAGGTACACAATAACGAATTTCCCCAGTACATGCGAGAACACATAATTTATAAAATGTTGGAATACAGCAGGCGCGTTTGTCAACCCAAATGGCATCACCAAATTTTCAAAATGACCATCAGGAGTATTAAAAGCCGTCTTCCACTCATCACCTTGATGGACTCTTATGAGGTTGTGCGCCCCCCTGAGGTCAAGCTTGGAAAACCACTTAGCACCAGCCACCTGGTTGAACAAATCAGGTATCAGTGGCATAGGATATGGATCACGAACCGTAATCTGGTTTAACTCCCTAAAATCCAGACACGGGAGTAGTCCACCATCTTTCTTCTTAACGAAGAAGAACCCCACTGCCACCGGCGAGGATGAAGGCCTGATGTGCCCTTTGCTCAGACTCGCAGCAATGTAGTCCTTTAGGGCTTGCCTCTCAGGACCAGAGATGTTAAACATCCTTGCTGTCGGCAACTTGGCCCCTGGTTTAAACCTAATAGTACAGTCATAGGGTCGATGTGGTGGCAATTCAGAGCAACCCTTCTCAGAAAACACATCTGCGAAATCCAGCAGTGACTCAGGAATGCTGGAAGTCACAGCAGGCACACATGTGGCCAGGCAATTCTCCTGGCAAAATCCGCTCCACTGAATTATATCCTGAGTTTTCCAGTCAATCATCGGGTTGTGCATAGACAACCATGGAAAACCCAGAACCATTTGTGCACCCTACATGTAACTTGCTCAGAATGTAGGACCCCAATGTGGAGTTTAACCTCAGCCACAAACTCAGTAATCTCCCCCTGTGGGAGTGGAGTAGCATTGATGGTTACCACTCGGATAGGGTGAGGCAGTTTATCGTCCGCGAACTATGCGCGCAATCTCCGCATCAATGAGATTAGTGGCCGACCCACTATCCACAAAACCAGTGATTGCCAGCTGTCTGCCAGCGACCGTAACTCTGGCAGGGAGCATACATTGAGAGACCCCCATGGAGGATATGCATAAGCTCAGATTGGCCTCCTCCACACCCTCTGAGCTTAGAAGTTTTCTGCCATTGTGCTTTTCTTAGAAAACAGAGGACAAGCATTTACATAATGCCCTTTTTTACCACAGCAAAAACAGGCTCCCTGCTTCCTGAGTGAGGAGGCAAGATGATGTGACACCCCTGTGATTTGCATAGGCTCCATGGGCTCACCTGCAGCAACCACACGTGCACCTACGCCCACCCCCATAGGTGGCGTCTCTTGCGCCCCCTGACGCAAACGGTGATCAATGCGGACAACAATACTCATGGCAGACTCTAGAGAAGCAGGACTCTCATACATAGGGACAGCTTGTTTAACCCTTCTCAAAACCCCATGTACAAATTGACTCCGCAGCGCAGGGTCATTCCATTGCGTGTCCACCGCCCAGCGGCAAAATTCAGAACAGTAATCCTCCGCCATTCACTCCCCCTGGCGGAGAGCGCGTATTTTAGACTCTGCTAGAGCCAGTCTGTCAGGATCATCATATATGAGTCCAAGAGCAGAAAAAAAAATCTGCGCTGAGTTAAATGCAGCTGAATCAGATGGTAATGAAAACGCCCATGCTTGGGGGTCTCCGTTCAGTAATGACAATACCAGGCCCACACGCTGAGCCTCATTACCTGAGGAAACCGGGTGCATACGAAAATATAATTTGCAAGCATCACGAAAAACAACAAATTTACTGCGTTCCCCAGCAAACCTCTCAGGTAAAGGGATCTTTGGCTCTGCGACTCTACCTGCAGTTTCATCTTGCACATTAGATAATACCAGACCTTGTTGCTGAACTGCCCCCTTCAACTCAGTGAGGCTTTACAGAGTTTTTGCTATGTCTCTGTTCCAAACACTGCTTGAAAAACTGTGTAAACTGACCTGCGGTGCATTTTTCAAAATATGCAGCATGTCAATTTCTCTTGCAAGTATGCTGAGTAGTGTTGAGCATTCCGATACCGCAAGTATCGGGTATCGGCCGATACTTGCGGTATCGGAATTCCGATACCGAGATCCGATACTTTTGTGGTATCGGGTATCGGTATCGGATCAATAGGGATGTGTAAAATAAAGAATTAAAATAAAAAATATTGATATGCTCACCTCTCCGGCGGCCCCTGGACATCACGCTGGTAACCGGCCGGCTTCTTTGTTTAAAATGAGCGCCTTCAGGACCTGCGAATGACGTCGCGGGTTCTGATTGGTCGCGTGCCGCTCATGTGACCGGCACGCGACCAATCAGAAGCCGCGACGTCATTCTCATTCACAAAACTCCTAATTCTCGGAATTAAGGACCTGCGAATGACGTCGCGGCTTCTGATTGGTCGCGTGCCGGTCACATGGGCGGCACGCGACCAATCAGAACCCGCGACGTCATTCGCAGGTCCTGAAGGCGCTCATTTTAAACAAAGAAGCCGGCCGGTTACCAGCGTGATGTCCAGGGGCCGCCGGAGAGGTGAGCATATCAATATTTTTTATTTTAATTCTTTATTTTACACATCCCTATGGATCCTAGGGCCTGAAGGAGAGTTTCCTCTCCTTCAGACCCTGGGAACCATGAGAATACCTTCCGATACTTGATGTCCCATTGACTTGTATTGGTATCGGATATCGGTATCGGCAATATCCGATATTTTTCGGGTATCGGCCGATACTATCCGATACCGATACTTTCAACTATCGGACGGTATCGCTCAACACTAATGCTGAGTTTTCTGTGTGGAATTTTCCAATAGACTTGCATTAGATGAGGAAGTTCCACAAGTTAAAAGTACGCATGTGTTAATAGTGCATATCTGCCTTGGAAATGTTTAAAAAATGCATGTATTGAGCACATGAGTAAGTCAAATGCTGCAACATCATAAAGTCACCAAAAGCTCATCTTAGGAAGATAGCCCTGAAGTATGATATCCCTTAGAGTATGGGTAAGTTCTCTAATGAGTTTTTTGGAGCAGGTCATCTTGAAAACAAGTACCGTATATACTCGAGTATAAGCCGAGATTTTCAGCCCAAATTTTTGGGCTGAAAGTGCCCCCCTCGGCTTATACTCGAGTCACGGTAGCGGTGGGGTCGGCGGGTGAGGGGGTGAGGGCGCTGAGGCATACTTACCTAGTCCCAGCGATCCTCGCGCTGTCCCTGCCGTCCCACGGGCTTCGGCGCTGCAGTTTCTTCCTCTCTTCAGCGGTCACGTGGGACCGCTCATTACAGAAATGAATAAGCGGCTCCACCTCCCATAGGGGCGGAGCCGCTTATTCATTTCTCTAATCAGCGGTGCCGGTGACCGCTGATAGAGAAAGAAGCTGCGGCACCGAAGACAGGAGGGGACAGCGCGAGGATCGCCAGGACTAGGTGAGTATAGCATATTCACCTGTACTCGTTCCAGCCGCCGGGCGCCGATCCATCTTCCCGGCGCCTCCATCTTCCCGGCGTCTCTGCTCTCTGACTGTTCAGGCAGAGGGCGCGATGATGCATATAGTGTGCGCGGCGCCCTCTGCCTGATCAGTCAGAGCAGAGACGCCGGGAAGATGGAGGCGCCGGAACGAGACGCCGGGAGCTGCAATCAAGGGAGGTGAGTATGTGTTTTTTTTTCTTTATTGCGGCAGCGGCGGCACAAATTTATGTGGAACATCTATGGGGCACAGTGAACGGTGCAGAGCACCGTATATGGCACAGCACAGCTATGGGGCACAGTGAACGGTGCAGAGCACCGTATATGGCACAGCACAGCTATGGGGCACAGTGAACGGTGCAGAGCACCGTATATGGCACAGCACAGCTATGGGGCACAGTGAACGGTGCAGAGCACCGTATATGGCACAGCACAGCTATGGGGCACAGTGAACGGTGCAGAGCACCGTATATGGCACAGCACAGCTATGGGGCACAGTGAACGGTGCAGAGCACCGTATATGGCACAGCACAGCTATGGGGCACAGTGAACGGTGCAGAGCACCGTATATGGCACAGCACAGCTATGGGGCACAGTGAACGGTGCAGAGCACCGTATATGGCACAGCACAGCTATGGGGCACAGTGAACGGTGCAGAGCACCGTATATGGCACAGCTATGGGGCACAGTGAACGGTGCAGAGCACCGTATATGGCACAGCACAGCTATGGGGCACAGTGAACGGTGCAGAGCACCGTATATGGCACAGCTATGGGGCACAGTGAACGGTGCAGAGCACCGTATATGGCACAGCTATGGGGCACAGTGAACGGTGCAGAGCACCGTATATGGCACATCTATGGGGCACAATGAACGGTGCAGAGCACCGTATATGGCACAGCTAGGGGGCACAATGAACGGTGCAGAGCACTATATGGTTCACACCTATGGGGAAATATGAACGGTGCAGAGCACTATATGGCACAGCTATGGGGAAATAATGATCTATTTTTATTTTTGAAATTCACCGGTAAATGCTGCATTTCCACCCTAGGCTTATACTCGAGTCAATAAGTTTTCCCAGTTTTTTGTGGCAAAATTAGGGGGGTCGGCTTATACTCGGGTCGGCTTATACTCGAGTATATACGGTACTTGAAAAATCACTTTAAAAAACCATTCAAATAATCAATCTTCTTTCTGAGTGTGCTTTTTTTCACTTCAGGTTTTGAAAAATGCCTGAGAGCAAAACCAAAAGTGTGTGTCATTTATTTGAAGCATTTACTTATGCAATCTGCTCCAAATTAGATGCTGTCCTATCAAAAGGCTGCAAAAAGAAAAACAAATCTTCCAAAACAATAAAAAAATCTTTGAATTATATATATATTCTTCACAAACTCCCCAAAGAAGCAGCATTTCCAGTAATTCTAATCTATACCTGTCAATTTCTGATATAAATATAGTACATTTGTCTGTGACTACACATGACTTTGGCACTTCTATAAAGCTATGTTCCCACAATAAGCTTTTGGCGAGTTTTTAATGTAGCAGATATTCTGCACCATTTCAACACTTACTAAAATGTTTGTCAGGTCCAAATCAATGTCTGTAGACAAACTGCGTGACTGCAGACTCATGAATCCCCACAACGCACAAATTCACCAGTTTCCAACCGATAGTTGTATGGAGAGAAGACGCACCTCGGGGTGCGGTCTCGGCTCTATACAAGTGTTTAGAGCTAGACCGCACCCAATGGCCGGGAGTATGTATACCTCATACATACCCTACAGTCCCAGGTCGGAATCCGGCAAAGCCCCACAGCGCACAGTGCAGGTGCTGGGGGTATTCATAATTCTGCTATTTCACTTTCTAAAAAGTAGCATAACAAATTTTAAGGTTCATTTTCTCCTGTTACCTTTGTGGAAATTAAACATTTTGTTCTAAAACAACATTGATAGGGATAAAAATTATTTTTTAATTTTCACGGTCCAATGTTTTAAAATTCTGCAGAGCACCTGTGAGTTTAACATCCTCACCACGCCTATAGATAAATTGTGAGAGGGGTGTAATTTCCAAAAATGGGGTCACTTGTGGGGGTTTCCACTGGTTAGGCACATCAGGGGTTCTGCAAAAGAGACATGACGTCTGCTATATATTTCAGACAATTTTGCACTACAAAAGTCAAATAGCACTCCTTTCCTTCCATGTTCTGACTTGCGCCCAAAGAGTAATTTTCCATTTCATATAATAAAAATGGAAAAGTAAAATGGGAAAAGCCAGCTCACCGAAATGCCTTCCACCTTGTTCATGAATATTATCCTTGTGGAGCAGTCCCAGTCTCAGGATCAGTCAATGATGGAAAAAATGAAGGAAAGTTCTCCAGCAATGAAGAAAAAAATATAGTCCCAATAAAGGTATAAAAACATTAAACCATTCAAAATTGTAAATAGCCAGTGTGGGTAACTGTACAGATGATACACATATAAAAAACCTACGCGTTTCAGCGATAAGCCTTAGTCATCTCATATAGGCCATCGGCGTACTCAGGACGACTTGAACAACAAATTGTATGGACCATTTTTTCTTGTTTCCCTTGTGAAAATTACAAATTTGGGGTTAATATAATTTTTTTTGTACGAAAAATGTGATCTTTATTTTCATGGTTATAAAATTCTGTGAAGTGCTTGAGGGCTTAAAGACAGGGAAGGCTCCGGGTTTTTGTGTGCCCCTGGGTGAAAGAGTCTTAGTTGGCCCTTTTAAAACATACCATGATGTATGATGCACAGATGCAGCAGAGAAATATAGGTAATGCCAAAGAATTCACTTACTTCTTCCATTAAATGAGTGATATCTATTGTAAATTCTACAATAACAGAGAAACCGGTCAGTATAGTCCTCCATTCAGTATTATAACCACCACAAAGTGCTCCATAGAGACTAAAGAGCCCCATATATTGCTTCATACAGAATAATGGGCAACATGTAATGCTCCATACAGTATAATGATTCCCATACATTGCTCCATACTGTATAATGGACCCCATATAATGCTCCACACAGTATAATGAGCCCCATATATTGCTCCATAAAGTATAATGAACCTCATATATTGCTCAATACAGTATAATGGTCTTTTTTTCGGCCTTACTAACTATGTTACTATGCCTGAGGAGGTGGTGATGGCGAACTCAGTCGAGGGGTTCAAGAGAGGCCTGGATGTCTTCCTGGAGCAGAACAATATTGTATCATACAATTATTAGGTTCTGCAGAAGGACGTAGATCTGGGGATTTAATATGATGGAATATAGGCTGCACTGGATGGACAAATGTCTTTTTTTCGGCCTTACTAACTATGTTACTATATAATACTCCACACAGTATAATGAACCCCATATATTGTTCCATTTTAATATATACTTACCTTGTAATGTATTCACATCCTGTTCCGTCCAGATGTGTCCGGATCCCAGAATTAAAGCTGCGGAAGTTCACCGACCGCCACATTGGGACACCCAAGTGATGGGTGTCTCAATATGGAAACTGGTGGTGGTACTAGCCTCTTGCGCGGTACCACCAGCGGAACACCGTTGCACCACACACACTGTATACACCGCACGCACCACACACAAACACACACTGAATATGCCGTACGCACCACACACACACTGTATATGCCATATGCACCACACATACACACACTGTATGCGCCGTATGCAGCCTCTTGCACAGTACCACCAGAGGAACACCGTCGTGAACACGCCACCGCCAGGATCAGCCGAATGATTCACTTACCGGTGCCATCTCTGTACAGGAAGAGCGCATGTGCAGTTTTAATGTGACCACCACTATCTGTCTGCACAAAGATGGCGGCTGTCTGATTTACTGCACCTGTGCAAATTCCACGCAGGCACAGTGAATCATTCGGCTGATCCCAGCGGCAAATGCGCAATGTGTCTGCAGGCAGAGGAAGCCTGTCACATTAACCCCTTAGCGACCGCCGATACGCCTTTTAACGGCGGCCGCTAAGGGTACTTAAACCACAGCGCCGTTAATTAACGGCGCTGTGGAAAAAGTGTATAGCGCCCCCCACAGGCCGATTTTCTCCGGGGTCTCGGCTGCCGAGGGTAGCCGAGACCCCAGAGAACATGATTCGGGGGGTTTTTAACCCTCCCCGCATTTGCGATCGCCGGTAATTAACCGTTTACCGGCGATCGCAAAAAAAAAAAAAAAAAAAAAAAAAAAAGCGATCTCTTTTTAATTTCTCTGTCCTCCGATGTGATCGCACATCGGAGGACAGAGAAAAGGGGTCCCAGGTGGCCCCCCAATACTCACCTAGCTCCCCCGATGCTCCTCGTGTCTCCCGGTGGGCGCCGCCATCTTCAAAATGGCGGGCGCATGCGCAGTGCGCCCGCCGGCCGGCACCGGGAGAATCTTTGGGGTCTCGGCTGCCTGGGGTAGCCGAGACCCCAAAGAGCATGATCGGGGGTCGGTTTTAGCGACCCCTGTTTTGCGATCGCCGGTAATTAACTGTTTACCGGCGACCGCAAAAAAAAAAAAAAAAAAAAAAGTAAAGTGTAATTCTCTGTCCTCTGATGTGATCGCACATCAGAGGACAGAGAAATAGGGGGATTCGGGGACCCTAGCATACTCACCTAGGTCCCTGGATCCTCTTGCTGCTCCTCCTGGCCGCCGGCAGAAGAACATGGCGGACGCATGCCCAGTGCGCCCGCCATCTGTCTCCATCTGCCGGCCGGCAGGAGAACAGCGGTTAGGGCTAAAATTAGGGTTAGGGTTAGGGGTAGGGTTAGGGGTAGGGTTAGGGGTAGGGGTAGGGTTAGGGGTAGGGTTAGGGGTAGGGTTAGGGTTAGGGGTAGGGTTAGGGGTAGGGTTAGGGGTAGGGTTAGGGGTAGGGGTAGGGTAGGGTAGGGGTAGGGTTAGGGCTAGGGTTAGGTTAGGGGTAGGGTTAGGGGTAGGGTTAGGGTTAGGGGTAGGGTTAGGGGTAGGGGTAGGGTTAGGGGTAGGGTTAGGGCTAGGGTTAGGTTAGGGGTAGGGTTACGGCTAGGGTTAGGTTAGGGGTAGGGTTAGGTTAGGGGTAGGGTTACGGCTAGGGTTAGGTTAGGGGTAGGGTTAGGTTAGGGTTAGGGTTAGGTTAGGGGTAGGGTTAGGGTTAGGGGTAGGGTTAGGTTAGGGGTAGGGTTAGGTTAGGGGTAGGGCTAGGGGTAGGGTTAGGGTTAGGGCTAGGGTTGGGGCTAAATTTAGGGTTAGGGTTGGGGCTAAATTTAGGGTTAGGGTTGGGGCTAAATTTAGGGTTAGGCTTCTTTCACACTTACGTCGGTACGGGGCCGTCGCAATGCGTCGGCCCGACATACCGACGCACGTTGTGAAAATTGTGCACAACGTGGGCAGCAGCTGTAGTTTTTCAACGCATCCGCTGCCCAATCTATGTCCTGGGGAGGAGGGGGCGGAGTTACGGCCACGCATGCGCGGTCAGAAATGGCGGATGCGACGTACAAAAAAACGTTTCATTGAACGTTTTTTTGTGCCGACGCTCCGCCAAAACACAACTGATCCAGTGCACGACGGACGCGACGTGTGGCCATCCGTCACGATCCGTCGGCAATACTATGGGCAAAAAACGCATCTTGCGGGCACATTTGCAGGATCCGTTTCTTGTCCAAAACGACGGATTGCGACGGAATGCCAAACAACGCAAGTGTGAAAGTAGCCTTAGGGCTAGGGTTAGGATTGGGGCTAAAGTTAGGGCTAGGGTTGGGGCTAAAGTTAGGGTTAGAGCTGGGATTAGGTTTAGGGTTTGGATTAGGGTTGGTATTAGGGTTAGGGTTGGCATTAGGGTTACGCTTGGGATTAGGGTTAGGTTTGGGATTAGGGTTAAGGTTAGGGTTGTGATTAGGGGTGTATTGGGATTAGGGTTAGGTTTGAGGTTAGGGTTGAGATTAGGATTAGGGGTGTGTTGGATTTAGGGTTTTGATTAGGGTTATGGTTAGGGTTGACATTAGGGTTGTTTTGGGGTAAGGGTTGTGATTATGGTTAGGGTTAGTGATTAGGATTATGGATCAGGTTGGGATTAGGGTTAGGGGTTGGAGCTAGAATTGGGGGGTTTCCACTGTTTAGGTACATCAGGGGGTCTCCAAACACGACAGCCAATTTTGCGCTCAAAAAGTCAAATGGTGCTCCCTCCCTTCTGAGCTCTGCCGTGCGCCCAAACAGTGGGTTACCCCCACATATGGGGCATCAGCGTACTCGGGATAAATTGGACAACAACTTATGGGGTCCAATTTCTCTTGTTACCCTTGTGAAAATAAAAACTTGGGGGCTACAAAATCTTTTTTGTGAAAAAAAAATATATTTTTTATTTTCACGACTCTGCATTCTAAACTTCTGTGAAGCACTTGGGCATTCAAAGTTCTCACCACACATCTAGATAAGTTCCTTGGGGGGTCTAGTTTCCAAAATGGGGTCACTTGTGGGGGGTTACTACAGTTTAGGTATATCAGGGGCTCTGCAATCGCAACATAATGCCCACAGACCATTCTATCAAAGTCTGCATTCCAAAAAGGCGCTCCTTCCCTTCCGAGCTCTGCCGTGCGCCCAAACAGTGGTTTACCCCCACATATGGCACATTAGCGTACTCGGGATAAATTGGACAACAACTATTGCAGTCCAATTTCTCCTGTTACCCTTGTGAAAATAAAAACTTGGGGGCTACAAAATCTTTTTTGTGAAAAAAAAAATATTTTTTATTTTCACGACTCTGCATTCTAAACTTCTGTGAAGCACTTGGGCATTCAAAGTTCTCACCACACATCTAGATAAGTTCCTTGGGGGTCTAGTTTCCAAAATGGGGTCACTTGTGGAGGGTTTCTACTGGTTAGGTACATCAGGGGCTCTGCAAATGCAACATAATACCCGCAGACCATTCTATCAAAGTCTGCATTCCAAAACGGCGCTCCTTCCTTCCGAGCTCTGCCGTGCGCCCAAACAGTGGTTTACCCCCACATATGGGGTACCAGCATACTCAAGACAAATTGGACAACATCTTTTGGGGTCCAATTTCTCTTGTTACCCTTGTAAAAATAAAAACTTGGGGGCTACAATATCTTTTTTGTGGAAAAAAAAAATATTTTTTATTTTCACGGCTCTGCATTATAAACTTCTGTGAAGCACTTGGGCATTCAAGGTTCTCACCACACATCTAGATAAGTTCCATGGGGGGTCTAGTTTCCAAAATGGGGTCACTTGTGGGGGATTTCTACTGTTTAGGCACATCAGGGGCTCTCCAAACGCGACATGGCGTCCGATCTCAATTCCAGCCAATTCTACATTGAAAAAGTAAAACGGCACTCCTTCTCTTCCAAGCTCTGCGGTGCGCCCTAACAGTGGTTTACCCCCACATATTGGGTATCAGCGTACTCAGGAGAAATTGCACAACAACTTTTGTGGTCTAATTTCTCCTGTTACCCTTGTGAAAATAAAAATTTGTGGGCAAAAAGATCATTTTTGTAGAAAAAATGCGATTTTTTTTTTTCACGGCTCTACGTTATAAACTTCTGTGAAGCACATGGGGGTTCAAAGTGCTCGCCACACATCTAGATAAGTTCCTTAAGGGGTCTAGTTTCCAAAATGGTGTCACTTGTGGGGGGTTTCCACTGTTTAGGCACATCAGGGGCTCTCCAAACGCGACATGGCGTCCAATCTCAATTCCAGCCAATTCTATATTGAAAAAGTAAAACGGCGCTCCTTCACTTCCAAGCTCTGCGGTGCGCCCAAACAGTGGTTTACCCTCACATATGGGGTATCG
The DNA here is from genome assembly GCF_032444005.1 of Ranitomeya imitator. NCBI lineage: Eukaryota > Metazoa > Chordata > Amphibia > Anura > Dendrobatidae > Ranitomeya > Ranitomeya imitator. The sequence continues at coordinate 115,880,853 of NC_091289.1, forward strand.
ACGTATTCAGGAGAAATCGCACAACAACTTTTGTGGTCTAATTTCTCCTGTTACCCTTGTGAAAATAAGAATTTGTGGGCAAAAAGATCATTTTTGTGTAAACAAAAGCGATTTTTTTATTTTCACGCCTCTACGTTATAAACTTCTGTGAAGCACTTGGGGGTTCAAAGTGCTCACCACACATCTAGATAAGTTCCTTAAGGGGTCTAGTTTCCAAAATGGTGTCACTTGTGGGGGGTTTCCACTGTTTAGGCACATCAGGGGCTCTCCAAACGCGACATGGCATCCAATCTCAATTCCAGCCAATTCAACATTGAAAAAGTAAAACGGCGCTCCTTCACTTCTAAGTTCTGCGGTGCGCCCTAACAGTGGTTTACCCCCACATATGGGGTATTGGAGTATTCAGGAGAAATTGCATAACAAAATTTATGGTTACATTTCTGTTTTTACACTTGTGAAAATAAAAAAAATGGTTCTGAATTAAGATGTTTGCAAAAAAAAGTTAAATGTTCATTTTTTCCTTCCACATTGTTTCAGTTCCTGTGAAGCACGTAAAGGGTTAATAAACTTCTTGAATGTGGTTTTGAGAAGCTTGAGGGGTGTAGTTTTTAGAATGGTGTCACACTTCATTATTTTCTATCATATAGACCCCTCAAAATGACTTCAAATGTGATGTGGTCCCTAAAAAAAAATGGTGTTGTAAAAATGAGAAATTGCTGGTCAACTTTTAACCCTTATAACTCCCTAACAAAAAAAAATTTTGTTTCCAAAATTGTGCTGATGTAAAGTAGACATGTGGGAAATGTTATTTATTAACTATTTTTCGTGACATATCTCTCTGATTTAAGGGCATAAAAATACAAAGTTTGAAAATTGCAAAATTTTAAAAATTTTCGCCATATTTCCGTTTTTTTCATAAATAATCGCAAGTAATATCGAAGAAATGTTACCACTAACATGAAGTACAATATGTCACGAAAAAACAATCTCAGAATCAGCGGGATCCGTTGAAGCGTTCCAGAGTTATAACCTCATAAAGTGACAGTGGTCAGAATTGCAAAAATTGGCCTGGTCATTAAGTACCAAATTGGCTCTGTCACTAAGGGGTTAAAGGGGTTTTCCCATGAATGAAAGTTAATTTTAAAAATTGTCTGTGTTTGACCATTTACAGAGCATACCACATGTCCTGGGCAGGGGAGGAAGCAAAATACAATACTGACATTACAGCAGGGGATCACATAGGATTCATTTTGTCAGGTAAAATATTTTACTGACTGTTTTTCAACAATATTTTACCTCATGAAATGTATCCTCTGCGACCTCCTGCTGTAATGTCAGTATTGCCTTTTGCTTCCTCCCCTGCCCAGGAGCTTTGGTATGTTCTGTACATGGTCAGACACGGACAAATTTTAAAATGAACTTTCACTCGTGGGAAAACCCCTTTAAAAAGTAAATATCAACGCCAACATGGCTCCTCATAAAAAGTACACCAATGGCATGAAAGGAAAGCAGCAAAGGCACAACAAGACAACAATGGGCGAATGAGACTCTGGAAGAGCAACAGCATCGCTGGGAAATAAAACAATGCATATAGCACATGGAGTAAACATGTCAAAGAAGAAAGCACAGACGGGAGAAGTCAGCACATGGGGAAAGAGAGAGTGGATAGGTGGGTGAGCAAATGGGTGGAGAGATTCTCAACACTGCAAAGCCTGCCCCCATCGTGACATTACCGCCCTCCTAATGCGATAGCATCGCTCCTCCAGCTAGTAAAGTATAATGAGCCCCATATATTGCTCCACACAGTATAATGAGCCCTATATATTGTTCCATAAAGTATAATGAGCCCCATATATTGTTCTATACAGTAAAATTAACCCCATATATTGCTCCAAATAGAAAAATGAGCCCCATATATTGCTCCATATAGAATAATGAGCACCATATTATTGTTCCATACAGAATAAGGGAATACAAATGTAGAGCATTATCAAATATTTTTGTTAAATTGTTGATTATTTTCATAAACAAAAGCAAATCGCATCAAAATTTACCTCTATCATGGAGTACATCATGTCATGAAAAAAAAATCAGCACTATTACCTCATAAAGTGACACTGGTCAGATTTGATAAATGAGGCTCATTCTTTAACATACAAAGTGTCTTGGTCCTTAACTGGTTAAACAAATTAAGTAATAAACTGTTAAGGTACCGTCACACTGAACGATATCGCTAGCGATCCGTGACGTTGCAGCGTCCTGGCTAGCGATATCGTTCAGTTTGACACGCAACAGCGATCAGGATCCTGCTGTGACATCGTTGGTCGGCACAGAAAGTCCAGAACTTTATTTCGTCGCTGGACCTCCCACAGACATCGCTGAATCGGCGTGTGTGACGCCGATTCAGCGATGTCTTCACTGGTAACCAGGGTAAACATCGGGTTACTAAGCGCAGGGCCGCGCTTAGTAACCCGATGTTTACCCTGGTTACCAGCGTAAACGTAAAAAAAAACAAACACTACATACTTACATTCCGGTGTCTGTCCCCCGGCGCTGTGTTTTCCCGCACTGACTGTGAGCGCCGGCCGGCCATAAAGCACAGCGGTGACGTCACCGCTCTGCTTTACGGCTGGCCAGCGCAGACAGTGCAGGAAAGCACAGCGCCGGGGGACTGACACCGGAATGTAAGTATGTAGTGTTTGTTTTTTTTTACGTTTACGCTGGTAACCAGGGTAAACATCGGGTTACTAAGCGCGGCCCTGCGCTTAGTAACCCGATGTTTACCCTGGTTACCAGGGGACCGACATCGTTGGTTGCTGGAGAGCTGTCTGTGTGACAGCTCTCCAGCGACCACACAGCGACGCTGCAGCGATCGGGATCGTTGTCTAGATCGCTGCAGCGTCGCTATGTGTGACGGTACCTTTATTGTTTAACTATTACTTTTGAATTGTTTTGCAAGCAGTTTATAACACTAAACAATGAAGCACATATTATATGCATTTTCTTTATATATGAACATTTATAATATTGCCGCTATAAAGAAAGGCTATTGTATGGACAGCAGTAAACAGTAACTTACCGTCACACAGTGCAATTTTCATCGCTACGACGGTACGATCCGTGACGCTCCAGCGTCGTAACAATATCGCTCCAGCGTCGTAGACTGCTGTCACACTTTGCAATCTACGACGCTGGAGCGATAATTTCATGACGTATGTGCGATGTAGAAGCCGTTGGTTACTATGCGCACATCGTATACGATATATGTTACACCATGCAATCATGCCGCCACAGCGGGACACTAGACGACGAAAGAAAGTTTCAAACGATCTGCTACGACGTACGATTCTCAGCAGGGTCCCTGATCGCAGGAGCGTGTCAGACATTGCGATATCGCTCGAGCGTCACAGATATGTCGCTCGAACGTCACGAATCGTGCCGTCGTAGCGATCAAAATTTCACTGTGTGACGGTACCCTAACCCTCACATTGTACAATGAGGCCATTAACTATTTGACATTTTAATCCTGTTTACATTCCATTATCACAAAATCCCACAAGTAATGCAAAGGCCTCAGAAATGTTGTTTAATGCCAGTGACTTAAATGTTTTGCTGTAATTTAAAGCCGGAAATTACAAGACCTTCAAGGTGATTCATCTGCTGCTGATTTTCACCAAAAGCATCTTGACATCAAGCAACAGATGGGATAATAAATGTTAAACTCTCCAGTCCATTAGCCAGCTCACTATTTCATTACACATTTAGATAAATAATTAATTAGACAAATTTAGATCGCCTTCAAACTAGTTTAATTGCTTGTAATTTAAATCAAAGATGTGGTTGAGAATAATGAAAAAAAAATAGTATATGGCCTCTCGTTAATATTTGATGAACTAATTCACATACTGCTGCTTCATAAACATCTTATTTTATAGCTAAATTAATTTCTAAGACCAACAATTAAACTATCACCTACTTAAGCTGTATTTTAAGGAACAAAAGCAATTATTGAAGAGGTTGCATGCAGCCTATAAATCCCATCTGAAATTCCTCATGGTGGGACTCGGCACGCTATATCTCTCTTTTGTTTTAATGGCCAACTATAATTTTTCAACAACCTTTTTACTTCCTCAGTGTCTTAAAAAATAAAACTGAAGCAACTTTGCAAACATCTTTGAGAACCCACCTCCCCAAACCATTTTCTGTATACAGCTCCTTTGCCTCCATGTCTGGTTTGAGGTCACTGAAACAACAAACTATAAGTACCCCTTTTTTATGCTGTCATCATGATGTGAATTTTGTATAAAGTGTAGTCTGTATAGGACTATGATGGGGCCATAGACTAAAATTATGTTGGCAGAGTATTTCTCCCAGAAAATTATTGCAGTTGCACATGTTTTGTTATATACTTGTTTATCTCTGTAGTTTGTATTGGAATAACACAAAAAAAAATTAAAAAAAAAAGGCAATTGGACATAATTTCGTACAGAACCCCAAAAATGGACAGGGCAAAATTGTTGGCACCATTCCAAAATTGTGAGTAAAAAACTTTGTATCAAGCTTGTGATTTTCATTCAAACTCACCTGTAGCATGTAACAAATGCAGGCAATATAAAAATCACAGTTGACTCAATCTTTGCACTGTGTGTTAGTGTGTGCCACACTAAGCATAGAGAACAGAGAGAGGATAAGAGAACTGTCTGAAGACTTACAGTAAGAACCAAAATTGTAACCAATAGATGCTAAGTCACAGTGGTGCACTGCTCACCACTTAAGGTTCCGTCACACATAACGATATCGTTAACGATATCATTGCAACGTCACGCTTTTGGTGACGTAGCAACGATCCCGCTAACGATCTCGTTATGTGTGACAGCGACCGATGATCAGGCCCCTGATGGGAGATCGTTGGTCGTTGGGGACTGATCAGGACCATTTTTTGGTCGCTGATCACCCGCTGTCATCGCTGGATCGGCATGTGTGACGCCGATCAAGCGATGTGTTTACTTGCAACCAGGGTAAATATCAGGTTACTAAGCGCAGGGCCGCGCTTAGTAACCCGATATTTACCCTGGTTACCATTGTAAAAGTAAAAAAAAAAAACACCACATACTCACATTCTGATGTCTGTCACGTCCCCCGGCGTCCACTGTGTCAGCGCCGGCCGTAAAGCAGAGCACAGCGGTGACGTCACCGCTGTTACTGCCAGCGCTGACACAGTCAGTGCAGGGAAACTCTCGGCAGCAGCGCGTGCATTAGCAGTGCTTTTGCCGAAAGCAGTTTTAACCCTGTGGACGCCAGCGGGGGACGTGACAGACATCAGAATGTGAGTATGTAGTTTTTTTTTTTTTACTTTTACAATGGTAACCAGGGTAAATATCAGGTTACTAAGCGCGGCCCTGCACTTAGTAACCCAATGTTTACCCTGGTTACCCGGGTGCGGCAGGGGGACTTCAGCATCGTTGAAGACAGTTTCAACGATGCCGAAGTCGTTTCCCTGATCGTTGATCGCTGGAGAGAGCTGTCTGTGTGACAGATCCCCAGCGACCACACAACGACTTACCAACGATCACGGCCAGGTCATATCGCTGGTCGTGATCGTTGGTAAGTCGTTTAGTGTGACTAAAGCTTTAGTCACAGAATGGGCAGAGATAAACAAGTAAAAATTGTCCCCCAGCTGCTGGAATCTAAAACAGAATATGTGCCAATTCTGTATAATTATAAACAATAGTCTGAAAATCTCTATTGAAATGAATGTTGCAACATATGTCCACTTTTTCCTGCATGAGGTGTGGTGTATTTTATTGATCCCAGCAACAATAGAGAGTCCAGCACCCTGTAGAAGTATAATCATCTGCACTTAAATACAGGCATATATAGTTAAATGCAGTTAGGGCGGGACATAGCGGTTTGTAGGCGGATTGTTATGGTCTGGTGATTATGGAGCGACATGAGACTAGCTCTGAGCAGGTGGTATCTATACTGACCGCAGACCCTAAGCTCAACACACAACTAGAAGTAGCCGTGGATTGCTCCTAACGCTCCCTAGGCAACTCGTCACAGCCTAAGAGCTAGCTACCTCTTAAAGATACAAGCAGGAAAACTATCTTGCCTCAGAGAAAATCCCTAAAGGAAAGACAGCCCCCCACATGTAATGACTGTGAGAGGAGAAGGAAATGACATACGTAGTATGAAACAAGATTAAGCACAGGAGGCCACTTCTAGCTAAAAAGGAAAGTACAGAAAAGAGCTCCGTGCGGTCAGTAGAAAAAACTAGAAAAAGTCCATCGCAGAGAAATGCAAAAATCTCCACACCTACTAAAGGTATGGAGGGCAAACTCTGCTGCCCAGAGCTTCCAGTTTAGCTAAATAGATCCATACTGATAAACTGGATAAATGAGCAAAAAACAAGACAGTACAAAACAACAAGTCCACAATAAGTGAACTGCAAAGGACATGGAAAGACTTAGCTTTGCAGAACTTGGTCAGAGTGTCAGGACAATCCAAAGAGCAATGACTCCAGGCAGAGACAATTGACAACTGGCATTGAATGAGGGCTAAGGCCAGACTAATATAGCCGAGCCCAAAAGACAATCAAAGGAAACAGCTGAGAAGCTAAATCCAAGAAGCAGTCATACCACTAAAGACCACAGGAGGAGCCCAAGAGCAGAACTCACAAAAATACTACTTACAACCAAGAACGGAATTCAAAACAGTACCCCCCCCCCTTGAGGAGGGGTCACCAAACCCTCACCAGAGCACCCAGGCCGATCAGGATGAGCCAAATGAAAAGCATGAACCAACTCGGCGGCATGAACATCGGAGGCAACAACCCAAGAATTATCCTCCTGGCCATAACCCTTCCACTTGACAAGATACTGAAGCTTCCGCCTTGAAAAACGAGAATCCAAAATTTTCTCAACCACATATTCCAACTTCCCCCCAACCAACATCGGGGCAGGAGAATCAACAGATGGAACAACGGGCTTCACATATCTCCGCAACAAAGATCTATGGAAAACATTGTGGATGGAAAAAGAAGCTGGAAGGGCCAAACGAAAAGACACAGGATTGATAATCTCAGAAATCTTATAAGGACCAATAAACCGAGGCTTGAACTTAGGGGAAGAAACCTTCAAAGGGACATGACGAGATGATAACCAGACCAAATCCCCCAGACGAAGCCGAGGACCAACACACCGACGGCGGTTAGCAAAACGCTGAGCCCTTTCCTGGGACAACGTCAAATTGTCCACCACATGAGTCCAAATCCGCTGCAACCTGTCCACCACAGAATCCACACCAGGACAATCAGAAGGCTCAACCTGCCCTGAAGAAAAACGAGGATGGAAACCAAAATTACAAAAGAAAGGCGAAACCAAAGTAGCCGAACTAGCCCGATTATTAAGGGCAAACTCGGCCAACGGCAAAAAAGTCACCCAATCATCCTGATCAGCAGACACAAATCATCTCAAATAGGTTTCCAAGGTTTGATTAGCTCGCTCAGTTTGGCCATTTGTCTGAGGATGGAACGCCGAAGAAAAAGACAAATCAATACCCATCCTAGCACAAAAGGCCCGCCAAAACCTGGAAACAAACTGGGAACCTCTATCAGACACAATATTCTCCGGAATGCCATGCAAACGAACCACATGTTGAAAAAACAATGGAACCAAATCAGAGGAGGAAGGCAATTTAGGCAAAGGTACCAAATGAACCATTTTAGAGAACCGATCACAAACCACCCAGATAACAGACATCCTCTGGGACACCGGAAGATCTGAAATAAAATCCATGAAAATATGCGTCCAAGGCCTCTCGGGAATGGGCAAAGGTGAAAGCAACCCACTAGCACGGGAACAGCAAGGCTTAGCCCGAGCACAGGCCCCACAGGATTGCACAAAAGCACGCACATCCCGCGACAAGGAAGGCCACCAAAAGGACCTAGCAACCAAATCTCTGGTACCAAAAATTCCAGGATGACCGGCCAACACAGAACAATGGACCTCATAAATTACCTTACTTGTCCATCTATCAGGAACAAACAGCTTCCCCACAGGACAGCGGTCAGGCTTATCAGCCTGAAACTCCTGAAGCGCCCGCTGTAAATCAGGGGAGATGGCAGATAAAATCACCCCTTCCCTAAGAATGCCAACCGGCTCAAGGACACCAGGGGAATCAGGCAAAAAACTCCTAGAGAGAGCATCCGCCTTAATATTCTTAGATCCAGGAAGATACGATACCACAAAATCAAAACGGGAGAAAAACAGGGACCACCGGGCCTATCTAGGGTTCAGCCGCTTGGCCGACTCAAGGTAAATCAGATTCTTATGATCGGTCAAGACTAGGGTTGAGCGACCTTTACTTTTATAGGATTGGGTCGGGTTTCACGAAACCCGACTTTTGAAAAAGTCGGGTCGAGTGAAATCGGCCGATCCTATAAAAAAGTCGGGGTCGGACGAAACCCGAAACCCAATGCAGTGCATTGGGTTTCCATGGTTCCCAGGGTCTGAAGGAGCGGAAACTCTCCTTCAGGCCCTGCGATCCATATTTTAGTGTAAAATAAAGAATTAAAATAAAAAATATCGCAATACTTACCCTCTGACGCGCCCTGGTACTAACCGGGAACCTTCCTTCCTTAGAATCAGCCTTCCAGGACCTTGCGGTGACGTCACGGTGACGTCGCGGCTTGTGATTGGCCGCGCGGCCGCCCATGTGACGGCTTGCGCGGCCAATCACAAGCCGCGACGTCACCCGCGACGTCACCGAAGGTCCAGGAAGGGCTGATTCTTAGGAAGGAAGGCTGCCGGAAAGAAGCAGGGCGCGTCCGAGGGTGAGTATATACCTAATAGGAATATACTCACCCTCGGACACGCCCTGCTTCTTTCCGGCAGCCTTTCTTCCTAAGAATCAGCCCTTCCAGGACCTTCGGTGACGTCGCTTGTGACGTCGCGGCTTGTGATTGGCCGCGCGAGCGGTCACATAGGCGGCCGCGCGGCCAATCACAAGCCGCGACGTCACCGCGACGTCACCGCAGGGTCCTGGAAGGCTGATTCTAAGGAAGGAAGGTTCCCGGTTAGTACCAGGGCACGTCAGAGGGTAAGTATTGCGATATTTTTTATTTTAATTCTTAATTTTACACTTAAATCTGAATTCCGATACCAATTCCCGATATCTTAAACATATCGGGAATCGGTATCGGAATTCCGATTCTAGATTTAAAAGATCGCCGACTTCATGGCCGACCCCACACTGGGGTCGGGTCAGGTTTCATGAAACCCGACCTTGCCAAAAGTCAGCGACTTTTGAAAAATTTCGACCCATTTCGCTCAACCCTAGTCAAGACCACAATGCGGTGCTTGGCTCCCTCAAGCCAATGACGCCACTCCTCAAATGCCCACTTCATAGCCAACAACTCCCGATTGCTGACATCATAATTGCGTTCCGCAGGCGAAAACTTCCGAGAAAAGAAGGCACATGGCTTCATCAAGGAACCATCAGAATTCCTCTGTGACAAAACGGCCCCTGCCCCAATCTCAGAAGCGTCAACCTCTACCTGAAAAGGAAGAGAAACATCCGGCTGACGCAAGACAGGGGCAGAAGTAAATCGGTGTTTAAGTTCCTGGAAAGCCTCAACAGCCTCAGAGGACCAGTTAGTCAAATCAGCGCCTTTCTTAGTCAAATCGGTCAGGGGCTTAACCACACTAGAGAAGTTAGCAATGAAACGGCGATAAAAATTAGCAAAGCCCAAAAATTTTTGAAGACTCTTCACAAATGTGGGTTGAATCCAGTCATGAATGGCTTGGACCTTAACAGGATCCATTTCTATAGACGAAGGGGAAAAAATAAACCCCAAAAAAGAAACCTTCTGAACTCCAAATAGGCACTTAGACCCCTTCACAAATAGAGCATTATCATGAAGGATCTGGAACACCATCCTGACCTGCTTCACATGAGACTCCCAATCATTAGAAAAAATCAAAATATCATCCAAATACACAATCAAGAATTTGTCAAGATAATTGCGGAAAATATCATGCATAAAGGACTGAAACACAGAAGGAGCATTAGAAAGCCCGAAAGGCATCACCAGGTATTCAAAATGGCCTTCGGGCGTATTGAATGCAGTTTTCCATTCGTCACCCTCTCTAATACGAACAAGATTATATGCCCCTCGAAGGTCAATCTTGGTAAACCAACTAGCCCACTTAATCCTAGCAAATAAATCAGAGAGCAAAGGTAAAGGATATTGGAATTTGACCGTGATCTTATTAAGAAGGCGATAATCAATACAGGGTCTTAAGGAGCGATCCTTCTTGGCAACAAAAAAGAAACCCGCTCCCAATGGTGACGAAGACGGACGAATATGCCCCTTCTCTAAAGACTCCTTAACATAGCTCCGCATGGCGGCATGCTCTGGTACAGACAGATTGAAAAGTCGGCCCTTAGGGAATTTACAACCAGGAATCAAGTCAATAGCACAATCACAGTCCCTATGTGGAGGAAGGGAACTGGACTTGGGCTCATCGAATACATCCTGGAAATCCGACAAAAATTCAGGAACATCAGAAGAGGGGGAAGAGGAAATAGACATCAGAGGAACGTCACTATGTACCCCTTGACAACCCCAACTAGTCACAGACATTGATTTCCAATCCAGCACTGGATTGTGTACTTGTAACTATGGAAAACCCAGTACAACATCATCATGTAAATTATGCAACACCAGAAAACGGCAATCTTCCTGATGTGCAGGAGTCATGCACATAGTCAGCTGAGTCCAATACTGAGGTTTATTATTGGCCAATGGTGTAGCATCAATACCTCTCAAGGGTATGGGACGCCTAGCGAATTCTAAGTCCATAAAGTTCAGAGCAGCGCCTGAATCCACAAATGCCATGACAGAAAAAGATGACAATGAGCAAATCAGGGTCACAGACAGGAGAAATTTAGGGTGCACAGCACTAATGGTAACAGATCTGGCGACCCTCTTAATACGCTTAGGGCAATCAGAAATAGCATGAGTAGAATCACCACAGTAAAAACACAGCCCATTCTGACGTCTGTATCCCCTCTGTTCTGCTCTAGTCAAAATCCTATCACATTGCATGGATTCAGGACTCTGCTCAGAGGACACTGCCATATGGTGCACCACCCTGCGTTCACGCAGGCGACGATCAATCTGAATGGCTAAAGACATAAATTCGCTCAAACCAATAGGCGTGGGAAACCCCACCATATCATCTTTAAGGGCTTCAGAAAGACCCTTCCTGAAAATGGCTGCCAGAGCATCCTCATTCCATCCAGTGAGCACAGACCATTTTCTACATTTCTGGCAGTATAGCTCAGGGCCAACAGTGTTTTCTCAGCATGCTCTACAGAGTTAGGTTCGTCATACAATATTCCGAGCGATTGAAAAAATGCATCTACATTAAGCAATGCCGGATTCCCTGACTCAAGAGAGAATGCCCAGTCCTGAGGATCACCACGTAGCAGAGAAATAGCAATCTTTACCAGAGGAACGGGGTTTCAGAGCAAAAAACAATTTGCAATTATTTTTAAAGTTCAGAAACTTAGATCTATCCCCGTAAAACAAATCCGGAGTAGGAATTCTAGGCTCTAAGGCCGGAGTCTGAACAACAAAATCTTGGATATTCTGTACTCTTGCAGCAAGCTGATCCACACGAGAAAATAACCCTTGAAACATCCATGCCTGCATCCAAATCCAGAATCACCCAGAAATCAAGAGGAAAAAAAAAGACAAAACAAACCCAAGAAAAAAAATGACTCAAAACTCCTTTTCTTTTCCTTCTTTTGAGAGGCATTCAGTTCAATTTTGGCCAGTTGTACTGTTATGGTCTGGTGATTATGGAGCGACATGAGACTAGCTCTGAGCAGGTGGTATCTATACTGACCGCAGACCCTAAGCTCAACACACAACTAGAAGCAGCCGTGGATTGCTCCTAACGCTCCCTAGGCAACTCGTCACAGCCTAAGAGCTAGCTACCCCTAAAGATAGAAGCAGGAAAACTATCTTGCCTCAGAGAAAATCCCTAAAGGAAAGACAGCCCCCCACATGTAATGACTGTGAGAGGAGAAGAAAATGACATACGTAGTATGAAACAAGATTGAGCACAGGAGGCCACTTCTAGCTAAAAAGGAAAGTACAGAAAAGAGCTCTGTGCGGTCAGTAGAAAAAACTAGAAAAAGTCCACCGCAGAGAAATGCAAAAATCTCCACACCTACTAAAGGTGTGGAGGGCAAACTCTGCTGCCCAGAGCTTCCAGTTTAGCTAAATAGATCCATACTGATAAACTGGACAAATGAGCAAAAAACAAGACAGTACAAAACAACAAGTCCACAATAAGTGAACTGCAAAGGACATGGAAAGACTTAGCTTTGCAGAACTTGGTCAGAGTGTCAGGACAATCCAAAGAGCAATGACTCCAGGCAGAGACAATTGACAACTGGCATTGAATGAGGGCTAAGGCCAGACTAATATAGCTGAGCCCAAAAGACAATCAAAGGAAACAGCTAAGAAGCTAAATCCAAGAAGCAGTCATACCACTAAAGACCACAGGAGGAGCCCAAGAGCAGAACTCACAAAAATACTACTTACAACCAACAACGGAATTCACAACAGCGGATAAACAATTGCAGCCAGGACACGTATATAAAGGAAAATCTAATGTAGGGCTTTAATCCTGATGAAGAAGGGCGCATCCCTTCGAAATGCTTTGGTTACCCCTTTTTGTTCCTAACGCTGCTCCATAGCTCTGTGACGTCACACATGAGCACACACGAGCAGGTGCTGGTGGCCATTTTTCAGCTGTATCCAGGGATGCCACCGGCCGGGGCTCCTCTGGTATGGCGCAGCTGTTTATGTTCGACGCTATGATACCTCCGCTCCCCAAGCTAAAAGCTACATAGCCAAAAGCAATGGTTGGCAGATCCACCATCTAGTCGTAGACACACCATTACTAGGGTAAGTGCCGTGCCATTCATGATTATGCTCATGGGGCCATAGGATTCTTCCAGCTAGGGTGCTGTGTTAGCTATGTAAGGGTTTATATTGTTATACTTTGCAGCCACATTATACCCCTACTTGTTTGTGTATGTATCTGGCATCTTGTGGAATAGCTTTTATTTGCCAATCACCTTATGTTTGGCATCTCTGGCCTTACCCTCAAGCTCGGCATCAGATTTTCAGACTAAGAACCAAAATTGTTGAACAATATCAACAATCTCAAGGTTATAAATTCACCTCCTGAGATATTGATGCTCCTTTGTCCACTGTGCATAATATAATCAAGATGTATACAACCCATGGCACTGTATCTAATCTCACTGTATGTAGATGGCAGATAAACTGCTAATAGGTTGCAATGCAGGATAGTTTGGATGGCGGATAAGCAGCCATTATCAAGTTCCAGAAAAATTAAATCTGTCCTGCAGGCGGTGGATGCACCAGTGTCAGCAGGAAGTATCCGTCGACATCTGAATAAAATGAAACACTGTGACAAGAGACCCAGGAGGACCCCACTGCAGACACAGAGACATAAAAAAGGTATACTGCAGTTTGCCAAAATGTATGCGAGTAAGCCAAAATCCTTCTGGGAAAGCGTCTTGTGGACAGATGAGACCAAGATAGAGCTTTTTATTAAAGTACATCATTCTACTGTTTACTGAAAACTGAATACACCCACGAGTACTAAGGGAACTAAGCAATGTAATAGATAAACCATTATTTCTTATTTTTAGGGACTCTATAGCGACAGGATCTGTTCCGCAGGACTGGCGCATAGCAAATGTGGTGCCAATATTCAAAAAGGGCTCTAAAAGTGAACCTGGAAATTATAGGCCAGTAAGTCTAACCTCTATTGTTGGTAAAATATTTGAAGGGTTTCTGAGGGATGTTATTCTGGATTATCTCAATGAGAATAACTGTTTAACTCCATATCAGCATGGGTTTATGAGAAATCGCTCCTGTCAAACCAATCTAATCAGTTTTTATGAAGAGGTAAGCTATAGGCTGGACCACGGTGAGTCATTGGACGTGGTATATCTCGATTTTTCCAAAGCGTTTGATACCGTGCCGCACAAGAGGTTGGTACACAAAATGAGAATGCTTGGTCTGGGGGAAAATGTGTGTAAATGGGTTAGTAACTGGCTTAGTGATAGAAAGCAGAGGGTGGTTATAAATGGTATAGTCTCTAACTGGGTCGCTGTGACCAGTGGGGTACCGCAGGGGTCAGTATTGGGACCTGTTCTCTTCAACATATTCATTAATGATCTGGTAGAAGGTTTACACAGTAAAATATCGATATTTGCAGATGATACAAAACTATGTAAAGCAGTTAATACAAGAGAAGATAGTATTCTGCTACAGATGGATCTGGATAAGTTGGAAACTTGGGCTGAAAGGTGGCAGATGAGGTTTAACAATGATAAATGTAAGGTTATACACATGGGAAGAAGGAATCAATATCACCATTACACACTGAATGGGAAACCACTGGGTAAATCTGACAGGGAGAAGGACTTGGGGATCCTAGTTAATGATAAACTTACCTGGAGCAGCCAGTGCCAGGCAGCAGCTGCCAAGGCAAACAGGATCATGGGGTGCATTAAAAGAGGTCTGGATACACATGATGAGAGCATTATACTGCCTCTGTACAAATCCCTAGTTAGATCGCACATGGAGTACTGTGTCCAGTTTTGGGCACCGGTGCTCAGGAAGGATATAATGGAACTAGAGAGAGTACAAAGGAGGGCAACAAAATTAATAAAGGGGATGGGAGAACTACAATACCCAGATAGATTAGCGAAATTAGGATTATTTAGTCTAGAAAAAAGACGACTGAGGGGCGATCTAATAACCATGTATAAGTATATAAGGGGACAATACAAATATCTCGCTGAGGATCTGTTTATACCAAGGAAGGTGACGGGCACAAGGGGGCATTCTTTGCGTCTGGAGGAGAGAAGGTTTTTCCACCAACATAGAAGAGGATTCTTTACTGTTAGGGCAGTGAGAATCTGGAATTGCTTGCCTGAGGAGGTGGTGATGGCGAACTCAGTCGAGGGGTTCAAGAGAGGCCTGGATGTCTTCCTGGAGCAGAACAATATTGTATCATACAATTATTAGGTTCTGTAGAAGGACGTAGATCTGGGGATTTATTATGATGGAATATAGGCTGAACTGGATGGACAAATGTCTTTTTTCAGCCTTACTAACTATGTTACTATGTTACTATGTTACTATGAATAAGGCTTACAAAGAAAAGAACACAGTACCTACGTTCAAATATGGTGAAGGTTCAAAGATATTTTGGGGTTGTTTTGCTGCCTTTGGCACTGGTTGCTTTCACGGTGTGCTAGCCATCATAAAATCTGAAAATTATCAAAGGATTTTGAGTCGCAATGTATTGCCCAGTGTCAGAAAGCTGAGTTTGACTCGTAGGTTGTGAGTCTTCCAACAGGACAAAGACCCCAAACATACATTTAGGAAGTACCCAGAAATGGATGGAAACAAGTATGTAATTTTTGGAACAATTTCAAGGGTACCAACACTTTTGGCCATGACAGTATGGGGCTGTTGATTTTGGGTCAGAAGACCCACTGGCAGTCTAGATATCATGAACTGCATAAATCACACACCCTCAATCAATGTTCTATAAAACAAATATTCTAGCTCTGTCACTTTGCCTGAAGACCACATCTAGCTTCAGAGGATACTAGGTTGCTATTTACAAATCGATTATGCAAATTGCCTCTTCAGCGAGAAAAAGTAGTTGAACACTAAGGCCACCTATTAGAATTAGCAATCCTAAAAGTTAATATCGACCCTTTAACGAGTGTTGCCTCGTGACTTAGGACAAATCTCAAATCAGATATCTTGCTTCGCTCTTAGGAAGGGCAACAACCTGAAACATGTGTCTGCAAATAGATATTCTGGTTTGGCTTATATCCTAAGTCATATGGCAAGGCTCATTAAAGGGTTGACATTAACTTTTAGGATTGCTGCTTCCAATAGGTGGCTCAAAAGTTCAAGTCCTCTTCAACTCTGAAGTGGCATCTTACATTGTCTATTAGTGACAGTAACTTTATGACTGGTTGGTGTCCATCTCTTAGCTCTTACTCTCTTTGTCTTGCCTGTTCTAGCTTGTCTGCTCTTCTTGTGATTGCTTTTGGAATGCTTCCTGACTACTCTACTCCTGTATCAGCAATATTATGGCCACCAATTTGTGTCCATTCTGAGGACCAAAACTTATCAATCTTCTTGCAGCCAAGTCTATACCTCACTGCATGGGTTAGAGATGAAGACCAGCAGATTTTTCATACTCCTCACCACCGTGCAGCCAATGCCAAAAGGTTAATGGTTTAGAGAAAACACATCTCCGATATACAGTGGGGCAAAAAAGTATTTAGTCAGTCAGCAATAGTGCAAGTTCCACCACTTAAAAAGATGAGAGGCGTCTGTAATTTACATCATAGGTAGACCTCAACTATCGGAGACAAACTGAGAAAAAAAAATCCAGAAAATCACATTGTCTGTTTTTTTAACATTTTATTTGCATATTATGGTGGAAAATAAGTATTTGGTCAGAAACAAAATTTCATCTTAATACTTTGTAATATATCCTTTGTTGGCAATGACAGAGGTCAAACGTTTTCTGTAAGTCTTCACAAGGTTGCCACACACTGTTGTTGGTATGTTGGCCCATTCCTCCATGCAGATCTCCTCTAGAGCAGTGATGTTTTTGGCTTTTCGCTTGGCAACACAGACTTTCAACTCCCTCCAAAGGTTTTCTATAGGGTTGAGATCTGGAGACTGGCTAGGCCACTCCAGGACCTTGAAATGCTTCTTACGAAGCCACTCCTTCGTTGCCCTGGCGGTGTGCTTTGGATCATTGTCATGTTGAAAGACCCATCCACGTTTCATCTTCAATGCCCTTGCTGATGGAAGGAGGTTTGCACTCAAAATCTCACGATACATGGCCCCATTCATTCTTTCATGTACCCGGATCAGTCGTCCTGGCCCCTTTGCAGAGAAACAGCCCCAAAGCATGATGTTTCCACCACCATGCTTTACAGTAGGTATGGTGTTTGATGGATGCAACTCAGTATTCTTTTTCCTCCAAACACGACAAGTTGTGTTTCTACCAAACAGTTCCAGTTTGGTTTCATCAGACCATAGGACATTCTCCCAAAACTCCTCTGGATCATCCAAATGCTCTCTAGCAAACTTCAGACGGGCCCGGACATGTACTGGCTTAAGCAGTGGGACACGTCTGGCACTGCAGGATCTGAGTCCATGGTGGCGTAGTGTGTTACTTATGGTAGGCCTTGTTACATTGGTCCCAGCTCTCTGCAGTTCATTCACTAGGTCCCCCCACGTGGTTCTGGGATTTTTGCTCACCGTTCTTGTGATCATTCTGACCCCACGGGGTGGGATTTTGCGTGGAGCCCCAGATCGATGGAGATTATCAGTGGTCTTGTATGTCTTCCATTTTCTAATTATTGCTCCCACTGTTGATTTCTTCACTCCAAGCTGGTTGGCTATTGCAGATTCAATCTTCCCAGCCTGGTGCAGGGCTACAATTTTGTTTCTGGTGTCCTTTGACAGCTCTTTGGTCTTCACCATAGTGGAGTTTGGAGTCAGACTGTTTGAGGGTGTGCACAGGTGTCTTTTTATACTGATAACAAGTTTAAACAGGTGCCATTACTACAGGTAATGAGTGGAGGAAAGAGGAGACTCTTAAAGAAGAAGTTACAGGTCTGTGAGAGCCAGAAATCTTGATTGTTTGTTTCTGACCAAATACTTATTTTCCACCATAATATGCAAAAAAAATGATAAAAAAACAGACAATGTGATTTCCTGGATTTTTTTTTCTCAGTTTGTCTCCCATAGTTGAGGTCTACCTATGATGTAAATTACAGACACCTCTCATCTTTTTAAGTGGTGGAACTTGCACTATTGCTGACTGACTAAATACTTTTTTGCCCCACTGTATCCCCATAACATTCCTTTCTGTTCAGAATAATGGATTTTACTTTATTATAATATTCATTTGGTGACATGACATAGATGTAGCTATTTGCAAACTGGAGACCACAGAAAACAAAGCCCTTGATAGGTCTAACAAAGTTTCCTTTCTAAAGACACTTTAGAACATTTCCACACATATATAGAAACCATTATATCTCAGTAGTTATAGTTATACAAATATTTAGAATTGAGAGTCCTCAGTGGTTGATACCTTTTAATGGCTAACTGAAAAGATGGTAACAAATTGCAAGCTTTCGAGAATACTCAGGTCTCTTCATCAGGCAAAGACATAGTTATGTAATTATTTCATTCTCTTACCTTCTCAAGCTTAGAGAGAGCTAAAGAATAACAGTCCTTTGCCCTAAACTGCATAAATCTCATATTTGCTGGATGTGTTAGCTCTGTGATGATGCTGAGACTTGAAAATAACCTAAGCAAAAGAAAAACATTTACATTTTTAAAAACATATTAAATAGCTACTATTTCTCAGACGTAAAGTGAAGGCATATACAAGGAGTTCTTTTAGCTCCCTATATGAAAATTATCTCGCTTTCCTGCCTTGGAAATGTTTAATGCCACCATTTTTTTTAAAAAAACAACGCTTCATACGACTCTTCGAAATTGCAGTTTGACAGACAACAAGCCAATAGTCTAGATTGATTTATCCAATGACTACTATTGTGGCCTATCTAGTAGGGTTTGTAATCTACTTTATGAATCACAATAATGAAAAGCAACACATCATGTGAATACTACATTTTTGCCTCTTCCTTCATGACTGTTAAAGGATTGCTCCATCTTCTGTTCCCTTTTCTTCTTGACTTCATGATAGCTGAGTAGGTGGGCCTTCTGTTTGAGTGACAGTTCAGTGAAGAAGCATTGTCACATGATTGGCCAGAACTTATATCGTTGTGATATAAGGTAGCCTTGCCTCAGCACCATCAGAAGCATTGTGATCATGACAAACGGCAATGGTAAACCTGGTTCCCCTGATCCTTCTTGCAGCTGCTCTGTGAGCACTTATATTAAGCAACTTGTGAGTTACTGAGCATGCCGAGAGCCATTCTATAACTATCTATGTGGCTGGAGAGTGGTAAAAGAGCAAAGTAGGAAAAACTTGGCTACATCTCTCAGATTCACAGCAGTGGCTGGTCCTCTTGACATCAATCCTTGAGCAATAGTTACATTAAAAAGGCCAGATATCTGCAGAACCAGAAGCAATTTAGAAAGGTGCTTGTTTTTTTATAATTGTTAAGGGAATCTGTCAGCAGGTTTTTGCTATGTAATCTGAAGACAGCAGAAGATAGAAGCTGAAACACAGAGTTTAGGGATGTGTCACTTGTCAAAGTTCGTGCTGTGGTTTTCTAACTGTGAAGGATTTGTCACTATGAGATTAACATCCCTAGACTACATCAGCCTATAAACGCCCCTTCCCCCTGTGATAAGGATCTCACTGTCTATAGATATTGTACTTAGATAGTTGTGGTGTGGTTGGGGTTAGCTTTCTCAGCTCTGCTTCATTAGCTAAAAGCTATGGTTGTGTCAGAACCACTGCACCCAGTAAGCTAAGTGATACATTGATGGATAAAGCTTCTTTTTGCCTATGTTACATTGATCTCAGTTGAGGTAGCAAAAAATTCCCTTTAACAAGAACCATTTAAAGGACTCTCTTGCATTTATTTGTATTGCTCATTTGCTTCCTAAATGCAAGAAAAGCAACTTTATAAATAATGTTCATTGCTGCTGCACAGACTGTTCAGCTCCCTCAAAACTGGATGGTACTGCTGCTCCTTACATAGCTGGAAACATTGGCTGGGTTATATTACTGCTGCACTCCCCTTTGCAGTGTTACCAAGAGCGAGAGAGTTGGGGAGGGGGTTGTACGCTGTAGATCAAAGTTTGTAAACAGAGAGTAAAGAATCCCTGTATTTGGGGAAGGCAAATCACACAAGTTGTACTTAGGTCTTTAATGAATACTACTGGTGTCAGTCAGTTTTAGATGGAGGTCTTATGGAGCTTCTATATAGAAAACCAGGGTCACATCTCCATTAGTGAATGTCTATCATGCACGTGTGGCAGTAATGCACTGTCGATTAATACTTCACTTCCTCAGTCATGTTTTTACTAAAACTCAGATGTGCAAACAGCTTTTCAGGTCTCAATTTGAAGTGCTGTCAGATTTGCAGGGTCATACTTGTCATGCAGCTGCAGTGCAGTACAGTGCAACCTTCACCAGGGGGAGTTTTATAGGGACGCGAGAATGCACACACTGAGCAGCTGAACAGATGCCACCTAGTGGCAAGAGAGTAGTAAGAAAAGCCGAGTCAGGGCATAAGATAACACGTCAGTACATAAAGGATTTAAACAGAAAGGATAGTCAGGACATAGCAAGAGATCAGTAAACCATGGCAAGCAAAATACGGTACAATAGGGACAAATCAAGACAGAGTCAATAGCCAAGCCAGGAGGTCAGAATCAGAGAATCAAGCAGAACAGACAAATGCAGGGAAAGGGCAGA
The DNA here is from genome assembly GCF_032444005.1 of Ranitomeya imitator. Classification (NCBI taxonomy): domain Eukaryota; kingdom Metazoa; phylum Chordata; class Amphibia; order Anura; family Dendrobatidae; genus Ranitomeya; species Ranitomeya imitator. The sequence goes on from NC_091289.1 coordinate 115,901,423, forward strand.
CAGAGGTGGATAACAGACACAGGACAAGTCAGGGTTCACAGCAGGACAAACCAAGGGTTTCCAGAGTCAGGTTCACAAGGCGAAGACAGAACTATAACTGACACTGCCAGTAAGGTTCATGGGAGCTAAATAGCAAACCTGAACCCAGAATGAGGCAGAGCAAAGTTAACCCTTGACATGATCCGTCTAAAAAAGGGCAGACACTAATAAACCCTGGAACGGATCATGACATACTACTCACAGACTTCCTTTTAGGTCAAGTTTTGTGATAAAGACATTAAAAATAGACTATTCACGGACAGCATCCGAGAGTTACAGGGCAAAAGACAACTATTTACCAGGAGGAGCATAAAGAGCTGTAAAATATTGGCTAAAAACAAAATTTTAGCGAGGACCTTTCACCAATTTTTCATTTCGAACTGGACACACAACTTAGAAGAGGCTATAATGCTATTTTTTTTTTTCGTCAATCCATTATGGAGATGTTATTCATCAAAGTATTTGACACCTAATGAGTTAACTTTTATTTAGTCCAAGTGAGTAGCATCAGAGTTTTTTTTATTGCAGACTAGTTCGTCTTCTCCCTGTATAACATTATACTAGTCAATGTTATGACTTCAGTGAGAATGTCACAAATCTCTATTTAAATGTCTTTAAAACATGTTGCCTGTTTCCCAAAGTTTTGTGCCCTGAATTTACAGTTCCAATAAATATATAAAGCTGCAATAAATCTCTTTTGCAATTAAACACTGACTTTTGCTTATTCTATTTCACATCTGCTGACAATCCCTTCTGGGATATATTTGCTTTCTGCTCAAATATAAGGGACTCTGTGAAAGCCTTGATTTTTGTAAATCAATTAAGATTTCACAAAATATTTGATATCATGACTGTTGCCCATTTTTCTCAGGATTATCCCTTTGAGGCTAATGTACCCTTTGAGGCTAATGTACCTTAAGTCTAACACTTCTTGCTTCTAGGAAATCCAAATTTTCATACATCGGATATTACTAGTGAATGACTCCATGACCAAGCTCAATTAATTCTTGCACAATCTGAAGCTTCATAAACTGTTTGAGATTATGTCCCCTACCGGTCCCTGTGTAATAGTACTAAAAATTGACGACTGTATTACTGGTCACTTCAAATTCCTTAGAGCAAGAAAAATCTTCTAGGTAAGGCTAGACATTTCTGACTTAACAAATTGTGTTTGTTTTTAATGTCTGTGTTTCTATAGTTTATTGCTTTTTTCTGTATAATTGTAGAGATTCAGGTTCTTTTAAGATTATTTTTTAGGAAACCACATCACAACCTATCAACTTTATATGTTCATTTACATAACACACATTTAAAAACAAATTAAAAATATTCAGACATGAATAAGGCATTAAATAGTTTGTCCCGTGAAAACAAGTTATCACCTATCTACAGGACAAGTTGCAGCAATGTTTTTGTTGCGTGACTTTCCAAAGACTTGTTGTCATGCTGCACATATGGTCTTGGAACTCTAGTCTTAGTCATTTTAATTGTCATGTGTTAGACATACAGGTCCTTCTCAAAAAATTAGCATATAGTGTTAAATTTCATTATTTACCATAATGTAATGATTACAATTAAACTTTCATATATTATAGATTCATTATCCACCAACTGAAATTTGTCAGGTCTTTTATTGTTTTAATACTGATGATTTTGGCATACAACTCCTGATAACCCAAAAAACCTGTCTCAATAAATTAGCATATTTCACCCATCCAATCAAATAAAAGTGTTTTTTAATAACAAACAAAAAAACCATCAAATAATAATGTTCAGTTATGCACTCAATACTTGGTCGGGAATCCTTTGGCAGAAATGACTGCTTCAATGCGGCGTGGCATGGAGGCAATCAGCCTGTGACACTGCTGAGATGTTATGGAGGCCCAGGATGCTTCAATAGTGGCCTTAAGCTCATCCAGAGTGTTGGGTCTTGCGTCTCTCAACTTTCTCTTCACAATATCCCACAGATTCTCTATGGGGTTCAGGTCAGGAGAGTTGGCAGGCCAATTGAGCACAGCAATACCATGGTCAGTAAACCATTTACCAGTGGTTTTGGCACTGTGAGCAGGTGCCAGGTCGTGCTGAAAAATGAAATCTTCATCTCCATAAAGCATTTCAGCCGATGGAAGCATGAAGTGCTCCAAAATCTCCTGATAGCTAGCTGCATTGACCCTGCCCTTGATGAAACACAGTGGACCAACACCAGCAGCTGACATGGCACCCCACACCATCACTGACTGTGGGTACTTGACACTGGACTTCAGGCATTTTGGCATTTCCTTCTCCCCAGTCTTCCTCCAGACTCTGGCACCTTGATTTCCGAATGACATGCAAAATTTGCTTTCATCAGAAAAAAGTACTTGGGACCACTTAGCAACAGTCCAGTGCTGCTTCTCTGTAGCTCAAAAGTGGCTTTACCTGGGGAATGCGGCACCTGTAGCCCATTTCCTGCACACGCCTGTGCACGGTGGCTCTGGATGTTTCCACACCAGATTCAGTCCACTGCTTCCTCAGGTTCCCCAAGGTCTGGAATCGGTCCTTCTCCACAATCTTCCTCAGGGTCCGGTCTCCTCTTCTCGTTGTACAGCGTTTTCTGCCACATTGTTTCCTTCCAACAGACTTACCATTGAGGTGCCTTGATACAGCACTCTGGGAACAGCCTATTTGTTGAGAAATTTCTTTCTGGGTCTTACCCTCTTGCTTGAGGGTGTCAATGATGGCCTTTTTGACATCTGTCAGGTCGCTAGTCTTACCCATGATGGGGGTTTTGAGTAATGAACCAGGCAGGGAGTTTATAAAAGCCTCTGGTATCTTTTGCATGTGTTTAGAGTTAATTAGTTGATTCAGAAGATTAGGGTAATAGGTCGTTTAGAGAACCTTTTCTTGATATGCTAATTTATTGAGACAGGTTTTTTGGGTTATCAGGAGTTGTATGCCAAAATCATCAGTATTAAAACAATAAAAGACCTGACAAATTTCAGTTGGTGGATAATGAATCTATAATATATGAAAGTTTAATTGTAATCATTACATTATGGTAAATAATGAAATTTAACACTATATGCTAATTTTTTGAGAAGGACCTGTATAAGGCTGGGTGCACACGGTCAGTAATTGGCAGCTCTTTGGATGCAGCACATGTCCGCTCTGTCCAAAGCACTGTCGGTTTTGAACGCAGTTGATTCCACATGTGTTCATTGAACAGTGCAGAATAATCATGTCCAATACATTGTATAGGTGAAATCTATCTTTCTGTGGTCTGGAAAGAGGCGCCGCATGTCTGTCTCCACGGGTGATCCGCGTGCGTCGGTGCATGCATAGTAGACATGAGAATTGTTGACATCCCATCTACTATGCTGTATCATCTGGACGCTGCAGATTTATGCAGCGTACAACCTGCAGCTTTTACTGACTGTTGCAATGTACCCTTATTTAGATGTTTCATTTCAATCTTTAACTATGAATTAAACTTTTGTCGCTAATGGATATGGATTTTTTATGTTACTGTCATCTTATTCAAGTCTTTTCTGTGTGCACTTGGAATGTTTAGCGACCTCCTCATGAACAGTAGTGTGTCAGTGGTTGTTCGCTAGTATTTTCCACCTGTATTACCTCCGCCTTATATCACTGGATCCTGTCTGCATCCTGCATTATATTAGTATTGCTAAGTACTCCCTTTTTTCCGAGATGCTTTTTCTAGTAACACATATCACTGGACATCCTCAGAATAAATTGGATGCCTCAGTACAGCATACAATTTTTACAGATGCACTACAATTCTGTAGCATAGGAAACTGTAAATAGTCCTTTAAGTAAGCCGCTAAGTAAAAATACAGATTGCATACGGACAGCACATGGATGACAAATATTGGTCCAACTTTTCTGGTTGCAACTTTTTTAGACCTCTGAGTGACCCCAGCCTTACACTTTTGTCCTGTATATTTTAATCCACTTTACATTGCCTATGACAATATATAAAAATAATAATAATGATAATAATAATAATAGTAATAATAATATTAATAATAATAATAATATATACCATATTTTTGCATTATTGGACGCACTTTTTTCCCCCCAAATTTGGGGGGAAAATGGGGATGCAATCTTGTAATGCAGATATACCTTACCGACCATGGTGGAGTAGGGTCCCACGGTCACTGCTGGAGGAGGCAAGAGTGGAGCGTTGCTGCAGAATGCAGGCTGGGATGAGGAGGTATTCAGATGTGTGCTGCTGCGGTTGTTCAGTGGTGCGGGGGCTCTGCTGACATTTTGTGAAAGCCCAGAGCCCCCGCACTTACATGGTTTCCTATTCGGTGAACTCCAGGAAAATGGCTGCCGGGATGGAGATCTTGGCACCAAGATCTCGGTAGATTTTTTTTTCCCTTGAAAAAGACGCCAGTATGGACTTGAAACTAGTTGTGAATGAAAAGCTTTTGCCTCATCATCCTTTCAGAAGACTTGATTCACTCCAGCAGCGCATCCCACCCACGTCTTTATCCAACTGGATCCAATATCTCCTGGAGGATTTATCCACCTGGCACAGAGTAGAAGCTATTTTTCTTCATGTCTTCATAAGTGAGTATAACAAGCAATCTCCTACTCTCCCTCCATAGGGTATCACTCTATTGTGCGCTTTTTTTCTCACTTCTAGATTCACACATCAAACCCAAAATAATATCCTGCTCGTCAACACTCCATAGCAAGCGCAAAGAGCTGGACAAAGTGTCAGAATTGGCTGTGGTCTACTATTTTTAGGCTGAAAAGAGCAAAAAATCTTTGGCCTCTTCCCAGCCTGAGAATACCAGCACCCAGCAGTCTGCTTTAGCTTGGCAGGTTATCACAAAAGGAGGATCAAACTCCTTTTTTTTTAAATTATTTACTTTTTTTTCCTGTTTTTGATAACCAAGATACAGCTGACAACGGAGAGCTGCAGCCCACAGGTGTAAGTGTTACCTTGTTAGGCGCTGGGATTCTCCTACTGCATGAGGTGGATCCCAAGCCTTGTCTCCCTCTGTGGTCTCCTTTTCTTCTTCAACCGCAGTGGAGCCTGCTCAGCAGAGATGTCAGGCTCAGCGTTTTGCTCAGACTCATGCTGTTCATCTAGTTACTGCTGGCTCTCCAGTTACAGCTATAGTAAATAGCAATAGGCGGCAGCAAACAGACGTTCTTTTGGTCTAAGTCTAGAAATCACTTCACTGGGCATGCTCGTGAGGTGATCCCTCATTAGTGGTCGGCCATCAGCTTCTCAGGTCCTGTGCTGGCTTCAGATTGGCCCCTGAGCAAGGTCCTGTCTGATTGGCACAATCTATAATAGGATCTTTGACAAGCCCGTTGATGCACTAAGATCATTTATGTTACATGCATGTGTGGAACATTACGGTAGCGCGGACTTGTTTGCGTGTGCTCAGAGCAGACGTATAGCCTTTAGAATTACGGCTTCTCCAGAGAGTAGTTCGTGTGTGTGCTCAGGGCGAGCATATAGCCTTTAGAATTCCGGAACCTCTGGAGAGGAGTTCGTGTGAGTGCACATGCTGTGACCATGTCCACTACCTGTTCTCTTGCCCCTGTGAGGGTAGCACTTACCTGTGAAGTAACGAGTATTTCACATAGCGCCATTTCCACTAGTGTGGCATCTAGCTGTGCCATACTTTTTCTATCTCTCTGTGAGTTTAACAGAGCTGGATAATTACTTTCTATTCACAAGGGGTGACATTTAACCCTGTGTGCTTTCTAGATCGCTTACCACACACTTCCGCCATTGTTCACTAGCTGCGGTTTTACATCTCCACACGGTGGACCCCGGGTTGCGATCGCACTTTATCCTTATCTATATTTAGTGCAATCCGCCAATCTAAACAGTATCTAAGCGCCAGAGTCTGACTAGCAAAGGTGGACGAGCAGCGTTTGCAGCTGTACATTCAGCAGCTGGAGAGCAGGTTGTGCTCTCTTGAGTGCGCGACCTCAGCTGCGGATGTTACCATGGTAGCGGCTCATGCAGCCTCTGAAACTGCATCTCGTGTGTCCGCAGCCACCTCTGTTCTGTCACGCACGCGCCCAGACTGGTAGGCACGGGCATGTGGGGGTGTGGCCCCACTGGACCACAGACCAAACTTCCCTGGAAGGAGCATAACTAAGTAGCTTCCTAGGTGTTCGCTGGAGCCTCTGATGGTGAGGTTAGACTTGTGCAATAGGAAGCTACCAGGTGCCACTCCAGGGTGATGTCTGGCTGTGGCTGCTGATCCCACTAAGGAACAGAACATAGACAGAAAAGCGGGCATGGCTGGCACTCTGGCTGACAGGCGGGCACGGCTGGACACAGGCAGGCAGACGGGTACAACAGAGACACTGGCGGGCAGGCGGACACAGTTGGCTCTCTGGTAGGCAGGCAGGTACGGCTGGAACATGGGAAGAACCGGTAGGGACCGGTCTGCAGGCAGGTATGTGAAACAGGTAGGAACCTGTTCAGACAGGAGGACTAAGTAACAAGAAGAGAAAGACCGCAAGAGCGGATGCAGAGCGAAAGCACAAGAGCTAGAACCAAGAACAGAAACACAGGAGGCGGAGTCAAGAGCAGGAGGCGGAGCCAGTGCAGAAATGCAGGGGGCAGAGCCAAGTGCAGAAACGCAGGAGGCGGGGCCAAGAGCTGGAGGCAGAGCCAAGTGCAGAGATGCAGGAGGCGGAGCCAAGAGCTGGAGGCGGAGCCAAGTGCAGAAATGCAGGAGGCAGAGCCAAGAGCGGAGCCAGGTAGAACCGCAAAGAGCGGAGCCAGGTAGAACCGCAAAGAGCGGAGCCAAGTAGAACCGCAAAGAGCGGAGCCAGGTAGAACCGCAAAGAGCGGAGCCGGGTAGAACCGCAAAGAGCGGAGCCGCAGAGCGAAGCTACAGAGTGCAGAGCAAAGCCACAGAGTGCAGAGCAAAGTTACTGAGAGCAGAGCTAGAGCTAAGCCACAGAGTGCAGAGCTGAGTGCAGAGCAAGACACAGCGTGCAGAGCTGAGAGCAAAGCCACAGAGTGCAGAGCAACGAGCAAAGCAAGGTCGCAGAGAACGCAGCCGAAAGCGGAGCAAAGCAAGACACAGAGAATGCACAGCAGAAAAGGCAAACCAAGACAGAGATATAATCAGACACTGGAATAGGACTAGACTAAGACAGAGTCAGGAACGAGACAAGACACAGAGACATGGACACAAGCCAGGGTACGATGCCCCTCTGGGTGGAAGACATAGGCCAGGGTACGAAGCCCCGCTGGGTGGGGTACAAAGCCCCGCTGGGTGGCTACACAAAAACATAGGCCAGGGTACTAAGCCCCACTTGGTGGCTACACAGGACACAGACCAGGGTACAACGCCCCCTGGGTGGCAGACAAGAGAGGGTAACCAAGACAGGGCCTGGCACCTCAGCAGCTAAGAACTGACTGAGGGAGTAAGTTGCACAGGCCCCCACCAATGGGTGGGGATGTCTTAAATATAGGAAGCCTCATGGCGATTGGCCAGGGACACCTTAGCAAGGTGCACACAGTCTCTATAAGAAACAGGAGTTGCTGGTGCCGCCCCCCTATGCACACAGACAGAGCATGCACAGAGCAGACAGCAGACATGAGGCACACAGCATGGAGCTAGCAGCAGAGAGAAGTCACCAAAAGGCCCAGAGAAGTAAGTTTGTGAGTGTGTAAGTTTGTAAGTGAGTTTGAGTGTAATGCAGGCGGGGGATGGGAGGCCATGCAGTGATGTCAGCAGGGTTGTTACATGTTCCTTCCCTCTCTCATCTCCCTCAGCCTGATAAGTTCACGGGTGACAGTAAAACCTGTAGAGGATTTGTGAACCAATGTGCTATACATTTGGATCTACTGGCATCACATTTCCAATCCAAACTGGTTAAGGTCGGATTCGCGATCTCCCTGTTATTGGACAGAGTGCTGGAGTGGGCAACACTGCTGTGGGAGCACAATGATCCGGTGGTGCAGAGTGTCTCATGTTTCTTGAGCACACTGAAGCAGGTCTTTTTAGGGCCTCATGTCACTCACGATACCGCGCCCCAACTTCTAGCTTTAACCCAGGGCTCCTTCATGCTCAGTCATTACGCCATCCGCTTCTCGATTCTAACCTCCGAGTTGGAGTGGCCAGATAAAGTTCTTATCCCTGTTTTCTGGAAGGGACTGGATGATCATGTAACGGATGCTCTGGCCATTAGGGAAATTCATGCCACACTGGAGGTGTTTATTTCTGTTTCCACTCGCATCAACCTTCATCATTCTGAGCGAGGTTTGGAGCGAGCCCAGTGTCAGCATAGGTTTTGTCTGACTCTTAACTTCAACAGGCCTCTAGAATCCCAAGTCCAGGTTCTGGAGCTGTGGGATGCCATGGAGATTTCTCAAGCGGTATCTAAGTTTCATCCTGCTCAAGCAACTCTGATCTGCCATATCTGTAGGCAGTCTGGTAATTTTGCCAACAAGTGTCACTAGCGGCAGGGAAGCGACTGTGTCTATTTGCCATAGGAGGAAGCTCACTAGACATGGCAGCGTTTTTTTAAACGATCTCTTGCCCTGCAGAGGCTTGTGTGGATTCCGGGGCAGAGGGTAATTTTATGTCCTCTTCCTTCGCCCTACTGCACCCAATACCCCTGGTCATGCTCTCCAGTCCCATTACAGTAAAAGTGGTTAATGATTCTACCTTACCCACTCACATCACCCATCAAACCATTACCCTTTCCCTCAAGGTTTCTCCAGAACATCGGGAATTAATCTTCTTTCTTGTCATCCACGAGGGTATTGATGAAGTGTTGCTGGGTATTCCCTGGTAGCGCCAACATTCACCTCATATCGATTGGGCCACAGGGTGTATACAAGGATGGAATAGGGCATACCAGGGACAGTATCTAAAGGCCCAAGTTTTGGACGGGTCTTCCGAGGTTCCCGCAGATCTAACCTCGCTGCCCAAGCATTACGCCCAGGCAGTATGTGGATGTTTTTTTTCTAAAAAGGCCATGGAGACACTTCCTCCCCATCATCCCTATGATTGCCCAATAGACCTCATCCCAGGACAGAGCCACCTCATGGGCGTGTTTACCCTTGTCGCTCCCGGAGACTGAGACAATGTCGGAGTACATTAGGGAGAATCTGGTGTGGGGTTTTATTAGGAAATTGGTGTCTCCTGCAGGAGCTGGGTTCTTCTATGTTCAAAAGAGGAACAGGGAGTTTTGTCCTTGCATAGATTATGGAGGCCTGAACGCCATCACCATCAAGAATATGTATCCTCTGCCACTCATCTCCGAGCTGTTTGACAGACTGCGGGATGTGAGGATATTTACTAAGTTAGATCTGTGAGGTGCCCATAATCTAATACACATTTGTGAGGGTGATGAATGGAAGACGGTGTTTAACACCCAGGACAGTCATTACAGATACTTGGTAATGCCATTTGACCTCTGTAATGCCCTGGACGTCTTCCAGGACTTCGGGAGATGTTATCCACTTTGGTAGTTGTCTATTTGGATGACATCCTTATTTTCTCTTTCCCGATCTGAATGCTCATCATAGAGATGTTGCCAGAGTCTTTGAACTCCTGTGTGCCAACTCTCTCTACGCCAAACTTGAGAAGTTTGTCTTTGAGCAGGAGTCCCTACCATTCCTTGGCTACATCATCTCAGCCAAGGGTTTGGCTATGGATCCTGCTAAGGTGAAATTGGTGTTGAACTGCAGGAGCCACATTCCCTTAAAGCGGTGCAGCGCTTTATGGGATTTATTAACTACTACTGCCAGTTCATTCCCCACTTCTCTACTCTGGCGGCTCCCCTGGAAGTTCTCACCAAGAAGGGAGCTAACCCTATGCTAAGATCTAAGGAGGTCTCTGAGGCCTTCCTCTAATGTTAGGTTTCTGTTACTCTTTCTTATGTTAACGGGTCGGTTTTGACCCGTGTCTTAAATCACCCCTAGGATACCCTAAAAACTGTTATTTATGATCCAATTTGTTTCTTACCTCTTAGTTACCTTGTTACGGTTTCTCATCCATGGAAGGATTGATTTTAATATTTTTGTTGTGGCCCCCTGGGCCTTTCATTTGAGAGCATACCCTTGATTTTCAATATAAAAATATTGTCAAATGAACCTCAAGAGAATAATATAAACTTAAAAAAGTTTGTTATATTACCTGACTATTACTGAAGGGTTTTAGAACACATTTCTTAAATGTAAAAAAAATATACATATATATATTTTATATTATTAACTCTAGTAACATCTATGGTGTTACGGGTCAATTTTGACCCATATCTAACTACTTTATGAAAAAGGCAAAAAACAGATTTTTTTTTATAGAACTTTAATACAAATAAAAGATGAAAATATATTAACATTAATAGCAATAATAATAAAAAGTAGCTTTTCTAGGTCAAACAAACAAACAATCAATCAAGCAAATCAAATCAACAGAAATCAAGTACTAGTTTTTAGATGCATTAGTATTTAGGTGCATGTGTGGCAAAAAGTGACACTTTTTGTGTGTTCTTTGCAGAGGTATTTTTTGCAGGTGAAGCACGATGTGTTTGTCCTTCTGTCCTTATTGCTAGGGCAGACCTGACACCTCTTTCTTTTAGAATCAGGTGGTATCACTGGGGTTGTGGCTGTTGTGGTCGATGTTGAAGCAGGCCTGGTTGAGGAGGATGCTGGTGATTATGCTCTTTGTGTTGCTGTGGGTGTGGACGAAGCACTTGTTGAGCTCTGGAGTTGTCGGACCAAGGCTCCAGCGGCTGGGTCTCGGGGCACTCGTTCCCTTTGGTCAATGTGCGCCTTGACAAGGGATCTTCCTAGTTCCTCAAGAAACATCCTCCGCTTGTTTTTTAACTTTGAATTCCATCCTTGGTGAATGTGGGTCCACAACACAAATTAATTGCATGCTGACACATCAAGGATGTTGTAAAATACAACCTTTGGCCATCTCCTAGTCATTCGCTGGCAAGTGTAGGTGGCAGTCAGCTTGTCCAGGTTGTCCACTCCTCCTTTGTTTTTGTTATAGTCCAGGATGATTCTGAGCTTTTTGTCACTTCCAGATGACACAGCTGAAGTGTGGACATCAGTACCACATTCCGTCGTTTTTTGGGGCAGTATGAAACAGCAGTGGTGGTGTCTGTAAAAACAAACTTTGAGGAAAGTAGAGCCCTGTCCTTTATCTGCAACAATTCAGCGGTCAGCTCAGGTTTGTTTTTTTTTCACTGTGCCCACCATGGTGATTTTCCTCCTGAGAAGTTCTTGTCCAAGGTCATAGCTGGTAAAAAAATTGTCACAAGTAATGTTGTGACCTAACAGTCCAGTAGTCATATCGAGGACTACACGTTTTCCTTGTTTTTGTCAGGGATGCCGCTTGCAAACTTGCCTGTGTAAATCTGTAGATTCCATGCATAGCTAGTTTTTGCATCACAGGCTGCCCAGATTTTTATGCCGTATTTGTCTGGCTTACTTGGCATGTATTGCTGGAAGGAGCATTTTCTGCGGAAAGGGAGAAAACTTTCGTCTACTGTCACCTCTGGCCCTGGGTTGAACATCAGTGGAAGGAGCTGCACCCATTTCTCCCAAACATCCCTGATGGGAGCAAGTTTGTCAGATTTTGTTCTGGTGTCTCTTGTCAAATGTAAGGACTCTTGATATCATTTGAAACTTTTGAAGTGACATTGTTGCCCGGAAAATATTCCTGCCTGTCGATGCGTCCCAGAGACTATCAGTGGCCTCATTGCAGGATTTGTACACTCCAGCAAGAAGAACACCAATGTAGGCATCCACGACATCATCATGAAGGTCATTCCACATGTTGCCGTGGACTTTTTTTCCTTCAAGGTTTGTCATAGCAATAATGACTTATTTTATTGACAATGGCATAAACAGATCAAAACATGTCTTGATGTCACTTACTCTTGTCACAGCAAACCTTGTGATCCCAGGGGTGATTTTTATGACATTTGCAGCATCTGCCCTGCCATGTACATCTGGAGGTACTGAGCTCCAACTGATCTTGCCACTTTTGGATTTGAATCTTTCAGCGGGAGCAGCTTCAGCACCAGTGACCTCCTCATCAGACTGATCAGAACTGTCTGTGTCTTCCGGTTGATACTCCACATCATCTTCCTCCTCAGAAACCTGTTCATCTGTATCAGTTTGCTGCTGTGTGTCCCCTGATTCATTATCATCTAAGATATAATCCAGAATTTGGCTTACATCAAATCTTCTCCTTATTGTTGCATGTGTAAACTGGAGATGTATACTCTGCAAGGTACCAACTCTAAGCTGATTTGGCCATACATGCCTGGACATGTCCCTAATTCAAGTTGTTGGAAGTAGAGCTGGCTGTGGGCTGTTGGTTTATATTTTGTTTATGAGTTCAGTTTTGGGACTTACTATTGTTGTTTTTACTCTTATATTAGACGTGGGTCGAAATTGACCCCAACAACACAAATGTTATAATTTTAATAAGAGCATTTTACAATTTAGTAAAATAGTTTTATTTTTTTGTATTTTGTTCCTGAAAAAGTCAAAAAGTCTTGATGCAATAAACAAATGTATGTAGAATTTGTATGCATTTAAATCCTAAAATGGGTCGGTCACGACCCTAACACTAGAGGAAGGTTAAAATGTTATTTTGCTAGGGCTCCTGTGTTACACGCGGTCAGATGTGGATAAGCCCTTTATTCTGGAGGTGGATGCCTCTTCCGTTGGTGCGGGAGCTGTGTTATACCAGAAGGATGCTATTGGTTGGAAACAGCCCTGCTTCTTCTTCTCTAAGTCTTTGTCACTGGCAGAGAAGAATTATTCCATCGGGGACAGGGAGCTTCTGACCATTAAGTTGGCCTTCTCTGAATGGAGATATTTCCTGGAGGGAGCTCGGCAACCCTTCGAGGTGTTCACGGACCATAGGAATCTGCTCTATCTGCAGATGGCCCAATGGCTAAATTCTCACCAGGCCAGGTGGTCTCTATTTTCTTCTCCCGATTCAAGTTTACCATACACTTTCTCCCAGGGGAGAAGAATTTACAGGCTGACGCCTTGTCCCGTTCCGTCGTCTCTTCCGAAGAAGGGGAAGAACCAAGGTTATTCATTCCCTTGGAGAGTCTGCGAATGGTGGCTCCAGTTTTGCTAGAGTCAGTGCCTCCGGGCAAAACTCTTGTACCACTGAACCTGCGGCCGAATGTCCTCTCTTGAGCTTACACACCTAAGTTGGGTGGGCACTTCAGGACCAAAAGGACAACTGAGCTTCTGGTGAGGCCATATTGGTGGCCACTGATGGCACATGACAATAGGGACTACATTCAGGTCTTGTGCCAAGAACCGTTTTTTGTCGGCAGAGGCCCGCAAACTTGTTACATCCCCTGCCGGTGGCAGATAGGCCCTGGGAAATGGTCAGGATGGACTTCATTGTGGGCTTGCCCAAGTACAGTAACAATACTGTCATCTGGGTAGCTACCAATCATTTCTCCAAGATGGTACATCTTGTTCCTATTCCGTGTGTACTGTTGGCATGGGCTTTGGCCATGATTTTCGTGAAGCATGTTTTCTGTCTTCAAGGGATACCTGATAAAATAGTCAGTGACCAGGGTCCCCTGTTAGCTTCTCAGTTCTGGAGAAAGCTCTGTCCACTGCTCAATATTGAGCTTAATCTCTCCTCGGAATATCATCCCGAGACGAATGGATTGGTGGAGAGGGCCAATCAGACTCTGGTCACATATTTGCGGCACTTTGTCTCTGCCAGGCATGATGACTGGGCATCTGTGTTACCATGGGCAGAGTTTGCCCTTAATAATGCCGTCGCCGATTCTGCAGGGCAGACACCATTCCTCCTTAATTACGGTAAGCATCCGCGTGTTCCCATGCCCGTTTTGTTTTCCGACTCTAGGGTGGTAGACTGGGCTGTGGAGGCTCATGACATCTGGGACCACACACAGGATGCCATTCAGGCCTCTAAGGAGAGAATGAGGGTCTCTGCTGATGTGAATCGCCGCCTTGCTATGGTCTTCGAACCTGACGACTTGGTGTGGCTTTCAGCTCATAATATCAAGTTGCGCGTGGAGTCCACTAAGTTTACTCCCCGCTAAATAGGTCCTTTCAAGGTCCTTGAGCAGGTGAATCCTGTAGTATATCGCCTGTCCCTTCCACCTGAATATTACTCACATCTTTCACGTCTCCCTCTTGAAACCCGTTCACATGTCCCGGTTTCCTGAGTCTTCTTCTGGGACTTTGGGTACATCTTTGGATGAATTTGAGGTGAACACAATTGTTGGTTCCAAGGTGGTACATCACAAAAAATAGTTTTTAGTTGACTGGAAGGGTAATGGGCTGGAGGATAAGACCTGGGAGCCGGTTGAGCACTTTCATGCCCCCCAAGCTTATTGTGGCCTTTGAGCATAGTGAGGCTCGCCAGAGGGGCGCTAGGGGGGTAATGTTAGGTTCTGGGACTCTCCTACTGCACAAGGTGGATCCCAAACCTTGTCTCCCTTTGCGGTCTCCCATTCTTCTTCAACTGCAGTGGAGCCTGCTCAGCAGAGGTGTCGGTCTCAGCGTCTTGCGCAGACTCGTGCTGTTCATCTAGTTACTGCTGGCTCTCCAGTTACCGTTATAGTAACTAGCAATAGGCGGCAGTGAACAGAAGTTCCTGGGTCCAGAAATCACTCCACTGAGCATGCGTGTGCTAAGGGCAGGCATATAGCCTTTAGAATTCTGGCTTCTCCAGAGAGGATTTCGTGTGTGAGCTCAGGGCAGGCGTATAGCCTTTAGAAATCCGGCACCTCCAGAGATGAGTTTGTGTGAGTGCATATGCTGTGACCATGTTCACTACCTGTTCCCTTGCCCCTGTGAGGGTAGTGCTCATGTGTGAAGTAACAGGACATTTCACATAGCGCAATTTCCACTAGCGTGGCATCTAGCTGCACGATACTGTTTCTACCCCTCTGTGAATCTAACAGAGTTGGGTAATTACTTTCTATTCACACAGGGTGACATTTAACCCCGTGTGCTTTCTAGATCGCTTACCGCACTCCTCTGCCATTGTTCACTAGCTGTGATTTTACATCTCTGCATGGTGGTTGCAATCACATTTCATCTTTATTTAAATTTAGTGCGATCCGCCGACCCTAACAGTATCTTAGCGCCAGAGTCTGGCTATCAATGGCGGACGAGCAGCATTTACAGCGGTACATTCAGCAGCTGGAGAGAAGGTTGTCCACTCTTGAATGTGCGACCTCAGCTGTGGATGTTACCACAGTAGCAGCTCATACAGCCTCTGAAGATGCATCTGGTGTGTCCGCTGCCACCTCTGTTCCATCCCTCTCTCATCTCCCTCGGCCTGATAAGTTCACGGGTGATAGTAAAACCTCTACATCTCCGCATGGTGGACCCAGGGTTGTGATCACACTTCATCTTTATTTATATTTAGTGTGATCTGCCAACTCTAACATACCTGCACTTGTTATCAAGAATAGAAGAGACCCCTCGTCTTTTTTTTTCATTTATTTTTTCTACATAATGTGCCAGCCAATTACATCCATGCCAATAATTGACATGGCAATGATGGGGCCAGAGGTGCCCACACAGGAAACACTTGTTGATTGGCTGGGCTGCAGTCTTTCAACAAGCTTTGTTTAGAGCGCCAAACCTGAATAGAAACACCGACTTAAGGTAGGGACCCCAAGCTTTACTGTTCGGATTCTCCCATCTCTAATCAAAACATTAATTTAAGCAGTTATTCCATATTTTCTTCTTCACTTACTGCATTGCATGCCCTTTGACTTTAGGAAGATATTGAATCAGAAAAGTGTTTGAATTTTTAAGAAAGCATTTAGGTTCATGAACCACTGTGGTATTCATGCACAGAATCGATAGAATATAGCTACACAAGTTTTTGTGATAATTTATTTTTGTTTGTTCTGATGTTTAAAATGGCTGAAATGTATTTAATAAAAACACAATCAAAGTCTTATTTTACTTACAAAGGTTCTGTAATAGACAGAGCCGGAAAGGATCTTTACTTGCATTCTGCTTCAAAACCTTTTATTTTCACTCCCGGTGGATTCTCAGTTCAGTGCCTTTCATCTCTTTAAAACTTTACACTCTGAAATAATAAGGTGTAAAGAACCATCCTGGTGGGAGAATGGAGCTGAAATCATTCCGTCTGTTAGGAGATGGGGGACTAAGTGGATTTGATGTTTTTAAAACTTTTGTGACCTACGTTTCCCTGATCCTGACAGCTGTTTCACTGGCTTGTCTGGTGAAATTTTACAATACTCAGGATGAACAAAGTTTGTAACCTGAACTGTGAGGTCAGCTAGAAAGTCATAGTCTCTGGTGTCATGAAGGACATAAAGATGACCGGTCGAAGACGACTGAAACAAATCTGAAAATGAAATAATTTTCTATACAACCTCATACTGGTCAAAGTGAACACTGATGATAGAAAATAGACATTGTCAAGGTCTATGGACCATTAAAGGTTATACACAGTATGTATGATATTACCAATTTACCGTGAAGTGTAGCTTAATCAGACAGTTTACAAAATCTGTGCTGTAGCAAAAATGAGTCTCATATTGGATCTGTAAGTGCTTGCTGAAATGAACCATTCATTTTATGCTTTCATTTGACTCAACAGATGCCCGTGTACTTTATATCATCCAACTAAATGGCTGCACATCAGGATGTACATTAGGTTTGCATCTCTCTGAAGCATTTTAACATGGCTGGTTTTTCATGCCAGAAAATCAATGTTTTGAAGCTGTGTTTTACAGACGAAAAACATAAAGAGCAGTGTTTTATTTGGTGAATACGTACCAAAGCACAGTTATTTTAGCACAATGAAGCTGTATATGTATTGACATCTGTTACCCTTACGTCTGTTAAAAAAACAGCATATTATTCTTCTTGGAAAGTAAATGAGATTTCTGAAATGCACATATTGCTTTATTTTTTCCTTGCATATATGAAATTGCAAGAAAAATTATGAAAAAAAATCCACTCACGCCATTGTTCTTTGGCTTTTTGTTTTTATGGCATTTATTGCAAGGTAAAAAAGATTTGTGTGGTTATGGCAATCCCAAACTTGCAAAGTTTTTTTTTGTTTCTAATTTACATTTTTTTATTCTTCTGTGCACGATGCTGTAACAGGGTTTATTTTTTGCAAGATGACTATTGATCTCACTTTGGAGTGCATTGATTCCTTCCCAGGACATTAATTCACTCTCTCCACATATTTGCCATAGTTGCCGACTCCAGTGCAGAACATATAGTTAGGCTCATATATGGGTTATTAATATTATTATAAGTAATTGCTAATAATGATATGTTTATTTCTTTGTTTGTCCTTCATTTTTAGGAGATCAATAGTTAATAGCATAGCTGCTCATTGTTCTTGCATAATAGCTACAAGTTTTATAAGAAAAGAAAAACCTTCTAAATTCAATACATAGCATCAAAATATTTTATGTCTGCAAATATCAGTAAAAGCTAGGGCACATGTGTACCTGGGGGCCATGGGACCTTGAAAGCCTTCATCCCATTGACCACAACAAATGCAATGAGTTAATTATTTTACGTCTTTGTACATAGGATACAGTGGGGCTCATTGTTTCTGGAGGGTTCATTGTTGTCCTCTGGACAAGTGTCTTCTATGACCTCGGCACTCAATACTTGCGGGGACAGGCAACGCAGGCTTTGATATGCCAGGAAATATACACAACATTGATCACACCTATTTTTTTAAATTACTAGTACTTATTCAGCACCTATATATTTCCTACATATGTTGCATCACTTCACAAAGGTTATCTCAGGCTCTATTCAAACGTATTTATTATTCAGATTTATTTTTATTTTTGGATCCATTTTGTGATCTTAAAAATGGAAATAAAACTTTCCATTGCAATGTCCATGAATTTGTAAAGGGCAGAAGTATGAAAAAGCATCCTCCGTTTACCCTTTTTTGTCTGCTATCCATTTTTACACAACTATTTTATCTGTCCAGCGAAAGAGATGGGAAATTAATCACTTTTATTGTTTTGTTTATCTTGTTTTTAATTAACAACAAACCTTCACACGACAGACCCAAGGAAAATAAACCAAGAGTATATAAAAAATATATTTTATTAGGTAAATACACATACAAGATAAAAACAGGGCAGTAGCCACCAGTGCAGCAGCAAAGGTGGGGCTCCCGCAAGGACGACCTCATAAACGTACATAGCAAGTAAAACAGTAACAACTACTCTGGTGCCTAGCTTTGCATCCAGTAAAGGGATATATGTGGAACATACAATATGATATAAGATCAGTAAAAATAAACAGTGTGATCAATATATTAATAGGTAATCCAAGTGATCCACACTATACATATTAGAAATAAATACACTAAAAATAGCCAGCTAGGAAACCATATATATAAGCATAGTACTAGTAAGGGTATGGTTACCATGAGGAAGACCCCGGGGACCCACCACACCCGACGCGCGTTTCACAATGAAATGCTTCGTCCAGGGGTGGTTGGGTACTGGCCAGATAGGGGTTATAACACGGTCATGACCAATAGGAACAGAGATGAAAATAATGTTGAAAGTACTAACACCTGTGTATGCTGTATACTGATAGGAGGGCGTCCTGATGCTGCGTAACAAAAGCAACGAGGTGGCGTACGATACACTGTTAGAACGCCGAACCGAAAGTAAAAACCACCCGGAACCAGAAGTGACCACATCAGGTCAGCGCAACATAGGCATGACCACACGGGAATTCCGCCGCAGAGTGCGGGAACATGTCTTGGACATTGAAAATGCAGCCACCGAAGATGATCCTCGTAAATTAAAGCCAATACCTCGACACTTTAAGTCCCTACACCACTACGATCCTACAGGTCTGTCAGTAATGGGCATCGATCATGTTTTCATTGGCCCCCGTGGTGGCAATTGGAAGAGACTCTTAGCTCAAAGGGAGACGAGGTGGATACATCGCTTGATTACAATTGTACCACATGGCCTTAATGACCACAATAGTTTTGTTCCCTTTCTACCTACCTAAATATTGTGCTCGATTGGTATTGATTTCCCATTATATGCTGTGCTCTGAAGGTTGTTTTTAACTGGCTCCTTTTATTATTAAATATGTTGTGTGTGTCTGATTTTATGTCATTGTATTGATAGGGGTTATTGTATTATCATTCGGCCATCCTTCATCAATCCTCCACATCTGGACGTGTCGCTTGGATTCTTTTTCTACTTTGGGATCGTCTATTCAGTGAACCTTGGTACAGGTATTTGGAAATATCTGGACACTCGTCAATCAAGTTGTTTGTGTTTATTGTTATTACACACCATTGTTGTCACATGTTGTTATTGTTTTAGCGGTAGGCTGTGTCTTACCCATCTACTTAGTATCTATATATAATGTTTATTTTAACACTATTATATTTATACATATTTCTCACTATTGCTTTTATTCACACATACCTTCCCAGGTGGTTATTATTATTATGGCTTGTACACCTCTGCCATTTTTGCTTAGTGTCCTTATTGGTTACGTTGTTATGTAGTTCTATTATTATTTGACACTGTTTTTGTTTTGTTCATTTTTTCACTTTTTATTTCATTCTATACTTCTGGGTAATCTTTATTAATTCTGTATATGTCTGTGTTGTTTATTTTTAGGTTTTTCACTCATTTTTTAATTCTTTATTTTTTTATTATTATTTTTTATTATTTATTTATTATTTATTATTTATCATTATTTTCGTCTTATATTCATATTTATCTTTATTTTCATTGCTCATCTTTATTTGATCATGTTTTTTCTTCTCCCCTTTTTTTTTACCTATTTATTTATATTTATTTTTATTTTTATTATTTTATTTTATTTTTATTTTTTTTTCATTTTTTTTTTTTCATTTTTTTCATTTTTTTTGCAGTATCTTCTGCTTTGCTATTTAGTATTCGGATGTTTCTGGCCATAATTTTGGTTATTTTTGCTGTTCCAGTACCCGTCAGTTCCTGGGATCCCTGATTTCTAATTTATGCATCCTATCTGCTGCATTTTCTAGTCCTGCCATGTTGTTATGTGTCCTTTTAGTTTATTTTTCGGTTTATGGTCTTATTTATATGTCCCTTTATCTGTTCCGCTTTATTTGCGGTGCTTTGCACGTTACCGGTTATTGGGATTCTTCCTTTTCTCTTTTTATGCGTTATTGGTAATCACCCGTAGTGCAACGCACACTTCACTTCGGTGTGCCTTTTGTCCTGTTGCCAGTATGTGGTCTAGTTGTCAGTAACCATGGCTACCGTTCCTGTACGCTTGCGCATTCGCGGGCATGTTTGCAGATTCTGTGCGCCTGCGCCGTCACAGTTTGTTCGTCAGCTGCGTCCATCCCTGGCAGTGATGAGTCGTAATCTGCGCATGCGCTCTGTAGTACTCCCTCCAGTTACGGTCTATTCTCTGCCGCTATTGGCTCCAGGTGTTGTTGTGGCAACAGTTGCCATCAGCCTATGTTGCGCTGACCTGATGTGGTCACTTCCGGTTCCGGGTGGTTTTTACTTTCGGTTCGGCGTTCTCACAGTGTATCGTACGCCACCTCGTTGCTTTTGTTACGCAGCATCAGGACGCTCTCCTATCAGTATCCAGCATACACAGGTGTTAGTACTTTCAACATTATTTTCATCTCTGTTCCCATTGGTCATGACCGTGTTATAACCCCTATCTGGCCAGTACCCAACCACCCCTGGACGAAGCATTTCATTGCGAAACGCGCGTCGGGTGTGGTGGGTCCCCGGGGTCTTCCTCATGGTAACTATACCCTTACTAGTACTATGCTTATATATATGGTTTCCTAGCTGGCTATTTTTAGTTTATTTATTTCTAATATGTATAGTGTGGATCACTTGGATTACCTATTAATATATTGATCACACTGTTTATTTTTACTGATCTTATATCATATTGTATGTTCCACATATATCCCTTTACTGGATGCAAAGCTAGGCACCAGAGTAGTTGTTACTGTTTTACTTGCTATGTACGTTTATGAGGTCGTCCTTGCGGGAGCCCCACCTTTGCTGCTGCACTGGTGGCTACTGCCCTGTTTTTATCTTGTCTCACAGATGGTGTGAACAAAGCATGTATAAATCCACACTATGGTACCAGATAAAAAATTACAATTTTATTGAATCGTATAAAAGACATATATAAAACACATAACTACAAATCAAGAAAAGTGCAGTAAATCCACAAAAAGAGGGACATAAATGCCATAGGCAAATACACAACCCACATGAATACTGTCACCTATATTGGTGATAACCAACTACAAAGGCCACTCATTATATGTATGCCAGAAGAAGCTACCGCGAAACGCGCGTCGGGGCAGAGGGACGCCGAGGCTTTCACCCCACACATATCATCAGGTAATTTACCTTTACTTACCTCTACAGGCTGTTATTTTTTTGATATAGCCACTTTTGTTTGGGAACGCTACTATACCTGGGCTACTTTCC
Source organism: Ranitomeya imitator (assembly GCF_032444005.1). Classification (NCBI taxonomy): domain Eukaryota; kingdom Metazoa; phylum Chordata; class Amphibia; order Anura; family Dendrobatidae; genus Ranitomeya; species Ranitomeya imitator. Next base: position 115,922,960 of record NC_091289.1, read on the forward strand.
TTTTAGGATGGCCTATACATTTCTTATTATAGTAAGGCTAACGGTAGCCCCTCACATTCTGGCATACATATATTGAGTGGCCTTTGTAGTTGGTCATCACCAATATAGGTGACAGTATTCATGTGGGTTGTGTATTTGCCTATGGCATTTATGTCCCTCTTTTTGTGGATTTACTGCACTTTTCTTGATTTGTAGTTATGTGTTTTATATATGTCTTTTATACGATTCAATAAAATTGTCATTTTTTATCTGGTACCATAGTGTGGATTTATACATGCTTTGTTCACACCATCTGTGAGACATTGTGTTATTGGGTACTGTACCTCCCGTTTGGGAGGAATGTATGTCAGATTTTGAGAGCAATCATTGTGAATATATCTGTTTTTATCTTGTATGTGTATTTACCTAATAAAATATATTTTTTATATACTCTTGGTTTAGTTTCCTTGGGTCTGTCGTGTGAAGGTTTGTTGTTGGTTTTGCATTTTGGTTCCTTCATGACCCCGGCAGGGATATTATTTGGTGTTTTTTGTTTTTAATTAGTAAGGTTTTGAAGAAACAGATCATATTTACCCTTTCATAGAATTGTGTATATTCAGAGCACTATGGATGGTCAGCGACACCTCCAGGAAGACGGACTTACTTACAATACAAAACCTGATGCAAAATGGAAACCAGCATGTCCATTTTTAAGCTGATCCTTTTTTATTCTCTTTTTAATGATGGATCCATTTAATAAATCCATCTTTAAGATCCATTTTCCATCTTTTCATGACTGGTCAATTTCTTTAAAGGGACACTGTCACCTGAATTTGGAGGGAACAATCTTCAAATCTTCAGCCATGGAGGCGGGGTTTTTGGGTGTTTGATTCACCCTTTCCTTACCCGCTGGCTGCATGCTGGCTGCAATATTGGATTGAAGTTCATTCTCTGACCTCCGTAGTACATGCCTGCACAAGGCAATCTTGCCTTGCGCAGGTGTGTACTATGGAGGACCGAGAATGAACTTGAATCCAATATTGCAGCCAGCATGCAGCCTGCGGGTAAGGAAAGGGTGAATCAAACACCCAAAAACCCCGCCTCCATGGCTGAAGATTGTTCCCTCTAAATTCAGGTGACAGTGTCCCTTTAAGACTTGATTTGTTTCGGATAATAACTGGACATGTGAGTAGAGGCTTAGAGCAGAAGCTGTCCCCAAGAATGCGTACACTGTAGTTTTACCAATACATCAAATATTGTCCATTTGTAAAGAAGCTGGCACTTCATATCATAGCAAACCAACAAAAATCAGACTTACATAACCATAGCTGATATTGTAACATATAAAATCAATTTCTATTCAAAATACCAATAAAAACATATATGAAAAAATCTAAAAAAGCAGTGTGCCCAGAAGGGCAGAAAGGGGAGAAGCGGCGGCGAAACGTACGTTGGGGTGAGGGGGAAGTGGCAGCCATCTGCATCTGTGTTCCTGAGTCTGATTAAGGTATATGCTAGCCCTGTATATCTTTATATTGTTTACTGATGGGAATCCTATAAATTCATTGGTCCCTTGTAATACTTATGCCTCAGTATATTTGGGATAATTCTACAGTATAAAGATTATATGAGGAATTTTCTTATCATAGACTTTTTTTTACATTTTATTAAGGCATTTTTTCCCTTCATTCACTTGGATATATGATCTCCATCTATTCATGTTTTTTGATCTGACTTTATATAGGATATTTGCTTTTCCATACCTGGGGAGAACAGCTATACCACCATCTATTATATTGCATCAGGCAAACACTTCACCCTTCTGTGCACTCTGTTTTTTAAAAAAAATTTCATGTATGTTTTTATTAGTATTTTGAATAAAAATTGATTTTATATGTTACCATCTGGTTTTCTTCATTGGCTATGACTGTAATTTTACGGTTTATGCAGGGGTAGTCTTTGGTCAGATTTGAACCCAATGCCCCAGTGAAGCAAAGCAACAGGTGAACACTAGAGAAGAGCGAATTTGAGCATACAAGTTCAGGATTCGTACTGGACAGTTCGCTAGTTCTTCCGGAAGTCTGTTGCAATGTTCGGAGTTCCGAGAGAAGTCCATTTCAGAGAGATAGCGAAAGATTTTATTTTTATCCAAAGTTCAAGTTTCTATTGTTTTAAAAGAGGTTCAGGTTCTAGTTCAGGTTCAGGTACAGTTCTAGTACCCAAACTAAACTTTGGACTAAAGTTCGGGTTGGGTACCAGTACGCAAACTTCCACAGGTCCGCTCAACCCTAGTAAACACCCTAAGGAACAGTTTCTCAGCAATGTTTTCCAACTTACTGGGTGCACAATGTATTGCGCCCATAATCTCCATGTGTAGGAGGCATGTCTATACAGATTTTCAATCATTTACCCAGCACCTACAACATGTTTGGTGAGTACTTGAGATTTCTCCATTGTTTGGAGACCTTTAAATAACCCCGGAAATAAAATTTCCTTGCTGTATTTGGACTAGTACACTATCAGCAGCTTCACACTGTGGGGAATCTGGCTGAATTTCATTTTAATCCTTTCCATTATTTATCTTTTCATGCACGTTCCTCAGCCATTCTCCCATGCCTAATAATAATGTAATCTATTTAGGGATTCTATTATGAACATGGATACATTATATGGAAATGTTTTGGAATCTAATTTGAAGAGAGATAATTAAGCGAAACATTACAGTAATATAATCTGTGTTTTGTTGTTCCATATTTCAGTTTTTTCAGTGCATTGAACTACAGGCTTTATGTGGTAATAAAATGCTGTTGATCTGAACAACATCAATCTGTATTATTACCGCTGTAATGCAGAAAAGATAGAGAGAGTTACAGGCTGGGAAACCAGTAAAATGATTGACAGTAAAAACTAAAAAATGCAAAATTTACTATCGTTCCACGAGAAGCACAATACAAAAAAAGGTTTAATGAAGAAGATAAATAATGGTAATTGCAAAACCTCAATGTTGATTTATGTGTTTTCCTTATTATATATCTCTGTCTACATGAAGCATTTGTTTTACAGTGCTTACTCTTGAGTAAGTTAAGGAAACAACCAGAACCTTCCTCAGGCTTATACACAACACAATTTCTATCCTGAAACAAGAAAAAGCTGATACCACCATAAACTAATGCAATCAGAAGTAGCTTATCATCTAATCTCATCCCTCTAACTAAGCAGGTCAATTTCAATAACTAGATGTTGGGCGTCCAGCTGCATAGAAATACATGCAGCTGTACACTCCGGCCCCGAGTGCCGGCGGCAGTGCCTGGTATTGATGCAAGAGACTCACGAGAGTTTCTCGCATTGCACACGCAAGTGTGACCCCAGCCTAAAGGTACCTTCACACTCAGCAACTTTACAACAAGAACGACAACGATCCGTGACGCTACGGCATCCTGGATAGCGATCTCATTGTGTTTGACATGCAGCAGCGATCTGGATCCCGCTGTGATATCGCTGGTCGGAGCTAGAAGTCCAGAACTTTATTTGGTCATCAGGTCGACGTGTATCGTCGTGTTTGACAGCAAAAGCAACGATGCCTGCAATGTTTTACATGGAGCTAACAACCAGCTACAACGATAAGTGAGTCGCCGTTACGTCACTGGATCGCTCCTGCATCGTTCTGGAGTTACTGTGTTTGACGCCTCGACAGCGACCAAAACAGCGACGCTGCAGCGATCGGCTCGTCTATATCGCTGCAGCGTCGCTGAGTGTGACGGTACCTTTAGTCACAAGTTCCCACCCAAAGACACAAGATAATGCCTTAAAGGCCCCTGCTGATGTTGGTGGGATCGGCCCACGGTCCAATGTGTATGGAGAAAATGGACTCTTCCTTGAAAGTTGATGTCAGGGGACATAAGGGTTTGGACTGTTTGATTTGCAGGGTCAAAGCTTTTTCATTCTCCAGGAGATAAGCTACTGCTAATTAGTAGAAAAAGTAGAAAGTAGGAACCACGCATTCATTTTTATCAAAAAATCATTCCAACGGTAGTTATCTAATGTGAGTGGGGGCCTAGAAAGACAATATCACAGGACAGTCCTTGGGATCTTGTCACTCTCAAAGCATTGGTTTACTGGATGGAGACAAAGGGAGGCTGCTTTCATTATTAAAAAGACAGTTATCATTGATTGTAGGATCTTAAGAGTAATTGGCTAACATTGAAAATTTGTGCAGTGTCCGTCACAGCTGTTCTCTATGGTGCCCATGTAGTGACTTTGATGCACACATAAATGAGGTCAGTAAGTGATGCTGATAGCATACGTGTATGTATGTAAATGCTAAATGGCTACAACAGTTTAATGCAGATTTGCTGTAGGGAAGTTGTGAATGTAAATTCTATCCTGTGATGTGTGTGTGTTATTATCAAGCCTATTCCCATAGTCCGAACAACTGATTTCAGCAAACATACCGCATAAGGTTTGACGATACAGACATTTTTATTTCCATGGTAATTATATAATTAGGACACCGTATTTACATTCAAACACAAATTTTCATTATTATATAAATTGAATGTATCACTTTAAAATGAGGCACTGTTGAAATCAATTTTTTATAATAGTTATTTTTCTAATTATAATGAATTCTCAATTTTCAGTATAGCAATCTATGTTACAAAAAAATCCTGAGATTTTGCAATTTTCACTCTTGCCACTAAGCCTAACATTAGGCTCTTACATTCTGTACTGTACCACATTTGACAAGGTTTCTCTTTATTATTATAGGTAAGATTACAATGACTGATCATACCACTATATACAATAAATAACAGGGGATCAATCATTCTCAATAAATAATGGTCACAGCTCACCTTCTACCCTTCTCTGGTTAGTCACCTTCACCCAGATCAGATACCTAGAACACTTTCCTGAATATTAATGGCTATGGACAATGTAGATCCTGTAAAGCCTATCTCCAAATGCTGTTCACAGAAATTAAAAAGGCTGTCCACTACTTTAACACTGATGACCTATCCTCAGGATAGGTCATCATCATCAGTGCTTGTTAGGGGTAAGACATCTGGCACCCCCGCCAATTAGCTATTTTCAGTGTTGGGAGCAGCCAGAATTGATCAGTTACAAAGCTCCACAGCACAGCTCCGCGTACTGTATAGTGGCCGTGGCCGGGTGCTGCAAATCCACCCCTATTGATTTGAATAAGTGATGGATGTGCAGTACCCAGCAGTGGCCACGATCAGTAGATGGAGCTGAACTGTACATCACTGGTCACTTCCGGCCTCAGTCAATACCAAGAACAGCTGATCGGCGGGTTGCCTGTTGTCGTGACCCCCAATGATCAGACATTGATGACCTATCCTAAGGATAGGCCATCAATGTTAAGGCAGTGGACAACCTCTTTAAGGCAAAATGTCTGCCCCATAATCATGTACATAAAAAAAATCTAAAAATCAATTAAAAATGAAAACAGAATGGAAAACAATATATAACAGTATATTTCACTTTTTTACTTTAATTATTATGTAATACTTTAGAAGGTACAGTCCCTTTATAATGTATGCATAGATGAAGGCATGTACAGTAGGTATTAACTTTTAATAATGGGGAACTTTATTTAAAAAAATTATCTTGGGTTAAATCTACAATTTTTTTCAAACAGAAGTTCAGATGGCTTCATTTTTTTAGGATAAACTTGGCACTCACAGAGCGGAAAAAGGTGAAAAAAGTTCCATTTATTATGCATCCAACATGTCGTTAAACGTTTTCTGTCCTCGTATGGACCTTCCTCAGAATTGGATGCCAAGAGGAAGAGGAATCCATTGTAGGCTAGTGCATTGGTAGTTGTCGATTTGCATTGCTGGGATGGCGACGCAGATTGCGACTACCAATGTGCTAGCCTACAACTACATGTTGAATGCATAATAAATGGAACTTTTTTCACCTTTTTCTGCTCTGTGAGTGCCAAGTTTTTTCGACTACATATGTTACAGGCTGAATATCCTACTTGGGCACCTCATCGCTTTACTGTAAGAATGCCATGAATATTAAATGTTCATTTTTTAGGAGCACACAGTTTGGGCAAGCAGAATGATGAAGACATTGGTGTGAACTGTTAGTCAAATAGAAGTGTCCACTCCCCAGCAATCTGAATGTCAGGGCAGAAGTCCATCTTAAAACAGGACTCAAAATTTTTAACCTTATGAGCTGTTAAGCCCTGTTTTTTTCATGTGTGTGTCCTAGGCATAGAACGCATGTATGAACTCAACACAAACACATTATCACTGGTACAATGATACAATGCTACTTTTTTCTGCTAAAAATCCAAATCAGATTCTTATATTTGGATGTAACATCATTTCTACACTTTCTTAGTGCCTTATGGAAAAGCCTCTGCATCTGTTAATAAGGAATAACAATATTTCTCTTAGCAGATAATCCTTTCTTATTTTATGGCAGAGATTCAAGACAGGATTAAGCACTAGTATGAACTAAATGTCATATAGATGTAAGCGTTTTTTCAACAGCGGAAAAAAATAGAAAATCAGGATAAAAGGATTAAGAACAGTTGTTATATTACTCTAGGGATATGATCACACTGAGTTTTGTAGGATAATTTGGAGCTGAAACTGAGCGGAAACTTTTCAAAAGCTCCTCAAATATTCAAAACTCTTCAAAAACGTAGCTCTTTTGCTTAGTTTTCAGGTTTTAAAAATTAGAAAAAAGACTTGGGTGCACATATCCTTGATAGTTCTGAAAACTAATTTAACATTATTATTTGGGTCTTTTTCCAGGTACCAAAGACATGAATTTAATCATCACACTTGTCTTTTCTGATGACTAATTCAATTTCAAACAGTTAAACATCAAAAACAGTGAGATGAAATGTTATGGATCATGGTCTGGGATGATTTAGTGAATCCTGCTTTGAGCAGGTGGGTGCGCTATATGACCCAGGAGGTCCCTTCCAACTCTACCATTCTATGTTTCTTTGATTCTATGGATGTTCAAGTGACAAAAATGTACACCTACCTGAAAAGTGTCTGTACATTGACTATTGTCTTTGCATCTGCCATATAATCCTCCTCGGCACTCATCGTGCTTTCCTTGTCCACAACCACCATGTTTGCTGCAAAAGTTACTCCACACTTCAGCAAGTCATCTAGGCTTTTGAAAACACAAAAATGACTTAATGGTTCTATATACAAGCCATAAACTAAACTAGTAGAACATATGTAGAACACAGATAGCATGCAAAGGTGAAATATTGGTTAGTTCATTGTAATTGAACTGTGTTGAACTGTCATGACTCTGGACAGGATGGTTTCGCCTCCATCCTGGTCAAGTCAGGGTTAATTTTAATTCGCCTCTCTTTGGTTCTGGGGCCGCTATTTAATGTGGGCAGTTCCTGGATTTGGTGTCTGTGTTACCTCTGTATTCTCGGTTTGTGATTACTGACGCAGGTTACTCATCCGTAAACATTGTTGCTCTGTGCTTGTGTGCTTTGCTGTAAATGACCCAGTTTGTCCCCTGACATTTTCTTCGGTATCCTGCTTTGCACTGCCCTGTCCTTCCTGGTTATCTGACCCACTTGGCTTGTCCTCGTTTACTCTTTGTCTTATCCCTAGGTACTACACTCTTGTCTGGCTTTAGACCCTCGGCTTTCCCTGACCACATTTTACTGTTTGTGCCTTGCACTCCATGCACTCAGTTACCTTCCCAACACTCACGTGCGGTGACTTCGCCCCCTTGTCACCTGACTGCTCAGTACAAGGTCCTGTGTGCTTTGCTTAGTGTCATGTTCCTACATCCCCTGCACTCGTTTCCTTGTCCCCTGATAGCACCCCCTAGGCAGCACCAGTGACACCATTGATGTCATCACATCAACAAATGGATATTTGCCTATTATAAGATTTAACTAAACTTTCTTTTTTTTTACAATCTTGTCCTTTGAAGAAAGTTATGAAGTTTCGCAAACCACATTGCTATAGGGATTGTCTTAATTCCTGTAAAATTTCATACAAGTGACTCCCAAACCCTCACTTTTCCCAAGTCAAGTTGCTTGCCATGAGCTGCACTGATATCAGAACATGCTCATTTGGAATACAGAAGATGGCAGTGAAAAACTCAGCACTTGTCTCCTTCAACTAAAGTTGTAATTATCAAAGCCATTCCCTGCAATAGGCTCTTCAACAGAGTTAGTGGGACTGACCTTTTCACTACCATCATCTATACCCCAAATAAGTACATTCTAATATCAATACAACTAAATGCAGGAACTAAGACTAGGGAAAAGCAGAGATCTGGTAGTCACTTACATGCAAAATTTACCAGAATGAAGACACAAAAAGGACTTCTAGCCAGTAGTGCATGACCACAGCATCTATGGTCCTCAACATTGCTCACTTTTTGGTGCTATTTCAAAAAAGGTTGAGCAGCACATCTTGAAACCCCAGTCCACTATGAAATCTTTTTATTTAGATTGTGAGCCTCATCGGGTAGAGCAATGATAATGTGTGCAAACTGTAAAGCGCAGCGGAATATATTAGCGCTATATAAAAATAAAGAGTATTATTTTTTTGAGACGTTGCAGTATAACAACCTTGTTTATCCTTGCTGTTCTCAGTCTTGACATGGTGTATGACCTGTGACATGAAGGAAAAACAAAGTACGGCATCCTATAACATAACAGCTGGCAAAATACTACAAAATCCAGGATCTACGAAACTACAGATTCCAACGGTTTATACTGTTCTTAACACATTTTAGGCATAAAAAAGCAAGTAATCCTCTCTCTGTAAGTCCATCAGCACCCCTTTAACTCAATCCTATTTGGATGGAGCTTTAATAACTTGAGGTAGTGTTTAACCCTTTTCCAACCTTAGGCCGGCGTCACACTAGAGAGGAATATGGACGTATGAGAGGCGCAAAAACAACGCATTGCACACGGACCAATGATTCTCTATGGGACAGCTCCTATCTGCCATATATTTCACAGCTGTATTTTTCGGGCTGAGAAAATTGCAGCATGCTGTGTTTGTCAGCATATTGCACAAAAAATCCACCAATAAAAGTCTATGGGGGCGAGAAAAATACGGATTACACACGGACCATCAGTGTGACTTGTGAAAAATACGCAGCGGTGTTCTATAGAAAAGCCAGTAATTCAGTGTGGTGTACAGTAAAATCACACTGACAGATTAGAATAGAATAGAGAAAATAAATATCTACACATAGAATCATAGAATAGGTATACAGTTAAGTCCATATATATTTGGACAGAGACAACATTTTTCTAATTTTGGTTATAGACATTACCACAATGAATTTTAAACAAAACAATTCAGATGCAGTTGAAGTTCAGACTTTCAGATTTCATTTGAGGGTATCCACATTAAAATTGGATGAAGGGTTTAGGAGTTTCAGCTCCTTAACATGTGCCACCCTGTTTTTTAAAGGGACCAAAAGTAATTGGACAATTGACTCCAAGGCTATTTCATGGACAGGTGTGGACAATCCCTTCGTTCTGTCATTCTCAATTAAGCAGATAAAAGGTCTGGAGTTGATTTGAGGTGTGGTGCTTGCATTTGGAAGGTTTTGCTGTGAACTAAACATGCGGCCAAAGGAGCTCTCTATGCAGGTGAAACAAGCCATCCTTAAGCTGCGAAAACAGAAAAAACCCATCCGAGAAATTGCTACAATATTAGGAGTGGCAAAATCTACAGTTTGGTACATCCTGAGAAAGAAAGAAAGCACTGGTGAACTCATCAATGCAAAAACACCTGGGCATCCACGGAAGACAACAGTGGTGGATGATCGCAGAATAATCTCCATGTGAAGAGAAACCCGTTCACAACAGCCAACCAAGTGACCAACACTCTCCAGGAGGTAGGCGTATCAATATCCAAATCTACCATAAAGAGAAGACTGCATGAAAGTAAATGCAGAGGGTTCACTGCACGGTGCAAGCCACTCATTAGCATCAAGAATAAAAAGGCTAGACTGGACTTTGCTGAAACACATCTAAAAAGCCAGCACAGTTCTGGAAGAACATTCTTTGGACAGATGAAACCAAGATCAACCTCTACCAGAATGATGGAAAGAGAAAAGTATGGTGAAGGCGAGGTACAGCTCATGATCCAAAGCATACCACATCATCTGTAAAACATGGCGGAGGCAGTGTGATGGGTTGGGCATGCATGGCTGCCAGTGGCACTGGGTCACTAGTGTTTATTGATGATGTGACACAGGACAGAAGTAGCCAAATGAATTCTGAGGTATTCAGAGACATACTGTGTGCTCAGATCTAGCAGAATGCATCCAAACTGATTGGTCGTCGTTTCATACTACAGATGGACAATGACCCAAAACATAAAGCTAAAGCAACCCAGGAGTTTATTAAAGCAAAGAAGTGGAATATTCTTGAATGGCCAACTCAGTCACCTGATCTCAACCCAATTGAGCATGCATTTCACTTGGTAAAGACTAAACTTCAGACAGAAAGGCCCACAAACAAACAGCAACTAAAAACCACCGCAGTGAAGGCCTGGCAGAGCATCAAAAAGGAGGAAACACAGTGTCTGGTGATGACCATGAGTTCAAGACTTCAGGCAGTCATTGCTAACAAAGGGTTTTCAACCAAGTAATTAACATTTTATTTAAAATTATTTAATCTGTCCAATTACTTTTGGTCCCTTTAAAAACAGAGTGGCACATGTTAAGGAGCTGAAACTACTAAACCCTTCATCCAATTTTAATGTGGATACCCTCAAATGAAAGCTGAAAGTCTGAACTTCAACTGCATCTGAATTGTTTTGTTTAAAATTTATTGTGGTGATGTCTATAACCAAAATTAGAAAAATGTTGTCTCTGTCCAAATATATATGGACTTAACTGTATATATATAAATATATATATATATATATATATATATATATGTATATATATATATATATATACACATGTCATCGACATACATACATATACAGTACAGACCAAAAGTTTGCACACACCTTCTCATTTAAAGTTTTTCTGTATTTTCATGACTGTGAAAATTGTAAATTCACACTGAAGGCATCACAACTATGAATTAACACATGTGGAATTATATACTTAACAAAAAAGGGTAGAACAACTGAAAACATGTCTTATATTCTAGATTCTTCAAAGTAGCCACCTGTTATGATAAGGTAATTCAGTACCACAATGGACATAGAGGTCAGAGCACATACAGTGACCTGACAATAACCCAAAAATATAGAACGAGCTCTGAGACGTGGGAACTCTGCTGACCGCAATCCGTAATCCTCTCCAACCACACTAGAGGCAGCCGTGGATTGCGCCTAATGCTCCCTATGCAACTCGGCACAGCCTGAGAAACTAGCTAGCCTGAAGATAGAAAATAAGCCTATCTTGCCTCAGAGAAATAACCCAAAGGAAAAGGCAGCCCCCACATATAATGACTGTGAGTTAAGATGAATAGACAAACGTAGAGATGAAATAGATTTAGCAAAGTGAGGCCCGACTTACTGAACAGAGCGAGGATAGGAAAGGTAACTTTGCGGTCAACACAAAACCCTACAAAAACCACGCAAAGGGGGCAAAAAGACCCTCCGTACCGAACTAACGGCACGGAGGTACACCCTCTGCGTCCCAGAGCTTCCAGCAAGCAAGAAAAAACAAATAGACAAGCTGGACAGAAAAAATAGCAACAAAATAGCAAAGCGGAACTTAGCTATGCAGAGCAGCAGGCCACAGGAACGATCCAGGAGGAAACAGGTCCAATACTAGAACATTGACTGGAGGCCAGGATTAAAGCACTAGGTGGAGTTAAATAGAGCAGCACCTAACGACTTCACCACATCACCTGAGGAAGGAAACTCAGAAGCCGCAGTACCACCCTCCTCCACCAACGGAAGCTCACAGAGAGAATCAGCCGAAGTACCACTTGTGACCACAGGAGGGAGCTCTGCCACAGAATTCACAACAGTACCCCCCCTTGAGGGGTCACCGAACCCTCACCAGAGCCCCCAGGACGACCAGGATGAGCCATATGAAAGGCACGAACAAGATCGGGAGCATGGACATCAGAGGCAAAGACCCAGGAATTATCTTCCTGAGCATAACCCTTCCACTTAACCAGATACTGGAGTTTCCGTCTTGAAACACGAGAATCCAAAATCTTCTCCACAATATACTCCAACTCCCCCTCCACCAAAACCGGGGCAGGAGGATCAACAGATGGAACCATAGGTGCCACGTATCTCCGCAACAATGACCTATGGAATACGTTATGTATGGAAAAAGAATCTGGAAGGGTCAGACGAAAAGACACAGGATTAAGAACCTCAGAAATCCTATACGGACCAATGAAACGAGGTTTAAACTTAGGAGAGGAAACCTTCATAGGAATATGACGAGAAGATAACCAAACCAAATCCCCAACACGAAGTCGGGGACCCACACAGCGTCTGCGATTAGCGAAACGTTGAGCCTACTCCTGGGACAAGGTCAAATTGTCCACTACATGAGTCCAAATCTGCTGCAACCTGTCCACCACAGTATCCACACCAGGACAGTCCGAAGACTCAACCTGCCCTGAAGAGAAACGAGGATGGAACCCAGAGTTGCAGAAAAGCGGCGAAACCAAGGTGGCCGAGCTGGCCCGATTATTAAGGGCGAACTCAGCCAAAGGCAAAAAGGACACCCAGTCATCCTGATCAGCAGAAACAAAGCATCTCAGATATGTTTCCAAGGTCTGATTGGTTCGTTCGGTCTGGCCATTAGTCTGAGGATGGAAAGCCGAGGAAAAAGACAAGTCAATGCCCATCCTACCACAAAAGGCTCGCCAAAACCTCGAAACAAACTGGGAACCTCTGTCAGAAACAATATTCTCTGGAATGCCATGTAAACGAACCACATGCTGGAAGAACAATGGCACCAAATCAGAGGAGGAAGGTAATTTAGACATGGGTACCAAATGGACCATCTTAGAGAAGCGATCACAGACCACCCAAATGACAGACATCTTTTGAGAGACGGGAAGATCTGAAATAAAATCCATAGAGATATGTGTCCAAGGCCTCTTCGGGACCGGCAAGGGCAAAAGCAACCCACTGGCACGAGAACAGCAGGGCTTAGCCCGAGCACAAATCCCACAGGACTGCACAAAAGAACGCACAGCCCGCGACAGAGATGGCCACCAAAAGGATCTAGCCACTAACTCTCTGGTACCAAAGATTCCAGGATGACCAGCCAACACCGAACAATGAACCTCAGAGATAACTTTATTCGTCCACCTATCAGGGACAAACAGTTTCTCCGCTGGGCAACGATCAGGTTTATTAGCCTGAAATTTTTGCAGCACCCACCGCAAATCCGGGGAGATGGCAGACACAATTACTCCCTCTTTGAGGATACCCGCCGGCTCAGATAAACCCAGAGAGTCGGGCACAAAACTCCTAGACAGAGCATCCGCCTTCACATTTTTAGAGCCCGGAAGGTACGAAATCACAAAGTCAAAACGGGCAAAAAACAACGACCAACGAGCCTGTCTAGGATTCAACCGCTTGGCAGACTCGAGATAAGTCAAGTTCTTATGATCAGTCAAGACCACCACGCGATGCTTAGCTCCTTCAAGCCAATGACGCCACTCCTCGAATGCCCACTTCATGGCCAGCAACTCTCGATTGCCCACATCATAATTTCACTCAGCAGGCGAAAACTTCCTGGAAAAGAAAGCGCATGGTTTCATCACCGAGCAATCATAACTTCTCTGCGACAAAACAGCCCCTGCTCCAATCTCAGAAGCATCAACCTCGACCTGGAATGGAAGCGAAACATCTGGTTGAGACAACACAGGGGCAGAAGAAAAACGATGCTTCAACTCTTGAAAAGCTTCCACAGCAGCAGAAGACCAATTGACCACATCAGCACCCTTCTTGGTCAAATCGGTCAACGGTTTAGCAATACTAGAAAAATTGCAGATGAAGCGACGATAAAAATTAGCAAAGCCCAGGAACTTTTGCAGACTTTTCAGAGATGTCGGCTGAGTCCAATCATGGATGGCTTGGACCTTAACAGGGTCCATCTCGATAGTAGAAGGGGAAAAGATGAACCCCAAAAATGAAACCTTCTGAACACCAAAGAGACACTTTGATCCCTTCACAAACAAAGAATTAGCACGCAGGACCTGAAACACCGTTCTGACTTGCTTCACATGAGACTCCCAATCATCCGAGAAGATCAAAATGTCATCCAAGTACACAATCAGGAATTTATCCAGGTACTCTCGGAAGATGTCATGCATAAAGGATTGAAACACTGATGGAGCATTGGCAAGTCCAAATGGCATTACTAGATACTCAAAATGGCCCTCGGGCGTATTAAATGCAGTTTTCCATTCATCGCCTCGCTTAATACGCACAAGATTATATGCACCACGAAGATCTATCTTGGTGAACCAACTAGCCCCCTTAATCCAAGCAAACAAATCAGATAACAACGGCAAGGGGTACTGAATTTTAACCGTGATCTTATTTAGAAGGCAGTAATCTATACAAGGTCTCAGCGAACCATCCTTCTTGGCTACAAAAAAGAACCCTGCTCCTAATGGCGACGATGACGGGCGAATATGCCCCTTCTCCAAGGACACCTTCACATAACTCCGCATAGCGGCGTGGTCAGGCACAGATAAATTAAACAGTCGAACCTTTGGGAATTTACTACCAGGAATCAAATCGATAGCACAATCACAATCCCTATGCGGAGGTAGGGTATCGGACTTGGGCTCATCAAATACATCCCGGTAATCAGACAAGAACTCTGGAACCTCAGAAGGGGTGGATGACGAAATTGACAGAAATGGGACATCACCATGTACCCCCTGACAACCCCAGCTGGACACAGACATGGATTTCCAATCTAATACTGGATTATGAACTTGTAGCCATGGCAACCCCAACACGACCACATCATGCAGATTATGCAACACCAGAAAGCGAATAACCTCCTGATGTGCAGGAGCCATGCACATGGTCAGCTGGGTCCAGTACTGAGGCTTATTCTTGGCCAAAGGCGTAGCATCAATTCCTCTCAATGGAATAGGACACTGCAAGGGCTCCAAGAAAAACCCACAACGCCTAGCATACTCCAAGTCCATCAAATTCAGGGCAGCGCCTGAATCCACAAATGCCATGACAGAATACGATGACAAAGAGCAGATCAAGGTAACGGACAGAAGAAATTTTGACTGTACCGTACCAATGGTGGCAGACCTAGCGAACCGCTTAGTGCGCTTAGGACAATCAGAGATAGCATGAGTGGAATCACCACAGTAGAAACACAGCCCATTCAGACGTCTGTGTTCTTGCCGTTCAACTCTGGTCAAAGTCCTATCGCACTGCATAGGCTCAGGTTTAAGCTCAGGTAATACCGCCAAATGGTGCACAGATTTGCAAGCGTCGACCGTTCTGAATGGCCAAAGACATAGACTCATTCAGACCAGCAGGCATAGGAAATCCCACCATGACATCCTTAAGGGCTTCAGAGAGACCCTTTCTGAAAATAGCTGCGAGCGCACCTTCATTCCATTGAGTGAGTACGGACCACTTTCTAAATTTCTGACAATATGCCTCTATATCATCCTGACCCTGACACAGAGCCAGCAAATTTTTCTCTGCCTGATCCACTGAATTAGGTTCATCGTACAGCAATCCGAGCGCCAGGAAAAACGCATCGATATTATTTAATGCAGGATCTCCTGACGCAAGAGAAAATGCCCAGTCCTGAGGGTCGCCACGTAAAAAAGAAATAATGATCCGAACTTGTTGAACTGGGTCACCAGAGGAGCGAGGTTTCAAAGCCAGAAATAGTTTACAATTATTTTTGAAACTCAGAAATTTAGTTCTATCTCCAAAAAACAAATCAGGAATAGGAATTCTCGGTTCTAACATAGAATTCTGAACCACAAAGTCTTGAATATTTTGTACTCTTGCCGTGAGCTGATCCACACATGAAGACAGACCTTTAATGTCCATCGCTACACCTGTGTCCTGAACCACCCAAATGTCTAGGGGAAAAATAAAGGCAAAACACAGTGCAAAGAAAAAAAAAAGGTCTCAGAACTTCTTTTTTCCCTCTATTGAGAATCACTAGTACTTTGTCCTCCAGTACTGTTATGATAAGTTAATTCAGTACCACAATGGACATAGAGGTCAGAGCACATACAGTGACCTGACAATAACCCAAAAATATAGAACGAGCTCTGAGACGTGGGAACTCTGCTGACCGCAATCCCTAATCCTCTCCAACCACACTAGAGGCAGCCGTGGATTGCGCCTAATGCTCCCTATGCAACTCGGCACAGCCTGAGAAACTAGCTAGCCTGAAGATAGAAAATAAGCCTACCTTGCCTCAGAGAAATACCCCAAAGGAAAAGGCAGCCCCCACATATAATGACTGTGAGTTAAGATGAATAGACAAACGTAGAGATGAAATAGATTTAGCAAAGTGAGGCCCGACTTACTGAACAGAGCGAGGATAGGAAAGGTAACTTTGCGGTCAACACAAAACACTACAAAAACCACGCAAAGGGGGCAAAAAGACCCTCCGTACCGAACTAACGGCACGGAGGTACACCCTCTGCGTCCCAGAGCTTCCAGCAAGCAAGAAAAAACAAATAGACAAGCTGGACAGAAAAAACAGCAACAAAATAGCAAAGCGGAACTTAGCTATGCAGAGCAGCAGGCCACAGGAACGATCCAGGAGGAAACAGGTCCAATACTAGAACATTGACTGGAGGCCCGGATTAAAGCACTAGGTGGAGTTAAATAGAGCAGCACCTAACGACTTCACCACATCACCTGAGGAAGGAAACTCAGAAGCTGCAGTACCACTCTCCTCCACCAACGGAAGCTCACAGAGAGAATCAGCCGAAGTACCACTTGTGACCACAGGAGGGAGCTCTGCCACAGAATTCACAACAGCCACCGTTTGCTTTGATGACTGCTTTGCACACTCTTGGCATTCTCTTGATGAGCTTCAAGAGGTAGTCACCGGAAATGGTTTTCACTTCACAGGTGTGCCCTGTCAGGTTTAATAAGTGGGATTTCTTGCCTTATAAATGGGGTTGGGAACATCAGTTGTGTTGAGCAGAAGTCTGGTGGATACACAGCTGATAGTCCTACTGAATAGACTGTTAGAATTTGTATTATGGCAAGAAAAAAGCATCTAAGTAAAGAAAAACGAGTGGCCATCATTACTTTAAGAAATGAAGGTCAGTCAGTCCGAAAAATTGGGAAAACTTGGAAAGTGTCCCCAAGTGCAGTTGCAAAAAACATCAAGCTCTACAAAGAAACTGGCTCACATGAGGACCGGCCCAGGAAAGGAAGACCAAGAGTCACATCTGCTTCTGACGATAAGTTTATCCGAGTCACCAGCCTCAGAAATCTAAGGTCAACATCTGCTCAAATTAGAGATCAGGTCAATGCCACACAGAGTTCTAGCAGCAGACACATCTCTACAACAACTGTTAAGAGGAGACATTGTGCAGCAGGCCTTCAATGTGAAATAGCTGCTAGGAAACCACTGCTAAGGACAGGCAACGAGCAGAAGAGACTTGTTTGGGCTAAAGAACACAAGGAATGGACATTAGACCAGTGGAAATGTGTGCTTTGGTCTGATGAGTCCAAATTTGAGATCCTTTTTTCCAACCACCGTGTGTTTGTGTGACACAGAAAAGGTGAACGGATGGACTCTACATGTCTGGTTTCCTCCGTGAAGCATGGAGGAGGAGGTGTGATGGTGTGGAGGTGCTTTGCTGGTGAAACTGTTGGGGATTTATTCAAAATTGAAGGCTTACTGAACCAGCATGGCAACCACAGCATCTTGCAGTGGTATGCTATTCCTTCCGATTTGTGTTTAGTTGGGCCATCATTTATTTTTCAACAGGACAATGACCCCAAACTGTGTAAGGGCTAATTGACCAAGAAAGAGACTGATGGGGTGCTATGCCAGATGACCTGGCCTCCACAGTCACCAGACCTGAACCCAATCGAGATGGTTTCGTGTGAGCTGGACCGCAGAGTGAAGTCTAAAGGGCCAACAAGAGCTAAGCATCTCTGGGAACTCCTTCAAGATTGTTGGAAGACCATTTCCGGTGACTACCTCTTGAAGCTCATCAAGAGAATGCCAAGAGTGTGCAAAGCAATCATCAAAGCAAAAGGTGGCTTCTTTGAAGAACCTAGAATATAAGACATATTTTCAGTTGTTTCACACTTTTTTGTTAAGTATATAATTCCACATGTGTTAATTCATAGTTTTGATGCCTTCAGTGTGAATTTTCAACTTTCATAGTCATGAAAATACAGAAAAATCTTTAAATGAGAAGGTATGTCCAAACGTTTGGTCTGTACTGTATATATATATATATATATATATATATATTTATTTAATACAGAGCTAGATAGCAGAAAAGCCGGTAATTCAATTTCCGGCTTTTGCTATCTCCTTATCAAACACGACAGGATATGTGACATGGTTTACATACGGTAAACCATTTCATAACCCTTATTTTTTTACATATTCCTCACTAATAATGTTTCAAGTGTCTGTGTGTACAATTTGGGAGCTCTAGGTGTTAAAATAAAGGGTTAAATCACGGAAAAAACTGGTATGGGCTCCAGCGCAATTTTCTCCGCCAGAGTGGGAGAGCCAGTGACTGAGGGCAGATATTAATAGCCTAGAGAGGGACCATGGTTATTGGCCCCCATGGCTAAAAATATCTGCCCCCAGCCACCTCAGAATAGGCACATCTGTAAGATGTGCCTACTCTGGCACTTAGCCTCTCTCTTCCCACTCCCCTGTAGCGGTGGGATTTGGGGTAATAAATGGTTAATGTCACCTTGCTAATATAAGATGACATTAAGCCTGGTTAATAATGGAGAGATGTCAATAAACACCTATCCATTATTAATCCAATATTAATAAAGGGTTAAAAAAAACACACATTATGAAAAAAGAATTTTAATTAAATAAATACACATGCTGTTGTAATATCTTTATTATACGCTCAATCCAATTGACAACCCTTGTCTTCTGTAAAAAAGGTAAAAAAAACAACAATATCCCATACCTTCCGCCATACAGTCATGTCCCACGATGTAAATCCATCAGCAGGGATTAAATAATTTTACAACCAAGAGCCTGATAATGCAGCTGTCGCCCCTGGCTGTAAAAACTGGGAATGACTGGAATGTGTTATGATCTGGTGGTTTAGGAGCAACATGGGACGAACTCTGAAGGAGGTGGTACCTGTACTGACCGCAGTCCCTAAGCTCAACACAACACTAGAAGTAGCCGTGGGATGCTCCTGTCACTCCCTAGGCACCTCGTCACAGCCTGAGAACTAACTACCCCTAAAGATAGAAACAGGAAAACTATCTTGCCTCAGAGAAAATCCCCAAAGGATAGATAGCCCCCCACAAGTAATGACTGTGAGTGGAGAGGGAAAAGACATACACAGAATGAAACCAGGATGTAGCACAGGAGGCCAGTCTAGCTAGATAGATAGGACAGGATAGAATACTGTGCGGTCAGTATTAAAAACTACAAAAAATCCACACAGAGTTTACAAAAATATCCACACCTGACTAAAGGTGTGGAGGGTAAATCTGCTTCCCAGAGCTTCCAGCTTAACTGAATTAATCCATACTGACAAGCTGGACAAAACATAGAAAGCACAGAACGAATAAGTCTACAACCTGTGGACAGAAAAGAGCAAGCAAGGACTTAACTTTGCTGAACTGGTCAGGATAACAGGGAAATCCAAGAGAGATGTGAATCCAACCAGGAACCATTGACAAGTGGCACTGGCTGAAGGGAAGAGCCAGGCATAAACAGCCGAGCAGAAAGACAATCAGTGGAAGCAGCAGCAGACTGCTAAATCCAAGGAGCAGCCATACCACTTAAAACCACTGGAGGGAGCCCAAGAGCAGAACTCACAAACGTGCCACTTACAACCACCGGAGGGAGCCCAAGAGCGGAATTCACAACAGTACCCCCCCTTGAGGAGGGGTCACCGAACCCTCACCAGAGCCCCCAGGCCGATCAGGACGAGCCAAGTGAAAAGCACAAACCAAATCGGCGGCATGGACATCGGAGGCAACAACCCAAGAATTATCCTCCTGGCCATAACCCTTCCTCTTGACAAGATACTGAAGCCTCCGCCTCGAAAAACGAGAATCCAAAATTTTCTCAACCTCATATTCCAACTCTCCCTCAACCAACACCGGGGCAGGAGGATCAACCGAGGGAACAACGGGCACCACATATCTCCGCAACAAAGATCTATGGAAAACATTATGAATGGCAAAAGAGGCTGGAAGAGCCAAACGAAAAGACACTGGATTGATAATTTCAGAAATCTTATAAGGACCAATAAACCGAGGCTTAAACTTAGGGGAAGAAACCTTCATAGGAACATGACGAGAAGACAACCAAACGAAATCCCCCACACGAAGCCGGGGACCAACACACCGACGGCGGTTAGCAAAACGTTGAGCCCTTTCCTGAGACAACGTCAAATTGTCCACCACATGAGTCCAAATCTGCTGCAGCCTGTCCACCACAGAATCCACACCAGGACAATCAGAAGGCTCAACCTGCCCCGAAGAAAAACGAGAATGAAAACCAAAATTACAAAAGAAAGGTGAAACCAAAGTAGCCGAACTAGCCCGATTATTAAGAGCAAACTCGGCCAACGGCAAGAAAGCCACCCAATCATCCTGATCAGCAGACACAAAGCATCTCAAATAGGTTTCCAAGGTCTGATTAGTTCGATCAGTTTGGCCATTAGTCTGAGGATGAAACGCCGAAGAAAAAGACAAATCAATGCCCATCCTAGCACAAAAGGCCCGCCAAAATCTAGAGACAAACTGAGAACCTCTGTCAGACACAATATTGTCCGGAATGCCATGCAAACGAACCACATGCTGAAAAAACAATGGAACCAAATCTGAGGAGAAAGGCAACTTAGGCAAAGGTACCAGATGGACCATTTTACAGAACCGGTCACTAACAACCCAGATAACAGACATCTTCTGGGAAACAGGAAGATCCGAAATAAAATCCATGGAAATATGCGTCCAGGGCCTCTCAGGGACCGGCAAAGGCAAAAGCAACCCACTAGCGTGGGAACAGCAAGGCTTGGCCCGGGCGCAAGTCCCACAGGACTGCACAAAAGCAAGCACATCGCGCGACAAGGAAGGCCACCAAAAGGACCTAGCAACCAAATCTCTGGTACCAAAAATCCCAGGATGACCAGCCAACACTGAACAGTGAACCTCAGAAATTACCTTACTTGTCCATCTATCAGGAACAAACAGCTTCCCCACTGGACAGCGGTCAGGCCTAACAGCCTGAAATTCCTGAAGCACCCGCCGCAAATCAGGGGAGATGGCAGAAAGAATCACCCCTTCCTTAAGAATGCCAAGCGGCTCAAGGACTCCAGGAGAATCAGGCAAAAAACTCCTAGAGAGGGCATCAGCCTTAACATTCTTAGATCCCGGAAGATACGAGACCACAAAATCAAAACGGGAGAAAAACAGGGACCATCGAGCCTGTCTAGGATTCAGCCGCTTGGCCGACTCGAGGTAAATCAGATTCTTATGATCAGTCAAGACCACAACGCGGTGCTTAGCTCCCTCAAGCCAATGTCACCACTCCTCAAACGCCCACTTCATAGCCTACAACTCCCGATTGCTGACATCATAATTGCGTTCCGCAGGCGAAAACTTTCTGGTAAAAAAGCACACGGTTTCATCAAAGAACCATCAGAATCCCTCTGAGACAAAACGGCCCCTGCCCCAATCTCAGAAGCATCAACCTCAACCTGAAAAGGATGAGAAACATCCGGCTGACGCAACACAGGGGCAGAAGTAAATCGGCGTTTAAGCTCCCGAAAGACCTCAACAGCCGCAGGGGACCAATTCGTCACTTCAGCGCCTTTCTTCGTCAAATCAGTAAGGGGCTTAACCACACTGGAAAAGTTGGCAATGGAACGGCGATAGAAATTAGCAAAGCCCAAAAATTTTTGAAGGCTCTTCACAGATGTGGGTTGAATCCAGTCATGCATAGCTTGGACCTTAACAGGATTCATTTCCATAGACGAGGGAGAAAAAATAAAACCCAAAAAAGAGACCTTCTGAACTCCGAATAGGCACTTAGACCCCTTCACAAATAAAGCATTATCACGAAGGGTCTGGAATACCATCCTGACCTGCTTCACATGAGACTCCCAATCATCGGAAGAAATCAAAATATCATCCAAATATACAACCATGAATTTATCAAGAAAATTGCGGAAAATATCATGCATGAAAGATTGGAACACAGATGGAGCATTAGAGAGCCCAAATGGCATCACAAGGTATTAAAAATGGCTTTCGGGCGTATTAAATGCAGTTTTCCATTCATCACCCTGTTTAATACGAACAAGATTATATGCCCCTCAGAGGTCAATCTTAGTAAACCAACTAGCCCCCTTAAACTGAGCAAACAGATCAGAAAGCAAAGGCAAGGGATCTTGGAATTTGACCGTGATCTTATTAAGAAGACGATAATCTATACATGGTCTCAAGGAGCCATCCTTCTTAGCAACAAAAAGAGAAACCCGCTCCCAATGGTGACGAAGAGGGCCGAATATGCCCCTTCTCCAAAGATTCCTTAACATAACTCCACATGGCGGCATGCTCTGGCACAGACAGATTGAAAAGTCGGCCCTTAGTGAACTTACAACCTGGAATCAAGTTAATAGCACAATCACAGTCCCTATGTGGAGGAAGGGAACTGGACTTGGGCTCATCAAATACATCCTGGAAATCTGACAAAAACTCAGGGACCTCAGAAGAGGGGGAAGAGGAAATTGACATCAAAGGAACGTCACTATGTACCCCTTGACAACCCCAACTAGTCGCAGACATAGTTTTCCAATCCAGCACCGGATTATGTTCCTGTAACCATGGAAAACCCAGTACAACAACATCATGCAGGTTATGCAACACCAGAAAACGGCAATCTTCCTGATGTGCTGGAGCCATGTACATGGTCATCTGCGTCCAGTACTGAGGTTTATCCTTGGCCAATGGTGTAGCATCAATGCCCCTCAAAGGAATAGGGCTCTGCAAAGGCTGCAAGGAAAAACCACAGCGCCTGACGAATTCTAAGTCCATTAAGTTCAGGGCAGCGCCTGAATCCACAAATGCCATGACAGAAAAGGACGACAATGAGCAAATCAGGGTCACAGATAAAAGAAATTTAGGCTGTACAGTACTGATGGTAACAGACCTAGCGACCCTCCTAGTACGCTTAGGGCAATCAGAAATGACATGAGCAGAATCACCACAGTAAAAACACAGCCTATTCTGACGTCTGAATTCCTGCCGTTCTGTTCTAGTCAAAATCCTATCACATTGCATAGGCTCAGGACTCTGCTCAGAGGACACTGCCATATGGTGCACAGCTTTGCGCTTGCGCAGATGCCGATCAATCTGAATGGCTAGAGACATAGATTCGCTCAAACCAGTAGGCATAGGGAAGCCCACCATAACATCTTTAAGGGCTTCAGAAAGACCTTTTCTGAAAATAGCAGCCAGAGCATCCTCCTTCCATTTAGTGAGCACAGACCATTTCCTAAATTTCTGGCAGTACAATTCTGCCGCTTCCTGACCTTTACACAGGGCCAACAGGGTTTTTTCTGCATGATCCACAGAATTAGGTTCGTCATACAAAGATCCGAGCGCTTGAAAAAATGTGTCTACATTCAGCAATGCCGGATCCCCTGATTCCAGGGAGAATGCCCAGTCCTGAGGGTCACCACGCAGCAAGGATATGATGATTTTAACTTGCTGAATGGTATCACCAGAAGAACGGGGTTTCAAAGCAAAAAACAATTTGCAGTTATTTTTAAAGTTCAAAAACTTGGATCTGTCCCCAAAAAACAAATCAGGAGCAGGAATTCTAGGCTCCAAAGCCGGAGTCTGGACAACATAGTCCTGGATACTCTGTACTCTTGCAGCAAGTTGATCCACACGAGAAAACAAACCCTGAACATCCATGCCAGAGCATAAATCCTGAACCACCCAGAGATCAAGAGGGAAAAAAAGATAAAACAGAGCACAGAAAAAAAAATGGCTCAGAATTTTTTTTCCTTCTTTTGAGATGCATTTAATTCATTTTTGGCCACTTGTACTGTTATGATCTGGTGGTTTAGGAGCAACATGGGACGAACTCTGAAGGAGGTGGTACCTGTACTGACCGCAGTCCCTAAGCTCAACACAACACTAGAAGTAGCCGTGGGATGCTCCTGTCACTCCCTAGGCACCTCGTCAGAGCCTGAGAACTAACTACCCCTAAAGATAGAAACAGGAAAACTATCTTGCCTCAGAGAAAATCCCCAAAGGATAGATAGCCCCCCACAAGTAATGACTGTGAGTGGAGAGGGAAAAGACATACACAGAATGAAACCAGGATGTAGCACAGGAGGCCAGTCTAGCTAGATAGATAGGACAGGATAGAATACTGTGCGGTCAGTATTAAAAACTACAAAAAATCCACACAGAGTTTACAAAAATATCCACACCTGACTAAAGGTGTGGAGGGTAAATCTGCTTCCCAGAGCTTCCAGCTTAACTGAATTAATCCATACTGACAAGCTGGACAAAACATAGAAAGCACAGAACGAATAAGTCCACAACCTGTGGACAGAAAAGAGCAAGCAAGGACTTAACATTGCTGAACTGGTCAGGATAACAGGGAAATCCAAGAGAGATGTGAATCCAACCAGGAACCATTGACAAGTGGCACTGGCTGAAGGGAAGAGCCAGGCATGAATAGCCGAGCAGAAAGACAATCAGTGGAAGCAGCAGCAGACTGCTAAATCCAAGGAGCAGCCATACCACTTAAAACCACCGGAGGGAGCCCAAGAGCAGAACTCACAAAAGTGCCACTTACAACCACCGGAGGGAGCCCAAGAGCGGAATTCACAACAGGAATGCAGGGGAATGTAGCTACCTAGACTTGCGGTGCTGTGCCCCCTGCTGACAGAACCTCATATGAACTCTAGCGTGGGAATTTTTCAGAATATTTTCCAATGTTCGAGTTCATATGAGGTTATTGCAGCAGGGGGCGCAGCACCGCAAGTCTAGGTAGCTACATTCCCCTGTATTTCATTCATTCCCCAGTTTTTACAGCCAGGGGCAACAGCTGCATTAGCAGGCTCCTGGTTGTAAAATTATTTAACCCCTTCTGATGGATTAACATCGTGGGACATGACTGTATGGCAGAAGGTATGGGATATTGTTATTTGCTTTTTTTACCTTTTTTATAGAAGACAAGGGTCGTCATTTGGATTGAGCGTATAATAAAGTTATTACAACACCATGTGTATGTATTTCATTAAAATAATTTAATCCTAATGTGTGTGTGTTTTTTTACCCTTTATTACTATTGGATTAATAACGGATAGGTGTCTTATTGACACCTCTCCATTATTAACCAGGCTTTATGTCACCTTACATTAGCAAGAGGTGACATTAACCCTTCATTACCTCATATCCCACTGCTACTTGGGAGTGGAAAGAGGGAGGCTAAGTGCCAGAATAGGTGCATCTTATAGATGTGCCTTTTCTGGGGTGGCTGGGGGCAGATGTTTTTAGCCAGGGGGGCAAATAACCATGGTCCCTCTCTAGGCTGTTAATATCTGCCCTCAGTCACTGGCTTTCCCACTCTGGTTGAGAAAATTGCGCGGAAGCCCACGCCAATTTTTTCCATGATTTAACCCCTTATTTTAACACCTATAGCTCTCATATTTTGCACACATACACTTGTAGCATTATTAGCGAAGAATGTGTAAAAAAATAAGCAATATGAAATGGTTTACTGTATGTAAACCATGTATCATATCCTGTCGGGTCTGATAAGGAGATAGAAAAATCCGGCAATTGAATTACCTGCTTTTCTGCTATCTAGCTATGTATTAAATATAAATATATATATATATTTATATATATATATATATATATATATATATATATATATATATATATATATATATATGTGTCTCACTGACATACAGTACAGACCAAAAGTTTGGACACACCTTCTCATTGAAAGATTTTTCTGTATTTTCATGACTACGACAATTGTACATTCACACTGAAGGCATCAAATCTATGACTTAACACAGGTGGAATTATATACTTAACAAAAAAATGTGAAACAACTGAAAATATGTCTTATATTCTAGGTTCTTCAAAGTAGCCACCTTTTGCTTTGATGACTGCTTTGCACAATCTTGGCATTCTCTTGATGAGCTTCAAGAGGTAGTCACCGGGAATGGTCTTCCACCAATCTTGAAGGTGTTCCCAGAGATGCTTAGCTCTTGTTGGCCCTTTTGCCTTCACTCTGCTCTCCAGCTCACCTCAAACCATCTCGATTGGGTTCAAGTCTGGTGACAGTGGAGGGCAGGTCATCTGGCGTAGCACCGCATCACTCTCCTTCTTGGTCAATTAGCCCTTACATAGCCTGGAGGTGTGTTTGGGGTCATTGTCCTGTTGAAAAATAAATGATGGTCCAACTAAACGCAAATCGGATGTAATAGCATGCCTCTGCAAGATGCTGTGGTAGCCATGCTGGTTCAGTATGCCTTCAATTTTGAATAAATCCCCAACAGTTTCACCAGCAAAGCACCTCCACACCATCACACCTCCTCCACCATGCTTCACGGTGGAAGCCAGGCATGTAGGGTCCATCCGTTCACCTTTTCTGCATCACACAAAGACATGGTGGTTGGAACCAAAGATCTCAAATTTGGACTTACTAGACCAAAGCACAGATTTTCACTGGTCTAATGTCCATTCCTTGTGTTCTTTAGCACAAACAAGTCTCTTCTGCTTGTTGCCTGTCCTTATCAGTAGTTGCCAAGCAGCTATTTTACCATGAAGGCCTGCTGCACAAAGTCTCCTCTTAACAGTTGTTGTAGTGATGTGTCTGCTGCTAGAACTCTGTGTGGCATTGACCTGGTCTCTAAACTGAGCTGCGATTTCTGAGGCTGGTGACTCATATAAACTTATCCTCAGAAGCAGAGGTGACTCTTGTTCTTCCTTTCCTGGGGCGGTCCTCATGTGAGCCAGTTTCTTTGTAGTGCTTGATGGTTTTTGCCACTGCACTTGGGGACACTTTCAAAGTTTTCCCAATTTTTCAAACTGACTGACCTTCATTTCTTAAAGTAATGATGGCCACTCGTTTTTCTTTACTTAGCTGCTTTTTTCTTGCCATAATGCAAATTCTAACAGTCTATTCAGTAGGATTATCAGCTGTGTATCCACCAGACTTCTGCACAACACAACTGATGGTCCCAACCCCATTTATAAGGCAAGAAATCCCACTTATTAAACCTGACAGGGCACACCTGTGAAGTGAAACCGATTCCTGGTGATTACCTCTTGAAGCTCATTAAGAGAATGCCAAGAGTGTGCAAAGCAGTCATCAAATCAAAAGGTGGCTACTTTGTAGAACCTAGAATACAAAACATATTTTCAGTTGTTTCACACTTTTTTGTTAAGTACATAATTCCACATGTGATAATTAATAGTTTTGATGCCTTCAGTGTGAATGTACAATTTTCATAGTCATGAAAATACAGAAAAATCTTTAAATGAGAAGGCGTGTACAAACTTTTGGTCTGTACTGTGTATATATATATATATATATATATATATATATATTAACTGTATATATGTTTTCACGAATACTTGAGCCCATGGATCCATTCTATGTCCATTTTCACAGAAAATCTCACCATAAGGATGCCATACGGATGCCATACGGATGACAGACGGACCATTTTCAGAGAAAAAAATCACATCCTCACGTTAAATACGGATCACTGTTCAGGAACTTTTTTGCGTATTACGCCTGTAAAAACGGACCGTGTTTTCCATTGCTAGGTGTGACGCAGGCCTTAGACATATAGGTACATCTAATCTATATTAGATTAGCATCCCTGTTTGCTGCGGGCTCCAGCATGAGCATGCAACTTTTATGGCACATATCAGCTGATTTCATTAACTGGCAAGTGCCCTTAACAGTCACGGTTGGAATCGTGATCAACTCGAGGCTGGTAACATGTTACAGGCCTCTGTCGGTCACTGACATTGGCATTTAACATACAAGCACTGCAAGGACGACCCCAAATCTCACCCATCTGTGCTCGTGTCACATGACCACTGGTCGCGATGGGCTAGCATGACAGCCCAGTATCTATAGGAGAATCCTGAGGTTGTCATTGCTGAATAGCTGTGAGCACCGCCCAGCGCAAGTGAGCATTTCTGCTACACAGAAACAGGGCTGCAGCCCGGCTCTGTGTAGCACAAGCGATTAGATGATGGCACCTATTGAAGCAAGTGTAAAGTAAAAAAAATGTAATTAAAAAATAAAAAAGATTAAATCAACCCCCATTCACCCCATTCAAAATAAAACAATAAAAAAAACACATATTTGGTATCGCCACATTCAGAATTGTCCAGTCTATCAATATATAAAAATAATTAATCAGATCAGTAAATGTCGTAACGAGAAAAAAAAAGTCAATACACCAAAAATATTTTTTGGGATGGTCACAGCATTGAATTAAAATGCAATAACATGCAATCAAAGATTGTATCTACACCAAAATCAATAAAAACGTCAGCTCAGCACTCAAAAATAAACTCTCATCCAGCCCCAGATCACGAAAAATGGAGAGACTACGGGTCTCATAAAATGGAGACTTTTTTTGTGAGACGTTGGATTTTTTTTCCACCACTTAAACAACAAGTAACCTATACATGTTTGGTGTCTATGAACTCGTAATGACCTGTAGAATCATAATGGCAGGTCAGTTATAGCAATTGGTGAACATGGTTAAAAAAAAAACAATTGTGGAATTGCACTTTTTTGCAATTCCATTGCACTTTGAATTTTTTTTACAGTATATGGCAAAACCAATGATGTTGTTCAAAAGTAAAACTTGTTCCGCAAAAACAAGTCCTCGCATGGCCATATTGACTGAAAGATAAAAAAAGGTATGGCTCTGGGAAGAAGTGAGCAAAAAAAAAAACCAAGGTAGCAAAGGGGTCAGAGAAGCCCTCCTCCTACCATCAAAGTTTTCATCCTGTCTACTGCAATAATTATACTACTGTATATAGCACTGTGCACTTCTAGTTGCTCATTTTTCCCTTCTACTCAGTTAATTCTCTTTTTTGAATTATTTCTAAAATCTAACTAGCTGAATCCCTATAAGCTCTCTGTATAAACAAGAGGTCAATTTTCCCTACATGAGTCATCAGTCACTGCAAAAGTCCTTCGTAGGGGAGAGGGAGCAGCTGGTCAGGAGTTGAAAAGGGGAATCATTTATGCAAGGAAAAGAGACATCCTGTATCTGCATAGAGAAGAAAAAAAGAAGAATTGGCTGGGTAGAAAGGCAAAATGAGCAATAGTAAGAACACAGTGCTATATGACATGATGACTGCAATGTGTTAAGAGAATAAAAACTGATTTGAGTGTTTCTTTAATTGAAACTAAGTTAGTAACATATTAGCAATGCTAATCTTTTACAATATAGATGAAAGCAAAATTATTTTACTTAATTTGTATGAGAAATAAAAATCATAGGCTTATAAGTTATGTTATACAGACACAACATATAATAAAAAAAATTAGAGTTTACCTACTTGTCTATGCAGCCAATCATGTAGTAGACCATCGGAAACCAACAAATTGCATCCAGAAAATGCATATCTGGCCTAACATTGGGATTAGAAGAATATATTATAAACATACTATTTCATATTAATACACTCATTTAAAACAACTGCTGCACAATCTAGCTATATAATTGTCTAAGGGGTACTTTCATCTGTTTGTCTGTTTGTCTGTCACAGAAATCCCGCGTCGCTGATTGGTCGCGGCCGGCCATGACCAATCAGCGACGGGCACAGTCCGGCCGTGAATTCGCCCTTCCCTACTCCCCTGCAGTCAGTGCCGCCTCCCTACTCCCCTCCAGTCAGCGCCCCCATAGCGGTTTAGCAGTCCATTAAACGGACTGCGTTATACCGCGGCATAACACAGTGCAACGCAATTCGTTAACGCTGCTATTAACCCTGCGTGACCAACTTTTTACTATTGATGCTAACTATGCAGCATCAATATTAAAAAGATCTAATGTTAAAAATATTAAAAAAAATCAAAAATCACGATGCGACGCTCCGGTCCCAAGAATGCATTGCGGCAATGACCGGAAATGATGTAGCTACATCATCACGTGTTATTGCTGCAAGGCATTACTGGGAACAGAGCATCGTGAGGAGCATCGCTAAAGACCTGGGCTGGAAGGTAAGTATATAACTATTTTTTATTTTAATTCTATTATTAACAGGGATATGGCGCCCACATTGCTATATACTACGTGGGCTCTGTTAGATACTACATGGGCTGTGTTATATACTGTGTGGCCTGTCTTATATATTGCATGGCCTGTGTTATATACTGCGTGGCCTGTGCTATATGCTATGTGGGCTGTGTTATATACTGCGTGGCCTGTGTTATATACTACGTCTCTGTGCTATATACTACGTGGGCTATGTTATATAGTCTGTGGGCTGTGCTATATACTGGTGTGGGCTGTGTTATATACTGCGTGGGCTGTGTTATATACTGCGTGTGCTGTGTTATAGCCTGCATGGGCAGTGTTATATACTAGGTGGGCTGTTATATACTGTGTGGGCTGTGTTATATACTGTGTGGGCTATGTTATATACTACGTGGCTGTGCAATATACTACATGGCTGTGCTATATACTATGTGGGCTGTGCTATATACTGTGTGGCTGTGCTATATACTACATGGCTGTGTTAAATACTACGTGGCCTGTGTTATATACTACATGGGCTGTGTTATACACTGCGTGGGCTGTGCTATATACTATTATATATATTCTAGAATACCCGATGCGTTAGAATCGGGCCACCATCTAGTATTCATATATCTAGAAGGATATTAACAAACATTCTCAAAAATAACCCAAAGTACATTATCCAGAACATAACACAACAGGAGACTTAGCAAGTTCTGATGAAGAAATGATCTGTTCATGATTTATGGCAGTTACATTGTATTTTAATGTGAACAAATGTGTCATTTCCTGAAGACAGAGAAAAAAATATGATTAATGTGAAGCATTTGACTTGTTTAATAAGCACCAGATCCTGTGTAAAAGAAGAATGTACTCACCACCTTTCCATTTATTAAAGCTCATGCATGACATACGTTAATGCTGCACATGAATTTCCGCAATAGGCAGATGTCACAACACATCAGTATAGAACAGATTTCATGACTCTAAATAGCACAGCTGGCAGTATTATTAATATAAATATAAAAATCACACTGAAAGGTGCCCAACCTTTAAGACTACTGTATATGTATAGTATTCCGATTGAGCATTTAGAACTTTTAATAATCAGATCTGTGGGAAATAGTGTTAGGCAAGATTTTGGTAATTATCACTACTTTTTTTAGCAAATCTCAAAATGTTTGATTTTGTGTGGAACAGCAAATATCTATCTATATAATCGTCTAAGAGTCACTTCCGTCTGTCTGTCTTTCTGTCTGTCTTTCTGTCTGTCTGTAATGGAAATCCCACGTTGCTGATTGGTCGCGGCCGGCAGGGCACAGTCCGGCCGCGAATTTGCCCCTTCCTACTCTGTCAGTACCGCCTCCATACTCCCCTCCAGTCAGCGCTCACACAGGGTTAATGGCTGCGTTACTCCGCGTTATGCCGCGGTGTAACGCAGTCTGTTAACGCGGCTATTAACCCTGTGTGACCAACTTTTTACTATTGATGCTGCCTATGCAGCATCAATAGTAAAAGGATCAAATGTTAAAAATAATATTAATAAAAAAAAATCATTATATATTCACCTTCCGGCACCTTTCTCGCTCCTCGCGACGTTCCAGGCCATGCATTGCAGTCTTGCGAGATGATGACATAGCAGTCTCGCGAGACCGCTACGTCATCAGCTCGCGAGACCACAATGCATTCTTGGGACCAGAGCGTCGCGAGGAGCATCGCTAAACACCTACGGTATGTTCCTCATTCTCTTTATCTCACGCCCCTATGCTAGATATCCGGCGGTCTCACTCAGCCTGACACTTGCTTGTCTATCCCAGTTTTTTATCTAGATGACCTAAGTATCTCTTGTCATGGATATGACATTTTGCATTGCGTAACTTTGTGGTTCTCTGAACTATGTACATATTTTCTTTGCACATTATGTTTTCTTTTCTTTTTGTATATATTTGTTCACATATCAGTCAGAAATTTAGGATCCGTGGGACTACAGCCAACCTCCCTGGACGGGGCCACAGGAGGAAAATTGATGACAAAACAAAGAGATGAATAATACGAATGGGAACAAAAGAGCACAAAAAAACTTCTAAACAGATTAAAGGTGAACTTCAAGCTAAAGGAACATCAGTGTCAGATTACACCATCCATCGTTGTATGAGCCAAAGTGAACTTCATGGGAGACGACCAAAGAGGACACCATTGTTGAAAAAAAAAATCATAAAAATCCAGATTGGAATTTGTCAAACTACATGTTGACAAGCCACAAAGCTTCTGGGAGAATGTCCTATGGACAGATGAGACAAAAATTGAACTTTTTTTGGTAAGGCACATAATCTCTATGTTTATAGATGGAATAATGAAGCATATCAAGAAAAGAACACTGTCCCTACTGTGAAACATGGAGAAGGCTCTGTTATCGTCTGGGCCTGCTTTGCTGCATCTGTCACAGAGTGTCTAGAATTGGTGCAGGGTACAATGAAATCTCAAGACTACCAAGGGATTCTAGAGAGAAATGTGCTGCCCAGTGTCAGAATCTTCATGGGTCTTACAACAGTATAATGACCCAAAATACACAGTTAAAACACCCAAGAATGGCTAAGAGTAAACACTGGACTATTCTGAAGTGGCCTTCTATGAGCCCTGACCTAAATCCTATTGAGCATCTTTGGAAAGAGCTGAAATATGCTGTCCAGAAAAGGCAACCTCTAAACACGAGACAACTGGTGCAGTTTGCTCTTGAGGAGTGGGCCAAAATACCCGTTGAGAGGAACAGAAGTCTTATTGACAGTTACAGGAATCGTTTGATTGCAGTGATTGCCTCAAAAGGTTATGCAACAAAATATTAAGTTAAGGGTACCATCAATTCTGTCAAGGCCTATTTCATGAGTTTTATATATTTTAAAAAAAAAATTCTGTCATTTGTTCATTTTCATAGATTTTTTATTTATCATTACTTATGTGAGATTCAAGTTATTTCTGTGACCATTGTGGTTTTTCTGTCATTAAGCGAGGGGTACCAACAATTTTGACCATGTGTGTGCGTGTGTGTGTGTATATATATATATATATATATATATATATATATATATATATATACACAGTACAGACCAAAAGTTTGGTCACACCTCATTTAAAGATTTTTCTGAATTTTCATGACTATGAAAATTGTAAATTCACACTAAAGGCATCGAAAATATGAATTAAAACATGTGGATTTGTATACTTAACAAAAAAGTGTGAAACAACTGAAAATATGTCTTATATTCTAGGTTGTTTAAAGTAGCCACATTTTGTTTGGTTGCCGGCTTTGCACACTCTTGGCATTCTCTTGATGAGCTTCAAGAGGTAGTCACTGGGAATGGTCTTCCAACAATCTTGAAGGAGTTCCCAGAGATGCTTTGCACTTGTTGGCCCTTTTGCCTTCACTCTGCGGTCCAGCTCACCCCAAACCATCTTGATTGGGTTTTGGTCTGGTGACTGTGGAGGCAAGGTCATCTGTCGTAGCACCCCATCACTCTCCTTGGTCAAATAGCCCTTACACAGCCTGGAGTTGTGTTTGGGGTCATTGCCCTGTTGAAAAATAAATGATGGTCCAACTAAACGCAAACTGGATGGAATAGCATGCCGCTGCAAGATGCTGTGGTAGCCATGCTGGTTCAGTATGCCTTCAATTTTGAATAAATCCCCAACAGTGTCATCAGCAAAGCACCCCCACATCATCACACCTCCTCCTCCATGCTTCATGGTGGGAACCAGGCATGTATAGTCCATTCGTTCACCTTTTCTGCGTCACACAAAGACACGGTGGTTGGAACCGAAGATCTCAAATTTGGACTCATCAGACCAAAGCACAGATTTCCACTGGTCTAATGTCCATTCCTTGTGTTCTTTAGCCCAAACAAGTATTTTCTGCTTGTCCTTAGCAGTGGTTTCCTAACAGCTATTTTACCATGAAGACCTGCAGCACAATGTCTCCTCTTAACAGTTGTTGAAGAGATGTGACTGTCTGCTGCTAGAACTCTGTGTGGTCTCTAATCTGAGCTGCTGTTAACCTGCGATTTCTGAGGCTGGTGACATGGCTAAACTTATCCTCAGAAGCAAAGCTGACTCTTGGTCTTCCTTTTCCTGGAGCGGTCCTCTTGTGAGCCAGTTTCTTTGTAGTGCTTTGTGGTTTTTGCAACTGCACTTGGGGACACTTTCAATGTTTTCCCAATTTTTCGGACTGACTGACCTTCATTTCTTAAAGTAATGATGGCCACTCATTTACTTAGCTGCTTTTTTCTTGCCATGACACAAATTCAAACAGTCTATTCAGTAGGACTATCATCTGTGTATCCACAGACTTCTGCTCAATAGAACTGATGGTCCCAACCTCATTTATAAGGCAAGAAATCCCACTTATTAAACCTGACAGGGCACACCTGTGAAGTAAAAACCATTTCCGGTGGCTACCTCTTGAAGCTCATCAAGAGACTGCCAAGAGTTTGCAAAGCAGTCATCAAAGCAAAAGGTGGCTACTTTGAAGAACCTAGAATATAAGACATATTTTCAGTTGCTTCACACTTTTTCGCTAAGTATATAATTCCACGTGTTATTTCATAGTTTTGATGCCTTCAGTGTGAATTTACAATTTTCATAGTCATGAAAATGCAGAAAAATGTTTAAATGAGAAGATGCGTCCAAACTTTTGATCTGTACTGTATAAATATATTCACACTGCTCAAAAAAAGGGAACACTAAAATCCCACATCCTAGATATCACTGAATGAAATATTCCAGTTGGAAATCTTTATTCAATACGTAGTGGAATGTGTTGAGAACAATAAAACCTAAAAATGAGCAACGGAAATCACAACTAATATTCCAAGGAGGTCTGGAGTTGGAATGGTGCTCAAAATCAAAGAGGAAAATGAAGTTACAGGCTGATCCAACTTCAGTGGAAATTCCTCAAGACAAGGAAATGATGATCAGTAGTGTGTGTGGCTGGCTAGACTATAGCTTCAATGCCTTCATCTTGCAGTAACTGCTGACACACTCTAGCCACATGAGGTCTGGCATTGTCCTGCATTAGGAGGAACCCAGTGCCAACCGCACCAGCATATGGTCTCACAAGGGGTCTGAGGATCTCATCTCGGTACCTAATGGTAGTCTCGGTACCTAATGGCAGTCAGGCTACCTCTGGCGAGCACATAGAGGGCTGTGCGGCCCTTCAAAGAAATGCTACTTCACATTATTACTGACCCACTGCCAAACCGGTCATGCTGAAGGATGTTGCAGGCAGCAGATCACTCTCCATGGCATCTCCAGACTCCATCACATCTGTCACATGTGCTCAGTGTGAACCTGGTTCATCTGTGAAGAGAATTGGCAAGCATCCTGCATGGTGATGGGCTGTGAGCACAACCCCATCTGTGGACGTCAGGCACTCAGACCATCCTCGTGGAGTCGGTTTCTAGCCATTTGTGCAGACACATAAACATTTGTGACCTGCTGGAGGTCATTTTGCAGGAATCTGGCAGTGCTCCTCCAGTTCCTCCTTGCACAAAGGCTGAGGCAGCGGTGCTGCTTCTGGGTTGTTGCCATCCTACGGCTCCCTCCATGTCTCCTGGTGTACTGGCATGTCTACTGGTAGCACCTCCAGCCTCTGGACACTACGCGACAGACATAGCAAACCTTCTTGCCCAAACTCGCATTGATGTTCCATCCTGGATTAGCGGCACTACGTGAGACACATGTGTGGGTTGTATAGTCCGTCTCATGTGACCACGAGTGTGAAATCACATTCAACATTCAAAAGTGACCAAAACATCATCCA
Source organism: Ranitomeya imitator (assembly GCF_032444005.1). Lineage (NCBI taxonomy): Eukaryota > Metazoa > Chordata > Amphibia > Anura > Dendrobatidae > Ranitomeya > Ranitomeya imitator. Next base: position 115,959,196 of record NC_091289.1, read on the forward strand.
GAAAGCATTGGTATTTAGATGTGGTCTGTGGTCCGCACCTGCAGAACCACTCCTTTATTGAGGGTGTCTTGATAATTGCCAGTAATTTCCATCTGTTGTCTATTCCATTAGCACAACAGCTCATGAAATTGATTTTCAGGCAGTGTTGCTTCCTAAGTGGACAGTTTGATTTCATAGAAATTTGATTTACTTGGTGCTATATTCTGTTGTTTAAATGTTCCCTTTATTTTTTTTCAGCACTGTATATATATATATATATATATGTTAGGACTGGCGGAACGCACCAAGAGAGATGTAATGGATGCGTTCGCAGTCCGGGGTCCACCGTGCAGGTGAAACCTGCTGCTAGGAAATGACAGACAATATGGCGGTATTCAAAAGTATACACGCGTGGGTTAAACCTCACCCAGCGTGAAGAAAGCGATCCTGTTGCGTCACAGGACTGCCGTACCGCACATAGAGCGCGAGCAAGTGGTCAGCGAACTAAACCCCAACAGGGATTGTAGTCCGATTAGACCCTTGCTGGCACTACACCGCTACTGGGTGTGAAAGGAATATATAATTAAGGCACCGAAGTGCGAACTGTGCCGTGCTGGCAGGCACCACTAAGCACCCAGATGTGGGTCAGGAAGCGCACACTGGCGCGTGGCACCGCACTGGCGGTCACAGCAGTAGATGCTGACACGTGTGTGACACGTTGAGTGATAAGTCGGGCGCTAGATAGCAGCCATACTCCATACGCGAACAATCATACAATAGGGTAGGGGTATTTAAAGAACGACTTGCACTCACAACAAACACACGTATTAAATTGTACACTAGCGCATGGCCATGCGGTCATGCGCAGTTTATATAGTTGCAGGACAGGAAGCGGCCACAGAAACTTTGCCCTTCCAAGACCTGCCAAGAGGACCAATAGAATGCGCTGCAGAGTCTGAGCACATGACCCTCGATCTCCAACGGGAGATCTTGCCCTGGGCATGCTCAGTGTGCGCAGACAAGGACTTAGTCCCAGAGAAGTCCACTCGCTGCTGACCAGTATAGGCTTTACAGGCAGAAGCTGGAGAAGCAGCAGTAACTCTTCTCACAGAGTCAGATTGAGCGAGACGCTGGGATCGACATCCCTGCTGAGCAGGCTCCACTGCGGCTGGAGGAGAATGGGAGACCGCAGCGGAGACGGATCGAGATTCCCCCTGTGCAGCAGAGGAAACTCGACTCCTAACATTACCCCCCCTCCTAGGGCCCCCCCCTCCTTGGGCCTCCCTACGTTCGAAGGCAGCAATGAGCTGTGGGGCCCGAATGTTTTCAGCAGGCTCCCATGACCTGTTCTCTGGACCATAACCCTTCCAATCCACCAGATAGAACTTTTTGCCGCGTACCACCTTACACCCCAAAATAGCGTTCACCTCGTAATCGTCCGTTGACGAACCCGATGTCCTGGCAGATGACTCGGAAAACCGGGACATGTATACGGGTTTCAAGAGGGACACATGAAAGGTGTCGGTGATACCCAAGCGTGGAGGAAGAGCCAGGCGGTAGACCACAGGATTAACCTGTTCAAGAACCTTGAAGGGACCCAAGTAGCGAGGCGCAAACTTAGTGTACTCAACTCGCAGCCTGATGTTACGGGCGGAGAGCCACACCAAGTCGCCAGGAGCAAAGGTCGGAGCGGGGCGCCGATTAACATCGGCGGAGGACCTCATTCTCTCCTTGGAAGCCCGAATGGCATCCTGAGTGCGATCCCAAATGTCCCGTGCCTCCACAGCCCAGTCTGCCACCCTGGAATCGGCGGAAGACACGGGCATGGGCACAGGTACCCGCGGATGCTGACCATAGTTAAGGAGGAATGGGGTCTGTCCAGTGGAGTCAGCTACAGCATTGTTAAGAGCAAACTCCGCCCACGGTAGCAAAGATGCCCAGTCATCTTGTTTAGCAGAGACAAAATGTCGCAGATATGTGACCAAGGTCTGGTTGGCTCTCTCCACCAACCCATTCGTCTCGGGATGATATGCCGAAGAGAGATTCAACTCGATACTGAGAAGGCGACAAAGCTCTCTCCAGAACCGAGATGCAAACTGGGGACCCCGGTCACTGACAATTTTGTCTGGCATACCGTGAAGACGGAAGATGTGTTTAACAAACAATGCTGCCAAGGCCCGTGCAGAAGGTAGCTGGGGAAGCGGCACCAAATGCACCATTTTAGAAAAATGGTCAGTGATAACCCAAATGACAGTATAGCCACGTGACTTGGGCAAACCCACCACAAAGTCCATCCCGACCATCTCCCAGGGCCTGTCTGCCACCGGCAGAGGGTATAACAACCCAGCTGGCCGTTGACGGAGAGACTTATTTTTGGCACAAGAGACACATGCCCGAACGTAGTCTCCAACGTCACGAACCATATATGGCCACCAATACATTCTCGCCAACAACTCAGATGTCCTCTTTGCCCCAAAGTGTCCACCCACTCTGGACGAATGAGCCCACGAGAGAACCTCCGGACGCAAATTGATGGGGACAAAAGTCTTGCCCAGAGGCACAGACTCAAGCGAAACCGGAGCTACGGTTCTCAGACTCTCTGAAGGGACAATGAGCCGAGGCTCGTCCTCCTCCTCCACAGTTGACACCAGGGAGCGAGAGAGAGCGTCAGCACGAATGTTCTTCTCCCCGGCGAGATAATGTAGAGTGAAGTGGAACCGGGAGAAAAACAAGGACCATCTGGCCTGACGAGAATTCAGCCGCTGGGCTGTCTGTAAATAGACCAAATTCTTGTGGTCCGTGAAGACTTGGAATGGGAACCGAGCACCCTCCAAGAGATGTCTCCATTCCGAAAAGGCCAACTTCATTGCCAGCAACTCCCTATCCCCGATGGAGTAATTTCTCTCCGCTGGTGAGAAGGTTTTTGAGAAGAAGAAGCATGGATGCTTCCGACCTTGAGCATCCTTTTGATAGAGGACTACTCCTGCACCAACGGAAGAGGCATCCACCTCCATTAGGAATGGCTTATCCACATCGGGACGATGTAAGATGGGAGCACTAGCAAAGTGGGACTTAATAGAAGTGAAGGCCTTGGAGACCTCTTCGGACCACGATTTAGGATTCGCTCCCTTCTTGGTGAGGGATACCAAGGGAGCTACCAGGGTTGAGAAGTGGGGGATGAACTGACGATAGTAATTTATGAACCCCATAAAGCACTGCACCGCTTTCAGAGAATGGGGTTCCTGCCAGTCCATCACTGCCTGTAGTTTGGCAGGATCCATAGCCAATCCCTGGGCCGAGATGATGTAGCCCAGGAAAGGTAAAGACTCCTGCTCAAACATACACTTCTCCAATTTGGCATAGAGGGAGTTTGCCCGTAGGAGGTCGAAGACTTTGCAAACATCTCTCCGGTGGGAGTCAATATCTGGAGAGTAGATAAGAATATCATCCAGATAGACTACGACCGAGGTGGAAAGCATATCCCGGAAGATATCGTTCACAAAGTCTTGGAAAACGGCTGGGGCATTACAGAGCCCGAAGGGCATCACCAGATATTCATAGTGCCCATCCCTGGTGTTAAAGGCCGTCTTCCATTCGTCCCCCTCACGGATGCGAATCAGGTTGTAAGCACCCCGCAAATCTAATTTAGTAAATACCCTTGCTCCCCGAAGTCTATCGAATAACTCAGATATCAAGGGCAAAGGATACTTATTCTTAACGGTGATGGCGTTAAGACCCCTGTAGTCTATGCATGGGCGCAATTCCCCATTCTTCTTCTGCACGAAGAAGAACCCTGCCCCAGCAGGTGACACTGACTTCCTAATGAATCCTCTTGCCAGATTTTCCTGGATGTACTGTGGCATTGCCTCCGTCTCCGGGAGAGATAGCGGATAAACTCGACCCCGGGGAGGCTCAGCACCAGGCAAGAGATCAATAGGACAGTCATAGGGGCGATGAGGCGGAAGGACCTCCGCCGCCTTTTTGGAGAACACGTCTGCATAAGACCAATACTGCTTGGGGAGAGAGGATAGATCTGCGGGTACCTCAGTAGTAGCAACCTGAACGCACTCCCTCTGACACCTACCCCCACAAGATTCACCCCAACCCAGAATTCTGCCTGAGGACCACTCGATATGAGGAGAGTGGTACCGTAGCCAAGGTATTCCCAACAGGACCTCATCAATTCCTTCCGGAATGACGAGCAGAGAAATTATCTCCTGATGAGATGGCGACATGGACAGAGTAAAAAGGATGGTCTGGTGTGTTATCTGTGAGGGCAATGTCGACCCATTCACCACTCGCACCGTTACTGGTTGAGCAAGCATAACCAGGGGTATTGCGTGACGTTGGGCAAAGGCAGAAGACATAAAATTGCCCTCCGCCCCAGAATCCACGCAGAGCTCTACCGAGTGGGAGAATGAGCCAATAGTAATTGTCCCCTTAAAGGACAACTTAGAGGCAAACGTCGCCGTGTCTAGTGTACCTCCACCTACTACCACTAGACGCTGACGTTTCCTCGACCGCTGAGGACATCTGGTGGCTAGATGTCCTGACTGCTGGCAAACATGACAGACCCTGAGTGCACAAGCGGTCCGGGACTTAGATCCTGCTTGTGACACTTCCCTGGCCTCATGTGACTCAGGAACCAGGACCGGAAATTCCAGAGGTTTGGCGAAAGTAGGAGCCAGCCGAAACCTCTGCCTACACTGGGCTCGCTCTAACCTCCGCTCGTTAAAACGGAGGTCAATTCGAGTGGAGACAGTTATTAACTCCTCCAGTGTGGCAGGAATCTCCCTAGTGGCCAGAGCGTCCTTTACGTGGTCAGCCAAGCCCCTCCAAAATATGGGGATAAGAGCTTTTTCCGACCAATCCAGCTCAGATGCTAAGGTGCGGAATTGGACGGCAAAATGACTGACCAAGGACTCACCCTGAGTTAATGCCAGCAATTGGAGCGCAGTATCATGGGTGACTTGAGGTCCTAAAAAGACCTGTTTCAGAGCGCTCAGAAACAGTGGAGCACTCTGCACCACATGATCGCCACGCTCCCACAGCGGCGTAGCCCATTCCAACGCCCTGTCCGACAATAGAGACAGAATAAATCCCACCTTAGCCCGCTCTGTGGGAAAACGTGTAGCCAGGAGCTCGAGGTGAATAGAGCACTGACTCACAAATCCCCTACAAAACTTGCTATCACCAGAAAATTTTTCTGGCAGCGGGAGGCGAGATATGTCGGAACAGGGGTGGCAATGGACATAGTAGCTGCAGCCACGCTGGCAGCCTGTACAGCTACTGCAGTAACATCCACAGCTGAGGTCGCGCTCTCGAGAGCCGCCAACCTACCCTCCAGCTGCTGGATATGCCGCAGAGATTGCTGTTTGTCTGTCATCACTAGCCAGACCCTGGCGCTAGTGTAATGTTAGGACTGGCGGAACGCACCAAGAGAGATGATATAGATGCGTTCGCAGTCCGGGGTCCACCGTGCAGGTGAAACCTGCTGCTAGGAAATGACAGACAATATGGCGGTATTCAAAAGTATACACGCGTGGGTTAAACCTCACCCAGCGTGAAGAAAGCGATCCTGTTGCATCACAGGACTGCCGTACCGCACATAGAGCGCGAGCAAGTGGTCAGCGAACTAAACCCCAACAGGGATTGTAGTCCGATTAGACCCTTGCTGGCACTACACCGCTACTGGGTGTGAAAGGAATATATAATTAAGGCACCGAAGTGCGAACTGTGCCGTGCTGGCAGGCAACACTAAGCACCCAGACGTGGGTCAGGAAGCGCACACTGGCGCGTGGCACCGCACTGGCGGTCACAGCAGTAGACGCTGACACGTGTGTGACACGTTGAGTGATAAGTCGGGCGCTAGATAGCAGCCATACTCCATACGCGAACAATCATACAATAGGGTAGGGGTATTTAAAGAACGACTTGCACTCACAACAAACACACGTATTAAATTGTACACTAGCGCATGGCCATGCGGTCATGCGCAGTTTATATAGTTGCAGGACAGGAAGCGGCCACAGAAACTTTGCCCTTCCAAGACCTGCCCAAGAGGACCAATAGAATGCGCTGCAGAGTCTGAGCACATGACCCTCGATCTCCAACGGGAGATCTTGCCCTGGGCATACTCAGTGTGCGCAGACAAGGACTTAGTCCCAGAGAAGTCCACTCGCTGCTGACCAGTATAGGCTTTACAGGCAGAAGCTGGAGAAGCAGCAGTAACTCTTCTCACAGAGTCAGACTGAGCGAGACGCTGGGATCGTCATCCCTGCTGAGCAGGCTCCACTGCGGCTGGAGGAGAATGGGAGACCGCAGCGGAGACGGATCGAGATTCCCCTTGTGCAGCAGAGGAAACTCAACTCCTAACATATATGTATATATATATATCGGGCAAAAGTTAAGAGACCACTGCAAAATGTTAAGTTTGTCTGATTTTTCTCTTTATAGGCATATTTTTGAGTAAAATATAAATTGTTCATTTTTTCTATAAAATTCTAACAACATGTCTCCGAATTTCCATGCAATATATTTTGTATTTTTTTTCTGAAAAAGAAATATGGTCAAAAAAAAAAAAAAAAACCAGTGTATTCAGACCTCAAGTAATGCAAAGAAAACAAGTTCATAATCACTTAGAAACAACAATACTGATGTTTTAACTCAGGAAGAGTTCAGAAATCAATATTTTGTGGAATAACCATGATTCCTGAAGTGCACCACTTGTGCACTTGACCCGATCCCATCCCACTTCATCCCAAACCTCACCACAGTCTTCATCCCAACCCTAACCCATCTCTTCAACCTATCACTAACAACTGGTGTTTTCCCCTCAAGCTTTGAACATGCCTCCATCACACCTATCTTCACAAAGCCCTCTCTTGACCCATCCTCTGTATCTAGCTATTTCCCTATATCACTTCTCCCCTATGCCTCCAAGCTACTGGAACAAAACGTCTACCTTGAACTTTCCTCCCATCTCTCTTCTTGCTTCCTCTTTGACCGCTTACAATCTGGCTTCCGGTCACACCACTCCACTGAAACCGCCCCAACTAAGGTCACCAATGACCTCTTAACCGCCAAGAGCAAGCAACTCTACTCTGTCCTCCTCCTCCTGGACTTGTCGGCTGCCTTTGACACAGTGGACCATTCCCTATTATTACAGACCCTCTCATCCCTTGGAATCACAGACTTGGACCTATCCTGGATCTCATCATACCTAACAGACCGGACATTCAGCATCTCCCACTCACACACCACCTTCTCACCTGGCCCTCTATCTGTCGGAGTCCCACAAGGTTCAGTCCTAGGGCCCCTGCTCTTCTCCATTTACACCTTTGGCCTGGGACAGCTCATAGAATCTCATGGCTTTCAGTGTCATCTCTATGCTGATGACACACAGATCTATATCTCTGGACCAGATATCACTTCCCTACTATCCAGAATCCCTCAATGTCTGTCCACTATGTTAGGACTGGCGGAACACACCAAGTACAAGATGTAATGGAACTAGGTGCGTTCGCAGTCCGAGGTCCACTGTGCAGGTAAAAACCCTGCTGCTAGTAAGACGGAATATATGGCGGTATTACAAGAATACACGCACGGGTTAACTACACCCTGCGGGAAGGAAGCGATCCTGTTGCGTCACAGGACCGCGGTACCGCACATAGAGCGCGAGCAAGTAGTCAGCGAACTCAACCCCAACTAGGATTGAAGTCCGATTAGACACTTGCTGGCACAACACCGCAACTGGGTGTGTAAGGAAACTAAATAAGAATATAAAGGCACAAGAGTGCGTGCGGTGCCGCACAGACGGACGCCACCAACCACCCAGGCTTGGGTCAGGAAAGCGCAGAGCAAGCGCACGGCGCCGTACAGGCGGACACAGCAACTGGTAGCTGTAATGTGTGTTACGTGCTGTTGGATAAGTCGGGCGCTAGATAGCAAACATACACCTTCCGCGAACAGACATTCAATAGGGAGGGTTATTTAAAGAGCGACTTTCACTCACAACACACACACATATTTACAAGACAATACTAGCACATGGCCGTGCGGTCATGCGCAGTTTATATAGCTGCAGAACAGGAAACAGCTACAGAAGTTTTGCCCTTTCAGGACCTGCCAAAAGGACCAATGGGATGTGCTGCAGTACCTGAGCATGTGACCCTCGATCTCCAACAGGAGATCTTGCCCTGGGCATGCTCAGTGTGTGCAAATAAGGACTTAGATCCAGAAACGTCCACTCGCCGCTGCCCAGCACTGGCTTCAATGGCAGAAGCAGGAAAAGCAGCAGTAACTCTTCGCACAGAGTCAGACTGAGCGAGATGCTGGGATCGACGTCCCTGCTGAGCAGACTCCACTGCGGCTGGAGGAGAATGGGAGACCGCAGCGGAGACGGATCGAGATTCCCCCTGTGCAGCAGAGGAAACTCGACTCCTAATATTACCCCTCCTAGGGCCCCCCCTCCTTGGGCCTCGCTACGTTCGAAGGCAGCAATGAGCTGCGGGGCCCGAATGTGCTCAACAGGCTCCCAGGACCTGTCCTCGGGGCCATAACCCTTCCAGTCTACCAAATAAAATTTTTTGCCACGTACCACCTTGCACCCCAAAATAGCGTTCACCTCATAATCGTCCGTAGACGAACCCGATGTCCCAGCAGATGACTCGGAGAACCGGGACATATACACGGGTTTCAAGAGGGACACATGAAAGGTGTCGGTGATACCCAGGCGTGGCGGAAGGGCCAAACGATAGACCACAGGATTAACCTGCTCGACGACCTTGAATGGGCCCAAGTAGCGAGGAGCAAATTTAGTGGACTCAACTCGCAGCCTGATGTTACGGGCGGAGAGCCACACCAAGTCGCCAGGAGCAAAGATCGGAGCGGGGCGCCGATGAGCATCGGCGGAGGACCTCATTCTCTCCATAGAGGCCCGAATGGCATCCTGAGTGCGGTCCCAAATATCCCGTGCCTCCACAGCCCAGTCTGCCACCCTGGAGTCGGCGGAAGACACGGGCATAGGCACAGGTATCCGTGGATGCTGACCATAGTTGAGGAGGAATGGGGTTTGTCCAGTGGAGTCGGCTACGGCATTGTTCAGTGCAAACTCTGCCCATGATAGCAAGGATGCCCAGTCATCCTGCCTGGCTGAAACAAAATGTCGCAGGTATGTGACCAAGGTCTGGTTGGCCCTCTCTACAAACCCATTCGTCTCGGGATGATATGCGGAAGAGAGATTTAACTCAATGCTGAGAAGACGACAAAGCTCTCTCCAGAACCGAGACGCAAACTGGGGACCCCGGTCACTGACAATTTTGTCTGCCATGCCGTGTAGGCGGAAGATGTGTCTTATGAACAACGCTGCCAAGGCCCGTGCAGAAGGTAACCGTGGGAGCGGCACCAAATGCACCATTTTCGAGAAATGATCGGTAATAACCCAAATGATGGTACAGCCGCGAGACTTGGGCAAACCCACTACAAAGTCCATCCCAACCATCTCTCAGGGCCTGTCTGCCACCGGCAAGGGATAGAGAAACCTAGATGGCCGTTGTCGAGGAGACTTATTTTTGGCGCATGAGACACACGCCAGAACGTAATCTCTGACATCTCGGACCATATGCGGCCACCAGTACGTCCTCGCCAGTAGCTCAGATGTCCTCTTTGTCCCAAAGTGTCCTCCCACCCTGGACGAATGAGCCCAAGAGAGGACCTCCAGTCACAAATTAATGGGCACAAAAGTCTTGCCCAGAGGCACAGACTCTAGCGAAACCGGCGCTACGGTTCTCAGGCTCTCGGAAGGGACAATAAGCCGAGGCTCCTCTTCCTCCTCCTCAGTTGACATAAGGGAGCGAGAGAGAGCGTCAGCACGGATATTCTTCTCCCCGGCGAGATAATGAAGGGAAAAGTGGAACAGGGAGAAGAACAGGGACCATCTGGCCTGGCGAGAATTTAGCCGCTGGGCTGTCTGCAAATAGACCAAATTTTTGTGGTCCGTGTAAACTTGGAAGGGAAACCGCGCACCATTCAGAAGGTGTCTCCACTCTGAAAAGGCCAACTTCATTGCAAGCAACTCCCTGTCCCCGATGGAGTAGTTTCTCTCCGCTGGCGTGAAGGTCTTAGAGAAGAAGAAGCATGGATGCTTCCGACCTTGAGCATCCTTTTGATAGAGGACTGCTCCAGCACCAACGGACGAGGCATCCACCTCCATTAGGAATGGCTTATCTGTTATGCTAGGCAATTCAGTAACACAATGTACATAGCGATCAGAGCACATACAGTGATCTGACAATAACCCAAAATAATAGAACGAGCTCTGAGACGTGGAAACTCTGTAGACCGCAATTCCTGATCCTCTCCAAACACAACTAGAGGCAGCTGTGGATTGCGCCTAAGGCTCCCTATGCAACTCGGCACAGCCTGAGAAACTAACTAGCCTGAAGATAGAAAAATAAGCCTACCTTGCCTCAGAGAAATACCCCAAAGGACAAGGCAGCCCCCCACATATAATGACTGTGAGTAAGATGAAAAGACAAACGTAGGGAAGAAATAGATTCAGCAAAGTGAGGCCCGATATTCTAGACAGAACGAGGATAGGAAAGATAACTTTGCGGTCTACACAAAACCCTAAAGAAAACCACGCAAAGGGGGCAAAAAGACCCTCCGTACCGAACTAATGGCACGGAGGTACACCCTTTGCGTCCCAGAGCTTCCAGCAAAACAAATAGACAAGCTGGACAGAAAAAATAGCAACAAATAGCAAAGAAGCACTTAGCTATGCAGAGCAGCAGGCCACAGGAATGATCCAGAGAAACACAAGTCCAACACTGGAACATTGACAGGAAGCATGGATCAAAGCATCAGGTGGAGTTAAGTAGAGAAGCAGCTAACGACCTCACCAGATCACCTGAGGGAGGAAACTCAGAAGCTGCAGTACCACTTTCCTCCACAAACGGAAGCTCCCAGAGAGAATCAGCCGAAGTACCACTTGTGACCACAGGAATGAACTCTGCCACAGAATTCACAACAGTACCCCCCCCTTGAGGAGGGGTCACCGAACCCTCACCAGAGCCCCCAGGCCGACCAGGATGAGCCACATGAAAGGCACGAACAAGATCGGGAGCATGGACATCAGAGGCAAAAACCCAGGAATTATCTTCCTGAGCATAACCCTTCCATTTAACCAGATACTGGAGTTTCCGTCTTGAAAGACGAGAATCCAAAATTTTCTCCACAACATACTCCAATTCCCCCTCCACCAAAACCGGGGCAGGAGGCTCAACAGATGGGACCATAGGTGCCACGTATCTCCGCAACAATGACCTATGGAATACGTTATGTATGGAAAAAGAATCTGGAAGGGTCAGACGAAAAGACACAGGATTAAGAACCTCAGAAATCCTATACGGACCAATAAAACAAGGTTTAAACTTAGGAGAGGAAACCTTCATAGGAATATGACGAGAAGATAACCAAACCAGATCCCCAACATGAAGTCGGGGACCCACACGGCGTCTGCGATTAGCGAAAAGTTGAGCCTTCTCCTGGGACAAGGTCAAATTGTCCACTACCTGAGTCCAAATCTGCTGCAACCTGTCCACCACAGTATCCACACCAGGACAGTCCGAAGACTCAACCTGTCCTGAAGAGAAACGAGGATGAACCCAGAATTGCAGAAAAACGGCGAAACCAAGGTAGCCGAGCTGGCCTGATTATTAAGGGCGAACTCAGCCAAAGGCAAAAAGGACACCCAGTCATCCTGATCAGCAGAAACAAAGCATCTCAGATATGTTTCCAAGGTCTGATTGGTTCGTTCGGTCTGGCCATTAGTCTGAGGATGGAAAGCCGAGGAAAAAGACAAGTCAATGCCCATCCTACCACAAAAGGCTCGCCAAAACCTCGAAACAAACTGGGAACCTCTGTCAGAAACAATATTCTCTGGAATGCCATGCAAACGAACCACATGCTGGAAGAACAAAGGCACCAAATCAGAAGAGGAAGGCAATTTAGACAAGGGTACCAGATGGACCATCTTAGAAAAGCGATCACAGACCACCCAAATGACTGACATCTTTTGAGAAACGGGAAGGTCAGAAATAAAATCCATAGAGATATGTGTCCAAGGCCTCTTCGGGACCGGCAAGGGCAAAAGCAACCCACTGGCACGAGAACAGCAGGGCTTAGCCCGAGCATAAATCCCACAGGACTGCACAAAAGTATGCACATCCTGCGACAGAGAGGGCCACCAAAAGGATCTAGCCACTAACTCTCTGGTACCAAAGATTCCAGGATGACCAGCCAACACCGAACAATGGAGTTCAGAGATAACTCTATTCGTCCACCTATCAGGGACAGTCTCTCCGCTGGGCAACGATCAGGTCTATCAGCCTGAAATTTCTGCAGCACCCGCCGCAAATCAGGGGAGATGGCAGACACAATTACTCCTTCCTTGAGGATACCCGCCGGCTCAGATAAACCCGGAGAGTCGGGCACAAAACTCCTAGACAGAGCATCCGCCTTCACATTTTTAGAGCCCGGAAGGTACGAAATCACAAAGTCAAAATGGGCAAAAAACAACGACCAACGAGCTTATCTAGGATTCAAGCGCTTGGCAGACTCGAGATAAGTCAAGTTCTTATGATCAGTCAATACCACCACGCGATGCTTAGCTCCTTCAAGCCAATGACGCCACTCCTCGAATGCCCACTTCATGGCCAGCAACTCTCGGTTGCCCACATCATAATTTCGCTCAGCAGGCAAAAACTTCCTGGAAAAGAAAGCGCATGGTTTCATCACTGAGCAACCAGAACCTCTCTGTGACAAAACAGCCCCTGCTCCAATCTCAGAAGCATCAACCTCGACCTGGAACGGAAGAGAAACATCTGGTTGACACAACACAGGGGCAGAAGAAAAACGACGCTTCAACTCTTGAAAAGCCTCCACAGCAGCAGAAGACCAATTGACCAAATCAGCACCCTTCTTGGTCAAATCGGTCAATGGTTTGGCAACACTAGATAAATTGCAGAAGAAGCGACGATAAAAATTAGCAAAGCCCAGAAACTTTTGCAGACTTTTCAGAGATGTCGGCTGAGTCCAATCATGGATGGCTTGGACCTTAACCGGATCCATCTCGATAGTAGAAGGGGAAAAGATGAACCCCAAAAATGAAACCTTCTGCACACCAAAGAGACACTTTTATCCCTTCACAAACAAAGAATTAGCACGCAGGACCTGAAAAACCGTTCTGACCTGCTTCACATGAGACTCCCAATCATCCGAGAAGATCAAAATGTCATCCAAGTACACAATCAGGAATTTATCCAGGTACTCACGGAAGATGTCATGCATAAAGGATTGAAACACTGATGGAGCATTGGCAAGTCCGAACGGCATCACTAGATACTCAAAATGACCCTCGGGCGTATTAAATGCAGTTTTCCATTCATCGCCTTGCCTGATTCTCACCAGATTATACGCACCACGAAGATCTATCTTAGTGAACCAACTAGCCCCCCTAATCCGAGCAAACAAATCAGATAACAATGGCAAGGGGTACTGAAATTTAACAGTGATCTTATTAAGAAGGCGGTAATCTATACACGGTCTCAGCGAACCATCCTTCTTGGCCACAAAAAAGAACCCTGTTCCCAATGGCGACGACGACGGGCGAATATGCCCCTTCTCCAGGGATTCCTTCACATAACTGCGCATAGCGGTGTGCTCAGGCACGGATAAATTAAACAGTCGACCTTTTGGGAATTTACTACCAGGAATCAAATTGATAGCACAATCACAATCCCTATGCGGAGGAAGGGCATCGGACTTGGGCTCATCAAATACATCCCGGTAATTAGACAAGAACTCTGGAACCTCAGAAGGGGTGGATGACGAAATTGACAGAAATAGAACATCACCATGTACCCCCTGACAACCCCAGCTGGACACCAACATGGAATTCCAATCCAATACTGGATTATGGACTTGTAGCCATGGCAACCCCAACACGACCACATCATGCAGATTATGCAACACCAGAAAGCGAATATCCTCCTGATGTGCAGGAGCCATGCACATGGTCAGCTGGGTCCAGTACTGAGGCTTATTCTTGGCCAAAGGTGTAGCATCAATTCCTCTCAATGGAATAGGACACTGCAAGGGCTCCAATAAAAACCCACAACGTTTAGCATAATCCAAGTCCATCAAATTCAGGGCAGCGCCTGAATCCACAAATGCCATGACAGAATACGACGACAAGGAGCATATCAAGGTAACGGACAGAAGAAATTTTGACTGTACAGTACCAATGGCGGCAGACCTAGTGAACCGCTTAGTGCGCTTAGGACAATCAGAGATAGCATGAGCGGAATCACCACAGTAGAAACACAGCCCATTCAGACGTCTGTGTTCTTGCCGTTCAACTCTGGTCATAGTCCTATCGCACTGCATAGGCTCAGATTTAATCTCAGGTAATACCGCCAAATGGTACACAGATTTACGCTCACGCAAGCGTCGACCGATCTGAATAGCCAAAGACATAGACTCATTCAAACCAGCGGGCATAGGAAATCCCACCATGACATCCTTAATGGCTTCAGAGAGAGCCTTTCTGAAAATCGCTGCAAGCGCAGATTCATTCCATTGAGTGAGCACGGACCATTTTCTAAATTTCTGGCAATATAGCTCTATCTCATCCTGAGCCTGACAAAGAGCCAGCAAATTTTTTTTCTAAGTAAAAGAGAAAAATGTTCCAGCTTCTTGATAAAATGTAAAACTTTAATCCATCATATAAAATAGTAGAAGACACACTCCTGGGACAATGCCATGTCACAAGTGAAGAAAGCTACGCGTTTCGACCATACGGTCTTTGTCACAGCTGATCTACTCAGCAGTCCATCCAGATCTTTTTTCTTTCTTTGTACTTTATCTTTAATTTTTTTTTCTGCCTGATCTACTGAATTAGGCTCATCGTACAGCAATCCAAGCGCCAGGAAAAACGCATTGATATCACTCAATGCAGGATCTCCTGACGCAAGAGAAAATGCCCAGTCCTGAGGGTCGCCACGCAAAAAAGAAATGACGATCCTAACCTGTTGCGCTGGGTCACCTGAGGAACGAGGTTTCAAAGCCAGAAACAGTTTACAATTATTCTTGAAACTCAGAAATTTAGTTCTATCTCCAAAAAACAAATCTGGAATAGGAATTCTCGGTTCTAACAAAGAATTCTGAACCACAAAATTTTGAATATCTTGAACTCTTGCCGTGAGCTGATCTACACATGAAGACAGACCTTTAATGTCCATTGTAACACCTGTGTCCTGAACCACCCAAATGTCTAGGGTAAAAAAAAAAGACAAATCACAGTGCAAAGGAAAAAAAATGGTCCAGAACTTCTTTTTTCCCTCTATTGAGAATCATTAGTACTTTTGGCTTCCTGTACTGTTATGCTAGGCAATTCAGTAACACAATGTACATAGCGATCAGAGCACATACAGTGATCTGACAATAACCCAAAATAATAGAACGAGCTCTGAGACGTGGAAACTCTGTAGACCGCAATTCCTGATCCTCTCCAAACACAACTAGAGGCAGCTGTGGATTGTGCCTAAGGCTCCCTATGCAACTCAGCACAGCCTGAGAAACTAACTAGCCTGAAGATAGAAAAATAAGCCTACCTTGCCTCAGAGAAATACCCCAAAGGACAAGGCAGCCCCCCACATATAATGACTGTGAGTAAGATGAAAAGACAAATGTAGGGAAGAAATAGATTCAGCAAAGTGAGGCCCGATATTCTAGACAGAACGAGGATAGGAAAGATAACTTTGCAGTCTACACAAAACCCTAAAGAAAACCACGCAAAGGGGGCAAAAAGACCCTCCGTACCAAACTAACGGCATGGAGGTACACCCTTTGCGTCCCAGAGCTTCCAGCAAAACAAATAGACAAGCTGGACAGAAAAAATAGCAACAAATAGCAAAGAAGCACTTAGCTATGCAGAGCAGCAGGCCACAGGAATGATCCAGAGAAACACAAGTCCAACACTGGAACATTGACAGGAAGCATGGATCAAAGCATCAGGTGGAGTTAAGTAGAGAAGCAGCTAACGACCTCACCAGATCACCTGAGGGAGGAAACTCAGAAGCTGCAGTACCACTTTCCTCCACAAACGGAAGCTCCCAGAGAGAATCAGCCGAAGTACCACTTGTGACCACAGGAGTGAACTCTGCCACAGAATTCACAACACTTATCCACATTGGGACGATGTAAGATGGGAGCGCTAGCAAAGTGGGACTTAATAGAAGTGAAGGCCTTGGAGACCTCTTCCGACCACAATTTGGGATTCGCTCCCTTCTTGGTGAGGGCTACCAAGGGAGCTACCAGAGTTGAGAAGTGGGGAATGAACTGGCGGTAATAGTTTATGAACCCCATAAAGCGCTGCACCGCTTTAAGAGAATGGGGCTCATGCCAGTCCATCACAGCCTGTAGTTTGGCAGGATCCATAGCCAATCCCTGGGCGGAGATGATATAGCCCAGGAAAGGTAAAGACTCCTGCTCAAAAATACACTTCTCCAACTTTGCATAAAGAGAGTTTGCCCGTAGGAGGTCGAAGACTCTGCCAACATCTCTCCGGCTGGAGTCAATATCTGGAGAAAAGATGAGAATATCATCCAGATAGACTACAACTGAGGTGGAAAGCATATCCCGGAAGATGTCGTTGACAAAGTCTTGGAAAACGGCTGGGGCATTACAGATCCCGAAGGGCATTACCAGATACTCATAGTGCCCATCTCTGGTGTTAAACGCCGTTTTCCATTCGTCCCCCTCACGGATGCGAATCAGGTTGTAAGCACCCCGCAGATCTAGTTTAGTAAAGACCCTTGCTCCCCGAAGCCTATCGAAAAGCTCAGATATCAAGGGCAAAGGATACTTGTTCTTAAAGGTGATAGCGTTAAGACCCCTGTAGTCTATGCATGGACGTAGTTCCCCATTCTTCTTCTGCACGAAAAAGAACCCTGCCCCAGCAGGTGACACCGACTTCCTGATGAACCCTCTTGCCATATTCTCTTGAATGTACTGAGACATTGCCTCCGTCTCCGGGAGAGATAATGGATAGACTCGACCCCGGGGAGGCTCAGCACCAGGCAAGAGATCAATAGGACAGTCATAGGGGCGATGGGGCGGAAGGGTCTCCGCCGCCTTTTTGGAGAACACGTCTGCATAAGACCAATATTGCTTGGGGAGAGAGGATAGATCTGCGGGTACCTCTGTAGTAGCAACCTGAACGCACTCTCGGTGACACCTACCCCCACAAGATTCACCCCATCCCAGAATTCTGCCTGAGGACCACTCGATGTGAGGAGAGTGGTACCGTAGCCAAGGTATCCCCAACAGGACCTCATCAATTCCCTCAGGAATGATGAGCAGAGATATAATCTCCTGATGGGATGGCGACACGGACAGGGTAAAAGGGATGGTCTGATGTGTTATCTGTGAGGGCAGTGTCGACCCATTCACCACTCGTACCGTTACTGGTTGAGGTAGCATAACCAGGGGTATTTCGTGACGTTGGGCGAAGGCAGAAGACATAAAATTGCCCTCCGCCCCAAAATCCACGCAGAGCTCTACCGAGTGGGAGGATGAGACTTATGTTATTGTCCCCTTAAAGGACAATTTGGAGGCAAACGTCGCCGTGTCTAGTGTACCTCCACCTACTACAACTAGACACTGACGTTTCCTCGACCGCTGGGGACATCTGGTGGCAAGATGTCCTGACTGCTGGCACACATGACAAACCTGGAGTGCACGAGCGGTCCGGGACTTAGATCCCGCTCGTGACACTACCATAGGCTCATGGGACTCAGGAGCCTGGACTGGAGATTCCAAAGGTTTGGCGAAGGTGGGAGCCAGCCGAAACCTCTGCCTACACTGGGCTCACTCTAACCTCCGCTCGTGAAACGGAGGTCAATACGAGTGGATACTGTTATTAATTCCTCCAGTGTGGCGGGAATCTCCCTAGTGGCCAGGGCGTCCTTAACGTGGTCAGCCAGTCCCCTCCAAAATATAGGAATGAGGGCTTTATCCGACCACTCCAGCTCAGATGCTAGGGTGCGGAAGTGTACGGCAAAATGGCTGACCAAGGACGAGTCCTGTGTCAATGCCAACAGTTGGAGCGCCGTATCATGGGTGACACGAGGTACTAAAAAGACCTGTTTCAGAGTGCTCAGGAATAACGGAGCACTCTGCACCACATGATCGCCACGCTCCCACAGCGGCGTAGCCCACTGCAATGCCCTGTCCGACAGGAGAGACACGATAGACCCCACCTTTGCCCGCTCTGTAGGGAAACGAGAGGCCAGAAGCTCGAGATGTATAGAGCACTGACTCACGAAACCCCTACAAGACTTACTGTCACCAGAAAATTTCTCTGGTAGCGGGAGGCGAGAGAGTCGGAACAGGGGTGGCAGTGGACAAGGTAGCTGCAGCCACGCTAGCAGCCTGAACAGCGACAGCAGTGACATCCACAGCTGAGGTTGAACGCTCTAGAGCCGCCAACCTTCCCTCCAGCTGCTGGATGTACCGCTGTAAACGCTGATCGTCCACCATTTTCTAGCCAGACCTTGGCGCTAGTATTATGTTAGGGCTGGCGGAACGCACCATGTACAAGATGTAATGGAACTAGGTGCGTTCGCAGTCCGAGGTCCACCGTGCAGGTAAAATCCCTGCTGCTAGTAAGACGGACTATATGGCGGTACTACAAGAATACACGCACGGGTTAACTACACCCTGCGTGAAGGAAGCGATCCTGTTGCGTCACAGGACCGCGGTACCGCACATAGAGCGCGAGCAAGTAGTCAGCGAACTCAACCCCAACTAGGATTGAAGTCCGATTAGACACTTGCTGGCACAACACCGCGACTGGGTGTGAAAGGAAACTAAATAAGAATATAAAGGCACAAGAGTGCGTGCGGTGCCGCACAGATGGACGCCACTAACCACCCAGGCTTGGGTCAGGAAAGCGCAGAGCAAGCGCACGGCGCCGTACAGGCGGACACAGCAACTGGTAGCTGTAATGTGTGTTACGTGCTGTTGGATAAGTCGGGCGCTAGATAGGAAACATACACCTTCCGCGAACAGACATTCAATAGGGAGGGTTATTTAAAGAGCGACTTTCACTCACAACACACACACATATTTACAAGACAATACTAGCACATGGCCGTGCGGTCATGCGCAGTTTATATAGCTGCAGCACAGGAAACAGCTACAGAAGTTTTGCCCTTTCAGGACCTGCCAAAAGGACCAATGGGATGTGCTGCAGTACCTGAGCATGTGACCCTCGATCTCCAACAGGAAATCTTGCCCTGGGCATGCTCAGTGTGTGCAAATAAGGACTTAGATCCAGAAACGTCCACTCGCCACTGCCCAGCACTGGCTTCAATGGCAGAAGCAGGAAAAGCAGCAGTAACTCTTCGCACAGAGTCAGACTGAGCGAGATGCTGGGATCGACGTCCCTGCTGAGCAGACTCCACTGCGGCTGGAGGAGAATGGGAGACCGCAGCGGAGACGGATCGAGATTCCCCCTGTGCAGCAGAAGAAACTCGACTCCTAACACACTGTTTCATCCTTCTTCTCTGCTAGATTTCTGAAACTTAACATGAACAAAACAGAATTCATCATTTTTCCCCCATCTCACGTGACCCCCCCAATGAACCTATCCATTACAGTAAATGGCTGCTCACTCTCCCCAGTCCCACAAGCTCGTTGCCTTGGGGGTTATCCTTGACGCTGATCTCTCCTTCAAACCACATATCCAAGCCCTTTCCACTTCCTGCCGACTTCAACTCAAAAATATTTCACAAATCCGTTCATTCCTCAACCAAGAATCTGCAAAAACCCTAGTCCATGCACTCATCATCTCTCGCCTTGACTACTGCAACCTCCTGCTCTGTGGCCTCCCCTCGAACACTCTCGCACCCCTCCAATCTATTCTAAACACTGCTGCCCAACTAATCCACCTGTCCCCCCGCTATTCCCCAGCTTCTCCCCTCTGTCAATCCCTTCACTGGCTCCCCATTGCCCAGAGACTCCAGTACAAAACCCTAACCATGACGTACAAAGCCATCCACAACCTGTCTCCTCCATACATCTGTGACCTCGTGTCGCGGTACTTACCTACACGCAACCTCTGATCCTCACAAGACCTCCTTCTCTACTCCCCTCTTATCTCCTCTTCCCACAATCGCATACAAAATTTCTCTCACGTATCACCCCTACTCTGGAACCCTCTACCACAACACATCAGACTCTCGCCTACCATTGAAACCTTCAAAAAGAGCCTGAAGACCCACCTCTTCCGACAAGCATATAACCTGCAGTAACCACCGATCGACCAAACCGCTGCATGACCAGCTCTACCCTCGCCTACTGTATCCTCACCCATCCCTTTTAGATTGTGAGCCTTCGCGGGCAGGGTCCTCTCTCCTCCTGTACCAGTTATGACTTGTATTGTTTAAGATTATTGTACTTGTTTTTATTATGTATACCCCTCCTCACATGTAAAGCGCCATGGAATAAATGGCGATATAACAATAAATAATAACAATAATAATAATTTTTAATCACAGCTTTCATGCGTCTTGGCATGCTTTCCACCAGTCTTTCACACTGCTTCTGGTGCAAAAATGTAAGCAGTTCTTCTTTGTTTGATGGCTTGTGACTATCCATCATCCTCTTGATTACATTCCAGAGGCTTTCAATGGGGTTCAGGTCTGGAGATTGGGCCTTAATTTTTTGCCAGGGCTGTGTGTGTATATATATATATATATATATATATATATATATATACATATATATATATATATATATACATATATATATATATATATATATACATATATATATATATATATATATATACAGTGGTGCAAAAAAGTATTTAGTCAGTCAGCAATAGTGCAAGTTCCACTACTTAAAAAGATGAGAGGTGTCTGTAATTTACATCATAGGTAGACCTCATCTATGGGGGACAAACTGAGAAAAAAAAATCCAGAAAATCACATTGTCTGTTTTTTTAACATTTTATTTGCATATTATGGTGGAAAATAAGTATTTGGTCAGAAACAAAATTTCATCTCAATACTTTGTAATATATCCTTTGTTGGCAATGACAGAGGTCAAACATTTTCTGTAAGTCTTCACAAGGTTGCCACACACTGTTGTTGGTATGTTGGCCCATTCCTCCATGCAGATCTCCTCTAGAGCAGTGATGTTTTTGGCTTTTCGCTTGGCAACACGGACTTTCAACTCCCTCCAAAGGTTTTCTATAGGGTTGAGATCTGGAGACTGGCTAGGCCACTCCAGGACTTTGAAATGCTTCTTACGAAGCCACTCCTTCGTTGCCCTGGCGGTGTGCTTTGGATCATTGTCATGTTGAAAGACCCAGCCACGTTTCATCTTCAATGCTCTTGCTGATGGAAGGAGGTTTGCACTCAAAATCTCACGATACATGGCCCCATTCATTCTTTCATGTACCCAGATCAGTCGTCCTGGCCCCTTTGCAGAGAAACAGCCCCAAAGCATGATGTTTCCACCACCATGCTTTACAGTAGGTATGGTGTGTGATGGATGCAACTCAGTATTCTTTTTCCTCCAAACACGACAAGTTGTGTTTCTACCAAACAGTTCCAGTTTGGTTTCATCAGACCATAGGACATTCTCCCAAAACTCCTCTGGATCATCCAAATGCTCTCTAGCAAACTTCAGACGGGCCCGGACATGTACTGGCTTAAGCAGTGGGACACGTCTGGCACTGCAGGATCTGAGTCCATGGTGGCGTAGTGTGTTACTTATGGTAGGTCTTGTTACATTGGTCCCAGCTCTCTGCAGTTCATTCACTAGGTCCCCCCGCGTGGTTCTGGGATTTTTGCTCACCATTCTTGTGATCATTCTGACCCCACGGGGTGGGATTTTGCGTGGAGCCCCAGATCGAGGGAGATTATCAGTGGTCTTGTATGTCTTCCATTTTCTAATTATTGCTCCCACTGTTGATTTCTTCACTCCAAGCTGGTTGGCTATTGCAGATTCAGTCTTCCCAGCCTGGTGCAGGGCTACAATTTTGTTTCTGGTGTCCTTTGACAGCTCTTTGGTCTTCACCATAGTGGAGTTTGGAGTCAGACTGTTTGAGGGTGTGCACAGGTGTCTTTTTATACTTATAACAAGTTTAAACAGGTGCCATTACTACAGGTAATGAGTGTAGGAAAGAGGAGACTCTTAAAGAAGAAGTTACAGGTCTGTGAGAGCCAGAAATCTTGATTGTTTGTTTCTGACCAAATACTTATTTTCCACCATAATATGCAAAAAAAATGATAAAAAAACAGACAATGTGATTTTCTGGATTTTTTTTTCTCAGTTTGTCTCCCATAGTTGAGGTCTACCTATGATGTAAATTACAGACGCCTCTCATCTTTTTAAGTGGTGGAACTTGCACTATTGCTGACTGACTAAATACTTTTTTGCCTCACTGTATATATACAAATAAAAATCTTAATCTTTTCAATTTCTTGTGCAAAATGAATGTACACAAATCTCTAATTTACCTTATTCTTCTAACACAGTAATACAAACCACAGAAATAGTAATTTAGGAGAAAATGTACATAAACATTGAAGGCCCGTAAGTCCTGCGCCAAATGCTGCTGCAAGGTGAGTAATGACTGTAACGTTGAGCTATGCTATTAAGCTAAATTTAAGAATAATAAAAAAGCCTCTCATTTCCTTGTATGAAACAATTTTCCAAAAAAGCAAAAGAAACTACTCATCTACAAATAGATTGGTCATTTTTGTCATATTTATATGAAAATTCATAAACATTACGTCAAAGCAGCTTTGTTAGCTTCACTGTGACATTTACATAATGCCGCTATGCAGCATTTTGTAACCTAATGTTTTATCCATTTGCTGTGCACACATGTTCACCTATCGCAGAATCATAATTACCAATCTGAGTTATAATCTACCCCATGAGGGCTGTGGTAAACTAATCCAAATTTAAGCTTCAATAAGTCTGAATCTTCAAAGGCAAAGTCACCATATTTTTCATTCTATAAGAACAGATTGCAAAAATAGCAAGAAATCTACAACATCTAAATATCTGTAAAAAGTAATCTAAGCAGCAAAAGTTTTCTGAGCACATCTGTGGACTATCTCTGTAAGTATTTAATTTCAAGCTATATCTATTTATAAATCAATCAATCTACCATATACAGGTTCTTCTCAAAAAATTAGCATATAGTGTTAAATTTCATTATTTACCATAATGTAATGATTACAATTAAACTTTCATATATTATAGATTCATTATCCACCAACTGAAATTTGTCAGGTCTTTTATTGTTTTAATACTGATGATTTTGGCATACAACTCCTGATAACCCAAAAAACCTGTCTCAATAAATTAGCATATCAAGAAAAGGTTCTCTAAACGACCTATTACCCTAATCTTCTGAATCAACTAATTAACTCTAAACACATGCAAAAGATACCTGAGGCTTTTATAAACTCCCTGCCTGGTTCATTACTCAAAACCCCCATCATGGGTAAGACTAGCGACCTGACAGATGTCAAGAAGGCCATCATTGACACCCTCAAGCAAGAGGGTAAGACCCAGAAAGAAATTTCTCAACAAATAGGCTGTTCCCAGAGTGCTGTATCAAGGCACCTCAATGGTAAGTCTGTTGGAAGGAAACAATGTGGCAGAAAACGCTGTACAACGAGAAGAGGAGACCGGACCCTGAGGAAGATTGTGGAGAAGGACCGATTCCAGACCTTGGGGAACCTGAGGAAGCAGTGGACTGAGTCTGGTGTGGAAACATCCAGAGCCACCGTGCACAGGCGTGTGCAGGAAATGGGCTACAGGTGCCGCATTCCCCAGGTAAAGCCACTTTTGAACCATAAACAGCGGCAGAGGCGCCTGACCTGGGCTACAGAGAAGCAGCACTGGACTGTTGCTAAGTGGTCCCAAGTACTTTTTTCTGATGAAAGCAAATTTTGCATATCATTCGGAAATCAAGGTGCCAGAGTCTGGAGGAAGACTGGGGAGAAGGAAATGCCAAAATGCCTGAAGTCCAGTGTCAAGTACCCACAGTCAGTGATGGTGTGGGGTGCCATGTCAGCTGCTGGTGTTGGTCCACTGTGTTTCATCAAGGGCAGGGTCAATGCAGCTAGCTATCAGGAGATTTTGGAGCACTTCATGCTTCCATCGGCTGAAATGCTTTATGGAGATGAAGATTTCATTTTTCAGCACCACCTGGCACCTGCTCACAGTGCCAAAACCACTGGTAAATGGTTTACTGACCATGGTATTACTGTGCTCAATTGGCCTGCCAACTCTCATGACCTGAACCCCATAGAGAATCTGTGGGATATTGTGAAGAGAAAGTTGAGAGACGCAAGACCCAACACTCTGGATGAGCTTAAGGCCGCTATTGAAGCATCCTGGGCCTCCATAACATCTCAGCAGTGTCACAGGCTGATTGCCTCCATGCCACGCCGCATTGAAGCAGTCATTTCTGCCAAAGGATTCCCGACCAAGTATTGAGTGCATAACTGAACATTATTATTTGTTGGTTTTTTTGTTTGTTATTAAAAAACACTTTTATTTGATTGGATGGGTGAAATATGCTAATTTATTGAGACAGGTTTTTTGGGTTATCAGGAGTTGTATGCCAAAATCATCAGTATTAAAACAATAAAAGACCTGACAAATTTCAGTTGGTGGATAATGAATCTATAATATATGAAAGTTTAATTGTAATCATTACATTATGGTAAATAATGAAATTTAACACTATATGCTAATTTTTTGAGAAGGACCTGTATACTCGAATATAAGCCGACCTGAGTATAATCTGAGACCCCTAATTTTGCCACAAAAAACTGTTAAAACTTATTGACTCAAGTGTAAGCCTAGGGTGGGAAATGTAGCAGCAACTGGTAAATTTAAGAAATATAAATAGATACCATTAAAAGTAAAATTGATTGAGACATCAGTAGGTTAACTGTTTCTGAATATCCATATTGAATCAGGAGCCTCATAAGAAGTTCCATACAAAATACACCCCATATAATGCTCCATAAAGTTCATGATGGGCCCCATAAGATGCTTCAAATTAAAAGATGCTCCATAGAATTATCTGCCCCTTATAATGCTCCATAAAGGTCGATGGCCCCATAAGATGCTCCATAGAATTATATGCCCCTTATAATTCTCCATAAAGGTTGATAGCCCCATAAGATGCTCCATAGCGTAATATGCACATGTGCTGTTGCTGCGATAAAAAGAAATGACATACTCATCTCTCATTGCTGGGCGCCTAGTGACAGGGTCCTGAGCAAGCGGGGACACCGCCGTGCTATGGGGGTCAGAGGCCAATGTTGACTCTGGCTCAGGCCCCTTACACTTGCAATATTCACCTGTCCCCGTTCCACCACCATGCGCCGCTGTGTCTTTGAGTCTCTGCAGTGACTTTTTAGTTTGAGGGCATGCACTAAACACATCATCATGCCCTCTGATCTGAACATCACAGCCAGAGGACGCAGAATACACTGCGCTGTAGTGGAATGGGGACAGTTGAATATTGCACAGCTCACCATCCCCGTCATACTCACCCATCCTGGTGTGGTCTCTCTGCAAGTCCCTGCTTCTCTGATGGTCTCTCTGGTGCTGTCTGCTTGTACCTGTGTTCAGTGGTCGCATGGTACCGCTTATTAAAGTAATGAATATGTGCGCCACGCCTATGGGAGTGGAGTCATGTCCCTATTCATTACTTTAATAAGCGGTACCATGTGACCGCTGAACACAGGATGAGCTGCAGGCACCAGAGACCATCTGAGAACCAAGGAGGTGCAGAGACAGTGCTGGAAGGGTGAGTATGATGTGACAGCCACCACTCCTGCCACTCCCCCTTTGACCCATGGGACAATGACTCAATTATAAGCCGAGAGGGGCACTTTCAGCCTAAAAAAACGGGCTGAAAGTCTCTGCTTATACTCGAGTATATACGGTATCTACCTACAACCGTGGGGGAAATAAGTATTTCATCCCTTGCTGATTTTGTAAGTTTGCCCACTGACAAAGGCATAAATAGTCTATAATTTTAAGGGTAGGTCAATTTTAACATTGAGAGATAGAATAGCAAAAGTAAAATCCAGAAAATCACATTGTATAAATTATAGAAATTTATTTGCATTTTGCAGTGAGAAATAAGTATTTGATCCCATACCAACCATTAAGAGTTTTGGGTCCTACAGACCAGTGAGCTGTTCCTAAGCAACTCGTTACCTGCATTAAAGACAGCTGTCTTTCATAGTCACCTTTATAAGACTCCTGTCCACAGACTCAATTAATCAGTCAGACTGTAACCTCTACAATATGGGCAAGACCAAAGAGCTTTATAAGGATATCAGGGACAAGATCATAGGCCTGGACAAAGCTGGAATAACCTACAAAAAAATAAGACACTGGGTGAGAAGGAGACAACTGTTGGTACAATAGTATAAAATGGAAGAAATACAAAATGACTGTCAATCGAGATCAATCAGGGGCACCATGCAAAATCTCACCTCGTGGGGAATCATTGATCATGAGGAAGATGAGAGATCAGCCTAAAACCACATGGGGGAACTTGTTAATGATCTCAAGGCAGCTGAGACCACGGTCACCAAGAAAACCATTGGTTACACATTAAGCGGTAAAAGGTTTTAAACCTTGCAGTGCCCACAAGGTCCCCTTGCCTAAGAAGGCACATGTGCAGGCCCATCTGAAGTTTGCCAATGAACACCTGGTTGATTCTGTGAGTGATTGGGAGGAGCTCTTTGGCATTAACTCAACTCCCCTTGTTTGGAGGAAGAGAAATGCTACCTATGACCAAAAGAGCACTAACCCCACTGTTAAGCATGCAGGTAGAAACATTATATTTTGGGATGTTTCTCTGCTAAGGGCAAAGGACTACTTCACCGCATCAATGGGAGAAGAGATGGAGCCATGTACCGTAATATCCTGAGTGACAACCTCCTTCCCTCCACCAGGACATTAAAAATAGATCATGGCTGGGTCTTCTAGCAAGACAATCACCAAAAACATGCAGCCAAGGTAACAAAGGAGTGGCTCAAAAAGAAGCACATTAAGGTCATGGAGTGGCCTAGCAAGTCTCCAGACCTTAATCCCATAGAAAACATATGGAAAGAGTCGAAGCTCTGGGTTGCCAAGTGACAGCCTAAAAATCTTAATGATTTAGAGATTACCTGCAAAGAGGAGTGGACCAAAATTCCTTCTGACATGTTCCCAAACCTCATCATCAACTACAAAAATCATCTGACTGCTGTGCTTGCCAAAAAGGGTTTTGCCACCAAGTGCTAAGACATGTTTGCCAGAGAGTTCAAATACTTATTTTTCACTGCAAAATGCAAATACATTTTTATAATTTATACAGTGTGATTTTCTGGATTTTTTTCTATCTCTTAATGTTAAAATTAATCTACCTTTAAAATTATAGACTTTTCATGTCTTTGTCAGTGGGCAAAGGTACACAATCAGCAAGCTATCAAATACATATTTCCTCCACTGTATAGTTATAGAGTGTTTTATTTGTGCATGGGAAACGGTGCTCGTGGTGATAGCCGTAGGCGAGTGTCATGTATCCGACACCCCGATGTGTTTTTACATAAACGACGAAAGTTCTGGGTGTGCATGTATGCTGGCAGTGTTGATATTGGTACCTTCACCTTCAAGCCTGTCCCATTCCACTCCTCAAAAGGTTCATTAGAATTCAAGACAAGGACACTACTCATGTTCTTAGAAACAAGGCACTCTTTACTTGTCAACATACTTAAGCACACAAGACAGCAAGCAGTACACTTTACTACTTCTTCTGTCTCATACAAGATATGTCCTTATTGATTTCAGGTGATATAATTTTACTTGTGGATAGTAAACAAGCAGAGCAAATGAGATAAACCTTTATCTTCCTGCTGCAGGGACACATGGGTCAATATATGATGCTGTATACCCTGCACCCAAACAGGAGTTTGTGACCCCTGAAAAAGGCTGCTTCTTGATGAGTGTGAAACTAATTAGAATATTGGAAACAGTTTTATAACAATTTTTTTATTCTTCATTTGCTATAGAGTGCAATCATTTGTCTTTCTTTCTTTCTTTCTTTCTTTCTTCCCTTTTTGTTCTTTCCTCGTAAAGTGCTTCATCATTAACAACTTGATCCATTAAAATAAAAAAACACCACATACATCCACACCTTTCAGAGTTATTAGCAATGAACCTAATTACATACAAGCACATTTAGAAGTCTTAAAGGGAGGAGACTCATGCTTTTAGCTGTCTTGCAGATAATTAATAGTGACAAACAATTGCCTCTTAGTCCTAGAGATATGCAGATCTCGTGAGATTTGAGCTTGCCAAATAGCGCAGATAATATGGGTAAATTTAATTTGCAGCAATGTTTTCCTCTATAATTTGTTTGTACCCTATTATGATCTGAGGTTTATAGAGAATCTAGATCATAATAAATGTTACATGTCTAAAATAAAAATATACCTAAGCCTTACCTCACTGCTCACCTGTCCTGGCACCTATGCTGCCACCGATACCCACTGCCTGCCCATCCAGTTATAAGGGCCTTTTCTTTTCAGATATGTGTCTTCACTCTATAACAGGGTTTTGAGATGTGACCAGGTTGTGGTGGTCAGGGGGCATCATTTATGAGATCACAAAGCTACAACATGCTGTGACCTCCGAGGCTCGGAGTCTGGACTTTTGGCCACAAACAGGCCTTAAAGATAACAATGTGTCATGGCCTCACAATATTGCAAGCCCACTGATGCCTATTGTGACAACAGCCCAAGACTGTGAAAAGAAGAGGCCTTGAGTATCGGACAGTGGACAGCGAGCACCAGAGGCAATGAGGCTGCTAGGACACATAAACGGTGATGTATTTTGTTGTTGTTTTTTTTATCCTTTGAAGGCCCTCTACAGTTTGGAAAAATGGTGACCACATCTGGCTACCATTTTGTAGAATTCGTTTGGAGAGAATTACAAAAAATATGTATTCTGGAGAATTCATTTTTTTTTACATTAACAGTGACGGATATTGTGCATTAGGTATCTAAAGCATCAAATTCAGAGAGACCACAAGACAAATGTCCTTGAAATATCTTGTGCCTCTTGATTACACCCTCAGCACTAACCACAAATTCTTCAATAAAGACTCACATCAGTTTAGTAGAAGACAAATTTTTGACTGTTCTTAACAGTCCACAATGAGATAACTTCAGCAGCTCAAAAAACATACTTACCCATATATTTGTTACTTAACTGAGTTTCTTAACTACAAATTGATTAGTCTAGCACACATCAGTTAGCACCTAGAGCATCTCTTGTTCTTAATCAATCCTTCAGACTAGCTTAGTGTTGACACATAGGTCATCCAATCAGTTTTCCTCCTTCTCTCTTCAGGTATCCCACACTCAAGGCTCTGTCATGTCTCAAAGATAGATAACTGGAGTTGCTGACCCTCAATCCTAGAGTAGCATGCTGGCTGACCTGATAGCTGACATTTTCAGATTTTAAATTGTGTGCACAATTATTAGGCAATTAGTATTTCTAATTAACATTGTTATTATTGAATAAATAAAGGGAAGTCGGTTAATCCAAAAGTTTAATTAACTTGAAAAATTAATATTTAAGAAAGTAAATGAGAGCTTTTTTTCTTTCTTAGGAGAATATCTATGTGAACAGAATTTTAGCGAAACTATTGGAGTGCACAATTGTTGTGCAACCAAAAGAAAAAAAACAAAACAATTTTCACATCTTAATTATTTTTTTTTCCTCTGGTAAATTGAGAATAGTAACCAAACAACTAAAAATTAAAAAAAATTCAGTGACCAATATAGCCACCATTCATTTCACTAACAGTCAGAAGCCTTCCATCAGTGAAGTCTGTTAGTTTCATAGTCTGTTGACAATCAACTTTTTGGGCATTTCCAACCACAGTCAAATGGACACTGTTCAGAGAGGTTTAGGTTTTCCTTCATAGTAAATCTACTATCTAAAAACGACCCACAAGTTCTCAATAGGGTTTAGGTAAGATGAGGAGTAGACCATGCCATTACTCTTTCATCATTAAGGCCTTTACTGGGAGTCAAACAATGCCGACTTCGATGCATGTGACAGAGCATTGTCCTATAGAAAAAAACATCATGGTTTTCTTGAAAGATGTAAACTTTTTTTCCTGCACCACTGCTTGAAGAAAGTGTCTTCTACAAACTGACAGTAAATTTTTGAGTAGATTTTATATCCATCGTAAATACTAGAAGATTAAACTAGCTCATCTTTAATCATATTAGCCAAAGCAGCACTCCTCCTCCACCTTATTGGCATATGAGTTGAAGTGTAAGTTTGTGCCCTTTACTAGTTCAGCCACGGGCCCATGCATTTATCCATTGTAAAGCTGCAGTAGCATCGTACGCAGTGAAGAAGCAGTAACCCACAAATTCAAACACAAAAGTCTCTTTTAATGTGTTTCTTCACAGCATTAAACTACTACTTCACATAAATGCATATAACTTCAGTGATCAATTTACACCAGTTCAAAGTAATGCACATCACATGGCTTTAGATTTGCGGTCACTAAACAGGCCAGACTTCCTTTGTCCAGTTTCCCTGGGCGACCACACGCCATCTCACAGTCTCTATACGTCTCTGTACACACAGCCTCATATGTTGCAGACACTACACACGCCAGCCCTCCTCTAACTAGTTCTCGTGGGTGTCCTGCATCGCTGTATCACAGTCTCTTTACAGACTCTTTACTCACACAGTCGTACACAGTTCAGGATATCCTTCGGATAGCAACTGGGCACCATATCCACCTGTTTGCAATCGTTACACATGCTAGTCCTCTTTCGGGTACAGGACATCCACCTTCGGGCACAGGACTATCCACATCCGACTCCTACGGGCACAGGATATCCACCTCCGGGCACAGGACTGTCCACATCCGAGACCAGTACCATGGATGACTTGCATCTCTGTGTACGCTGCAGGTGCCAGGCTATTCAGCTGCCCTGGGTGTTGGCTCTGCTGGCCTCCATGCACTCTGCAGACCAGCACACACCAGACTGACACTGATGTGCACCTCGTACACCTGACACGGCCTGACACACCCATACCCTTTACTGCAGGGCTTTTAAACACACACAAACCTGTGGCCTTCAGCCACATGGAAAACCCGGACCGGAAATCCATGACTCTCATGCACACCTATGGACTTCATCCGTCTGCATGCACATTCTGGAGAGAACAAACAGCGCTCCCTAGCTGTATCAGAGGCCACAGCCTCACACCATCAAGAGTCACTCTCATCACATTTGTCCATAAATCTTTTTAAAAATCTGTCTTCAGATGTTGTTTGGATCAGTATTAATATTTCCCCTTCTACAGGTGCTTCTCATATAATTAGAATATCATCAAAACATTTATTTCAGTTCTTCAATGCAAAAAGTAAAACTCACATATTATATAGAGTCATTACAAACAGAGCGATCTATTTCATGTGTTTATTTCTGTTAATGTTGATGATTATGGCTTACAGCCAATGAAAAGCCAAAAGTCATTGGATCAGTAAATTAGAATAATTTACAAAAAACACCTGCAAAGGCTTCCTAAGCATATATAAAGGTCCCTTATTCTGTTTCAGTAGGCTCCACAATCATGGGGAAGACTGCTGACTTGACAGATGTCTAGAAGGCAGCCATTGAAACACTCCACAAGGAGGGAAAGCCACAAAAGATCATTGCTAAAGAAGATGACTGTACACAGAGTGCTGTATCCAAGCATATTAATGGAAAGTTGAGTGGAAGGAAAAAGTGTGGTAGAAAAAGGTGCACAAGCAACCAGGATAACCGCAGCCTTGAAAGGATTGTTAAGAAATGGACACTCAAAATATTTGGGTAAATTCACAAAGAGTGGACTGGACAGCTAGGCTAAGTTTTTAAGTGAACAGCTGAAGAGCGGGTGGGAGACTGTTCACCATATCTCCTCCCCAGGGTAGAGTTTGTAAGGTAAACATTCAGCCTTCTGAGTCTTTTGGTGTTCAGTATGCCTGGAGAGGCTAACTCCAGAATGGTGCTCGTTTTTATAGTAAACTGAGACAAATGTTTTTTTTCATCCTGAGCAGGCATATCCTAGCAGCCACACAGCCTATACACCATTTTGTGTTGCCTTCCTGATTTGCCTGAAGGGCCGTGTTTATTTTTACTCTGCATTGGTTTATGCCACATACCGTATATATATATATATATATATATGGTATATATTATATGTTATACGGTATATATATATATACATATATATATATATATATATAGATATACATTCACTGCACAAAAACATAAAGGGAACACTAAAATACGACATCCTAGATAGCACTGATACTACCATCACGTTTCACAGATGATATCATGTTTTTATGCTGTACTGCAGTATTTATCTTTCTCCAAACATAACACTTCTTATTTAAACCAAAAATATATATTTTGATCTTAATCATCCACAGAATTTTGTTCCACTAGCATTCTGTTTTTTCAGTTGATTCAGTCTGTAGACAGACAGCGGTGTTTGTTTTGGAGAGCAATGGTTTAGTCCTTGCAGTTCGGCAATGCACACCATTGTTTTTAAATGTCCCTTATGGTGGACTCAGAAATGTTAGCATACCTTTAGTTACTCAGTGGTTACCTTTGGTTCCTCTGTGACCCTGTAAACTATTATATGTATTGCTCTTGGAGTATTTACTGATGAAGTCCAAAAGTCTTTAAAAATGGTTTTGTAATCTTTTCCAGCCTAATGAGCATCTAGCAACTCTTCTTCTGAATACTCAGAAATCTTTTTTGTTCATACCATGATAAAATTACACAAACATGTGTTGCGAAAATCAGGCTTTGAAATATTCTTGTTATTTAAATAAAACAAGTAGTCCACTGACAAATAATTGTCATCCCATTGATTGAAAACTCGAGATTCTAATTTCATCTTCAAATTATCTGCTGATACTAAAGGTTCACATACTTTTAGCCCCTTACTGACCTCGGACGGGATAGTACGTCCGATGTCAGCTCCCCTGCTTTGATGCAGGGCTCCGCGGTGAGCCCGCTTCAAAGCTGGGATATGTTAGCTGTTTTGAACAGCTGACATGTGCCCGCAATAGCAGCGGGTGAAATCGCGATTCACCCGCCGCTATTAACTAGTTAAATGCCGCTTTCAAATGCAGACAGCGGCATTTAACTACCGCATCCGGCCGGGCGGCCGCAAATGACGTCATCGCCGACCCCCGTCACATGATCGGAGGTCGGCGATGCTTCTCCATTGTAACCATAGAGGTCCTTGAGACCTCTATGGTTACTGATCGCCGGTAGCTGTGAGCGCCACCCTGTGGTCGGCGCTCACAGCACACCTGATTTTCTACTACATAGCAGCGAACATCAGATCGCTGCTATGTAGCAGAGGCGATCGGGTTATGCCTGCTTCTAGCCTCTCATGGAGGCTATTGAAGCATAGCAAAAGTGAAAAAAAAGTGAAAAAAAGTGAAAAAAATAAAAAAAATATAAAAGTTTAAATCACCCCCCTTTCGCCCCAATCAAAATAAATCAATAAAAAAAAATCAAACCTACACATATTTGGTATCGCCGCGTTCAGAATCGCCCGATCTATCAATAAAAAAAAGCATTAACCTGATCGCTAAATGGCGTAACGAGAAGAAAAAATTCGAAACGCCAAAATTACGATTTTTTGGTCGCGGCGACATTGCATTAAAATGCAATAACGGGTGATCAAAAGAACGTATCTACACCGAATTGGAATCTTTAAAAACGCCAGCTCGGCACGCAAAAAATAAGCCATCAACCGACCCCAGATCATGAAAAATGGACACGCTACGAGTATCGGAAAATGGCACAATTTTTTTTTTTTTTTTTAGCAAAGTTTGGAATTTTTTTTCACCACTTAGGTAAAAAAATAACCTAGACATATTAGGTGTCTATGAACTCATAGTGACCTGGAGAATCATAATGGCAGGTAAGTTTTAGCATTTAGTGAACCTAGCAAAAAATCCAAACAAAAAACAAGTGTGGGACTGCACTTTTTTGCAATTTCACTGCACTTGGAATTTTTTTTCCCATTTTCTAGTACACAACATGGTAAAACCAATGATGTCGTTCAAAAGTACAACTCGTCCCGCAAAAAATAAGCCCTGACATGGCCAAATTGACAGAAAAATAAAAAAGTTATGGCTTAGGAAAGGAGGGGAGCGAAAAACGAACACGGAAAAATGGAAAATCCCAAGGTCATGAAGGGGTTAAAGTTAAAGACATGTATTTTCCTAGTTTAACAAAACATATTTGACTCAATTGTTTGATTTGGCTATCTTCATCTACTTTAAGAATTTGTGTGAAAATCTGATGTTGTTTCAGTTCAAACTTATGGAGAAATATGGAAAATTCTGAAGGGATCACAAACTTTCAAGCACCATTTTATAAACACATCCTGCTGCAAATGAACTTTTAACTAGTTTCAAAAAGCAGTCTTTAATTTACATGATGTAAGGCTAAGAGTACTAGAAAACTATAATGCTTCACAAACAAATTACTTCAAGCTACATTTTCAAACTATAACTTATGAAAATTCACATGAAAAAATATAATGCAAAATAAAATGTTTCAACACAGTAATATACACAGTCTGCCTTGTCTCATTTTCTGTGGCTGACACTATGTTTAAGGCAATTCTTTGCACAGCTATTACACAAATGGCTGCATTTCATAAAGGCTATTAAGTTACCCTAGGAAAAATGCTTTTGAAATGGATTGAATGTGTCTCTTACAGACACATTTTAAAAAGGAAATCTGTGAGGGCTGCTTATTAGGTCCTGATTACAATATTTTTTCCTTTCATACAAAAGCAGCCAAAAGTGAAGCATAGAGCTAAAATAATTTTTTATTTTAATATCTACACAAATATGGGCAATACAAACAGTACTAAGAGATTCCAATCTTCAAAATTTTACAACAGTTTACTTGCAGTTTTGCTATTTTAACTTTGTTAAATTACGTTGATCAAACTTTGCTTAAAGGGAACCTGTCACCTACCCCAGGCGTTTGAAACTAAAAGAGCAACCTTGTGCAGCAGTAATGCTGCATTCTGACAAGGTGGCTCCTTTAGTTATTGGTGCTGTAAATGCAGAAATAATCCGTTTTGTAATTTGTCCGAAATACCTGTCTTCAGTCCTGGAGGCAGGTCTTTCCCCCCCTGCTGCAGACGCTTCGCAGCGGTCACTCAAGTCATCTTGGCGCCGGGCGCCGCCTCCTCACTGCTGTTTGTTTTGAAATCTGCCGGCGCCTGCGCTCTTTTGTCTTGCCTGGGGCAGGCGCAGTGAGCGCTGCCCGTCTGTCCTCGTATGCAGTCTCGCTGACTGCGCCTGTGCGGCCACCCTGCTTGTGAATCCTAGACCCTCAGTGTCTTATGATTTATTCACACTGCGGGGCTGGGATTCCTGGGCATGCGCACTGCGACCTGGGTGAATGGCTTAGACACGCACTGCGCATGCCCAGGAATCCCAGCCCCGCAGTGTGAATAAATCATAAGACACTGAGGGGCTGGGATTCACAAGCAGGGCGGCCGCACAGGCGCAGTCAGCGAGACTGCATATGAGGACAGACGGGCAGCCCTCACTGCGCCTGCCCCAGGCAAGACAAAAGAGCGCAGGCGCCGGCAGATTTCAAAACAAACAGCGACGAGGAGGCGGCACCCGGCGCCAAGAAAACTTGAGTGACGGCTGTGAGGCGTCTGCATTAGGGGGGGGGGGAAACACCTGCCTCCAGGACTGAAGACAGGTATTTTGGACAAATTACAAAACGGATTATTTCTGCATTTACAGCACCAATAACTAAAGGAGCCAGCCTGTCAGAATGCAGCATTACTGCTGCACAAGGTGGCTCTTTTAGTTTCAAACGCCTGGGGGGGTGACAGGTTCCCTTTAAAGAGAACCTTTCACCAATTTTAGCATGTTAAACTGGCCACATCATGGAATAGTGGCTGCCAAGCTAACTGAAACATAGCACTGATTCATCAAAATGTTTTACTCCAATTTCTGGCATAAAAAATGTTGAAAATTCACATTTTTTGCACACTGTGAAGCAAAAAAAAAACAAACATAAAAAAAACTAAATTTGCCTTTTATACCAATACGCTGAGCCAAAAATGTGCTGGACCTTTTCAAAATTGTGGTTAACAACTTTGTTTCAAGCGTGTGATGCTCATTCAAACTAATCTGTGGCAAGTAACAGATGTGGGCAATATGAAAATCACACCTGAAACAAGATAAAAAGGGGAGAAGTTGATTCAATCTTCGCATTGTGTTTCTGTGTGTTCCACACTAAGCATGGGAAACAGAAAGCGGAGAAGAGAATAGTGATAAGTGAGTATACTCGTTGCTTGGGTTTTCCAGAGCACGCTCCAGTGGTCTCCGAGTATTTGTGACTGAGTGCTCGGATATTTAGTTTTCATCGCAGCAGCTGAATGATTTACAGCTATTAGCCAGGCTGAGCACATGTGGGGGTTGCCTGGTTGCTAGGAAATCCCCACATGTAATCAAGCTGGCTAATAGATGTAAATCATGCTGCTGAGGCGATGAAAACTCTATCTCCGAGCAGTCATAAATACTTGGAGACCACCCGAGCGTGCTCAGGAAAACACTCGCTCATCACTAGACGAGAACTGTCTGATGACTTGAGAACCAAAATTGTAGAAAAAATATTAACAATCTGAAGGTTACAAATCCATCTCAAGATATCTTGATGTTCCTTTTTCTACAGTGTGCAACATAATCAAGAAGTTTACAATTAGTGTTGAGCGATACCTTCCGATATTTGAAAGTATCGGTAACGGATGGGATCGGCCAATATCCAAAAATATCGGATATCGCCGATACCGACACCCGATACCAATGCAAGTCAATGGGACACAAATATCGGAAGTGATCCTGGATGGTTCCCAGGGTCTGAAGGAGAGGACACTCTCCTTCAGGCCCTGGGATCCATACTCATGTAAAAAATAAAAAATAAGAATAAAAAATATGAATATACTCACAACTCCGACGAACCCTGGCTGTCACCACTGCAAGCGTCTGTCTCCATTCCTAAGAATGCAGAGAGTGAAAGACCTTCGATGACGTCGCGGTCAGGTGACTGGTCACCTGACCACTCACGTGACCGTGACATCATCGAAGGTCCTTCACTCTCTGCATTCTTAGGAACTGAGGCGGACGCTTGCAGCGGAGACAGCCAGGGTTCGTCAGAGGGGTGAGTATATCCATATTTTTTATTTTTATTCTTTATTTTTCACATGAATATGGATCCCAGGACCTGAAGGAGAGTCTCCTCTCCTCCAGACCCTGGGAACCATACGCACCGCACACGCCAAAGATGACTGGGAACTTATGGGAACTTCTGATTCCGATTTCCGATATTGCAAAAATATCGGAACTCGGTATCGGAATTCCGATACAGCAAATATCGGCCGATATCCGATATTTGCAGTATCGGAATGCTCACCACTATTTACAACCCATGGCAGTGCAGCTAATCTCCTTTCACATGTATGGCAATGAAAAATTGATGAAGTGTGGCAACACATGTTGATCCGGATGGTGGATAAGCAGCCCTAATCAAGATTCAAAGAAATTTAAGCTGTCCTGCAGACTCAGGGAGTATTACTGTCAGTGTGAACTATGGCAGGATATTCAGGAATACCTCACTGCTGACACAGAGACATTAAAAAAAGCTAGAGCTACAGTTTGCCAAGGAGTATGTGAGTAAGCTGAATTTCTTGCTTGAAAGTGTCTTTCGGACAGATGGGACCAAGATAGAGATTTTAGGTAAAGCACATCATTCTACTATGTACTGAAAACATAATGTGGCTTACAAAGAAAAAAAACACAGTTCCTACTGTCAAATATAATGCAGGTTCAAAGATGTTTTGGGGTTGTTTGTCTGCCTCTAACGCAGGGTGACCTGACTTCGTGCAAGGCATCATGAAATCTGGAGACAACCAAAGAAGTTTTGGTTGCAATGTATTGCCCAGTGTCAGAAGGCTGGGTATGCGTCCTAGGTCATGGGTCTTACAGTAGAACAATTACCCCAAACATACTTCAAGAAGCACAAAGAAATGGATAGAAAGAAAATGCTGGAGAGTTCTCAAGTGGCCAGCAATGAGTCCAAATCTAAATCTCATTGAACACTGGTTGGGATATCTTAAAATTTCTGTTGGGAGAAGGCATGGGTCTTACAGTAGAATAATGATCACAAACATAATTCAAGAAGCACAAAGAAATGGATGGAAACAAAGCACTGGAGAGTTCTCAAGTGGTCAGCAATGTGTCCAAATCTAAATCTCATTGAACACTGGTGGAGAGATCTTAAAATTGCTGTTGGTAGAAGGCACCCTTTAAAATATGAGAGACCTGGAGCAGTTTGCAA
Organism: Ranitomeya imitator; assembly: GCF_032444005.1. Taxonomy (NCBI): domain Eukaryota; kingdom Metazoa; phylum Chordata; class Amphibia; order Anura; family Dendrobatidae; genus Ranitomeya; species Ranitomeya imitator. Next base: position 115,997,769 of record NC_091289.1, read on the forward strand.
AAGAAGAGTGGTCGAAAATTCCAATTGAGAGATGTAAGAAGCTTGCTGATGGTTATAGGAAGCACTTGATTGCAAATATATAATAAAGAGTGTGCAATCAAATATTAGGTTGAGGGTGCAAACAATTTTGAACAGACCATTTTTTTGTGAAATTATTCTGCTGCCCTGCAATGTCAGGGGTCATACATGTCTGTGAACTCTGATTGTGTGAGAAGCCAGATCTTCAGCCATTTTTACATACACAGATGTAATTAGTTAGTAAGGACTATTGAAGCCACCCATTGCCGAACACCACGGGTGGCATTACAACTCAATACCATATAACTATCCCCCATTTTATGACATAGCCAGGGCCATGGAGACGGCTCAAGACCCCGTGACCTCCCTCAAAGAACTGTCCAGCCCGGTTCCGAGTATTCCCCAGCCCTTGCGGGTGTGTCAACTTTGGCATCTTGAACAGGATTTTGCAGCTCGGTACCGCTGGGTCCTGTGTGCTATAAACTTAATTAAATTGTTTGGTATCCATCATTATCATGCTGCGCAGCATGCAGGAAATAGGAGGCCCCGACCCAGAACCCCTGAGTTCTCGAATCATCCCGCCTACAGAGCAGCAGACTGATAAGCCAGCAGAAACACAGAACCTGACTAAGGTTCACTGAAGGGGAAGAAAATGTCAAACTCGGGTGGAGATCCAGCGGCAGCCGCAGTGCCCATAATGCCACTATCAATGCCGTACATACCGGGAGTGGCCTGGTTACCGCAATACTCAGGGGAGTCGCACACCCTGAGCAATTTCAAGGAGAGACTATGTAGTTTGCCTGAAGTGTACCCCCTGTCTGAGAGTGAAAAAGTGGGCATCCTCACTGGCCAGTTAACTGGTATGGCCCAGAGGGAGGTAAAGTCTTGGCTGGACACTGATAAAAGAACTGTCAAGCAAATTTTGGCCAGGCGGAAGGACACCTTTGACACCCACACTGCAGCAGAGATAAAAATGAGGCTCTTTGGGTGCAAACAAAGGGTGCAGGACAGTATGCAGAACTATGCCCTTAATGTTCAGGAGGCACTGCAGGCCATTAGGCAGGTTGACCTGAACAGAGTGCAAGACGAGGATAGATTGTTAACCAAGCAGTTTATTGAGGGGCTCTTATCCAACACCAAAAGGACACAGCTGCGCATCATGGCCCTACAAAACCCTGTCATGGACTTTGCACACATTTAAGAAAGAGCCATATGGGTGCTGAGTGAACCAAATTCCGATGGCACAGTGCCCCCTAGACGCCCAGCAATTGCATACCACCAGGAAGCAGCGTCCTTTCCGCATAACCACGTTGAGGCAGACATGCAGACCCTAGATAATGACCCTTCTGCATAGCTACATCTCCAGGTCCAGGAGTTACCAAAAGTGTAGCTGTCCCTAAAGGAAAAGATCCAGCTGGCCTCCAGTCCAGATGACGTCCCGTGGCGACAGCAGAAGAGAATCCCAGCCGATCAGAGGAAGAGACAGTGATCGCTACGATTCGACTGGACAACCCATTTGCCACCGCTGCAGCAAGGCGGGGAACTTCGCAAGAGGATGTCCTTTTAATGGGCAACCCCTGAGGCACAGGGCCAACCCCCAGGAATAAGGTGACCAAGCCCGCAAAGTTGGCGAGACAAGTATGTTAGAGGACGACCAGTCCTCCCAGTTGTGATTGATGGCATCCCAATGAACTCTTTACTGGACACGGGCTCTCAGGTGATAATGCCACATATCCTTTGCAAACAGTACTGGGCTGACTCTGATATTATCCGCGGCCCAGATAATGATCTGACAGTAGTCGCCAATAAGGGTCAGCCTTTGCCACAAGTTAGTTATAAAGAGGTGATCATTAAAGTGGGGTGAGTAGAGTTGAAAGCCCAAGGTCTGATAATTGTAGATATTGTTCTGCAAGAATGTAACTCAATGATGACTTTAGGTACTGATGTGATAGAAAATTGTCTTGGCGAGATTATTGTTCTGTTGCAACAGGTAGCAGAAACTGCCAGTTCCAATCAGCAGCGGGTCCTGTAGAAGGGGATGAAAGCCATGATGCAGAGGCAACAGGTAGAGCTGTCTAGTGGAGAAATCGTCAGTGGAGTGAGTGACTCATTCCCCATTGTGATATCTCCCAAAACTGAAATGTTAATTTGGTGTCTAGCTGCTATAGGTATCAGGGGTCAAGATTACCAGGCACTGGTAAAACCCGTGTACACAGACAGCAGGCCTACTATCCTGACAGCCAGAGGGGTAGTAAATGTTTGCAAGTGAAGGGTACCTGTACGCATATTAAATTGTGGGGAGAAAGAGGTCAAACTACCCCCGGAATGCCATCATTGCTAAGCTGTTCACTGTCAATAACAACGTAATGCGGGCAGTAGAACCCTTGGTCCCATCCGACTAGGTGGAGAACAATGGCTCTGCAGAACAGCTAGAGGATTGGTGTCAGAAGCTGCACATAGGCATTGACTCCACCCCTTCGCACCAAAAGACTGGGGTTTACCGGGTAGTTCAAGAGTATGTTCAAGTATTCAGGAAACACCCACTAGACTTTGGGCAGGTAGAAGGGTTTCAACACCATATTCCCACTGGAGACCATCCAACCGTTAAGGAAAGGTACTGCCCAGTACCCCCAGCCCACTACCAGTGTGCCAAAGGCATGTTACAGGAGATGAAAAAAGCAGGGGTCATTAGAGATAGTTGTAGCCCCTGGGCAGCTCCGTTATTCCTCATTAAGAAGAAAGACGGTGCAATGACGATGTGTTTTGATTACAGGCATACAAACCACATAACACATCAAAATGCCTACCGGTTACCACGAATTGAAGAATCATTAGCTGCCATGAAATCTGCTAACTATTTCTGCACCTTGGATCTCACCAGTGGGTACTAGCAGGTTCCCATGGCAGAGGCGAATTAAGAGAAGACAGCCTTCACGACACCCATGGGCTTATGTGCATTCAACTGCATGACTTTCAGGCTTCACAACGCACCGGGGATGTTCCAGAGGATGATGGAGTGTTGCCTCGGGCACAACAACTTCGAGGAGGTTCTATTGTACCTGGATCATGTCATCATCTTCTCCAAGATGTATGAAGACCACTTGAAGCACAAGGCCGGGGTGTTCAAAGCCCTGTCCAATTTTGGCCTGAAAGTGAAGCTGTCCAAATGTCACCTTTTGAAGCCCAAGGTGCAGTACCTGCGCAGAAGGCATGACACCAGACCCTGACAAAATCACCATTATCAGGGACTGGCAAAGACCCAACACCATTAATAAAGTACGGCACTTCCTCCGGTTGGTAGGCTACTACCAGAGATTCATCAAGTGCTTCACCAAGATAGCCGCACCTCTGCAAGACCTCCTAGTGGGCCAACCCACTACAATGGCTGCTTGAAAACAAGCCGCCAGTGTGGCCAAAAACCAGGCCCACCTGCAGAGTGCCGTGTAGCCATGCCCAGGGTCAACACACAAAGTGAGCTAAGGCGGTTCCCACCAACCAAACCCCAGGTACACGGACAAAGGCAATTTCTGGATGGCAGTGTGAGAACTAGGCACTGCAGTAACTGTGCTATTGTTTTTCTTTCTAGCTTTTGGAAATTTTCACATTTTTAAGGCTTTGTAGATTTTCATTTATTGTTGTTATTAACTGTTCTTATTATGTTTTCTGAGTCCGTGAGCTACTGAAGTTAACTAGGGGGGAATGTGGCACCCCAAAGTCCAGTTGCCATGGTTATATTACCTCCCTCTGAGGGGTGATGTCATGACTGGAGGCAGGAAGAAGTCCCAATGCCAGGTAAAACACAGCATGCATCACAATTCCTGCCCCAGGCCAGAAGGGGGAGCTCTAGACCTGACTTCAGGAGAGCTGTTCTCTCTTGTCGGGAGGAGGAGTCAGTTAAGTCTGTTGGGCAGTTGGTCTGGGGAGAGAAGGGACAGGAGCGGAGTCAGGGGCTCTGGGGAATTGAAGCTGCATCAAAGCAGACCCCGGAGCAGGGCGCTGACAAAGGGGACACCAGAGTCCTTTGATGTGCGGGTGCTGTATGCCCCGACAGCCGAATCCGGAGAGCAGGGGACTGCAAGCTCCCTGGCCACAACAAACATCCGGAGCCACCGCAGCAAACCAAGAGCCCTGGGCTGACAGTGAAAAGGAAATGCCTGTGATAGGTTCACGCTCTCTGCCATGCAGGTTAAAACCAACACACAAGAGAGGGCTACAGCTTAGCTACAGGCAGCAGGGACCCGAAAAGAGAGCACAGCAGGAAGGTCCCAAACCCCACCTGGCAGAGTGGACCCCCTGAATGCCTCCAACCTAGCCATACTCCTTCTGCCATCTGTAACTGGTATCCCAGATTGCATTTTCATCTACCAATAAGTAAAAGGTAAAGAAAACTGCACTTCTCTGTGTCCCTTACTTATTCTCTGCACCCCAATGTTCACTACCACCTGAACAGCCAAAAAATATTTGCCCTGAGGCCCCACTCTACCTGTGGGGACCTGTACCATCTTTGGTGCATCACCATTGGCCCCAGTGGACCTGAACCACAGCATCGGCCACCCATTGCCAAACATCATGGGTGGCGTCAAGACTCAATGGCATATAACTATCCCCAATTTTTTGACATGGCCAGGGCCATGGAGACGGCTTACAGCCCTGTGACCTCCCCAAAAGAATTGTCCAGCCCGATTCCGAGTACCCCCCAGCCCTTGTGGGCGTGTCACTATGAGCACATGTAGATGTGTGCAATAATCTGCAATTTTTCTTGTTTTGATAAAGAAATTTGGTCAAAGCTACATTTGTTTCCTGAACCATGTCTTCTTGGAGAGCACAATCAAGCTGATACACATTCTTAAGCAAACTATAAAAACTCACATTATAGCTAAGTTTAGCTGAAAGCTAAACTTGACGATTGGTCTGCAAATTGTGTCCAGGTCCTGTTACATTTGCAAATTTCTGCCATGACTGTCTACATTAGGGTTGAGCGAAACGGGTCGGCCATTTTCAGAAGTCGACGACTTTTGGCAAAGTCGGGTTTCATGAAACCCGACCCGACCCCTGTGTGGGATCAGCCATGAAGTCGGCGATCTTCTGAATCTGGTATCGGAATTCCGATCCCGAGTTCCGATATGTTTGCAATATCAGAAATCGGTATCGGAATCCATATTTAAGTGTAAAATAAAGAATTAAAATAAAAAATATCGCTATACTCACCCTCTGACGCGCCTTGGTACTAACCGGCAGCCTTTCTTCCTTCGAATCAGCGCTTGCAGGACCTTGCGGGGACGTCGCGGCTTGTGATTGGTTGCGCGACCGCCCATGTGACCGCTCGCGCGACCAATCACAAGCCGTGACGTCACCGAAGGTCCTTCAAGCGCTGATTCTTAGGAAGGAAGGCTGTCGGAAAGAAGCAGGGCGCGTCCGAGGGTGAGTATATTCCTATTAGGTATATACTCACCCTCGGACGCGCCCTGCTTCTTTCCGACAGCCTTCCTTCCTAAGAATCAGCGCTTGAAGGACCTTCGGTGACGTCACGGCTTCTGATTGGTCGCGCGAGCGGTCACATGGGCGGCCGCGCGACCAATCACAAGCCGCGACGTCACCGCAAGGTCCTCCAAGCGCTGATTCGAAGGAAGGAAGGTTCCCGGTTAGTACCAGGGCACGTCCGAGGGTGAGTATAGCGATATTTTTTATTTTAATTCATTATTTTACACTTAAATATGGATCGCAGGGCCTGAAGGAGAGTTTCCTCTCCTTCAGACCCTGGGAACCATTGGAAACCCAATGCACTGCATTGGGTTTCGAGTTTCGGCCGACCCCGACCCCGACTTTTTTATAGGATCGGCCGATTTCACTCGACCCGACTTTTGAAAAAGTCGGGTTTCGTGAAACCCGACCCGATCCTATAAAAGTAAAAGTCGCTCAACCCTAGTCTACATAGCTGATGGGTGCAGGAGCTGTCTGCTGTTTTTATGTACTGGTCTCATATAAAAATTGTACAATGTGGACCTGAGGTCTGTAAGGAAAATCGCTTATATATACACATGGATATCGGAAGGAGATATAAAAAGGGAGACAAGGGGTGCAGAGTCTAAGTGTAGATGTATATTCACAGCAAGAAATATATATTGTTGCACTCACCCTTTGGATGTCTTGTATGTACATTCAGTTGATCCGTATGATGGATCCACGTCTTATAATATTCCGGTATGCAGCACTATTGCAGGAACTATGCCAGCCTTGATCCAAGGATTGCATGTGAATACAATGGTTAGAAAAAAAAAATTCCTTTCTAGGCGCTTCCGGAAGACAAGGATAATTTGAAGGTTGAGATAATTTGCTCAGTACCAAATTTATTAGGACACTTTAATAAGAACAAAACAACGCGTTTCAGCCCACGACGGCCTTCATCAGGTATTATATGTGCTTTTAAAAATGTTTTACAAGATAGTTATCTTTATAGACTGCTGACTCCTAACACATAGCAGGGGTGTGCCTGAATTGATTAGGATTAACACTCCACCCCAAGTGACTCAGTGCGATCTTAAACCAATCCTGGTATAATAAAAAAAAATAAAAAAAATTATATATATGTAAATAAATATACAAGACATATTATAAATTGTAGAGTTACACAGTAAATCCTTTCAAAAAATATTTAAAAAGCAATTAAATTACATATCGTCTTAGTGAAATTTAAAAGTTAGGAAAGGAGAGAATAATTAAAAAATGAAAAATAAAAATAAAATGAATAAATAAATTAATAAATATGCAAAGCACATTATAAAATGCAAAATTGCACAGTGGATTCTGTAATCCTTTCCACAAATATTTATAAAACAATTCAATTACATGACATTATAGCAGAATTCAGAAGGGAGAAAAAATACATATACCTATATGCACATACATACATACATATATATATATATATATATATATATATATATACCTCTTTTTTTTTTTATTCTTTACTCCTTTTTCTCTTTTCTTCTCTCCTTTATTCCCTTTATCTTTCATTTACCTCTTATACCTCTCCCTCCTCCTTCCCTCTCCATTGTGAATCTCTATACATTTTCCACTGTTTCATTGAGGCCATCGGGATATAAGGTTTTTAATCGGAAAATCCAATAGGACTCCTTTCTATTTAATTTCTGGATTCTGTTGATGTCATTCTGTGGTATTTGCTCCACAGGGGTTACCTTTATATCAAATTTTTGGTGATGTTTGACCAGAAGGTGTCTGGACAGACTGTGTTTTAAAAAACCTTTTTTGGTGTTGTGCCTGTGGCCATTCATACGCAATCGCACTGTCTGTGTGGTGCGACCCACGTATTGAAGGCCACAAGCACAAGTGACCATTATCGGAGGTGCTTTTACCCAGACTAGAGAGTTGCTCTCTCTCAGCAACACCGCTACATACTCGGGCAAACAATCCCATAACAAATTATTTTTAACGGACCTCCTCCCAGTCAGCAAAAAGAAAAGGAGGTCCCGAGGCACTAGGGGAAAAGGAACCACCAAAAAAAACATTGACAGGTACAGAATCAATAAATCTATAAAAACCAAAAACAAAATGATTCATTCAGATTGCTTCAAAAACATTCTTGAAAACGAAAATTCAGACAAAAATAACACAATAAAAATATTCAATCTGTCAGCGCACAATTTGACCACAACAGAACAAAAAATCTTATCAAAGGGTCTAAATTATTGCCCCACACAAAAAGCAAGCGAGTTTGATCTATTCTGAGATCTCAATGAATTTTTTCAAAAACTCACTTTAAAACGTCACTTTGCAATTCAGGAGCGAACAGTAGATACAAATAAACTTACAGATAAAGAACCTGTTGTTTTGAATGACCATTGCATTCACAAAGAAGTCCAACAGAGGTCCAACTTTAACCCTGTATGTCACAGGGGGAGTAGTTTGGACACTTTTTATACATTAGTAGCTGATGATTTTCACAATTTAAATTCATCAAAAAGTGTAAAAAAATCTGTTGACCCCAAATACAAAGCGAACCTTGTCAAACAGAGAAAAAAATGTATAAATAAAGAGAAAAACAATGCAAAGAGTTTTTTTTATATGAAAAACAATATTTCTAGATCAGAGCTCTCAAGCAATTAAAAAATAACAAAAAAATAGTCATAAGACAAGCGGACAAAGGAGGTGGAGTGGTGATTCAAGACAGAGAAATATATTTGCAGGAAGCCTACAATATTTTATCAAATGAAAAATATTATAAAAAAGTAAATATGGATCCAGCCAAAACATACAATTCAGAATACCATCTATTTATAAAAAAAGCTTATTCTCAACATATTATCAATAAAAAAGAAAAATGTTTTCTGACAAACAAAAATCCAAGCACAGCAATTTTTTACCACTTACCAAAGATCCACAAAAATCCCATAGCACCTCCAGGTAGACCAATTATCTCAGGTATCGGATCTTTGACAAGCCAGTTATCCCATTATATAGACTTACATCTTCAGGATCTTGTAAAAAAACTACCATCTTTTCTACTGGATTCTAACCAACATATAAAGGAATATAGTTCCCTAAATTGGGAAAAAGATTATTTCTTTATTACACTAGATGTGAATGCTCTATATTCCAACATAGAACACAATAGGGGAATCAAAGCAGTAGCATACTATTTATCTGGGATTCCAGATATGCCACCAGTCCAGAGAGATTTTCTCATAACAGGTTTAAGATTTTTATTGGAGCATAATGTTTTTGAATTCCAGGGTGAGCTGTTCCTGCAGCAATTTGGCACCGCGATGGGGACTCGGGTCACGCCCAGTTTCGCAAATCTCTTTATGGGGCGATTCGAGTCCTCATCGCCTCTCAGCCAAACACCTTATAAAGAAAACATATTGCTATACAGGCGTTATATAGATGATCTTATCATCTTTTGGAAGGGCACTGAAAAATTAGCAATCTCACTTGTAGAAGAACTCTACAAGAATAATTGGGGCATTTCCTTCACATACAATATAGATAAAGAGAAAATCCATTATTTGGATCTAGAAATCAGTCATTCAGGCAAAAAAATTATAACCAAAACTCATTTTAAAAAAACAGATTCTAATGGTTTTTTGGATTTTCGGAGCGCACACTATTCTAAATGGAAAAAGAATATACCGTTTAGTCAATATCGGCGCATCCGTAAAAATAACACGGTAGACACAGACTATGTAGAGCAATCCAAAATTTTGACAAAAAAGTTCTTGGATAAAAAATACCCGAAAAAACTCATAGAAGCTTATGAATCAAACTTGAAAAAAACTCAAAATGAGTGTCTGTACAAGAAACTCATAAACAATAAACAACCTTCTAGTTCAAACATCGAACAAACGAAGATGTGCAAAAACAAAAATGAAAACACTATAGAAAAAAATACTAGATGGGAATATAATTTCATCACAGCTTTTAATCAGGGAAGTGTGCAAGTAAGACAGATTTTAAATAAGTATTGGTACATCCTAAGAAAGGATTCTTTTTTAAAACAATGGTTACCCAAGTATCCCGGTATCACATTTCGGAGGGGAGTTACAATTAAAAACATCATTGCTCCTAGTAATTTGGGGAAACCCCTTTCCTCTTTAAATACTAAAGAGACTCCTATACAACATCTTTTTGGAGTTTTCAAATGTGGATCTAAAAAGTGTCACTGCTGCAACATCATCAGCCATAAACAAAACTGTATAATATCAAGCAGTACAGGAGAAACCATAAATATAAATCAACACCTTACTTGTGATAGTAACTATGTTATTTATGTGATCACTTGTGCTTGTGGCCTTCAATACGTGGGTCGCACCACACAGACAGTGCGATTGCGTATGAATGGCCACAGGCACAACACCAAAAAAAGGTTTTTTTAAAACATAGTCTGTCCAGACACCATTTGACATAAAGGTAACCCCTGTGGAGCAAATACCACAGAATGACATCAACAGAATCCAGAAATTAAATAGAAAGGAGTCCTATTGGATTTTCCGATTAAAAACCTTATATCCCGATGGCCTCAATGAAACAGTGGAAAATGTATAGAGATTCACAATGGAGAGGGGAGGAGGAGGGAGAGGTATAAGAGGTAAATGAAAGATAAAGGGAATAAAGGAGAGAAGAAAAGAGAAAAAGGAGTAAAGAATTAAAATAAACAAAAAAAAAAGAGGTATATATATATATATATATATATATATGTGCATATAGGTATATGTATTTTTTCTCCCTTCTGAATTCTGCTATAATGTCAGGTAATTGAATTGTTTTATAAATATTTGTGGAAAGGATTACAGAATCCACTGTGCAATTTTGCATTTTATAATGTGCTTTGCATATTTATTAATTTATTTATTCATTTTATTTTTATTTTTCATTTTTTAATTATTCTCTCCTTTCCTAACTTTTAAATTTTACTAAGACGATATGTAATTTAATTGCTTTTTAAATATTTTTTGAAAGGATTTACTGTGTAACTCTACAATTTATAATAGGTCTTGTATTTTTATTTACATATATATATATATATATTTTTTTTTTTATTATACCAGGATTGGTTTAAGATCACACTGAGTCACTTGGGGTGGAGTGTTAATCCTAATCAATTCAGGCACACCCCTGCTATGTGTTAGGAGTCAGCAGTCTATAAAGATAACTATCTTGTAAAACATTTTTAAAAGCACATATAATACCTGATGAAGGCCGTTGTGGGCTGAAACGCGTTGTTTTGTTCTTATTAAAGTGTCCTAATAAATTTGGTACTGAGCAAATTATCTCAACCTTCAAATTATCCTTGTCTTCCGGAAGCGCCTAGAAAGGAATTTTTTTTTTCTCTAACCATTATATATACACATGGGATACAACTGGTCTATGTGCGTCTAATATGCACACCGACGGAACACAGGCCAAAAATATATTCAGCTTGTCAACATACTAGTGATGTAATTTAAAGAAAAAAAACGGGTAAAGATATTGATAATCATTGGCCATTGTGTTTTGCTTTCAATCCAGTGATAACTTTTGCTCATTTATGAGTTGTGCCAGAATCACGTTTCACAAGTCATATTAAGCTACAATTTACCATGGCCCACATATGACACAAAATAATGGCCTAAATTTTTTTAACGTATGTTATCATTCTCATACTTTAATCATGCATATGGCAAATGGTACCTGAACTGCTGTATATGCTTTTCCAATGAGTTATTACCATCTTTTTTCAAAGTCTACCCATGTGTGTCTGGATCTCTTCTATCCAAAAAGTATACTTTTTGGATAACGGTCTGAAGCCTCTCACACAGCCAAACTAGATCGCCGCCTTAACTGATGAGGGGCAGTACCCCGAAACACAGTGTCTGCAAATTGAGATTCTGGTTTGGCTATTATCCTAAGTCATATGGCAAGGCTCGTTAAAGGGTCAACATTGACTTGCAGGATTGCTACCTTTCAATAGGTGGCAGTAGAGTTCTAGCTCTCTTCCTCTCTGAAGAGACAATTTGCATAATTTGGATCTCTTCTAGCCAGAAACCATTGAAACATTAAATTATTTTGTTAGGAGTGATTTTCCCAGTGGCTGATCCTTAGACGATGTTCCCATGTTAAACTTTAAGTGACTTTTTGAATTTGCAGATTTTCTTTACCATTTCTGCACCTATTAGTTAAGGTAACGTCACACATAACGATATCATTAACGATATCATTGCTTTTTGTGACGTAGCAACGATATCGTTAACAAAATCGTTATGCGTGACAGCGACCAACAATCAGGCCCCTGCTGGGAGATCATTGGTCACTGTGGAAAGTCCAGGACTTTTCTTTCGTCGCTGGATCACCAGCTGACATCGCTGAATTGGCATGTGTGACGCCGATTCAGCAATGTCTTCGCTGGTAACCAGGGTAAACATCGGGTTACAAAGCGCAGGGCCACGCTTAGTAACCTGATATTTACCCTGGTTACCATTGTAAAAGTAAAAAAAAAACACTACATACTTACATTCCTGTCACTTTCCTTAGCATCAGCTTCCCTGCGTCTCCCAGTGTCAGCGCCGGCCGGCCGTAAAGCAAAGCACAGCGGTGACGTCACCACTCTGCTTTCCGGCCAGCGCGCTTACACAGTGCAGGGAAGCTGAGGCCTGGGGACGCGACAGGAATGTAAGTATGTAGTGTTTTTTTTTTTACTTTTACAATGGTAACCAGGGTAAACATCGGGTTACTAAGCATGGCCCTGCGCTTAGTAACCCGATGTTTACCCTGGTTACCTGGGGACTTCGGGATCGTTGGTCGCTGGAGAGCTGTCTGTGTGACAGCTCTCCAGCAACCAAACAGCGACGCTGCGGCGATCGGCATCGTTGTCTAGATCGCTTGCAGCGTCGCTTAATGTGACGGTACCTTTAAATTAGATTACTTGTGTTTTTTAATTGCTTTTTGTGTGCATTTTTTTTTACATATTTTCATCAAGAAGCTGATATTTCAGATATAGTAGCTAGGGGCCCATTGGTGACATATAGAAGGCCAAAAAATCTTAACGATCTTTTAGTGCTAAATCGAATTATGACTGAGCATAATAATTGGATAAAAAAAGAGTATACCAGTAGGTAATTTTAAGTGCAGTCACTGCTCCTTTTGCCCATTCCACCTGACTGTGAGACAATTAAATTTAGGGAGCGTTGTACATGTGGTACGTGAATTTATTTCTTTTCGCACAAATTATGCTATGTACTGTATGTTTTTATTTGTCCCTGTGGGTTCCATGACATTGGGAAAACAATTTGTCCACTTTTTGTTCGCTTCTGAGAACACTTTAATTCTGTCCTCTCTGGTAAAGGGGTCCAAAGATTGATTAAACACATTAGGGCATCCCATGCTGGAAACCCATAGGTACTTTGCTTTGCAGGGATTGAGAACGAGACATTACCTGCACAAAGGGGTGATCTCCACAAATTGTTATTGAGAAGGGAAGCCAGGTGGATCCTGCACACGCAAAAAATGAGAAAATAGATACGTCTGTTTTTTTGTAATATAAAGTGTATTTTTGATTCATCCTTTCTTTTTTTTCTGTGATTTATGTGATCTGTTTTTAAATGTATGTTGAGTTTGTTCACCAGGATTATTTGGGTATTTGGATGTCTACATTAACGTGGATGACGTCTTAAGAAGGGAGTTGCATCACCTGTACATTAGGTTCGTCATTTCCTCTCAACACAGGAACTGTAGAAGCGCAGTGTTGAGCGAAAAGTCTGTCGTCTTGTGCTGCTCCACTCGGGGCTCTTCTGCTGCTATATACAGTATATATATGTAATCCACAATAAAGGACATTGAATGGGATGGTGAGTGCCTGGTCTTTTCTCTTTGCACGTTGGATTTTACACTGTGTTTTTTGTTTCTCTTTTTTATGTCATGGTTTAATTACAGTTGCTTTGTTTTTTTTATACTTCCTGGTATTAGGCTTTGACAGAACATTACTGATACAGTCATGTTTGGATTACATTCATTTTTAGTGCGATCTTACAGCGAAAATGCACTAAAAATGCACATTTGTTCTTTACTTGAGGATTTTCCACAATTATTCTTTGGGGAAACTCCAAACATAAAACTCAGCGAGAGAAATTGAAATGTTACAGATTTCATTACGTCAGTGAAGTCAGTCAGTATGCTTTGTAGAAAGAAGTACAGTGGACATGAGATTTCTATAGGTTCCATCTTCTTTGCTGGGATGGTAAGACACAACTGTTTAAATTAGCAAAAATATGCAGCTTCAAAAATGCTCCAAACACTTATTGAGTTTTGGTTCTCCTCAAGAGGAAGTCAATTGGAGTTTAAAACATGTAGAGATTAAACTGTATTTCTGATTCTAAATCCCTTTCTGGATCTCAGCACAAAACCTTTGTTGTCTTGCTAGTGCCCTAACTTGCGCTCTTTTTCCTTCCAGTCCATAACCAAAAGCTCATGGTGGGCACACAGCCTTCAATGGTTTTTTAGGGTTTGAACACTGTCAAGATTCTGGATTCAGTAGTAAAATGGAGATGACTGCTTAAATTTAGCTTGAGTAGGAAATCCCCCTTTTGGAGCGCTTACGTTTAGAGGAAAGTTATCTAATAATTAATATTATAGGACATCATGCATATAATGTATAAATTGAAAGTAGAGGTCTATGGTAAATAAAAAAATGATGAAGCATATTAAGAAAGTTTTTACTTCTCAAGCTCAATAAGACTCAATATACCTAATCAGTTTTTAATTCTTACTACATGGCTTCTGGATCAAGTTTCATTAAAATATATGGAGATGAACATTTACATGAAAGAAACAAGTTTTAATCTTGACCTTTACAACTTGTTGAAAATTCAGACTTAATATCTAATATATAATCAGTTCTCCGCACTTACGGATTATCCAGCAGTAATATGATTGGATTAAGCTCCTTCTTTGGTCTGTAATAAGCTCTGAGCGGAACAATAAAATTGTACAGTCCATTTCCTGCTGTCTCGGCTGCAACAATGATGACTTTATTTTTAAAACCATAGGCTTTAGCATCTTCATAATAGTTATGTTGACACCCCTAAAGCAGAAGTGAATAAAGTTAAGTAGATTATGTCCTTTAATACACAGTATGTAACATATTTCATCTTCGGGAATTGCTTATCAGCATAAAAAGAACTTAGCTTTGGAAATCAATAAATACAAAGTAGCAACATATTAATAAATACATGGTTTGTCGTGCTTACTTGCCTGGGCTGTTTGCATGGAGAACAGTGCAGTAAATAAAGACGACTGCCGTGGTTCAACAGTTCGGCACTGGCGTTACCAGCGTGAGAACCAGACGCTATGAACTGAGGTTACCTTGCTGAAGTCACCTGAGTTCACAGTGACTGAGTCTCACTGAGGACAGTGCCAGTGCTAGACTGATCAGTGGTCATACATCAGTCTGGCACTGGTGCTGCACTTTGTGAAAACCAGACTCTATGAACTGATGTGACCTTACTGACGTCATCTCAGTTCATAGCAGCCAGGTATCGCAAAGTAAAGCGTCAAACCCGGCAGTGGCTGCAGCTCAAGTCTATGGAGCTGCTTTCTCTGAAAAGTGCTCCATAGACTGAAGGTAAAAGATGGGGATCGTCATTGGACCGATATTTGGGTTAAGTCTGTTGATTTTTTTTTAAATAAATCGTGAAAGAAGGAAATTGTCGGTGAGTGCATTTTATAAATAAAGGACTTTTGTGTGGTTCTTTCTTTTGACTATGGGGTTTGTTTTGTGGGTTTCTGACAGATGCCTCTCCATTACTAACTCCAGGGCATCATGTCAGCGGATATCAAACAGATGACATCAACCCCAATCCCATTATCTCAACTGCCAACGCACCAAGGCAATTTGGAAGAGCTGAGGCTATGCACCAGAATAGGCACATCTAATGGATGCACCATTTTTGGGGACATCTGAGGTCTCATCTAATTAGGCTGGGGTGGGGCCAATATCCATGGCCCTTTCCAGGATATTAAAATCAGCCCGCAGCTGTCTGCCTTGCCTTAGCTGGTTAATAAAAACAGGGGGATCCCACGTAATTTTTTTTTGTAGAGTCCCTCCATTTTTAATAAACAGCTAAGGCAAAGCAGACAGCTGGGAGGTTAAAATAATAGGCTGGGAAGATAAATGGATGTTATCTCCTTCCCAGCATAATAAGACCAGCTCACAGCTGTCTGCTTTCCCTTGGCTGGTTATTAAAGTAGAGGGGACCTCATGTCATTTTTTCACTAATTGAATTATTTATTTAATTACTTACAAGTACAGTAAAATACACATGCAAAGCATTGCTCTACTCCTCAGCTTTAACTTCCACCTCCTGGTTTAACATTTTTATTTTTATAAATTCTATGTTATTTTAACCCCTTAAGCCCCAAGGGTGGTTTGCACGTTAATGACCAGGCCAATTTTTACAATTCTGACCACTGTCTCTTTATGAGGTTATAACTCTGGAAAGCTTCAACGGATCCAGATGATTCTGACACTGTTTTCTCGGGACATATTGTACTTCATGATAGTGGTAAAATTTCTTTGATAAGACTTGCGTTTATTTGTGAAAAACACAGAAATTTGGTGAAAATGTTGAAAATTTTGCAATTTTCCAAATTTGAATTTATATGCCCTTAAATCACAGAGATATGTCACACAAAATACTTCATAAGTAACATTTCCCACATGCCTATTTTACATCAGCACAATTTTGGAGCCAACATTTTTTTTTTTAGGGAGTTATAGGGGTTAAATGTTGACCAGCAATTTCTCATTTTTACAGCACCATTTTCTTTTAGGGACCACATCTCATTTGAAGTCATTTCGAGGGGTCTATATGATAGAAAATAACCAAGTTTGGCACCATTCTAAAAACTGCACCTTTCATGGTGCTTAAAACCACATTCAGGAAGATTATTAACCCTTCAGGTGTTTAACAGGAAATTTTGGAATACCGTATTTTTCGGATTATAAGACGCACTTTTGTTCCCCCAAATTTTTGGGGAAAGTGGGGGGTGCGTCTTATAATCCGAATCTGTGTGCTGTGCTGTGCTGTAGAGGAGGGGAGCAGCTCTGGAGAGGTGTCAGGGGGCTGGAGTGGGCTGGCTGCGAGCTGCAGAGACAGCAGGAGGTCCCTGCTCCCGCTCATTAGCCTCATGTAATATTCACTGCACCTGCTGTCCATCACCTCGGTGCTGAAACTGCACGGAGTTGATTCACAGGGGGAGCAGGGAATATTACCTATGCCTGCATCTCCCCCACCTTCCCATCATGGATATGGCCCCCCCTGTCACTGGCAGACACATGCCCCACTGCTGCTGGAAGACACATGATAAAATAACAAACACTTAACTCACCTTCCGATGATGGCTCCCTGCTCACAGCTCCTCGGTTGCTTCCTGTGTCTGTGCTGACATCCGATCATGTGATCGGCACAGCATAGTGATGACATCACTGTGTGCCCAGGTCACATGATCCGATGCCTGGGAAACAGGAAGCACAACCGAGGAGCTGTGAGCAGGGAGCCATCATCTGAAGGTGAGTTAAGTGTTTGTTGTTTTATCATGTGTCTTCCAGCAGTACAGGGGGGGGGCATGTCTGCCAGCAGCACAGTGGTGCATGTGTCTGCCAGCAGTACAAGGGGGCATGTGTCTGCCAGCAGTACAGGGGGAGCATGTGTCTGCCAGCAGTACAAGGGGGCATGTGTCTGCCAGCAGTACAGGGGGGCATGTGTCTGCCAGCAGCACAGGGGGGGGGGGCATGTGTCTGCCAGCAGTACAGGGGGGGCATGTGTCTGCCTGCAGTACAGGGGGGGGGCATGTGTCTGCCTGCAGTACAGGGGGGGGCATGTGTCTGCCAGCAGTACAAGGGGGCATGTGTCTGCCAGCAGCACAGGGGGGGGGCATGTGTCTGCCAGCAGTACAGGGGGAGCATGTGTCTGCCAGCAGTACAGGGGGAGCATGTGTCTGCCAGCAGTACAAGGGGGCATGTGTCTGCCAGCAGTACAGGGGGGGCATGTGTCTGCCAGCAGTACAGGGGGAGCATGTGTCTGCCAGCAGCACAGGGGGGGGCATGTGTCTGCCTGCAGTACAGGGGGGGCATGTGTCTGCCAGCAGTACAAGGGGGCATGTGTCTGCCAGCAGTACAGGGGGGGCATGTGTCTGCCAGCAGTACAGGGGGAGCATGTGTCTGCCAGCAGCACAGGGGGGGGGCATGTGTCTGCCAGCAGTACAGGGGGGGCATGTGTCTGCCAGCAGTACAGGGGGAGCATGTGTCTGCCAGCAGCACAGGGGGGGGGCATGTGTCTGCCAGCAGTACAGGGGGGGCATGTGTCTGCCTGCAGTACAGGGGGGGCATGTGTCTGCCTGCAGTACAGGGGGGGCATGTGTCTGCCAGCAGCACAGGGGGGGGGCATGTGTCTGCCAGCAGTACAGGGGGGGGCATGTGTCTGCCAGCAGTACAGGGGGGGCATGTGTCTGCCTGCAGTACAGGGGGGGCATGTGTCTGCCTGCAGTACAGGGGGGGCATGTGTCTGCCAGCAGCACAGGGGGGGGGCATGTGTCTGCCAGCAGTACAGGGGGGGCATGTGTCTGCCAGCAGTACAGGGGGGGGCATGTGTCTGCCTGCAGTACAGGGGGGGCATGTGTCTGCCTGCAGTACAGGGGGGGCATGTGTCTGCCAGCAGTACAGGGGGGGAATGTGTCTGCCAGCAGTACAGGGGGGGCATGTGTCTGCCAGCAGCATAGGGGGGGGCATGTGTCTGCCAGCAGTACAGGGGGGCATGTGTCTGCCAGCAGCACAGGGGGGGGGGCATGTGTCTGCCAGCAGTACAGGGGGGGCATGTGTCTGCCTGCAGTACAGGGGGGGCATGTGTCTGCCTGCAGTACAGGGGGGGCATGTGTCTGCCAGCAGCACAGGGGGGGGGCATGTGACTGCCTGCAGTACAGGGGGGGCATGTGTCTGCCAGCAGTACAGGGGGGGGCATGTGACTGCCTGCAGTACAGGGGGGGGCATGTGTCTGCCAGCAGTACAAGGGGGGCATGTGACTGCCTGCAGTACAGGGGGGGCATGTGTCTGCCAGCAGTACAGGGGGGGCATGTGTCTGCCAGCAGCACAGGGGGGGGGGGCATGTGTCTGCCAGCAGTACAGGGGGGGCATGTGTCTGCCTGCAGTACAGGGGGGGCATGTGTCTGCCTGCAGTACAGGGGGGGCATGTGTCTGCCAGCAGTACAGGGGGGGGGCATGTGACTGCCTGCAGTACAGGGGGGGCATGTGTCTGCCAGCAGTACAGGGGGGGCATGTGTCTGCCAGCAGTACAGGGGGGGCATGTGTCTGCCAGCAGCACAGGGGGGGCATGTGTCTGCCAGCAGTACAGGGGGGGCATGTGTCTGCCAGCAGTACAGGGGGGGGCATGTGTCTGCCTGCAGTACAGGGGGGGCATGTGTCTGCCAGCAGTACAGGGGGGGCATGTGTCTGCCAGCAGCACAGGGGGGGCATGTGTCTGCCAGCAGTACAGGGGGGGCATGTGTCTGCCTGCAGTACAGGGGGGGCATGTGTCTGCCTGCAGTACAGGGGGGGCATGTGTCTGCCAGCAGTACAAGAGGGCATGTGACTGCCAGCAGCACAGGGGGGGGCATGTGTCTGCCAGCAGTACAGGGGGGGCATGTGTCTGCCTGCAGTACAGGGGGGCATGTGTCTGCCAGCAGCACAGGGGGGGGCATGTGTCTGCCAGCAGTACAGGGGGGGCATGTGTCTGCCTGCAGTACAGGGGGGGCATGTGTCTGCCTGCAGTACAGGGGGGGCATGTGTCTGCCTGCAGTACAGGGGGGGCATGTGTCTGCCTGCAGTACAGGGGAGGCATGTGTCTGCCTGCAGTAGAGGGGGGCATGTGTCTGCCTGCAGTACAGGGGGGGCATGTGTCTGCCTGCAGCACAGAGGGGGGGCATGCGTCTGCCAGCAGTACAGGGGGGGGCATGTGTCTGCCTGCAGTACAGGGGGGGCATGTGTCTGCCTGCAGCACAGGGGGGGGGGCATGTGTCTGCCAGCAGCACAGGGGGGCACGTGTCTGCCTGCAGTACAGGGGGGGCATGTGTCTGCCAGCAGTACAGGGGGGTATGTGTCTGCCTGCAGTACAGGGGGGGGGGCATGTCTGCCAGCAGCACAGGGGGGCATGTGTCTGCCAGCAGTACAAGGGGGCATGTGTCTGCCAGCAGTACAGGGGGGGCATGTGTCTGCCAGCGGCACGGGGGGCATGTGTCTGCCAGCAGCACAGGGGGGCATATTGTGACCGGGGGCATGTGCCTGCCAGCACAGGGGGGCATATAGTGACCCAAGAGGGCATGTGCCTGCCAGCAGCACGGGGGGGCATATAATGAACCAGGGGGCATGTGCCTGCCAGCAGCACAAAGGGGCATATAGTGAACCAGGGGGGCATGTCCCTGCCAGCAGCACAAGGGGACATATTGTGACCCGGGGGGGCATGTGCCTGCCAGCACAAGGGGGAATATAGTGACCAGGGGGGCATGTGACTGACAGCAGCACAGGGGGGCATGTGCCAGCACAAGGATGGGGGTTATATAGATACCAGGATGAGGGACATATGATTTGTAAGACGGACACTGGATTTATAAGACAGACCCCCATTTAACATAAAAAATTATTTTTTTCTCTTTTTCTTCACCAAATTTGGGGGTGCGTCTTATAATCAGGTGCGTCTTATAAAGCGAAAAATACGGTATTTAAAAAAAATTAACATTTAACTTTTTTTCACACAAAATTTAATTCAGCTCCAATTTGTTTTATTTTACCAAGGGTAACAGGAGAAAATGGACTGCAATAGTTGTTGTACAATTTGTCCTGAGTACGCCAATACCCCATATGTGGGGGTAAACCACTGTTTGGGAGCATGGCAGAGCTCGGAAGGGAAGGAGCGCCATTTGACTTTTCAATGCAAAATTGACTGAAATTGAGATGGGACGCCATGTTAAGTTTGGAGAGCCACTGATGTGCCTAAACATTGAAACCCCCCACAAGTGACACCATTTTGGAAAGTAGACCCCCTAAGGAACTAATCTAGATGTGTGGTGAGCACTTTGACGCTCCAGTTGCTTCACATAAGTTTATAATGCAGAGTCATAAAAATAAAAAATCATATTTTTCACAAAAATGATCTTTTCGCCCCAATTTTTACATTGGCATGTAAAGGTTTGAGCAGCCTCTTGTTACGCCTGCACCTCTGGTATCTCCAGTAACATTAGTGGAGCACATCTTTCTACATATGAAGGAGGACAGAGCTTTGTACTGCACATGCTCACAGGCTCCTGTCCTATTATTCTAGGACATGTTCCTCTCCGAGAAACAAGGTGGAGGCCATTATAATTATTTAGTGATTGTCTAACTAAACAAAACAATTGTGATTTTCTAATTAAATGCATTTAGGATTTATTTCATGCTGACATTTCCTGTAGTTATTTTTTATATATATTTTGGAAGAATTCCTTTAATAAAGATTACTTAGGAATTACCAAAAGAAGTTGTGTCACTGCTGCACCAATAATTTGAAAGATCTCCAGCTTTCTCTCCAGATAAAGGCTTATGTCAGATTTATTGTTTTAGCGCTATGTTGACATTAAATAAAGTTTTTTTTCACTTACCTTATCTAATCTTAAACAGCAAAAAGGGACTTTTTCTGGCAACAGATGACAAAAGTTTGGGGAGCTGCCTATATATGGTGAATTGGGAGGATAACCCTTAGTGTACCTGAAAAAAAAGATATAATAACTACAACAGCAAATAAACTCAAAATGACAGAATAACTCTGGGTGCTGGCCTACACAAGCAATTTACATTTTGATGACTTTAAATTACATTATTGCTTTGTTTATTATACATTTCTTGTAAATATGAGAGCACAATTACAAAATATAGCTATTTTCCTGGGCTTAGACCTATGTAACATTTCTTCCACTATTCTATTGTTTATTATTCTAATGTATGAAAGATTGCCTCCATCAAATGTGAGAGCAACTCTTAAGCATTTTGCCACATTCCGAGATTATAATTATTATACTTAGTGTTTGTACACACAACCACATTTCAGTCTGAGTGCTGTCCGTGAAAAAAACGGACAGCACTAGGACTAATGCAGAAGTGCAGGTGATAGATTTTTTCCACTGACCGAACCTGTGTGTGAAAACATTGCAGCATGCACTAATTTATTCTGTAAATCAAATAAGACTCATCCATGGAAACCTATGGGAATGCAAAAAAAAAAAAATCTGGTTCTGTATGGAGCCATAGTATAACGTTTGATTTTTACAGATATATTGCATTTCTGTACCATACGAAACTAAATGGTCTTGTAAAAGATTAATACAAAAAGTAATACAATGAATTGCATTAGGACTGCACACAGATAACAAGTGAGTAATATTAATATTAGAGAAAGTAAAGGATCATCCCAATTTGTGTTCATCTTGTCACAGTGGAATGGCTTCTACTCTTTTTTTAAATCAAAAACAGTGTTCACTAAGTACCCTAGTTCATTATATGTTCTATTACTTTTTCACTTACTTATCAGAGTTTTTGCTCATTTTGTTTCTGTTTAGGTTTTGTCTACTTCTACAATGTAGCTCAATGGGAACCTGACAGCAGTTTTGGCCGATATAAGATACGACCACCACCTAGAGGGCTTATCTACAGCATTCTATAATGCTGTAGATAAGCACCCGGGTCCAACCTGCAAGATAAGAAAAACAAGTTTTATTATACACACCGGAGGGGGCGGTCCAAAGGGTGTCGCAGGTCCGGGTCCAGCGACTCTCATCTTCTTGCGATGCCGCCCTCCTGTTGCTTCATTGCTCACCGGCATTGCGCTCCTGCGCAGGCATACTAATCGGCCCTATTGAGGCCTGCAGTGTGCAGGCACTGGGAAAGGTCAGAGAGGCCCAGCCTGTGCAGGAGCATGATGTCAGGGAGTGATGAAGCAACAGGAGGGTGGCATTGCAAGGTGATGGATAGCGCCGGACCCAGACCTGCGACACCCATTGGACCGCACCAGACCGCCCCCCCCCGGGTGAGTATGTTAAAACTTATTTTTCTGATTTTGCAGGTCAGACTCGGAGCTTATCTAAAGTGTTATAGAATGCTGTAGATAAGCCCTGAAAGGTGGTGGCCGTATCGTAAATCGGCCAAAACTGCTGACAGGTTCCCTTTAAGTTCTTAGAGGTTTGGGTGTATTCATTTATGTTCAGCTATCCTAATGGCCCACCTGTCATGCAGCTGCAGTGCAGTACAGCGCATCCTCCACCAGGGGGAGCCAGGTAGGGAAGCCAGACTGCACACACAGAGCAACTGAACAGATGCCACCTAGTGGCGAGAGCGAGGTCAGGAAAACCAAGTCAGAGCACAACAGTACAAAATGATTTAGACAGAATGGATAGTCAGGACATAGCAAGGGATCAGTAAACCAGGACAGGCAAAATACAGTACAATAGGGACAAACTGAAACGGAGTCAAAAAGCCAAGCGAAGAGATCAGAACCAGGGAGTCAAGCAGATATACTGACAAACAAAGAGACACTGGGAAAGGGCAGGCAGGGGGAGATAACAGACACAGGACAAGTCAGGGTTCACAGTAGGACAAATCAAGGGCTTCCAGAGTCAGGTTCACACGCCAAAGACAGAGCTATAGCTGACACCACCCTCTGGATACCTGGAAGCTAAATAGCAAACCCGAGCCCAGAATGAGGCAGAGCAAAGTTAACCCTTGACATGATCCACCCAGAGAAAGAGCAGACAAGACTAAGCACCAGAACGGATCTTGACACCACCATAGTGTTTCACTTTCGATGAGTTCTACATTTTGACTGGGTCATAGCATCACTTTTATTCAGCTTTTTTTCAGCCTATCTGATGTAGATTTGTGGTGTGCTTGTGTAAATTGTCCTGATGCATAACTCAGCTTTGGCTAAGCTTCAGATTTTGGAAAAATAGCCTTACAAATTTTTTGTATACAGTGTAGCATGGCTAAAGGTTGTGAAGTCGACGGGAGATATGTGTCACATAGGTGGCTTCTCGCTGTAACATATCAGAGGGTCGAATCAGCGCTTACAGGACCTTGCGTGATGTAGCGGTGACGTCGCGGCTTGTGATTGGTCGCGTGAGCGGTCACATGGGCGGCCGAGCGACCAATCACAAGCTGCGACATCACCGCGACGTCACCGCAAGGTCCTGGAAGCGCTGATTCGAAGGAAGGAAGGTTCCCGTTTAGTACCAGGGAGCGTCAGAGGGTAAGTATAGCGATATTTTTTATTTTAATTCTTTATTTTACACTTAAATATGGATCCCAGGGCCTGAAGGAGAGTTTCCGCTCCTTCAGACCCTGGGAACCATTGGAAACCCAATGCACTGCATTGGGTTTCGAGTTTTGTCCGACCCCGACCCCGACTTTTTTATAAGATCTGCCGATTTCACTCGACCCGACTTTTGAAAAAGTCGGGTTTCGTGAAACCCGACCCGATCCTATAAATGTAAAGGTCGCTCAACCCTAATAACCACATGTCTAATCATGTGATGGGTTCCTGGGTGTGGTTAGTCCTATAAAAGAAGGGCTAAAGGTACCGTCACACTCAGCGACGCTGCAGCGATATAGACAATGAGCCGACCTAAACTAGATCGCTGGAGCGTCGCTGTTTAGGTCGCTGTAGAGACGTCAAACACAGCAACTCCAGAACGATGCAGGAGCGATCCAGTGTCGTAATGGCGACTCACTTATCGTTCTCGCTGGTTGTTAGCTCCATGTAAAACGTTGCTGGCGTCATTGCTTTTGATGTCAAACATGACGATACATGCCGACTTGACGACGAAATAAACTTCTGGGCTTCTATCTCGACCAGCAATGGCACAGCAGGATCCAGATCGCTGCTGCATGTCAAACAACGAGATCGCTATCCAGGACGCTGCAACGTCACGGATTGTTGTCGCTCTCGTTGCAAAGTTGCTGAGTGTGACGGTACCTTAATGTTTAACACAGCAGATATGTGAGGAGGTGAAACCCTCATGAGTGTGTAAAGGCTCCAGGACTGAGCCAGAAGGACCGGACACTTGTTTATCTTTTCCTGAGCCAAAGGCTATTTGCTTTCTGTTATTTTGCCATGTGGTTTATGAAGTAATAAACCTGGTGAACTTTTAAAGGAACGTGCCTCCTGAGTGTCAGCCGTCGCACCTGAGTGAGTGAAATCCCTACAACAGATTCAGGTTCATGAATGACTGCAAATTATCCAGATCATGTGGCTTCAAAACAAGCCCAAATCATCACCCCTCCAACACTATTTCTGACAGGTGGTATTTGATTTTTATGCAGTACTTGGTTTTCAGAAATTCTTTAAGCCCACCAGAATAACAAGAGATATGAGAGCCCTAATACATAACCAAAATTATATTGTACAGAAACATAAGTAAAATGTCTGGAATATACAGATATGGTAAGATTACATGATTTTTAAAATATAACTTTTAAGTCACATTCATAAAAGTTATAAATAGAATGAAGTATTCACCTCACAAGATTGAACATGGTATTCAATTTTCAATGTCCTTGAACTTGATAGCACCTGGCCAAAAACATATAACTGTATTATTCACCCTAATCTAATGTGTGTCTTGAGGGTGTGACTAAAAGGTAGAGAGGGAAAAATAGAAATGAGTATGCAGTCAAAACTCAACTAAAGGCATCATAACTATTCCTCAAGCCATTTTCTTAGTCTGCCAGACCAGACAAATCACACAAGATACCAATATGCCACATTATAAAGATAATTTTTATAATTATTGCATAACAAACACCATGTGAACACATCTATTATTAATCAAACTGCAAGAAATGCATACAAACACT
The DNA here is from genome assembly GCF_032444005.1 of Ranitomeya imitator. Classification (NCBI taxonomy): domain Eukaryota; kingdom Metazoa; phylum Chordata; class Amphibia; order Anura; family Dendrobatidae; genus Ranitomeya; species Ranitomeya imitator. The sequence continues at coordinate 116,023,201 of NC_091289.1, forward strand.
TTATAGATATTCCAATGTATCATAATTTCACAATTTTTAAGGTTGAAGGTAGACTTATGTCCATCAACTTCAACCAATAGCCTAACAAGTTCATCCAGAGGAAGGCAAAAACCCGATGTGGTACACAATAAAATGTGTTTAATTATTTATTTAAATCATTAAAAAATACTTTGTGGTAACACCTCTATTATTGATAATCAGCCTGGCTGAAGCTGACAGCTGAGGAATGTAGCCTCCAGCTATGATGTTTGCATGGCTAGTGATGAAAAATACAGGGGGGACCCACACCATTTTTTTAAAATCATTTATTTACAGCGCCGTCCAATGAATTCTCTCATCATCTACTCTCACTGTTATTATCGTCAGTAGTCGTCGGCTGATGGGAGCAGTAGTCCCATCAGCTGACACCAGTGACCCGAGGTAAATTTTATACCTTTGATCACAGCTGTGCGCTGTCTTTTGTCAGTCAAAATCTGAAGTCCATACAAGAATAGGCGTTAGGCACTTCACAAGTTCATTACAAATACTAAATCACCTGTTAAGAAGAGTTTCCAAATATTTTAGAGATTAAACAATATATTTTTATTGATAAATAAAATACGAATTACTTAAAAAGACAGTGGATAAGACCTCCAAAAAAGGAGGGGAAGCTGTTGCATGCCAAGGTCCAATAGGGTGTAAATGCTGTCCCTTCCCATAGTGATGCATACCATACTGTACCAGGCACCCCCGGAAGAAGCAATAATGAATCGGCGTTGATCGGGTGTGAGGGGAATGCCACACGCCATCCTGACTGCACTACCATCTGTGTGGAGGTAATTTACAACTATTCCATGTCTTTACAGCCTGGTATGCATCACTGAGGGAAGGGGTTGCATTTACACCCGATTTACACCCGATGTTTATGAAACTAAGTAGCCACATTTGTACATTTTGCAGACAATCAAGAGTATACTTATCAACTTGCCGTAAACACACAGCCTCACTCCATCATCCTGTCCTACCTTCCCGGTGTCTACCTCCCCTTTATCAGATTGTCTATTTCTTGGCATGCAATAGCTTCCCCTCCTTATTTTGGAGGTCTTATCCACTATCTTTTTAAGTCATTTTAATTTTTTATATCAGCAAAAATATATTGTTTTATCTCAAAAATGTTTGGAATTTCTTTTTAACACGTAGTTTTTAGGGTGACTTTTTTAGGGCAGTTTCAGTGGAGTGATGTGATCGAAAATCAGATTGTAAGAGGTTGAAGAGGGAGAAGGAAGAGAGGTGGGAGGACAGTTTGAAATGGACGTGTTGTTCCAGTAGTTTTGAGGCATTGAAGAGAAGTGATATGGGGCGATAGCTAGATACAGAGGATGTATACAGAGGATGCTGAAGCTAAGCGACACTACTCTATCCTTCCCCTCCTGGACCTGTCCTCTGCCTTTGACACAGTGGACCACTCCCTATTACTATAGACCCTCTCATCTCTTGGCATCATTTACTTGACTATATCTTGAATCTTGCCATACCTAACAGAGCGGACATTCAGTCTCTCCCACTCGCACAAATACCTCCTCACCTCGCCCTCTATATGTCAGAGTCCACAAGATTCAGTCTTAGGGCCCCTGCTTTTCTCCATTTATACCTTTGGCCTGGGACAGCTCATAGAACCTCACAGCTTGCAGTATCACTTCTATGCTGATGACCCATAGATCTACCTCTCTGGACCAGATATCACCTCCTTACTAATCAAAATCCCACAATGTCTATCCACTATTTCATCCTTCTTCTTCGCTAGATTTCTTAAAGTTAATATAGACAAAACCAAATTCATAATCTTTCCCCATCTCAATCGACTTCCCCAACAGACCTATCCATTAAAGTAAATGGTTGAGCTCTCTCCCTAGTTCCACAAGCTCGCTGCCTTGGGGTAATCTTTGACTCCGATCTCTCCTTCAAATCACACATCCAAACCCTTTCCACTTCCTGCTGAGTTCAACTCAAAAGTATTTTGCAGATTTGTACATTCCTCAACCAGGAATCTGCAAAAACCCTAGTCCATGCCCTTATCTCCCACCTTGACAACTGTAACCTCCTACTTCTTACAGTTTTGCACCCCTCCAATCTATTCTAAAATCTGCTGCTCCCCGACTAATCCACTTATACCCCCACTATTCCACAGCTTCTCCCCTCTGTCAATCCCATTGCTGGCCCCCCATTACCCAGAGACTCCATTTCAAAACCCTAACCATGGCTTACAAAGCCATCCACATCCTGTCTTCTCCATACATCTGTAACCTTGTATCCCAGTACTTACCTGCATGCAACCTTCAATCCTCACAAGATCTCCTTCTCTACTCCCCTAGAAATCTCCTCTTCCCACAATCACACCCAAGATTTCTCCTGCGCATCCCCCTACCCTGGAACTCTCTACCCCACCATATTGTACTCTCCACTACCATGGAAACCTTCAAAAGGAACCTAAAGACCTACCTCTTCTGACAAGCCTACAACCTTCAGTAACCACCAAACCGCTGCACCACCAGCTCTATCCTCACCTACTGTATCCCACACATCCCTTGTAGATTGTGAGCCCTCACCGCCATGGTGCTCACTCCTCCAGCACCAGTCATGGCTTGTATTGTTTGAGATTATTATACTTGTTTCTGTTATGTATACCCCTCCTTACATGTAAAGCACCATGGAATAAATGGCGCTATAATAATAAATAATAATAATAACTCCACACAGGAATTGTCTCAGAATGCTTTACTACCACTTGTAAATAGTCTTTATCAATATAGAATGATGCACCTATTTATCATTAAAGATATAAATTATTTACTGTGAGAGCAGTGAAATGATCAAACTCTCGACAAAAGTCTGCTCATGGAGTACATGTTTTGGTATATCATGGCTTTGCCATATCAGCCAGCCCTTATGTATTGATGCCTGAGTCTACCCTAATCTAAAGCCAATTCAGCCTCCATGAGTGATATCAGTTCAAACAGGGTATTGGTGAGAGCATGATTGAGATTGATCAGAAGAGATGGTGTACAGAGATGACTATGGGAAAGGGAATAATATGGACTATACTCAATAAAATTGTCAGTTGAATTGCAAATACTAGAGATGAGTGAATCTTCCAAAATTCACACTCAGCAGCTTCACCAAATTTTCCCCAAAAATGTGATTTGCAATGAATAAATTTGTTACACTTACAAATTAGCCTTGAAAAGATGTGTATAACACTGTGATTGCTAGGGGAAAACTGATGATAATGGTGATAAACAATAGCCTATTTAACAAAATACTGTGATAACATAATTTTTAGGCTACTCATATATTTTGTGTCCAAAATTATCCCTGTTTGATATCAAATGCCTACTGTCATGCTGCTGCAGTGCAGCATAACGCAACCTCCACCAGAGGGAGCTTGGGAGGGGAGTGAGTTTGCGTACACAGAGAAGCACCACAGATCAGCAGCACAGGTGCCACCATGTGGCGAGAGAGTGGTCAGACAAGCCAGGTCAAAATACCATTGGTAATAGAAGTACAAGAAGGGATAAGAAGTAAACGTGGTCAGACAAGCAGGAGGTTCAGCAGCGATCAGAAGCGGATAAGACAAAGTCAGAAAACAGAAGCGAGTCCGGAATACGAGCCAAATCAAGTACTAGAGAATCAAACAAACTGCGAAACAGAGAAACGCTGGGAAAAGGGCAGACAGAGGGAGTTAACACACACGGTACAAGTCAGGGTTCACAGCAGGACAAATCAAGAGCTACCAGAGTCAGGTTCACATGCAGAATGCAGAACTCTAGCTGACGCTACCAGCAAGATTCATGGGAGCTAAATAGCAAACCTGAACCCAGAATGAGGCAGAGCAAAGTTAACCCTTGACATGATCCGCCCGGAAAAAGGGCAGACAGGAAAAAACCCTGGAACGGATCATGACACTTACTTAGTTTCTCTCTCTTGGCTACTTTGAAAGTACAGCATATACATTTTATGTTGGAATATTAAATCAACTAAATTTGTAAGTACATTTATTTTTTTTACAACACAAACACTTTGTGAAATAGATAGTTGTATTAAAATTTGAAAAGTATGTACATTTTTCATAAAAAAAATAATAAAATATTACCATCTCATAATCTATGAAGCACATTTTGTCCTGATACACAAGCCTCTGTTTCAGTGCTGTTTTTAGTAGCAACCTTTTGTCAGTTGGGTATTAAACTGCCCTTCTTGCTTGTAGTGGGTGAAGAACACCAAAAAATCTGTTATTAATGTGCTGTTACTGCACTTTATCAGAGATTAATTAATTCACAGTTACACTGACTCTGCAGGTCCAGCACTTCCCTATCACTTGAATATTTGTATAATTATTCACAGACTGCTACTGCCACTCTCAATTTCAATATGCCTCAGCCCTGCAGCAGGACAGCAAAATTAGACATAAGATTTGCACTATTCATATGTGTAATGAGCTGTGTTCTGTGACCTGATATCAGTAGCCTGAAAAATCCTAGAATGGCCACTTCTTTCCTAAACCTTATTTTTAATAGTAGCTGTGTTAATCCCCACTGATTAATTGCACTAGACCTTATGATGTGAAAGGCTCAGGGCATATAGTGGCTCCTGATTTCATCACTCCACACTCATTACTTCCTAATCTTCAGTACAGGATATATATATATATATATATATATATATATATATACATATATGTGTATAGATATATATATAGACTAGATTGTTGCCCGATTCTAACGCATCGGGTATTCTAGAATATGCATGTCCCCGTAGTATATGGACAATGATGATTCCAGAATTTGCGGCAGACTGTGCCCGTCGCTGATTGGTCGAGGCAACCTTTATGACATCATCATCGCCATGGCAACCATTATGACATCTACGTCGATACTGTGCCCGTCGCTGATTGGTCGAGGCGAATTTGCGGCAGACTGTGCCCGTCGCTAATTGGTCGAGGCAACCTTTATGACATCATTGTCGCCATGCTGTGCCCGTCGCTGATTGGTCGAGGCTTGGCGGCCTCGACCAATCAGAGACGCGGGATTTCCAGGACAGACGGACAGACAGACAGAAAAACCCCTAGACAATTATATATATATACTGTAGATATATGTGTATATATATATATATATATATATATATATATATATATATATCTTGGTACCTTGTTAGCCTGTAGATAGAAAAATATTTAGAATTGAGCGTCCTCAGTCCTCAGTTAGCCATTAAAAGGTATCAACCACTGAGGACTCTCAATTCTAACTATTTTTCAATATTCAGTAGTATGTGAAATGGCACAAGGCAGTGTTTATTTTTCTTTTGCTCACAAACAGAGTCGCTAACTATTCAAATTAGCAGGGACAGGAGAATCTCATGAAATTGATCTTCTGCAAATCAACATTGAGTCACATCATCTCTAGTAAGCACCCATGCCAAGCACATTACAAAGGATAGTTTTATGTTGTGCAAAAATGCCGGATGCCTTTGAAGGAAATTATGAATACATGCATGGTTATACTTTAGCAATTTTGAGAGGCTGAAACATGTAAAAGATAAATGATATTAAGTAAATAACTCTAAATAAAAGAAATGCATAATGTAGCCACTTTCAATTAGTTTACAATTACTTTTACATTTCTGTAATCTTTTTAGCTGAGACCTTCAAACTTAAGATGAAGAGGTATGAAAAAATTTAGATGTTCAAAGAATTCTCATCAATAAGCCCAATTACATTTTATTCAACTCCATCCAGAAACAGTACCAGCTGGGCAGGCAGTGCTGAGGTACCTGCTATTAGGAGGGATTGATAAAGATTTTTATGGATCAAATCATTTTGATAAATTAACCCCTTAATCCCATATGAGGTAATATCTCGTTGAGGTGAGCTGGGACTTAATTCCCAGGGACAGGATAGTACATCATAGGCGCCGCCGGGTGTCAGCTGATTATTACAGCTGACATCTGGCACTATGTGCCAGGAGCTGTCACGGACTGCTCCTGGCACATTAACCCCCGAAATACTGCGATCAAGCATGATTGCAGCATTCCGGCAGCATAGGGAAGCATCGCACTGGGAGGGGGGCTCCCTGTGGGCTTCCCTGAGACCCTCGGAACAACGAGATGTGATCTCGCTGTTCCGATAGTCTCCTGCATCCTCCTCCCTGCAGGCTCCGGATCCAAAATTACCACGGGGCTCCTTCCGGGTCCCGCAGGGAGGTGGCTTGCAAGCGCATGCTCAGACCAGGTGCCAGCAAGCCTCCCTGCAGTGCCTGTCAGATCGCTGATCTGACACAGTGCATTGCAAAGTGTCAGATCAGTGATCTGACACTATACTATGATGTCCTCCCCCCGGGGGCAATGTTATAAAGTAAAAAAAAAAAATTACATATGTAAAAAAAAAAAATCCAAAATAAAGAAAAAAATATAAAATATTGTTCCAATAAATAAATTTGTTTATCTAAATTAAAAAAACAATAAAAGTACATATATTTAGTATCGCCCCATCCATAACGACCCAACCTATAAATCTGTCCTACTAGTTAACCCCTTCAGTGAACACCGTAAAAAAACGAGGCAAAAAACAACTCTTTATTATTATACCACCAAACAAAAAGTAGAATAGCACGCGATCAAAAACACATATATAAATAGCCATGGTACCGCTGAAAATGTAATTTTGTCCCGCAAAAAACGAGCTGCCATACAGCATCATCAGCAAAAAAATAAATAAGTTATAATCCTCAGAATAAAGCGATGCAATAATAATTATTTTTTATATAAAATAGTTTTATCGTATAAAAGCGCCAAAACATTAAAAAAATATAAATGAGGTATCGCTGTAATCGTACTGATCCGTAGAGCAAAACTGCTTTATCAATTTTACCAAATGTGTGTTAGGTGTTGAGTTCCCACCTCTGCACAGGGGGAACCTCGAACCATCTCCGCTGCGGTCTCCCATTCTTCTCCAGCTGCTGTGGAGTCTGCTCAGCAGAGACGTCGGTCCCAGCATCTAGCTCAGGATGATACTGGGCGACTGGTTACTACTGCCCTTACAGGCTCTGTCCTTGTAGCCAGCAATCTTCAGCAGAGAGCAGGTCTTTCTGAGACTAAGTCCTGCTTTTCACAAACTGAGCATGCCCAGGGTAAGATCTCTCATTGGAGATCAAGGGTCACATGGTTAGATACTGCAGCAAATCCCATTGGTCCTCTAGGAAGGTCCTGAAGGTGCTCAACTTCTTTGGCAGCCTCCCATTGGTCCTTCTAGGAAGGTCCTGTACTTGCTGGAGCTATAAAATGTTCGCATGACCGCACAACCATGCGCTAGTGTATACTTGAAATCGTGTGTGTGTTGATGTGTGAAAGTCGCTCCTTAATCATCCCCTCCCTTGTGTAAGACTGCTCATGTAAGGTGGATGTTTGCTGTCTAGCACCCGACAGAGACATCAGTACTAAACACACAATGCAGAATCAATTGCTGTGACCGCCAGTGCGGCGCCGTGCACTATTAGAGCGCTTTCCTATCCCAAGTCTGGGTGGTTAGTGGCGTCCGCAAAAGCGGCACAGCATGCACTCGTGTGCATTTAAATTATATTTTCAGTTACTCTGACACCCCAGTTGCGGTGTCGAGCGCAAGTGGTCTGAACGTATTCTAATCCTGTGTCTTGCGATAGAGTCCTGAGACTCCTTGCTTGCGCTCTTGGTGTGGTACCGCGGCCCTGTGACGCAACAGGGTTTGCTTCCTATACACAGGGTGAAGTTAACCTGTGTGTGTATCCACATTGTACCAACATATTGTCCGTCATTACTCAGCAGCAGTTTCCATCTCGGCACGGTGGACCCTGGGCTGTGAATGCACCTTATACCACCTCTCATAATTTGGTGCGTTCCACTAGCCCTAACAATGTGGGACAGTATAAACGCCCCCCAAAAAAATCATGAATAGCTGGTTTTTGGTCATTTTGCCTCACAAAAATCTGAATAAAAAGCAATCAAAAAAATTTATGTGCCCAAAAGTGTTACCAACAAAAATGTCAACTTGTGCCGCAAAAAACAAGACCTCACATGACTCTGTGGACCAAAATTTGGAAAAATTATAGCTCTCAAAATGTGGAGATGCAAAAACTATTTTTTGCAATAAAAAGCAACTTTAGTGTGTGACAGCTGCCAATCATAAAAAATCTGCTAAAAAACCTGCTACTAAAGTAAATCAAACTCTCCTTCATCACCTACTTAATTGGGTAAAAATAATAAAATTAAGAGAAGGTATTTATTTCCATTTTCCAATTAGCGTTAGGGTTGGGGCTAAAGTTAGGGTTAGGGCTACAGTTAGGGTTGGAGCTAAAGTTAGGGTTGGGATTAGGGTTAGGGGTGTGTTGGAGTTAGGGGTGTGGTTAGTGTTGGGATTAGAGTTAGGGGTGTCTTGAGGTTAGGTTTTCAGTTAGAATTGGGGGTTTCTACTGTTTAGTCACATCAGGGGCTCTCCAAACGCGACATGGCATCCGATCTCAATTCCAGCCAATTCTGCATTGAAAAAGTAAAACAGTGCTCCTTCCCTTCCAAGCACTCCCGTGCGACCAAACAGGGGTTTATATTGGGTATCAGCATACACAGGATAAATTGGACAACAACTTTTGGAGTCCAATTTCTCCTGTTACCCTTGGGAAAATACAAAACCAGGGGCGAAAAAATAATTTTTGTGGAAAAAAAAGGATTTTGTATTTTTGCGGCTCTGCGTTATAAACTGTAGTGAAACACTTGGGGGTTCAAAGTTCTCACAACTCATCTAGATAAGTTCCTTGGGGGGTCTAGTTTTCAATATGGGGTCACTTGTGGGGGTTTCTACTGTTTAGGTACATCAGGAGCTCTGCAAATGCAATGTGACACCTGCAGACCATTGCATTTAAGTCTGCATTCCAAACAGGGGCGGATTATCAGAGGGTCAATATGGGCAGTAGCCCAGTGGTGTGGGGAGGCCCTGGGCTACCGCACAGATTGACCCTCTGATAATCCGCCTGAGTGTGACTGTGCCCGCCGGGCGGCGTCGGCATTTATGTGCCCCCGGACCCGGTGGGCAGAGAGAGGGTGCCCGCATTGGGCCCCTTCTCATCTGCTTACCGGGCCCCTTCCGGCGCTGCGGCGGTTTCCTATTGACGTGCGGGCGCGCGCCCACACATCAATAGTTAACAACAGCCGCCAGCCAATTGGAGGCTGGTAGATGAAGTCGGCCGCAGCGCACACGTCTCCAGCGTCTGACGTCATTGTCAGTTGCCGGCGAGTGTGCGCTGCTGCAGGGAGCTCACCGCTGGAGCGCCGGTCAGGTGAGGAGACTCTGTTTGTTTTTTTTATTTTGTTTTGTTTTTGGATCAGTTAACGGTGGACACACGGGGAAGTGGGGGCAATGCTGGAGGACACACTGGGGCAATGCTGGAGGACACACTGGGGCAATGCTGGAGGACACACTGGAGCAATGCTGGAGGACACACTGGGGCAATGCTGGAGGCACTGGGGCAATGCTGGAGGACACACTGGGGCAATGCTGGAGGACACACTGGGGCAATGCTGGAGGCACTGGGGCAATGCTGAAAGACACACTGGGGCAATGCTGGAGGACACACTGGGGCAATGCTGGAGGACACACTGGGGCAATGCTGGAGGACACACTGGGGCAATGCTGGAGGACACACTGGGGCAATGCTGGAGGACACACTGGGGCAATGCTGGAGGCACTGGGGCAATGCTGAAAGACACACTGGGGCAATGCTGGAGGACACACTGGGGCAATGCTGGAGGACACACTGGGGCAATTCTGGAGGCACTGGGCCAATGCTGGAGACACTGGGGCAATGCTGGAGACACTGGGGCAGATTGCTGGAGAAACTGGGGCAGATTGCTGGAGACACTGGGGCAGATTGCTGGAGACACTGAGGCAATGCTGGAGACACTGGGGCAATGCTAGAGACACTAGGGCAGATTGTTGGAAACACTGGGGCAATGCTGGAAGACACACTGAGCAATGCTGGAGACACTGGGGCGATGCTGGAGACACTGGGGCAGATTGCTGGACACACTGGGGGCAATGCTGGAGACACTGGGGCAGATTGCTGGAGACACTGGGGCAGATTGCTGGAGACACTGGGGCAATGCTGGAGACACTGGGGCAATGCTGGAGACACTGGGGCAATGCTGGAGACACTAGGGCAGATTGTTGGACACACTGGGGCAATGTTGGAGACACTGTCTGGGGGCAATGCTGGACACACTGGGGCAATATGCTGGACATACTGGGGCAGATTGCTGGACACACTGGGGGTAATATGCTGGACACACTGGGGCAGATTGCTGGACACACTGTCTGGGGGCAATGCTGGACACACTGGGGGTAATATGCTGGACACACTGGGGGTAATATGCTGGACACACTGGGGCAGATTGCTGGACACACTGGGGGCAGGACTGGAGGCATGGGCAGAATGTAGACACGGGGCATGATTGGAAACACGGGGCAGAATGAAAGACATGGAGCAGGATTGGATCATGGGGCAGGATGGATACAATGGAGACAGATGGGGCAGGATCGGGAGATCATTTGGTGTAGAATGGATACTCATGAGTGCAGGATGGGAGAACATATGGCTGGAGCCAGGAATGAGACACACGGGGCCAGGGTGGGGAATATTATTACCATAGGGGCAAATAAAGGGATATTATTACTGCAGTGATGTATTTATTTTATTTTTTGAGTATACTGTTTTAAATGGGGGGGATGGTCCTGTTACTGTGCAGAGTGACACTATATCGCCTTTTTTTCTTCATGTGGTGTAATGTAGAAGTTGTGAAAAATTAAGTAATGTGTTCTGCAAGCGGAGCTCGATATAACTGTGTTATTTCCTGCAAAAACGAGTCCTGGCTGGAAGAAATGATGGCGGTCTGTGCTGGATGAAAGATGAAGTACTTCACCTAGAGACGTCACTGGTGAGTCAGTGTTACCTATACACTGACACTATACACTGTATACTATATACAGAGGTCCTGTGTACAATGTCACCAGTGATCTCTGTATTACCCATACATTATATACAGAGCTCTTGTGTATAATACCACCAGTTATCTCTGTATTACCTCTACACAGACACTTTATACTAAGTACAGATCTCCTGTGAATACTAGCACTTATGGTGATAGTATTGTGTTTTTGTTTTGTTTTTTATTACTGATCGGTATTGTAGTATAAAGTCACTATGTGGTGGTAATATGTGGTTTGGTCATGGTGCGGTGGTATTTGTTCCTTGTATGTGATATTATTGGTCAAAATATACCTAAATTGTATTGCAGATTTTAACAAATATTTAATAGATTACAGTAGAGTAGGGCCCGGGGGGCCCACAGTGTCTGAACAGCCCTGGGCCCTGGCTACCCTTAATCCACCCCTGATTCCAAACGGTGCTCCTTCCCTTCTGAGCTCTGCCATGTACCCAAACAGTAGTTCCCCCCATATATGGGGTATCATCGTACTCAGGACAAATTGCACAACAATTTTTGGTGTCCAAAAAAAGGATTTTTTATTTTCACGGCTCTGCGTTATAAACTGTAGTGAAATACTTGGGGGTTCAAAGTTCTCAACACATCTAGATAAGTTCCTTGGGGGGGTCTAGTTTCCAATATGGGGTCACTTGTAGGGGTTTCTACTGTTTAGATACATCAGGGGCTCTGCACACGCAATGTGATGCCTGCAGACCATTCCATCTAAGTTTGCATTCCAATCGGAGCTCCTGCCCTTCCAAGCTCTGCCATGTGCCCAAACGATGGTTTCCCCCATAAATATGGGGTATCAGCGTACTCAGGACAAATTGTAGAACAACATTTGGGGTCCAATTTCTCCTGTTAACCTTGGAAAAATACAAAATGGGGGGCTAAAAAATATTTGTTGTGGAAAACAAAAGATTTTTTTTATTTTCACAGCTCTGCGTTATAAACTGTAGTAAAACACTTGGGGGTTCAAAGTTCTCAAAACACATCTAGATAAGTTACTTGCGGGGTCTACTTTCCAATATGGGGTCACTTGTAGGTGGTTTCTACTGTTTAGGTACATCAAGGGCTCTGCAAATGCAACGTGATGCCTGCAGACCGATCCATCTAAGTCTGCATTGCAAAAGGTGCTCCTTCCCTTGTGAGCTCTGCCATGCACCCAAACAGTGGTTCCTCCCCACATATGGGATATCAGCGTACTCAGGACAAATTGAAAAACAACTTTTGGGGTCCAATTTTTCCTGCTACCCTCGGAAAATACAAAACTGGAGGCTAAAAAATAATTTTTGGGGAAAAAAATAATTTTTAATTTCACAGCTCTGCGTTATAAACTGCAGTGAAACACTTGGAGGTTCTAAGTTCTCACAACACATCTAGATAAGTTCCTTAGGGGGTCTTCTTTCCAAAATGGTGTCATTTATGAGGGGTTTCAATGTTTAGGCACATCAGGGCTCTCCAATTGAGACATGGTGTCCTATCTCAATTCCAGTCAATTTTGCATTGAAAAGTCAAACGGTGCTCCTTCCATTCCAAGCTCTGCCATGCGCCCAAACAGTGGTTTACCCCCACATATGGGGTATCAGCGTACTCAGGACAAATTGTACAACAACTCTTGGGGTCCAATTTCTTCTGTTATCCTTAGGAAAATAAAAAATTGGGGGCGAAAAGATCATTTTTGTGAAAAAAATATTATCTTTTATTTTTACGGCTCTACATTATAAACTTCTGTGAAGCACTTGTTGGGTCAAAGTGCTCACCACACCTCTAGATAAGTTCCTTAGGGGGTCTACTTTCCAAAATGGTGTCACTTGTGGGGGGGTTTCAATGTTTAGGCACATCAGGGTCTCTCCAATTGCGACAAGGCGTCCCATCTCAATTCCAGTCAATTTTGCTTTGAAAAGTCAAACGGCACTCCTTCCATTCTGAGCTCTTCCATGCGCCCAAACAGTGGTTTACCCCTACATATGGGGTATCAGCGTACTCAGGACAAATTGTACAACAAATTTTGGCATCCAATTTCTCCTGTTACCATTGGTAAAATAAAACAAATTGGAGCTGAAATAAATTTTTTGGGATAAAAAGTAAATGTTTATTTTTTTTAAACATTCCAAAAATTCCTGTGAAACATCTGAAGGGTTAATAAACTTCTTCAATGTGGTTTTGAGCACCTTGAGGGGTGCAGTTTTTAGAATGGTGTCACACTTGGGTATTTTCTATCATATAAACCCCTCAAAGTGACTTTAAATGTGATGTGGTTTCTAAAAAAAAATGGTGTTGTAAAAATGAGAAATTGCTGGTTAAGTTTTAACCCTTATAACTCCCTAACAAAAAAAAAATTGGTTCCAAAATTGTGCTGATGTAAAGTAGAAATGTGGGAAATGTTACTTATTAAGTATTTTTTGTGACATATCTCTGTGATTTAAATGACCCCTCTCTGGGACTTCTAGTCTTAAGGGCATAAAATTCAAAGTTGGAAAATTGCAAAAGTTTCAAAATTTTCACCAAATTTCCATTTTTTCACAAATAATCACAGGTAATATCAAAGAAATTTTACCACTATCATAAAGTGCAATATGTGACGAGAAAACTGTGTCAGAATCATCAGGATCCGTTAAAGCGTTCCAGAGCTATAACCTCATAAAAGGACAGTGGTCAGAATTGTAAAAACTGGCCTGGTCATTAATATGCAAACGAAACCACCATTGGGGGTTAAGGGGTTAAAAATTGCTGCATCCTTTTAGATAAAAATGTATTGGATACTCATTCGTAATCTTGGGCCAGTGATGAATATAACCTCAAACTATCTGTACAGCAAAAAAAAACTTTTCAGAGAAACAAAACATAATCATTTCATTCCTTTAGGAGTCTGAAAGGTTGCTCTTTTCACAATATCTGTAAAAAAAACATGTTCCAACAATGGAGAAAGTGTGTTTTTTCCTTTAATATCTAAGCTAGAATATATATTTAGCCACCGGTGCTTTATAGACATTACTGCGCTGTGGAACCTCTTATTTCTGAAACACGCTGCTAAACTTAAAATTGTGAGGGGAAGAGGGACATGATTCTAATAAGATGTAATACTAAAGACAGAGGTGGTGCAATTTAAAAAACCCTAGTGTAAACCCCCTGCTGCTATGAGTCTGTCTTACATTTTTTCAAAACTACCATTATTATTTGCAAAAGTTTCTTTAGAGGGTTGAGAACTCAGAAAATATGATCTCGCACAGACAGGATTTAAACCTCCTGCTGGAAAAATAAAATTGTAACCTTAATGATTTTTCTCTGAGAAGACTCTGAAAAAAATGACTTCTTCGGTCTGGTTTTAGGACAGGGTTTAGTTTAAAAAATATTTTGGCTCCCTTTTTTGTCTTCATTTTTCTTAATTTATCAAGCATGTAGAAGAAGAAGAATAGCAGTAATAATCCTAACGACTGCATAAAGTATTTCAATGACAAACCATTACACATCCCATATGTTCTGATTTGAACACTAGCAATTATCCATAGTCTTAAAAGTTATGTTGCATCTCTTATTTTGGTTGTACATTATTATAGAAATTTAAGGATATAAATAATCTTTCTGGTCATTAGCTAATCATAAGATATTGCAATAAATCATATCAATGAAACACAAATTCTGAATTGTAAAATGTAAATGAATAATATATTCTGCATAAACAGACATGTTTTTTCAAAAGTATAAGCAAATGTAACAAAGTTTGTTATATATGTTATCAGAGAAATATATTACTTTCTCTACTCATAAAATATTTCTCCTCTTCTCTGCCACCTGAAATTATCGCTCATTTCGGTAAATGGCTAATATACTATTTGGTCAAAGCAAGACAGACTATAGGTTATGGATATGGGTGGGAGCATCTTTGGCTTGCTCCATCTTTTTTGTATGTCCATTGCAGTTTTTTTTTTTATCTTTTTACCTTTATGGAAATGTAACATTTTTTAAAACTGGCAATTGAAGTTGCAAGGATATTGTATCAGCCTGTCCACACTACTCCTATAAACATTTGGCATGTACATGTGGTGATTCCACACACAATATGTTTCTTGGATAATGTGATGTGAACTACGGCACAAAATGATAATGAAACATTAAAAAAAAAACCCAAAAAAACCTATTTTTGGCGGACTTTGGAAGCCGCGTTTTTGAAGATCTGAAATATCCCATTTAGCTAATGTTGCACATTTGTTTCTCATTGGTAGTTTTGGATTTAGGACAAAGACAAATCTCACCCAGGAGGACACCACCACTGAAGTTGTTTTTTTCAAGTAGTACGTAAACCCTTTGCATCTTGAAGAATTCCCCACTTTGTCATAGGAAAGTGCAACAGCTGGACTAACTACCATATTTGATATTGAAGTCACCACCCCATCCCAACATCATTATGTAAGTCTCTGAGAGTCAATCCGAGACTCTCACAAACTTACATAGATTACTTGTGACTGTTACCTCTGACTTCTGTTCAGCCATAAGTTGAGGTCACAAGATGGCGGCATGAGACCAGAACAGCTGAAGATGGTGGCTAGTATGTATAACACTAGGCTCAGGGACCATACGTTAGTGGCACCATTTCAGCTCTGAAATTTAAAAAAAACTGCTGGAGAGGTGCTTTAAAGGGAATCGGCCAGCAGATTTGTGCTATTTAAGGACAGCATGTGGTAGGGGTTAACACTGAATTCAGGGACGTGGCATGTGACAAGCTGTGTGCTGTTGTTCACTACACTGAAGGTTTTATCACTTGGTGATAATCATTACTTGCTGGCATGTGAGCACTCATCTGACCACACCCCCTCCTGTAGCAGCTCACTGTCTATAGACTATGTACACTGAATGCCTGGTGAGGGCTAGGCTAACTTTCTCTTCACTGCTGCATTGCTAAATCTAAAAACTCTGTGTCAAAACTGCTGCACCCAGTAATTAAGAGATACATTGTTGGATTCAGGGTGTCTTTGCCTACATCATGCTGCTTTCAGGTAGCACAAACCTGCTGACAGATTCCCTGTAAAGAGATGAACTTGTTCAGCAGCAAAGCTTCAGTAAGTCCTTCTGTCTAACAACTTGATCCATAGGTGTCAAATAATCCAGGATGTGTCAAGAAATTGTACCTTACACTGTTACTGTTACTGTTAATCAGTTTACACTGGACAGGCAGGGTTTATTTATTTTTGTGGCTTTTGACAATTTCTGACCCTTTCATCAGCATGAAGCATCAGAAATATGAATTCATCTGACCAAAGAATATTTTCCACAGCTCAGTAATTCAATTTTCACTCTCTTTTGCCCTTTAGATGTTTGCCTTTCTTTTTCCATCTAAATGACACTCAAACCGTTTTTCTGCCTTTGAGCTAATCCATACTAAAAAAAATGACAAGTTGTGAGTTTGCACATGTTAGTGAGAGCACCAGCTTTGTTTTTACCTTAGGCCAGTCTCACACGTCCAGATAATTCCGGTACCGGAAAAATCGGTACCGGAATTATTTGTGTCTGTGTGTCTGTGTGCTTACCGTGAACATCAGTGTGGCACACGTGCGGCAGCCGTGTGCCGCCTGTGTGCCAACTGGGTACTACACGGACAGTGCAGGAGACAGCACTACAAGTAAGCGCTGTCCCCTGCATCTGGTGCTGAAGCCGCCATTCATATCTTCTCTCCAGCAGCGTTCGCTAAAGAGAAGATATGAAAAATCCTTTTTTTTTCCTGTTTAAAATAAAGATCCCTGTCCCCACCCCCCTCCCACCCCCTGTGCGCCCGGCTGTAGTTACTAAAATTCTCACCCGGCTCCCTCGAAGCGTCCTCTCCGCGCCGCACCTTCTCGTGTATGAGCAGTCACGTGGTGCCGCCCATTACAGTCATGAATATGCGGCTCCACCCCTATGGGAGGTGGAGCCGCATATTCATGACTGTAATCGGCGGCACCACGTGACCGCTCATACAGGAGAAGCTGGCGCTGAGAGGATGCTGCGAGGGAGCCGGGCGAGTATTTTATTAACAGCGGGCGGGCGCACAGAGGGTGGGAGGGGGAGGGGACAGGGATCTTTATTTTAAACACGAAAAATTTAAAAAAAAGGATTTTTCAAATCTTCTCTCCAGCGAGCGCTGATGGAAAGAAGATATGAATGGCGGCTTCAGCACCATGTGGGGGGGGACAGCTCTTACTGTAGTGCTGTCTCCTGCACGGCACACGGACTGCACACGGACAGCGTCCGTGTGCGGTACGTGTTTTACATGGACCCATTGACTTTAATGGGTCCGTGTAATCCGTGCGCTCCCACAAACACTGACATGTCTCCGTGTTTTGCACACGGACACATGGTCCGTGAAAACACGCTGACATGTGCAGAGACACATTGATTTCAATGTGTCTACATGAGTCAGTGTCTCCAGTACGTGAGGAAACTGTCACCTCACGTACCGGAGCCACT
Organism: Ranitomeya imitator; assembly: GCF_032444005.1. Lineage (NCBI taxonomy): Eukaryota > Metazoa > Chordata > Amphibia > Anura > Dendrobatidae > Ranitomeya > Ranitomeya imitator. The sequence goes on from NC_091289.1 coordinate 116,040,685, forward strand.
GACGTGTGAAACCGCCTTAATCAGATCGATTCTTTACATTCTCCACTGATTTCTTTGGTCTATGGGTTGTTAACATTCAAATGATTTACTTTTGCTGAATGTTCATTCATGATCACATCACTTATTTAACTCCTTAACCCCGGAGGTATTTTCGTTTTTTTGTTTTCGATTTTTGCTCCCCTTAGTCCCAGAGCCATAACTTTTGTATTTTTCCATCTATATGGCCGTGTGGGGGTTGTTTTTTAAGGAAAGAGTTGTACTTTTGAACAACTCCATTGGTTTTACCATGTTGTGTACTTGAAAACGGGAAAAAAATTAAAAAAAAAGTGCAATACCACACTTGCTTTTTGTTTGGCTTTTTTACTAGGTTCGCTAAATGCTAAAAATAACCTGCCAGTATTATTCTCCAGGTCATTACAAATTCATAGACACAAAAAATGTCTATGTTCTTTTTTCATTAAGTAGTGAAAAAAAATTACAAACTTTGCTAAAAAAAAAAAGTGCCATTTTCCGATACCCGTAGCGTCTCATAATCTCGGGTTGGGTGAAAGCATATTTTTTGCATGCCGAGCTGTTGCTTTTAATGATACCATTTTGGTGCAGATATGATCTTTTGGTCACCTGTTATGGCATTTTAACCCCTTAGTGACAGAGCCAATTTGCTGCTTAATGACCAAGCCAATTTTTACAATTCTGACCACTGTCAATTTACGTGGTTATGACTCTGGAACGCTTCAACTGATTCTACTGATTTTGAGTTTGTTTTTTTTCATGGCATATTGTACTTCATGTTAGTGATAACATTTCTTTGATATGACTTGCATTTATTTACGAAAAAACGGAAATGTGGCAAAAAATTTAAAAATTTAGAAATGTTCAAACTTTGAATTTTTAGGCCCATATATTAGAGAGATATGTCACACAAAATAACATTTCAGCACAATTTTGGAAACAAAATTTTTTTTGTTAGGAAGTTATACGGGTTAAAATTTGACCAGCAATTTTTCATTTTTACAACAAAATGTGCAAAACCATTTTTTTAGGGACCATCTCAAATTTGAAGTCACTTTGAGGGGTGTACGTGAAAGAAAATACCTAAAAGTGACACCATCCTAAAAACTGCACCCCTCAAGGTGTGCAAAATCACATTCAAGAAGTTTATTAACCCTTTACGGGCTTCACAGAAACTGATGCAATGTGGAAGGGAAAAAATAAATATTTAACTTTTTTTCACAAACATTTTACTTCAGAGCCAATTGTTTTTATTTTCACAAGTGTAAAAAAGAGAAAATGAACCACAAAAGTTGCTGTGCAATTTCTCCTAAATATGACGATACCCCATATGTGGGGGAAAACCACTGTTTGGCTGCACAGCAGAGCTCGGAAGGAAAGGAGCGCCATTTGACTTTTTCAATGCAGAATTTGCTGGAATTGAGATAGGATGCCATGTCGCGTTTGGAGAGCGCCTGATGTACCTAAACAGAGGAACCCCCCAATTCTAACTCCAACACACCTCTAACTCTAATCCCAACCCTAACCATAACCCTAACCACAACCCTAGCCCCAACACACCACTAACTCTAATCCCAACCTTAACCATTACGATAACCACAAACCTAACCCTAATCTCAACCATAACCATAAATGCAACCCTAACCCCAACACACCCTAACCCTAATCCCAACCCTAACTATAACTCTAAACACAACCTTAACCCCAACACACTCCTAACCTTAATACCAACCCTATCCATTACCTTAACCACAAACCTAACCCTAACCACAAACCTAACCCTAACACACCCCTAACCCTAATCCCAACCCTAACCATAATCCCAACCCTAACCCCAGCCCTAGCCATTACCCTAGCCCTAGCCCTTACTTTAGCCCAACTTACTTTAGCCCAATTGTAACCCTAATGAAAACATGGAAATATATTTTTTTGTTTTATTATTTTTCCCTAACTAAAGGTGTGATAAAAGGGGTTTTATTTACTATTTTTTTTAATTTAATCACTGTGATAGGGTCTATCACAGTGATCAAAATGAACCAACAGGAAAAATGTCCTATTGTTGCCAGGTACCGGCTGGCAGATCTTGTCCGGCGCACTGCTCATGTGCCTGCCATTTTCTCCCAGAAGAAGATGCCAGTGACCTGGGGAACTGCATGGGGAAATGCCTTGACACCAGAGGTACTGGGGTGTGTGATCGGGGGAATGGGAGACCATATTTTTCTCTCCTCTCATGTGCGACCACATCAGAGGAGAGAGAAATTAAATGGAAAATTGGACTTTTTTGCGGTCGCCATTATATCGTTAATAACGGCAATCGCAACACCGGGGTGAGTAAAAACCAACCCTAATGATGTTCTCTGAGGTCTCGGCAACCCCTAGTAGCTGAGACCCTGGAGAAATTTCGACACTGGGGGGCACTATACACTTAAACCTCAGAGCCGTTGTAAAAAGCAAGGCTATAGTTTAAGTACCCTTAACTGCCACCGTTAAAAGGCATATCGGCGATCATTAAGGGGTTCATGCGATGTCGTGGCCACCAAAGAAAGGTAATTTTGGCATTTTTACTTTTTTCTCGCTACGGTTAATCCTTTTTTCTATTGATAGATCAGGCGATTCTGAACGCGGTGATACCAAGATACCAAATATGTGTATATTTGTTTTTTATTGTTTTATTTTGAATGGGGCGAAACGGGGGTGATTTGAATTTTTTATATATATATTTTGAAAAACATTTTTTTTTTTACTTTTGGCATGCTTCAATAGTCTCCATGGGAGACTAGAATCTGCCACAACCCGATCAGCTCTGCTACATAGAGGCAATGATCAGATTGCCTCTATGCAGTATAATTACTCACTTGCTATGAGCACTGACCACTGGGTGGTGCTTACAGCAACCTGGCAGTGACAACCATAGAGGTCTCTAGGAGACTTCTGGTTGTCATGCCAATCAACCGGTGTCCCGTGGTCATGTGATAGGGTTACCAATGAGCGAGTTTCTGACCCGATGGCCAGAAGTGTGAGTTAAATGGCGCTGTCAGCATTTGACAGTGGCATTTATCGGCTTAATATCTGTGAGTGTATCGTGATTTCACCTGTGGCTATTCCAGGCACATGTCAGATGTTCAAAACAGCTGACATGTAACAGGAAAGATGTGGGCTCAGTGCCGTAGTCCACATCAAAAGGAGGGAGTCCAACATCGGTGTACTATTGCGCCTGATGGTGGAAAGGGGTTAAGCTACTAGATCACTTGATTTTTCTATTCTAGTATGTAATCACATTGAAACTGATCTATGGAAAACATGACCACTTGACTTTATGCCGCTCTTTGAAGCCACATATCTAGTTTTTATACAATGAAGTTCCAATCATACAAGTATAAACGAGCATCAATATGCTCCTGGAACAAATCCAAGGATTTATGATATGTATGGCATGATGCTTTGTCCTACTAAAAAGATTCTCAGAAAAAATGCCCCTCTGGGCTTAACAACGGTTATATACATATTGTAGCTAAGCTGGGAAGGAGAGGGTTAACTACCAGCTCTGCAGTATTTCATTAGAAGCACCTGCAGTGTTTGTCTAAGGTCGGGTTCACATTTGGGTTCGGGGACTTTGCAGTGGGGTGTGTACATCCTCTGTTAAGTCGCACCTACTTGTTGAGTTCCCGTGCAGTTGGCGGGCTCGTCAAAACAATAAATCCACATACATCCACATATATCCACACGTCCTGCGTACCCAATGTTAAAGATAGGTACGCAGGACACATGCAGAAGTATGCGAAAGTGGGTGGGACTTAAGGGAGGACGTACGCAACCCTCTGCAAAGCCCCTGAATGCAAATGTGACCTTAGCCTAAGAAGCAGGAAGTAGGTTCATTTTGTGGCAAAATCCTGTGTTAGTGTCCATCTGCAGGAAGGAAAAGAGGCTAATATGTTAGTTGCTGAATACAGAGGCCGTGTTCACAAGACTGTTTACATCTGATAAGGCTTCTTTCACACTTCCGTCGGTACAGGGCCGTCACAAAGCGTCGGCGTAGCGTACCGATGGACAGTGATGATTTTCTGCACAACGTGGGCAGTGGGCGCAGTATTTCAACGCGTCCTCTGCCCATAGTGAACTCCCAGGGAGGAGGGGGTGGAGTTACGGCCGGGCATGCGCAGTTTAAAATGCAGGACACAACGTACGAAAAACATTCCCTTGAACATTTTTTCGCTGCGATGGTCCGCCAAATTACAACGCATCCAGTGCACGACGGATGCGATGTATGGCCATACGTCGCGATCCATCGGCAATACAAGTCTATGGGAAAAAAACGCATCCTGCAGGCACATTTGCAGGATGTGTTTTTTTCCCAAAACGACTAAAAATCTAAAAAAAGTCGGATCTAAAAAGATGAAAGTGTGAAAGTAGCCTAAGAGTTTACCCAGGCCATGTACAGATGAATTGCAGGTGTCAGTGGCTGCTATGGTCAAAAGCTGTTTTCTTTGACTCATGTGTATGAGTAAGCTGTTTACCCCAGCTGTGTATGAGTGAGCGGTTTACCCCAGCTGTGTATGAGAAAGTTGTTTACCCCAGTGTGTAAGAGTAAGCTGTTTACCCCAGCTCTGTATGTGTAAGCTGTTTACCCCAGCTGTGTATGAGTAAGTGGTTTACCCCAGTGTGTATGAGTAAGCTGTTTATCCCAGCTGTGTATGAGTAAGTGGTTTATCCCAGCAGTGTATAAGTAAGCTGTTTACCCCAGTTGTGTATGACTAAGCTGTTTACCCCAGCTGTGCATGAGTAAGCTTTTTATCCCAGCTGTGTATGACTAAGCTGTTTACCCCAGCTGTGCATGAGTAAGTGGTTTATCGGAGCAATGTATGAGTGAGCTGTTTACCCCAGCTGTGGATGAGTAAGCGGTTAACCCCAGCTGTGTGCGAATGAGCTGTTTAACCCAGCTGTGCATAAGTAAGTAGTTTACCACAGCTGTGTATGAGTAAGCTGTTTATCCCAGTTGTGCATGAGTAAGGGTGGTCTCACATTTGCGGTTTTTTTTTTGCGTTTTTGCGGTAAAAAATGCAAAAAAGCATGCGTTTTTTCCCTATATTTAACATTAAAAACGCATGCGTTTTTTTGTATGCGTTTTGATGCGTTTTTGCAACGCATGCATTTTTTTTCTGCATGCGTTGTGTTGCAAAAATGCAACATGTAGTATTTTTAGCGGCTTTTTTTTGCCGCTTTGGGTTAGGGTTAGGATCCCTTTAGGGTTAGGGTTAGGGGTAGGATTAGGATCCCTTTAGGGTTAACCCTAACCCTAGCTCTTTCTGTTTATAGTGGGTTTTTTTACTTTATTTTGATGATTGGCAGCTGTCACACATTTATCTGCATGCGTTTAAAAAACGCAAATGCATGAAAAAACGCATGTAAATGCGTCAAAACGCCGCTTTTTTTCACCACATGCAAAAACGCATGCGTCAAAAAAACGCAGCGTTTGCACGCGTTTACATGCGTTTTTTCACCATGCGTTTTTTTTAAAACGCATGCGTTTTGAAACGCAAATGTGAAACCAGCCTAAGCTGTTTACCCCGGCTGTGTATGAGTAAGCTGCTTACCGCAGTGTGTATGAGTAAGCTGTTTACCCCACGCTGTGTATGTGTAAGCTATTTATCCCAGCTGTGTATAAGTAAGCAGTTTACCCCAGTGTGCATGAGTAAGCTGTTTATCCCAGCTGTGTATGAGTAAGCTGCTTACCCTAGCTGTGTATGAGTAAGCGGTTTATCAGACCAATGTATGAGTAAGCTGTTTACCCCAGCTGTGTATGAGTATGCAGTTAACCCCAGCTGTGTATGAGTAAGTAGTTTACCACAGCTGTGTATGAGTAAGCTGTCTACCCCAGCTGTGTATGAGTAAGCTGTTTACCCCAGCTGTGTATGAATAAACTATTTATCCCAGCTGTGCATGAGTAAGCTGTTTACCCAGCTGAGTATAAGAAAGCGGATTACCCCAGCTGTGTATGAGTAAGCTGTTTACCCCAGCTGTGTATGAGTAAGCTGTTTACCTCAGCTGTGCATGAGTAAGCAGTTTATCCCAGCTATGTATGAGTAATCTGTTTACCCCAGCAGTGTACAAGTAAGCTGTTTACCCCAGCTGTACATAAGTAAGCTGTTCACCCCAGCTGTGTATGAGTTAGCAGTTTACCCCAACTGTGTACGAGTTAGCTGTTTACCCCAGCTGTGTATAAGTAAGCGGTTTACCCCAGTGTGTATGAGTAAGTTGTTTACCCCAGCTGTGCTTGAGTAAGATGTTTACCCCAGCTGTGTATGAGTAAGATGTTTACCCCAGCTGTGTATGAGAGAGTTGTTTACCCCAGCTGTGTATAAGTAAGATGTTTATCCCAGCTGTGTATGAGTAAGCTGTTTACCCCAGCGTTGTTTGAGTAAGCTGTTTACCCCAGCTGTGTATGAGTAAGTTGTTTACCTTAGCTGTGTATGAGTAAGCTGTTTACCCTAGCTGTGCATGAGTAAGCTGTTTACCCCATCTGTGCATGAGTAAGCTGTTTACCCCAGCTGTGTATGAGTAAGTTGTTTACCTTAGCTGTGTATGAGTAAGCTGTTTACCACAGCTGTATGAATAAGCTCTTTACCCCAGCTGTATATGAGTAAGTAGGTACCCCCCCAGCTGTGCTTGAGTAAGCTGTTTACCCTAGCTGTGCATGAGTAAGCTGTTTACCCCAGCTGTGCATGAGTAAGCTGTTTACCCCATCTGTGCATGAGTAAGCTGTTTACCCCTGCTGTGTATGAATAAGCTCTTTACCCCAGCTGTATATGAGTAAGTAGGTACCCCCCCAGCTGTGCTTGAGTAAGCTGTTTACCCCAGCTGTGTGTGAGTTAGCTGATTACCTCAGCTGTGTATGAGTAAGATGTTTACATCAGCTGTGTATGAGAGTTTTTTACCCCAGCTGTGTATGAGTAAGGGTACCATCACACAGTGGCATTTTGATCGCTACGACGGCACGATTCGTGACGTTCCAGCGATATACTTACGATCTCGCTGTGTCTGACACGCTCCTGCGATCAGGGACCCCGCTGAGAATCGTACGTCGTAGCAGATCGTTTGAAACTTTCTTTCGTCGTGTAGTGTCCCGCTGTGGCGGCATGATCGCATGGTGTAACAAAGGTGTGCACGATATTGTATATGATGTGCGCATAGTAACCAACAGCTTCTACATCGCAAATACGTCGTGAAATTATCGCTCCAGCGTCGTGCATTGCGAAGTGTGACCGCAGTCTACGACGCTGGAGCGATATTGGAGCGATGCTGGAGCGTCACGGATCGTGCCGTCGTAGTGACCAAAGTGCCACTGTGAGACGGTACCTATAGCTGTTTACCCCAGCGATGTTTGAGTAAGCTGTTTACCCTAGCTGTGCATGAGTAAACTATAACTACATCAGCTTTTCATGAGTAAGTTGTTTACCCCAGCTGTGTATGACTAAGCGGTTTACCTAAGCTGTGTATGAGTAAGCTGTTTACCCCAGCTGTGTACGAGTAAATTGTTTACCCCAGTTGTGTATGACTAAGCGGTTTACCTAAGCTGTGTATGAGTAAGCTGTTCCCCCCAGCTGTGTACAAGTAAGCTGTTTACCCCAGCTGTGTATGAGTAAGCGGTTTACACCAGTGTGTATGAGTAAGCTGTTTACCCCAGCTGTGTATGAGTAAGCTGATCATCCCAGCTGTGTATGAGTAAGATGTTTATCCCAGCTGTGTATGAGTGAGCTGTTTACCCCAGCTATGTATGAGTAAGCTGTTTACCCCAGCTGTTTATGAGCAAGTTGTTTACCCCAGCTGTGTATTAGTAAGCTGTTTACCCTAGCTGAGCATGAGTAAGCTGTTTACCCCAGCAGTGTATGAGTAAGCTGTTTACCCCAGCTATGTATGAGTAAGCTGTTTACCCCAGCTGTTTATGAGCAAGTTGTTTACCCCAGCTGTGTATTAGTAAGCTGTTTACCCTAGCTGAGCATGAGTAAGCTGTTTACCCCAGCAGTGTATGAGTAAGCTGTTTACCCCAGCTGTGCATGAGTAAGCAGTTTATCCCAGCTATGTATGAGTAATCTGTTTACCCCAGCAGTGTACAAGTAAGCTGTTTACCGCAGCTGTACATAAGTAAGCTGTTCACCCCAGCTGTGTATGAGTAAGCAGTTTACCCCAGCTGTGTACGAGTTAGCTGTTTACCCCAGCTGTGTATGAGCAAGTTGTTTACCCCAGCTGTGTATTAGGCTACGTTCACATTAGCGTTCCGCTAATGTGCGTCGCTGTTGCATCGGTGACGCAGCGGCGACGCAGCGGCGACGCGCCCCTATGTTTAACATGGGGGACGCGTGCGTTTTTTTTGTTGCGTTTTCCGACACGTGCATCGTTTTCGACGCTAGCGTCGGACGCAAGAAAATGCAACAAGTTGCATTTTTCGTGCGTCCGATTTTCGTCAAAAAACGATGCACGCGTCGCAAAACGCAGCATTTTTGCGTGCGTTTGCGCGCGTTTTTTGTGCGTCGTGCGTTGCGTCGCCGTTGCGTCGCCGACGCACCGGCGCGCAACGCTAATGTGAACGTAGCCTAAGCTGTTTACCCTAGCTGTGCATGAGTAAGCTGTTTACCCCATCTGTGCATGAGTAAGCTGTTTATCCCAGCTGTGTATGAGTAAGATGTTTATCCCAGCTGTGTATGAGTAAGCTGTTTATCCCAGCTGTGCATGAGTAAGCTGTTTACCCCATCTGTGCATGAGTAAGCTGTTTATCCCAGCTGTGTATGAGTAAGATGTTTACCCCAGCTGTGTATTAGTAAGCTGTTTACCCCAGCTGTTTATGAGCAAGTTGTTTACCCCAGCTGTGTATTAGTAAGCTGTTTACCCTAGCTGAGCATGAGTAAGCAGTTTATCCCAGCTATGTATGAGTAATCTGTTTACCCCAGCAGTGTACAAGTAAGCTGTTTACCCCAGCTGTACATAAGTAAGCTGTTCACCCCAGCTGTGTATGAGTAAGCAGTTTACCCCAGCTGTGTACGAGTTAGCTGTTTACCCCAGCTGTGTATGAGCAAGTTGTTTACCCCAGCTGTGTATTAGTAAGCTGTTTACCCCATCTGTGCATGAGTAAGCTGTTTATCCCAGCTGTGTATGAATAAGCTGTTTACCCCAGCTGTGCATGAGTAAGCTGTCTACCCCAGCTGTGTATGAATAAACTATTTACCCCAGCTGTGCATGAGTAAGCTGTTTACCACAGTTGCGTATGAGTAAGCTGTTTACCCAGCTGTGTATAAGAAAGCAGTTTACCCCAGCTGTGTACGAGTAAGCTGTTTACCCCAGCTGTGTACGAGTAAGCTGTTTACCCCAGCTGTGTATGAGTAAGCTGTTTACCCCAGCTGTGCATGAGTAAGCAGTTTATCCCAGCTTTGTATGAGTAATCTGTTTACCCCAGCAGTGTACAAGTAAGCTGTTTACCCCAGCTGTACATAAGTAAGCTGTTCACCCCAGCTGTGTATGAGTAAGCAGTTTACCCCAGCTTTGTACGAGTTAGCTGTTTACCCCAGCTGTGTATGAGTCAGGGGTTTACCCCAGTGTGTGTGAGTAAGTTGTTTACCCCAGCTGTGTATGAGTAAGCTGTTTACCCCAGCTGTTTATGAGTAAGCTGATTACCTCAGCTGTGTATGAGTAAGATGTTTACCCCAGCTGTGTATGAGAGAGTTGTTTACCCCAGCTGTGTATGAGTAAGCTGTTTATCCCAGCGATGTTAGAGTAAGCTGTTTACCCTAGCTGTGCAAGAGTAAACTGTTTACATCAGCTTTGCATGAGTAAGTTGTTTACCCCAGCTGTGTACGAGTAAGTTGTTTACCCCAGCTGTGTTTGACTAAGCGGTTTACCTAAGCTGTGTATGAGTAAGCTGTTTACCCCAGCTGTGTACAAGTAAGCTGTTTACCCCAGATGTATGAGTAAGCTGTTTACCCCAGCTGTGTATGAGTAAGCTGATCATCCCAGCTGTGTATGAGTAAGATGTTTATCCCAGCTATGTATGAGTGAGCTGTTTACCCCAGCTGTGTATGAGTAAGTTGTTTACCCCAGCTGTGTATGAGTAAGCTGTTTACCCTAGCTGTGCATGAGTAAGCTGTTTACCCCATCTGTACATGAGTAAGCTGTTTACCCCAGCTGTGTATGAATAAGCTGTTTACCCCAGCTGTGCATGAGTAAGCTGTTTACCACAGCTGTATGAATAAGCTCTTTACCCCAGCTGTATATGAGTAAGTAGTTACCCCCCACTGTGTATGAGTAAGCTGTTTACCCTAGCTTTGTATGAATAAGCTGTTTACCCCAGTTGTGCATGAGTAAGTAGTTTACCACAGCTGTGAATGAGTAAGCTCTTCACTACAGCTGTATTGGAATAAGCCATTTACCACAGCTTTGTATGAGTTAGCGGTTTACCACCACTGTGTATAAGTAAACTGTTTACCCCAGCTTTGTATGAGAACTCTGTTTATACCAGCTGTGTGTCACAACCGCTGATACTTACCTGTCCGGCCTGCACGCTCCCGACGTCCCTCCTTGTTCTTTTGTGCCCGGCTTCTCTGGCTCCCGGCGCATCGGCGGTCCACGCATGCTCCATAGCGTCTCTTCTGCCGCCCAGATTTCTGTGAGGTTGTGACCCAATACCCAATATGGCGGCGCCCACCGGGTATTTCTACTTGGCGCTTACCCAGGTGAGCACTTGTGTATCTTCACTGCTGTGATTCTGCTTAGTTATCTGATCCTGCGTCGTTCTCAGGCTTTCTCCTGCCTTCTCACTTGCTGCGCTCCTGGTGCTCCTTCCCTTTCCTTGCTTGTCTCGCCTGTTCCTGGATCTATTGTCCATCTCTGTCTCCGTAGTCTCCAGTATTGCCATTACTTACTATTTTTGTTTCTTTTTCAGCTCTCTGCCTCCAGTCATCTTCTGATCCTGAGTGTTCCCTATCTTCCTGCTAACTGTCTTGACCCAGTTGACCCTTTTGGCTCTGTCAGTTGCGGTTCCATCCTCCTTGGGCCTGCTCCTAACACTCCCTGTATAGGGGGAGCGTCCATTAGGTTTGCTCACCCTTGGGGGCTCTGGGGCCACAACCCAGAGGGTCCACTCTCGGGTTTTCCATTCCCTCTGTCTCACTGCCATGTAGCGTGATAGTATACACAGGCCATGGATCCCGCTGGAGCCTCAGCTGCTCAGAAAGAGCTACTCTTTTTACGAGAAAATCAGTCCCATATGATGTCCTTTATGAAGTCCATGGACTCTTGTCTGACCTCACTTCAGTCCTCCAATCCCAGGAATGCTTCCAAATTGGCCAGTTTGTAGCAAGAGCTGGTGCAATAGTGAGATACCCAAGCCCATATTTTAAAGGCCCCTTCACATTAAGCGACGCTACAGCGATACCGACAACGATCCGGATCGCTGCAGCGTCGCTGTTTGGTCGCTGGAGAGCTGTCACACAGACAGCTCTCCAGCGACCAACGATCCCGAAGTCCCCGGGTAACCAGGGTAAACATCGGGTAACTAAGCGCAGGGCCGCGCTTAGTAACCCGATGTTTACCCTGGTTACCAGCGTAAAAGTAAAAAAAAGCAAACACTACATTCTTACCTACCGCTGTCTGTCCCCGGCGCTGTGCTTTGCACTCCTCCTGTACTGGCTGTGAGCACAGCGGCCGGAAAGCAGAGCGGTGACGTCACCGCTCTGCTTTCCGGCTGACCGACGCTCACAGCCAGTACAGGAGGAGTGCAGAGAAGCTGAGTGCCGGGGACAGACAGCGCTAGGTAAGTATGTAGTGTTTGTTTTTTTTTACTTTTATGCTGGTAACCAGGGTAAACATCGGGTTACTAAGCGCGGCCCTGCGCTTAGTTACCCGATGTTTACCCTGGTTACCAGTGAAGACATCGCTGGATCGGTGTCACACACGCCGATCCAGCGATGTCCACGGGAGATCCAGCGACGAAATAAAGTTCTGGACTTTGTTCAGCGACCAACGATCTCCCAGCAGGGGCCTGATCGTTGATCGCTGTCACACAGAAAGACTTCCTTAACGATACCAGGGGCGAATCAAACCAGGGATTCAAGCTTCAGGAGGCTAATTTGCATATTCCAGGTGCCTTCTGGGAGAAGCGAAGTCTCCCTAAGCTAGAAGATCGTTGGGTACAGCCGGGACCAGCTGCTTCGAAAGCATCACCAAACCAGGGATTCAAGCTTCAGGAGGCTAATTTGCATATTCCAGGTGCCTTCTGGGAGAAGCGAAGTCTCCCTAAGCTAGAAGATCGTTGGGTACAGCCGGGACCAGCTGCTTCGAAAGCATCACCAAACCAGGGATTCAAGCTAGAGGAGGCTAATTTGCATATTCCAGGTGCCTTCTGGGAAAGGCAAGGAGTCTCCCTAAGCTAGAAGATCGTTGGGTACAGCCGGGACCAGCTGCTTGGAAAGCATCACCAAACCAGGGATTCAAGCTAGAGGAGGCTAATTTGCATATTCCAGGTGCCTTCTGGGAAAGGCAAGGAGTCTCCCTAAGCTAGAAGATCGTTGGGTACAGCCGGGAATTTTTGCCTGTAGGACATTATTGCAAGAGAGCTTGGCTGAGTAGATTACACAAGAAGGAAAACACACAGCAAGTCAGCAGGATCTAGGAGCAACATGGCAGATGTGACAACCTACATGGTGAGCTGCAGCATGTGCTACATGTTCACAGATCGACCAGAAGAAGAATCCAATTTCACCTGTCAGAAGTGTAGACTAGTGGCCCTTTTAGAAGAAAAGGTGCGGGGTCTGGAAGAAAGAATAGCAACTTTGAAACTCATCAAAGAGAATGAAGACTTTCTAGACAGAACAGAAGCATCTCTACTGGTCACAGAAGGTGCAAAAAGTGTCAGAGAACCTCCAAAAGCAGATGAGTGGAAGCATGTGACCAAAAGAAGCAAGAAGACCGTGGAGAAATCACCAACCACACAACTGAAGAACCGATATCAAATCTTTGTAGAGGATGAAGATGGCACACCTAAGAATGAAGCAATACCAGCAAGCAAAAAAGAAAAGGGCACACAGCAACAAGTGACAGCAAAAAGTACAGCCAAGAAGCAACGAAGAGTGGTGGTGGTGGGAGACTCACTACTGAGAGGCACAGAAGCAGCCATCTGCAGACCGGACATAACTGCAAGAGAAGTATGCTGCCTTCCAGGTGCGATGATCAAGGATGTGACCGATAGGATACCAAAGCTCTTCAGCTCCAAGGACGTCCACCCATTTCTTCTGATACATGTTGGCACCAATGACACGGCAAGGAAGGACCTACCGACAATCTACAAGGACTTTGAAGAGTTGGGGAAGAAAGTAAAGGAACTGGATGCACAGGTAGTTTTTTCTTCTATCCTTCCAGTAGATGGGCATGGCACCAGGAGATGGAACAGGATCCTTGATGCAAACAACTGGCTAAGACGATGGTGCAGACAACAAGGATTTGGATTCCTGGACCACGGTGTGAATTACGGGTATGATGGACTCCTCGCCAGAGACGGACTACACCTCAACAAACCTGGGAAACACACATTCGCCAGAAGGCTCGCTACACTCATCAGGAGGGCGTTAAACTAGAAGAAGAGGGGACGGGAAGAAAAACATTAGACTCGAACAAAGACAACCCAGGAAAACATACTCAGAAGGGAGGTAAGAACATTTCTAAAACAATCCACAGTGAGGAGATTGGAACAAAAAAAAATCCTCTAAACTGCATGCTCGCAAACGCCAGAAGCCTGACAAACAAGATGGAAGAACTAGAAGCAGAAATATCTACAGGTAACTTTGACATAGTGGGAATAACCGAGACATGGTTAGATGAAAGCTATGACTGGGCAGTTAACTTACAGGGTTACAGTCTGTTTAGAAAGGATCGTAAAAATCGGAGAGGAGGAGGGGTTTGTCTCTATGTAAAGTCTTGTCTAAAGTCCACTTTAAGGGAGGATATTAGCGAAGGGAATGAGGATGTCGAGTCCATATGGGTTGAAATTCATGGAGGGACGATCTAATAAGGGGCGATCTAATAACCATGTATAAGTATATAAGGGGACAATACAAATATCTCGCTGAGGATCTGTTTATACAAAGGAAGGTGACGGGCACAAGGGGGCATTCTTTGCGTCTGGAGGAGAGAAGGTTTTTCCACCAACATAGAAGAGGATTCTTTACTGTTAGGGCAGTGAGAATCTGGAATTGCTTGCCTGAGGAGGTGGTGATGGCGAACTCAGTCGAGGGGTTCAAGAGAGGCCTGGATGTCTTCCTGGAGCAGAACAATATTGTATCATACAATTATTAGGTTCTGTAGAAGGACGTAGATCTGGGGATTTATTATGATGGAATATAGGCTGAACTGGATGGACAAATGTCTTTTTTCGGCCTTACTAACTATGTTACTATGTTACTATGTTACTATGATATCGTTGCTACGTCACAAAAAGCAACGATATCGTTAACGATATCGTTATGTGTGAAGGTACCTTAAGTTACATGGCTTCTGAAGATACTCGGCTTCTCTCCCTGCAGTCCACTGCATCCGCTGCCACTCCTGTCTTGGCTCCTCATGCATCTCCTCGTCTGGCTCCTCATCTCGCTATAACAGTGATCCCAAATTATGTTGGGGATTCTTAAATCAGTGTCGCCTTCATTTTGAGCTTTTGCCTTTACAATACCCCACTGATCAGGCCAAGATAGCTTTTATAATTTCTAACTTGGAGGGAGATGCGTTGGCGTGGGTAAATCCTCTCTGCGAGCGTGATGACCCTGTGGTTTCACAATTAGCTGATTTCTTTGAGACTTTCTGTCAAGTATTCGATGAACCAGGTCGCCTGGCCTCTACTACAAAGTCCCTATTTAACTTGCAACAGGGGTCCTTAACTGTTGCTCAGTACGCCATTCAGTTCCGCACTTTATCTTTCGACTTAGGTTGGAATAATGAAGCTTTTGTGGGGGCATTTTGGCGATCTCTTTGGCTACCCGTATTGACCTTCTATTTCAGGTGCGAGCCCGAGAGAGAAGGATTCCATGGCCTTCCTTGTCTTTACGTATAACACTTAGTCCTCAACCCAGGGTGTCCACCTCCGTACCTGCGCCGGAGCCGATGCAAGTTGACCAGCTCAAAATGTCTCAACACCGGCACCAGGAGAGACGCACCCAAGGTCTTTGTTTCTACTGTGGCAGTGCCTCCCATCTCCTTCGTGCCTGTCTGGATCATCCAGAAAACTCCCCCACCTAGGCCAGGTAAGAGAGGCCTCCCTAGGTGCATGTGATACCTCTCTACCCCTCTCCCTTTCTGTCTTAATGCACGTTTCTGGTAAACGATTTTCCTTACTAGCCTATATTGACTCGGGTGCTGCGGGGAATTTTATTAGGCTAGAGGAGGTAATTAAATTTTCTGTTCCTGTTAGGACCTTAGAAAGACCACTTTTCCTTGCCTCGGTGAGCGGCAAAACCCTGCAATAGACTACAACTCAAGTCACGCAAGTAGTAAAACTTCAAGTAGGGGTTCTGCATAAGGAGAAAATTGCGTTTTATGTTCTAGCCAATATTTCGCATCCAGTTCTCCTAGGTCTACCTTGGTTGCGGTCCCACGAGCCCGCTTTAAATTTGCATACTGGCAATATTCTTCATTGGGGGATTCCTGTCGGGCTCGGTGTCTGCTGCAGGTGAGTCCTGTTGGTGTTTCTTACTCTTCCCTTATTCCTTCTGGCTTGCCTTCTGTTTACTCTTCCTTTTCTGATGTCTTCAATAAAAAGGAAGCAGATAATCTTCCTCCACATCAGTCCTATGACTGCCCAATAGACCACATTCCTGCTACCATGCCTCTGAAAGGAAGAATCTATCCCCTCTGGCCAGCACAGACTCAAGCTATGTCTGAGAATGTCCAAGAAAATCTCACCAGAGGCTTCATTCGGAAATCTTCTTCCCCCGCCAGTGCTGGTCTCTTTTTCGTGGCTCTCTTCATCCTTGCATTGATTACAGAGGCTTGAACAACCTTACGGTAAAAAACAAATACCCATTGCCACTAATCTCCGAGCTCTTTGACCATCTTAGAGGGGCACGAGTGTTTACTAAGCTGGATCTTCGAGGAGCCTACAACCTGTATTCATGCAGGAGATGAGTGGAAGACCGCATTCAATACCCGTGACAGTCACTACGAATACTTACTTATGCCTTTCGGCCTCTGTAATGCACCTGCTGTATTTCAAGAGTTCATAAACAACGTCTTCAGAGATTGCCTCTATGCTAGTGTCGTAGTCTATCCGTATCTTTCCACCCATCGACATGATGTCCGTCTAGTTTTACAACGTCTAAGGGAGAATCATCTTTTCGCCAAAATTGAGAAGTGTGTTTTCGAGCAGTCCAGTGTACCTTTTCTTGGATAAATTGTCTCTGATTCCGGTCTAAAGATGGATCCAGCTAAGGTGTCTGCTGTTCTGGATTGGCCACGGCCCGTTGGGGTAAAAGCCATTCAACGTTTTCTTGGCTTCGACAATTATTATTGGCAATTTATTCCTCATTTCTCCTCCTTAACCAAACCAATCTCTGCTCACCCCCAAAGGAGTCGATCTCAACTACTGGTCCTCGGAAGCAGAGAACGCATTTCTAACTTTGAAACAGAGGTTTGCTGCTGCCCCAATGCTGCACCGTCCAGATGCCAACAAACCCTATGTTATTGAGGTGGATGCATCTTCCGTAAGAGATGGAGCAGTCCTTTAAAACAGAGATCTGTTTCTGGACGTATCATCACATGTGGCTTTTTCTCTAAATCATTCTCCTCCTCAGAATGTAATTATTCCATTGGTCACAAAGAACTGTTAGCCATTAAAATGGCCTTAGAGGAGTGGCGTTATCTTCTTGAGGAGGCTGTTCATCCCTTCATTATTTTTAAGGATCATAAGAATCTGGCCTATGTTTAGTCTGCCCAAAGACTAAAACCTCGACAAGCCAGATGATCCTTGTTTTTTGGATGTTTTGATTTTGAGCTCCACTTTCGTCCAGGTGATAAAACGTCAGAGCCGATGCTCTCTCCCGATTGTTTCAACCTTTGGATGAAGTAGAGAGTCCTGCACATATTATTGATCCAGCTAGGGTAATTTCCGTGGCTCCTTTGGATGTAATTTCTCCTCCTCCAGGGAAGACCTTTAGAGCAAGCGGTGACAGAAGGAGAGTTCTGCAGTGGAATCACTCCTCCAAGTTTGCTGGGCACGCAGGAGGCAATAAGACTCTCTCTCTTATTTCACACCACTATTGGTGGCTGTCTCTTCGCCAGGATGTCCTGGATTTCCCCACTTCGTGCTCCTCTTGTGGTAAGAATAAATTTCCTCTGCAATTACCATATGGACTCTTGCATCCGCTTCCAGAGCCCTCAAGTCTTTGGAGTCATATTGCTATGGACTTTATCATGGATCTCCCTCGCTCCTCGAATTGCTCCGTTATTTTGGTAGTTGTGGATCGATTTTCCAAGATGGCCCACTTCGTACCCTTATCTGGCTTACCGTCTGCTCCTGAATTAGAAAAGATCTTCATTCATCATATCTTTCAACCTCATGGTTTCACTCTACATATTGTATCGGATCGTGGAGTCCAGTTCACCGCCCGATTTTGGAGGGCTCTGTGCGTTTTAATGAAAGTGACTCTAGATTTCTCCTCTGCTTATCATCTTCAGTTCAATGGCCAGGTTGAGCGTGTTAATCAAGTTCTCACGTCTTATCTACGACATTTATGATAATAATAATAATCTTTATTTTTATATAGTGCCAACATATTCAGTAGCGCTTTACATTTTGCACACATTATCATCACTGTCCCCGATGGGGCTCACAATCTAAATTCCCTATCAGTATGTCTTTTTGGAATGTGGGAGGAAACCAGAGTGCCCGGAGGAAACCCACGCAAACACGGAGAGAACATACAAGCTCTTTGCAGATGTTGTCCTTAGAGGGGTTTGAACCCAGGACTCCAGCGCTGCAAGGCTGCAGTGCTAACCACTGCGCCACCGTGCTGCCCATTTCTCCAATGCTCATCAGAATGATTGGGTTTCCTTGCTTCCATGGGCAGAATTTGCTTATAACAATCAACCTAGCGAATCTTCTACTAAGTCTCCATTTTTTCTGGTCTTTGGGCAACACCCCAGCTTTCCCCTACCCATTTCCTGCACCTCAGGCGTACCGGTGGTGGATTCTCTGTCCTTGGAGTTCTCCAAAATTTGGCAGGAGACTAAAGAGGCTCTTATAAAGGCTGGTAATGGGATGAAAAGGTATGCAGATAAGAGACGTCTTGACGCTCCTCCACACCAACCAGGGGATAAGGTTTGGCTCTCCTCTTGTTACATTAGACTTAAAATCCCCTCACATAAACTAGGCCCTCATTACATTGGTCCCTTTGAAATTTCTAGTCGAATCAATGATGTAGCTTATAAGTTAAAGTTGCCTGCATCTTTGCGTATTCCTAATACTTTTCATGTCTCGCTTCTTAAACCGCAGTTTTTAATCGTTTTCTCTCTTCCCAATCTCTGGTCCCTTCTTTATCCACTTCTGATGATTTATTCGAAGTTAAGGATATTCTGGCCCAAAAAACTATTAGGGGTTGGACGTTATTTTTAATTGACTCGATGGGATTTGGTTCTGAAGAGAGATCGTGGGAACCTCGAGAGAACATCAATGCACCCCATATTTTAAAGTGGTTTCTTTCTAGCTTTAAAAAGAGGGGGGAGTAAGAGAGGTGGTTCTGTCACAAGCGCTGAAACTTACCTGTCCGGCCGGCGCGCTCCCAACGTCCCTCTTCGTTCTTTTCTGCCTGGCTTCTCTGGCTCCTGGCGCTTCGGCGGTCCACTCATGCACCGTAGTGTCTCTTCCGCCGCCTGGGTTTCTGGGATGTTGTGACCCGGTGGCCCCGCCTCCAATATGGCGGCGCCCACCAGGTATTTCTGCTTGGCGCTTACCCAGGTAAGCGCCTGTGTATCTTTGCTGCTGTGATTCTGCTTAGTTAGCTGATCCTGCTTCATTCTCAGGCTTTCTCCTGCCTTCTCACTTGCTAAGCTCCAAGTGCTCCTTCCCTTTCCTTGCTTTTCTCGTCCGTTCCTGAATCTATTGTCCATCTCTGTCTCCGTAGTCTCCAGTATTGCCGTCACTTACTATTTTTGTTTCTTTTTCAGCTCTCTACCTCCTGTCATCTTCTGACCCTGAGTGTTCCCTATCTTCCTGCTAACTGTCTTGACCCAGTTGACCCTTTTTACTCCGGCAGTTGCGGTTCCATCCTCCTTGGGCCTGCTCCTAACACTCCCTGTATAGAGGGTGCGTCCATCAGGTTCGCTCATCCTTGGGGGCTCTGGTGCCGTGACCCAAAGGGTCCACTCTCGGGTTCTCCGTTCCCTCTGTCTCACTTCCGTGTAGCATGATAGTGTGTATGAGTAAGCCGTTTACCCCAGCTGTGAATGAGTTACCTGTTTACCACAGCTATGAATGCGTAAGCTTTTTACCAAAGCTGTGTATGAATAAGCTGTTTAAGCCAGCTATGTATGAGTTAGCTGTTTACCCCAGCTTTGTATGAGTAAGCTTTTTATCCCACATGTGTATAAGTAAGCTGTTTACCCCAGCTGTGTATGAGTAAGCAGTTTACCATCTGCTCTGTATAAGTAAGCAGTTTACCCCAGCTGTGCATGAGTAAGATGTTTACCCCAGCTGTGTATGAATAAGCAGTTTACTATGTGTGAGTAAGTTGTTTACCCCAACTGTGTATGAGTAAGGGTTTTACCTCATTTGTGTATGAGTAAGCAGTTTACCACATCTATGTATGAGTAAGCAGTTTACCCCATCTATGTGTGAGTAAGTTGTTTACCCTAACTGTGTATGTGTAAGCAATTTACCCAAACTATGTGTGAGTAAGTTGTTTACCCCAACTGTGTATGTGTAAGCAGTTTACCCCAACTATGTGTGAGTAAGTTGTTTACCCCAGATGTGTATGAGTAGTCAGTTTACCCCAGAAAGACATTGTGATTCGATTCACATTTCCCACATCACAAATAAAGCATAAATTGTGCCAGTACTCTTAAGTAGGGTTGAGCGACCCTTACCTTTATAGGATCGGGTCGGATTTCACGAAACCCGACTTTTTCAAAATTCGGGTCGAGTGAAATCGGCCGATCCTATAAAAAAGTCGGGGTCGGCCGAGACCCGAAACCCAATGCAATGCATTGGGTTTCCATGGTTCCCAGGGTCTGAAGGAGAGGAAACTCTCCTTCAGGCCCTGCGATCCATATTTTAGTGTAAAATAAAGAATTAAAATAAAAAATATCGCAATACTTACCCTCTGACGCGCTATGGTACTAACCGGGAACCTTCCTCCTTCGAATCCGCGCTTCCAGGACCTTGCGGTGACGTCGCGGTGACGTCGCGGCTTGTGATTGGTCGCGCGGCCGCCCATGTGACCGCTCGCGCGACCAATCAGAAGCCGTGACGTCACCGAAGGTCCTTCAAGCGCTGATTCTTAGGAAGGAAGGCTGTCGGAAAGAAGCAGGGCGCGTCCGAGGGTGAGTATATTCCTATTAGGTATATATTCCTATTAGGTATATACTCACCCTCGGACGCGCCCTGCTTCTTTCCGACAGCCTTCCTTCCTAAGAATCAGCGCTTGAAGGACCTTCGGTGACGTCACGGCTTCTGATTGGTCGCGCGAGCGGTCACATGGGCGGCCGCGCGACCAATCACAAGCCGCGACGTCACCGCAAGGTCCTGGAAGCGCGGATTCGAAGGAGGAAGGTTCCCGGTTAGTACCAGGGTGCGTCAGAGGGTGAGTATGACGATATTTTTTATTTTAATTCTTTATTTTACACCTAAATCTGAATTCCGATACCAATTCCCGATATCTTAAACATATCGGGAATCGGTATCGGAATTCCGATTCCAGATTCAAAAGATCGCCGACTTCATGGCCGACCCCACACTGGGGTCGGGTCGGGTTTCATGAAACCCGACCTTGCCAAAAGTTGGCGACTTTTGAAAATTTTTGACCCGTTTCGCTCAACCCTACTCTTAAGCTTTAGTCACACTAAACAACTTACCAACGATCACGACCAGCGATACGACCTGGCCATGATCGTTGGTAAGTTGTTGTGTGGTCGTTGGGGAGCTGTCACACAGACAGCTCTCTCCAGCGACCAACGATCAGGGGAACGACTTCGGCATCATTGAAACTGTCTTCAACTATGCCGAAGTCCCCCTGCAGCACCCGGGTAACCAGGGTAAACATCGGGTTACTAAGTGCAGGGCCGCGCTTAGTAACCCGATATTTACCCTGGTTACCATGACACCATGCACCGTGACACAGTCAGTGCAGAGAAGCGCTCGGCCGTAGCGCGTGCATTAGCAGCGCTCCTGCCGAAAGCAGTTTTAACCCTGTGGACGCCGGGGGACGTGACAGACATCAGAATGTGAGTATGTACTGTTTTTTTTAACTTTTACAATGGTAACCAGGGTAAATATCGGGTTACTAAGCGCGGCCCTGCCCTTAGTAACCCGATATTTACCCCGGTTACAAGTGAACACATCGCTGGATCGGCGTCACACACGCCGATCCAGAAATGACAGCGGGTGATCAGCGACCAAAAAATGGTCCTTATCATTCCCCAACGACCAACGATCTCCCAGCAGGGGCCTGATCGTTGGTCGCTGTCACAAATAACGAGATCGTTAGCGGGATCGTTGCTACGTCACCAAAAGCATGACGTTGCAACGATATCGTTAACGATATCGTTATGTGTGACTCCAGCTTTAGATCATCAATACACTTAATTTGCTGAATCTGGATGTTTCAATCCATAGTAAATTACATAAGTGGGAAAAGTTCTGAAATCAGATTGACAACACCGAAGGAATGTATTGAGAGAGTCGTAGTAATTGACTCTTACTTCAAATTGTCTGTTTTTGAGCAGTGTACATCAAGGTTCAGTATTGAGTTTAACAAATGTATTAATAATATAGAAAATAGAAATAATATCACATTTTCAATTCCAATATTTTCTATTCATGAATTTTAAGGCAACATGAACTGCGCTTTGGAATCTTTTGCTTCCGTGTTCGTTAGTACATCCACTTGCAGAGAAGTACCTGAATGTATTTGTAAATCATAAATTTAAAAGCAGCACACAATGCTAATAAGATGTCTTGAAGGCCATTAAATTATTGTATTTTAAAATTGGCATAAACCTTTGGGATATGGATATAATATGACCACTTTATATAGCACAGATGCAGTCTGATCTAGAATATTAACTGAAGCTCTTCAAAATAGTTTATATCGATCTCTTTCCCTGAAGTTGAAAAAGGCAGTGCAACCAAACTAATAAGGGGCTTAAAGCAATGCAAGGTTAAAGGAATAAAATTAATATAGTCTTGAAAAGGGGAATTTAAATGGAATCTGTCAGTAGGATTAACCCTTATAATTCATTTATATTGGCATGCAGGTCCTGGAAAGTTGAAGAACATGATCTTTTGATATCTGTGACCTGATGTTTTATTCCAGAGAAATGCACGTTTCTTATATGTAAATATGCTGTTAAGATCTATGGGTCAGACACAGATCCACATGTGAATATGTACCCATAGCCTATTTTAAACAAAAAGGAGCTTTACCAGTGGGAACCAAGAAAAACTGATACTTGCTTTCATTATTACACAATGTTCTGCAGTGAGATTTGAACACAGTATAGAAGAGCTGACATAGTACAGAAGAAGTGAAGTTTGTCTCATTGCAAAAACATTTGCAACTGCACTTGTCTTCTCATTACAAACACAAAAAATATTTGCATTTGTCTTTTCGCAGTGTTCTCAGTTCTGCTGTTCGACCCATCCTCCACACTAGCTGCCCATGAAAAAATGGAAGCTGACAGCACTGTGAGAGGACAACTGCAAATGGTTTCAAAATGAGAAAAACTTTACTTTTTATGTACTATGTTGGTTCTGTTATACTGTGTTAGTTCTGCTGTACTGTTTAGTTCTACAGTACTGTGATAGTTCTGTTATACTGTGTTAGTTCTGCTTTACTGTGTTAGTTCTGCTGTACTGTTTAGTTCTACTGTACTGTGTTAGTTCTGCTGTACTGTGTTAGTTCTGCTGTACTGTTTAGTTCTGCTGTCCTGTTTAATTCTGCTGTACTGTTTAGTTCTGCTGTACTGTGTTAGTTCTGCTGTCCTGTTTAATTCTGCTGTACTGCTTAGTTCTGCTGTACTGTGTTAGTTCTGCTGTCCTGTTTAATTCTGCTGTACTTTTTAGTTCTGCTGTACTGTGTTAGTTCTGCTGTACTGTGTTATTTCTGCTGTGCTGTTTAGTTCTGCTGTCCTGTTTAATTCTGCTGTACTGTTCAGTTCTGCTGTACTGTGTTAGTTCTGTTGTACTGTTTAGTTCTGCTGTACTGTGTTAGTTCTGCTCTACTGTTTAGTTCTGTTGTACTGTTTAGTTCTGTTGTACTGTTTAGTTCTGCTGTACTGTGTTAGTTCTGATCTCATTGTTATTTCTGATCTGACTGCATTGTATGTGATTGTGAGAGCAAACTGTCAGTCATTAAATGTCTAACACTGGTAATACCCCCTCTTATTTAACATGAACTCTGCAGTCAGATTCTCATGCAGATTAGTATCCGGCCCATAGATCTTATCAGCTAATTTACATACAAGAAAAATGTGGATATCTCTGAAATAAGTCATTGGATTGTAGATATTAAGGTATGTTTTTAAAATTTATAAGACCTGCATGACCATATAGACGACTTAGTAGGATTGATACTACTGACAAATCTTACTAAGGGGAGATATGCTTGCATTTCGATAGCTCATACAAACCCAATAGTCAGAAAATGATCTAAGTTAAATCCATCAGGAAGCAAGACATTAACTCCATCTAGACAAAAATAAGTTCTGACTTCAGGGATATATAGCATTCTTTCTCATGAGGGTATTGATGTTGTTTATTACACTATTTACGTGATTCTCTAGGCAGAACTAGCTGAGAGCTTTAACAAAGACTTGGATAATTTCTCATTGAAGGATAACAACAAGAACAATCAAAAACAGATAAATGCTTATGTAAATGTATATAATTCTGGTCTGTTTGTTAACCCATTATGATCACCACCTGGGTTTCCTGTATTTTTTTTCATTTTCTTCCGAAGCAACAGGAGGAAACATAACAAATCTAATCTAATGCTGGAGTTACAGAAACATAGGCATTTACAAGATACAAGGAGGCACACAGAGTTGATAAGAACTGCAGTGTGATTTCAGATAAAGCTGTGGTTTGTGGTTTTATAAAGAATAAATGATCCCAACTGTTCATAATATAAGTCAATAGACGTGCAAATGCAACTACGAAATTTCTCAAAATGTCAGTAACATCAGGCACTCTGCAGGCACAAAGCAAATCAATGGGTTACATTTCTTAAACTGGTAGTTATGTTGTTTTTCAATTATTTACTAGAGTGACTAATAAGATTAAAAAGATTATTAGGATATTAACTCTATATGACCATACGTTATCAAACATATAAAAAGCAAAAATTAAGACATAAGCTTTCAATGGTGACTCTAAGATCATAATCAAAGCCTGTCTTTCATTGTTAGAAAATCGTGTTACAATGGTCCCCATGATAAAAGATGAAATTGTTAGTGTTTCCAGTGCTTTACTGGTCCTCTTCTCACACTTTAATTCCCACTTGCTGGTTAAAACAGGTGTTTAATTGTGAATTCAAAGAGGAAAAAGGATTGAACTCAAGTGCCACCTATTGGAAGTAGCAATTCTAAAAGTTAATATTGACCCTTGAGCCTTGCTCTATGACTTAGCATAAAGCAATATGCATATTTAATTTCTCAGAGCAGCATGCATGGCATATAAGTCTCCTCACTCTGACATGCCAGGCCTGAATAGTCACTTTCCACAAAGAGAAACATTACGCCATAGATCCTATGTGAACTGGTAGACATTTTTGTAATGTAAGTCAAAGACATTGAAACAAGAAAACATATTTAGGAAACAATCAAGTAGAAAAATTACTGAAGATAGCCAAATCGGCAACCAGTAATAATGAGCCCCCCACTAGATATGAATCCTACAAGCAACTTGGAGTCAAAAAAGCCCAAAAAGCAAACATATAGAAAAGTAACAAAGTTTATTCCACAGCCCCCCAAGGAAGTCCGCGCAAAACGCGCATAGTGGATGCTTTTTTTTGCTGTCTCACGAGGGTTAATTATGGGTAAGATTGTTTAATCCCCTGTCTCTAGACAGGTGGCCTATTATTATTTTGTTTTACCTATTTTTTTTTTTTTACCTATTGCCATATGCCGAGAATATTTGATACCAATATTACTATGAGGCCACTTTATGGCTTTTAACACAGGTGATGTTATTTGTTGACTTTTTGATGTATATGCCGGATATTAAATTAACCAGTATACATCACCTATGAGGACACACATTTTTTACCCATGCCCCATACTTTAGTCTGTGAGTTGGCATCTTTTGTGAACACCCTGTGCCATCACTTCCTTCCTGTTGTACTCTTTGTTGTATGAATTCATATTTATAATGATTTTGTATGTATTTTCATTTGGAATAAACGTTGAAACTTTTTTATATGTTTGCTTTTTGGGCTTTTTTTACTTCAAGTCGCTTGTAGGGTTCACTTTTGTAATGTAAGCCTATCAAGCCTCATTCTACCGCTCCTTAGAGTTCATTATAAAAGCTTGATTTCCAGCTCACACATTACATTTAAGTTGGAATTTAAGTCACATGAGTCAGAAGATGACCAGAGCGGCACTGGTAGCCAGGGAAGATGGCGATATGTAAATATTTTATTGTACTTACAGTACACTACATTAGACGCTGTACATTCTTAGGTAAAATGGCAGGAATATAATGAGAGCAAAAACTGTCTACATTTGACAGGTTCGCCGTAAATATCATCACTAGCCACAAACTGGAAACCTCTTTGAGCTCAATATTGATTGCCTCTAGCCAATGGGCTACACAAAGGAATAGCTGGAAGCTTTAATTTTAAGCCCAATGAGTATTTTTAGAATATCCTTAAAAAGCATCTAACGCCAATATGTTGCTTCTCTTTTTATGTACTAAACTAGTAGGCAGCCCAATATTGGTGATATCATTAAATATAAATTAGTGTCAAACCCTCTCATAAGTGCATATAGTGCCCTCTAAAAGGGCCCGCCTGACTTTCTACCCAACTGTTGAAATTAACATATCTATAGATATAATTGTCTAAGGGGTACTTCCGTCTTTCTGTCCTCAACTTCCATAACGGAAATCCCGCGTCACTGATTGGTCTCGGCAGCTGCTAGTCATGGCTGCTGTGACCAATCAGCGATGGGCACAGTTCGATTAGTCCCTCCTCTACAGTCACAGTGCCCACCGCCCACTCCATACTCCCCGCAGTCAGTGTCCCTGGCACTCTGCTCCATACTCCCCGCAGTCAGTGTCCCCGGCGCTCCGCTGCATACTCCCCGCAGTCAGTGTCCCTGGCGCCTGCTCCATACTCCCCACAGTCAGTGTCCCCGGCACTCTGCTCCATAATCCCCGCTCCCCAAGGTCAGTGTCCCCGGTGCTCCGCTCCATACTCCCCGCTCCCCACAGTCAGAGTCCCTGGCGCTCCACTCCGTACTCCCCGCTCCCCGCAGTCAGTGTCCCCGGCGCTCCGCTCCACACTCCCCGCTCCCCGCAGTCAGTGTCCCCAGCGCTCCACTCCATACTCTCCGCTCCCCGCAGTCAGTGTCCCCGGCGCCCGCTCCATACTCCCCGCAGTCAGTGCCCGCTCCATAATCCCCTCCAGTAACCGCTCACACAGGGTTAATGCCAGCGGTAACAGACCGCGCTATGCCACAGGTAACGCACTCCGTATCCGCTACTATTAACCCTGTGTGACCAAGTTTTTACTATTGATGCTGCATAGTAAAAAGATGTAATGTTAAAAATAATAAAAAAACAAAAAAAACCTGCTATACTCACCCTCTGTTGTCCACTGAGCCACTCGCGCAGGCCGCTATCTTCTATTCGAAGAGATGCATTGCGAACTTACCCAGAAGAATTAGCAGTCTCGCGAGACCGCTAAGTCATCTGGGTAATTTCGCAATGCATCTTGGGAACGGAAGATGGTGGCCGCATCACACAGCTTCGCTGGATCCCAGGGGTGAGTATATAACTATTTTTTATTTTAATTACTTTTTTTAACAGGGATATGGTGCACACACTGCTAAATACTGCGTGGACAGTGTTATATACCTACATAACTGGGCAATATACTATGTGACTGGGCAATATAATACGTGACTGGGCAATATACTACGTGGCTGGGCAATATACTACATTACTGGGCAATATACTATGTGGCTGGGCAATATACTACGTGACTGGGCAATATACTACGTGACTGGGCAATATACTACGTGACTGGGCAATATACTATGTGACTGGGCAATATAATACGTGACTGGGCAATATACTACGTGGCTGGGCAATATACTACATTACTGGGCAATATACTACGTGGCTGGGCAATATACTACGTGACTGGGCAATATACTACGTGACTGGGCAATATACTATGTGACTGGGCAATATACTACGTGTCTGGGCAATATACTACGTGTCTGGGCAATATACTACGTGACTGGGCAATATACTACGTGACTGGGCAATAAACTACGTGACTGAGCAATATACTACGTGACTGGGCAATATACTACGTGGCTGGGCAATATACTACGTGACTGGGCAATATTCTACGTGGCTGGGCAATATACTACGTGACTGGGCAATATACTATGTGGCTGGGCAATAAACTACGTGACTGGGCAATATACTGCGTGACTGGGCAATATACTATGTGACTGTGCAATATACTACGTGGCTGGGCAATGTACTACGTGACTGGGCAATAAACTACGTGACTCAGCAATATACTACGTGGCTGGGCAATGTACTACGTGACTGGGCAATATACTACGTGACTGGGCAATATACTATGTGGCTCGACAATATACTACGTGAGTGGGCAATATACTACATGGCTGGGCAATATACTACGTGGCTGGGCAATATACTATGTGACTGGGCAATATACTACGTGACTGGGCAATATACTACGTGACTGGGCAATATACTACGTGGCTCTGTGCTGAATAATTCTTCGCTGGGCAATATACTATGTTGCTGGCAATATACTATGTGGCTGGGCAATATACTACGTGACTGGGCAATAAACTACGTGACTGAGCAATATACTACGTGACTGGGCAATATACTACGTGGCTGGGCAATATACTACGTGACTGGGCAATATTCTACGTGGCTGGGCAATATACTACGTGACTGGGCAATATACTATGTGGCTGGGCAATAAACTACGTGACTGGGCAATATACTGCGTGACTGGGCAATATACTATGTGACTGTGCAATATACTACGTGGCTGGGCAATGTACTACGTGACTGGGCAATAAACTACGTGACTCAGCAATATACTACGTGGCTGGGCAATGTACTACGTGACTGGGCAATATACTACGTGACTGGGCAATATACTATGTGGCTCGACAATATACTACGTGAGTGGGCAATATACTACATGGCTGGGCAATATACTACGTGGCTGGGCAATATACTATGTGACTGGGCAATATACTACGTGACTGGGCAATATACTACGTGACTGGGCAATATACTACGTGGCTCTGTGCTGAATAATTCTTCGCTGGGCAATATACTATGTTGCTGGCAATATACTATGTGGCTGGGCAATATACTACGTGACTGGGCAATATACTACGTGACTGGGCAATGCACTACGTGACTGGCAATATACTATGTGACTGGGCAAAATACTATGTGGCTGGACAATATACTACGTGAGTGGGCAATATACTACATGGCTGGGCAATATACTACGATACTGGGCAATATACTACGTGGCTGGGCAATATACTACGTGACTGGGCAATATACTACATGGCTGGGCAATATACTACGTGGCTGGGCAATATACTATGTGACTGGCCAATATACTACGTGACTGGGCAATATACTACGTGGCTGGGCAATGTACTACGTGACTGGGCAATATACTACGTGACTGGGCAATATACTACGTGGCTGGGCAATATACTATGTGACTGGGCAATATACTACGTGACTGGGCAATATACTACGTGGCTCTGTGCTGAATAATTCTTCGCTGGGCAATATACTATGTTGCTGGCAATATACTATGTGGCTGGGCAATATACTACGTGACTGGGCAATATACTACGTGACTGGGCAATGCACTACGTGACTGGGCAATATAGTATGTGACTGGGCAATATACTACGTGACTGGGCAATATACTACGTGACTGGGCAATATACTACGTGGCTGGGCAATATACTATGTGACTGGGCAATATACTATGTGGCTGGACAATATACTACGTGAATGGGCAATATACTACATGGCTGGGCAATATACTACGATACTGGGCAATATACTACGTGGCTGGGCAATATACTACGTGACTGGGAAATATACTACATGGCTGGGCAATATACTACGTGGCTGGGCAATATACTACGTGACTGGGCAATATACTACGTGGCTGGGCAATATACTACATGACTGGGCAATATACTACGTGGCTGGGCAATATACTACGTGGCTGGGCAATATGCGTCACAGGGCAATATACTACGTGACAGGGCAATATACTATGTGACTGGGCAATATACTATGAGACTGGGCAATATACTACGTGACTGGGCTATATACTACGTGGCTGGGCAATATACTACATGACTGGGCAATATACTACGTGGCTCTGTGCTGAATACTATGTCGCTGGGCAATATACTACGACGCTGGGCAATATACTACGTCGCTGGGCAATATACTACATGACTGGGCAATATACTATGTGACTGGGCAATATACAACGTAGCTGGGCAATATATTGCGTGGCTGGCCAATATACTACGTGGGCTGTGCAATATACTACATGGACATGCATATTCTAGAATACCCGATGCCACCATCTATTACTTAATAAAATCATTAGTCAAGGGCTGCCCACTCTTCTATTAAATAAAAAGAGCAGCTCTAGATTGATAATATGTGCTCTCTAAGGAGAAGAAGATGCATGTTATCATTAAATTATGACATTATGTCTTTTTATTGTATTATTTCTATGATAATGCTCCTGAAAAGGAATTATGAAGAATGCCATACACAAAAATAACTAATAGATTGTCCACCAGAATATAGTTTCTAGATGTTATACATACTCTTTTGAGTCAGAACATTCATCATCAGATGGGTTGGTTTCATCTTCTGATTGGTCACTGAGAAGATCACATGGCTGTGTGTTTACATTATCTGCAACTTCCAGCACAGGTGCAATACTGGGTCTCCTTCCTTCTTTACTTATTTCTGAGGGGAGTGTTAGATTTTGAACACCAGTAGAATGACAGCTTGTATCTTGCAAATCTATTGCCACTGTGCCTGCAAAGGATGATACAGAGATTATAGTTAAATAAATATTCTGCATGTGTTTCTTATATTCCATTTCCATATAGAATGGGATCATGCATATTACAAATAATACTATCTCCATAGTTATAGTTACAGACATGTGTAAATGCATTTTTCAGTTCATTCTGCCAACAATGTTGTGCTCAACCTGCATTTATAGAGTCTTTTATTTTCATGTTATTTGGAAAAGCACATTTTTCTTATCATGCTTTTTGAGCTTGACAATTATGTACCAGCTGTTTTATAGCACTGAGCTAAGTCTTCTCCTTGTCATTATTCCACCCCTCAGAGTGTTTGGGATGCAGTTACTGTAGACTCAGCCATCCATTCTGGTACAGGAGCGAGCTGAAACTGTCCGCCCTTTCATCAACAGCTCAGTTGTCCAGTCTGGTACTGGGGCATGCAGAGCTGTTGGTATTTTGATTGACAGCTCTGCCATCGAATCTGAGACTGGGAGGTGCTAGCTGTCTCCAGGTGTTCATTGTCACACAATTTTTGTTTTTGCATTTCTGTCTTTCGCTCCCCTTCTTCCCAGAGCCATAACTTTTTTTTTCACCAATATGGCCATTTGAGCGCTTGATTTTTGCGGGACAAGTTGTATTTTTCAACAACTTAATCGGTTTTACCATGGCATGAACTCAAAAACAGGAAAAAAATTCCAAGTGTGTTATAATTGTTAAAAAAAGTACAAGTCCAAAACAGTTTTCTATATTTTTTACC
Organism: Ranitomeya imitator; assembly: GCF_032444005.1. Taxonomy (NCBI): domain Eukaryota; kingdom Metazoa; phylum Chordata; class Amphibia; order Anura; family Dendrobatidae; genus Ranitomeya; species Ranitomeya imitator. The sequence continues at coordinate 116,072,012 of NC_091289.1, forward strand.
ATGTTCACCATGCTAAAACTGACCTGCCATTATGATTCTCCAGGTCATTATGAATTTGTAAATACTAAACATTTATAGGTTGCTTTTAATTTAATTGGTGAAAAAAATACAAAATTTGTAAAAAAAAAAAATTGTGTAATTTTCCTAGACCTACCGTAGCATCTCCATTTTTCATGATCTAGGGCTGGGTGAGGGCTTACTTTTTGTGTGCTAAGCTGATGTTTTTAATAATACCATTTTGGCTTGGATACAATATGTTGATCTCCCTTTATTGCATTTTAATGCAATGCTGCTGCGACCCAAAAATCGTAATTCTCGCTTTTTGACTTTTTTTTTGGGCTATGCCATTTACCAATCAGATCAATTATTTTCATAGCTTGATAGATCGGGCAATTCTGCATGCTGTGATGCCAAATATGCATATATTTTATTTTTTCAAATTGTTTTAATTTGAGTGAGGCAAAAGGGAGGTGATTTGAGACTAGAAGCTGCCATAACCCAATCGCCTCTACTACACACAGGCGATGATCAGATCGCCTGTATGTAGCATAAATGCTCATTTGCTATGAGCGCTGACCACCAGGTGATGCTCACAGCATTCCGACAATGACAGCCATAGAGGTGTGCTAGAGACCTCTGGTTATCATGCCGATTCATCGGTGACCCGCGATCATGTGATGGGGTCACCGATGGACGGGATTAGTGACATGCTTCCGGTGCAATCACATTAAATGCCACTGTCAGCAATTGACGATTTCACCTGAACCTGTTAGGGGCACATGTCAGCTGTTCACAACAGCTGAGATAGGCTGGGAATATATGTGCTCAGTGCTGGAGCACACATCAAAGAGTGGGACATGAGATGAGCAGTAATAGTACAGTGCATGTTGTGAAGGGGTTAACTGGGCTGTCAGTCTCACATATCTGCCAGACCTGCATTCAACTTTTATTTGATTTGCCCCTCTGTGCCGTGCGGTCTGTTGATCTTTCATTGCCTGACCTTGGACCTAGTTCTAACCATCTGTCTGTTTAACCTCTTTGCTCTGATCCACTATCCTCCTGACATTTTGACCTTGGACTGTTACCTGACTTCTCCTTTGTCTCTTTCTCCTGTTTATGACATACCCTCCTTAATTTTTACCTCGGACTCCTTGAATATCCTGAATCACAGACTGGACGTGAGAAGTGTCTCATTGTCATACTCCTGTGTCCCTCCCCAGTTTTGGATGCAATGACTACATTGTCTGTCTTGAAGCCTATGATTGGCTACAAATGTCAAGTGATTGGAACAAAACATCATATTTCACTAATAATTTCACTGTTCCCTTGACACAGAGAATCATCTGAAGACATGCTATTCAAGTCACCTATCAGCCGAAGCCAGTCTCAGGTTAAAGAGTTGAAGAGGTCTTGTGATAAGATTACAGTTCGGATGTCGGCACACACTAAATAGCAGTCTGTGCTATATACTCAGCTGGTGATAATAGATGAGCATGGTAGATTTTGTTACTTTCAGAGAATCCATGCTCATAGTGAACATTGTTTGCTGCCTCCACCAATCTAAGTGAGGTGTCCCTACAGAGTTTGATACTGTCTAGTCAGCGTGGACTATGAAACACAAAGAATGTCAGATTGCTTCAAGAACAAAACTTATCAGGAGAGACTTAAGCAACTTAGTTTTGTAGCCTGGAGGAAAGAAGGGAGAGCGTTTAAAACTTTTAAATATTTTAAAGGTTTAACTGGGAACTTTACTTGCAACAAACTTTGCATAAATTAATAGTATACTGTAGGTGAATAAAATAGACTTTGTAAATGATTTAAGCAGAGAGATCAGATGCGTTCCTTAGCTACTTTATCCTCTCACGCACGCCTCCCATGCACTCAAAAAAGCAGCTCAAATCCATCTTGCTGAGAAAAGACACCATCTCACTGTGATGTCATGTGATAGAAACCATTGTACTCTATGGAGAGGGTTGGAGTAAAAGGGGAGAGAAGCAGAGTGGGGAATAAGCAGAGGGAGACCAAGAAAGATCATGACGAGTTTTCTATCAAGTCCTTTACTTCACTCCAGTGCTGCATTTCACTCTGCACTGATCACTACTACATGCAGCTGCTGCTTCTCTCTGTGTCCCCCCACAACTAACACAGATGAGGTGGATGCCACCAATCTTCCCATATATTGCATTTTATTCTCCTAAAGGAGTCATTGCTGCCATTACTAACAAGGATGAGGTGAAAACCATCATTTATACCGTGTATTCCATTTCACTCTCTCCACTTGATTATAGAATTGAGGACACCATAGTGTCCGCTAACCATACGCACCACTATTTTCAGACTAACTTATTTTATTATAACACTAGCAATCCGTTGCCTAAGAGCAGTATTGTCTCCATTTTCTCTATTGTGATCGCAAATTTTAATAAGAAACTAAGTCCAAAATCAAAGAGATAAAATCAGCAGTAGATGAATGTAAGCATGGCATCAACATAGATCTTTACTTAGATGCAAATAGTAAGGGAATAATATCAAAGTGGTCTTTTTCTGATCTCAGTTTTTTGCTTTCAGAACTGTTATTGCAGAGGGGAGACAAATATTTACTTAAACTGATATATCAGGAGAACTGAAGGTCTTCTTTAATTTGCAAAAAAAGTTTTAATACACTGGGTCAATAAAGCCCCCGTCACACATAGCGAGATCGCTAGCGAGATCGCTGCTGAGTCACAAGTTTTGTGACGCAACAGCGACCTCAGTAACGATCTCGCTATGTGTGACACGTAGCAGCGATCAGGCCCCTGAAGTGAGATCGCTGGTCATGTCGGAATGGCCTGGACCGTTTTTTGATCGTTGAGGTCCCGCTGGGTAGCACACATCGCTGTGTTTGACACCTTGCCAACGACCTCATTGACAGGACGTCCCATTGAATCATCATGAAATAGCATCGTTGTACAGGTCGCTACAGGTCGCTACAGGTCGCTGCATCGCTGCTGCGTCATTGGGGAGATCTCACTGTTTGACATCTCACCAGCGACCACATAGCGACGCAGCAACGATCCCTGACAGGTCGTATCATTGTGGGGATCGCTTAAGCGTCGCTATGTGTGACGGGGCCTTAAGATGCTCGGCAACTTCCAAAGGGAAAAAAGAGGGGAAGGAGAGGTGAACAAAGAGATTTTTCTTTGCATGTATTGTATTGATATCATGCATTACCAGCACTGAAATTAGAGCTTACTTTTTCTGGCTGTAAGGAAAGAGTCAGGCGGCCGCATAATATGGACGGGAATCGCAACACAATGCTTGGACTGGTCGGCGGCTCTCCTGACCTAAGCTAGACAGCTGCATTAAAATACATGCTATAACAATCGGGTCACCACTCCAAGCATTGCAATGCGATTTCCATCCAAGTTTTATGGCAATCTGACTCTTCGCTTGGGCTACATCACATAATAGATATGTGAATGGCATAAAACAGAAATGTAAGCCTTTGAGCATAATTCACAGCCTCTGTGAAAGTGGAGTCGAAATATCTGCATTAAAAATGTGATAAAGAAATCTGTTTAAAAAAAATGTGTCATTTCAATGTCATATGTTGCTTTTCATCTATAAATTGCAGAACAGCTGAGTTTTGTGAAGTTTTTGAAGCTCTCTGGATAGTCAGTGCCTCCGGGGACTACAGCGTACTGTCATACAGAAAATATGGTTCATATTCAAAATAGACATCGCAAAGCTAGGTGTTCTAAATAATTATCGGTAAGAAATGGATGTCCATGAATATGTATTTTAGGCATGCATTTCAACCAGGGAAAGAAATCTTTTGTAATAAAATTCAAATTTACCATAAAATATCGCACAAAATAGAGTTATTTTGAATACAGAAAAGCTACTGAGTTATATGTCCGCCACACAGGGGACGGAAGCTTGCCAAATACAGCTGGAAGGAAAAGATACAATCTTCAGCAAAAGAAAGGATTCTTTACACAAAGGGCCATCAAACTATAAGAATACTCTCCCAAGAAACGCAGTGTTGGCAGGTGATGTGCATATATTTAACAGGCTTTAATATTGTCATAAACAGCAAAATATTGTCGTTTAGAAAGTTAACTATTTGATTGCTTTAAAGTTGAAATGATGACATTAATATTTTCCATTGTATTCCGTTTACCACCTTATTTTCTTTACATATTCCCTCACACTCATGTTATCTCACTACTATACATTCATACACTGTATATGTTTTATAAGTAGAGACCTGTCATATTGTAAAACAGTCACACAAGACTTCCCCATCTCGTGCGACTCCTTATGCATGTTTTTTAAATAAAAGTTAATCTTATCTGAAAAAACACATTGCTTGTTAGTACAAATGAGAGAATCTTTTGAATATCAATTTCACCTCCTTTGCCGAATATTAAACAAAAATTTGATTTGCAGGAAATCTTAATACTGGAAACCTTGCAATTGTTTGGAAAATACACATGGGGGAGAAGAAAGAAAAAGAAATCCTCCGACCATAAGAGCTTACACTGTACAAAAGAAAAAGAGGACTACAAGAAAGAAAAGAGAAAGCAAAAAGAGAAAAAGGACCGCACTGAACACAAGCGTTTACACCTTATAAAAGTGAGATAACCCTGCTGACCAAAAGAGCTTACACTTTATAAGAGAGAGATGACTCTGCTGACCACAAGAGCTTACACTTTATAAGAGAGAGATGACTCTGCTGACCACAAGAGCTTACACTTTATAAGAGAGAGATGACTCTGCTGACCACAAGAGCTTACACTTTATAAGAGAGGGATGACCCTGCTGACCACAAGAGCTTACACTTTATAAGAGAGGGATGACCCTGCTGACCACAAGAGCTTTCACTTTATAATAGAGAGATGACCCTGCTGACCACAAGAGCTTATACTTTAGGAGAGATAGATGACCTCGCTGACCACAAGAGCTTACTCTTTATAAGAGAGGGATAACCCCGCTGACCACAAGAGCTTACACTTTATAAGAGGGGATGACCCCTCTAACAACAAGAGCTTACATTTTATTAGGGAGGGATGATCCCGCTGACCACAAGAGCTTCCATTTTATAAGAGAGGGATGACCCGGCTGACCACAAGAGTTTTCACTTCATCAGAGAGAGATGACTCTGCTGGCCACAAGAGCTTATACTTTATGAGAGATAGATGACCCCCTTGACTAGAAAGAGCTTACACTCTATAAGAGAGGGATGACCCCGCTGACCACAGGAGTTACACTTTAAAAGAGAGGGATGACCCCGATGACCACAAGAGCTTACACTTTATAAGAGAGATGACCCTGCTGACCACAGGAGCTTACACTTAATAAGAAAGGGATGACCTCGCTGACCACAAGAGCTTACACGTTAAAAAAGAAAGATGACCACACTGACCACAAGAACTTCCATTTTATAAGAGAGGGATGACCCTTCTGGTCACAAGAGCTTACACTTTAAAAGAGAGATGACCCCGCTGAGCACAAGAGCTTACACTTTATAAGAGAGGGATGACCCAGCTGACCACAAGAGCTTACACTTTATAAGAGAGGGATGACCCCACTGACCACAAGAGCTTATACTTTATAAGAGAAAGATGACCCCGCTAACCACAAGAGCTTCCATTTTATAAGAGAGGAATGACCCTGCTGACCACAAGGGCTTAAACTCTAGATAGTGACCTACCCAGTGACTCTGGAGATGGAAAATGACTGAATGAGGTTTGATAATCACTATGATGTCATAGCTGAAGAGCATTATTTGAAGTCACACGCGACAGCAAAATATAATGATGGCTCACTCTCTGATGCATCAGAAGTGTGAGAAATGATGCCTGGCAAGTTTTTTGCATCCAGTATCAAATTTCAAAATGTGTGAAATCATGTGAATCAGCAAATTTCAGGAAATTTGTCTTGAACTCAATCCTACGCAGATTGATCCGCTCATCTGCACTTGTTAGGGGAAAAAGAACGTGACTAACATTCTGAAGAACTTCACATAAATGGAGATGTAACACTATACTTGGCTATCTCTAATACTTCAATGGACAACGAATGGAGCAGAAGTGCACATACTCGACATCAGAACCCCATTGCCAAAATCAATGCAGATCCTGGCAACTGGAACCCCCAACAATCAATTAGGGATTTCCTCTCATATTGTTGGAGGATATAACTTAATAACTTTGTAGAACCTTTTTAAGTGCTGTATAATCTGAATTATGAATGAAAAATAGCATCCTTTGTGCATTCTCTGATGTGTCAGTTTCTCTCTTTTTGCTGTCAAGATACTGACTACATTTTTAGGATGAATGCTTGCAGAAATGCAAAAGCTTTTAAAGGGTTCACAAATATTTTAACACATCATTCTGCGAGACTGTCATCAAATCCATGTTAAGAACTTGCTTCCACACTTTTTTAATGTATACGCACCCATGCTGGCAATTATACTGTGGACAGGTAGTCTGGATGGTCCGTGATAGGATTTATATTTGCGTAATTTCTCCAGTTGCTCATGTTGTTTAAAAGCTGAATTTTCTTCTTTTGTCACATGAATATAAAAACAGGTGTCTGTGGAGCTCATGATGTATCGGGGCCCTGGGTTCAGCAAGATGTTTTTGTTATCTTCTCTTTTAACACCAATTAGGCAGACACCAAATCTGGGAGATAAGGAGGGCAGCAGGAGATCTGTGAGATAAAAAGCCTTTGACATACTAATTATTTCTTTTTTACTGATTCAGTGCATAGAAAAGTTGAAACCATATAGAAAACTCTTTATCTTTACGTTCATCTAACAAAATATTTAATATCACAGATCTTGAACTATAAAAGCCACTACACAAACTAAAATAAAGACAATTAAACTCACCAATATAGGCAAACAGTTTAATGAGTATGGGGGCTCCTGACTCCCCCCTAATAGATGATGTTGGGGGAAAGAAGCATTGGACCTGATGAGCTTTAGTATCTGATCCTTTTGTTCTTATGGGAAATAAGCTGCTACCAGAGGGGTCCAGCAGTGCATCTCATAAGATCCATGTCGGCCACGCAACATGTTCCTGTGTTTGCAGGAAGTCTGGAGAAATATCTGATGGCTGAACCACTTTCTGGCTGTCAGGTTTATAATATGTGTGGGGACCTTAACTACTAAAACAAAAAGTCATGGTGCTTATATCATTTTTTGAAAAAGTAAGGATCTTCTGGAATTCCGAAAACAAGACCAGCTCCACAAATTTGATATTTAAAGTAAAATCCACAGACTGCCCAAGAGATTTAACCCTTAGTGACCATCAATAAGCCTATATACTGACCTGCGATTTAAAAGGATACCATCCCCATACAGGTGACAATCCAGCAGCTGTCAGTAGTACTCTATAGATGACAACTTGCTGCATCAGCCACGATCAGTGTTGGTACCAACTATAATCATTTAACCCATCAATTGCTTTTGTATATAGTGACTACTGCATCTAGATGGTTAACAGAGTGTGGGACTCCCTCTTTAAACCCATTGGCACCCTGAGACCTTGATCTTGTAGTCCTGATGTTTGCTGTGGCAATCCATGACTAAATAGTGGCCTTAAAGTCTGCGAGCTACAGTGGCCTGTTCATAAGTTATCAACATTTAGATGGTGAAAATAAGTTTCTTTCTTCCTGTTATGTTGGATTAATTCCTGAAAAGCACCTAAAAGGTTGATAAACTACCTGAATGTAATTTTGCATATGTTGAGGGGTGCTGTTTTTAAAATGGTGTAACTTTTGGGGGTCTCCAATATATAGAACACCCAACGTCACTTAAAAACTCCCTAATAAAACAAGTTTTGTTAATTTCCTTGAACAAATTAAAAATTACTACTACATTTTTAAACCTTTTAAAATGCTATCAAAATAAAACAATGTTTTACACATAGTGCTGATGTAAAGCAGACATGAGGGAAATGTTATTTACTAATGTTTGTGTGGCATGACTATCTGGATTAAAGGGATAATCATTCAACGTTTGAAAATTGCACATTTTTTTATTTTTTTGTAAAATTTGTGATATTTGTATAAATAAACTCAAAACATATGTTTCTATCCTCCTTCTCCTAGTCGCAGGAGATATCTCTCCCAACCCTGGCCCCCCATGTTATAGCAAGTCAAACCCCCCAACTGCTACACTCTAACCTTAAAAACCTTCTAACCTTATTAATATTCTCTGCATGCCTTCTGCCTCTTTCAATTGTGCCCTTTGGAATTCTCGCTCAGTGTGTAATAAACTTTCCTTCATCCATGACTTCTTCTTTTCTTATTTTCTTAACCTCCTGGGTCTTACTGAAACCTGGAATCAGCAGTCAGACACCACCGCTGCTGCTGCTCTCTCATGTGGTGGACTACACTTCTCTCTTACCCCAAGATCAGATGACAGAGCAGGTGGAAGCGTGCTCTGCTCCTATCACCCAAATGTATCTTTCAGGTTATCCCTTAAGTACCCTCATTTGTCTTCCCTTCTTTTGAGGTCCATACTGTCAGACTCTACATCCCCTTCTTCATGTGAGTGGTGGTGGTGTATCGTCCTCCAGGCCCCTCCCATCAGTTCCTGGATCACTTTGTTACCTGGCTTCCACACTTTCTCTCCTGCGACATCCCCACTCCCATCATGGGTGATTTAAAAATCACCATTGCTTTTCCCCTCTCTCCACCTGCTACCCACATTTTATCTCTAACCTCCTCCTTCTGTCTCTCGCAGCTTACTAACTCTCTAACACATGAAGTTGGAAATTCCCTTGACTTGGTCTTCTCCCAGGTTTGCTCAGTGGATGATTTCACAAACTTCTCTCTCATGCTCTCTGGCCACAACCTGCTTTCATTCTGCATCAAGGTCACCCCTACTTTCCACACATATAGAAATATACAGGCCATTAACACCCAGAAACTTATGAAGAACTTGCAGTCATCATTGGCCCCTATCTCCTCCCTCTCATGTCCTGATTCTGCCACAAAGCATTATAATGAAACACTGCAACGTGCCCTGGATGATGCTGCACCTCCTATACATAGAACAACATGTCACAGACGGCGACAACCTGAAAACATGTTTCCTACAATGGTGCTCCAGGTTCGCCGAACGTCTGTGGAGAAAATCCGGGCTACCCGAAGATTTCATCTTTCATCCATTATAATTTATGATTAAAACATACAACACCGCCCTTCACCTTTCCAAACAAACCTATTTCAACACCCTGATCACCTCACTATCCAATAACCCGAAACGTCTCTTTGACACGTTTCATTCCCTACTCAACCCAGGAGTGCAGGCCCCAACCACGGATCTCTGCGCTGATGATCTGGACAATTATTTCAAAGAAAAAATTGACCATATCCAACAGGAAATTATCTACCAATCCCCTCATATTATGCACTCTCCTCCCTCCCCCACTGCATCTAGCTCACTCTCTGACTTTAAACGAGTCACAGAAGAATTGATCAGGCTCCTTGCATCTTCTTGCGAGACCACTTGGACTAGTGACTCTCTTCCGTCACATCTCCTCCAGTCCCTTTCCCTTGCTGTCATCACCCACCTAACAAAAATATTCAACCTCTCTCTCTTCTGGTATCTTTCCCTCCTCATTTAAGCATGCCAGCATACATCCATTACTTAAAAAACCATCCCTCGACCAAAACTGTGCCGCTAACTATAGACCTGTCTCTAATCTGCCCTTCATCTCTAAACTCTTGATACCCTTGGTCCATTCCTGTCTTTTCTGCTATCTCTCAGCTAACTCACTTCTCGACCCTCTTCAATCTGGCTTCTGCTCTTTACACTCTACTGAAACTGCCCTCACTAAAGTCTCTAATGATCTGCTAACAGCTAAATCTAATGGTCACTGCTCCCTGCTAATTCTCTTGGATCTCTCTGCAGCATTCAAAACTGTAGATCACCAGCTCCTCCTCACTATGCTCCACTCCATCGGCCTCAAGGATTCCATTCTCTCCTGTTTTCCTCCTATCTCTCTGACCGCTACTTCACTGAGTCTTTTGTGGCTCCTCCTCTCATCTTCCCCTTACTGTAAGAGTTCCTCAAGGATCGGTTCTAGGCCCCCTCCCTTTCTCTTTTTATACTGCCCCTTTTAGTCAAACAATTAGCAGGTTTGGTTTCCAGTACTATCTCTATGCTGATGACACCCAAATATACACCTCTACTCCTGATATGACGCCTGCCTTTTTAGAAAATACTAGTGAAGTGATTGTCTTACTGCTGTCTCTAACATCATGTCCTCCCTCTATCGGAAACTTAACTGGTCAAAAGCTGAACTTCTTGTGTTTCCTCCCTCTACTAATGTGGCTATGCCTGACATTGCCATTTCCGTGTCTGGTTCCTCCATTACTCCCCAGCAACATGCCCGCTGCCTTGGGGTCATAATTGATTCAGAGCTTTCATTCTCCCCCCACATCCGTTCACTGGTTCGCTCTTGTTATCTGCACCTCAAAAACATTTCTAGAATTCGACCCTTTCTTACTGTCGACTCTGCAAAAACTCTCACTGCTTCTCTTATTCATTCTCGTCTGGACTATTGTAACTCTCTACTAATCAGTATCTCTCTTACCAAACTCTCTCCTCTCCAATCTGTCTTGAATGCTGCAGCCAGAATCATATTCTTCACCAACCGTTACACCGATGTCTCTACCTTGTGCCAGTCATTACAGTGGTTATCCATCCACTCCAGAATTCAGTATAAACTCATTATCTTCACCCACAAAGCACTCCATGGCTCAGCACCACCCTACATCTCCTCCTTCGTCTAAATCTACCACCCTACCCATGCCCTCCGTTCTGCTAAAGACCTGAGGTTAGCATCCTCAATAATCAGAACCTCTCTTTCCCATCCCCAAGACTTTTCACGTGCTGCACCAATTCTTTGAAATGCACTACTCGGGTTAATATGATTAATCCCCAATCCAAACAGTTTTAAGCATGGCCTAAAAACGCTTTTGTTCAGACTGGCCTACCGTCTCAATGCTTTACCCTAACTATCCCTGTGTTGCCCATTCAAAATTTTTACCACAACCAGGTTCCTTGCATCATGTTCTCACATACTTTTTGCATTTAATAGCCCTCTGTGTCTGTACTGTTACATACTTAGGCTGATAACCGATTCATGCAGCATTACATGAACACTCTATTCTTACACTATAGCTAGTCTGAACAACTAAGCAATTGTTACCATCCACCTCTCGTGTTTCCCCTTTTCCTAATAGATTGTAAGCTTGCGAGCAGGACCCTCATTCCTCTTGGATCTGTTTTGATCTATGCACTTATTGGTATGCTGTAATATCTATTGTATGTACAAGTCCCCTCTAAAATGTAAAGTGCTGCGGAATGTGTCGGCCATATAGAAATAAAATTATTATTATTAACATAAATTTTCCATTATTATAAAATACAATGTGTCACAAAAAACAGTCTCAAAATCAATGGGATATGTTTAAGTGTTCCAGCGTTAATGCCACACAAAGTGACACCGGTCAGGTTTCAAAAATTTGGCCCGGTCAGTAAGGAGTTACGAAAATCTGTCAGTAGGAACAACCCTCCTAAGCTGTCTATATGAGGATGTAAGTCATAGGAAGCTGAATAAAATGATAACTTGATATCTGAGATCCAGTGTCTTATTCCAAAGAAATACACATTTTTTTATGCAAATATTTCGCTGAAGACTATGTGTCAGACACTGATCTTCCTGAGAACCTGCCTCTGGAGCTTGTTGTAAATTAAAGTGTGCGTTACCAGTGTGAGACATGTAATGACTGACACTTTGATCTCATAATAACATACAGCTGTCCAGTGAGATCAGAATGAGCACAGCACAACAGGGCTAACACAGTACAGCAGAAGTGACCTTGGCCTCATTACAAGCACATTTTCAGCTGCATTTTTCCTCTCATCACAGTTCTTCAGCTTCCATCTCACAGGCAGTCAGAATAGAGGAAGAATAATACAGCAGAGCTTACACCACTGTGAGAATAGAACTGCAAATATGCTTGTTGTATTTGTAATAAGACAATGTTCAAATCAGCTGTACTCTACTGCATTGTTTTTGTTTTACTTGGTATCAGCACTTCTCCCTTTTGACTTAAAATGTTTTTAATTAGCAAGAGACTGCAAGAGGGGTTGTGGCTATTTTTATTCTCTGCTAATAGTTTGAGAACTTGTGCAACACGAGGGTTTATTAGCTCCTTTCACTAGTGCGGTCATTGCTTCTGTGCTAGTTTGCCTGTGGGGTGTAGTGGTCTGGAGTCATGGGAGCTTTGCCTTGCAGCATGGGTGCTGTGGGGCATTGGGTTGCTCCTCCTGCTGGTGCTCTGTAACTGTGGTGGTGGTCGACACATGGTACTGTACCTTTTAGGTTAGGAATTAGAGACCCACTGAAAAGTTCTCCATGACGGGATAGTGGACTTCATACATTCTGATTAAAATGTTAAACTAAAAACCTTAGGTTCATTTCTAAAAAATGAAAATTGCCTAGTGGCGTTAGATCGTTGTATGATTTTGGGATGCACGGTCTATGTCTTTTTCTGCAGCTATGGTTTGACTGTAGCAAATGCTATATTTTAGACTTCAAATGACCCCTGATTAGTGATGAGTGAGTGTGTTCGTTACTCGAGTTTTCCGAGCATGCTCTGATGTTCTCCGAGTATTTTGGGAATTCTTGTAGATTATATTTGTGTCCTCGCAGCTGCATGATTTGCTACTGCTAGACAGCCTGAACACATGTGGGGATTCCCTAACAAACAGGCAATCTCTGTATGTGTTCAGGTTGTCTAGCAGCTGCAAATCATGCAGCTGCGGGGGACACAAACATAATCTACAAGTACGCAAAAAATACTCGTAGAACACACGAGCATGCTCGGAAATCTCGAGTAATGAGCACACTCGCTCATCACTACTCCTGATGTATACTTTGCATTATAGGATGGGGTGGGGATTTATTCTGATGTGCCATTAATATATTAGAATAGAAATTAATGGAAGTCTAACTGAAAGCCTGACCTTGTAGCTAGATGAATACTGAAAAAGAAACAGCAACATAAAAATTGAATACAAAATAATATTGTACAGCAGATTTATACCTACTTTTTATGTGCGTGGAATGAAGCATATGTGAAGCTTTTTCCTTCATATTCTGCAAAGAATAAGCTTTCCTCCATTTTAATATGGTAGACCTCATTTCCTGAACATCTACCATACATTTTCTGCCATTGCTCTGGAGACTGTTGTCCTTCTCTGTTTTACAAAGAAGAGAAACATTAAGTACAGTATATCCCAAATGGACAATGATAAAAGGCACAACATAATTTATATGGTTACTTAAGGACTTTCTCTGAGGCTTAGTGCAACACAACATGTCACCTCTGTCTCTCTTGAATTAATCAGTAGCTTGGAGAACACAGGAAAAAAGCACTTGCAAGGTCCAATACGCCTGGTATTTAGCAGAAATATCCAAAAATTGGTAAGACTACTGACATATTCCCACATACCTGGCACATTCCATATTGTGCTTTCTATATCATAGAAGCTTATTCCGACCTATGTCGTTTTCTCAAGTTTCCACATTAATTTTTGTTGCGATGGTCAGAATAGCTTGACACTAATAACTAAAAATATTACAACTTTTGTAACATCGCAACTCTATATGAAATCAACAACAAGTTAAAAAGTCCCGAAATATAAATTAGACTTAAGAAACAAAATTATGAATAAAGAAAAATAGCACAAATTTAAAGTTAATAATAATATTCCTTAAAGAGGATTATGGATTTATGGGTCAACAAATCCGGAAAGTGGGAGTCTAAATCTTGGCATCTCCATGGATTAACAGTTTGAAGAGACGAGTGCCTTAGCCTTTTTAGTATTTATAGTCCTCCGTCTGCCTGCACATTGTCCAATTAGTGGCATCTGTGTCAGGCAGTGTAGTGTCCTAATGAGATGAATTTCCTTTGAGGGCATTAATCTGTTTCCATCTTTGGGGCAGCATTAAATAAGGGGTTTGGTTTAGAAGACAGAGTCATCATTACCGCATTTTGAACTTAAGTGTATTGGGGTCTGAGTAAGGGTCTGAATTGGCTGTAGTCTGGGGTGGGAATTTTTTGTAGAGGACTGCTCTGGGGAGTAAATTTATTTATGTTCCTGTTACGTTGTCTGAATTAGTTTGTCGGCTTTGGTGGGGGGTAAATTATTTGTTCTTGCTTATCAGCGCAGCAGATTGCTTCAAAAGCCAGGAGCCAAACAGCTTTAAGGGCAAGTTGTCATGAAGGTTTGAGCTGGATAGAGAAGAAAAAGTACAGTGGTATCGTTGGATAGTGTATAGGTAAAATAAAACAAAGTCCAGCTCACCATGATCGGCATCCTTGAGAACTCAGAGCACGGAACCGCTGTGTCATGGCGTGAAGGAATCGAGAAAAAGATGAGGAATCCCTAGGGTGCTTGTTCACCAGAAATGCGTTGATATCGCATTTTATTCCTTGTTGCTGCTGATGTTTTATCCTCCACTGAACATGATTTGAAGAGAATAAAGAAAGTTTTTTTTCATTACCTCGTTGAGCTGGATTCCTCATCTTTTTCTCGATAGTGTATAGGTACAGTTTTACCCGACTTAAAAAGAGAGTGTACATTTGTGTTAGACCATATGATTAAATGTTTTCATGTTCCACGTTTATGTTCTTTCTTGCAGGCATGGCATAGGTTACAGAGAAAGCCAAAAAAAAAAAAAATGAACAAGGAATGCAAATTTTTACCACGAGCATAGCATGCGGGTATTGTAGATTTTGCATTGAATATAAAAGCTCATTTAATGATTATCATGCAGTCTAAACATGCTGGTCATCACCTGACAAATGAGCAAACTGCTCATTCAATGGTTGATATGATTCTTTTAATTTGCTCAAAATATCATCATTCTCGGCAGCCCATTATATTGTGTAATCAGGACCTGCGCTGTCATAAAAGCGGCAGCCTATGTGCACTGAACTATTGAATACAGATTCTTCTGTGATCAGACAATTAAACATTTTATTAAATGACCGCTGACCGCAAACCTTGCAGATAGGTGAAACGTGCCCTCTATACACACCTCTACAGTAAGGGGTTAAAAAGCACACATCTGTATAGCTGGCAGACTGATGCATAACTGTATGGAAATGAAGCTAAGACATGGCATTTTAACAAACAAATGTCGCAGTTTTATTGATCGCTTTGAGATATAACCCTGTTTAATTCTCCAGAAACACGCTTTAAGTATTGCTTTTAATCACATCGCAACGCTGCAGAGACGCCTTGATTTGCATCACCGTCAGCACTTTTATTTTTTTTTCAGCAGAGTTAACATTAGTGTTTTCTTCTTTGTAATGGAAGCAGTGTATCAGGATTCAGACTGAAGACGACTAATAAGAATCCATGATTACGATGCAGTGTAAAAAATGAAGCAGGAACTATTAAAGCTCAAATCATTCAAAAAACATTTTGCATTTCAATTTTCCAGAAGACAAAACAGCACAATTCAGAGATTTACAATATCTTGCAATTATATACACATGATCATTTCCGATATGTGCTGGGAAAGCTGCAGATGAGCACATGATCTAATTACTCGCAAGTCTTCAGCTCTGATCTGCAGTTATACAGCGCCATCAAGTGTTTTCTTCAAGGATTGGAAGATAAAAATGTAAAATATACAGTATGGGACCAAGAATGTACCAGGAGCACTTAATTTTTTATTTAGAATTTTTATTTGTTAATTTCATTTATATTTTTTACATTTTATGTTTACATATTTTATGTTTTTGCTATTAGTTATGGCAGTCTAGGCTGCGTTGGATTTAGTTAAACCTAGTATGTCCTGACAGCAGTCGCCACTATCATCATTGATGCGACATATATTCCTAATAGCCACCTCATCAGACGCCATATGTACGAAGATCAGGAAGGCATAGAACGCCCAATTGATGACTCACAGCTGCCTGATTCTCTACAGAATAAAGTCCCTAAATCTCCAAAACAAAATGGTTTTTAATTGAATCCTTTAGAGGTTATATAATGGACATCCTGGAAAATTACATTTATTCACTTGAATTAAAAACAGCATATTAGAAATGATCAGATCTTTTGAAATTTGTAAATTTCAACAAATTTTCCCAAATACTTAGATTTGTGATGAATACATTTGAGCAAATTTCCATGCTGGAAAGTTTGTAATTGCTTGGGAAATACAGGGGAGCTGAGAGAAAGCCTAGCTAAGCAAAAGGGTTTACACTTTACACACAAGAATGAGAGGATCCGCTAACCATAACAGCTTAGGCTAGGGTCACATTGCGTTAGGGGAGTCCATTTAGCGCATAGCGCTACAGACTGCACTAACGCAATGTCCCAAAAGGGATCGCGCTAGCCGATCCCGCTAGCGCAGATCCCCGATCGCTGTCCGTCACTCAAATGATGGCACATCGCTAGCGCATGCCCAATGTGGGCGTGCGCTAGCGATGCGTTCGCCATTACAGGCAATGGCGGCGTTAACGGACTACTTTTACTTTACACCGCATTATGCCGCGGTGTAATGTAGTCCGTTAAACGCAGTCACATAACGCAATGTGACCCTAGCCTTAAACTTTAAAGGAGCAGAAGAGAGAGAGAAAGGACCACATTGACCACAGGAACTTATTCTCTACAGAACTTAGAGACTTACCCAGTGATTCTGGAGAAGAAAAATGACTGCCATACATACTTTTCTGGTAACTGCTTTTCTCTGATTTGCCCGGTTATTGACTCACTATACAAGATATAACAATCTATAAGATGTCAAAGTTGTATCCCATCAGACTGTAAAGTGAATTAGTGGACACATTCCGCACTGCCAACAGAATTGAGACATGTTTCCCACTATGGTACAGTAAGGTGGGTTGTTTTTTTTTCAACATGTTTCGAAGTAGAAAGTTACTTCTTCTTTAGGAAAAACCACATGTATCATGATACAGAAAATGACCTGAGCATGGCTGTTCACC
The DNA here is from genome assembly GCF_032444005.1 of Ranitomeya imitator. Lineage (NCBI taxonomy): Eukaryota > Metazoa > Chordata > Amphibia > Anura > Dendrobatidae > Ranitomeya > Ranitomeya imitator. Next base: position 116,089,049 of record NC_091289.1, read on the forward strand.
AAAGTTCACATCCAACCTGATGGAAATAGAAAAGGTCATGCAAGTAAGAATGGCAGAGGATCCCCAATTTCAAGTGTGAAAAACTTGTTGCATCATTCCTAAGAAGACTCATGGCTGTACTAGCTCAAAAGGGTGCTTCTACTCAATACTGAGCAAAGGGTCTGAATACTCATGACCATGTGATATTTCAGCTTTTCTTTTATAACCCCTTTCTAACATTTGATGTATTATTCCTTCCATGTGACCCGGGCCCTAATTCCCATGGACGGAATAGTACGTCAAATGCGATCAGGGGGAGTGTGGCCGTTCACGTCCAGGTGTCAGCTAATTATCAGAGCTGACACCCATTACTATGTGCCAGGAGCAGTCACGGACCGCTCCCGGCACTTTAACTCCTGGAACACTGCGATCAAACAAGATCGCAGCATTTCAGTGGCATAGAGTAGAATCGCGCAGGGAGGGGGCTCCCTGTGTGCTTATCTGAGACCCTCAGAACAACGCAATGTGATCGCGCTGTTTCGAGGGTCTCCTCCCTTCAGGCCCCCGGATTTAATATGGCTATGGGGTCTTTCCGGGTCCTGCAGGGAGATGGCTTCTCAGTGCTTGCTGAGAGAGCAGGCGCCGGCAAGCCTCATTCACTGCCTGTCAGATCGCTGATCTGACACAGTGCTGTGCAAAGTGTCAGATCAGTGATCTAACCTTATACAGTGATGTTTCATCCTGGGACAATGTAAAAAAGTTTTAAAAAAATATACTGTGTAAAAATATATTTGTTAAAATTCCTAAATAAAAAATATGTATATATATTGTTGCAATAAATACATTTCTGTATGTAAATATAAAAACATAATAAAAGTACACATATTTAGTATGAGTGTTGGGGTTGGGATTAAGGTTAGGGATGTGTTTGGGTTAGGGGTGTGGCTAGGGTTATGGTTAGGGTTGGGATTAGGGTTTGTGGTGTGTTGGGATTAGGGGTGTGTTGAGTTTAGGGGTGTGGTTAGGGTTATGATTAGGGTTAGGGGTGTGGTTAGGGTTGGGATTGGAGTTAGAATTGGGGGGTTTCCACTGTTTAGGCACATCAGGGGCTCTGCAATCGCAATTCCAGCCAATTCTGCATTGAAAAAGTAAAACGCTGCTCCTTCCCTTCCGAGCTCTGCCATGCGCCCAAACAGTTGTTAACCCCCACATATGGGGTAACAGTGTACTCAGGACAAAATGCACAACAATATTTGGAGTCCAATTTCTCCTATTATCCTTGGGAAAATAAAAAATGGGGGGCCAAAAAAATCATTTTTGCAAAAAAATATGCTTTTTTATTTTCACAGCTCTATATTATAAACTTCTGTGAAGCACTTGGGGTTCAAAGTGCTCACTGCACATCGAGATAAGTTCCATAGGGGGTCTACATTCCAAAATGGTGTCATTTGTTGGGGGTTTCCACTGTTTAGGCACATCAGGGGCTCTCCAAATGCAACATGGTGTCCTATCTCAATTCCAGCCAATTTTGCATCGAAAAGTCAAATGGTGCTCCTTCCCTTCCGAGCTCTGTCATGTGCCCAAACAGTGTTTCACCCCCACATAGGGGGCATTGGCGTACTCAGGACAAATTTTACAACAAATTTTGGGGTCCAATTTCTCATTTTACGTTTGGTAAAATAAAACAAATTGGATCTGAAGTAATTTTTTTGTGAAAAAAGTTAAATGTTCATTTTTTTTAAACATTCAAAAAATTCATGTAAAGCACCTGAAGGGTTAATAAACTTCTTAAATATGGTTTTGAGCACCTTGGGGGGGGGGGGGTGCAGTTTTTAGAATGGTGTCACTTTGGATATTTTCTATTATATGGACCCCTCAAAATGATTTCAAATGTGATGTGGTCCCTAAAAAATGGTGTTTTAAAAGTGAGAAATCGCTGGTCAATTTTAACCCATATAACTTCCTAACAAAAAAATGTTGGTTCCAAAATTGTGCTGATGTAAGGTAGACGTGTGGAAAATGTTGCTTATTAGGTATTTTATGTAACATAGGGGCGGAAAATTCAAATTTGGAAAATTGCGAAATTTTCAAAATTTTTGCCAAATTTCTGGTTTTTTTCACAAATAAACGCAGGTGATATCAAATAAATTTTACCACCATCATGAAGAACAATATATCTTGATAAAACAATGTCATAATAACTGGGATCCGTTGAAGCGTTCCAGAGTTGTAACCTCATAAAGGGACAGTGGTCAAAGTTGTAAAAATTGGCTCGGTCATTAACGTACAAACCACCCTCGGGGGTAAAGGGGGGAATAAATTGGCAAAAATTACTATATTTCTGTTTTTTCAGTCAATATATGGTGCAGAGTGTACATTGATGAGAAAAAAATGAACTATTTTGAATTTACCAAAAGACTGCAATGAAACAAAGAGTGAAAAACTTAAATGGGTCTGGACATTTTCCGTAGCAACTGTATATATATATATATATATATATATAAACAGCTCTGGCAAAAATTAACCCATTGACCCCTAAATCCCATATGACGTACTATCCCGTCAAGGTGACCTGGGACTTAATTCCCAGTGATGGCATAGTAAGTGATATGCGATCGGTCGCGCTCACGGGAGCATCGCGGCCAGGTGTCAGCTGACTATCGCAGCTGACATCCGGCACTATGTGCCAGGAGCGGTCACGGACCGCTCCCAGTACATTAACTCCTGGCACACTGCGATCAAACATGATCGCAGTGTGCCGGCGGTACAGGGAAGCATTGCGCAGGAAGGGGGCTCCCTGCATGCTTCCCTGAGACCCCCGGAGCTACGCGATGTGATTGCGTTGCTGTGAGGGTCTCTTACCTCTCCTCCCTGAAGCAGGCCTGGATCCAAAATGGCCGTGGCATCCGGGTCCTGCAGGGAGGGAGGTGGCTTACCAAGTGCCTGCTCAGAGCAGGCGTTTTGTAAGCCTGCAGTGCTGTAAGTCAGATCGCTGATCTGACAGAGTGCTGTGCAAACTGTCAGATCAGCGATCTGTGATATCCCCCCCAGGACAAAGTAAAAAAGTAAAGAAAAAAATTTCCACGTGTAAAAAAAAAAAAATCCTAAATAAAGAAAAAAAAATATATTATTCCCATAAATATATTTCTTTATCTAAATAAAAAAAAACAACAATAAAAGTACACATATTTAGTATCGCCGCGTCCGAAACGACCCAATCTATAAAACTGTCCCAGTAGTTAACCCCTTCAGTAAACACCATAAGAAAAAAAAAAACGAGGATAAAAACAACGCTTTATTATCATACCGCCGAACAAAAAGTGGAATAACACGCAATCAAAAAGACAGTTATAAATAACTATGGCATTGCTGAAAACGTCATCTTGTCCCGCAAAAAACGAGCTGCAATACATCATCATCAGCAAAAAAATAAAAAAGTTATAGTCCTGAGAATAAAGCGATGCCAAAATAATTATTTTTTCTATAAAATAGTTTTTATCGTATAAAAGCGCCAAAACATAAAAAAATGATATAAATGAGATATCGCTGTAATCGAACTGACCCGAAGAATAAAACTGCTTTATCCATTTTACCAAATGCGGAACGGTATAAACGCCTCCCCCTAAAGAAATTCATGAATAGCTGATTTTTGGTCATTCTGCCTCACAAAAATCAGAATAAAAAGCGATCAAAAACTGTCACATGTCAGAAAATGTTACCAATAAAAACGTCAACTCGTCCCGCAAAAAACAAGACCTCACATGACTCTGTGGACCAAAATATGGAAAAATTATAGGTCTCAAAATGTGGAGACGCAAAAACTTTTTTTGCTATAAAAAGCGTCTTTTAGTGTGTGACAGCTGCCAATCATAAAAATCTGCTATAAAAAATGCTATAAAAGTAAATCAAACCCCTTTCATCACCCCCTTAGTTAGGGAAAAATAACAAAATAAAAAAAAAAATGTATTTATTTCCATTTTCCCGTTAGGGTTAGGGATAGGGTTGGGGCTAGTTTTGGAGCTAAAGTCAGGGTTAGGGTTGGGGCTAAAGTTAGGGTTAGGGTTGGGGCTAAAGTTAGGGTTAGGGTTGGGGCTAAAGTTAGGGTTAGGGTTGGAGCCAAAGTTAGGGTTAGGGTTGAGGCTAAAGTTAGGGTTAGGGTTGGGGCTAAAGTTACGGTTAGGGTTGGGGCTAAAGTTAGGGTTTGGATTACATTTACGGTTGGGATTAGGGTTTGGATTAGAGTTAGGGGTGTGTCAGGGTTAGGGGTGTGGTTAGGGTTACTGTTGGGATTAGGGTTAGGGGTATGTTTGGATTAGGGTTTCAGTTACAATTGGGGGTTACTACTGTTTAGGCACATCAGGGGCTCTCCAAACGCGACATGGTGTCTGATCTTAATTCCAGCCAATTCTGCGTTGAAAAAGTAAAACATTGCTCCTTCCCTTCCGAGCTCTCCCATGCGCCCAAACCGGGGTTTACCCCAACATATGGGGTATCAGCGTACTCGGGACAAATTGGACAACAACTTTTGTTTGGAAAATAAAAATTTGGGGGGCTAAAAATCATTTTTGTGGGAAAAAAATAATTTTTATTTTCATGGCTCTGCTGTTGTGAATTCTGCTCTTGGGCTCCCTCCGGTGGTTATAAGGGGTAGTGCTGCTGTCTTTGGATCGCAGCATTTATCAGGTGTGTCCACTTAATTGCAATTTGAACTGGGCTATTTAGTCTTGCTTGATCCTATAGTCAGTGCCAGTTGTCCATTGTTTTTGGAGGATTCACATCCATACCTGGTCTCTCCTGTTTGCTGTTCATTTCATCAAAGATAAGTTCTGGCTTGGTTTTTGCTGTCCACATGCTGTGGACCTTATAGTTCAGTGCATTTTCATGTTTTGTCTTGGCCAGCGTTGGCTGTGAAGGAATTTTTGCAGCCTAGCTGTGTCTCTGGAGATGCAGATATACCCTCCATGTCTTTAGTCAGATGTGGAGATTTGTATTTTCTGTGGTGGATATTTTCTAGTGTTTTAATACTGACCGCATAGTACTCTGTCCTATTCTTTCTTTTTAGCTAGATTGGCCTCCTTTGCTAAATCCTGATTTCAGTCTGCGTATGTCATTTCCCTCTCCTCTCACAGTCAATATTTGTGGGGGGCTGTCTATCCTTTGGGGATTTTATCTGAGGCTAGATAGTTTTCCCGTTTCTATCTTTAGGGGAAGTTAGTCCTTAGGCTGTGTCGAGGTGTCTAGGGAGTGTTAGGTACATCCCACGGCTACTTCTAGTTGCGGTGCTAAGTTCAGGGTCTGCGGTCAGTACAGGTACCACCTTCTCCAGTGTACTTCTCATGCTGCTCCTAGGCCACCAGATCATAACACTCTGCGCTATAAATTGTAGTGAAAGACTTGGGGGTTCAAAGTTCTCACAACACATCTAGATAAGTTCCTTTGGAGGTCTAATTTCCAATATGGGGTCACTTGTGGGGGGTTTCTACGGTTTGGGTACATCAGGGGCTCTGCAAATGCAACGTGACGCCTGCAGACCAATCCATCTAAGTCTGCATTCCAAATGGCGCTACTTCCCTTCTGAGCTCTGCCATGCGCCCAAACAGTGGTTGCCCCCCACATATGGGGTATCAGCGTACTCAGGACAAATTGCATAACAACTTTTGGGGTCAATTTATCCTGTTACCCTTGTTAAAATACAAAACTGGGGGCTAAAACATCATTTTTGTGGAAAAAAAAGAATTTTTATTTTCACGGCTCTGCTTTATAAACTGTAGTGAAACACTTGGGGTTCAAAGTTCTCACAACACATCTAGATAAGTTCCTTGGGAGGTCTGGTTTCCAATATGGGGTCACTTGTGGGGGGTTTCTACGGTTTGGGTACATCAGGGGCTCTGCAAATGCAACGTGACGCCTGCAGACCAATCCATCTAAGTCTGCATTCCAAATGACGATCCTTCCCTTCTGAGCTCTGCCATGAGCCCAAACAGTGGTTGCCCCCCACATATGGGAAATCAGCGTACTCAGGACAAATTGTACAACAACTTTTAGGGTCCAATTTATCCTGTTACCCTTGTTAAAATACAAAACTGGGGGCTAAAAAATCATTTTTGTGAAAAAAAAAATATTTTCATGGCTCTGCGTTATAAACTGTAGTGAAACACTTGAGAGTTTAAAGTTCTCACAACACGTCTATATAAGTTCCTTGGGAGGTCTAATTTCCAATATAGGGTCACTTGTGGGGTGTTTCTACTGTTTGGGTACATCAAGGGCTCTACAAATGAAACGTGACGCCTGCAGACCAATCCATCTAAGTCTGCATTCCAAATGGCGCTCCTTCCCTTCTGAGCTCTGCCATGCGCCCAAACAGTGGTTCCCCCCACATATGGGGTATCAGCGTACTCAGAACAAATTGTACAACAACTTTTAGGGTCCAATTTATCCTATTACACTTGTGAAAATACAAAACTGGGAGCTAAAAAAATCTTTTTTGTGAAAAAAAAAAGAATTTTTATTTTCACGGCTCTGCGTTATAAACTGTAGTGAAACACTTGGGGGTTCAAAGCTCTCAAAACACATCTAGATAAGTTCCTTAGGGGGTCTACTTTCCAAAATGGTGTCACTTGTGGGGGGGGTTAAAAAATATGAGTGGATTTTCATGGGCTCATCCAGAATGTGGGTTCAAAAGCATAATGGGGTGCATATGACTGACTATGCAGCAGCGCTGGTCTTGCTGCCAATGTGTAAAACAAAGGAGTACGGAGTACAAAATGCATATTGTGAAGTGGATTTTCATGGGCCCATCTAGTATGTGGGTTCCAAAGCGTAATGGGGTGCATATGACTGACTATGCAGCAGGGCTGGCCTTGCTGCTAATGTGTAAAACAAAGGCGTACGAAGTATAAAATGCATATTGTGAAGTGGATTTTCCTGGGCCCATCCAGTATGTGGGTTCAAAGGCTTATTGGGGGCATATGAATTGGTAGCAGGGCAGGCCTTGAATTCAATGCAACACCTTTTCAGGAGTCCCCCCTGGACATCTTATGAAAGGGGTATTGTGGTGCGTAGTAATTCTTGGCATCCCATCCACTCACAGCATAGGCTACAACAGCTTAGGAGACCCGATGTTTAATAATGTCCCTTTAAGAAGATTAATGCCACCTGATGCACCAGTAAAATAGGCTCTGTGACTTTAAGAGTTCCTCTTCATAAATAAAGCAAGATGGGTCTGCTTATGTGTCACACACCACATGGCCAGCTAGGGTTGTTAAATGTTACAATGACATTTCCCAATGAATGCATTTGTAGTGGTTGAAAGCAATGTTAAAGTTGAAAAATACTTTAAAAATGCTGCGTCTGTAACTAAGCCTAACTGGGGGAGGAAATTTTCAGTCAGGGGTTAAATATTTGGCCTTAAAGGCAAGAAATTAACCCCTTAACCCCTAAAGGTGGTTTGCACGTTAATGACCGGGCCAATTTTTACAATTCTGATCACTGTCCTTTTATGAGGTTTTAACTCTGGAACGCTTCAATGGATCCTGATGATTCTGACATTATTGTTTTCTAGAGACATATGGTACTTCATGATAGTGGCAACATTTCTTTGATATTACCTTTTATTACCGTTTATTTGTGAAAAAAACGGAAGTTTGGCAAAAATGTTGAAAATTTCTCAATTTGAATTTTTATGCCCTTAAATTACAGAGATACATCACACAATATACTTAATACGTAACATTTCCCACATGTCTACTTTACATCAGCACAATTTTGAAACCAACTTTTTTTTGTTAGGGAGTTATAAGGGTTAAAAGTTGACCAGGAATTTCTCATTTTTACTACATTTTTTTAGGGACTACATCACATTTGAAGCAACTTTGAGGGGTCTATATGATAGAAAATACCAAAGTGTGGCAACATTCTAAATACTGCACCCCTCAAGGTGCTCACAACCACATTCAAGAAGTTTATTATCCCTTCAGGTGTTTCACAGAAATTTTTGGAATATTTAAAAAAATGAACTTTTAACCTATTTTCACAAAAAATTTATTTCAGCTCCAATTTGTTTTATTTTACCAAGAGTAACAGGAGAAATTGGATGCCAAATGTTGTTGTACAATTTGTCCTGAGTACGCTGATATCCTATATGTGGGGGTAAACCATTGTTTGGGTGCATGGCAGAGCTCGGAAGGGAAGGAGCGCCGTTTGACTTTTCAATGCAAAATTGACTGGAATTGAGATAGGACACCATGTCGTGTTTGTAGAGCCCCTGATGTGCCTAAACATTGAAATCCCCAACCAGTGACATCATTTTGGAAAGTAGACCCCCTAAGGAACTTATCTAGACATGTAGTGAGCACTTTGACCCACCAAGTGCTTCACAGAAGTTTATAATGTACAGCAGTAAAAATAAAATATCATATTTTTTCACAAAAATGTTTTTTCAGCCCCAATTTTTTATTTTCCCAAGGGAAACAGAAGAAATTGGACCCCAGAAGTTGTGCAATTTATCTTGAGTATGCTGATATCCCATATGTGGGGATAAACCACTGTTTGGGCGCATGACAGAGCTCGGAAGGGAAAGAGCGCCATTTGACTTTTCAATGCAAAATTGACTGGAATTGAGATGGGAAGCCATGTCGCGTTTTGAGAGCCCCTGATGTGCCTAAACAGGGAAAACCCCCACAAGTGACACCATTTTGTAAACTAGATTCCCTAAGGAACTTATCTAGATGTGTTGTGAGAACTTTGAACCCCCAAGTGGTTCACTACTGTTTATAATGCAGAGCCGTGAAAATAAAAAATCATTTTTTCCCCCAAAAATAATTTTTTAGCCCCAATTTTTTTATTTTCCCAAGAGTACCAAGAGAAATTGGACCCCAAAAGTTGTTGTCCAATTTGTCCTGAGTATGCTGATGCCCCATAAGTTGGGGGAAAACCCCTGGTTGGGCGCACGGGAGAGCTCGGAAGGGAAGGAGCACTGTTTTACCTTTTCAACGCAGAATTGGCTGGAATTGCGATGGGACGCCATGTCGCATTTGGAGAGCCCCTGATGTGCATAAACAGTGGAAACCCCTCAATTCTAACTCCAACCCTAACCCGAACATACCCCTTCCCCTCATTTCAACCCTAACCACACTCCTAACCCCAATATTCCCTTAACCCTAATCCCAACCCTAACTATAGCCCCAACCCTAACTGTAGCCTTAACCCTAACTTTAGCCCCAACTCTAACTGTAACCCTAACCCTAACTTTAGCCCCAACCCTAACCCTAACGGGAAAATGGAAATAAATACATTTTTTAATTTTATTATATTTCCCTAACTAAGGGGATGATGAAAGGGGGTTTGATTTAGTATTCATAGCGTTTTTTAGTGGATTTTTATGATTGGCAGCTGTCACAAACTAAAAGACGCTTTTTATTGCAAAAAGTTTTTGCGTCTCTACATTTTAAGAGCTATAATTTTTTTATATTTTGGTCCACAGAGCCATGTGAGGTCTTGTTTTTTGCGGGACGAGTTGATGTTTGTATTGGTACCATTTCCGGGCACGTGACTTTTTTGATTTTTTTCTATTCCGATTTTTGTTAAGCAGAATGATCAAAAACTATACTGTTCCATGTTTGGTAAAATTGATAAAGCAGTTTTATTCTTCGGGTTAGTACGATTATAGAGATACCTCATTTATATGATAAAAACTATTTAAAAAAATAATAAAATAATAATAATAATATAATAATAAAAAATAATTATTTTTGCATCGCTTTATTCTGACTATAACTTTTTTATTTTTTCGCTGTTGCTGTATGGCAGCTCGTTTTTTGCGGGACAAGATGAGGTTTTCAGCGGTACCATGTTTATTTATATCTGTCTTTTTGATTGTGTGTTATTCCACTTTTTGTTCGGCATTATGATGATAAAGCGTTGTTTTTTGCCTTGGTTTTTTTACGGTGTTCACTGAAGGGATTAACTAATGGGACAGTTTTATAGGTCGGGTCGTTACAGATGCGGCAATACTAAATATGTATACTTTTATTGTTTTTTTATGTCTTCTGCCTGCGCCCAACGTCACACAATACACCTGGCTATGCTAGCTCAACCAGTAACGGTACGAGTGGTGAATGGGTCGACTCTGCCCTCACAGATAACACACCAGACCATCCCTTTTACTCTGTCCATGTCGCCATCTCATCAGGAGATTATATCTCTGCTCGTCATTCCTGAGGGAATTGATGAGATCATGTTGGGGATACCTTGGCTACGGTACCACTCTCCTCATATCGAGTGGTCCTCAGGCAGAATTCTGGAATGGGGTGAATCTTGTGGGGGTAGGTGTCAGAGGGAGTGCTTTCAGGTTGCTACTACAGAGGTACCCGCAGATCTATCCTCTTTCCCCAAGCAATATTGGTCCTATGCGGATGTGTTCTCCAAAAAGGCGGCGGAGACCCTTCCGCCCCATCACCCTTATGACTGTCCTATTGATCTCTTGCCTGGTGCTGAGCCTCCCCGGGGTCGAGTCTATCTGTTATCTCTCCCGGAGACGAAGGCAATGTCTCAGTACATTCAAGAGAATTTGGCAAGAGGGTTCATCAGGAAGTCAGTGTCACCTGCTGGGGCAGGGTTCTTTTTCATGCAGAAGAAGAATGGGGAACTACGTCCATGCATAGATTATAGGGGTCTTAACGCCATCACCGTTAAGAATAAGTATCCTTTACCCCTGATATCTGAGCTTTTTGATAGGCTTCAGGGAGCAAGGGTATTTACTAAATTAGATCTGCGGGGTGCTTACAACCTTATTCGCATCCGTGAGGGGGATGAATGGAAGACGGCTTTTAACACCAGGGATGGGCACTATGAATATCTGGTGATGCCCTTCGGGCTCTGTAATGCCCCAGCCATTTTCCAAGACTTTGTGAACGACATCTTCCGGGATATGCTCTCCACCTCGGTCGTAGTCTATCTGGATGATATTATCATCTAATCTCCAGATATTGACTCCCACCGGAGAGATGTTTGCAAAGTCTTCGACCTCCTACGGGCAAACTCCCTCTATGCCAAGTTGGAGAAGTGTGTGTTTGAGCAGGAGTCCTTACCTTTCCTGGGCTATATTATCTCCGCCCAGGGATTGGCTATGGATCCTGCCAAACTCCAAACTGTGATGGACTGGCAGGAACCCCATTCTCTTAAAGCGGTGCAGCGCTTTATGGGGTCCATTAACTACTATCGCCAGTTCATTCCACACTTCTCAACTTTGGTAGCTGCCTTGGTTGCCCTCACCAAGAAGGGAGCAAATCACAAATTGTGGTCTGAGGAGGTCTCCAAGGCCCTTAACTCCATTAAGTCACATTTCGCTAGCGCTCCCATCCTACATCACCCCGATGTAGATAAGCCATTTATAATGGAGGTGGATGCCTCATCTGTTGGTGCTGGAGCAGTCCTTTTCCAAAAGGATGCTCAAGGTCGGAAGCATCCTTGCTTCTTCTTCTCTAAGACCTTCACACCAGCAGAGAGGAATTATTCAATCGGGGACAGGGAGTTGCTAGCTTTGAAGTTGGCTTTCTCAGAGTGGAGACATCTCTTGGAGGGATCTCGTTTTCCCTTCCAAGTCTTCACAGATCACAAAAATTTGGTATACCTGCAGACAGCCCAGCGGTTAAATTCTCACCAGGCCAGATGGTCCTTGTTCTTCTCCGGCTTTCATTTTACCCTCCATTTTCTTTCTGGGGAAAAGAACATTCATGCCGACGCTCTCTCTCGCTCCGTTGTACCATCTGTGGAGGAGGAAGAGGAGCCTCGGCTTATTGTCCCCATCGAGAGCCTGAGAACTGTGGCCATGGTTTCGCTAGAGTCTGTGCCTCCATGCAAGACTTTTGTACCATCCAGTTTGCGACTGGAGGTTCTCTCTTGGGCTCACTCGTCCAGGGTGGGTGGGTGGATTTTGGTTCCAAAAGGACATCTGAGTTACTGGCGAGGATATACTGGTGGCCATGTAAGGCTTGTGATGTCGCAGACTATGATCGGGTGTGTGCCTCTTGCGCCAAGAACAAGTCTCCTCGGCAACGGCCAGCTGGGTTGCTTTACCCCCTGCCGGTGGCGTACAGGCCCTGGGAGATGGTCGGGATGGACTTTGGCTCGTAGCTGCACCATAATCTGGGTGATCACCGACCATTTTTCCAAAATGGTTCATTTGGTGTCTCTTCCACGGCTACCTTCTGCACGGGCTCTGGCAGCGTTGTTCATCAAGCATATCTTTTGCTTACACGGTATGCCGGACAAGATTGTCAGTGACCGGGTTCCCCAGTTTGCGTCTCGATTCTGGAGAGAGCTATGTCGTCTACTCAGTATTGATTTGAATCTCTCCTCGGCTTATCATCCCGAGACGAATGGGTTGGTTGAGAGGGCCAATCAAACTCTGGTCACATATTTACAACATTTTGTCTCTGCAAGGCAGGATGACTGGGCATCCTTGTTACCGTGGACAGAGTTTGCCCTTAACAACGCTGTAGCCGACTCCACCGCTCAAACTCCTTTCCTCCTTAATTACGGCCAGCATCCGTGGGTTCCTGTGCCTATGCCCGTGTCCTCTGCTTACTCCAGGGTGGCAGACTGGGCAGTGTAGGTACAAGACATTTGGGACCGCACTCAGGATGCCATCCGGGCCTCCAAGGAGAGAATGAGGTCCTCCGCCGATGCACGTCGGCACCCTGCCCTGACCTTTGCTCCTGGCGACTTAGTGTGGCTCTCTGCTCGTAACATCAGGCTGCGTGTTGAGTCCACTAAGTTTGCACCTCGCTACTTGGGTCCCTTCAAGGTCCTCGAACAGGTTAATCCTGTGGTCTACCGTCTAGCCCTTCCTCCACGCCTAGGTATCACCGACACCTTTCATGTGTCCCTCCTTAAGCCCGTATACATGTCCAAGTTTTCTGAGTCATCTGCTGGGACATCGGCTTCGTCTACGCACGATTATGAGGTGAAAGCTATTTTGGGGTGCAAGGTGGTACGTGGCAAAAACTTTTATTTGGTGGACTGGAGTGGTTACGGTCTTGTGGATAGGTCCAGGGAGCCTGCTGAGCACATTCGGGCTCCGCAGCTCATTGCTGCCTTCGAACGTATCAAAGCCCAAGGAGGGGGGGAATTTTAGGGGTCGAGTTCCCGCCTCTGCACAGGGGAAATCTCGGGCCATCTCTGCTGCGGTCTCCCATTCTTCTCCTGTCGCAGTGGAGCCTGCTCAGCAGAGACGTCAGTCCCAAAGTCTCGCTCAGTCTGACTCTGTACAAAGCAAAGAGTTACTGCTGCTTTTCCTGCTTCTGCCATTGAAGTCAGTGCTGGGCAACGGCGAGCAGATGCTTCTGGGACTAAGTCCTGCTTTTCTCGTTCTGAGCTTGCCCAGAGTAAGATCTCTCAGTGGAGATCGAGTGTCACATGTTCACATACTGCAGCTAAAGCTATTGGTCCTTCAGGAAGGTCCTGTAGGTGCTCAGGCTCTGTGGCAGCCTCTCTTTGGTCCTTCTAGGAAGGTCCTGTATGTGCTGCAACTATTTAAGGCTCGCATGGCCGCACGGCCATGCGTTAGTATCTTTCTATGTTATGTACTTTGCGCCAGTGTGGTCATGTAAGTTTGTGTTCAGGGATCTGGCTGAAATAAGCCCCTAGAATGCTGGCACCTCCGGCGAGGAGATTGTGTGTGTATGTATTCAGGGACCTGGCTGAAATAAGACCCTAGAATGCTTGCACCTCCGGTGAGGAGTTTTGTGTGCATGCATGACCACTGACTGCTCTCAGTTGGGTAGTTAGCCTGTGCCTCTGTGAAGTTTAACAGGGCGCAGTGCTTTGCTTTTGCGGCTACTCTGTGAAATAACAGAGTTAGTTCATACCGCCATATAGTTCCGCCGTTTGCTAGCAGCAGGTTCTCCTGCACGGTGGACCCCGGGTTGCGAACGCATCAATTTCAATAAAACATCTATATTTACTCGTTGCGTTCTGTTAGCCCTAACACTGTGTCATAAACTTCTGTGAAGCACTAGTCACAACGTCACTACTTCCCTTCTGAGCCCTGACGTGTGCCCAAATAGTGGTTTACCCCCATATATGGGGTATCAGTGTATTCAGGACAAACTGGACAACAAATTTTGGGGTCCAATTTCTCCTGTTACCCTTGTGAAAATAAAAATTGCAGGCTAAAAAATCATTTTTTGAGGGAAACTTCTGTGAAGCACTTGGGGATCAAAGTGCTCACCACACATCTAGATTAGTTCCCTGGCAGGTATATTTTCCAAACTGGGGTCACTTGTGGGGGAGCTCCAATGTTTAGGCATACAGGGCCTCTCCAAACGCGACATGGTGTCCGCTAACGATTGGAGCTAATTTTCCATTCACAAAAGTCAAATGGCGCTCCTTCCCTTCCGAGCCCTGACGTGCGCCCAAACAGTGGTTTACCCCCACATATGGGGTATTGGTGTACTCAGGAGAAATTCACCAACATATTTTTTTGATCCATTTTATCCTGTTGCCCATGTGAAAATGAAAAAAGTGAGGCTAAAATATAATGTTTGTGAAAAAAAGTTGTTTTTCATTTTACGGATAAATTTGTGAATCTACTGGGGGTTAAAAGTGCTCACTATACATCTAGATAAATTCCTTGGGGGTCTAGTTTCCAAAATGGGATCACTTGTGGGGGAGCTCCAATCTTTAGGCACACAGGGGCTCTCCAAACGCGACATGGTGTCCGCTAACGATTGGAGCTAATTTTCCATTCAAAAAGTCAAATGCCACTCCTTCCCTTCCGAGGCCTGTCGTGCGCCCAAACAGTGGTTCCTCCCATATATGGGGTTTCACTGTACTCGGGACAAATTGGACAACAACTTGTGAGGTCCAGTTTCTCATTTTACCCTTTATTGTTGATAAAAGATCATTTTTGTGACTAAAAAGTTAAATGTAAATTTTTTTCCCTTCCATGTTGCTTCTGCTGCTGTGAAACACCTGAAGAGTCAATAAACTTCTTTTGAGCACCTTGAGTGGTGAAGTTTTTAGAAAGGTGTCACTTTGGGGTATTTTCAGACATATAGACCCCTCAAACTGATTTCAAATGTGAGGTGGTCCCTGAAAAAATTGGTTTTGTAAATTTTGTTGTAAAAATGAGATATCGCTGGTCAAATTTTAACCCTTATAACTTCCTAGCAAACAAAAATTTGTTTCCAAAATTGTGCTGATGTAAAGTAGACATGTGAAAAATCTTATTTATTAACTATTTTGTGTCATATAACTCTCTGGATTAACAGAATTAAAATTCAAAATTTGAAAATTGCGAAATTTTCAAAATTTTCGCCAAATTTCCATTTTTTTTCATAAATAAAGGCAAAAATTAAAGACCTAAATTTACCACTATCATGAAGCCCAATGTTAGGGTTCGAGTTCCTGCCTCTGCACAGGGGGAATCTCGGGTCATCTCCGCTGCGGTCTCCCATTCTTCTCCTGCCGCAGTGGAGCTTGCTCAGCAGAGACGTCGATCCCAGCATCTCGCTCAGTCTGACTCTGTGCTTAGAGTTACTGCTGCGTTTCCTGCTTCTCCCATTGAAGTCAGTGCTGGGCAGCGGCGAGCGGACGTTTCTGGTGCTAAGTTCTGCTTTTTACATTCTGACCATGCCCAGAGTAAGATCGCTCAGTGGAGATCGAGGGTCACATGATCAGATACTGCAGCTAAGGTCCTTGTAGCTGCTAGGACTAAATCCTGCTTTGCACTCTGAGCATGCCCAGGGCGAGATCTCTCAGTGGAGATCCAGGGTCACATGCTCAGGTGCTGCAGCACTCCATTGGTCCTTCTTTGGAAGGTCCTAAACATGCTGCAGCTATTTAAGCCTCGCATGGCCGCACGGCCATGCGCTAGTATTGTCTTTTGTAAATGTGTGTGTGTTGTGAGTGAAAGTCGTTCTTTAAAATCCCCTCCCTATTGTATGACTGCTCGCGGAAGGTGGGTGATTGCTACCTAGCGCCCGACTTAGCCATCAGCACGGTACACATATTACAGCGTCTTATTGCTGTGACCGCCAGTGCGGCGCCGTGCGCTTTCTCTGCGCTTTCCTAACCCAAGCCTGGGTGGTTAGTGGCGTCCGCCAGTGCGGCACCGCACGCACTCTCGTGCCTCTAAATATATTCTCTTGGTGCGGTACCGCGGCCCTGTGACTCAACAGGGTTTGCTTCCTTCACACTGGGTGAAGTTAACCCAAGTGTGTATTCATATTGTACCGCCATCTCGTCCGTCTCTACTAGCAGCAGGGTTTTCACCTGCACGGTGGACCTCGGACGGCGAACGCACCTAATACCATTACACCTTATACTTGGTGCATTCCGCCAGTCCTAACACCCAATATGTCACGAAAAAGCTTTCTCAGAATTGTTAGGATCCATTGAAGCGTTCCTGAGTTATTACCTCATAAAGGGACACTGGTCAGAATTGAAAAAAAATGGCCTGGTCATTAAGGTCAAAATAGGCTGGGTCATGAAGGGGTTAAAACTGGATTTGGATACAAAATGATTTCCAAAACTTTAAACATCCCAAGGAGCACTGTGCAAGCCATCATATTGAAATGGAAGGAATATTATACTACTGCAAATCTACTAAGACCCGGCCGTCCCTCAATACCTTCATCTCAAACAAGGAGAAGACTGATCCGAGATGCAGCCAAGAGGCCAATGATCACTCTGGATGAACTGCAGAGATCTACAGCTGAGGTTGGACAGTCTGTCCATAGGACAATAATCAGTCGTACACTGCACAAATCAGGCCTTTATGGAAGAGTGGCAAGAAGAGAGCCATTTTTCAAAGATATCCATAAAAAGTGCAACAAGCCACCTGAGAGACACACCAAACATGTGGAGGAAGGTGCTCTGGTCAGATGAAACCAAAATCGAACTTTTTGACAACAATGCCAAACGATATGTTTGTCGTAAAGGCAACACAGCTCATCACCCTGAACACACCATCCCCACTGTCAAACATGGTGGTGGCAGCATAATGGTTTGGGCCTGCTTTTCTTCAGCAGGGACAGGGAAGATGGCTAAAATTGATGGGAAGATGGATGGAGCCAAATACAGGACTATTCTTGAAGAAAACCTGTTGGAGTTTGCAAAAGACCTGAGACTGGGACGGACATTTGTCTTCCAACAAGACAATGATCCCAAACATAAAGCAATATCTACAATGGAATGGTTCACAAATAAACATATCCAGGTGTTAGAATGGCCAAGTCAAAGTCCAGACCTCAATCGAATTGAGAATCTATGGAAAGAGCTGAAAACTGCTGTTCACAAACGATCTCCATCAAACCTCACTGAGCTCGAGCTGTTTGCCAAGGAAGAATGGGCAAGAATTTCAGTCTCTCGATGTACAAAACCGATAGAGACATACCCCAAGCCACTTTCAGCTGTAATCGCAGCAAAAGGTGGCGCAGCAAAGTGTTAAGTTAAAGGGGCCGAATAATATTGCACGCCCCATTTTTCAGTTTTTGAATTTCCACAAAAAAATGAAAATAACCAGTACATTTCATTCAACTTCACAAATGTGTTCCACTTGTTGTTGGTCCTTCACCAAAAATTTACATTTGGTATCTTTATATTTGAAGCATGATATGTGGGAGAAGGTTGAAAAATTCTAGGGGCCGAATACTTACCCAAAGCACTGTATTCTTAATAATCTACACAGAATCATGAAGAAAAATCCACTTCCTATTTGATTTTTTCCAGGGCCCTAGAAGGTGTCTGAAAGTCTCAAAGAACTTCAGCAAGAGAGATCAGAGAAGCTATCAAGTTAGCATATTCCAAAAGTGATAGGGGATGGAGAAGGCAGATGTGTCTGTTGATTGAATATTTACGTTTGCAACGTGGTTTTCTCCTTCCACATTGTATAACCACTATAAAAATGATTTAGCTTCTTCTGTTGAACTATCCTTTGGGAGAAGTGTTCTGTAAGCAATGGTCTCTCCCTAAGGTTAATTTTTTTTCAATGTAAATCTCTCTGTGGTGCTGTCATGGGTGTAAGGAAAATACATAATTACTTACCAGCAATTGGATTTTCCAGGACCCAGACAGCACCCTTATATTCTCCCCCACTGATAATGGGTGTATACCAGTTGATTTCTTGGTGTGGGTTTCAAGTGGTATAGAAAGGTCATGGTTTTGGTGATTGTATTGAATTTTGTGTAAAACCATTAATTTGTGTCCTCTCATGCTCTGTAATCCAACTGGTGCCAGGGGAAGGTTCCGCATCTATATCTTGTACGTCTCCTGTCCTCGATGGGTGGATCCCTTCTCTCTGTGGTACTGTCACGGATTCTGGAAATTCCCATTAGTGGCAAGTAATTATGTCTTTTATCTGTGTAATTTTTTTTTTCTACATCTGCGTGACGTTTGCGTGCAGTCCATTTTCATACAGCCACTTTACAAAATGTACACGATCACATAAGTTTCCTAAGTTTATAACAGAAATCGATCCACAAAAATAGGGTGTCACGTGGATGTTCCATGTGGATCTGATTTTTTTTAATGCACATACTTGAATGGGTGAGGCTCATCCAAGATTTGTTAGAAAGTGATGCACTCTGTAATTTTTCACACGTACTGTCGGACCTAGAGGATAATCGTAAATTTAAACAGCTCTATTAAGTAACAAAGATCAGTGTGCTGTCCGATCACATGTCTCTTTTATACAGTCATCTCCATGAGCCTTAAGCTTGTGATTTTTATAATTGAAATTAGAAAAAGGGGGAGGAAAGAATTTCTGAGAATAAAAATTAAACAATAATCCATATTGGTGATATTTCTGTGAGAACCTGTGCTATTTTATGGAAAGTGCTGTGTAATTATGGGTACATGTGTATCCACATAGTAAGCCGAATTGATATGTTTGGAAAGCCCTTCACAGTGCAATATACAGTATGAGCAGCAAATCGTTACAAAAATGTAAGCAAATAACAAAAGACTGACCGTCACTTCCCAACAGACATCAGGTGTGTACAGGTGCAAACTAAGCGTAGCCATCGCCATATATAACTAACAAATAAAGTTGTGCTCTGTAGCATGAAAACATGAAATACATGAATATGAATTGCATTATTGCTCTAGAAAATAGGAAAATTGAGAATACTTAGAGCATAAATTGGCCAATTCATGTGTACCTGCTAGCCGAGATAAGGTGATTCATGTTACTGGGAACCTGTCTAATTTGAATCCTCTCCTAGGCTGAAGCCCGCACCCACGTGAGTAGATTGGATCCTGCTATGATTAATACCGCCAAATTCAGGCTGGGGATACATAAATTGGCCAAATTATGCACTAAGTATTCTCAATTTTTCCTATTGTTTAGACCAGTAATGCAACTCAAATTTAATTTATTTCATGTTTTTATGCTATAGCACTACACAGTGAAACGGTAGTTGTTGGTTGCAAAAATGTAGGCAAATTTTTCGAAAGGCGTTGTCGATATAAAAGAACGTCATCTCTATTCAGACCCCAGACAAGATTATATACTTACACTCCATGCTCTTATTCATACATCACAACCATAGCCATCCATCACTTTCTAGCCAAAATAGAGCTCACACTGATAGCAGCCATGTGCCTTCATCACTCTCCTCTATTAGAGAGCAACAAAAGTTGAGGGCAGTCGTATCAATTAATCTTCGATGCTTCATGGTCAGGATAGCACAGCTAACCCACTTATACTTCTGTTGTGGAAATACTATATAATTGACAGCATGTTTCGATAAGTCTGGAGATACATTTTGAGAATTGTGATTCCACGACAAATGACAAACCGGATGGCCTATCGACATTGTTATTGAAGTAGTTGCCTGGAATATCTACTGAGTTTGCTAGTCAAACTTAAGTTTATAAAGACGAATTCTGAGACTATGCAAAATATTAATATTTAAGCTGCTCTGCGATGGGTGATCTTTGCTGCTTTATATTCTTTTGGCAGCTTCCAACTTTCTGCGGGTAGAGCTACAGATTCCCTGTAGATGGCAGCACAGCACTGAAGATGACTGTAAAACCTCAACTTTTCCACTTCTAAGAGATTTATTTCTAAAAAGAAAATAGAAAACACATTGGGCAAATTTTATGTGCGAGAATTGATAAATGTACAAGTAGAAATATTCTTTGAAAGGTAATTTAATATTTATAAAAGTTAGATTTCTGAAGAACCTGTTCAGGGTCTGTCTACATTTGCGTCGTCATTTTTGGTTATAGCCGCGACACGTCTGTATTTGGCATCACAAGAGTGTGCATTGTGCCAGACAAGCTACAATATGACATTACTGGTAATGATAAGTGATTGCCTTGAGACAGGAATACAGAAACTGTTCCCGACAGAGTCCGCTTCACCTCACATTACACCTACGCTTCCACCAAACTCGAGTTGCACCAAAGTGACTTTCAACTCTTTCTTTTGTCCTGCTGGAAATGGAATCTCTGTGTTACTCCTGATGAGGTCACATTAATAGTGGTGCAGCCAATCTCTGTGCGCAGAGATCTAGGTATGCAGAGCTGCTGAGTCCAGTGATTAGCTGCAGCGCTGTTGCGGAGATGTCACTGCTGCAGCCTGTACCCTATTCCTGAAGGAGCAAAGCAGATGCTGCTCTGGATTTGGGGATGTTCAGTAGCAGATGATTTAAATGTTGTTCATTTTATGGCCACCATAAATTAGTAATAAAAGTTAAAAGGGGAAAATAACTATATCTTGTAACAACAGCAATAAAAAGTACCAATGTAACTGTCACTGGATAGTGTCACTACCATAGAGAAGCTTTACTTGCTTTATTTTCAAGTATCTTAGCTGAAGAGATCACTAATTATTTATCAAGGTATGTACAGAGTTAAAAGAGTTGTCCAGGGCAGATTGATATCAAAAGGGAAAATCCAGTATATCCATCCCCCACAGCTTCCATTCCAACATATGCCCTATCTCTGCAGATGTTTATTTTCTAGTCTCATCTTAATGTACCCAACATATCAGGAAATGATCAGCCAATCACTGGGCACAGATCAGACCCAACATAGCCAATGATTAATGCCCACGACAACGCGCCCTTCTCCTCCTGCACACCACATGGCGGCAGTTTTGGCGGCAATTAGCAATTCAACAGTCTCTCAATAAAGCACAGTCTCTGAGGCGCACAAGACCCAGTGTGCTGGGTCGGCCCATCCTGTGAAATAATAAAAGTTTGTGACGTCACCTGTGGTACTCAGTCAGGGGTGGCCGACGCTGCTTAACGGGGTCCTCTGGGGTGATGTTATAGTAGCAGGGATGGTATGGTTTCCCACAGGTGAAGCTGGGTCCTCAGGGCTCCCGATATGTTTGGCAAGGAGGGCGTGGTGCCGGAAATAAATGGAGGACACAGGGTTGCAGTCTTTTTACCTGGTTTACTGATGCAAGGCAGCCACAGTTCAGGGTCCAGATCACGGGTGCTAGTGTGGCGCCCCAGGGTCCTGGTCATCACAGTAATATTGATTTCCTCACGGGGAGAGTGATGTTACACTTGCAGGCAAGAAAGGAAAACTCACCAGGTAAACAGAAGCATGCAACATGTTCACACTGAAGGCCACCAGGGGGAGCTTTTGATCCTATTTACTAGGTGACTCCCCATATATATGGCAGTTTTGGAGGGAAAGTTAGTTAGTTAGTGCCAGACAGCAGACTGGAGAAGTATGAGGCAGGAAGAACGTATGAGAAGCCGTGCAGTCATGAGAGAGTGCTGCAGCTCCTGGACAGAGACAACACCGAAAGCCGAGCATATTGCAGTGAGCGTGGAGGAGCTAGGAGCACAGGTGCGGACACCAGGGGGAGGACAGCAGCGAGCAGACTGTCTCCCTGGCAAAGTGCTGGCAGCCGGTAGCTGAGACACTGAGGTTGTAAGGGACTCTACGACTTACATCAGAGACTGGCAGGACAGCTGAACTGCAAGTTACCTGTCCACCATACACCTGAGACACAGTAACACATAGAGCCCGGGGCATGCTAGAGTCCCTGTAAAAAGGCTCTAGTTACCTGTCATGCAGGAATTGTCCTATCCTATATGGGGGATAGAGAGAAGATCTGTGAGGACCTTATCTGAAGCCATAGGCAGTAAAGGACTACAATACCACTGCGATAGAGGAAGGCTTTAATCTCCACCTGGAAAAGGGGACTCCCAACTTGCCTCCAAGCCGGCCGGACCCTACCTAACCTGTGATCTGGCACCCTGGACTGTGGCTGCCTGAAGTCTTCAGTAAATGAGGTAAAGAGACTGCAATTCTGTGTTCTCGTTCCTTACTGCACCATTTACCATCATCTTCCATCTACACACCTGGAGCCCTGGGGATATACTTCACCTGTGGGAAGTTATACCATCTAGCTGCCTTAACATCACCCCAGAGGACATCTAAAGGCAGCCTCGGTCCCCACTGACCAAACACCACAGATGGGGTCACAAACATAAACTTTATTCACTACACCTCTTTAAAGACTTTCCCCTTTTACATGAGCACCCAGGGCCACGGACCAGGTTGCCAGCATGACATCCCTCTGTGAACACCAGACCCGGTACCGGGTACCCCACGTCCCTGGCGGGTGACTCACTAGTGTGGTCCGGCCAGCTAGGAAGCGACTCAGGAACCCCCTAGCAAGGTGGTGTTGGAAGCCTTCCTTCTAGTGCTGTGTTGTAGTCCCTTGCTGTCTTAGGCATCACACAAGATCCTCACGTTCTCTCTGTCCCCCAGGTTAGTAGTACACTACCCATATAACAAGTAACTCGAGCCTTTTTACAGGATCTCTATCATGACCTGGGCTCTATCTGCTACTGTGTCCTTGGGTGTTAATGGTGGACAGGTGACTTAAAGTCCAGCTGTCTGCCGGTTTCTGCCATGGGGCATAGAGTTACCCCCACAACCTCAGTCTTCCGGCTATCGGTATCTGTGCTTCAGCGTGGAGCAAGCCCAGCCACAGCTTCTCTCTTTCTAAAGCTCTTCACTATCCTTCGTTCCACTTCCCCTCTCAGTCTCTTTACAGACTGCTCTGCTTTCCTCTTTGCTCTTCCCAGGAGCTGCAGCACCTCCCGTGGCTGCACGGCCTAAGAACTCCTTCCTCACTCCTCACTCTCGACTCACGAACTGACTAACTCCTCCTCGAGACCAGAATATATATCTATATCTAGGGAAGCTACCCTGAAATTGAGTTCAGAGCTTCCGCTTCTGGCCTGGAGTCAGAACAGTATTGTATGTGCTGAATACCTGATAAAGGGATTCTTCCTCGCTTCCAAGCATGACATCACTCTCCCCGTGAGGAAAGCAATGCCCCTGTAACAACTAGGAACCTGGGGTGTTACTCTAACCTATGGCATACAATGGGCCATACCTAACAGGTTTTTCTTCTCGGTCCCTTTAAGACAAAACACCTTTTTAAGGCAAACATTAATAAACAGTTTCTTTAACGGTTCCATGTAAAACCATTAGAAAGCACCTTAAGAGGTACTAACTATATACATGACAGTTTGTGGACCATTCACTGTCCATGGCCTCAGTGTCTTTTCAAACAAATGAACTTTTAAACTTTATTAAGCATTGTCATAGCATTCAGAAGCTGTCTATTTCCTTTGCCAGGGTAGCTCCTGGTGGCTGCTACTCCCTGACTGGGAAAATTCAGGATCGTACCTCTCAACTTGTACAGCATACCAAGGCATATTGGCTGGTTCCACCACTGGTGTTTGGGTGGACTGGAGGCATTTAGCAATTGGCCTGGCCTGCTGCTGCTCCTGCAGGGACTGACATTACAGCCTGGCCTGTTTGCGTCGTACACAAAAAATGTTCCTATGTGCGTTGTCTCCGCCCGACTGACAGCGATTTTACGATGGATCAAGCGCACGATGGATGAAATGGAAGGCCATCCATCACAATCCATCGCTAATACAAGTCAATGAGAAAAAAACGAATCCAGCAGAAACATTTGCTGGATCCGTTTTTTTTTCACAAAATGACGGATTTTGACGGAAACAAAAAGCAGAAGTGTGAAAGAGGCCTTAGAGTTTAACCCTGCTGTACTGTTCGGGTCAATATGACCCATGATGATTTTTGAGACCCTGTAGATTTTTTTATATGAGGATTTGAAACTAGTGGTATCTTGACTAGGGTTGAGCGAAACGGGTCGAACATTTTCAAAAGTCGCCGACTTTTGGCGAAGTCGAGTTTCATGAAACCCGATCCGACCCCTGTGCGTGGTCGGCCATGCGGTACACAACTTTCGCGCCAAAGTCGCGTTTCAATGACGCGAAAAGCGCCATTTCTCAGCCAATGAAGGTAAACGCAGAGTGTGGGCAGCGTGATGACATAGGTCCTGGTCCCCACCATCTTAGAGAAGGGCATTGCAGTGATTGGCTTGCTGTCTGCGGCGTCACAGGGGCTATAAAGGGGAGTTCCCGCCGACCGCCATGTTACTGCTGCTGATCTGAGCTTAGGGAGAGGTTGCTGCCGCTTCGTCAGAAGCAGGGATAGCGTTAGGCAGGGTCCATTAACCACAAAACCGCTTGTGCTGTAGCGATTTCCACTGCCCAACACCACCTTCGGTGTGCAGGGACAGTGGAAGCTCCTTTTTTTTTTTTTTTTTTCTTCAGCGCTGTAGCTCATTGGGCTGCCCTAGAAGGCTCCCTGATAGCTGCATTGCTGTGTGTACGCCGCTGTGCAAACCAACTGCTTTTTTCAAAGCACAAATCCTCTTGTTCCTTCCTTTCTGCACAGCTATCTTGTTTGTTTGTCCACACTTTTTATTTAATTTGTGCATCAGTCCACTCCTTATTGCTGCCTGCCATACCTGGCTGAGATTACTGCAGGGAGATAGTAATTGAAGGACAGTTCCTTTTTTTTTTTTTTTGTGGGAGATTAAGATTGACATTTCTGCTAGAGTGCCATCTCTGTCTGTGTCATCTCTCACTCAGTGGGCCATAGAAAGCCTATTTATTTTTTTGCTTGATTTGGGTTCCAAAATCTACCAGAAAAAATCACAACATCAATCAGTGGGAGAAAAATATTGGCCTCAGGGCTTGTGTGCCACTCCTTACTCCTGTGTGTGCCATCTCTCACTCAGTGGGCCATAGAAAGCCTATTAATTTTTTTGCTTGATTTGGGTTCTAAATTCTACCTGAAAAAATCAATAAATTAATCAGTGGGAGATTAATATTGGCCTTTGGGCTTGTGTGGCAGTCCTAAGCGTGCCATCTCTCTCTCTCTCAGATAGTGGGCCATAGAAAGCCTATTTATTATTATTTTTTTTATTGGGTTTATAAATTTTCCCTGGAAAAAAAAAAAAAGTGGGAGATTAATATTGGCCTCTGGGCTTGTGTGCCAGTCCTGAGCGTGCCATCTCTCTCACAAATAGTGGGCCATAGAAAGCCTATTTATTTTTTGGGTTGATTTGAGTTCCTAATTCTACCTGAAAAAATCAATCAATCAATCAGTGGGAGAAAAATATTGGCCTCAGGGCTTGTGTGCCACTCCTTACTCCTGTGTGTGCCATCTCTCACTCAGTGGGCCATAGAAAGCCTATTAATTTTTTGGCTTGATTTGGGTTCCAAAATCTACCTGAAAAAAATCACTAAATCAATCAGTGGGAGATTAATATTGGCCTCTGGGCTTGTGTGCCACTCCTGACTCCTGTGTGCGTCATCTGTCACTCAGTGGGCCCTAGAAAGCCTATTTTTTGTTTTATTTGTTTTCTAAATTCTCCCTGAAACAATCATTTTATTTTCTTTGGTTTCTAAATTATTCCTGAAAAAAATCATTATTTTGGTATTTTTTTTTCTCTCAAGTCTCCCTGAAAAAAAAAAAAAAAAATCTGTGGGAGATTCATATTGCCCCTTCTGCTTGTGTGCCAGTCTTGACTCCTGGGTGTGCCATCTCTCTCTCTCTCCCCAATTGTGGGCCATAGAAAGCCTATTAATTTTTTTGCTTGATTTGGGTTCCAAAATCTACCAAAAAAAATAACTAAATCAATCGGTGGGAGATTAATATTGGCCTCTGGGCTTGTGTGCCACTCCTGACTCCTGTGTGCGTCATCTGTCACTCAGTGGGCCCTAGAAAGCCTATTTTTTGTTTTATTTGTTTTCTAAATTCTCCCTGAAACAATCATTTTATTTTCTTTGGTTTCTAAATTATTCCTGAAAAAAATCATTATTTTGGTATTTTTTTTTCTCTCAAGTCTCCCTGAAAAAAAAAAAAAAAAAAATCCTACAAAGCCTTTTTTTTTTCCTAAATTCTCCCTGAAACAATCATTTCATTTTATTTGTTTTATAAATTCTTCTGTAAAAAATAATTTTTTTTTAATTTTTTTTTTCTGAAGTCTCCCTTTTAAAAAAAACAAACACAAATCAGTGGGAGATAAATATTTACATTTGCGCTTCAGTGACAGTCCTGCGTGTGTGCCATCTCATTTGTTGCCAACAACAACAGAGTGTGTAACATTGTGGCTGATTTTCGTTGTGGTCTCACCCACCTGTAAAGGGGTAGCTAAATCATACTGAAGTTATAGCTCACCGTGTAAGTTGTGTGACAGCAACAAATACCGTTCGTTTGTTAACGTTTTTAAAACAATGAGGAAGTCTGGTGGAAGAGGTCGTGGCCGGGGGCGTTCATTGTCAGCTGGTAATGAGGGTAGTGGTAGTGGTGGAGCATCAGCTGGTCGTGGGAAAAAAAATATTGCACCTAAGTCTGGAGCTGTGGAGCCAGGTTCGTCGTCTGGCTACACAAGGCCTCGAACGCTCCCTTTTCTGGGAGTAGGAAAACCGCTTTTAAAGCCGGAGCAGCAAGAGCAAGTTTTGGCTTATCTTGCTGACTCAGCCTCTAGCTCTTTTGCCTCCTCTCGTGAAACTGGTAAATGTCAAAGCAGCGCGTCATTAGTGGATGTTCACGGTCAGGGACAAGTCGCTTCCTTGTCCTCTTCAGCAAAAACAACAACAGAGAAGAATGCAGCAGGCGACACAACGGGTTACTCCATGGAGCTCTTTACACATACCGTCCCTGGCTTAGAAAGTGAAGCAGTTAACAGTCCATGCCCATTACAAGTTGAATCTGACATGGAGTGCACTGATGCACAGCCACAGCCAGACTACTATCCTGGTCCTTTGACTCAGACCACAACATTGCCATCGCAGGGTGCTGATCAAGAATCAGACCCTGATGAGACTATGTTGCCCCATCACGAACGCTATACCACCGACCGCCACGGTGACACAGACGAAGTTGCACACGAGCTACAAGAAGAGGTAATAGATGACCCAGTTCTTGACCCCGATTGGCAGCCATTGGGAGAACAGGGTGCAGGCGGCAGCAGTTCTGAAGCGGAGGAGGAGGGGCCGCAGCAGGCATCAACATCGCAACAGGTTCCATCTGCCGGGCCCGTATCTTGCCCAAAACGCGTGGCAAAGCTAAAACCTGTTGGAGGACAGCGTGGCCATCCGGTTAAAGCTCAGTCTGCAATGCCTGAAAAGGTATCCGATGCTAGAAAGAGTGCAGTCTGGCATTTTTTTAAACAACATCCAATTGATCAGCGCAAAGTCATCTGTCAAAAATGTTCAACTACCTTAAGCAGAGGACAGAATCAGAAAAGTCTCAATACAAGTTGCATGCATAGACATTTAACCACCATGCATTTGCAAGCCTGGACTAACTACCAAACGTCCCTTAAGGTTGTAGCACCCTCGGCCAATGAAGCTAGTCAGCAACGCAACATCCCTTCCGGCAGTGTAGGGCCACCATTTTCCGCACCACCTGCAGTATCTGTGCAGGTTTCTTTGCCAGGCCAAAGCCGTCAGGGTCAGGGAATCACCAGTTTCGTAGTAGGAAACACTGCATCTAGGGCACCGGTGGCAACAATACCATCTCCCACCGTCTCTCAGTCTGCCATGTCCACCGGCACCCCCGCTAGTTCCACGATCTCCAGCTCTCCAGTCCAGCTCACCCTACATGAGACTATGGTTAGAAAAAGGAAGTACTTAGCCTCGCATCCGCGTACACAGGGTTTGAACGCACACATAGCTAGACTAATCTCGTTAGAGATGATGCCCTACCGGTTAGTTGAAAGCGAAGCTTTCAAAGCCCTGATGGACTACGCTGTACCACGCTACGAGCTACCCAGTCGACACTTTTTTTCCAGAAAAGCCATCCCAGCCCTCCACCAGCATGTTAAAGAGCGCATCGTCCATGCACTCAGGCAATCTGTGAGCACAAAGGTGCACCTGACAACAGATGCATGGACCAGTAGGCATGGCCAGGGACGTTACGTGTCCATCACGGCACACTGGTTAAATGTGGTGGATGCAGGGTCCACAGGGGACAGCAAGTTTGGGACAGTTCTGCCTAGCCCACGGTCTAGGAAACAATTGGCTGTAGCCGTTCGCACCCCCTCCTCCTCCTCTTCGTCCTCCTGCAGAAGCGAGAGCTCGTCCACAGACCGCAGTCGCACAACCACTCCATCCGCAGCTGCCACTGTTGCACACCAGGTCTCCCATTATGGGGCAGCTACTGGCAAACGTCAGCAGGCTGTATTGGCTATGAAGTGTTTGGGCGACAACAGACACACCGCGGAAGTTCTGTCCGAGTTCTTGCAGAAAGAAACGCAGTCGTGGCTGGGCACTGTAGATCTTGAGGCAGGCAAGGTAGTGAGTGATAACGGAAGGAATTTCATGGCTGCCATCTCCCTTTCCCAACTGAAACACATTCCTTGCCTGGCTCACACCTTAAACCTGGTGGTGCAGTGCTTCCTGAAAAGTTATCCGGGGTTATCCGACCTGCTCCTCAAAGTGCGTGGACTTTGCTCACATATCCGCCGTTCGCCCGTACACTCCAGCCGTATGCAGACCTATCAGCGTTCTTTGAACCTTCCCCAGCATCGCCTAATCATAGACGTTGCAACAAGGTGGAACTCAACACTGCACATGCTTCAGAGACTGTGTGAACAGAGGCGGGCTGTTATGTTTTTGTGGGAGGATACACATACACGGGCAGGCAGTAGGATGGCAGACATGGAGTTGTCAGGTGTGCAGTGGTCGAAGATTCAAGACATGTGTCAAGTCCTTCAGTGTTTTGAGGAATGCACACGGCTGGTTAGTGCAGACAACGCCATAATAAGCATGAGCATCCCCCTAATGCGTCTGCTGATGCAAAGTTTGACGCACATAAAGGATCAGGCGTCTGCAGCTGAGGAAGAGGAAAGCCTTGATGACAGTCAGCCATTGTCTGGCCAGGGCAGTGTACAGGACGAGGTAGCGGGCGAAGAGGAGGAGGAGGACGAGGAGGATGATGGGGATGATTATATTTTTAATGAGGAAGCTTTTCTGGGGCCACTGGAAATTGGTGGCGCGGCAAGGCCGGGTTCTGGTTTTTTGAGGGACACAAGTGACGTGGATTTGCCTGAAACTGCCCCTCAACCAAGCACAACCGCAGATTTGAGAACTGGAATTTTGGCCCACATGGCGGATTATGCCTTACGTATCCTCAAAAGGGACACACGCATAACTAAAATGATGAATGATGACGATTACTGGTTGGCCTGCCTCCTTGATCCTCGCTATAAAGGCAAATTGCAAAATATAATGCCACATGAGAACTTGGAACTAATATTAGCAACCAAACAATCAACTCTTGTTGACCGTTTGCTTCTGGCATTCCCTGCACACAGCGCTCGTGATCGTTCTCACACGAGCTGCAGGGGCCAGCAGACCAGAGGAGTTAGAGGGGCAGAAATCAGAAGTGGCGTTGGCCAGAGGGGTTTTCTGACCAGGTTGTGGAGTGATTTTGCTATGACCGCAGACAGGACAGGTACTGCAGCATCAATTCAAAGTGACAGGAGACAACATTTGCCCAGTATGGTTACAAACTATTTTTCATCCCTTATCGATGTTCTCCCTCAACCGTCATTCCCATTTGATTACTGGGCATCAAAATTAGACACCTGGCCAGAATTGGCAGAATATGCATTGCAGGAGCTTGCTTGCCCGGCAGCTAGTGTCCTATCAGAAAGAGTATTCAGTGCTGCAGGTTCAATACTAACAGAAAAAAGGACTCGTCTGGCTACCCAAAATGTAGATGATCTAACCTTCATTAAAATGAACCACAACTGGATTTCGAAATCTTTTGCCCCACCTTGCCCGGCTGACACCTAGCTTTCCTATGAAAAGGTCTTGCCTGTGGACTATTCTGAATGCCTTTTCCAATCTCGTAATTTTCAGCACCTGATTGTCCAGCATACGACATGTTTACACCTCACTAAATGGCCAAACTCCCCACACGGGGCCGTGGTAGCGACACTTGGCGACAGCACCCGTGAGAGTGCAGTTTGTCTGAAGAGGTGGGTGAGCCCGCTTTTGGTCGACGGCACTGCCACTGGGTCCCTCCTAGTACAATAAAGTGTCTCTGGCGGTGGTGGTGCGCACCTAACGTCAGACACACCGTTGTAATATGAGGGGCCCTGGGCCTGTACCGCCGGCCACAAGACAGTTTCCCCCCACCCCAGCTCAAACAGTGCTCTACCACTTGCAAAATTATCTCACAGCTCCACCAATGTTTAGTCTATGCGCTGACATCCTTCAATGCCTGCCACTGACAATACCATTGTATTGACATTTTTGTTATGTTAGGCCTTCGATGCCTGTCTGTGGTCACTCCTTCCACTAGGCCTCCACTGACCACACCACTGCTGCCCGTGTACCCCTGGAACCAATTTAAAATTGCATACAGCCATGTGTTATTATTTTAGGCCTTCGATGCCTGTCTGCGGTCACTCCTTCCACTAGGCCTCCACTGACCACACCACTGCTGTCCGTGTACCCCTGGAACCAATTTAAAATTGCCTACAGCCAGCCCAATTTTTTTATTTTAGGCCTTCGATGCCTGTCTGCGGTCCATTCTTTCAACTACTACTACACTGACCAGGTCACTGCTGCCCGTGTACCCCTGGAACCAATTTAAAATTGCCTACAGCCATGTGTTATTATTTTAGGCCTTCGATGCCTGTCTGCGGTCACTCCTTCCACTAGGCCTCCACTGACCACACCACTGCTGCCCGTGTACCCCTGGAACCAATTTAAAATTGCCTACAGCCATGTGTTATTATTTTAGGCCTTCGATGCCTGTCTGCGGTCACTCCTTCCACTAGGCCTCCACTGACCACACCACTGCTGCCCGTGTACCCCTGGAACCAATTTAAAATTGCCTACAGCCAGCCCAATTTTTTTATTTTAGGCCTTCGATGCCTGTCTGCGGTCCATTCTTTCAACTACTACTACACTGACCAGGTCACTGCTGCCCGTGTACCCCTGGAACCAATTTAAAATTGCCTACAGCCATGTGTTATTATTTTAGGCCTTCGATGCCTGTCTGCGGTCACTCCTTCCACTAGGCCTCCACTGACCACACCACTGCTGCCCGTGTACCCCTGGAACCAATTTAAAATTGCCTACAGCCAGCCCAATTTTTTTATTTTAGGCCTTCGATGCCTGTCTGCGGTCCATTCTTTCAACTACTACTACACTGACCAGGTCACTGCTGCCCGTGTACCCCTGGAACCAATTTAAAATTGCCTACAGCCATGTGTTATTATTTTAGGCCTTCGATGCCTGTCTGCGGTCACTCCTTCCACTAGGCCTCCACTGACCACACCACTGCTGCCCGTGTACCCCTGGAACCAATTTAAAATTGCCTACAGCCATGTGTTATTATTTTAGGCCTTCGATGCCTGTCTGCGGTCACTCCTTCCACTAGGCCTCCACTGACCACACCACTGCTGCCCGTGTACCCCTGGAACCAATTTAAAATTGCCTACAGCCAGCCCAATTTTTTTATTTTAGGCCTTCGATGCCTGTCTGCGGTCCATTCTTTCAACTACTACTACACTGACCAGGTCACTGCTGCCCGTGTACCCCTGGAACCAATTTAAAATTGCCTACAGCCATGTGTTATTATTTTAGGCCTTCGATGCCTGTCTGCGGTCACTCCTTCCACTAGGCCTCCACTGACCACACCACTGCTGCCCGTGTACCCCTGGAACCAATTTAAAATTGCCTACAGCCATGTGTTATTATTTTAGGCCTTCGATGCCTGTCTGCGGTCACTCCTTCCACTAGGCCTCCACTGACCACACCACTGCTGCCCGTGTACCCCTGGAACCAATTTAAAATTGCCTACAGCCAGCCCTATTTTTTTATTTTAGGCCTTCGATGCCTGTCTGCGGTCCATTCTTTCAACTACTACTACACTGACCAGGGCACTGCTGCCCGTGTACCCCTGGAACCAACATCAGAAAATATAAAAATAAGTATTTTGCTTACAAAAAAGAAAATACTGGAGAGATATCAAATGCAGACATTTTAACATTAAAAACAAACACACAACTAAAATCTGGTACAGTACTAAAAATGGCCACCAGCTACAATTACTTTCTCCTGCAAGTAGTTAACTGAATGGTTTTTTAAATTGAAAACACACATATGGCATCCACCGAGTGTTGTCCTGTCGCGTCTTCTTTATATTATTGCCGAGAAGATGCAAAACAATGAAAATAATAAAATCATTAATTACCAAAATAATAGAGAAAGTCAACACCACATTGCAAATAAACATTCATTCCAAATAAAGAAGCAGGGCGCGTCCGAGGGTGAGTATATACCTAATAAGAATATAATCACCCTCGGACGCGCAATGCTTATTTCCAACAGCCTTCCTTCCTAAGAATCAGCCCTTCCGTGGTGTAGAGAGACGTTGTGTTACACTCCAAGGTGTTCCCCAGGTTGCCTTTCCTGAGCTTCGATCTTCCGGCTCTCGTTTAGTAGTTGTTGGAAACTACGCTGCATTAGGCCTTCAAATTGGGTATGGGGTGTAGAGAGAGAGTGTGTTACACTCCAAGGTGTTCCCCAGGTTGCCTTTCCTGAGCTTCGATCTTCCGGCTCTCGTTTAGTAGTTCTTGGAAACTACACTGCATTAGGCCTTCAAATTGGGTATGGGGTGTAGAGAGAGGGTGTGTTACACTCCAAGGTGTTCCCCAGGTTGCCTTTCCTGAGCTTCGATATTCCGGCTCTCGTTTAGTAGTTGTTGGAAACTACACTGCATTAGGCCTACAAATTGGGTATGGGGGAAACATTGGCGCATCTGCGGTCCCTCCTTCCTCTAGGCCTCCACTGACCTGTCTACTGCTGCCCGTGTTCCCCTGGAACCAATTTTAAATTGCCTACAGGCAGCCCAATTTATTATGTTAGGGCTTCGAAGCCTGTCTGCGGTCCCTCCTTCCACTAGGCCTCCACTGACCTGTCTACTGCTGCCCGTGTACCCCTTGAACCAACATCATAAAATAAAAAAAAAAGTATTTTGCTTATAAAAAAGAAAATACTGGTGAGATATCAAATGCAGACATTTTAACATTAAAAACAAACACACAACTAAAATCTGGTACAGTACTAAAAATGGCCACCAGCTACAATTACTTTCTCCTGCAAGTAGTTAACTGAAAGGTTTTTTAAATTGAAAACACACATATGGCATCCACCGAGTGTTGTCCTGTCGCGTCTTCTTTATATTATTGCCGAGAAGATGCAAAACAATGAAAATAATAAAATCATTAATTACCAAAATAATAGAGAAAGTCAACACCACATTGCAAATAAACATTCATTCCAAATAAAGAAGCAGGGCGCGTCCGAGTATGTGGTGTAGAGAGGTATGGGTGTAGAGAGAGGGTTTGTTACACTCCAAGGTGTTCCCCAGGTTGCCTTTCCTGAGCTTCGATCTTCCGGCTCTCGTTTAGTAGTTGTTGGAAACTACGCTGCATTAGGCCTTCAAATTGGGTATGGGGTGTAGCGAGAGGGTGTGTTACACTCCAAGGTGTTCCCCAGGTTGCCTTTCCTGAGCTTCGATCTTCCGGCTCTCGTTTAGTAGTTCTTGGAAACTACACTGCATTAGGCCTTCAAATTGGGTATGGGGTGTAGAGAGAGGGTGTGTTACACTCCAAGGTGTTCCCCAGGTTGCCTTTCCTGAGCTTCGATCTTCCGGCTCTCGTTTAGTAGTTCTTGGAAACTACACTGCATTAGGCCTACAAATTGGGTATGGGGTGGAGAGAGATGGTGTGTTACACTCCAAGGTGTTCCCCAGGTTTCCTTGCCATTGCTTCGGTCTTCCGACTCTCGTTTAGTAGTTGTAGAAAAGTACACTGCATTAGGCCTACAAAATGGGTATGGGGTGGAGAGAGAGGGTGTGTTACACTCCAAGGTGTTCCCCAGGTTGCCTTTCCTGAGCTTCGATCTTCCGGCTCTCGTTTAGTAGTTGTTGGAAACTACGCTGCATTAGGCCTTCAAATTGGGTATGGTGTGTAGAGAGAGGGTGTGTTACACTCCAAGGTGTTCCCCAGGTTGCCTTTCCTGAGCTTTGATCTTCCGGCTCTCGTTTAGTAGTTGTTGGAAACTACGCTGCATTAGGCCTTCAAATTGGGTATGGGGTGTAGAGAGATGGTGTGTTCCACTCCAAGGTGTTCCCCAGGTTGCCTTTCCTGAGCTTCGATCTTCCGGCTCTCGTTTAGTAGTTCTTGGAAACTACACTGCATTAGGCCTTCAAATTGGGTATGGGGTGTAGAGAGAGGGTGTGTTACACTCCAAGGTGTTCCCCAGGTTGCCTTTCCTGAGCTTCGATCTTCCGGCTCTCGTTTAGTAGTTGTTGGAAACTACGCTGCATTAGGCCTTCAAATTGGGTATGGGGTGTAGAGAGATGGTGTGTTCCACTCCAAGGTGTTCCCCAGGTTGCCTTTCCTGAGCTTCGATCTTCCAGCTCTCGTTTAGTAGTTCTTGGAAACTACACGGCATTAGGCCTTCAAATTGGGTATGGGGTGTAGAGAGAGGGTGTGTTACACTCCAAGGTGTTCCCCAGGTTGCCTTTCCTGAGCTTCGATCTTCATGCTCTCGTTTAGTAGTTGTCGGAAACTACGCTGCATTAGGCCTTCAAATTGGGTATGGGGTGTAGAGAGAGGGTTTGTTACACTCCAAGGTGTTCCCCAGGTTGCCTTTCCTGAGCTTCGATCTTCCGGCTCTCGTTTAGTAGTTGTTGGAAACTACGCTGCATTAGGCCTTCAAATTGGGTATGGGGTGTAGAGAGAGGGTGTGTTACACTCCAAGGTGTTCCCCAGGTTGCCTTTCCTGAGCTTCGATCTTCCGGCTCTCGTTTAGTAGTTCTTGGAAACTACACTGCATTAGGCCTACAAATTGGGTATGGGGTGGAGAGAGATGGTGTGTTACACTCCAAGGTGTTCCCCAGGTTTCCTTGCCATTGCTTCGGTCTTCCGACTCTCGTTTAGTAGTTGTAGAAAAGTACACTGCATTAGGCCTACAAAATGGGTATGGGGTGGAGAGAGAGGGTGTGTTACACTCCAAGGTGTTCCCCAGGTTGCCTTTCCTGAGCTTCGATCTTCCGGCTCTCGTTTAGTAGTTGTTGGAAACTACGCTGCATTAGGCCTTCAAATTGGGTATGGGGTGTAGAGAGAGGGTGTGTTACACTCCAAGGTGTTCCCCAGGTTGCCTTTCCTGAGCTTCGATCTTCCGGCTCTCGTTTAGTAGTTGTTGGAAACTACGCTGCATTAGGCCTTCAAATTGGGTATGGGGTGTAGAGAGATGGTGTGTTCCACTCCAAGGTGTTCCCCAGGTTGCCTTTCCTGAGCTTTGATCTTCCGGCTCTCGTTTAGTAGTTCTTGGAAACTACACTGCATTAGGCCTTCAAATTGGGTATGGGGTGTAGAGAGAGGGTGTGTTACACTCCAAGGTGTTTCCCAGGTTGCCTTTCCTGAGCTTCGATCTTCATGCTCTCGTTTAGTAGTTGTCGGAAACTACGCTGCATTAGGCCTACAAATTGGGTATGGGGTGTAGAGAGAGGGTTTGTTACACTCCAAGGTGTTCCCCAGGTTGCCTTTCCTGAGCTTCGATCTTCCGGCTCTCGTTTAGTAGTTGTTGGAAACTACGCTGCATTAGGCCTTCAAATTGGGTATGGGGTGTAGCGAGAGGGTGTGTTACACTCCAAGGTGTTCCCCAGGTTGCCTTTCCTGAGCTTCGATCTTCCGGCTCTCGTTTAGTAGTTCTTGGAAACTACACTGCATTAGGCCTTCAAATTGGGTATGGGGTGTAGAGAGAGGGTGTGTTACACTCCAAGGTGTTCCCCAGGTTGCCTTTCCTGAGCTTCGATCTTCCGGCTCTCGTTTAGTAGTTCTTGGAAACTACACTGCATTAGGCCTACAAATTGGGTATGGGGTGGAGAGAGATGGTGTGTTACACTCCAAGGTGTTCCCCAGGTTTCCTTGCCATTGCTTCGGTCTTCCGACTCTCGTTTAGTAGTTGTAGAAAAGTACACTGCATTAGGCCTACAAAATGGGTATGGGGTGGAGAGAGATGGTGTGTTACACTCCAAGGTGTTCCCCAGGTTGCCTTTCCTGAGCTTCTATCTTCAGGCTCTCATTAAATTGTGGTTAAATGGAACAACTGCATTTGGCGTACTAGTTGGTTTGGGGCCTACTATCGGTGTCTGCCACTCCTTGCTGTTCTCCTGGTTTCCTGTCCTGAAATTCCATTTTCAGGCTCTCGTTAAGTAGTTGTTAATGTTAGACTGCATTTGGCCTACTAGTTGGGTTGGGGCCTACTATCGGTGTCTGCCACTCCTTGCTGTTCTCCTCCACTGAACAAAGCTGTGCCGCCTGTTTACTACGGTTGCCAATTTTGAACTGCATTTCGACTACTTACTGATTTTGCCCTACTCTCTGTGTCAGCCTCTCATTCCAGTTGTCCTCCACTGCAATGCCCCCTGGTTATTCCTGTGTTACCAACTTTGAACTGCATTTAGCCCACTTTATTCTTTGGGCCTATATCTGTGTTTCCACTTCATCGTGCCCATTGCCCAGCCAGTGATAGATGAGTCTGCTGGTACATTGACCCATAACGCAACATTCCCCGTGCATGCTACACAACAACATTGTGACCCTGCTGAAAGTCAGGTTGCTCTTCCCGCATACCATACCACCTTACACGGGGACAAAGAGGAAGGTGCAGATGAAAGTGCAGGTTCCTTCATCAGGTGGGGGGAGGAATACTAGTTGGCGACGTCACTGGCACAGGGCCTCTCATAGTACGCAAAAGTGTTGCTGCCGGTGGGAGGCGCCCCCGCCGTGCAAACACACCGCTGTACTTTGAGGGGCCCTGTGCCAGTGCCAATGCCAACAAGTGGGCCCCCCTGCTTGCTCAGGATCACAGCACTTGCAAAGTTGAAATACTTACCTCTCCCTGCTCCACTGCCGTGACGTGGTCCAGATTTCCTGGGCCCACTAATTACTTGAACCAGCCCTACCCCACACAACTTTAGCCAAATGACCCCCAATTTCAAATGCCTTCCAATTATTATAAGGTAAATTACGCTTGACAAGCTTCATTAAGAAGAATGAATGGTTTTGACATTAAAATGGGCACTGTAGGTGTTTTCCTGGCCCCCACTCACTGCCGACTATGCTGCCCCATTGACTTGCATTGGGTTTCGTGTTTCGGTCGATCCCGACTTTACGTCATAATCGGCCGATTTCACTCGACCCGACTTTTGAGATAGTCGGGTTTCGCGAAACCCGGCTCGACTCTAAAAAGGTCAAGGTCGCTCAACTCTAATCTTGACTTCTCATTTGTGGAGCTCTATATATTTTTTGTTTGTTTGTTTACTTTTTGCTACATGCTGATTTTTACTCTTGTACTGTTCGGATCAATATGACCCAATAGCATTTTATACTGTTCTACAGGTCTCTGATTATTTCTGACTGCAAAAGTTATGTTTTTTCTATGTGTACTTCATCTCAAAATGGTGGTGGTTTCACTGTTCTTATCAGTAAACAAGTAATTATTTAGTATTATCCATTTGCTGTTTGTGAGAGAGGAGATTGGTTGTCTATCATTCAAAGGCTGGGGGTTTCACTGTCATCAGTAATCAAGTATTTATTTAGTCAAATGCATTTTCAGTTTGTGAGAGAAGACACTGTTGTCTTATAAATTGGACACCAGTCATTTGACTTACACCCTGAAGCTAAGCCCTGTGAAAGAGACACTGGAATCTGTGAGAGAGAGAGAGCACTGATCTGTGAATACACATCTTTACAGGTATTCTTTTTTTTTCAAAACTTGGATAAAAATGTTTCTAAAAAGTCTATTGACTGACGCTGTGAATACATATCTTTACAACTATTCTTTTCTTTTCCAAACTTAGGTAATTCTATGCACAATGCACCATGACAATGCCGTAAGTGATAGAGAAGACAGAAAGCCTGACATTATTTTGGATTATAATGCCACAAAGGGAGCAGTTGATACTTTAGACCAAGCAATATCAACATATACATGCAAACGCAAAACCAATCGGTGGCCAATGATTT
Organism: Ranitomeya imitator; assembly: GCF_032444005.1. Lineage (NCBI taxonomy): Eukaryota > Metazoa > Chordata > Amphibia > Anura > Dendrobatidae > Ranitomeya > Ranitomeya imitator. The sequence goes on from NC_091289.1 coordinate 116,127,459, forward strand.
TATTTTATAACATACTGGACGTTTCTGCACACAATGCATTTGTCTTATGGAGAGAAATCGACCCCGATTGGAACCGGAATAAGCTGCATAAAAGAAGATTATTTCTTGAGGAATTGGGCAAATCCCTGGTTAGGCCATATATTGAGAGCAGAAAGTGACCCCCAGAAGTGAAGGAACAACAGCCATTGTAAAAAGTGTCCAGCATGCTCAAGAAAGAGACTCCACATCCACGGCCTCCACCAGCACAGCTACCAGCAGCACAGCTACCAGCAAAAAAAGGAAGAGATGTAGGTTCTGTCCATCTTCCTGTGACAATAAGACTAATCTGACATGTGCTGGATGTTCAAAATATCTGTGTAAAGGACATGTGTCTTATTATTGTGTTCAGTGTAAAAACACATGAACATGTCCAGATTTTCTTTTTTCTTTCTAAAAAGGTTGAAGTTTTTATGATTTTTCATTTGTTGATTTATAAATATTGTTTTCAAAAAGTTAAATTTCATGTTTTAGTAATAGTAATGTAAAGCGTCTTTGTTATTTGTGTGCAGAATGCCAACAATCAAAGATAATCGTAAAAAGCCTGTGTAACCTTTTTATGAAAAAAAATATATATTAAGTTTAAATTTAAATTTTTCATTTGTTTATGATCAACCATGTTCACATACAGTATAATAATGAAAAAAAGTATTCAAATAAAACAATTAGAGAAGCTAAAAATCAAGAATTAATAGGTCGGGTCATATTGACCCGGGAACAGTACAAGTGTATAGCAAATGCGAACAGAACAGCAGGGTTAAGAGAACTGAAGAAATAGGATTTAAGGCCACAGCTTGAGCGAGAAGAAGAAAAGGATTTTAGGACACAGTTTGAGGGGGAAATATAAAATGATTTAAGGAAACTGTTTGGAGGGGAGAAGAAATAGGATTTGAGGGCAGTTTAGGGAATGAGGAAGGGATGGATGCTGACACAATATGGGGAGGGCAAAGCAGGTACATACACATTATGGGGGATGTGAGAGAAGGCAGCATGTAAAGACAGGGAGTAAATACCATAGGTGAGAAGAGAGTATGGTTATCAGGGGGATGTGACAGGAGACAGTATGAGGATGGAGGGGCAAATTTGTGAGGAGACTATTGAGGGGAATAATATGAAGATACAGTATTGGGGGAGAAAAGTGTGAGTGGGCACAGGATAGAGACTGAGTAGTGTGGGGGGATAACATTTTGGAACAGCATAAGGGCACAGCCAGGAGAGGATGGTATGCCAAGGAGGGTGAGTGTGATGAGGGGGCAGAGTATAGAGACAGGGCCCTATAGAGGGGATGCAGTATAAGAAGACAGTGTGAAGAGGGGGCCCAGTTATTTATTCAGGGATTCAGAGAAGGCTGATATTATTTAGGAGCCTTATAATGACACTTCTATTTTTAAGGGTATTGTTTGGGGATGCGCTGCAGAAGACTGAAGAAGAGGACAGTTGTGAAGACATAGCATTGTATCTTAATTAACCAGATGAATATTATTTCAGTAGACCCAGGGATATGAGCTAGAGTTCATGTGAGAATGAGTGTTCACCCTTATTGTCATTGGTTTTACCCCTTAGCGACTGCCGATACGCCTTTTAACGGCGGCCGCTAAGGGTACTTAAACCACAGCGCCGTTAATTAACGGCGCTGTGGAAAAAGTAAATAGCGCCCCCCAGAGGCCGATTTTCTCCGGGGTCTCAGCTGCCGGGGGTAGCCGAGACCCCAGAGAACATGATTCGGGGGGTTTTTAACCCACCCCGCATGTGCGATCGCCGGTAATTAACTGTTTACCGGCGATCGCAAAAAAAAACAAAAAACGCGATCTCTTTTTAATTTCTCTGTCCTCCGATGTGATCGCACATCGGAGGACAGAGAAAAGGGGTCCCAGGTGGCCCCCCAATACTCACCTAGCTCCCCCGATGCTCCTCGTGGCTCCCGGTGGGCGCCGCCATCTTCAAAATGGCGGGCGCATGCGCAGTGCGCCGGCCGGCACCGGGAGAATCTTTGGGGTCTCGGCTGCCGGGGGTAGCCGAGACCCCAAAGAGCATGATCGGGGTCGGTTTTACCGACCCCTGTTTTGCGATCGCCGGTAATTAACTGTTTACCGGCGACCGCAAAAAAAAAAAAAAAGTAAAGTGTAATTCTCTGTCCTCTGATGTGATCGCACATCAGAGGACAGAGAAATAGGGGGATTCGGGGACCCTACAATACTCACCTGTGTCCCTGGATCCTCTTGCTGCTCCTCCTGGCCGCCGGCAGAAGAAAATGGCGGGCGCATGCACAGTGCGCCCGCCTTCTGTCTCCATCTGCCGGCCGGCAGGAGAACAGCAGTTGGGGCTAAAATTAGGGTTAGGTTTAGAGTTAGGGTTAGGGTTAGGGTTAGGGGTAGCGGTAGGGGTAGGGTTAGGGGTGAGGTTAGGGTTAGGGGTAGGGTTAGGGGTAGGGTTAGGGGTAGGGGTAGGGTTAGGGGTAGGGGTAGGGTTAGGGGTAGGGCTAGGGTTAGGGGTAGGGTTAGGGTTAGGGGTAGGGTTAGGGGTAGGGTTAGGGTTAAGGGTAGGGTTAGGGGTAGGGGTAGGGGTAGGGTTAGGGCTAGGGTTAGGGCTAGGGTTAGGGCTAGGGTTGGGGCTAAATTTAGGGTTAGGGTTGGGGCTAAATTTAGGGTTAGGGTTGGGGCTAAATTTAGGGTTAGGCTTCTTTCACACTTACGTCGGTACGGGGCCGTCGCAATGCGTCGGCCCGACATACCGACGCACGTTGTGAAAATTGTGCACAACGTGGGCAGCAGCTGTAGTTTTTCAACGCATCCGCTGCCCAATATATGTCCTGGGGAGGAGGGGGCGGAGTTACGGCCACGCATGCGCGGTCAGAAATGGCGGATGCGACGTACAAAAAAACGTTTCATTGAACGTTTTTTTGTGCCGACGGTCCGCCAAAACACAACTGATCCAGTGCACGACGGACGCGACGTGTGGCCATCCGTCACGATCCGTCGGCAAAACAAGTCTATGGGCAAAAAACGCATCCTGCGGGCACATTTGCAGGATCCGTTTCTTGTCCAAAACGACGGATTGCGACGGAATGCCAAACGACGCAAGTGTGAAAGTAGCCTTAGGGCTAGGGTTAGGGTTGGGGCTAAAGTTAGGGCTAGGGTTGGGGCTAAAGTTAGGTTGGTATTAGGGTTAGGGTTGGCTTTAGGGTTACGCTTGGGATTAGGCTTAGGTTTGGGATTAGGGTTAAGGTTAGGGTTGTGATTAGGGGTGTATTGGGATTAGGGTTAGGTTTGAGGTTAGGGTTCAGATTAGGATTAGGGGTGTGTTGGATTTAGGGTTTTGATTAGGGTTATGGTTAGGGTTAACATTAGGGTTGTTTTGGGGTAAGGGTTGTGATTATGGTTAGGGTTAGTGATTAGGATTATGGATCAGGTTGGGATTAGGGTTAGAGGTGTGTTGGGGTTAGGGTTGGAGCTAGAATTGGGGGGTTTCCACTGTTTAGGTACATCAGGGGGTCTCCAAACACGACAGCCAATTTTGCGCTCAAAAAGTCAAATGGTGCTCCCTCCCTTCTGAGCTCTGCCGTGCGCCCAAACAGTGGGTTACCCCCACATATGGGGCATCAGCGTACTCGGGATAAATTGGACAACAACTTGTGGGGTCCAATTTCTCTTGTTACCCTTGTGAAAATAAAAACTTGGGGGCTAAAATATCTTTTTTGTGAAAAAAAAATATATTTTTTATTTTCACGACTCTGCATTCTAAACTTCTGTGAAGCACTTGGGCATTCAAAGTTATCACCACACATCTAGATAAGTTCCTTGGGGGGTCTAGTTTCCAAAATGGGGTCACTTGTGGGGGGTTACTACAGTTTAGGTACATCAGGGGCTCTGCAATCGCAACATAATGCCCACAGACCATTCTATCAAAGTCTGCATTCCAAAAAGGCGCTCCTTCCCTTCCGAGCTCTGCCGTGCGCCCAAACAGTGTTTTACCCCCACATATGGGGCATCAGCGTACTCGGGATAAATTGGACAACAACTTCTGGGGACCAATTTCTCTTGTTACCCTTGTAAAAATAAAAACTTGGGGGCTGCAATATCTTTTTTGTGAAAAAAAAAATATTTTTTATTTTCACGACTCTGCATTCTAAACTTCTGTGAAGCACTTGGGCATTCAAAGTTCTCACCACACATCTAGATAAGTTCCTTGGGGGGTCTAGTTTACAAAATGGGGTCACTTGTGGGGGGTTACTACAGTTTAGGTACATCAGGGGCTCTGCAATCGCAACATAATGCCCACAGACCATTCTATCAAAGTCTGCATTCCAAAAAGGCGCTCCTTCCCTTCCGAGCTCTGCCGTGCGCCCAAACAGTGTTTTACCCCCACATATGGGGCATCAGCGTACTCGGGATAAATTGGACAACAACTTCTGGGGACCAATTTCTCTTGCTACCCTTGTGAAAATAAAAACTTGGGGGCTACAATATCTTTTTTGTGAAAAAAAAAATATTTCTTATTTTCACGACTCTGCATTCTAAACTTCTGTGAAGCACTTGGGCATTCAAAGTTCTCACCACACATCTAGATAAGTTCCTTGGGGGTTCTAGTTTCCAAAATGGGGTCACTTGTGGAGGGTTTCTACTGGTTAGGTACATCAGGGGCTCTGCAAACGCAACATAATACCCGCAGACCATTCTATCAAAGTCTGCATTCCAAAAAGGCGCTCCTTCCTTCCGAGCTCTGCCGTGTGCCTAAACAGTGGTTTACCCCCACATATGGGGTACCAGCATACTCAGGGCAAATTGGACAACAAATTTTGGGGTCCAATTTCTCTTGTTACCCTTGTGAAAATAAAAACTTGGGGGCTAAATAATCTTTTTTGTGGAAAAAAAAATATTTTTTATTTTCACGGCTCTTCATTATAAACTTCTGTGAAGCACTTGGGCATTCAAGGTTCTCACCACACATCTAGATAAATTCCATCGGGGGTCTAGTTTCCAAAATGGGGTCACTTGTGGGGGATTTCTACTGTTTAGGCACATCAGGGGCTCTCCAAACGCGACATGGCGTCCGATCTCAATTCCAGCCAATTCTACATTGAAAAAGTAAAACGGCGCTCCTTCACTTCCAAGCTCTGCGGTGCGCCCAAACAGTGGTGTACCCTCACATATGGGGTATCGACGTATTCAGGAGAAATTGCACAACAACTTTTGTGGTCTAATTTCTCCTGTTACCCTTGTGAAAATAAGAATTTGTGGGCGAAAAATCATTTTTGTGTAAACAAAAGCGATTTTTTATTTTCACGGCTCTACGTTATAAACTTCTGTGAAGCACTTGGGGGTTCAAAGTGCTCACCACACATCTAGATAAGTTCCTTAAGGGGTCTAGTTTCCAAAATGGTGTCACTTGTGGGGAGTTTCCACTGTTTAGGCACATCAGGGGCTCTCTAAACGTGACTTGGCGTCCGATCTCAATTCCAGCCAATTCTGCATTGAAAAAGTCAAACGGCGCTCCTTCACTTCTAAGTTCTGCGCCCAAAAGTAGTTTACCCCCACATATGGGGTATTGTCGTATTCAGGAGAAACTGCATAACAAAATTTATGGTTACATTTCTGTTTTTACACTTGTGAAAATAAAAAAAATGGTTCTGAATTAAGATGTTTGCAAAAAAAAGTTAAATGTTCATTTTTTCCTTCCACATTGTTTCAGTTCCTGTGAAGCACGTAAAGGGTTAATAAACTTCTTGAATGTGGTTTTGAGAACCTTGAGGGGTGTAGTTTTTAGAATGGTGTCACACTTCATTATTTTCTATCATATAGACCCCTCAAAATGACTTCAAAATGTGATGTGGTCCCTAAAAAAAAATGGTGTTGTAAAAATGAGAAATTGCTGGTCAACTTTTAACCCTTATAACTCCCTAACAAAAAAAATTTTGTTTCCAAAATTGTGCTGATGTAAAGTAGACATGTGGGAAATGTTATTTATTAACTATTTTTCGTGACATATCTTTCTGATTTAAGGGCATAAAAATACAAAGTTTGAAAATTGCAAAATTTTAAAAATTTTCGCCATATTTCCGTTTTTTTCATAAATAATCGCAAGTAATATCGAAGAAATGTTACCACTAACATGAAGTACAATATGTCATGAAAAAACAATCTCAGAATCAGCGGGATCCGTTGAAGCGTTCCAGAGTTATAACCTCATAAAGTGACAGTGGTCAGAATTGCAAAAATTGGCCTGGTCATTAAGTACGAAATTGGCTCTGTCACTAAGGGGTTAATGATCAATAGCTGCTGTTGACTAGTTGACAAGTTGCTGATTAGCTATTTATCTGTCCTAGTATTGCAGTCCTAGTACTGTTCTATCTTTGGGAAGCAAATGCACAATGTTTCAATGTTTGTTAATATGTTGATGACTCATTTGTGCTCTGCAATATAAAGGACAATCTATGCATGTTGTTTGAACACTCCAGCACCATCTTCCCCAAGCCTGTGGTGGAATGCCTAAGTGAAAAGTTGTGACCTATAAAATGGAGGATATACCTGTGTTCAGGAAGACAGAGAGAGAGACAGCCAGAAATTCTGCCAAGACATCCAAACATCCAGGGGACCCTACACGACTGCTGCCAATACATCATGGCTCCATCACTGGGACACGGATCTATCATTCTACAGGAAACAACCTAGGGCAGGGGTCCCCAACTCCAGTCCTCAAGGCCCACCAACAGGTCATGTTTTCGGGATTTCCTTTGCATTGCACAGGTGATGCAATTATTACCTGGGCAAGACTAAGGAAATCCTGAAAACATGACATGATGGTGGGCCTTGAGGACTGGAGTTGGGGACCCCTGACCTAGGGGATCTGCTTCATTGATCATTGCTGAACCATGGGTACATTTGGAGAAAGTCAGGATTGAGAACCACCGATTGCTTGACTCAATGGAGAGGTTCGGAGAAGCTAGGTTGTGACCCTCGGGTAAACTGGCCTTGTGACTCAATGGACTGTCATCTTCCTAAGATTGTCATTACCTCCTCTCTGTGTGCATGCCACAGAGCTGCCATTATCCTAGCGAGTCAGTTAAAGGGTGAGACTCTGTAATGTCCACCATTTTGGGATATTTTCCTGCTACTGTTCCACGTGTTATCTGCCTTTTTGTGGTTCAATAAAGCATTGTCTCAATGTTTTACCCTCACCCTGTGTTGTCTGAGTAGCGTTATGCCCACGTTAAAAGGAGCAAAGGCGTTCGATGTCACTATCCCTGGTCCAGGTGATTTCATCTAGCTGACTGGGGCATTCGTTGACACCCCATGTATCCATATTATGGTGGCAGTGGTGGGATACTACTCAGCCCAGTGGAACGGTGGAACTGGGGGAGCTGCAGAGGACTGGTATTCTCATACTAGGGCTACACAATCAGGGAAGTAGACAGAAAGACCCAGCAGCCCATTGATGAGCTTGCACAGCAGGTTTCAGATGCCACTACATCAAACCCCATTAACTTGGCCTTGGGAAAAAAAACAGAGTTAATGTATAACCTCAACAAGAATCAGAAAGTACAAGAGCTGTGCTAGCTTCAACGGATTGAATGGGATTTAATCCAGGACCTACAGAATGTGGAGGACGCTATGTGTGGACCAATTGGATACCAGTTGTTTCTCCTCAATTACGTGTGGAGATTATTTTAGTAAGGAAGACATGAAACATGCTTTGGGGAAACTGGTTGATACAAAGTTTTGTTGTCATAAAGGTGAGACCTCTTACATTTATGACTGTGCATAAAGATATATTGTGGACTGTCCAAAATAAGTGGAGAAGGATGACCAAAATCCTATCATGTCTGGCTAATTAAGATGGAGGAGCAATGTGAAGACACACCATTGTATCTTAATTAACCAGACTACTATTATTACAGTAGGCCCAAGAACATGAGCTAGAGTTAATGTGAGAATGACTGTTGACGCTTATTGTCATTGATTTAAAATAGGAAAGGAGGGGGGAGGGATGTGAATTAAAATTGACCTTCATTATGAATTGTTAAATAAAATATTTAGTATCAAATTTTAAATTAAGTTGCCATACATCAAAAAGATGTACAGGTGTTTCTCACAAAATTAGAATATCATCAAAAAATTAATTTATTTCAGTTCTTCATTACAAAAAGTGAAGCTCATATATTATATAGTCATTACAAACCGAGAGATCTATTTCAAGCGTTTATTTGTGTTAATGTTGATGATTAAGGCTTATAGCCAATGAAAACCCAAAAGTCATTATCTCAGTAAATTAGAATAATTAATAAAAATACCTGCAAAGGCTTCTTAAGCATTTAACCCCTTAGTGACCGAGCCAAATTTTTGAAATCTGACCAGTGTCACTTTATGTGGTAATAACTCTGCAACGCTTCAACAAATCCCAGTGATTTTGAGATTGTTTTTTCGTGACACATTATACTTTATGATAATGGTAAATTTTGTTCAACATTTTTTGTGTTTATTTATAAAAAATATCAAAAATTTGAGAAAAATGTTAAAAAATTAGCAATTTTCTAAATTTGAATGATTATCCCTTTAATCCAGATAGTCATACAACAGCAAACCATTAATAAATAACATTTCCCACATGTCTGCTTTACATCAGCACCATTTGTAAAATGTTATTTTATTTTGTTAGCATTTTAGGAGGTTTAAAAATGTAGCAGCAATTTTTCATTTTTTCAAAGAAATTTACAAAATTTATTTTTTTAGGGACTTATCCATGTTTGAAGTGACTTTAGGGGTCCCATATATTGGGAAACCCACAAACGTGATACCATTTTAAAAACAGCACCCCTAAACATATTGAAAACTGCTGTCAGGTAGTTTATTAACCCTTCAGGTGCTTTACAGGAATTAATGCAAAGTGGTATGACAGAAATGAAAATGTGTATTTTTACCACCTAAGTGTTGCTAACTTCTAAACAGATTACTATAGCCGTCAGACTCTAAGGCCACTATTTGGTCATGAATTGCCATGGCAAACATCAGGACAACAAAATCATGATCTGAGGGCACCAATTGTGACAAAGAAGAAGCCCCCACACTCTGTTAACCATTTATAATGATGTAGTCACTATTGACAGCAGCATCTAAGGGGTTAAACAGATTTAGATGGTGCAAATACTGATCGTGGCTGGTACAGCAAGTTGTCAGCTATAGTGTACAACCGACAGATGCTGGATTGTCATCTGTATGGGGAGGCTATTCTCTTATATCTCAGGTCAGTTAAAAGACGTATTGGCGGTCATTAAAGGTCCCTTAGTCTGTTTCAGTAGGCTCCAAATTCATGGGGAAGACTGCTGACTTGACAATGTCCAGAAGGCATTCTTTGACACACTCCACAAGGAAGGTAAGCCACAAAAAGTCATTGCTAAAGAAGTTGGCTGTACACAGAGTTCTGTATCCAAACATATTATTGGAAAATTGAGTGGAAGGAAAAAAATGTGGTAGAAAAACGTGCACAAGCAACTAGGACAACCGCAGGCTTGAAAGGATTGTTAAGAAAAGGTCATTAAAAATTTTGAGGGAGATTCGTAAGGAGTGGACTGCTGCTGGAGTCATTACTTCAAAAGCCACCACACACAGATGTATCCAGGTCCTGGGCTACAAGTGTAGCATTCCTTGCTTCAAGCCACTCATGACCAATAGACAATGCCAGAAGCGTCTTACCTGGGCCAAAGAGAAAAAGAACTGGATTATTGCTCAGTGGTCCAAGGTGTTGTTTACAGATGAAAGTAAATTTAGCATTTTATTTGGAAATCAAGGTCACAGAGTCTTTAGGAAGAGTAGAGAGGCACACAATCCAAGCTGCTTGAGGTCTAGTGTGAAGTTTCCACAATCAGTGATGGTTTGGGAATCTGTTTCATCTGCTGGTGTAGGTCCACTGTGTTTTATCAAGACCAAAGTCATCACGGCTGTCTACTAGGAAATTTTAGAGCATTTCATGCTTACCTCAACTGACAAGCTTTTTGGAGATGGAAATTTAGTTCTCCAGCAGGACTTGGCACCTGTCCACACTGCCAAAAGTACCAATAACTGGTTTAAAAACAACAGTATCACTGTGCTTGATTTGCCAGCAAACTTGCCTGACCTTAACCCCATAGAGAATCTATGGGATGTTGTCAAGAGGAAGATGAGAGACACCAGACCCAACAATGCAGAAGAGCTGAAGTCTGCTATAAAAGCAACCTGGGCTTCCATAACACCGCAGCAGTGCCACAGGCTGATCGCCTCCATGCCAAGCCACATTGATGCAGTGATTGATGCAAAAGGAGCCCCGACCAATGGTTGACTGCATTTACCGAACATATATTTCAGTAGGCCAACATTTCAGATTTCAAAATCATTTTTCAAGCTGTTGTTATAAAGTATTCTAATTTACTGAGATAATGACTTTTGGGTTATCATTGGCTGTAAGCCGTAATCATCAACATTAACAGAAATAAACACTTGAAATACATCACTCTGTAATGATTCTATATAATATCCAGTATGAGTTGCACTTTTTGTTTTGAAGAACTGAAATAAATTAACGTTTTGATGATATTCTAATTTTATGCGAAGCACCTGTATATTGGATCACAGTGTGTGACTGTTTATGTTATAAGCACCACTGTGATCCACTAGATCCCAAGTGATTAGATCTCAGAGTTATAATAAGTTCAAGTGAAATGGAGTCCCAACCATTGACTCTATAATTAGGGTCTGAATTCCATTTTCACTATAAGGCACTCTAACTTGTTTTAAATATTATGGTGTTTACAGCACCGTTGGTATTATACTATTACACCATGTGCCTAAGTCCCCCCATGTGTGAGTTGACACGCTAAGTCTAGGAGTCAATGCCCAAGTCTCATTCAGAGACAATGCGAGAATTGGTGTAGCTTGGTGTGATTAGATAAAGTGTGCCAGAATTACATCATTACAGGGTTATTTTAGTGATGCACATTGTGCCAGTGGAACAGGCTTTCTCTAAGGGAAAAATGCTGACTAGACATGTGTGGCCTCGCTCTTTGAAAATGAATTAAGCTAGGCAGGATGCATAAAATCGGAATGTGGCCAGAAGTATACAAATCGCATAATTGTGCTCACATGACTTTCCACTGTCACTGCCAGCACCAGAGAATCCTGACAGGAGTGTGCACTGTAAGAATTCAGGAGCCTGCAGTCACCTAGAGTAGAGTGTGACATGCTCGACCGGAAAAGACATGCAAAATGTGTGTTGGGGTGAGGGATACAGCTGTCACCTTGTTTCCACTGGCCTTTATTTAGCTAATCTCTTGACCATATATAGGGCGATTACATGAATACAAAACCTATATTACTGTACTGATTGCACATAACACCTACTGACATTGATATATTGTACTAAGCATTATTTGTTCCTACTCTGGTCAGCATGATGGCTCAGTGGTTAGCACTGCAGCTTTGCAGCACTGGCGTCCTGGGATCAAATCCCACCAAGGACAACATCTGCAAGGAGTTTGTATGTTCTCAGACATACTGATAGGGAATTTAGATTGTGAGCCCCATCAGGGACAGTGATGATAATATGTGCAAAAGTGTAAAGCTCTGTGTAATATGTTAGCGCTATATGAAAACAAAAAATTATTATTATTACTTTCTGGCTTATATAAACTCTCTGTACCTACTGAATTTTATCTACTATATAATTGTCTAAGGGTCACTTCCGTCTGTCCTTCTTTTGGTCATGGATATTCATTGGTTGCGGCCTCTGTCTGTCATGGAAATCTGAGTTGCTGATTGGTCGCGGCAAAACAGCCATGACCAATCAGCGACGGGCACAGTCCGGGAGAAAATGGCCGCTCCTTACTCCCCGCAGTCAGTGCCCGGCGCCTGCACACTCTCCTCCAGTCACCGCTCACACAGGGTTAATGCCGGCGGTAACGGACCGTGTTATGCCGCGGGTAACGCACTCCGTAACCACTGCTATTAACCCTGTTTGTCCCCAACTTTTTACTATTGGTGCTGTCTATGCGGCATCAATAGTAAAAAATGTAATGTTAAAAATAATAAACAACAAAAAACCTGCTATTCACATCCTCCGTAGTCCGCCGAGCCACTCGCGCCTGCCGCCATCTTCCATTCCCTGCGATGCATTGCAAAATTACCCAGAAGACTTAGCGGTCTCATGAGACCGCTAAGTCATCTGGGTAATTTCGCAATGCATCCTGGGAACGGAAGATGGCGGCAGCCGCGCACAAATCGCCAGAGCTTCGGTGGATCCCAGAGGGTGAGTATATAACTATTTTTTTATTTTCATTATTTTTTTAACAGGGATATGGTGCCCACACTGCTGTATACTAAATGGGCTATGTTAGATACCGCGTGGCTGCTATATACTACATATGCAGTGTTATATACTGCGTGGGCTGTGCTATATATTACGTGGCCAGTGTAATATACTGCATGGCCTGTGTTATATACTACGTCGCCTGTGTTATATACTGCGTGGGCTGTGTTTTATACTGCGTGGCCTGTATTAACGCATCAGGTATTCTACAATAATAATAATAATTTTTATTTATATAGCGCCAACATATTCCGCAGCACTTTACAATTAAGCGGGGACATGTACAGACAATAAATTCAGTCTAAGTTAAGTCAATTTAAACAGTGACATTAGGGGTGAGGTCCCTGCTCGCAAGCTTACAATCTACAAGGAAATGAGGGGACACAATAGGTGAAAAGTGCTTGTTTTTTCAGGTCTGGCAATTATAATAAATAGGGATTTTCATATAAAGCTGCATGATCCGGTCATCTGCCCGTGTGTTTAAGTGCAATAGTCAAGTATCAAGTGCAGTTATCGTGTGCATGGAGGGTGTGGAGACAGATGAATAGCAGGGTGCAGATTCACACGCAGATAATATTTGGAAGGAGGGAACAGGACAAAGTTAGTTTACTGAGTAGTTGATGTGGTAGGCTTGTTTGAAGAGATGGGATTTTAAAGCACGCTTGAATAGGTCGGGGCTAGGTATCAGTCTGATCGTCTGGGGAAGTGCATTCCAGAGAGCTGACGCAGCACGAGAGAAGACTTGGAGACAGAGGTGCGAGGTTCGGATTACGGGGGATGTTAGTCTTAGGTCATTTGTAGAAAGGAGGGCACGTGTAGGGAGATGAGAGAGGAGATATAAGGCAGTGCAGAACTGTGGAGAGCTTTGTGGGTGAGATAGATGAGTTTATACTGGACCCTGTAGCGAATGGGTAGCCAGTGTAATGACTGGCACAAGATGGAGGCATCGGTCAAGCGGCTGGACAGAAATATGACCCTGGCTGCCGCATTCAAGATGTATTGGAGAGGAGAAAGTTTGGAAAGAGGGAGACAGATCAGAAGGGAGTTGCAGTAGTCTAGACGAGAATGAATAAGAGCAACAGTAAGAGTCTTAGCAGTTTCAAAGTTGAGAAAAGGTCGGATTCTGGAGATGTTTTTAAGATGCATGTGACAGGAGCGAGTGAGTGATTGGATATAGGGAGTAAAGGAAAGTTTGGTGTCGAATATGACCCAAAGACAGCGGGCATGCTGCTTGGGAGTTATGGTTGAACCCTCCAGGGTAATTTGGATGTTGGGTAGAGTGAGGTTAGTAGAAGGGAGAAACACAAGTAGTTCATTTTTGGAGAGATTTAGTTTCAGATAGAGGGAGGACATGATGCTAGAGACAGCAGACAGACAATCCTTGGTATTTTGAATTAGAGTGGGGTTGATGTCAGGGGAAGAAGTGTATAATTGGGTGTCATCAACATAGAGATTGTACTGGAACCCAAATCTGCGGATTGTTTGTCCAATAGGAGCATTGTATAGAGAGAAAAGGAGGGGGCCCAGGACTGAGCCTTGCGGAAGCATGATAGTAAGGGGACAAGGAGAGGAAGAGGAGCCAGCAAAAGATACAGTGAATGAGCAGTCAGAGAGGTAGAAGGAGAACCGGGGGAGGGCTGTGTCCTTGAGGACTATGGAACGGAGGATGGTGAGGAGGAGCTGGTGATCCACAGTGTCAAATGCGGCTGCTATATACATACATAAATACATATTCTAGAATACCCGATGCGTTTGAATCGGGCCACCATCTAGTTATGCATGATCATTTAGTCTCATGACTATCTTATGTTGAATACTGTACAGTAGCAACTAGGGTTGAGCGACTTTTACTTTTTTAAGGTCGAGTCGGGTTTTGCGAAACCCGACTTTCTCAAAAGTCGAGTCGAGGGAAATCGGGTGATTATCGCGAAAAGTCGGGGTCGGGGATCGACCGAAGCACGAAACCCGATGCAAGTCAATGGGAAATATGTAATCCGTACTGCGAGATTTTCTCGCAGGCTTGCAAAACCGACATACGGACATAAAATGGATCCATGTGCTTAAAAAATCATAAAAACATATGCACTGTATATATATATTTATAATATATATATAATATATATATATATATATATATATATATATATATCATAGAGACACATATATATATATATATATATATATATATATATTTATTTATATTTACTTCTGCGCGATATAGCAGAAAAGCCGGTAATTCAATTGCCGGCTTTTCATTTCTCCTTCCTAAACCCAACATGATATGAGACATGATTTACATACAGTAAACCATGTCATATTCCCATTTTTTTTGGCATATTACACGCTACTAATGTTAGTAGTGTGTATGTGCAAAATTTGGGCGCTGTAGCTATAAAATTTAAGGGTTAAATCGTGGAAAAAATTGGCGTGGGCTCCCGCGCAATTTTCCCCACCAGGGTGGTAAAGCCAGTGACTGAGGGCAGATATTAATAGCCTAGAGAGGGTCCACGGTTATTGGCCCCCCCTGGCTAAAAACATCTGCCCCCAGCCACCCCAGAAAAGGCACATCTGGAAGATGCGCCTATTCTGGCACTTGGCCACTCTCTTCCCACTCCCGTGTAGTGGTGGGATATGGGGTAATAAAGGGTTAATGTCAACTTGCTATTGTAAGGTGATATTAAGCCAGATTAATAATGGAGAGGCGTCAATTATGACACCTATCCATTATTAATCCAATAGTATGAAATGGTTAAAAAACACACACACACAATATTGCAAAGTATTTTAATGAAATAAACACAGGTTGTTGTAATATTTTATTCCACTCTCAATCCACCTGAAGACCCTCGACCTGTAACAAATTAAAAATAATAAACCACACATGTTTCTTCTGTCTGGCTGTTGTTATGCCATTTTCCTGATGATTTTAATAAACTAAAAGCAAATGGTTTGCAGCTACAATATAAGGATGAAAATTGTGTTTGACATTGTTTTATCCCTTTATTGCAGGGCCAAATGTTTTGCATATTTTGTCATGGGTAGTCAAATGTTGCCCAATTTTTTGTTTGTTTGTTTTTCCGGTAAAATATGGCAAATAAATAGCCAAATTTATCACCACATATCAGGAACCTTATTATTCAGAGTGTGAAGGCATGCAAAAGCCAAACAGAGGTAGCTATGTAATTCAACTGCTCTCAGAGTCAAGTGTCACATATAATAAAGAAAAAAAAGAAGGATATTGAGCAGTTGACAAACTTTGAAATGGATGACCATGGAAAATTCCTCCAAAGTTTATCAAATTATTAAAAAAAAGTCAGTACCTGATGTCCATAAAAGTGCTGTACAGATTTTTCATGGAATGAACAAAGAATATGGGATCAAAGTGAGCCACCAAACTGTGGTGCAATAGCTAAAAGCAGTTGGGTTGAATGCACGAGTTCCAGTCAAGAAGCCTTTCATCTCTGCAAAGAACCAGAAGGGCTTACTTGAGTTTGCCAAAGAATACAGCCAATGGAAAGAGATTGATTGGTCTAAGGTGTTGTGGTCGGATGAATCCAATTTCAATCTGTTTGGTAGTGATGGCAAGCACTATATATACCGCCCAACTAGAAAACACAATGATGTAAGGTACAAAGCGCCCACAGTGAAACGTGGTGGTGGCGATGTCATGGTTTGGGGCTGCTTTTCTGCATCTGCCATTGGCCCTCTGCATAGAATTGATGGAAATATGAATGATACCATGTACAAGGATATACTTGAGAATATAATGCTGCCACATGGTATAACCACAGTAGGCAGGGGCTGGAAATTTCAGCAAGACAATGATCCTAAGCACACATCTAATTTAGTTGAAAATTGGTTAATAAAGAAAAATGTTCAACTGTTGCAATGGTCAAGCCTGATTTACACCCTACAGAGCACCTTTGGGATTTCTTAGGGTGATGAGTTTGGGCCCATTCCCATAGCAATAAAAGATGAATGGAGCAAGAACCCTCGGGATGTCATGAATGCCATAGTGGCTTTGATGACCCGTCAGCGTGGTGCAGTAATTAAAACAAGAGGTGATGCTACAAAATACTAGGTTATGGCATTGTGAGCAATGAATTACTCTCTATGTTGTCATAAAAAAATAGTATATACAAAACTTTTTGTGTCCGTTTTCTTTAATTAAAGGACTATACCTATATTCTAAAGCATTTTGGTTAAAATTACGATTTGCATAATGACAGCTTCATGTAATTTTAATTCATCACAGGAAAATGGCATCACAACAACCGGACAGAAGTAATCACTAGGGTTGAGCGAAACGGGTCGTTCATTTTCAAAAGTCGCCGACTTTTGGCAAAGTCGGGTTTCATGAAACCCGATCCGACCCCTGTGCGGGGTCGGCCATGCGGTACGCGACTTTCGCGCCAAAGGCGCGTTTCAATGACGCGAAAAGCGCCATTTCTCAGCCAATGAAGGTAAACGCAGAGTGTGGGCAGCGTGATGACATAGGTCCTGGTCCCCACCATCTTAGAGAAGGGCATTGCAGTGATTGGCTTGCTGTCTGCGGCGTCACAGGGGCTATAAAGGGGAGTTCCCGCCGACCGCCATGTTACTGCTGCTGATCTGAGCTTAGGGAGAGGTTGCTGCCGCTTCGTCAGAAGCAGGGATAGCGTTAGGCAGGGTCCATTAACCACCAAACCGCTTGTGCTGTAGCGATTTCCACTGCCCAACACCACCTTCGGTGTGCAGGGACAGTGGAAGCTACATTTTTTTTTTTTCCCCCTCAGCGCTGTAGCTCATTGGGCTGCCCTAGAAGGCTCCCTGATAGCTGCATTGCTGTGTGTACACCGCTGTGCAAACCAACTGCTTTTTTCAAAGCACAAATCCTCTTGTTCCTTCCTTTCTGCACAGCTATCTTTTTTGTTTGTACACACTTTTTATTTAATTTGTGCATCAGTCCACTCCTTATTGCTGCCTGCCATACCTGGCTGAGATTACTGCAGGGAGATAGTAATTGAAGGACACTCCCTGTTTTTTTTTTTGTGGGAGATTAAGATTGACATTTCTGCTAGAGTGCCATCCCTGTCTGTGTCATCTCTCACTCAGTGGGCCATAGAAAGCCTATTTATTTTTTTGCTTGATTTGGGTTCTAAAATGTACCTGAAAAAATCACTACATCAATCAGTGGGAGAAAAATATTGGCCTCAGGGCTTGTGTGCCACTCCTTACTCCTGTGTGCATCATCACTCACTCAGTGGGCCATAGAAAGCCCATTTTTTTTTTTTTTGCTTTATTTGGGTTCTAAATTCTACCTGAAAAAATCAATAAATCAATCAGTGGGAGATTAATATTGGCCTTTGGGCTTGTGTGCCAGTCCTAAGCGTGCCATCTCTCTCTCTGAGATAGTGGGCCATAGAAAGCCTATTTTTTTTTTTTTTTTTTATTGGGTTTATAAATTTTCCCTGGAAAAAAAAAAAAAAGTGGGAGATTAATATTGGCCTCTGGGCTTGTGTGCCAGTCCTGAGCGTGCCATCTCTCTCACAAATAGTGGGCCATAGAAAGCCTATTTATTTATTTTTTTTTGGTTTTATAAATTCTCCCTTAAAAAAAAAAGGGAGATTAATATTGGCCTTTGGGCTTGTGTGCCAGTCCTAAGCGTGCCATCTCTCTCTGTCTCTCAGATAGTGGGCCATAGAAAGCCTATTTATTATTTTTTTTATTGGGTTTATAAATTTTCCCTGGAACAAACAAAAAAAAGTGGGAGATAAATATTGGCCTCTGGGCTTGTGTGCCACTCCTGACTCCTGTGTGCGTCATCTCTCACTCAGTGGGCCATAGAAAGCCTTTTTTTGTTTTATTTGTTTTCTAAATTCTCCCTGAAAAAATCATTTTATTTTATTTGGTTTCTAAATTCTTCCTGAAAAAATCATTTTATTCTATTATTTTTTTTTCCTAAAGTCTCCCTGAAAAAAAAAAAAAAAAAAAAATCAGTGGGAGATTAATATTGCCCTTTCTGCTTGTGTGCCAGTCTTGACTCCTGGGTGTGCCATCTCTCTCTCTCTCTCCAATTGTGGGCCATAGAAAGCCTATTATTTTTTTAGCTTGATTTGGGTTCCAAAATCTACCTGAAAAAATCACTACATCAATCAGTGGGAGATAAATATTGGCCTCTGGGCTTGTGTGCCACTCCTGACTCCTGTGTGCGTCATCTCTCACTCAGTGGGCCATAGAAAGCCTTTTTTTGTTTTATTTGTTTTCTAAATTCTCCCTGAAAAAATCATTTTATTTTATTTGGTTTCTAAATTCTTCCTGAAAAAATCATTTTATTCTATTTTTTTTTTTCCTAAAGTCTCCCTGAAAAAAAAAAAAAAAAAAACAAATCAGTGGGAGATTAATATTGCCCTTTCTGCTTGTGTGCCAGTCTTGACTCCTGGGTGTGCCATCTCTCTCTCTCTCTCCAATTGTGGGCCATAGAAAGCCTATTATTTTTTTAGCTTGATTTGGGTTCCAAAATCTACCTGAAAAAATCACGACATCAATCAGTGGGAGATAAATATTGGCCTCTGGGCTTGTGTGCCACTCCTGACTCCTGTGTGCGTCATCTCTCACTCAGTGGGCCATAGAAAGCCTTTTTTTGTTTTATTTGTTTTCTAAATTCTCCCTGAAAAAATCATTTTATTTTATTTGGTTTCTAAATTCTTCCTGAAAAAATCATTTTATTCTATTATTTTTTTTTCCTAAAGTCTCCCTGAAAAAAAAAAAAAAATCAAATCAGTGGGAGATTAATATTTACATTTGTGCTACAGTGACAGTCCTGCGTGTGTGGCATCTCTCTCATTTGTTGCCACCAACAACAGAGTGTGTAACATTGTGCCTGATTTTCGTTGTGGTCTCACTCACCTGTAAAGGGGTAGCTAAATCATACTGAAGTTATAGCTCACCGTGTAATTTGTGTGACAGCAACAAATACCGTTAGTTTGTTTACATTTTTAAAACAATGAGGAAGTATGGTGGAAGAGGTCGTGGCCGGGGGCGTTCATTGTCAGCTGGTAATGAGGGTAGTGGTAGTGGTGGAGCATCAGCTGGTCGTGGGAAAAAAAATATTGCACCTAAGTCTGGAGCTGTGGAGCCAGGTTCGTCGTCAGGCTACACAAGGCCTCGAACGCTCCCTTTTCTGGGAGTAGGAAAACCGCTTTTAAAGCCGGAGCAGCAAGAGCAAGTTTTGGCTTATCTTGCTGACTCAGCCTCTAGCTCTTTTGCCTCCTCTCGTGAAACTGGTAAATGTCAAAGCAGCGCGTCGTTAGTGGATGTTCAAGGTCAGGGACTAGTCGCTTCCTTGTCCTCTTCAGCAAAAACAACAACAGAGAAGAATGCAGCAGGCGACACAACGGGTTACTCCATGGAGCTCTTTACACATACCGTCCCTGGCTTAGAAAGTGAAGCAGTTAACAGTCCATGCCCATTACAAGTTGAATCTGACATGGAGTGCACTGATGCACAGCCACAGCCAGACTACTATGCTGGTCCTTTGACTCAGACCACAACATTGCCCTCGCAGGGTAATGATCAAGAATCAGACCCTGATGAGACTATGTTGCCCCATCACGAACGCTATACCACCGACCGACACGGTGACACAGACGAAGTTGCACACGAGCTACAAGAAGAGGTAATAGATGACCCAGTTCTTGACCCCGATTGGCAGCCATTGGGGGAATAGGGTGCAGGCGGCAGCAGTTCTGAAGCGGAGGAGGAGGGGCCGCAGCAGGCATCAACATCGCAACAGGTTCCATCTGCCGGGCCCGTATCTTGCCCAAAACGCGTGGCAAAGCCAAAACCTGTTGGAGGACAGCGTGGCCATCCGGTTAAAGCTCAGTCTGCAATGCCTGAAAAGGTATCCGATGCTAGAAAGAGTGCAGTCTGGCATTTTTTTAAACAACATCCAATTGATCAGCGCAAAGTCATCTGTCAAAAATGTTCAACTACCTTAAGCAGAGGACAGAATCTGAAAAGTCTCAATACAAGTTGCATGCATAGACATTTAACCACCATGCATTTGCAAGCCTGGACTAACTACCAAACGTCCCTTAAGGTTGTAGCACCCTCGGCCAATGAAGCTAGTCAGCAACGCAACATCCCTTCCGGCAGTGTAGGGCCACCATTTTCCGCACCACCTGCAATATCTGTGCAGGTTTCTTTGCCAGGCCAAAGCAGTCAGGGTCAGGGAATCACCAGTTTCGTAGTAGGAAACACTGCATCTAGGGCACCGGCGGCAACAATACCATCTCCCACCGTCTCTCAGTCTGCCATGTCCACCGGCACCCCCGCTAGTTCCACGATCTCCAGCTCTCCAGTCCAGCTCACCCTACATGAGACTATGGTTAGAAAAAGGAAGTACTTAGCCTCGCATCCGCGTACACAGGGTTTGAACGCACACATAGCTAGACTAATCTCGTTAGAGATGATGCCCTACCGGTTAGTTGAAAGCGAAGCTTTCAAAGCCCTGATGGACTACGCTGTACCACGCTACGAGCTACCCAGTCGACACTTTTTTTCCAGAAAAGCCATCCCAGCCCTCCACCAGCATGTTAAAGAGCGCATCGTCCATGCACTCAGGCAATCTGTGAGCTCAAAGGTGCACCTGACAACAGATGCATGGACCAGTAGGCATGGCCAGGGACGTTACGTGTCCATCACGGCACACTGGGTAAATGTGGTGGATGCAGGGTCCACAGGGGACAGCAAGTTTGGGACAGTTCTGCCTAGCCCACGGTCTAGGAAACAATTGGCTGTAGCCGTTCGCACCCCCTCCTCCTCCTCTTCATCCTCCTGCAGAAGCGAGAGCTCGTCCACAGACCGCAGTCGCACAACCACTCTATCCGCAGCTGCCACTGTTGCACACCAGGTCTCCCATTATGGGGCAGCTACTGGCAAACGTCAGCAGGCTGTATTGGCTATGAAGTGTTTGGGCGACAACAGACACACCGCGGAAGTTCTGTCCGAGTTCTTGCAGAAAGAAACGCAGTCGTGGCTGGGCACTGTAGATCTTGAGGCAGGCAAGGTAGTGAGTGATAACGGAAGGAATTTCATGGCTGCCATCTCCCTTTCCCAACTGAAACACATTCCTTGCCTGGCTCACACCTTAAACCTGGTGGTGCAGTGCTTCCTGAAAAGTTATCCGGGGTTATCCGACCTGCTCCTCAAAGTGCGTGGACTTTGCTCACATATCCGCCGTTCGCCCGTACACTCCAGCCGTATGCAGACCTATCAGCGTTCTTTGAACCTTCCCCAGCATCGCCTAATCATAGACGTTGCAACAAGGTGGAACTCAACACTGCACATGCTTCAGAGACTGTGCGAACAGAGGCGGGCTGTTATGTTTTTGTGGGAGGATACACATACACGGGCAGGCAGTAGGATGGCAGACATGGAGTTGTCAGGTGTGCAGTGGTCGAAGATTCAAGACATGTGTCAAGTCCTTCAGTGTTTTGAGGAATGCACACGGCTGGTTAGTGCAGACAACGCCATAATAAGCATGAGCATCCCCCTAATGCGTCTGCTGATGCAAAGTTTGACGCACATAAAGGATCAGGCGTCTGCAGCTGAGGAAGAGGAAAGCCTTGATGACAGTCAGCCATTGTCTGGCCAGGGCAGTGTACAGGACGAGTTAGCGGGCGAAGAGGAGGAGGAGGACGAGGAGGATGATGGGGATGATTATATTTTTAATGAGGAAGCTTTTCCGGGGCCACTGGAAATTGGTGGCGCGGCAAGGCCGGTGTTAGGACTGGCGGAACGCACCAAGACAGATGATAAAGGTGCGTTCGCAGTCCGGGGTCCACCGTGCAGGTGAGAACCTGCTGCTAGCAATTAGCAGACAATATGGCGGTACACTAAAGTATACACGCGTGGGTTAAACCTCACCCAGCGTGAAGAAAGCGATCCTGTTAATTCACAGGACCGCAGTACCGCACTAGTGCGCGAGCAAGTGGTCAGCGGACTTAACCCCAGAAGGGATTGGAGCCCGATTAGACCCTTGCTGGCGTAACACCGCAACTGGGTGTGTAGAGAACCTTAAGCAATCTATGTGCACAAGAGTGCGAGCGATGCCGCACTAACGGACGCCACTAACCACCCAGACTCGGGTATGGAAAGCGCAAGGCAGGCGCACGGCGCCGTACTGGCAGGCACAGCTACAGGACGCTGTGATGTGTGTTAGTGCTGTAGGCTAAGTCGGGCGCTAGGTAGCAGCCATACACCTTCCGCGAACAGACATTCAATAGGGTAGGGGTTTCCAAGGACGACTTGCACTCACAACATACACACATAAGCAATTGTAAAACAATACTAGCGCATGGCCGTGCGGTCATGCACAGTTTATATAGCAGCAGCACAGGAAGTGGCCACAGCACTTTTGCCCTTCTAGGACCTGCCAAGAGGACCAATGGAATGTGCTGCAGAGCCTGAGCACATGACCCTTGATCTCCAACGGGAGACCTTACGCTGGGCATGCTCAGTACATGCAGACAAGGACTTAGTCCCAGAGAAGTCCGCTCGCTGCTGACCAGCACTGACTTTAAAGGCAGAGACTGGAGAAGCAGCACTAACTCTCAGAACAGAGTGAGAATGAGCAAGATGCTGGGACCGACGTCCTTGCTGAGCAGGCTCCACTGCGGCTGGACAAGAATGGGAGACCGCAGCGGAAGTGGCTCGAGATTCCCCCTGTGCAGAAGCGGGAACTCGACCCCTAACAGCCGGGTTCTGGTTTTTGGAGGGACACAAGTGACGTGGATTTGCCTGAAACTGCCCCTCAACCAAGCACAACCGCAGATTTGAGAACTGGAACTTTGGCCCACATGGCGGATTATGCCTTACGTATCCTCAAAAGGGACACACGCATAACAAAAATGATGAATGATGACGATTACTGGTTGGCCTGCCTCCTTGATCCTCGCTATAAAGGCAAATTGCAAAATATAATGCCACATGAGAACTTGGAGCTAATATTAGCAACCAAACAATCAACTCTTGTTGACCGTTTGCTTCTGGCATTCCCTGCACACAGCGCCCGTGATCGTTCTCACACGAGCTGCAGGGGCCAGCAGACCAGAGGAGTTAGAGGGGCAGAAATCAGAAGTGGCGTTGGCCAGAGGGGTTTTCTGACCAGGTTGTGGAGTGATTTTGCTATGACCGCAGACAGGACAGGTACTGCAGCATCAATTCAAAGTGACAGGAGACAACATTTGTCCAGTATGGTTACAAACTATTTTTCATCCCTTATCGATGTTCTCCCTCAACCGTCATTCCCATTTGATTACTGAAATAGGGAAAAAGGAAAAAATGGGAAGAAAATAAGTCAGCTCACCAATCCCTCAACAGTGCAATGATGTCCATGCACGGAGCCGCCTTGGTCAAGGGCGTAGTCCAGAGCCAGCAATGAAAAAGAAAAAATAATCTCCAGCATGGATCTTCTAAAAAGTCAATTTATTGAAAACACTTTAAAATGCAAACATTTGCAAAAAAGAGATGGGGGTCCCAGGTGGTCAACGCCGACGCGTTTCGACCATCAGGTCGTAGTCAAGACCTGATGGTCGAAACGCGTCGG
Source organism: Ranitomeya imitator (assembly GCF_032444005.1). Lineage (NCBI taxonomy): Eukaryota > Metazoa > Chordata > Amphibia > Anura > Dendrobatidae > Ranitomeya > Ranitomeya imitator. Next base: position 116,151,415 of record NC_091289.1, read on the forward strand.
CGTTGACCACCTGGGACCCCCATCTCTTTTTTGCAAATGTTTGCATTTTAAAGTGTTTTCAATAAATTGACTTTTTAGAAGATCCATGCTGGAGATTATTTTTTCTTTTTCATTTGATTACTGGTCATCAAAATTAGACACCTGGCCAGAATTGGCAGAATATGCATTGCAGGAGCTTGCTTGCCCGGCAGCTAGTGTCCTATCAGAAAGAGTATTCAGTGCTGCAGGTTCAATACTAACAGAAAAAAGGACTCATCTGGCTACCCAAAATGTAGATGATCTAACCTTCATTAAAATGAACCACAACTGGATTTCGAAATCTTTTGCCCCACCTTGCCCGGCTGACACCTAGCTTTCCTGTGAAAAGGTCTTGCCTGTGGACTATTCTGAATGCCTTTTCCAATCTCGTAATTTTCTGCACCTGATTGTCCAGCATACGACATGTTTCCACCTCACTAAATGGCCAAACTCCCCACACGGGGCCGTGGTATCGACACTTGGCGACAGCACCCGTGAGAGTGCAGTTTGTCTGAAGAGGTGGGTGTGCCCACTTTTGGTCGACGGCACTGCCACTGGGTCCCTCCTAGTACAATAAAGTGTCTCTGGCGGTGGTGGTGCGCACCCAACGTCAGACACACCGTTGTAATATGAGGGGCCCTGGGCCTGTACCGCCGGCCACAAGAAAGTTCCCCCCCCAGCTCAAACAGTGCTCTACCACTTGCAAAATTATTTCACAGCTCCACCAATGTTTAGTCTATGCGCTGACATCCTTCAATGCCTGCCACTGACAATACCATTGTATTGACATTTTTGTTATGTTAGGCCTTCGATGCCTGTCTGTGGTCACTCCTTCCACTAGGCCTCCACTGACCACACCACTGCTGCCCGTGTACCCCTGGAACCAATTTAAAATTGCCTACAGCCATGTGTTATTATTTTAGGCCTTCGATGCCTGTCTGCGGTCACTCCTTCCACTAGGCCTCCACTGACCACACCACTGCTGCCCGTGTACCCCTGGAACCAATTTAAAATTGCCTACAGCCATGTGTTATTATTTTAGGCCTTCGATGCCTGTCTGCGGTCACTCCTTCCACTAGGCCTCCACTGACCACACCACTGCTGCCCGTGTACCCCTGGAACCAATTTAAAATTGCCTACAGCCATGTGTTATTATTTTAGGCCTTCGATGCCTGTCTGCGGTCACTCCTTCCACTAGGCCTCCACTGACCACACCACTGCTGCCCGTGTACCCCTGGAACCAATTTAAAATTGCCTACAGCCATGTGTTATTATTTTAGGCCTTCGATGCCTGTCTGCGGTCACTCCTTCCACTAGGCCTCCACTGACCACACCACTGCTGCCCGTGTACCCCTGGAACCAATTTAAAATTGCCTACAGCCATGTGTTATTATTTTAGGCCTTCGATGCCTGTCTGCGGTCACTCCTTCCACTAGGCCTCCACTGACCACACCACTGCTGCCCGTGTACCCCTGGAACCAATTTAAAATTGCCTACAGCCATGTGTTATTATTTTAGGCCTTCGATGCCTGTCTGCGGTCACTCCTTCCACTAGGCCTCCACTGACCACACCACTGCTGCCCGTGTACCCCTGGAACCAATTTAAAATTGCCTACAGCCATGTGTTATTATTTTAGGCCTTCGATGCCTGTCTGCGGTCACTCCTTCCACTAGGCCTCCACTGACCACACCACTGCTGCCCGTGTACCCCTGGAACCAATTTAAAATTGCCTACAGCCATGTGTTATTATTTTAGGCCTTCGATGCCTGTCTGCGGTCACTCCTTCCACTAGGCCTCCACTGACCACACCACTGCTGCCCGTGTACCCCTGGAACCAATTTAAAATTGCCTACAGCCATGTGTTATTATTTTAGGCCTTCGATGCCTGTCTGCGGTCACTCCTTCCACTAGGCCTCCACTGACCACACCACTGCTGCCCGTGTACCCCTGGAACCAACATCAGAAAATATAAAAATAAGTATTTTGCTTATAAAAAAGAAAATACTGGAGAGATATCAAATGCAGACATTTTAACATTAAAAACAAACACATACAACAAAAATCTGGTACAGTACTAAAAATGGCCACCAGCTACAATAACTTTCTCCTGCAAGTAGTTAACTGAAAGGTTTTTTCAATTTTAAACACAGATATGGCATCCACCGAGTGTTGTCCTGTCGCGTCTTCTTTATATTATTGCCAAGAAGATGCAAAACAATGAAAATAATAAAATCATTATTTACCAAAAAAATAGAGTAAGTCAAAACCACATTGCAAATAAACATTCATTACAAATAAAGAAGCAGGGCGCGTCCGAGGGTGAGTATATACCTAATAAGAATATAATCACCCTCGGACGCGCCCTGCTTCTTTCCGACAGCCTTCCTTCCTAAGAATCAGCCCTTCCGTGGTGTAGAGAGAGGGTTTGTTACACTCCAAGTGTTCCCCAGGTTGCCTTTCCTGAGCTTCGATCTTCCGGCTCTCGTTTAGTAGTTGTTGGAAACTACGCTGCATTAGGCCTACAAATTGGGTATGGGGTGTAGAGAGATGGTGTGTTCCACTCCAAGGTGTTCCCCAGGTTTCCTCGCCAATGCTTCGATCATCATGCTCTCGTTTAGTAGATGTTGGAAACTACGCTGCATTAGGCCTACAAATTGGGTATGGGGTGTAGAGAGATGTTGTGTTCCACTCCAAGGTGTTCTCCAGGTTGCCTTTCCTGAGCTTCGATCTTCCGGCTCTCGTTTAGTAGTTGTTGGAAACTACGCTGCATTAGGCCTACAAATTGGGTATGGGGTGTAGAGAGATGGTGTGTTCCACTGTAGAGAGATGGTGTGTTCCACTCCATGGTGTTCCCCAGGTTTCCTCGCCAATGCTTCGATCATCATGCTCTCGTTTAGTAGTTGTTGGAAACTACGCTGCATTAGGCCTACAAATTGGGTATGGGGTGTAGAGAGATGTTGTGTTCCACTCCAAGGTGTTCTCCAGGTTGCCTTTCCTGAGCTTCGATCTTCCGGCTCTCGTTTAGTAGTTGTTGGAAACTACGCTGCATTAGGCCTACAAATTGGGTATGGGGTGTAGAGAGATGGTGTGTTCCACTCCAAGGTGTTCCCCAGGTTGACTTTCCTGAGCTTCGATCTTCCGGCTCTCGTTTAGTAGTTGTTGGAAACTACGCTGCATTAGGCCTACAAATTGGGTATGGGGTGTAGAGAGATGGTGTGTTCCACTCCAAGGTGTTCCCCAGGTTGCCTTTCCTGAGCTTCGATCTTCCGGCTCTCGTTTAGTAGTTGTTGGAAACTACGCTGCATTAGGCCTACAAATTGGGTATGTAGTGTAGAGAGATGGTGTGTTCCACTCCAAGGTGTTCCCCAGGTTTCCTCGCCAATGCTTCGATCATCATGCTCTCGTTTAGTAGTTGTTGGAAACTACGCTGCATTGGGCCTACAAATTGGGTATGGGGTGTAGAGAGATGGTGTGTTCCACTCCAAGGTGTTCTCCAGGTTGCCTTTCCTCAGCTTCGATCTTCCGGCTCTCGTTTAGTAGTTCTTGGAAACTACACTGCATTAGGCCTACAAATTGGGTATGGGGTGTAGAGAGATGGTGTGTTCCACTCCAAGGTGTTCTCCAGGTTGCCTTTCCTGAGCTTCGATCTTCCGGCTCTCGTTTAGTAGTTGTTGGAAACTACGCTGCATTAGGCCTACAAATTGGGTATGGGGTGTAGAGAGATGGTGTGTTCCACTCCAAGGTGTTCTCCAGGTTGCCTTTCCTGAGCTTCGATCTTCCGGCTCTCGTTTAGTAGTTGTTGGAAACTATGCTGCATTAGGCCTACAAATTGGGTATGGGGTGTAGAGAGATGGTGTGTTCCATTCCAAGGTGTTCCCCAGGTTTCCTCGCCAATGCTTCGATCATCATGCTCTCGTTTAGTAGTTGTTGGAAACTATGCTGCATTAGGCCTACAAATTGGGTATGGGGTGTAGAGAGATGGTGTGTTCCACTCCAAGGTGTTCCCCAGGTTGCCTTTCCTGAGCTTCGATCTTCCGGCTCTCGTTTAGTAGTTGTTGGAAACTACGCTGCATTAGGCCTACAAATTGGGTATGTAGTGTAGAGAGATGGTGTGTTCCACTCCAAGGTGTTTCCCAGGTTTCCTCGCCAATGCTTCGATCATCATGCTCTCGTTTAGTAGTTGTTGGAAACTACGCTGCATTGGGCCTACAAATTGGGTATGGGGTGTAGAGAGATGGTGTGTTCCACTCCAAGGTGTTCTCCAGGTTGCCTTTCCTCAGCTTCGATCTTCCGGCTCTCGTTTAGTAGTTCTTGGAAACTACACTGCATTAGGCCTACAAATTGGGTATGGGGTGTAGAGAGATGGTGTGTTCCACTCCAAGGTGTTCTCCAGGTTGCCTTTCCTGAGCTTCGATCTTCCGGCTCTCGTTTAGTAGTTGTTGGAAACTACGCTGCATTAGGCCTACAAATTGGGTATGGGGTGTAGAGAGATGGTGTGTTCCACTCCAAGGTGTTCTCCAGGTTGCCTTTCCTGAGCTTCGATCTTCCGGCTCTCGTTTAGTAGTTGTTGGAAACTATGCTGCATTAGGCCTACAAATTGGGTATGGGGTGTAGAGAGATGGTGTGTTCCACTCCAAGGTGTTCCCCAGGTTTCCTCACCAATGCTTCGATCATCATGCTCTCGTTTAGTAGTTGTTGGAAACTACGCTGCATTGGGCCTACAAATTGGGTATGGGGTGTAGAGAGATGGTGTGTTCCACTCCAAGGTGTTCTCCAGGTTGCCTTTCCTGAGCTTCGATCTTCCGGCTCTCGTTTAGTAGTTCTTGGAAACTACACTGCATTAGGCCTACAAATTGGGTATGGGGTGTAGAGAGATGGTGTGTTCCACTCCAAGGTGTTCTCCAGGTTGCCTTTCCTGAGCTTCGATCTTCCGGCTGTCGTTTAGTAGTTGTTGGAAACTACGCTGCATTAGGCCTACAAATTGGGTATGGGGTGTAGAGAGATGGTGTGTTCCACTCCAAGGTGTTCCCCAGGTTTCCTCGCCAATGCTTCGATCATCATGCTCTCGTTTAGTAGTTGTTGGAAACTACGCTGCATTGGGCCTACAAATTGGGTATGGGATGTAGAGAGATGGTGTGTTCCACTCCAAGGTGTTCCCCAGGTTGCCTTTCCTGAGCTTCGATCTTCCGGCTCTCGTTTAGTAGTTGTTGGAAACTACGCTGCATTAGGCCTACAAATTGGGTATGGGGTGAAGAGAGATGGTGTGTTCCACTCCAAGGTGTTCTCCAGGTTGCCTTTCCTGAGCTTCGATCATCATGCTCTCGTTTAGTAGTTGTTGGAAACTACGCTGCATTAGGCCTACAAATTGGGTATGGGGTGTAGAGAGATGGTGTGTTCCACTCCAAGGTGTTCTCCAGGTTGCCTTTCCTGAGCTTCGATCTTCCGGCTCTCGTTTAGTAGTTGTTGGAAACTACGCTGCATTAGGCCTACAAATTGGGTATGGGGTGTAGAGAGATGGTGTGTTCCACTCCAAGGTGTTCTCCAGGTTGCCTTTCCTGAGCTTCGATCTTCCGGTTCTCGTTTAGTAGTTGTTGGAAACTACGCTGCATTAGGCCTACAAATTGGGTATGGGGTGTAGAGAGATGGTGTGTTCCACTCCAAGGTGTTCCCCAGGTTTCCTCGCCAATGCTTCGATCATCATGCTCTCGTTTAGTAGTTGTTGGAAACTACGCTGCATTGGGCCTACAAATTGGGTATGGGGTGTAGAGAGATGGTGTGTTCCACTCCAAGGTGTTCTCCAGGTTGCCTTTCCTGAGCTTCGATCTTCCGGCTCTCGTTTAGTAGTTCTTGGAAACTACACTGCATTAGGCCTACAAATTGGGTATGGGGTGTAGAGAGATGGTGTGTTCCACTCCAAGGTGTTCTCCAGGTTGCCTTTCCTGAGCTTCGATCTTCCGGCTGTCGTTTAGTAGTTGTTGGAAACTACACTGCATTAGGCCTACAAATTGGGTATGGGGTGTAGAGAGATGGTGTGTTCCACTCCAAGGTGTTCCCCAGGTTTCCTCGCCAATGCTTCAATCATCATGCTCTCGTTTAGTAGTTGTTGGAAACTACGCTGCATTGGGCCTACTAATTGGGTATGGGATGTAGAGAGATGGTGTGTTCCACTCCAAGGTGTTCCCCAGGTTGCCTTTCCTGAGCTTCGATCTTCCGGCTCTCGTTTAGTAGTTGTTGGAAACTACGCTGCATTAGGCCTACAAATTGGGTATGGGGTGTAGAGAGATGGTGTGTTCCACTCCAAGGTGTTCTCCAGGTTGCCTTTCCTGAGCTTCGATCATCATGCTCTCGTTTAGTAGTTGTTGGAAACTACGCTGCATTAGGCCTACAAATTGGGTATGGGGTGTAGAGAGATGGTGTGTTCCACTCCAAGGTGTTCTCCAGGTTGCCTTTCCTCAGCTTCGATCTTCCGGCTCTCGTTTAGTAGTTGTTGGAAACTACGCTGCATTAGGCCTACAAATTGGGTATGGGGTTTGGAGAGATGGTGTGTTCCACTCCAAGGTGTTCCCCAGGTTGCCTTTCCTGAGCTTCGATCTTCCGGCTCTCGTTTAGTAGTTGTTGGAAACTACGCTGCATTAGGCCTACAAATTGGGTATGGGGTGTAGAGAGATGGTGTGTTCCACTCCAAGGTGTTCTCCAAGTTGCCTTTCCTGAGCTTCGATCTTCCGGCTATCGTTTAGTAGTTGTTGGAAACTACGCTGCATTAGGCCTACAAATTGGGTATGGGGTGTAGAGAGATGGTGTGTTCCACTGTAGAGAGATGGTGTGTTCCACTCCAAGGTGTTCCCCAGGTTTCCTCGCCAATGCTTCGATCATCATGCTCTCGTTTAGTAGTTGTTGGAAACTACGCTGCATTAGGCCTACAAATTGGGTATGGGGTGTAGAGAGATGGTGTGTTCCACTCCAAGGTGTTCTCCACGTTGCCTTTCCTGAGCTTCGATCTTCCGGCTCTCGTTTAGTAGTTGTTGGAAACTACGCTGCATTAGGCCTACAAATTGGGTATGGGGTGTAGAGAGATGGTGTGTTCCACTCCAAGGTGTTCCCCAGGTTGCCTTTCCTGAGCTTCGATCTTCCGGCTCTCGTTTAGTAGTTGTTGGAAACTACGCTGCATTAGGCCTACAAATTGGGTATGGGGTGTAGAGAGATGGTGTGTTCCACTCCAAGGTGTTCCCCTGGTTTCCTCGCCAATGCTTCGATCATCATGCTCTCGTTTAGTAGTTGTTGGAAACTACGCTGCATTAGGCCTACAAATTGGGTATGGGGTGTAGAGAGATGGTGTGTTCCACTCCAAGGTGTTCCCCAGGTTGCCTTTCCTGAGCTTCGATCTTCCGGCTCTCGTTTAGTAGTTGTTGGAAACTACGCTGCATTAGGCCTTCAAATTGGGTATGGGGTGTAGAGAGATGGTGTGTTCCACTCCAAGGTGTTCCCCAGGTTTCCTCGCCAATGCTTCGATCGTCATGCTCTCGTTTAGTAGTTGTTGGAAACTACGCTGCATTGGGCCTACAAATTGGGTATGGGGTGTAGAGAGATGGTGTGTTCCACTCCAAGGTGTTCTCCAGGTTGCCTTTCCTGAGCTTCGATCTTCCGGCTCTCGTTTAGTAGTTCTTGGAAACTACACTGCATTAGGCCTACAAATTGGGTATGGGGTGTAGAGAGATGGTGTGTTCCACTCCAAGGTGTTCTCCAGGTTGCCTTTCCTGAGCTTCGATCTTCCGGCTCTCGTTTAGTAGTTGTTGGAAACTACGCTGCATTAGGCCTACAAATTGGGTATGGGGTGTAGAGAGATGGTGTGTTCCACTCCAAGGTGTTCTCCAGGTTGCCTTTCCTGAGCTTCGATCTTCCGGCTCTCGTTTAGTAGTTGTTGGAAACTACGCTGCATTAGGCCTACAAATTGGGTATGGGGTGTAGAGAGATGGTGTGTTCCACTCCAAGGTGTTCCCCAGGTTTCCTCGCCAATGCTTCGATCATCATGCTCTCGTTTAGTAGTTGTTGGAAACTACGCTGCATTGGGCCTACAAATTGGGTATGGGGTGTAGAGAGTTGGTGTGTTCCACTCCAAGGTGTTCTCCAGGTTGCCTTTCCTGAGCTTCGATCTTCCGGCTCTCGTTTAGTAGTTCTTGGAAACTACACTGCATTAGGCCTACAAATTGGGTATGGGGTGTAGAGAGATGGTGTGTTCCACTCCAAGGTGTTCTCCAGGTTGCCTTTCCTGAGCTTCGATCTTCCGGCTCTCGTTTAGTAGTTGTTGGAAACTACGCTGCATTAGGCCTACAAATTGGGTATGGGGTGTAGAGAGATGGTGTGTTCCACTCCAAGGTGTTCCCCAGGTTTCCTCGCCAATGCTTCGATCATCATGCTCTCGTTTAGTAGTTGTTGGAAACTATGCTGCATTGGGCCTACAAATTGGGTATGGGGTGTAGAGAGATGGTGTGTTCCACTCCAAGGTGTTCCCCAGGTTGCCTTTCCTGAGCTTCGATCTTCCGGCTCTCGCTTAGTAGTTGTTGGAAACTACGCTGCATTAGGCCTACAAATTGGGTATGGGGTGTAGAGAGATGGTGTGTTCCACTCCAAGGTGTTCTCCAGGTTGCCTTTCCTGAGCTTCGATCTTCCGGCTCTGGTTTAGTAGTTGTTGGAAACTACACTGCATTAGACCTACAAATTGGGTATGGGGTGTAGAGAGATAGTGTGTTCCACTGTAGAGAGATGGTGTGTTCCACTCCAAGGTGTTCCCCAGGTTTCCTCGCCAATGCTTCGATCATCATGCTCTCGTTTAGTAGTTGTTGGAAACTACGCTGCATTAGGCCTACAAATTGGGTATGGGGTGTAGAGAGATGGTGTGTTCCACTCCAAGGTGTTCTCCAGGTTGCCTTTCCTGAGCTTCGATCTTCCGGCTCTCGTTTAGTAGTTGTTGGAAACTACGCTGCATTAGGCCTACAAATTGGGTATGGGGTGTAGAGAGATGGTGTGTTCCACTCCAAGGTGTTCCCCAGGTTGCCTTTCCTGAGCTTCGATCTTCCGGCTCTCGTTTAGTAGTTGTTGGAAACTACGCTGCATTAGGCCTAAAAATTGGGTATGGGGTGTAGAGAGATGGTGTGTTCCACTCCAAGGTGTTCCCCAGGTTTCCTCGCCAATGCTTCGATCATCATGCTCTCGTTTAGTAGTTGTTGGAAACTACGCTGCATTAGGCCTACAAATTGGGTATGGGTTGTAGAGAGATGGTGTGTTCCACTCCAAGGTGTTCCCCAGGTTGCCTTTCCTGAGCTTCGATCTTCCGGCTCTCGTTTAGTAGTTGTTGGAAACTACGCTGCATTAGGCCTACAAATTGGGTATGGGGTGTAGAGAGATGGTGTGTTCCACTCCAAGGTGTTCCCCAGGTTTCCTCGCCAATGCTTCGATCATCATGCTCTCGTTTAGTAGTTGTTGGAAACTACTCTGCATTGGGCCTACAAATTGGGTATGGGGTGTAGAGAGATGGTGTGTTCCACTCCAAGGTGTTCTCCAGGTTGCCTTTCCTGAGCTTCGATCTTCCGGCTCTCGTTTAGTAGTTCTTGGAAACTACACTGCATTAGGCCTACAAATTGGGTATGGGGTGTAGAGAGATGGTGTGTTCCACTCCAAGGTGTTCTCCAGGTTGCCTTTCCTGAGCTTCGATCTTCCGGCTCTCGTTTAGTAGTTGTTGGAAACTACACTGCATTAGGCCTACAAATTGGGTATGGGGTGTAGAGAGATGGTGTGTTCCACTCCAAGGTGTTCCCCAGGTTTCCTCGCCAATGCTTCGATCATCATGCTCTCGTTTAGTAGTTGTTGGAAACTACGCTGCATTAGACCTACAAATTGGGTATGGGGTGTAGAGAGATGGTGTGTTCCACTCCAAGGTGTTCTCCAGGTTGCCTTTCCTGAACTTCTATCTTCAGGCTCTCATTAAATTGCGGTTAAACGGAACAACTGCATTTGGCGTACTAGTTGGTTTGGGGCCTACTATCGGTGTCTGCCACTCCTTGCTGTTCTCCTCCACTGAACAAAGCTGTGCCGCCTGTTTACTACTGTTGCCAATTTTGAACTGCATTTCGACTACTTACTGATTTGGGCGTACTCTCTGTGTCAGCCTCTCATTCCAGTTGTCCTCCACTGCAATGCCCCCTGATTAGTCCTGTGTTACCAATTTTGAACTGCATTTAGCCCACTTTATTCTTTGGGCCTATATCTGTGTTTCCTCCTCATCCTGCCCATTGCCCAGCCAGTGATAGATGAGTCTGCTGGTACATTGACCCATAATGCAACATTTCCCGTGCACGCTACACTGCAAGATTGTGACCCTGCTGAAAGTCAGGTCCCCCTTCCCGCATACCATACCACCTTACACGGGGACAAACAGGAAGGTGCAGATGAAAGTGCAGGTTCCTTCATCAGGTGGGGGGAGGAATACTAGTTGGCGACGTCACTGGCACAGGGCCTCTCATAGTACGCAAAAGTGTTGCTGCCGGTGGGAGGCGCCCCCGCCGTGCAAACACACCGCTGTACTTTGAGGGGCCCTGTGCCAGTGCTAATGCCAACGAGTGGGCCCCCCCTGCTTGCTCAGGTTCACAGCACTTGCAAAGTTGAAATACTTACCTCTCCCTGCTCCACTGCCGTGACGTGGTCCAGATTTCCTGGGCCCACTAATTACTTGAACCAGCCCTACCCACCACAACTTTAGCCAAATGACCCCCAATTTCAAATGCCTTCCAATTATTATAAGGTAAATTACGCTTGACAAGCTTCATTAAGAAGAATGGATGGTTTTGACATTAAAATGGGCACTCTAGGTGTTTTCCTGGCCCCCACTCACTGCCGACTATGCTGCCCCATTGACTTGCATTGGGTTTCGTGTTTCGGTCGATCCCGACTTTACGTCATAATCGGCCGATTTCACTCGACCCGACTTTTGAGATAGTCGGGTTTCGCGAAACCCGGCTCGACTCTAAAAAGGTCAAGGTCGCTCAACTCTAGTAATCACACTTTAAAAAAAATGCTAAACTTTTGGTCGACACTATACATCGTTCAGCAAAATTGAAAACTATGACTGCAGAAAGGACACTTTTATCTCTGTTGTAATGTAATGGAAATATGTATCCTCGATCACCACTCTATTTCTTCTTTGTGGAGCTGCCAGAAAAGTCAGCATTTGGCAACCTCATAGAAAATGAATGATGCAATGGTTGATCATGTGCAGCGCGGATTCATTCTAACAGGGATAAAAGGTCTTTCTTCTGCTAATTGGTGTGGGTCCCAGCTTTTTGACTCCCACCATTCAATAAGTTATCTCCTACCCTGCAGATAGGTAATAACTTGTGTTCACCAGGCAACCCCTTTAAGTGCAGCACCAACTGATTGAATATCACAAAGAATAAATGCTAAGAAGTAACTTTGCTTCTATACTACTTATTAGAATAAAAAAAATCATAACATTGATAGTCATTGTATCCTTCCATTTCTAGTTTAATACTTTTATTAATACCATATTTTCTGGTGTATAAGATGACTGGGCGTATAAGACGACCCCCAACTTTTCCATATAAAATATGGAATTTGGGATATACTCGCCGTATAAGACGGGGGTCATCTTTTACGACCAGTCATCTTATACGGCGTGTGCGGTGCCGATGGTTCCCAGGGTTTGGAGGAGAGGAGACTCTCTTTCAGGCCCTGGGATCCATATTCATGTAAAAAAAGAATAAAAATAAAAAATATGGGATATACTTACCCTCCGACGGCCCCCGGCTCTCAGCGGTGCAAGCGGCGGCCTCCGTTCCTAAGGATGCATTGAGCGAAGGACCCTCGATGACGTCGCGGTCGCATGATTGGTCGCGTGACCATCCAATATCCAATGAACAGCGCTCCATTCGGGTGTAGAAATCTCCAAAAAGTGCTTTATTTAGCCATGATACAGCAGCAACGTTTCGACCATCACTTGGTCTTTATCAAGCTTGATAAAGACCAAGTGTTGGTCGAAACGTTGCTGCTGTATCATGGCTAAATAAAGCACTTTTTGGAGATTTCTACACCCGAGTGGAGTGCTGTTCATTGGATATTGGATGGTCTTGAGTATCCAGGAAGGTTTCCTGGACATGGAAAGGGCGCCCCAATAGAGTGAGTGCTGTCAGCCCCTTTGTATTTTTGTGGTCGTGTGACCGTGACATTATCGGAGGTCCTTCGGCTCAATGCATCCTTAGGAACGGAGGCCGCTGCTTGCACCGTTGAGAGCCGGGGGCCATCGGAGGGTAAGTATATCCCATATTTTTATTTTTATTCTTTTTTTACATGAATATGGACTCCAGGGCTTCAAGGAGAGTCTCCTCTCCTTCAGACCCTGGGAACCATACAGGACTGTTCCCTGCACATGCCGTACCCAGCGTAAAGACGACCCTCAACTTTTGAGATGATTTTCAGGAGTTAAAAAATCATCTTATACTCCAGAAAACATGGTATTTGAATTCTCTTAGATCTTAAAAGATCTTAAATCTTGTTAAATGAGGGAATACTCAAGGAACATTTTTGACTTGAGGCAGTGTGTTTAAAAAGAGAAACCAAAGATCAAAAAAAGGTAAGTTAATGTTACTTCACTATCACAGCTTCTCATAAAACACAATTTCACCTTCCTAATCCCCGGCCCAGCAGGGAGCCAGATGAAATGGATTTCTCTAATACAAACCCTTTGCCCAAAGAAATTTTTCTTGTTATGAATTTTGCCAAAGGAAATAGAAACGGAGCCACTTCATTCACTTTTATAATAACAGTTACAGTAGCCGTGAAGCTAAATTCTATATGCTGTGTGTTGTAGAATGATAAAAGAGGTTTCCAAAAATAAACCTAGCAGGAAAAATGGTAAAGTAAGGTTCTCACTTCCAGTACTGCACGACTGATGTCTGCCTGCTCTGTTTACCATGAATGTCTTGTCTATGAAATATTACGCTAGACATTGCACATTTTGCATGGAGTTAACAAAGTTCTTGCTTTGCCAAAAATCCTGTGGTCACATGTAACTTAAAAGTCTTCTTTATATTGGTGTATATATATAAAACAACTTCTATTTTAAAATGCTTTTGTATGTGGAATTTTAGTGGGATTTCTAGGGTCAGTTTTTTTTTATTTAAACACAATGTGCTCTAGGTATTGCATTGCTTCATAAAGTAATCAATGTTATTCATTCTCGTCTTGACTACTGCAACTTTTTTCTGATCGGTCTCCCTCTATCCAAGCTTTCTTCTCTACAATCCATCCTCAATGCAGTAGCCAGGATCATATTTCTGTCCATCTGCTACACTTATGCCTCCGCCTTAAGCCAGTCATTGCAGTAGTTGCCCATTCACTACAGAATACAATACAAATTTAACGCAAACTGTCCACAGTTTTGCACCACCCTGTGTCTCATCCGTCATCTCTACCTATCACCCTAGCCATGCTCTCTGCACTGCAACTGAAGTAAAGCTAACATCCTCCATAATCTTAATCTCTCAATTCTGTCCATCTCAAAGACTTCTCTCATGCTGTACTAGTTTTCTGGAATGCACTAAGTCGGAAGATTCAACTATTACCTAACCCCCACATTGCACTAGATAAGCACAAGTGAACAATTTGTAACGTACATTAAAAATACATGATGCTACATATTTACTTAGAATGATAGGACTACTAGTTGGGCCATGCACCGCAATAGGTTCATGGATCATATAGCAAAAGGTGCAAAGTGACAAAAATAACTAGAGGTATGCTGGGTCGTTGCATGGGGAGAAAAGACATCTGGTCCATCAAGTCAAATATTCTGTAGATTTTGCTACCATTACCTCGGTTAACTGTTGTAATCCTAACACTGGCACAGGTGGGGTTATGTTGTGTCAGCGTAGATTATAGAGGGGTCTTCTGGTCAGTCGCACAAGTTTGCAGAGCAGGTACCACAACTTATCCTGTTAGTAAGAAAATGCATACACCCTTTTGGAAGCAGGAAAAATTTCCCTCTAAAAGTGTGGCAAACAAATAGGTTTTGTCCAATACAGAATGATCATCTTTGTCCATGATTCAGCTGACATGAATCTCTGTGAAATGGCCAGAGCTCATGAGTAACACCCAAAAGTTTACCCTGGTCCTTACCACTAGCTCACAGATCCTGCAACTCATATTGGCATTAGAATTGTGTTGTCCATCTCCTCTGACAACTTGTCTTCCAGGGAGAAAGGCTGCCTGTTCATGTATTTCAAAATATCAACTAGAAGTTTTCTGGTGTAGTATGTTCCTTAGTACCCTGTGTGCTGTGGGTTAGAGGACTTTGGGGCTGAATGGAAACAGGTCTCATTGACTAATTGGAAATTTTGCTATAAACAACACTAACTGTAAAAGCACCAGAGGAGGTGGAAAGAGTAGAGGGCTGATTCTAGCTGATGGTACTGCTAGAGTCAGGAGGATATATCATCCTCCATTGGTTGAAATGAGTGATGAGATATATAAACAATTACACACGTTGCCTCCTCCCCATCAGACTTCCACCTCTTTCCTACAATGAAGTTATTTTTGATGAGCAAGCATTTTCCAGATGATGAGCCTCTGATTTCTGAAGCCACAAATTGGCTTTTGGAGCAACCTGTCAACTTCTACATGCAAGGTGCTTACAGTTGCTTAAAGAGATGGGAAAAGGTGTGTCCCTAGGTCCCTATGTAGAGAAGGTCCCTATGTAGAGACGGACTAATAACTGTGTCAAGTTTCACTTCACTCAGTCCACAGGAAGTGGTTCAGGGGAAATCTTTAATGAACGCCCGTTGTATATAGTATATGTAGTAGTGATCACAGTTTACATAAAGACTTATGCCAAATGCTGTTAGATGTCAACAGTAATAGTGCAAAGTACAAATGCTGGATGAGGCACAACATAGTTTCCCTAATACCACTCCAACGAGTGTTTCACTGTAGCTTTGTCAGTAAGTCACTCTGTGGCCTTAAATTAAGTGCTGGTCATTCTTTATGTTATCTAATATGTTCTTTATTACTAACTATATTATATTGCACTTTGTACTTTACTTTATTTACTATGATTTACTGATATGAACTGTATTTCCTTTCATGTACATTTTTCCTTTGAATATAATTTCTTTTTGGTTATGAGTATTATACATGATTAGAATTCAGTATTTTGTGATATTATTCTTAATTTTGGTATTTCTTTTCTGGATAGGTTTTTCTTTTTCAAATTTTACTACTATCATGAAGTACAATACGTCATAAAAAACGGTTTCATAATCACTGGAATCCATTGATGCCTTTCAGAGTTGTTACTGTATAAATTGCCACTGGTCAGGTTTCTAAGGTTTGGCCTGGTCATTAATGTCAAAATTAGCTTGACAATTAAGGGGTTAAGGTCTAGCAGGGTTGTGTCACTGCTGTACATCATAAATCTAGTAATTTACAATCACACTCTGAGAGACGATGATAAGACTCTACAACAGATCACTGTATATCAATGGAATCAGGGTCGGCATCAGCACCCAGCGCACCCGGGCAAGTGCCGTGCCCCTGGCGAGATGAGGGGACCCATTCAAGGTACGGTATACTGAGGCTCCGGAGGGCCCCTGCAGACAGGGCTGGGTTTAGGGGCAGGCAGCGGCCTAGGGCCCCTGCTCCCCCAGGGGCCCTCAGCTAACGGCACATCATGCAGCCACTATGGAGCCCCTATGAAGCAGGGGGCCTGCCTGCCGCCAGCGCCTACTCCCCCACTGCCGCATTGAACTATACCGGCATCTGCCAGTACAGTTCCAAGGAATGATGGAGGAGAGAACGTCAGCTGACGCTCCCTCTCCCATCATTCTCCGCTCTGCCTCTGACACTGCGGGTGCGCGATGATTTCATCGTGCACTCACTGTGTGCCAGGCTGTGCAGCCACTGAGACAGGAGCAGGGAGCAGCGCGGGCACGAGAAAAGGTGAGGAGTGTGGGTTTTTTTGTTTTTTTTACTATAACAGTAAGTACTGGACTGTGGGGCCATTCTCGGGGGGAGGAGATGCAGACTGTGCTATATACAACATGGCTGTGCTATATACTACGTGGGCTGTGTTATATACTGTCAGAACTTCCGAACCCCAAGAGTGAACCCACAGTACCGCGACAACGAACCTCCCAAGGGTGCGCTTACGAGATGGACCACCCCCTATACAGGGAGCATTAGGGGCAGGCCCGAGGGAGACTATTGCCACGGAAGCGGATACCGGGGAACAGGAAGCAGGAGAGGAAAGACGCAGAAGTGGCTAAGGTGGAGACACAGGACTGAGTGACAGTGACTGAAACACAGAGTGAACTGGATATGCAGGACGTCCAGGACAGACAGGGAATGGCGGAGACACAGGATGGACTGGATATGGCAGACGACCAGGACGGGCAGTGAATGGCGGACACACAGGACGGACTGGATATGGCGGACGCCCAATACAGGCAGGGAATGACGGAGACCCAGGACGGACTCGATATGGCGGACGCCCAGGACTGGCAGGGTATGGCAGAAACACAGGACGGACTGGATAAGGCGAACGCTCAGGACTGGCAGGGATTGGCAGAGACACAGGACGGAGAAAGGTATAGAGGACCTGGGTCAAAAGAGGACAATTGACAAACAGGCAAAGAGCAGAGGAAGGAATTACTTTATATACAAGACGTGCTGAAGGACTTCCGGGTCAGAGTCCTCCCAGGATCATAGAGAAAAGGTAGAGAGCACCTATAGTTCAGGAAAGTGAGGTGCGCGTGCGCAGAGAGGTGCTGGAGCAAGGAGTGCCCAAGCGCACCTGCCGAGAACCATGAAGAGGATGTGTGCCTGCAGGAGGAGCGCGCCGCCGTGGTTGAGAAGAAGCGGAGAAGATGGAGGCGGACCCGGCAGCTGGAGGAACAGGAGGAGCGCGCCGGAGCAGGTAAGTATGAGCTGAAGCAGCGGTTGACCCGGCAGCAGAGGCGGCCGTGACATATACAATGTGGGGTGTGTTATATGCTGCATGGCTGTGCTATATACTACGTGGCTGTGCTATATACTATGTGGGCTGAGTTATATACCCTGTGGCTGTGTTATATACTATATGGATGTGCTATATACTACATGGCTGTGTTATATACTATGGGGGCTGTGTTATGCACTACGTGGCTATGATATATACTACGTGGCTGTGCTATATACTACCCATTTTCCACTTTTACAAATGTTCTACGTTAATACTTTCTAATGCTTACTTTAAAAAGTTTTCCATTAAAAAATTGTCATATTTAATGTATGCAGTTTTTTCTTTTCAGCAAGTTCAGCTAACATTAAAATGCCTACTGGTATCTGAGGAAGAGGGAGTAGGTCACAAAAATTGGCATATAAGGGGTTGACTTATATAAAGCCCCTCTGCTAAATGATTTCTTATGTTGGGACTCTAGGCGTATTATTTCTTCATGGAGAGAGTCCATTTCTTGATTTTTTATTTTGTTTAAATGGGATGCAATAGAGATGAGTTCTCCCCTTATCACGGCTTCATGTGCCTCCCAAATTATTGAAGGTGGGACATAAGCATTATTGTTTAGTTCAAAATATGTTTGAATAGCCTTATTAATACACGATTTAGTGGATGGGGTTATCCAAAAGGTAGATATGGTACCAAATTAATTAAAATTTAGCTTTTAATAATAATGTTTAAAAACCTTATAGACAAGAACAACAGGACAAACATAAATTACAAAAACTACAACTGATACTATATATACACCTAGACTATATATCTGTTACTCATAGGTGTATCCAAAACTACTCAAATGCACTTCAGAGTCACCTGACTCATAGACGCTTACAATTTGAGCAATAATAAAGCATTGACCTTTGGCCTCATAAGGGGATCTTATTAATTTACCTTCCAAACATTGCGTATCCACATGAGCCCAACACCTCCGGTATATAAAATATCAGCACTCGAAGGTGGGACGCGATGTTGTAATTGTAGACGGGATATAGGACCTAACGTGGACAGCATCTATATATGCTAATTATACAAAAGGTGGATACAAATAAATACTGGTTATAAAAACCTTGTGCCAGCCTATATTTTTGCTGGTCCATTGAAAAAAATCTATATAGTTATCCTACCGGCTCAAATAAAGAGAGGGGAGAAAAAAGAGGCAAAGTACCGGTTCCAACCCAGACCATAGACACAGATTAGCATGGGCAAAACTAGAAAAAGAAGATAGACAGGGATAAGTGCCATGGGGATAAAAATTATGATGCACTTATATTCCAATAGTGGGTCATTAATTGTACGGGGGCTGAGTTATACCCGTTTCCCCACATTTTTTTGGGATCGATTTGAGGCATCTGTGTGGAACCGTCCATAAGAGACCAGGTGAAATCAACGCACACTATCTGGGTGAGACTGTTCCAATACCTCAGCATATGTCCTTTTATGTTTATGGCTGTCATGTATTATGTGATACCTATTCATTATACCTAGACTGTGCTGGTTGTTGAGAATATAGATGAATAGCTGCATGAGGCCAAAGGTCAATGCTTTATTATTGCTCAAATTGTAAGCGACTATGAGTCCGGTGACTCTGAAGTGCATTTGAGTAGTTTTGGATACACCTATGAGGAACAGACATATAGTCTAGGTGTATATATAGTATCAGTTGTAGTTTTTGTAATTTATGTTTGTCCTGTTGTTCTTGTCTACAAGGTTTTTAAACATTATTATTAAAAGCTAAATTTTAATTAATTTGGTACCATATTTACCTTGTTGCTTACTAATTTTTGGATTGGTAGAATTTTTTCCGTTATTGATTTTTTTTTGTTTTCTTTATTGGTTATCCAAAAGGGACTCATTCAGTTGCCATGATCTGCAGGGGGAAAATTGTTTAGAAAGGTGCAAGTTAACTGTCACATAAGAGTGGTCAGAGAAGAGGGAGAGAATTATGCCTGCTTGTTGAATATTGGGCAACAGAGATCTAGGGGCAAAGAGATAATCGTTTCGATGGTACAAACCATGTGGATGTGAAAAGTAACCTCTTAGTTGGATGCATATGGCGCCATAGGTCTATTAAGTTTAGTGAGAGAAGAGCAGTTTTAATCCTGGCCAAATCTTTTAGTGAGATCGCACTTTTTATTTTTGTTGTGTCTATCGTAGTTTCGAGAGCTAAATTAAGATCCCCATCCAGAATGAGCAAGCCTTCTCTAAACGCTCTAATTTTCTTAAATATAACGTATTTTTCGGACTACAAGACGCACCCCAAATTTGGGTTGAAAATTGCAGAAAAAAAGATTTTTTATAAGATGGGGGTCGGTCTTATTGTCTGAATTTACAGTATCTTACCTGAGGGCTGGCGGTGGCAGAGCAGGGGCACAGGAGGCATGGTGTCGGCAGAGGTGGGGTGATGCGGTACGGCGTGCACCTGAGCAGGGTCCCTTCCTGCTTAGGTGGGCGACTCCACGGCCTGGTGTCAATGGGGGGTTGCAGCAGTGGTGTGACGACGGAAGAGGTGTGGGGATGATGAGCGGTATGGCGTGAGCAGGGTCCCTTCGACAGGTGAGGTGACGCAGCGGCCCGGTATCCAATGTGAGCAGCAGATCTGGGATAAATACCGGTGTCTCGGTGGCGGCGGCCATCTTACTGAGGCCCCGCGTGCACAGATGAAGTGTTCTGCTTCCCGGGGCTTCAGGAAAATGGCCGCAGGAGGCCATGCATGCGCAGATGGAGATCGCTGCAGCCATTTTACTGAAGCCGAGCTCTAAATTGGCTTCAGGAAAATGGCCGCCGCGTTCTCCATCTGCGCATGCGCGGCCTCCCGCGGCCATTTTCCTGAAGCCCTGGGAAGCAGAGCACTAAATTTGCGCATGCGTGGCCTCAGGAAGATGGCCACCGCCACCGAGACACCGGTAATTATTTCGGCTCTGATGCTCACATTGGATCCCGGGCCGCTGCGTCACCTCACCTTTGGAAGGGACCCTGCTCACGCCATACCGCTCATCATCCCCGCACCTCTGCCACCGCCGCACCTCTGCCGCCGCACCTCTGCCGCCGCCACCACACCACTGCCGGTAAGCCTGCATTACGACTAGTGTTGAGCATTCCGATACCGCAAGTATCGGGTATCGGCCGATATTTGCGATATCGGAATTCCGATACTGAATTCCGATACTTCCCGCGTATCGGATACCGGAATCGGAAGTTCCCAGAATTCAAATTGAACGCAGCAGCCAATGAGGAATGAATGAAAGTGTGGGCACATCCTGTTTAGCATGGTGGGCATGTAAGTACTGGCAAGGCTGGGATTGGCTGCTGAAATGATGTCACTCTGCACTATAAAAAAGCGCTGCCGCCATTTTGCGCTCACTCTGCTGTGATTTCAGTTAGGGACAGGACGCTGTGTTCTAACTGAGGGCCAGTCGAGCTAGCTAATTGCTTTATTTTCCTTTCCAAAGGCTAATTTAGCAAAACGCTGTGTGTTCTTCACTGTTCACCTTGCTCTTGCCTTGCAGCGCTGTTTTAACAGCGTTCTGCAAGGTCTCTGTGTGTGTGTGTGTGTGCAGCTCACTCTGTAGTCTGTGTGCAGCCATATACCCGGTTGTATTCAGCTCAGGGGGGGTTCACACTGCCTCACACAGTTGTTCTTTTTTGCTCTTAGTGCAGCCTGCTGCACATTTTTTCTCAAATTTCCTATTAGTGTTTTTCCACCAGTCTCCAGCTCTATTGTGGAAAAACACTACATAGGATAACCTAGAGGGGGGTTTTTGGGCCTTGCAGCGCCGTTTACGGCTGTCTGCACGGTCTCCGTGTGAGCCCAGCTCGCCCTGTAGTCTGTGTGCAGCCATAGCCGGTTGGATTCAGCTCAGGGTTCGTTACTGGCTCATACCTTGAGAAAAATTTTCCTTTTTTTCAAATAGTGCAGCCTGTTTAAAATTTGAAAAAAAAAATTCCTATTAGTGTCTTTCCACTCGTATCCAGCTAAATAGTGGAAAAACACTATATAGGATAACCTAGAGGAGGGTTTTTTGGCCTTGCAGCGCCGTTTACGGCTGTCTGCACGGTCTCCGTGTGAGCCCAGCTCGCCCTGTAGTCTGTGTGCAGCCATAGCCGGTTGGATTCAGCTCAGGGTTCGTTACTGGCTCATACCTTGAGAAAAATTTTCCTTTTTTTCAAATAGTGCAGCCTGTTTAAAATCTGAAAAAAAAAATTCCTATTAGTGTCTTTCCACTCGTATCCAGCTAAATAGTGGAAAAACACTATATAGGATAACCGAGAGGAGGGTTTTTTGGCCTTGCAGCGCCGTTTACGGCTGTCTGCACGGTCTCCGTGTGAGCCCAGCTCGCCCTGTAGTCTGTGTGCAGCCATAGCCGGTTGGATTCAGCTCAGGGTTCGTTACTGGCTCATACCTTGAGAAAAATTTTCCTTTTTTTCAAATAGTGCAGCCTGTTTAAAATTTGAAAAAAAAAAATTCCTATTAGTGTCTTTCCACTCGTATCCAGCTAAATAGTGGAAAAACACTATATAGGATAACCGAGAGGAGGGTTTCTTGGCCTTGCAGCGCCGTTTACGGCTGTCTGCACGGTCTCCGTGTGATTTAAACTAGCTCTGTAGCCCGATCTGCACCAAAAAAAAGGTTAAGTTCACCAAACACAACTTACACTTGTGTAGGCCACATTTGCAAAATAATAAAGTTTAGTCCACAATTTACAACATTAGTGTTTCTTACACCTGTTAGGAGGAGCATTACAGGAATAAGCACACTAAGGCCTTAGTACTTTTCTGCTTATCTTTATCTGTCAACCAAGATGAAGAGGGCAGGGAGTAAGGCACGTGGGCGTGGGCGCGGAGCAGGGAGAGGAGCAGGGAGAGGACGTGGTGATTCTGTGCCTGCTGCGGGCGCCGGTGACTCGTCGTCACTCAGTTTCAGCAGGGAACAGTCCTTCATGCGCAGCTTTGTCGGAGAGCGCCGTGCACCGCTGCTGCGTGAAGACCAAATTGAAGCCGTTGTCGGGTGGATGGCAGCTAACGCCTCGGCATCGACTTCAGTTAGTGCCACATCCTCTCAGGCACAGAGCACTGGAGAGCAGCCATCTGTCTCTTCACCACCTGCCAAATTGGCCAGGCAGTCAGAGAGCCCAGGACAGGAGCCGTCTCTACTTCTGTTCTCTGAATCTCTTGGCTTGGAAACAGGGGGCCAGCCAAGCAGCATTGGAGAAATGGAAGAAGAGGCAGTGTGCAGTGATGCCCAACACCTTTTTCTCTCTGACTCTGAAGAGGCAGGTGGGCCAGTGCCTCCGGTGACCACAGCGCAGTACGCATCTGATGATGAAACTCAGGTGCCGCTTTCTCGTGCGTACTGTGCTGCTGAGACTACCCAGGAGGAGCAGTTGGTGGCAGAGGGTAGTGGAGATGATGAGGTCCTTGACCCATCGTGGCGTGAGGAACAGGAAGGTGGTGGGAGCAGCTCAGAGGAAGAGCTTCCTCTTACGGGCCAAAGAGGGAGAGGGAGGGGGAAGACTGCGGAGCCTGTAGCCTCCACTTTGGCACCCGTTAGGAGCCTGTCTCTTTCCAAAGCCAAAAAGGGCGCTCCCAAGACTTGCAGTGCCTGGTCCTTTTTTGACACAGTTGCAGATGACATTTGTTTTGTCAAATGCAAGCTGTGTCATCATAAAGTAAAAAGAGGGAAAAATGTCAGCAACCTCAATACCACAAATATGTGGAAACATGTGCGGACCAGGCACGCGGTGGAGTTACAGTAACACACTGAAGATGTAGGCCAACCAACAGCGGCAGCTACCACCTCTTCAGCTCGTGTTGCCTCTTCCTCCAGCTCACGCACAGCTGGTTTGGCTTCCTCCCAGAGACCTTGTGTAATTCCACCCACAGCACCACCTTCCCAGTCATCCTCACACTCCCAGTCTACTCTACAGCCATCGGTAGTACAGGCATGGGAGAAAAGGCGGGCATTCTCGGCCAACCACCCCCGAGCACAGGCTCTGAATGCAGGCATTGCCAAACTGTTGTCCCTGGAAATGCTCTCGTTCAGGCTGGTGGAGACTGACAGCTTCCGTGACTTGATGGCATTGGCAGTCCCACAGTACAAGGTGCCCAGCCGCTTTTACTTCAGCAGGCAGGCTGTCCCTGCCCTGCACAGGCATGTTGAGGCAAACATAAAACATGCGCTACTGAACGCCGTCAGTAGCAAGGTCCACCTCACCACCGATGCGTGGACCAGTCAGCATGGACAGGGGCGATATGTTTCCCTCACTGCCCATTGGGTTAATGTTGTTGAGCCAGGTACAGATCGTGCGAGTGGCGCAGGACGTGTCCTGCCCACTCCAAGGATTGCAGGAATCCAGTCTGTACGCATCGACTCCTCCTCTTACACCAGTTCCTCTGATTCCTCTCTGCAGGATCCGTCACAGTCCACCCCCACATGGACCCGTGAACGTTTACCTATGACCGACATGAGCACAGCCGTGGCCAAACGTCAGCAGGCCGTCTTGAAACTAGTTTCATTGGGGCATCGAAGCCACACAGCGCAGGAGCTCTGGAATGCTATAAAGCAGGAGAGCGATGTGTGGTTACTGCCAGCGAATCTCCAGCCAGGCATGGTAGTGTGTGACAATGGCCGAAATCTGGTGGCAGCTTTGGCCCTTGGCAACCTCACTCACATCCCATGTCTGGCACATGTGCTCAATTTGGTTGTGCAGAGTTTTCTGAGGGACTATCCGGATCTTGATGCCCTGCTGCACAAGGTCCGCCTAGAGTGTGCTCACTTGCGGCGTTCCAGCTTGGCCAGATCCCGCATTGCTGCTCTGCAGCGCCGATTCCGCCTTCCGGAACACCGCATCATATGTGACCTACCTACCCGGTGGAATTCCACGTTACATATGTTGGAGCGGTTGTGTGAGCAGCAGCAAGCAGTTATGGAGTACCAGCTGCATCAGGCGCAAAGAAGTCGCAGTCAGCGCCGATCAGACTTCACAACCACAGAGTGGGCCACTATGAAGGACGTCTGCCAGGTTTTGCGTCCTTTTGATTATTCCACGCGGATGGCAAGTGCAGATGATGCACTAGTCAGCATGACTGTCCCCCTTATCTGCCTGCTTCAGCAAACTTTGCAAGGGTTAAGGGATGATGTGGTGGAAGAGGTGGAGGATGAGGAGTCACCTTTTCCATCAGCTTCTGGAGAGTCAGCGCCACGTGGTTCCTCACAAAGGGGTACGCAGGGGCCAATTTGTGAGGAGGATGAGGAGGAGTCAATGGAGGAGGAAGAGCTCCGTCCAGAGGAGGGAGCGACACAATTGTCCAGTGGTCAGTGTGTACAGCGAGGGTGGGGTGATGACGAGCGGGCAGAGATCATGTCTCAAGCAGGGGACAGCGTTTCTGGGCCGGTTGGCACTCTGCAGCACATGGTGGATTTCATGCTGCAGTGCCTGAGAAACGACCGCCGCATCGACCACATTCTCAACATGCCTGATTATTGGGTGTTCACCCTCCTCGATCCTCGCTACCGGGACAACGTCCAAAACCTCATCCCTGCGTTGACCCGGGAGCGTAAATTGCGGGAGTACCACGACACACTGGTGAATTCCATCATCTTCTCCTGTCCAACTGAGAGGAGTGCTGCTAGTGCTTTACAAAGCAGCTCAGTGCGTCGAGGCAGTGGGGGAGGCTCTGCCCAAAGAGGGAGCAGAAGCAGTGCCTCTGCCCAAGGCAAGCCCAGTATGGCACAACTCTGGCACACTTTTGTGTGCCCGCCCCAAATGTCTACACCATCACCGGCGGCTCCAGTCAGCAGGAGGCAACGGTTCCGTCAGATGGTGACAGACTACATGGCTTGCCCTCTTACTGTACTCCCAGACGGCTCTTCCCCGTTCAAGTTTTGGGTCTCTAAGCTGGATACATGGCCAGAGCTAAGCCAGTATGCATTGGAGGTGCTGGCTTGCCCTGCGGCTAGTGTCTTATCGGAACGTGTCTTTAGTGCCGCAGGTGGTGTACTAACAGACCGTCGCATGCGACTATCCTCCGATAACGTTGACCGGCTTACTTTCCTGAAAATGAACCAGGCCTGGATCTCGCAGGAATTTGCCACTCCTCTGCCTGATTAAGTAATTGGGTGTCATCCAGGTCTCCTGCTGTGTTCATCTTTCTACCACCTGAACTGCTATTCCTGGGCTCCAACACCGCCAGTTGCGGCTCAGAAGTGCAGGCTGCACAGTAAAAACATACGACCCAGTGTTATTGGGTTTCAGTAACGTCAGCTGATCCCCAGCTGTGTAGCCGGCAATGTGTCCTGCGACCGCCACGCTGGCACAACAACCTAAATGTAAGGGAACCTGTCCCCCCCCCCCCCCCGTCGTTTGTTACTGAAAGAGCCATCTTGTGCAGCAGTAATGCTGCACAAGGAAAAGGTAGCTCTTTTTTTTTAGCTCTTTGCACACGCAGAACTTAACACTTATAAAATGTGTTCACTGATACCGTTATACCGTCCCGGAGCTGGGACTTTCCTTCGTAATGTGACGCAGCACAGCCGTCATTCCTACCCCCTTGGTGCCATGCGCTGCCTCCTCAGCGTTGTTTTAAGCTGTCACGGAGCCTGCGCTGTTCTGTTATCCCTTGGGCATGCCCTATTTGCGCTGCCTGTCTTCTGACATAATTTGGTGTCAGGCTGGCTGCGCCTGTGCGGCCGCGGTGCCCGAGATCCCGCCTCGCAGTGTCTTCTGATTGAGTCACACTGCGGGCCTGGGATCCATGGGCATGCGCAGTGCATATCTTCCCCTCGGGCTCTCGCTCATTTCCCTCCGCCTTCTTTAGACTGTGCGCCGTCAGCTGATCCCTAGCATGCCACGGCCGTGACACCGCACAGTCTGAAGAAGAGGGAAGGAGGGGAGTGAGAGTCGAGGTTATGCACTGTGCATGCCCATGGTTCCAAGGCCCGCAGTGGGATTACGTTAGATGAGACTGCGAGGTGGGATCTGGAGCAGCGTGGACGCACAGGCACTGACAGCCTGACACCAAATTATGTCAGAAGACAGGCAGCGCTAATTGGGCATGGCCAAGGGCTAACAGAACAGCGCAGGCTCCGTGGCAGCTTAAAACAACGCTGAGGAGGCAGCGCACGGCATCAAGGGGATAGGAATGACAGCTGTGCTGTGTCCCATTACGAAGGAAATTCGCACCTCCGGAACGGTTTAACGGTATAAAGGGACACATTTTTAGTGTTTACTTCGGTGTTTGCAAGGAGCATAATTAAAAGAGCAACCTTTTCCTTTTGCATCCTTAGTGCTGCACAACATGGCTCTTTCAGCTACAAACGTCTTGGGGGGGGGGTTAAAGGTTTCCTTTCAACTTGCTCCAATCAGGCTTCGGCCTACACTCTGTTCCTCTGCTCCTCCTGCTGTCCCTGGGCTCTAACACCGCCAGTTGGTGCCTGGAAGTGCTGTGTGCACAGTCAACAGTCGCTCCTCTGTTATTGGGGTTCAGTAACGTCAGCTGATCCCCAGCTGTGTGTGCGGCAATACCTCCAATCTGCTCCTCCTGCTGTCCCTGGGCTCTAACACCGCCAGTTGGTGCCTGGAAGTGCTGTGTGCACAGTCAACAGTCGCTCCTCTGTTATTGGGGTTCAGTAACGTCAGCTGATCCCCAGCTGTGTATCCGGCAACGTGTCATGCGACCGCCACGCTGGCACAACTAAAATGTAAGGGGACCTGTCCCCCCCCCCCCCCCTAGGCGTTTGTTACTGAAAGAGCCACCATGTGCAGCACTAATACTGCACAAGGGAAAGGTCGCTCTTGAAATTATGCTCCTTGCAAACGCTGAACTACACACTCATGTAATGTGTCCCCTCACACCGTCCAACCGTCCTGGAGGTGGGACTTTCCTTTGTAATGTGACGCAGCACAGCCGTCATTGCTACCCCCTTGGCACCGTGCGCTGCCTCCTTAGCGTTGTTTGATTCCGTCATGGACCCTGCGCTGTTATGTTATCCCTTGGCCATGCACAGTTTGCGCTGCCCGTCCTCTGACATCATTTGTTGTCGTCCTGGCTGCGCCTGTGCGTCCACGCTGCCCGAAATCACACCTCGCAGTGTCGTCTAATGTGATCCCACAGTGGGCCTGGTATCCATGGCTATGCGCAGTGCATATACTAGCCTCTCACTCCCCTTCTTCACGCTTCTTCAGACTAGGCGGCGTCAGCTGATCCCTAATAGCATGCCACGGCCGTGACGCCGCACAGTCTGAAGAAGCAGGAAGGAGGTGAGTGAGAGGCGATGATATGCACTGCACATGCCCATGGATCCCTGGCCCGCAGTGGGACTACATTAGATGACACTGCAAGGTTGGATCTCGGGCAGCTTGGACGCACAGGCACTGCCAGCCTGACACCTACATGATGTCAGAAGACGGGCACCGCTAACTGTGCATGGCCAAGGGATAACATTACAGTGCGGGCTCCGTGACAGAACCAAACAACGTTGAGGAGGTGGTGCCCGGCACCAAGGGGGTTGGAATGACGGCTGTGCTGTGTCACATTACAAAGGAAAGTCCCACTTCCGGGATGGTTTGACGGTGTGAGGGGACACATTATATGAGTGTGTACTTCAGCGTTTGCAAGGAGCATAATTTTCGGAGCCACCATTTTCCATGTGCAGTATTACTGCTGTACAAGATGGCTCTTTCAGCAACAAATGCCTGGGGGGGGGGGTTAAAGGTTCCCTTTCAACTTGCTCCACTGCAGGCTTCGGCCTACACTCTGCTCCTCTTTGATTCCCTGGGTTTCAACACTGTCAGTTGCCACCTGGAAGTGTTGTCTACACAGAAAAAAACACTAGGTGATGTGTCAGTGGGGTTCAGCACCGCCAGCTGTTCCCCTGCTGTGTAGTCGGCAACGTGTCCAGCACAAGCCACGCTGGCACAACAGAACAAAAGCTGCCACCAGTGCAGGCTTCGGCCTACACTCTGCTCCTCTCCTCCTCCTGCTGACCCTGGGCTCAAACACCGCTAGTTTTTGCCCGGAAGTGCTAGCTGCACAGAGAAAAACACCAGCCAATGTGTTAGTGGGGTTCAGCAACGCCAGCTGTTCCCCTGCTGTGTAGCCGGCAACGTGACCTGCAAACGCCATGCAGGCACAGGAACTGAAATTAAAAGGGAACCTGGCCCCACCCCCCCAGGTGTTTCTATGTATAACAGCCACCTAGTACAGCAGTACTGCTGCATTTGTACAAGGTGGCTGACTTTTTCTCCTTGCCCACGTGGAACTCAACACGTACAAAATGTGTCTCATTGAGACCATTCCACTGTCCCTGAGGTGTGACTTTCCTTTGTAATGAAACGCAGCACCCCCCTTGGTAGCGTTTCCCGTCTTTTGTCATCATGGTTAGCTGGCTGCGCCTGTGCATCCGCCCTGCTAGAAACAACGCCCCTCGTTGTCATATTTATTTTGTCAGCGAGGGTGTGGTTTATGGGCACGAGCAGTGCATATGTTCGCCTGTCTTAACTCATCTCCTTCCGCCTTCTTCAGACTGTGCGGCCTCCTGGCCGTGGTAGGCGATAAGGGATCAGCTGAGGCCGCCCAGTCTGGAGCAGGTGTAAGGACATGTGTAAGCGGCAAACCTATTTACTGCACAAGGCCACGAATCCCAGCCACGCAGTGTGATTTTTTGAAAACACACTGTGGGTCTGGGATTCATGTCCATCGCTAACCGCAACGGCCGACATGAAATGAGGTCAGAAGACAGGAAGCGCTCACAGCGCATGGCCAAGGGATCACAATAGCGCAGACTCCTGTACAGCAAATAACAACGCTCAGGAATCTGCGCCCAGTACCTAGGTGCAAATTTTGACACCTGTGCTGCGTCTCGTTAAAAAGACAAGTCACGCCTCCACAACTGTTTGACAGTATAATGGGCTAAATAGTGTACGTGTTTTAGTCAGCGTGTGCAAGGAGCAAAACAAATAGAGCAACCTTTTACTTGTGCAGCATTAATGCTGCACAAGGTGTGGCTCTTGTACCTTGCAACACCTGAGGGGGGGGTTAAAGGTAACCTTTGAAATTGGTTCAACTAGGCTTCGGCCTACACTCTGCTCCTCTCCTCCTCCTGCTGACCCTGGGCTCAAACACCGCTAGTTTTTGCCCGGAAATGCTAGCTGCACAGAGAAAAACACCAGCCAATGTGTTAGTGGGGTTCAGCACCGCCAGCTGTTCCCCTGCTGTGTAGTCGGCAACGTGTCCAGCACAAGCCACGCTGGCACAACCGACCAAAAGCTGCCACCAGTGCAGGCTTCGGCCTACACTTTGCTCCTCTCCTCCTCCTGCTGACCCTGGGCTCAAACAACGCCAGTTTCTGCCCGGACATGCTAGCTGCACAGAGAAAAACACCAGCCAATGTGTTAGTGGGGTTCAGCACCGCCTGCTGTTCCCCCGCTGTGTAGCCGGCATCGTGTCCAGCACAAGCCACGCTGGCACAACCGACCAAAAGCTGCCACCAGTGCAGGCTTCGGCCTACACTTTGCTCCTCTCCTCCTCCTCCTGCTGACCCTGGGCTCTAACACCGCTAGTTTTTGCCCGGACATGCAATCTGCACAGAGAAAAACACCAGTCAATGTGTCAGTGGGGTTCAGCAACGCCAGCTGTTCCCCTGCTGTGTAGCTTGCAACGTGACCTGCAAACGCCACGCAGGCACATGAACTGAAATTGAAGGGAGCCTGCCCCCCACCCACAGGTGTTTCTATGTATATCAGCCACCTTGTACAGCAGTACTGCTGCATTTGTACGAGGTGGCTGACTTTTTCTCCTTGCCCACGTGGAACTCAACACGTACAAAATGTGTCTCATTAGAGACCATTACAATGTCCCTGAGGTGTGACTTTCCTTTGTAATGACACGCAGCACCACCCTTGTTAGCGCTGCCCGTCTTTTGACATCATTGGTTAGCTGGCTGCGCCTGTGCATCTCCCCTGCTCGAAACAACGGCCCTCGGTGTCTTATTTTTTTGGACAGCGAGGGTGTGATTGATGGGCATGTGCAGTGCATATGTTTGCCTGTGTTCACTCATCTCCTTCCGCCTTCTTCAGACTGGGTGTCCTCATGGCCGCGGCAGGCGATAAGGGATCAGATGAGGCCGCCCAGTCTGAAGCAGGTGTAAGGACATGTGTGAGCGGCAAACATATTTAGTGCACCAGGGCACGAATCCCAGCACCGCAGTGTTATTTTTTAAAAACACACTGTGGGTCTGGGATTCATGTCCATCGCTAACCGCAACGGCCGACATGAAATGAGGTCAGAAGACAGGAAGCGCTCACAGCGCATGGCCAAGGGATCACAATAGCGCAGACTCCTGTACAGCAAATAACAACGCTCAGCAATCTGCGCCCAGTACCTAGGTGCAAATTTTGACACCTGTGCTGCGTCTCGTTAAAAAGACAAGTCACGCCTCCACAACTGTTTGACAGTATAATGGGCTAAATAGTGTACGTGTTTAATTCAGCGTGTGCAAGGAGCAAAATTAAATAGAGCAACCTTTGACTTGTGCATCATTAATGCTGTTCAAGGTGTGGCTCTTGTACCTTGCAACACCTGAGGGGGGGGTTAAAGGTAACCTTTGAAATTGGTTCAACTAGGCTTCGGCCTACACTCTGCTCCTCTACTCCTCCTGCTGACCCTGGGCTCAAACACCGCTAGTTTTTGCCCGGAAATGCTAGCTGCACAGAGAAAAACACCAGCCAATGTGTTAGTGGGGTTCAGCACCGCCAGCTGTTCCCCTGCTGTGTAGTCGGCAACGTGTCCAGCACAAGCCACGCTGGCACAACAGAACAAAAGCTGCCACCAGTGCAGGCTTCGGCCTACACTTTGCTCCTCTCCTCCTCCTGCTGACCCTGGGCTCAAACAACGCCAGTTTCTGCCCGGACATGCTAGCTGCACAGAGAAAAACACCAGCCAATGTGTTAGTGTGGTTCAGCACCGCCAGCTGTTCCCCCGCTGTGTAGCCGGCATCGTGTCCAGCACAAGCCACGCTGGCACAACCGACCAAAAGCTGCCACCAGTGCAGGCTTCGGCCTACACTTTGCTCCTCTCCTCCTCCTCCTGCTGACCCTGGGCTCTAACACCGCTAGTTTTTGCCCGGACATGCAATCTGCACAGAGAAAAACACCAGTCAATGTGTCAGTGGGGTTCAGCAACGCCAGCTGTTCCCCTGCTGTGTAGCTTGCAACGTGACCTGCAAACGCCACGCAGGCACATGAACTGAAATTGAAGGGAGCCTGCCCCCCACCCCCCCAGGTGTTTCTATGTATAACAGCCACCTTGTACAGCAGTACTGCTGCATTTGGACAAGGTGGCTGACTTTTTCTCCTTGCACACGTGGAACTCAACAAGTACAAAATGTGTCTCATTACAGACCATTACAATGTCCCTGAGGTGTGACTTTCCTTTTTAATGACACGCAGCACCCCCATTGTTAGCGCTGCCCGTCTCCTGACATCATTGGTTGGCTGGCTGTGCCTGTGCGTCCCCCCTGCCCGACACAACGCCCCCCGTTGTCTCATATATTTTGACTGCGAGGGTGTGATTGATGGGCACGAGCAGTGCATATGTTCCCCTGTTTTCACTCCCCTCCTTCCGCCTTCTTCTGACTGTGCGGCCTCATGGCCGCGGCATGCGATAAGGGATCAGCTGAGGCCGCCCAGTCTGAAGCAGGTGTAAGGACATGTGTGAGCGGCGAACATATTTACTGCACAAGGCCACGAATCCCAGCACCGCAGTGTGACTTTAGGAAAAGCCACTGTGGGTCTGGGATTTATGGCCATCGTTAACCGCACCGGCCAACATGAAATGAGGTCATGAGACGGCCTGCACTAACAGGGTATTGCCAAGGGATAACACAAGAGCGCAGTTTCCTGTACTGCAAATAACAACGGTAAGGAATCTGCGCACAGCACCTAGGTGTAAATTTGTACACCTGTGCTGCGTCTCCTTAAAAAGACTAGTAGTCACGCCTCCACTACTGTTTGACAGTATAATGGGCTAAATAGTGTACGTGTTTAATTCAGCGTGTGCAAGGAGCAAAATTAAATAGAGCAACCTTTGACTTGTGCATCATTAATGCTGTTCAAGGTGTGGCTCTTGTACCTTGCAACACCTGAGGGGGGGGTTAAAGGTAACCTTTGAAATTGGTTCAACTAGGCTTCGGCCTACACTCTGCTCCTCTACTCCTCCTGCTGACCCTGGGCTCAAACACCGCTAGTTTTTGCCCGGAAATGCTAGCTGCACAGAGAAAAACACCAGCCAATGTGTTAGTGGGGTTCAGCACCGCCAGCTGTTCCCCTGCTGTGTAGTCGGCAACGTGTCCAGCACAAGCCACGCTGGCACAACAGAACAAAAGCTGCCACCAGTGCAGGCTTCGGCCTACACTTTGCTCCTCTCCTCCTCCTGCTGACCCTGGGCTCAAACAACGCCAGTTTCTGCCCGGACATGCTAGCTGCACAGAGAAAAACACCAGCCAATGTGTTAGTGTGGTTCAGCACCGCCAGCTGTTCCCCCGCTGTGTAGCCGGCATCGTGTCCAGCACAAGCCACGCTGGCACAACCGACCAAAAGCTGCCACCAGTGCAGGCTTCGGCCTACACTTTGCTCCTCTCCTCCTCCTCCTGCTGACCCTGGGCTCTAACACCGCTAGTTTTTGCCCGGACATGCAATCTGCACAGAGAAAAACACCAGTCAATGTGTCAGTGGGGTTCAGCAACGCCAGCTGTTCCCCTGCTGTGTAGCTTGCAACGTGACCTGCAAACGCCACGCAGGCACATGAACTGAAATTGAAGGGAGCCTGCCCCCCACCCCCCCAGGTGTTTCTATGTATAACAGCCACCTTGTACAGCAGTACTGCTGCATTTGTACAAGGTGGCTGACTTTTTCTCCTTGCACACGTGGAACTCAACAAGTACAAAATGTGTCTCATTACAGACCATTACAATGTCCCTGAGGTGTGACTTTCCTTTTTAATGACACGCAGCACCCCCATTGTTAGCGCTGCCCGTCTCCTGACATCATTGGTTGGCTGGCTGTGCCTGTGCGTCCCCCCTGCCCGACACAACGCCCCCCGTTGTCTCATATATTTTGACTGCGAGGGTGTGATTGATGGGCACGAGCAGTGCATATGTTCCCCTGTTTTCACTCCCCTCCTTCCGCCTTCTTCTGACTGTGCGGCCTCATGGCCGCGGCATGCGATAAGGGATCAGCTGAGGCCGCCCAGTCTGAAGCAGGTGTAAGGACATGTGTGAGCGGCGAACATATTTACTGCACAAGGCCACGAATCCCAGCACCGCAGTGTGACTTTAGGAAAAGCCACTGTGGGTCTGGGATTTATGGCCATCGTTAACCGCACCGGCCAACATGAAATGAGGTCATGAGACGGCCTGCACTAACAGGGTATTGCCAAGGGATAACACAAGAGCGCAGTTTCCTGTACTGCAAATAACAACGGTAAGGAATCTGCGCACAGCACCTAGGTGTAAATTTGTACACCTGTGCTGCGTCTCCTTAAAAAGACTAGTAGTCACGCCTCCACTACTGTTTGACAGTATAATGGGCTAAATAGTGTACGTGTTTAATTCAGCGTGTGCAAGGAGCAAAATTAAATAGAGCAACCTTTGACTTGTGCATCAATAATGCTGTTCAAGGTGTGGCTCTTGTACCTTGCAACACCTGAGGGGGGGGTTAAAGGTAACCTTTGAAATTGGTTCAACTAGGCTTTGGCCAACACTCTGCTCCTCTACTCCTCCTGCTGACCCTGGGCTCAAACACCGCTAGTTTTTGCCCGGAAATGCTAGCTGCACAGAGAAAAACACCAGCCAATGTGTTAGTGGGGTTCAGCACCGCCAGCTGTTCCCCTGCTGTGTAGTCGGCAACGTGTCCAGCACAAGCCACGCTGGCACAACAGAACAAAAGCTGCCACCAGTGCAGGCTTCGGCCTACACTTTGCTCCTCTCCTCCTCCTGCTGACCCTGGGCTCAAACAACGCCAGTTTCTGCCCGGACATGCTAGCTGCACAGAGAAAAACACCAGCCAATGTGTTAGTGGGGTTCAGCACCGCCAGCTGTTCCCCTGCTGTGCAGCTTGCAACGTGACCTGCAAACGCCACGCAGGCACATGAACTGAAATTGAAGGGAGCCTGCCCCCCACCCACAGGTGTTTCTATGTATATCAGCCACCTTGTACAGCAGTACTGCTGCATTTGTACGAGGTGGCTGACTTTTTCTCCTTGCCCACGTGGAACTCAACACGTAAAAAATGTGTCTCATTAGAGACCATTACAATGTCCCTGAGGTGTGACTTTCCTTTGTAATGACACGCAGCACCCCCATTGTTAGCGCTGCCCGTCTCCTGACATCATTGGTTGGCTGGCTGTGCCTGTGCGTCCCCCCTGCCCGACACAACGCCCCCCGTTGTCTCATATATTTTGACTGCGAGGGTGTGATTGATGGGCACGAGCAGTGCATATGTTCCCCTGTTTTCACTCCCCTCCTTCCGCCTTCTTCTGACTGTGCGGCCTCATGGCCGCGGCATGCGATAAGGGATCAGCTGAGGCCGCCCAGTCTGAAGCAGGTGTAAGGACATGTGTGAGCGGCGAACATATTTACTGCACAAGGCCACGAATCCCAGCACCGCAGTGTGACTTTAGGAAAAGCCACTGTGGGTCTGGGATTTATGGCCATCGTTAACCGCACCGGCCAACATGAAATGAGGTCATGAGACGGCCTGCACTAACAGGGTATTGCCAAGGGATAACACAAGAGCGCAGACTCCTGTACAGCAAATAACAACGCTCAGGAATCTGCGCCCAGTACCTAGGTGCAAATTTTGACACCTGTGCTGCGTCTCGTTAAAAAGACAAGTCACGCCTCCACAACTGTTTGACAGTATAATGGGCTAAATAGTGTACGTGTTTAATTCAGCGTGTGCAAGGAGCAAAATTAAATAGAGCAACCTTTGACTTGTGCATCATTAATGCTGTTCAAGGTGTGGCTCTTGTACCTTGCAACACCTGAGGGGGGGGTTAAAGGTAACCTTTGAAATTGGTTCAACTAGGCTTCGGCCTACACTCTGCTCCTCTACTCCTCCTGCTGACCCTGGGCTCAAACACCGCTAGTTTTTGCCCGGAAATGCTAGCTGCACAGAGAAAAACACCAGCCAATGTGTTAGTGGGGTTCAGCACCGCCAGCTGTTCCCCTGCTGTGTAGTCGGCAACGTGTCCAGCACAAGCCACGCTGGCACAACAGAACAAAAGCTGCCACCAGTGCAGGCTTCGGCCTACACTTTGCTCCTCTCCTCCTCCTGCTGACCCTGGGCTCAAACAACGCCAGTTTCTGCCCGGACATGCTAGCTGCACAGAGAAAAACACCAGCCAATGTGTTAGTGTGGTTCAGCACCGCCAGCTGTTCCCCCGCTGTGTAGCCGGCATCGTGTCCAGCACAAGCCACGCTGGCACAACCGACCAAAAGCTGCCACCAGTGCAGGCTTCGGCCTACACTTTGCTCCTCTCCTCCTCCTCCTGCTGACCCTGGGCTCTAACACCGCTAGTTTTTGCCCGGACATGCAATCTGCACAGAGAAAAACACCAGTCAATGTGTCAGTGGGGTTCAGCAACGCCAGCTGTTCCCCTGCTGTGTAGCTTGCAACGTGACCTGCAAACGCCACGCAGGCACATGAACTGAAATTGAAGGGAGCCTGGCCACCACCCCCAGGTGTTTCTATGTATAACAGCCACCTTGTACAGCAGTACTGCTGCATTTGTACAAGGTGGCTGACGTTTTCTCCTTGCCCACGTGGAACTCAACACGTACAAAATGTGTCTCTTTGAGACCATTCCACTGTCCCTGAGGTGTGACTTTCCTTTCTAATGATACGCAGCACCCCCCTTGGTAGCGCTTCCCGTCTTCTGACATCATTGGTTGGCTACTTGCGCCTGTTCGTCCGCCCTGCCTGAATAAAATGCTCCTCGTTGTCTTAATTATTTTGACTGCGAGGGTGTGATTGATGGGCACGAGCAGTGCATATCTTCGCCTGTCTTAACTCATCTCCTTCCGCCTTCTTCAGACTGTGCAGCCTCATGGCCGCGGCATGCGAGAAGGGATCAGCAGAGGCCGCCCAGTCTGAAGCAGGTGTAAGGACGTGTGTGAGCGGCCAAAATATTTACTGCTCAAGGCCACGAATCCCAGCACCGCAGTGTGACTTTAGGAAAAGCCACTGTGGGTCTGGGATTTATGGCCATCGTTAACCGCACCGGCCAACATGAAATGAGGTCATAAGATGGGCAGCGCTAACAGGGCATTGCCAAGGGATAACACAAGAGCGCAGACTCCTGTACAGCAAATAACAACGCTCAGGAAGCTGCGCCAAGCACCAAGGCGTTATTTTGGACACCTGTGCTGCGTCTCATCAAAAAACCAAGTCACGCATCCACTACAGTTTTACTGTAGAATGGGGTAAATTGTGTATGTCTTTCATTCAGCGTGTGCAAGTAGACAAATTAATAGAGCAACCTTTCACTTGTGCAGCATTAATACTGCACAAGGTGTGTCTCTTGTACTTTGTAACACCTGAGGGGGGGGTTAAAGGTTTCCTTTGAAATTGGTTCAACTAGGCTTCGGCCTACACTCTGCTCCTCTCCTCCTCCTCCTGCTTCAACACGGGCTCTAACATCGCAAGTTTTTGCCCGCAAGTGCTAGCTGCACAGATAAAAACACACGCCATTGTGTTAGTGGGGTTCAGCAACGCCAGCTGTTCCCCCAGTGTGTAGCCGGCAAAGTGTCCTGCAAACGCAACGCAGACACAAAGCTGCCTCCAGTGCAGGCTTCGGCCTACACTCATCTCCCCCTGCTTACCCTTTGCTCCAACACCGCTAGTTGGGGCTCTAGGAAGACAATCTTTAATAGGCAAGGCAACGCATCCGGGTTCCAGCACCGCCAGCTGGTTCTCGGCAGTGTTCTTGTCACAGGTACTCCCTCGTGCCAAGCCTGGTTTCAGCACCGTCAGCTGTTTCCGGGTTGTGTCAACTTCACTGAGACGCCTATGCTTGCCCCGTCGTGGGGCGGTCGAGTTAGCCAACTCCAGGGTGCCTCCAGTTTAGGAGCTTCCTATGTGGGCTGCGTGAACTGGTAGTCAAGGCTGGTTCTGTAGTGCCAGTAGGCCCAGCTCCCCCTGTAGGACTGTTGGGGTTCGGTAACTGCGGCTGCCTCGCGGCCTAGCTGTTCTCTCCTCTCCTGTGGGCCTTGGGGTCCACCACCTGGTTCCAGCACCGTCAGCTGGTTCCGGGCCGAGCCTTTGGCTAAGGTGCCTCCTCCTGGGTATCCGAGTTCCGCCAACGCCAGGCGGTCCTTGGTAGTGCTTTTAAGCGCGGGCACCTACAGCTTAGTAACCGGGTTCCAGCACCGTCAGCTGGTCCTCGGTCGTGCCATTGGCTCTTGCACACTGGGGCAACGCATCCGGGTTCCAGCACCGCCAGCTGGTTCTCGGCAGTGTTCTTGTCACAGGTACTCCCTCGTGCCAAGCCTGGTTTCAGCACCGTCAGCTGTTTCCGGGTTGTGTCAACTTCACTGAGACGCCTATGCTTGCCCCGTCGTGGGGCGGTCGAGTTAGCCAACTCCAGGGTGCCTCCAGTTTAGGAGCTTCCTATGTGGGCTGCGTGAACTGGTAGTCAAGGCTGGTTCTGTAGTGCCAGTAGGCCCAGCTCCCCCTGTAGGACTGTTGGGGTTCGGTAACTGCGGCTGCCTCGCGGCCTAGCTGTTCTCTCCTCTCCTGTGGGCCTTGGGGTCCACCACCTGGTTCCAGCACCGTCAGCTGGTTCCGGGCCGAGCCTTTGGCTAAGGTGCCTCCTCCTGGGTATCCGAGTTCCGCCAACGCCAGGCGGTCCTTGGTAGTGCTTTTAAGCGCGGGCACCTACAGCTTAGTAACCGGGTTCCAGCACCGTCAGCTGGTCCTCGGTCGTGCCATTGGCTCTTGCACACTGGGGCAACGCATCCGGGTTCCAGCACCGCCAGCTGGTTCTCGGCAGTGTTCTTGTCACAGGTACTCCCTCGTGCCAAGCCTGGTTTCAGCACCGTCAGCTGTTTCCGGGTTGTGTCAACTTCACTGAGACGCCTATGCTTGCCCCGTCGTGGGGCGGTCGAGTTAGCCAACTCCAGGGTGCCTCCAGTTTAGGAGCTTCCTATGTGGGCTGCGTGAACTGGTAGTCAAGGCTGGTTCTGTAGTGCCAGTAGGCCCAGCTCCCCCTGTAGGACTGTTGGGGTTCGGTAACTGCGGCTGCCTCGCGGCCTAGCTGTTCTCTCCTCTCCTGTGGGCCTTGGGGTCCACCACCTGGTTCCAGCACCGTCAGCTGGTTCCGGGCCGAGCCTTTGGCTTAGGTGCCTCCTCCTGGGTATCCGAGTTCCGCCAACGCCAGGCGGTCCTTGGTAGTGCTTTTAAGTGCGGGCACCTACAGC
The DNA here is from genome assembly GCF_032444005.1 of Ranitomeya imitator. NCBI lineage: Eukaryota > Metazoa > Chordata > Amphibia > Anura > Dendrobatidae > Ranitomeya > Ranitomeya imitator. Next base: position 116,189,962 of record NC_091289.1, read on the forward strand.
TTAGTAACCGGGTTCCAGCACCGTCAGCTGGTCCTCGGTCGTGCCATTGGCTCTTGCACACTGGGGCAACGCATCCGGGTTCCAGCACCGCCAGCTGGTTCTCGGCAGTGTTCTTGTCACAGGTACTCCCTCGTGCCAAGCCTGGTTTCAGCACCGTCAGCTGTTTCCGGGTTGTGTCAACTTCACTGAGACGCCTATGCTTGCCCCGTCGTGGGGCGGTCGAGTTAGCCAACTCCAGGGTGCCTCCAGTTTAGGAGCTTCCTATGTGGGCTGCGTGAACTGGTAGTCAAGGCTGGTTCTGTAGTGCCAGTAGGCCCAGCTCCCCCTGTAGGACTGTTGGGGTTCGGTAACTGCGGCTGCCTCGCGGCCTAGCTGTTCTCTCCTCTCCTGTGGGCCTTGGGGTCCACCACCTGGTTCCAGCACCGTCAGCTGGTTCCGGGCCGAGCCTTTGGCTTAGGTGCCTCCTCCTGGGTATCCGAGTTCCGCCAACGCCAGGCGGTCCTTGGTAGTGCTTTTAAGCGCGGGCACCTACAGCTTAGTAACCGGGTTCCAGCACCGTCAGCTGGTCCTCGGTCGTGCCATTGGCTCTTGCACACTGGGGCAACGCATCCGGGTTCCAGCACCGCCAGCTGGTTCTCGGCAGTGTTCTTGTCACAGGTACTCCCTCGTGCCAAGCCTGGTTTCAGCACCGTCAGCTGTTTCCGGGTTGTGTCAACTTCACTGAGACGCCTATGCTTGCCCCGTCGTGGGGCGGTCGAGTTAGCCAACTCCAGGGTGCCTCCAGTTTAGGAGCTTCCTATGTGGGCTGCGTGAACTGGTAGTCAAGGCTGGTTCTGTAGTGCCAGTAGGCCCAGCTCCCCCTGTAGGACTGTTGGGGTTCGGTAACTGCGGCTGCCTCGCGGCCTAGCTGTTCTCTCCTCTCCTGTGGGCCTTGGGGTCCACCACCTGGTTCCAGCACCGTCAGCTGGTTCCGGGCCGAGCCTTTGGCTAAGGTGCCTCCTCCTGGGTATCCGAGTTCCGCCAACGCCAGGCGGTCCTTGGTAGTGCTTTTAAGCGCGGGCACCTACAGCTTAGTAACCGGGTTCCAGCACCGTCAGCTGGTCCTCGGTCGTGCCATTGGCTCTTGCACACTGGGGCAACGCATCCGGGTTCCAGCACCGCCAGCTGGTTCTCGGCAGTGTTCTTGTCACAGGTACTCCCTCGTGCCAAGCCTGGTTTCAGCACCGTCAGCTGTTTCCGGGTTGTGTCAACTTCACTGAGACGCCTATGCTTGCCCCGTCGTGGGGCGGTCGAGTTAGCCAACTCCAGGGTGCCTCCAGTTTAGGAGCTTCCTATGTGGGCTGCGTGAACTGGTAGTCAAGGCTGGTTCTGTAGTGCCAGTAGGCCCAGCTCCCCCTGTAGGACTGTTGGGGTTCGGTAACTGCGGCTGCCTCGCGGCCTAGCTGTTCTCTCCTCTCCTGTGGGCCTTCGGGTCCACCACCTGGTTCCAGCACCGTCAGCTGGTTCCGGGCCGAGCCTTTGGCTTAGGTGCCTCCTCCTGGGTATCCGAGTTCCGCCAACGCCAGGCGGTCCTTGGTAGTGCTTTTAAGCGCGGGCACCTACAGCTTAGTAACCGGGTTCCAGCACCGTCAGCTGGTCCTCGGTCGTGCCATTGGCTCTTGCACACTGGGGCAACGCATCCGGGTTCCAGCACCGCCAGCTGGTTCTCGGCAGTGTTCTTGTCACAGGTACTCCCTCGTGCCAAGCCTGGTTTCAGCACCGTCAGCTGTTTCCGGGTTGTGTCAACTTCACTGAGACGCCTATGCTTGCCCCGTCGTGGGGCGGTCGAGTTAGCCAACTCCAGGGTGCCTCCAGTTTAGGAGCTTCCTATGTGGGCTGCGTGAACTGGTAGTCAAGGCTGGTTCTGTAGTGCCAGTAGGCCCAGCTCCCCCTGTAGGACTGTTGGGGTTCGGTAACTGCGGCTGCCTCGCGGCCTAGCTGTTCTCTCCTCTCCTGTGGGCCTTGGGGTCCACCACCTGGTTCCAGCACCGTCAGCTGGTTCCGGGCCGAGCCTTTGGCTTAGGTGCCTCCTCCTGGGTATCCGAGTTCCGCCAACGCCAGGCGGTCCTTGGTAGTGCTTTTAAGCGCGGGCACCTACAGCTTAGTAACCGGGTTCCAGCACCGTCAGCTGGTCCTCGGTCGTGCCATTGGCTCTTGCACACTGGGGCAACGCATCCGGGTTCCAGCACCGCCAGCTGGTTCTCGGCAGTGTTCTTGTCACAGGTACTCCCTCGTGCCAAGCCTGGTTTCAGCACCGTCAGCTGTTTCCGGGTTGTGTCAACTTCACTGAGACGCCTATGCTTGCCCCGTCGTGGGGCGGTCGAGTTAGCCAACTCCAGGGTGCCTCCAGTTTAGGAGCTTCCTATGTGGGCTGCGTGAACTGGTAGTCAAGGCTGGTTCTGTAGTGCCAGTAGGCCCAGCTCCCCCTGTAGGACTGTTGGGGTTCGGTAACTGCGGCTGCCTCGCGGCCTAGCTGTTCTCTCCTCTCCTGTGGGCCTTGGGGTCCACCACCTGGTTCCAGCACGTCAGCTGGTTCCGGGCCGAGCCTTTGGCTTAGGTGCCTCCTCCTGGGTATCCGAGTTCCGCCAACGCCAGGCGGTCCTTGGTAGTGCTTTTAAGCGCGGGCACCTACAGCTTAGTAACCGGGTTCCAGCACCGTCAGCTGGTCCTCGGTCGTGCCATTGGCTCTTGCACACTGGGGCAACGCATCCGGATTCCAGCACCGCCAGCTGGTTCTCGGCAGTGTTCTTGTCACAGGTACTCCCTCGTGCCAAGCCTGGTTTCAGCACCGTCAGCTGTTTCCGGGTTGTGTCAACTTCACTGAGACGCCTATGCTTGCCCCGTCGTGGGGCGGTCGAGTTAGCCAACTCCAGGGTGCCTCCAGTTTAGGAGCTTCCTATGTGGGCTGCGTGAACTGGTAGTCAAGGCTGGTTCTGTAGTGCCAGTAGGCCCAGCTCCCCCTGTAGGACTGTTGGGGTTCGGTAACTGCGGCTGCCTCGCGGCCTAGCTGTTCTCTCCTCTCCTGTGGGCCTTCGGGTCCACCACCTGGTTCCAGCACCGTCAGCTGGTTCTCGGCAGTGTCTTTTGCTCTTGTACCTTCTGCTCCCCATCCTGGTTCCAGTACCGTCAGCTGGTTCCGGGCAGAGCCTTTGGCTTAGGTGCCTCCTTCTGGGTATCCAAGTTCCACCAATGTCAGGTGGTCCTTGGTAGTGCTTTCAGGCACGGGTACCTCCTGCTTAGTAACCGGGTTCCAGTAACGTCAGCTGGTCCTTGGTAGTTCCATTGGCTCTTGGACATTCGGCTACCCATCCGGGTTCCAGTACCGTCAGCTGGTTCTCGGCAGTGTCTTTTGCTCTTGTACCTTCTGCTCCCCATCCTGGTTCCAGTAACGTCATCTGGTTCCGGGCAGAGCCTTTGGCTTAGGTGCCTCCTTCTGGGTATCCGAGTTCCGCCAACGTCAGGCGGTCCTTGGTAGTGCTTTTTAGCACGGGTACCTCCTGCTTAGTAACCGGGTTCCAGTAACGTCAGCTGGTCCTCGGTAGTTCCATAGGCTCTTGAACCTTCGGGTAGCCATCCGAGTTCCAGTTCCATCAGCTGGTTCTTGGCATTTTCTCAGCCTTCTTGTACCTTCTGCTACATTTCCAAGTTGAAGACCCTAACGTCGACAACCCGGAAGACCACCCCGATGACGACGACCCGGAAGACCACCCCGATGACGACGACGACGACGACGGCGGAGACGACGACGGCTGAGACAACGACGGCGGAGATGACGACACTGGAGACGAAGACCCTGGAGACGACAACATGGAAGACCGAGAAGCAGAAGAACAAGAGGCTGCAGAACAAAGAGCAGAAGAACATTAAGCATAAGACTTAATATCAGAGCAAAAGATATTATCTAAATTATATGCAGAAGAAGACTAAGCAGTGTATGGGGGTGAGTCCGTTCCTCCTCGTGGTGCCCCTGGATAAAGCCTGATGCTGCAGGCCAAACTGAACGCGGACAAATGTAACTTTTGTGACTGGCAGAACGGAAGGTGTAATCTTCCAACTTTTATAGATAACAACTACGGGAATGCCTGTCACAAATGAGAATATGATGAAGAAGTAGAATAGGAAGAATAATAACAGTGGAATAAAAAGAATATGTAGAATAGGAAGAATAATAATAGTTGAAGAAAATGAATATGAAGAATGTAATAAAAAAAAAAATAGGTAGAAGATGAAGAAGAAGATGAATAAGGTGAAGAAGTTGATGTCAAGGATGCTGATGATGATGAAGATGAAAGTGTGGGAAAAGAAAAAAAAAAAAAAGAAAAAAAAGAAGGGGAAGGGCGTGGAATAGTGAAACATCAATATCTGACAAAATAAAAAAAATTTACATACTCAATATCTTTTTCAATCCGAACTTCTTTAAAAAAAAAAAAAAAACATGCTATTCTATTTGATTGGACTAATCCTCATTGCCTTTAATGTCTCCGCCACCTCCCCCATACATCCTACATTATTCTTAGTTGTTTTCCTTCAGGTAGAATGAACCTACAAGGAAAGAAAGGGTTTATTTTAATTCCGATATTTTGGTCCCATTGACTTGCATTGGGATCGGGTATCGGTATCGGCGATATCCGATATTTTTTGAATATCGGCCGATCCAAACCGATACCGATACTTTCCGATATCGGAAGGTATCGCTCAACACTAATTACGACTATAAGACGCACCCCCCATTTTCCTCACATTTTTTGGGGGGAAAAAGTGCGTCATGTAGTCCGAAAAATACGGTAGCCAATAACCATTTTATTTGTTTTTTGTTTGGCACATAAATGGTCACCACGTTTCATCCTGCCCTGCTGCAGCTCTAGATACTTTGTCACTGCTGGGGGTAAAATTGCTATGAAAATGACAAACAGAACAAAATTCTAAGTGTTAGTAAAGCTTTGCATTGTGCTAAAATTTTGCAACTTTTAAAAAATTTTTACACCAGAATTCTGGCCTAAAAGCTTTGAAAATTGGGACCTAAGTCCTTTTTACACAGTACCATGTGGCATCCATATAAGTGAGTTTGGTTAACTTATTTATGAAATTTCTGTTCCAATTTTGAAGAACACAGCTGAATGTTTGATAGGATTGAGATGTATGACATAAGAACAGAATAAGTGGACAAACTTAAAATTGAACAAATTATTTTCTATAAAATGTAATACTTACTGTCCTCTTGAGGTATGAACCAGCAAAGTAATTAATGTTGAGGTGGCTGGACATATGCAGTTTAGAGCAAGCATTGCATGTTTAAATTCTTCTTCACATACAACATGGTCTAAAAAGTAAAAGAAAAGGGTTTTTTTTATTTCGACATTCATCTATAAATGACAAGTTTGTTGTGGGTTTAATCTGTTATATTAAAAACAATGTAGTTTGATAGGATTTTTTACAATTATTTTTTACTAAATCTAATCAATAATGTTACTAATAACAACAATTGTTTTCTGACAAGAACAAAAGTAAAATATCCTTTACAAGAAAAGAAAGTTTATGAGAAATTAATTTGTTTATGTAGATTTTTTGATTCTACATTAAATCCTTTAAGGATTCACTAGAATTAAAGCAATGTTGGAGGAAAAAATTAAAATTTTACTTCTACCAAAATATTGATTTAACTTCAAAATTTGAATTTTCAGAACAGTAACCAGAGAAAATGGACCATGTAAGTTGTTGAGAAATTTATCATGAGTATACCAATACCCTACATGTAGTGGAAAACTACTGTGTGGGCATACAACAGGGCTCAGAAGCACCACTTGACTTTTAGAAGGCAAAAATGGCTGGAATCGATAACGGAAGCTGTGTTACATTTGCAGACCTCCTGATGTGCCTAAACAGCGGAAACTCTCCACAAGTTACCTCATTTTGGAAACTATACCCCTCAAGGAACTTTTCCAGAGGTGTGTTGATAACCTTGAACCCACAAGTGTTTAACAGAATTTTGTGAAGTTGGGCCATGAAAATGAAAAGATACATTTTTCCCCAAAAAATGTTCTTTTCAGCCCCAAATTGTTCCTTTTCACAAGAGTAGCAGAATAATATGGACCACAAAAACTATTTTGCAATTTCTCCCGAATACACCAATATCCCATATGTGGTAAAAACCTACTGTTTGGGCTTGGAAAGGAAACAGCGCCAAGTGAATTCTGGAGCACTATTTTTCCTGGAGTAAATTACAGATGCCCTGTCACATTTGAAGAGCCCCTGACTTGAAAAAACAGCAGAAGCCCCTACTAATGACCCCATTTTGGAAACTATACCTCTTGAGAAATCCATTTGCAGTGTAGTGGGCAGATTTAACAATCAGACGATTCTATTGTATAACATTGGGTTGAGTTAATTGAAAATTTCCATTTTTTTCCATGAAAATGTTGCTTTTGCCCCAAGTTTTTATTTTTCAAAAGTAACCAGTAGATACCAGTATCATGAAAGCTCCCTATCTATCCATTGACAGATGAGGAGTCTGAGTGGGTACTTGCTTTTTATGTGGATTGAAATGAAGCTTTTGTTAGGATTATTATACCTAACATTTTAGATCATATTTATCATGTGTTCTACGCTGAGCACTTACACCGTGTTTTCTTGTTAATCTCCCAATGACGTGATTCAGATGAAACCTTTGAGGGATCCATTCACTATAATGAGGCAGCCGAGTTATTATGGACTTCACATGGCCTCTGTTCAGCATCGTCCTTTTCAGTGGTGCACAAAACTGTGGCTGACCAAGCTTTTATGCACTCTTAAATAAACGACACTGTCAAATCATAGGTCAGACAGCATCCACTGTGTTTCAATCTGCCTCATTAATGGGAATGTTCCACTGAGGGTTCCATCTGAATCATGAATTTCAGAGATTGTCAAATAACCCTGCTGTAAGCATTAAGCGGAGAGCACAGCTGAGCCTTAGGCTATATTCATGTGTTCAGTACTTGATCAATATTTTCCATCTGTACTTGTAAGCCAAAATCAGGAAGGAGTGAAAAATGCAGAATTGGTGCACGTGTTTCTAATGTACTTTTCCTAGAATGAGGAGTTTAGGACCTGAGAATGACGTCGCGGCTTGTGATTGGTCGCGTGGCGGTCACATGAGCGGCACGCGACCAATCAGAAGCCGTGACATCATGGAAGGCCCTAAACGCGCTCATTTTAAGCAAAGAAGGCTGCCGGTTACCAGCGGTGACGTCCAGGGGCCTCCGGAGAGGTGAGTATATCAATATTTTTTATTTTAATTCTTTATTTTACACATTAATATGGATCCGATACCGATTCCCGATACCACAAAAGTATCGGAACTCGGTATCGGAATTCCGATACCGCAAGTATCGCCCGATACCCGATACTTGCGGTATCGGAATGCTCAACACTAGTGATTACATGACTTTATTCCTCGGGTCAATGCGGTTCAATTGATACCAGATTTATAGTCGTTTTTCATGTATGGCTGCTATCACCCACTAAAAACCTCTTTTATTGAAAAAACTTGCATTCAAAAATTTTTAGAGCTAGAATTTTCTATATTTTTTGGGGGACGAGTTGACATTTTCATTAGTACAATTTTAAGGTTCATAAAATGTTTTGATCTCTTTCTATTCTGATTTTTGAGAGGCAGAACAAACTAAATCTACAAATTGTCTCTTCAGAGAGGAAGAGGACTATAATTCTAGTGCCACCTATTGGAAGTAGCAATCCTAACAGTCAATATCGACCCTTTAAGGAGCCTTGTCACATGACTTAGGATAAAAACCAAACCAGAATCTCAATTTTCAGACACTGTGTTTCAGCGTACTGCCCCTCGTCAGCCAAACCAGATCTCCACTTTGCACTGACAAGGGGCAGTACCCCGAAACACAGTATCTGCAAATTGAGATTCTGGTTTGGAGTTTATCCTAAGTCATGTGACAAAGCTGGTTAAAGGGTCGATATTGACTGTTAGGATTGCTACTTCCAATATGTGGTGCTAGAGTTCTAGTCCTCTTCCTCTCTGAAGAGACAATTTGCATATTTCCCAGGGGAGAATTGCGGCCTTAAGTCTCCTCACCTCGACATGCTAAACATGTCACTCTCCGCAAGGAGAAACGATACTTCTTGGATCCCAAACTAAATCTAGCAATTCATTCAGGAATTATGTCATTCACCATATGGTAAAAGTGATAAGACAGCTTTACTCTTCAGGTCAGTACAGTTAAAATTACAACACATTTATATATTTTTGCTATGTTTTGCTGCTTTTACACAATAAAAACAATTTTATAGAAAGAATTATTTTTGCATCGCTATTCTGAGAGCTATAACTTTTTTATAACTCCTCTGATGGAGCTGTATGGTGGCATATTTTGCAGGAAAAGTTGTGTTTTCAATGGTACCATTATTATTTCCATTTAACTTTTTTATTGTGTTTTATTTTACCTTTTGCTCTGCAGTATGATGAAAAAGCATAGTTTTTTGCCTTGTTTTTTATTTATTTATTTTTTGGGTGTTCACTAAAAGGAGTTAACTAGTGTAACAGTTTTATAGAATGGGTCGTTCTAGATGAAGCAAAATCAAATATGTCTACTTTTTCTATTTATTTTTGTTTTTACATAAATTTACATAATTATTGTTAAAATATTTTTTCATTCATTTGTAAAAAATGTTTACAGGTTTTTTTTTCTGTATTTTTGCTTTTTTACTTACACCCTCTATGGGTCCACTCCTTGACATGACAGCTGGAGCTAGGCTGTCACTTAAGACTATCTCCCAGTGGTGGTTATGCAGACACAGCTCATGGCCACATAATCACCATGATGTACAGATATGTCATATGTCAAAGTGTGAAGAACCCCTTCCCAAATCCCATCCCACCCCTCACTGACCATGATGTATAGGTACGTCCAAGGTCATGAAGGGGTTACGATGCAGATAAGCATTTAATCTGCAGGTTAATAACATTCTATAGCTTCCTAGCCACTCTAGAAGCCCAATTACAAAGGGAGAATTAACTTTTTTTCTTCTGGAAACTTCCAGCCTTCAGTCATACAGGCAGGGCCAATGCGATTTTAGTCACTGCTCAGTATACAATGAGCGGCGACGGTAAGCACAGTCTGGTACATTAACTGACTGCCATCTCTGCACTGATGCACATCTGTTAGACAGTGTGCTTACAGTCGCTACTTGCTGTGTGCTTAGCAGTGTCTGAAGCCTTGCCAGCTGTGCCTGTAAAGCCGAAGGCTGCTGGAATAAAGATCATTTTCTCCTGATAGCAAGGCTTTCAGCACAACGGCAGTACAACTTCAGAATTCAATTAACCTGAAGAGTAACCCTATATCTGCTGGTTATTATAATTTGAAGACACGTTTCCTTTAAGACTTAGAGTCACATTGTGCAAGTGATGAAAATCTGCAAAAACATATGTACATACAATTTTTGAAGAAGTGACAAAAAAATGAATAATTTATTTAGCTTCAATTAGGACAGAATACACTTTGTGGCTGTAGTAATTATTTACCATTGTAATCGTATATATCTTGAAAGCAATTTCTGTTAGAAGTAATACAGTGAAATAATGAACTATCCAGAAAACTACCTAATTTTACAGTATTCCTCAACTCGTTGGCTTCTTCGTGATTCAACATTGATAGTAAAGTCAATTGTATCTCCAAACTGCAAACAATATCATATTGGACTCTTTCAGAAAAATAAGTGAGCATTTTATATTAAAATGAGTCACACTGAATGAGATAGTAGGAAACGTTTCTTTTTCCAATAACATAACATCCGTAACCAAAAGAATTGCATCTACACTGAGGAGCAAAAGGGTAATAATAGTTTGAAGTTTTGAATTTTAGGCTCCATCCACAATCCACTACTGCTTCGAATGTGAAACTACCATAATTTTCTGGACAATCATCTTGGCTATCTGATACATAAATTCCACTTGCACCTGTTTAGCATATGATTGTCAAGGTGAAAATATATGTCTTTATACTCTTTTGTACATATATATATTCTTATGCTGTGAAACAATAAGTTTTTCCCCTTCATGCTTATTAATGCATATGTAATTGTATTTAAGATGGCTGCCAGTATTCACCTTTGCCTTAGTTTTTGTTCTTGCCAAGAATCTACTTTCGTTTCTGAAGCTAAAGTATCGTTTCTGGAGAAATGGAAACTTAAAGTGACGTGGAGGAAGGAGGATCCATCATATGACGTCAGACCAACCAGAAGGACTGAATACTAGATACATTGCTTAAACCCTGCCTAACCCCGCCCTCTGCACACCTTCCCCCAATAGGTCATATAGTGTTGTGTATTAGAAAATAAAGTAGTTGCTGTGACGTTCCCACTACGTGTGGAAGTACGAGCATGCAATGAGTTTGAACCAGCATTTTGTCTGACTCATCCTTCACTCCGGTACCAACATGCTCTTAATCTGATTTGGAATGACTGGTGGATGAAGGGTATTGTCGTGACGACCCCGACATGATTAGTTATGCAGATTCTTGTCATCTCACTGATTCACTTCACCAGAGTAACATAGTAACATAGTAACATAGTTAGTAAGGCCGAAAAAAGACATTTGTCCATCCAGTTCAGCCTATATTCCATCATAATAAATCCCCAGATCTACGTCCTTCTACAGAACCTAATAATTGTATGATACAATATTGTTCTGCTCCAGGAAGACATCCAGGCCTCTCTTGAACCCCTCGACTGAGTTCGCCATCACCACCTCCTCAGGCAAGCAATTCCAGATTCTCACTGCCCTAACAGTAAAGAATCCTCTTCTATGTTGGTGGAAAAACCTTCTCTCCTCCAGACGCAAAGAATGCCCCCTTGTGCCCGTCACCTTCCTTGGTATAAACAGATCCTCAGCGAGATATTTGTATTGTCCCCTTATATACTTATACATGGTTATTAGATCGCCCCTCAGTCGTCTTTTTTCTAGACTAAATAATCCTAATTTCGCTAATCTAGTAGAAATAGTATATTATGGACAGACAGGTTTTCCACTATGCCCAATCCAGCAGATGGACACCCAACCAGGAGTGTTCACATTTAAACTAATGATGGCCTTACACCACAAAAGTGGCATCAATTTCACCACAGTATAGATAGTATAATATGGACTGACAGAGCTTCCACTACACCCAACCATGCAGATGGGCACTCAACCTGGAGTGTTCATGTAACACCCCAGGGTCCTGGTTGTCACAGGGGCATTGCTTTCCTCACGGGGAGAGTGATGTCACGCTTGGAAGCAAGGCAAGATCTCTTCTATCAGGTAAACACAAACATGCAACATGTTCGCACTCCAGGCCAGAAGGGGGAGGTCTGAACCTGGTTTTCAGGGGAACTTCCCTAGATATATATTCTGGCTGGAGGGGAAGTGAGTGAGTAGTCTGTCAGGAGGACAGAGAAGAGAGAAGTCAGACAGTGAGTGTCAGAAGCAATGAAGGGGCGTGCAGCCAGAGTTGCTACAGCTCCTGGGGAAAGAGAATTCAGAAGGAAAGAACAAATTGTAGAATGCATGCAGGAGAGCAAAGCACAGGAGAGTGACAACACGAGAGGATAGCTGTGACTGGGCTATCTCCCTGCAGAGCGCAGATTCCCCGTAGACCGGAAGACCGAGGTTGTGTCGGACTCCAGGAGGCACAGCAGAAACCGGCAGGACTGCTGGATTACACATCACCTGTCTGCCCTAAAACCCAGGAGGCACAGTGGCACATAGAGCCCGGGTCATGATAGAGACCCTCTAAAAGGCTCAATCCACCTGTCATAAGGGTTAGTGTCCCACCTTTATGGAGGACAGAGAGAGCTGTGAGGAACTTGTCAGAAGCCACAGGCAGCAAGGGACTATACCAAAGAGCTGGTAGAAAAACTTTCATTTCCACCTGGTAAAGAAGACTCTGAACTTGCTTCCAAGCCGGCCGGACTCTGTACCTGTGATCTGGTGCCCTGGACTGCGGTTGCATGATGCCTTCAGTAAACCAGGTAAAGTAACTGCAAACCTGTGTCCTCCGTTCTTTACTGCACCACTCACCATCCTCTTTAATACACTGGGAGTCCTGGGGACCTACATCACCTGTGGGAAGTTATACCATCTTAGCTGCCATAATATCTCCCCAGAGGACCCCTTTAAACAGCGCCGATCCCCCACTGACCGAATACCACAGGTTGCGTCACGAATAGTGTTGAGCATTCCGATACCGCAAGTATCGGGTATCGGCCGATACTTGCGGTATCGGAATTCCGATACCGAGATCCGATATTTTTGTGATATCGGGTATCGGTATCGGAAGTGTAAAATAAAGAATTAAAATAAAAAATATTGTTATATTCACCTCTCCGGCGGCCCCTGGACATCAGCGGGAGGATCCGGCGTCCGGCACGGCTTCTTTCTTCAAAATGCGCGCCTTCAGGACCTGTGGAATGACGTCCCGGCTTCTGATTGGTCGCGTGCCGCCCATGTGACCGCCACGCGACCAATCAGAAGCCGCGACGTCATTCCTCAGCTAAAGTCCTAGAATGAGCGCCTTCTAGGACCTGAGGAATGACGTCGCGGCTTCTGATTGGTCGCGTGGCGGTCACATGGGCGGCACGCGACCAATCAGAAGCCGGGACGTCATTCCACAGGTCCTGAAGGCGCGCATTTTGAAGAAAGAAGCCGTGCCGGACGCCGGATCCTCCCGCTGATGTCCAGGGGCCGCCGGAGAGGTGAATATAACAATATTTTTTATTTTAATTCTTTATTTTACACTTTAATATGGATCCCAGGGCCTGAAGGAGAGTTTCCTCTCCTTCAGACCCTGGGATCCATGAGGATACATTCCGATACTTGATGTCCCATTGACTTGTATTGGTATCGGATATCGGTATCGGCGATATCCGATATTTTTCGGGTATCGGCCGATACTATCCGATACCGATACTTTCAAGTATCGGACGGTATCGCTCAACACTAGTCACGAACACAAACTTTATTCAAAAACCCCTTACAGACATTCCTTTTTATTTGGGCACCTAGGGCCACAGACCGGGTCGCCGCCATCATGACATCCCCTTTAAGTACCGGACCCGGTACCTTGGAGCCCACGGCCCTGGAGGGCGACTCATTCACATTTTCAAAAGTTATTTGCTGAAGTGGCATCAATTTCACCACAGCAGAAATATTATTAGCAGGCACCACCAAAGTGGCATCAAATTTACCACAGTAGAAATGTTATAATAGAGACCGATAGGTCTTCCACTACGTCCAATCCAGCAGATGCACACTCAACCATGATTGTTCACATTTCCAAAAAGTATTGGCAAACACCACCAAAGTGGTATCAATTTCACCACAGTTTATATAGTATAATATGGACTGACAGGTCTTCCACGACACCCAATCCAGCAGATGGATACTAGTGTTGAGCATTCCGATACCACAAGTATCGGGTATCGGCCGATATTTGCGGTATCAGAATTCCAATACCGAGTTCCGATACTTTCAGTATATCGGATACCGGAATCGGAAGTTCCCATAATTCTAAGAGCCCAAATTCAGTCAATGAGGAATGATTAGAAGTGTGGGCACATCCTGTTCTGCATGGTAGGCATGTAACTACTGGCATGGCTGTGATTGGCTGCTGAAATTATGTCATGATGCACTATAAAAGTCGCCGCCGCCATTTTGGGCTCACTCTGCTGTGAATTCAGTTAGGGACAAGAAGCTGTGTTCTGACTGAGGGCCAGTTTAGAGATAGCGATTTGCTTCATTGTGCTTTACCCAGGCTAATTTAGCAACCGCTGTGTGAGAACCTTGCTTTTGCCTTGCAGCGCTGTTCACAGCTGTCTGAAAGGTCTCTGTGTTAGTGCAGCTCACTCTGTAGTCTGTCCGCAGCCACCGCTGGTTGTAGTCAGCTCAAGGTGCGTCACTGCCTCATACTGTTCAATCCATTGTCCTTTTATGCAATTAGTGCAGCCTGCTGAACATTTTTTCAAATGTATCCTATTAGTGGCTTTCCATCTGTATCCTACTAGATTGTGGAAAAACACTATATAGGATTACATAGAGCTTGTTTTGGCCTTGCAGCGCCGTTTACGGCTGTCTGCACGGTCTGTGTGTGAGTGCAGCTCGCTCTGTAGTCTGTTCTGCCGCCACAGCTGGTTGTAGTCAGCTCAGGGTGCGTCACTGCCTCATACCATTCCATTGTCTGTTTCTCAATTAGTTGTTATGATTAGGTGGCCTTGGAGCAGCATGAAAACCTTCACTGGAGTAAGTGGTAACTATACTGACCGCGAACCCTGATCTTATAACCGCAACTAGAAGTAGCCGTGGGGTGTGTCTAACAAAACCTAGACACCTCGACACAGCCGGAGGACAAAATTCCCCTAAAGATGGAAATAGGAAAACTATCTTGCCTCAGAGTAGACCCCCAAAGGATAGGAAGCCCCCCACAAATAATGACTGTGATTTGGAGAGGAAAAGACACACGCAGGCAGAAAACAGGCTTAGCAAAGGAGGCCAATTCTAGCTAAATAGAAAAGGACAGGACAGGATACTAAGCGGTCAGCATAAAATTACTACAAAAATATCCACAGCAGAAAATACAAAACTCCACCACCTAACTAAAGATGTGGAGAGTATATCTGCAACTCCAGAGAATCCAACCAGACTGAGAAAAAACTACTGACACAGTCTAAGCTGGACAAATAGAAACAAAAGATGAGCACTGAAAATAAGCACACAGCATATGTGCTTCAGAATAAGAAACAGACACTTATCTTGCTGAACTGGCAGTTAAGCAGGAGAGGCCAGGCAGAGATCCAATACTTTCAAAGAAACATTGACAACTGGCAAGGGCTAATGAATCCTGCACACTTAAATATCCCAGTCAGAACAGCAATTAACAGATACACCTGGCCAGGACTGTGACTCAGAGACAACTGCATTCCCACCTACAACCACTGGAGGGAACCCAAGAGCAGAATTCACAACAGTACCCCCCCTCTAGGAGGGGTCACCGTACCCTCGAAGGTCCTTCACCCTGCATTCTTAGGAACGGAGGCTGCCTGTTACACCGCTAAGGTCCAAGGTCTGCCGTAGGGGTGAGTATATCCATATTTTTTATTTGTATTCTTTATTTTTTACATGATTATGGATCCCAGGGCCTGAAGGAGAGTTTCCTCTCCTTCAGACCCTGGGAACCATTCCAGGATCACTTCCGATATTTGAGTTCCATTGACTTGTATTGGTCTCGGGTATCAGTATCGGCGATATTCGATATTTTTCGGATATCGGCCGATACAATCCGATACCGATACTTTCAAATATCGGAAGGTATTGCTCAACACTAGTTATGACCAAAATGAGCACAGCCGTGGCCAAACGTCAACAGGCTGTACTGAAATTAATTTCTTCAGGGAATCGAAGTCACACAGCGCAGGAGCTCTGGAATGCCATCAAGCAGGAGAGCGACATGTGGTTTGTGCCAGCGAATCTCCAGCCAGGCATGGTAGTGTGTGACAATGGCCGAAATCTGGTGGCAGCTCTGGCCCTAGGCAACCTCACTCACATCCCATGTCTGGCACATGTGCTCAACTTGGTCGTGCAGAGTTTATTGAGGGACTATCCGGATCTTGATGCACTACTGCACAAGGTCTGCCTAGAGTGTGCTCACTTGCGGCGTTCCAGCATGGCAAGATCGCGCATTGCAGCTCTGCAGCGCCGATTCCGCCTTCTGGAACATCGCATCATATGTGACCTATCCTCCAGTTGGAATTCCATGTTACATATGTTGGAGCGGTTGTGTGAGCAGCAGCAAGCAGTAATGGAGTACCAGCTGCATCAGGCACAAAGAAGTCGCACTGCGCTCCTTTCAGACTTCACAACCACTGAGTGGGCCACTATGAAGGATGTCTGCCAGGTTTTGTGTGCCTTCGATGATTCCACGTGGATGGTGAGTGCAGATGATGCACTAGTCAGCATGACTGTCCCCCTTATCTGCCTGCTTGAAAGAACACTGAAAGCACTAAGGGATGATGTTGTGGAAGAGGTGGAGGATGAGGAGTTACCAATTCCATCTGTTTCTGGACAGTCAGCGCAATGTGGTTCCTCACAAATACTTAGGAAGGGGACACTTTTTGAGGATGATGAGGAGGAGTCAATGGAGGAGGAAGACAGCTGTCCAGAGGAGGGAGTTACACAGTTCTCAAGTTGTCAGTGTGTAGAGCGAGGGTGGGGTGATGCAGAACGACCGCCGTATCACCCACATTCTCAACACGGCTGATTATTGGGTGTACACCCTCCTAGATCCGCGCTCTTGGGACAACTTACAAACCCTCATCACACCGTTGAACCGGGAGCGTAAAATGCGGGAGTACCAAGACACACTGGTGCATTCCATCATCTTCTCCTGTCCAACTGAGAGCAGTGCTGCTAGTGCTTTACAAAGCAGCTCAGTGGGTCGAGGCAGTGGAGGAAGGTCAGCACAAAAAGGGAGCAGAAACAGTGCCTCAGCCCAAGGCAAGACCAGTATGGCCCAACTGTGGCAAACTTTTGTATGCCCGCCACAAATGTCTACACCATCACAGACGGCACAAGTCAGCAGGAGACAACGTTTCCGTCAGATGGTGACAGACTATATGGCTTGCCCTCTCAGTGTACTCCCAGACGGCTCTTCCCCCTTCAAGTTTTGGGTCTCTAAGCTGGATACATGGCCAGAGCTTAGCCAGTATGCATTGGAGGTGCTGGCTTGCCCAGCTGCTAGTGTATTATCGGAACACGTCTTTAGTGCCACAGGTGGTGTACTATCAGACCGTCGCATGCGACTATCCTCCGATAACATGGACCGGCTTACTTTTCTGAAAATGAACAAGGCCTGGATCTCACAGGAATTTGCAACTCCTCTTCCAGATTAAAAAAAATTGGTTGGCTACAGTATCCAGATCTCCTGTTGCATTCATGTTTCTACCACCTGAACTGTAATCCCTTGGCTCCAACACTGCCAGTTGCTGCTCAGAAGTGCCGTCTGAACAGTCAAAACACATGACACAGTGTTATTGGGTTTCAGTAACGTCAGCTAATCCCCAGCTGTGTATCCGGCAATGTGTCCTGCTACCTCCACGCTGACACTACATCTGAAATTTAAGGCAACCTGTCCCCCCCAGGCGTTTGTCACTGAAAGAGCCACCCTGTGCAGCACTAATGCTGCAGTGCACAAAGGTGGCTCTTTTAGTTATGCTCCTTGCACACGCTGAACTTAACACTTATAAAATGTGTCCCCTCACACCGTGAAAATGGCCCGGAAGTGGAAATTTCCTTCCTAATGAAATGCAACGCAGCCGTCATTACTACCACCTTGGCGCCAGGAACTGCCTCCTCAGCGTTGTTTTAATCTGTCCCATAGCCTGCGCTGTTATGTTCAACCTTGGCCATGCGCAGTTAGCGCTGCCCGTCTTCTGACATCATTTAGTGTCAGGCGGACTGTACCTGTGCGGCCACGCTGCCCGAGATCCTGCCTCTCAGTGTCTTCTGATTTAATCACACTGCGGGCCTGGGATTCATGGGCATGCGCAGTGCATATCTTCACCTCAGGCTCTCACTCATCTCCCTCCGCCTTCTTCAGACTTGCGCCATCAGCTGACCCCTAATAGCATGCCACAGCCGTGATGCCGCACAGTCTGAAGAAGCCAGAAGGACGTGAGTGAGAGGCGAAGATATGCACTGCGCATGCCCATGAATCTCAGGCCCACAGTGTGATTAAATCAGAAGACAGTGCGAGGCGGGATCTCGGGCAGCGTGGCCGCACAGGCGCAGTCAGCCTGTCACAGAATGTTGTCAGAAGATGGGCAGTGCTATTTGCGTATGGCCAAGGTTGAACATAACAGCGCAGGCTACAGGACAGATTCAAACAACGTTGAAGAGGTGGCGCATGGCGCTAAGGAGGTAGGAATGACGGCTGTGCTGCGTCCCACTACGAAGGAAAGTCCCACCTTCGGGATGGTTTCATGGTATTGGGACACATTTTAGAAGCGTTTACTTCTGCGTTTGCAAGGAGCATAATTAAAAGAGGCACCTTTTCCTTTTGCAGCATTACTGCTACAAAAGGTAGCTCTTTCAGTTACAAATGCCTGGGGGGGTTAAAGTTTCCCTTTCAATTTGCTAAAATTAGGCCTCGGCCTACACTCTGCTTCTCCTGCATTCCTTGGGCTTTAACACCGCCAGTTGGTGCTCAGATGTGCTGGCTGCACAGAGAAAGAAAAAAACTCGCCAATGTGTCAGTGGGGTTCACTAACGCCGGCTGTTCCCCTGCTGTGTAGCCGGCAACGTGTCCTGCGACCGCCACGCAGACACAACAACAGATATTAAACTGCTTCCAGTGCAGGCCTCGGCCTACACTCTGCTCCTCCTGGATTCAATGGGCTCCAATACCACCAGTTGGTGCTCAGAAGTGCTGCCTGCACAGAGAAAAACACTCGCCACTGTGTCAGTGGGGTTCAGTAATGCCAGCTGTTCCCCTGCTGTGTAGCCGGCAACTTGTCCTGCGACCGCCATGCAGACACAACAACAGATATTAAACTGCCTCCAGTGCAGGCCTTTGCATACAATCTGCTCCTCCTGTATTCCCTGGGCTTCAACACTGCCAGTTGTTGCCCGGAAGTGCTGTCTGCACAGTCAACAATTTCTCCTCTGTTATTGGGGTTCAGTAATGCCAGCTGCTCCCCTGCTGTGTGCGCGGCAAAAACTAAAGTCTTCTCCTCCTGCTTTTTCTGGGCTTCAACACCTCCAGTTTTTGCCCTGAAGTGCTGTCTGCACACAGAAAAACACTCGCTCCTGTGTTATTGGGGTTCAGTAACGCCAGCTGCTCCCCTGCTGTGTGTGTAGCAAAAACTAAAGTCTGCTCCTCCTGCTTTCCCTGGGCTTCAACACCACCAGTTGTTGCCCGGAAGTGCTGTCTTCACAGAGAAAAACACTCGCTCCTGTGTTAGTGGGGTTCAGTAACGTCAGCTGCTCCCCTGCTGTGTAGCTGGCAAGGTGTCCTGCGACCGCACCACTGACACTACAACTGAAATTAAAGGGAACCTGTCTCCTCCCCCCAGACGTTTGTATCTGAAAGAGCCACCTTGTGCAGCAGTAATGCTGCACAAGGAAAAGGTGGCTCTTTTAGTTATGCTCCTTGCACACGCTGAACTTAACACTTATAAAATGTGTCCCCTCACACCGTGAAAATGGCCCGGAGGTGGAAATTTCCTTTTTAATGAGACGCAATGCAGCCGCCATTCCTACCCCCTTGGTGCCAGGCGCTGCCTCCTCAGCGTTGTTTGAATCTGTCCCGTAGCCTGCGCTGTTATGTTCAACCTTGGCCATGCGCAGTTAGCGCTGCCCGTCTTCTGACATCATTTGGTGTCAGGTGGACTGTGCCTGTGCGGCCACGCTGCCCTAGATCCCACCTCGCTGTGTCTTCTGATTTAATCACACTGCGGGCCTGGGATTCATGGGCATGCGCAGTGCATATCTTCACCTCGGCTCTCACTCATCTCCCTCCGCCTTCTTCAGACTGTGCGCCGTCAGCTGATCCCTAATAGCATGCCACAGCCGTGACGCTGCACAGTCTGAAGAGGCCGGAAGGAGGTGAGTGAGAGGCGAAGATATGCACTGCGGATGCCCATGAATCCCAGGCCCGCAGTGTGATTAAATCAGAAGACAGTGTGAGGTGGGATCTCGGGCAGCGTGGCCGCACAGGTACAGTCAGCCTGACACCAAATGTTGTCAGAAGACGGGCAGCGCTATTTGCGTATGGTCAAGGTTGAACATAACAGCGCAGGCTACAGGACAGATTTAAACAACGCTGAAGAGGTGGCCCATGGCGCCAAGGGTGGAGGAATGACTGCTGTGCTGTGTCCCATTACGAAGGAAAGTCCCACCTTCGGGTCGGTTTCATGATATCAGGGGACACATTTTAGAAGTGTTTAGTTCAGCGTTTGCAAAGAGCATAATTAAAAGAGCCACCTTTTCCTTGACATTCCTCGACCTTGGAGTCACCCTTCTACACTTCCTCACCTGACAGCACAGCATAGTCCATGTGAGCCTCAGATATATGAGTCTAATCAGGATCACCTCCCCCAGGGGGTAAATGTCTGATGACAAGAGTTAGGATGCTGCTCGGACCTTACTTTGTCCTGCCCCAGATCCAAGCTACAACAAATTTTGTGCAGATTTCCTCATCTTGACTCTGAGAAGCTTGTGAGAGCACATCTGATGACCATTATTATTATTATTATTTATTATAGCACCATTTATTCCATGGTGCTTTACATGTGAGGAGGGGTATGCATAATAAAAACAAGTACAATAATCTTCAATAATACAAGTCATTACCATGGAATAGAATGTGTGAACACCTCTTCAGACTCATACATCCATGGTTCCATACAGTCAGTTGTATGGTTGGAGAGTTTGGACATGGGGGAAGCAAGGGGAATTTGGATGCCATCTCTGTGGACTGTACTGTGTGTGATGTTGATGTGGAGGAAGAGAAGGAGAGACCACTTGCTGCTGCGCTTGTGATCCATTCGAGCACATTCTCTTTCTGGGCCTCATCAACAAGGCATACCACTGTGAGTCTGCCAAAGAAAGGTAGTGGAGTAGCCCATCTAGTAAAAAAATGTTGCCAGTTGTCTTTGCATGGGACGTTGTTGCTTCACTAGTGCTTTCATATTACCACCTACCCCACGTACACCTTGAACACAAAGCTTAATTCCCCTTCCACCATGGCCTTGCTTTTTCCCAGTAATGTTTCTCAAATAGTGTTGTGGGAGCACAGTATAAGCAACAAAAAATTAGATTTTTAACTCTACAAACAGCTGAATTTCAGGGGCACTAAATTAAAAGGTGAAATATGGCATGTTGAATCGCATCAGTCAAAGAAGAAAGAATTGTTTGAGTGTGGATGAGGCCTGTATGACAAAGAAGATATGCTACAAACAATAAGAAAGTGAGATGTCCCCTAATGTATGACATTAGTAACAAAATAATTTTTTGGTGGCCTCTGTATAAGGCCTCTGTAACACACTAGATGCTGCAAACAATTTGAAAGTCAAATGTCCCCTACTGTATGATGTTAGTAACAGAAGAATTTTTGGGTGGCTTATGAATCAGGCCTCTATAACACACTAGATGATATAAACAACTTGAAAGTCAGATGCCCACTAGTGCATGACGTTAGTAACAGAAGAATTTTTTGAGCTCCTCTGGAAAAGACCTGAAAGGTCTGAAAAACATTAGATGCTATAAACAATTTGAAAGTCCGGTCCCTTACTGTATGATGTTTAGCAAAAGAAAAAATGTTTTGGTTATGTGCGTGAGATCTGCAGACAGCTTAATTTCAACCTAACAAAATGACAAAGTGGGAAATGGTGAGCTGTATAACGTTTTGCAATAGAAAAATTATATATTTTTTAATGTACGTTAGGTCTGCAGATAGTTTTATATAACCACAGAACTAAATGACAAGTGGGATACAGCTGGCTGTTTCACATTTAGCTACTGAAAGAAAAAGATTTACTATTCTATACTCGTGCATGGAGCACAATAGAAGCAGTGCACAACATACTTGTATGACATGTCTTTGTCTGTGGACCTCAGTAATGGCAAAAAAAATGCTGGAAGATCAATTTCACAGCCACACTGGACAATAGCTAGCTAAACTATCTGACTGATAAACAATCACCTAGCTAACTAGCTCAAATCTTGCTGCAAACAGTACCAGCTTCAGGAGCAGCCTCTCTGTGCTGTTACAGTGTCAAAATGGCGCTAAAACAACATGTACGCTCTTTGTTTGGAGAGGGACATATGATTTCAGCAGCCAGTGACAGATGCCCTTGTGTCAGGACATTGTGGATCTTTCCTTCGCCCTGATTGGCTAGCCGCAATGTGCACATATAAAGTTAGGGAAAAAAAACTGTTAACAAGAATGCCGCGCCTCTGAGCTCTGCAAACCCACTCTCCTCATCAAACTAGTGCCAAGCGCTCATGATACCCCACCATTATCGTTGCTAAAGTGCTGAAAATACTTTTGTAGTAACACAAATATTTTCCTGCACTTTTTACCAAACGTTGCAATTTTTTTCCAATTTTCAAAAATTTTGCTTGTGTATCTTATCACGAATCTGAATGTGCCATATTTGTGCCGAATTTACGTTTGGCAATCGATTTCTGAACTAGTTTGCTCATCACTAGTTATTAGGTTGTTCCCAAGTGAAAGATCACTGGTTTGAATCGAAGAGCAGCCATGAAAAAGATTTCCCAAGAAAAGAGAAACAGCATCATCCAGTTCATCGATAGCAGTGTCTTGGCTAAGCAAATTGCCAAAATGCATGATGTGAATGCCATGACAGTTAGAGGAATACGAAATTAACCCATTATCTACCAATGTCCTTTTTTTGGGACGCCTAATCTTGAGCTTCAAGCAACTAAGATTTTATAATTTTTATAATTAGGTCCAATTTTTTGTGTTGTGTTTGTAAAATGAATGTTTTCAAAATAGGAAATTATGTCATTGTCATTTTTAATTGAATATTGGGACGCCCTTTTCTGAAAAATCCGTACTTGTAAAAATTTTAATTTGGCAAGTAATGGGTTAAGTCAGTCCATCTATTCAAAAACCAAGAGATGGACATTCAGGTAAAATATCAGAGCAAAGAAGTAGGTTTATCACAAGGTCTATCAGTTCTGGTGTGAATAAAAAGGCACTAGAGGTGGCTCATATTCTTCTTAACAGTGAAATTATGTAAGTCTATACAAGCACCGTGTGACGCACATCAGACAAGTCTGAAACGGTGGCTCAAAAAGAGGCGAATAAGACTCGACTTAAATATCATAAGAAGAGTTGGCTCGAGTTTGCAAAAAAGTATGAAAAGTGGACAGTAGAAGAATGAAAACGGGTGGGTCATTTGGAGCTATGAGATGAAGGTCAATAGACTAGGCTCTGATCTGTGCAAATGGTTCTGGAAGTAAAAGGAGAATAAGTGGCAAACGGATCTCAATATTTAAGTAACTTTAAGTTCAGAGGAAGAAGCCTGATGATATGGGGTTGTTTCATAGCCAAAGGCGATGCTAGCTATATGTGGGTATCGTTTAAGATGAGTTACTTCACACACTCGAGTACTATGGGTATGAAAAGGACAACATAGTGTTCCAACAGGAAAATCTCCGGAAACATATGCAAAATTGGCAAAAAATGGTTCAATGACAATGAAATAGAGATGATGGATTGGCCTCTGCAGTCCTCAGACCGCAACCCAATCAAACACCAGTGGGTAGAGTTGAAGAAAAAACTGTATTCAAACCCAAATGAGTCAAACAATATGCATCAACTTTGGAAAACAGGTACTATACCGATGATCAGGTTTTTAAATACATCAGATAGGGACTATGTACATTAGACAGGACTGATCTATTAAGGGTATATGTTGGCGATTGGTGGAGCAGCTTAACATACTTTTTTTGCAAAAAAACGTATTAACTAAATACCCTGTATTTTTTCATTTTTTGAATGGCACTTGCTTATTTACTGTGACCTTTTTACAACAGAGAATTTTTGACCTCTCTGTGCGCTTTTGTGTCTTCAACTTTGGAAAAGTGTAGAAGAGACCTCAGATTAGATTTCACTAGTGACATGCTTGAATCTGATCAAGTGTATACCTAATGTAGTAGGATTCAGGCAGTGTTGAAAGCCAAAGGTAGATTTACAAAATAGTAAAGAATAAAATTTAGATTTTTTAGGAGCAAAACAGTAACAATGCAGTGACATGACAAGAATCTATACAACTAATCATATGCTAAATAGTCTAATTTGTATTTGACATAGCCAAGATGATTGTCTATTAAATGATGGTAGTCTCACATTCAAAGCAGTAGTGGTTAGAGAGATATAGATCCTTAACCCATTTACCTACCAAGCCTGTTTTCACCTTCATGACGAGGCAAGAATTTTCAATTGAATGTCAATTTATAATGTAATAACCCTGGAACACTTTAATTGATTCCACTAATTCAAAAATTGTTTTGTTGGGACGTATTGTACGTCTTGACAATGGTAAAATTTATTCGATATGACTTGAATTTATTTGTGAAAAAATGGAAATTTGGAGAAAATTTTGAAAAGTTTGCAATTTTCAAACTTTTCGTTTTTATGCCCTTAAATCAGAGAGTTATGTCATACAAAATAGTTAATAAATAACATTTCCCACATTTCTACCTTACATCAGCACAATTTTTTTGGAAGTTAAAATGGTGAAAATTTGAGCAGATATTTCTCATTTTAATAACAAAACGTACAAAATTGTTTTTTTAGGTACATCACATTTGAAGTGACTTTGAGGGGTCTTCATTACAGAAAATGCCCAAAAGTGATACCATTCTAAAAATTGCACCCCTCAAGGTGCTCAAAACCACATCTAAAAAGTGCATTAAGTCTCATGTGGATATATATGGGACTAATGTTTTAATGGTAATTGAAGTTCCCCGTTGATATTTGGACATTTGGTAATTTATTTTTGTAGAGGAACATTGTTAAATAATCAATTTAGGTTTTCAATGTAAGCTGTAGGGTGTTAGGGCTGGCGGAACACACCGAGTAAATATAATGATAGGAAAGGTGCCTTTGCAGCCTGGGGTCCACCATGCCAGCTAGTTAATGGCGGCACTATATGGGGGTACTATGCCAGAATAGACACGGGTTTCGTCACCCGGTCTGTATAGGAGCGAACTCTGTTGCTTCACAAAGTCACAGGGAAAAGAGGTAACGCTGTGCCCTGTTAGCAGTCACAGGGTGCAGCAAATGGATACTAGTGGGATCCCTGCAATTCACCCCCACTATGCTGGTGATTGATCCCGTTCTGATCCTCGGTGGCTTTTGAGCTCGCGCCTGAGAATGCCCTGAGTCAGATGGTGGGATCAAGCGGGAGTTCCAGCCCTACACTGATGGATTGTCAGGAGAAACTGGAGATAGCCATACAGAGTGCGTACAGCACCGCACTGGTGGTCACTGCTGGTTAGACGCAGTATAGATTGTGCCTGGTACTGGATGGCACTATCTGGAGCTAGACAGCTCCAACATATGTGAACATTCATCAACTCTAGGGATGGGAATAATTCGGAGCTTTCACCAGAACAGGCGTAAATCCATACACACACACACACAATTACTGATTTATTATTAGCAGCCATGCTAACCTTTTATAGAGGGAGCACTCTGGGACCTTCCTAGTGATCCAATAGGAGCTGCTGCAGGACCTGAGCATGTGACCCCCGACCTCTAATGAGAGGTCGTCCCTTGGGCATGCTCAGTAGAGGAAAAGCAGGACTTAGTCCCAGGAGTGTCTACTCGCCGTTGATCAGTGCTGGTTGCAATGGCTAAACCTGGAAGATCAGCAGTAACCAAGCGCACAGTATCTGCGTAAGCCAGACGCTGGGACCAACGTCTCTGCTGAGCTTCCTCCACTGTGGCTGGAGAAGAATGGAAGACCACAGCGGAGATGGTTTGAGGTTCCCTATGTAGTGGAGGGAACTCGGCACCTAACATTGGGTGGTCTAAATATGTTTTTTTTCCAAAGGCAATTGCAACAAATTCTAATTTTTATATTACATTTTATATGACTTAAATTTATTGTTATCACAAAAATTTTTAAGGGAAAGTAAAAGTTCAACCCTACTATATAAGAAAGACTGCAGATGAATAAATGTAGCCGACAATCACATGGAAATGGGTAGTTCTCAAGAGTTTAGTACACAAAGAGTAATCCACTCTCAGGAAAATGTCTGACCATAAAAGAAAACATGACTTTGCCCTTTAATTCCATCTGTAGAGTTTGGAATGTTAAATATTCATCTGTCAGGATGTGATGGAATGTGAATAGAATTTTAATACTATTATACTAAGTAATTATTTGTTTTAATTTTTTTGACTAATGCTTTTTAGAATTTAAAAACCCTCAAAGCCATTTTGTGCATTGTTTCACTTGCTGGATGTGCCAAAAGAAATCATATTTCAATTTTATACTGTGTATAAAGCAATTATGCATAATTCTGTGTGGCGTTTAGTGAAATGGCTGCACATGTGTGCAATGAAACATAACACATTAACTCATTATCAAAGTGCCCTTAAAGCGCCATAATTAGTTTTATTTTTTTAATGAAAATCGTTCATGAAATGATCCATAGAAGTGATATTCTCATTTGCATATAGAATATTTCTAGTGTTTAATAGGACTCCAATCTTATCTGCTTCCCATGTATTATTTACTGGTCATTACTTGCCACATTTGACTTTTGCTAATTACTGTTTGTTATAATTCACTGTGATAAGCTGAGATGCAGACATAAAGCCCTATGGTGGCATTTAATGGCTATTAAAAAGGAACCTATCATGTAAAATACGCTATTAACATACAGATAATGGGTTAAACTGCAGGGTAACAGCATTCTGAAGCTTTCCGATGACTGCACTGAGAACCCTGCTGCCATTTATTAGGGCATTTTATTGGTGGTTACTTGGTAAATTATTTGCATATGTTCAGCCTCTGTTTTTGAAAAATCCTTAGAAGGTGATCTCAGGACATTTTAACACATATAATTTTACCACTACCGGTAATTATTTTAAGATTGATTAACCTTTCGTACTCATTTGTTCTTATGATTTCAATTTTAATGCTTTAAAAGTTGCCAAATTATTTTGTAAGTTGGAAAATTTTCAGTAAAAACTTATTAAATGAAAATAATAATAATAATAATAATAATAATAATAATAATAATAATAATAATAATAATAATAATGTGAAAAATGGACATTACCTGCAAATTTGACGTGGAACTTATTCTCAGGTTTCAATATCTGAACATACAAGGGACAATTTGGAGCAAAGTCTTTGACAGCCCATGCCCTTAATATTGTTTGGTGGTCCTAAATAGCAAACACATATTAATTTACTGCATTAATATTATGTGCTTTATAGTAATTAGAAGGGTTTCTGTTAGAAAACAATGCTAACAATCACAAAAAGCAGGATACACAACTAATGTTGGAACCAGTGAGACATAACAAAGAGTATATTTACACACACAACAGACATGCGCACCTATATAGTATATTATAAAATAGTAGGAATCTTATCCTATAAAAGATATCAAACATAAGTTAAATATAGCCAGTCAACTATTGTAATGTCCCATTCTTGAGTCACATGATCTTGTCTCTGGATAAAAATATCAATTGATTTTAGATGTGCATGAGAGCCTATATTTAAGCCTTTATTTAAAGGGAATCTGTCAACCCTCGAGACATATATGACCTATTACTATTGGCATACAGGTAATAGAAATGTTAATCTAGTCTTACTTGTATGCCTCACAGTTGCTGTTTAGATGTGGAAAAATAGCCTTTTATTTCATTATGCTTAAGATTTCTTCCAGGATCAGGGGTGTGCGCTCGCTGGACGAAATCCTGCCCCCGCTTTTCATTATACTACCACTTCACTCCCAGGCACATCACACTGACATGTGACGTACAGTTGTGGTGCTTGAATCCAGCGAATGCGCCCTGCACTTCCTCGACAGTCTGTACTTCTTCCTTCTTTCTATGGTCCGGTTCTTGTACGCAGACGGCGGCATGTAATTATAATGAATTCTTGGGAGACATGTAATTATAATGAATTCTTGGGAGACATGTAGTTATGATGAATTGGGGTTGTAATTGTAATGAATTGGTAGGAGGCATGTAATTTTAATAAATTGGTGAGGATATATACTGTGGGAATGGAAAGTATTCATACCCCTTTAAATTTTTCACTCTTTGTTTCATTGCGGTCATTTGGTAAATTCAAAAAAGTTCATTTTTTACTCATTAATGTACATTCGGCACCCCATCTTGACTAAAAAAAAACAGAAATGTAGAAATTTTTGCAAATTTCTTAAAAAATAAAACCTGAAATATCACATGGTCATAAGTATTCAGACCCTTTGCTCAGAATTGAGTAGAAGCACCCTTTTGAGCTAGTACAGGCATGAGTCTTCTTGGGTATGATGCAACAATCACATCTGGATTTTGGGATCCTCTGCCATTCTTCCTTGCAGATACTCTCCAGTTCCATCAGGTTGGATGGTGAATGTTGGTTGACAGTCATTTTCAGGTCTCTCCAGAGATGCTCAATTGGGGTTAGGTCAGGGCTCTTGCTAGGACAATCATGAATGGTCACAGAGTTGTTCTGAAGCCACGCCTTTGTTATTTCAGCTGTGTGCTTAGGGTCATTGTCTTGTTGGAAGGTGAACCTTCGGCCAAATCTGAGGTCCATAGCACTCTGGAAGAGGTTTTTATCCAATCCAGGATATCTCTGTACTTGGCCGCATTCATGTTTCCTTCAGTGAAAACCAGTTATCCTGTCCCTAAAGCTGAAAAACACTCTCATAGCATGATGATGCCACTACCATGTTTCACTGTTTGGATTGTATTGGGCAGCTGATGAGCAGTGCCTGGCTTTCTCCACACATGCCACTTAGAATTATCTCCAAAAAGGTTTGTCTTTGTCTTATCCGACCAGAGAATCTTATTTCTCATAGTCTGAGAATCCATCATTTTTTTTTAACAAACTCTATGTGGGCTTTCAGATGTTTTGCACTGAGGAGAGGCTTCCGTTGGACCACTTTGCCATAAAGGCCCAACAGGTAGAGGGCTGCTGTGATAGTTGACTTTGTGAAACTTTCTGCCATCTCCCTACTGCATCTCTGGAGCTCAGCCACAGTGATCTTGGGGTTCTTCTTTACCTCTCTCACCAAGGCTCTCCTCCCACGATTGCTCAGTTTGGTTGGACGGTGATTTCTAGAAAGACTTCTGGTTGTCCCAAACATCTTCCATTTAAATATTATGGGGGCCACTGTGC
This sequence comes from Ranitomeya imitator, assembly GCF_032444005.1. Lineage (NCBI taxonomy): Eukaryota > Metazoa > Chordata > Amphibia > Anura > Dendrobatidae > Ranitomeya > Ranitomeya imitator. The sequence continues at coordinate 116,218,942 of NC_091289.1, forward strand.
TCTTAGGAACCTTAAGTACTGCGGAAATCCTGTTGTAACCTTGGCCAGATCTGTGCCTTGCCACAATTCTGTCTCTGAGTACCTTTGCCAGTTCCTTTGACCTCATGATTTTCATTTGGTCTGACATGTACTGTGAGCTGTGAGGTCTTATATAGACAGGTGTGTGCCTTTCCCAATCAAGTCCTATCAGTTTAATTAAAGACAGATGGACTCCAATGAAGGAGTAGAACCATCTCAAGGAGGATAACAAGGAAATGGACAGCATGTGACTTAAGTATGAGTGTCTGAATACTTATGACCATGTGATATTTCAGTTTTTTTCTTTTTTATTAAATTTGCAAAAATTTCTACATTTCTGTTTTTTCTTAGTCAAGATAGGGTGCAGAGTGTACATTAATGTGAAAGAAATGAACTTTTTTGAATTGACCAAATGGCTGCAATGAAACAAAGAGTGAAAAATGTAAAGGGATCTGAATTAGTGATGGGCGAGCACTAAAATGCTCGGGTGCTCGTTGCTCGGGTCGAGCAAATTGGAATACTCAGGTACTCGGCCAGAACAACGAGCCCAATGTAAGTCTATGGGAGACCCGAGCATTTTTACAGCGATCCCCCCGGGGGACCTTTTAAGGTCTAAAAATGTCTGAAACATGCACTACGGAGGACAGAGAATGAACTTCAATCCAATATTGCAGCCAGCATGCAGCCAGCGGGTAAGGAAAGGGTGAATCAAACACCCGAAAATCCCGCCCCTATGGCTGAAGATTGTTCCCTCCAAATTCAGGTGACAGAGTCCCTTTAACATTGCTTTCAACCACTACAAATGCATTCACTGGGAAATGTCTTTGTAATATTTAACACCCATAGCTGGCCGTGTGGTGTGTGACACATAAGCAGACCCATCTTGTTTCATTTATGAAGGAGGGACTCTTACAGCCTATTTTTACTGGTGCATCAGGCGGCATTAATCTTCTTAAAGGGCCATTGTGAAACAGTGGGTCTCCTAAGCTGTTGTAGCCTATGCTGTGAGTGGATGGGCTGCCAATAACTATGACTCACCACTAGTGTTGAGCATTCCGATACCGCAAGTATCGGGTATCGGCCGATACTTGCGGTATCGGAATTCCGATACCGAGATCCGATATTTTTGTGATATCGGGTATCGGTATCGGAAGTGTAAAATAAAGAATTAAAATAAAAAATATTGTTATATTCACCTCTCCGGCGGCCCCTGGACATCTGCGCGAGGAACCGGCGTCCGGCACGGCTTCTTTCTTCAAAATGCGCGCCTTTAGGACCTGTGGTATGACGTCCCGGCTTCTGATTGGTCGCGTGCCGCCCATGTGACCGCCACGCGACCAATCAGAAGCCGCGACGTCATTCCTCAGCTAAAGTCCTAGAATGAGCGCCTTTTAGGACCTGAGGAATGACGTCGCGGCTTCTGATTGGTCGCGTGGCGGTCACATGGGTGGCACGCGACCAATCAGAAGCCGGGACGTCATTCCACAGGTCCTAAAGGCGCGCATTTTGAAGAAAGAAGCCGTGCCGGACGCCGGATCCTCCCGCTGATGTCCAGGGGCCGCCGGAGAGGTGAATATAACAATATTTTTTATTTTAATTCTTTATTTTACACTTTAATATGGATCCCAGGGCCTGAAGGAGAGTTTCCTCTCCTTCAGACCCTGGGATCCATGAGGATACATTCCGATACTTGATGTCCCATTGACTTGTATTGGTATCGGATATCGGTATCGGCGATATCCGATATTTTTCGGGTATCGGCCGATACTATCCGATACCGATACTTTCAAGTATCGGACGGTATCGCTCAACACTACTCACCACAATACCCATTTCATAAGATATCCAGGAGGGCCTCCTGAAAAAATGATAAATTGAATGCAAGGCCTGCCCTGCTATCAATTCATATGCACCCCATTAGGCCTTGGAACCCACATAGTGGAAGTGCCCATGAAAATTCACTTTACAATATGCATGTTGTGCTCCTTACTCCTTTGTTTTGGACTTTGGCGGCAAGGCGAGGCCTGCTGCAGTCATATGCACCCCATTAGGCCTTGGAACCCACATAGTGGATGTGCCCATGAAAATCCACTTCACAGTATGCATTTTGTGCGCCATACTCCTTTGTTTTATACTTTTATACATTGGCAGGAAGGTGAACCCTGCTGCATAGTCATATGCACCCCATTAGGCCTTGGAACCCACATAATGGAAGTGCCCATGAAAATCCACTTCACAATCTGAATTTTGTGCTCCATACTCCTTTGTTTTGCACTTTGGCGGCAAGGCCAGCCCTGCTGCAGTCATATGCACCCCATTAGGCCTTGGAAATCACATAGTGGATGTGCCCATGAAAATCCACTTCACAATATGCATTTTGTGCTCCATACTACTTAGTATTATACATTGGCAGGAAGGCAAGCCCTGCTGCTTAGTCATTACCACCCCATTAGGCCTTGAAACCCACATAGTGGATGTGCTCATGAAAATCCACTTCACAATATGAATTTTGTGTTCCATACTCCTTTGTTTTATACATTGGCAGGAAGGCAAGCCCTGCTGCATAGTCATATCCACCCCATTAGGACTTAGAACCCACATAGTGGATGTACCCATGAAAATGCACTTCACAATGTGCATTTTGTGCTCCATTCTCCTTGGTTTTATACATTGGCAGGAAGGCAAGCCCTGCTGCATAGTCATATGCACCCCAGTAGGCCTTGGAACCCACATAGTGGTTGTGCCCGTGAAAATTCACTTCAAATATGCATTTTGTGCTCCATACTCCTTGGTTTTATACATTGGCAGGAAGGTGAGGCCTGCTGCATAGTCATATGCACCCCATTAGGCCTTGGTACCCACATACTGGCAGGGGCCAGGAAAATCCACTTCACAATATGCATATTGTGCTCCATACTCCTTTGTTTTATACATTGGCAGGAAGGCGAGCCCTGCTGCATAGTCATATGCACCCCATTAGGCCTTGGAACCCACATAGTGGATGTGCCCATGAAAATCCACTTCACAATATGCATTTTGTGCTCCATACTCCTTTGTTTCATACATTGGCAGGAAGGCAAGCCCTTCTGCATAGTCAAATGCACCCCATTAGGGCTTGGAACCCACATACTGGCTGGGCCAAGGAAAATCCACTTCACAATATGCATTTTGTGCTCCATACTCCTTGGCTTTATACATTGGCAGGAAGGCGACCACTGCTGCATAGTCATATGCACCCCATTAGGCCTTGGAACCCACATAGTGGGTGTGCACATGAAAATCCACTTCAAAATATGCATTTTGTGCTCCATACTCCTTGGTTTTATACATTGGCAGGAAGTCGATCCCTGCTGCATAGTCATATGCACCCTATTATGCCTTGGAACCCACGCACTGGATGGGCCCAGGAAAATTAACTCGTATTTTTTAATGGTATGATGTTCCCTCTTTGCTCAATTATGTACAGGAGAATTTTGCAATTTTATTTGACATGTTTTTAACATTAAGGTTCGCTGATTGGGCGCACCCAGCCGACATTGGCATGGTATATAAATCCCGCTTCGCTGATTGGTCGCGACCAGTCGATACACAGCTGGATACACAACTGATACTCCTACTGAATAGACTGTTAGAATTTGTATTATGGCAAGAAAAAAGCAGCTAAGTAAAGAACGAGTGGCCATCATCACTTTAAGAAATGAAGTCAGTCTGAAAAATTGGAAAAACTTTGAAAGTGTCCCCAAGTGCAGTTGCAAAAACCATCAAGCGAAACAAGGAAACTGGCTCACATGAGGACCTCCCCGGGAAAGGAAGACCAAGAGTCACTTCTGCTTCTGAGGATAAGTTTATCCAGGTCACCAGCCTCAGAAATCGCAAGTTAACAGCTGCTCAGATTAGAGACCAGGTCAATGCCACACAGAGTTCTAGCAGCAGACACATCTGTACAACAATTGTTAAGAGAAGACTTTGTGTAGCAGGCCTTCATGGTAAAATAGCTACTAGGAAACCACTGCTAAGGACAGGCAACAAGCAGAAGAGACTTGTTTGGTCTTAAGAACACAAGGAATGAACATTAGACCAGTGAAATTCTGTGGTTTGTATATAGGTAAGAAGAAATACGGCAGCACTCACCAATCTTCTGTGCAGGTCACTTTATTAAGACAAAATCTTCACGGCACGGGGGTGCAAAACAAAGGGAAAGTGAGGGCTCACTTTCCCTTTGTTATGCACCCCCGTGCCGTGAAGATTTTGTCTTAATAAAGTGACCTGCACAGAAGATTGGTGAGTGCCTCCGTATTTCTTCTTATCTATATACAGTACATGCGAGTATGCTTTCCCGGCTATAGCACCCGAAATTCTGCAGACCAGCAGGGGTTAACCCACCGGACTGTTCACAGTGCGCTGGATTGGTGGTGCGGATCGCTGTTCATTTGTTCTATTAAAATTCTGTGGTTTGGTCTGATGAGTCCAAATATGAGATCTTTGGTTCCAACCACCGAGTCTTTGTGCGACACAGAAAAGGTGAACGGATGGACTCTACATGCCTGGTTCCCATCGTGAAGCGTGGAGGAGGAGGTGTGTTGGTGTGGGGGTGCTTTGCTGGTGACACTGTTGGGGATTTATTCAAAATTGAAGGCATACTGAACCAGCATGGCTACAACAGCATCTTGCAGCGGCATGCTATTCCATCTGGTTTGCGTTTAGTTGGACCATCATTTATTTTTCAACAGGACAATGACCCCAAACACACCTCAAGGCTGTGTAAGGGCTATTTGAATAAGAAGGACAGTGATGGGGTGCTACGTCAGATGACCTGCCCTCCACAGTCACCAGACCTGAACCCAATCGGGATGGTTTGGGGTGAGCTGGACCGCAGAGTGAAGGCAAAAGGGCCAACAAGTGCTAAGCATCTCTGGGAACTCCTTCAAGATTGTTGGAAGACCATTTCCGGTGACTACTTCTTGAAGCTAATCTGCATAGGTGACAAACCGCACAATGCAGAAGTGGTGTGGACAGCGCTGAAAGAGCAGTCAGATGTTTGGATGACACCACAGAACCTACAGCCAGGCATGGTCGTGTGTGACAATGGCCACAACCGGGTGGTGGCTCTGAGGCAAGGTGAGCTCACACATGTACCTTGCTTGGCCCATGTGCTTAACCTCGTGGTTCAACATTTTCTAAAAAGCTACCCAGAGCTGCTGGATCTGCTAGTGAAAGTACCCCATCTGTCTGCTAATTTTAGAAAGTCAGCTACAGCTTCAGCTGCCCTTGCCGTGCTTCAGCAGCGTTTTCAGCTTCCAGCTCACCGACTGTTGTGTGATGTCCCCACGTGCTGGAACGCTACGTAGCACATGTTGGAAAGGATTTGTGAGCAGAAGAGGGCCATTGTTGACTACTAACATCAACAAGGCCGTCGAATTTCAGGTCAGACTCCACATATAAGACCTCAGGAGTGGACATGGATATCAGACATATGTAACATCCTCCAAAACTTTGAGGACTGCACCAAGATGGTGAGCGGGATGACGCCATAATTAGCATCACCATCCCGCTTCTCAGTATTCTGAAAAACTCTCTGAACACAATCAAAGAGGATGCATTGCAGGTGGAGCACGAGGACATGGAGCAAGGAAACATACAGGGGGATTACACTCAGCCCAGCCTCATGTCTTCTCAGGGTGGATTGGTAGGCAATGAGGAGGAGGAGGAGCTACTTTCATGCGCTATAGATGTTACTACAAACAAATCTGTATCAGCGTCTGATTAGCGGGGATGGCCTGAGGACAGTGAGGAGGAGGAGGAGGAGGACAGCATGGTCAGTCGTCCTGTTGGTGAGGACATGGAAGCCTTGCCTTTTAGCAGTCTGGCACGCATGGCTGACTTTATGTTGTGCTGCATTTCACATGATCCTCGGATTATCAAAATTTTGTGTGACACTCATTACTGGTTGGTGACACTTCTAGACCCGCGCTACAAGGAGAACTTTGAAATTCTTCTGCCTGAGGCAAAGAGGTGTACATAAACGTTGCAGTACCACGGGGCCCTTGTAGCGGAATTAGTTTGAAAATTCCCATGTGAAAATGCTGGCAGCAAACATCAGAGTTTGTTGTACAATCAAGGACTCCAAGCGAGAGAGACAGAAGTACAAACCAGGCGGCACAGAGGCAAGGGGTGCTGTCACAAGAAGTGCAATGTTTGGGAAGAGGTGAGGGAGTACCTTGCAGATCGTACAAACGTCCTCTGTGATTCCTCTGTGCCTTTTAATTATTGGGTATCCAAGCTGGACACGTGGAATAAACTGGCTTTCTACGCCTTGGAGGTCCTGGCCTGCCTTGCTGCTAGCGTTCTGTCAGAGAGGGTTTTTAGTGCCGCTGGTGGAATTATACCAGATAAGCACATCCGCCTGTGAACTGAAAATGCTGACAGGCTGACTCTCATAAAAATGAACAAGGGCTGGATTGGAAAAGACTTCTGTACACCACCAAGTGAAACCAGCGAAATATAATCTCAAATACATTCTATGTTTTGGGGAGGTGTATTCTCATGCACCTGTTCACAACCACACATGAGTATACGCTTCCAGATTTGGTCTGTTTGTTTTATCATCCTCCTTATCCTCCCATCCAAAACCACTATATCACCAGGGTGAATGTGGTCTGTACGGTGCATTTTGACCAAGGGTGCTGTGATAGCACTCTTTTATTTTTGAAAAAAAGGACAACACATTGGGGAATTGGGCATGACATTTCTGTGGGCCTACTTCTTAACTTGGTCTCCTGCAATCTGTCATGTGCCTGCCTGTATATAACCAGGGTGAACGTGCTCCGTATGGTGCTTGTTGGCCAAGGGGCCTGTAAAGGCACTCTTTTCTTTTTTAAGAAAAGTATTTTACATTGGGGAATTGGGCATGACATTACATTGGGCTGGATTCTTAACTCGGTCTCCTGCAATCTAAAAAGTACCTGCCACTAGATCACCAGGGTGAACGTGCTCAATACTGTTATAGGCCGTTGAAGTTTGGGCTAGGGGCATGCAATGGCACTAGTGCATTTTTAAAAAAGGTACCCCCATTGGGGAATTGTTTGGCAGATCATGCACTGCATTAAAAGTCTCAGAGACTCACATCACTAAATAAGCCCTAATTCTTAACTCTGTCTCCTGCAATGTCTCTTCCTTATCTCTGACGTAATGACCAGGGTGCACGTGCTCAGTACTGTTATAGGCTGGTGATTTTTGGTCATGGGGGCTGTGAAGGCATTACTTCATTTTGTAAAAACAGGACCCCACATTGGGGAATTGGGCACTACATTACATTGGGCCTACTTCTTAAGTCTGTCTCCTGCAATGTGTCCTTTAACTGCCACTAGATGACCAGGGTGAACGTGTTCTGTACGGGGCATTTAGGTGTAGGGGGTTGTGATGGCACTATTTTAATCAGTCCAAAAAGAACCCCACATTTGGGAATTGGGCATGGCATTCCATTGGGCCTACTTCTTAACTCTGACTCCTGCAATGTCTCTTGTTTAACTACCACTAGATCACCAGGGTGAACGTGCTTTGTACTGTTATAGGCCGGTGAAGTTTGGTCAAGGGGGGCTGTGATGGCACTAGTCAATTTTTAAAAAAGGTACCCCCCATTGGTGAAATCACATCCTTGTTGGAGAACGCTTCATAACATTTGTGTACCTTAACCCCTTAGTGACAGAGGCAATTTGGTACTTAATGACCGAGCCAATTTTTTACAATTCTGACCACTGTCATTTTATGAGGTTATAACTCTGGAATGCTTTAACAGATCCTGCTGATTATGAGAATGTTTTTTCGTGATATATTGTACTTCATGTTAGTGGTAATATTTCTTCGATATTACTTGCGATTATTTATGAAAAAAATGGAAATATGGCGAAAAATTTATTAATTTTGCAATTTTCAAAATTTGTATTTTTATGCCCTTAAATCAGAGAGATATGTCACAAAAATAGTCAATAAATAACATTTCCCACATGTCTACTTTACTTCAGCACAATTTTGGAAACAACATTTTTTTTTGTTAGGGAGTTAAAAGGGTTAAAAGTTGACCAGCAATTTCTCATTTTTACAACACCATTTTTTTTAGGGACCACATCATATTTGAAGTCATTTTGAGGGGTCTATATGATAGAAAATAACCAAGTGTGACACCATTCTAAAAACTGCACCCCTCACAGTGCACAAAACCACATTCAAGAAGTTTATTAACCCTTTACGTGCTTCACAGGAACTGAAACAATGTGGAAGGAAAAAATGAACATTTAACTTTTTTTTGCAAACATTTTATTCAGAACCATTTTTTTAATCTTCACAAGTGTAAAAACAGAAATTTAACAAAAAATTTTGTTGTGCAATTTCTCCTGAATACGCCGATACCCCATATGTGGGGGTAAACCACTATTTGGGCGCACCGCAGAGCTTGGAAGAGAAGGAGTGATGCTTTACTTTTTCAATGTAGAATTGGCTGGAATTGAGATCGGATGTCATGTTACGTTTGGAGAGCCCCTGATGTGCCTAAACAGTGGAAACGCTCCACAATTGACACCATTTTGGAAACTAGACCCCTTAAGGAACCTATCTAGATGTGTGGTGAGCACTTTAAACCCCAAGGTGCTTTACAGAAGTTTATAACGTAGAGCCGTGAAAATAAAAAATCACATTTTTTCTACAAAAATGATACTTTGCCCCCAAATTTTTATTTTCACAAGGGTAACAGGAGAAATTAGACCACAAAAGTTGTTGTGCAATTTCTCCTGAGTACGTCGATACCTTATATGTGGGGGTAAACCACTGTTTGGGCGCACCGCAGAGCTTGGAAGAGATGGAGTGCCGTTTTACTTTTTCAATGTAGAATTGGCAGGAATTGAGATCGGACGCCATGTCACGTTTGGAGAGCCCCTGATATGCCTAAACAGTGGAAACCCCCCCACAAGTGACATCATTTTTGAAACTAGACCCCTTAAGGAACTTATCTAGATGTGTGGTGAGCACTTTAAACCCCCAAGTGCTTCACAGAAATTTATAAAGTAGAGTCCTGAAAATAAAAAATTATTTTTTTTCCTCAAAAATGATTTTAGCCTGCAATTTTTTATTTTCTCAAGGGTAACAGGAGATATTGGACCCCAAAGTCTGTTGACCAATTTGTCCTGAGTATGCTGTTACCCCATATGTGGGGGGGCACTGTTTGGGCCTCCATCGGGGCTCAGAAGGGAAGGAGCGCCGCTTGGAATGCAGACTCTGATGGGATGGTCTGCGGGCGTCATGTTGCATTTGCAGAGCCCCCGATGTATCTAAACAGTAGAAACCCCCACAAGTAACCCCATTTTGGAAACAAGACCCCCCAAATAACTTATCTAGATGTGTGGTGAGAACTTTGAATGCCCAAGTGCTTCACAGAAGTTTATACTGCAGAGTCGTGAAAATAAAAAGAAAAACATTTTTCCACAAAAAAGATTTTTTAGCCCCCAAGTTTTTATTTTCACAAGGGTAACAAGAGAAATTGGACCCCAAAAGTTGTTGTCCAATTTGTCCTGAGTAAGCTGGTACTCCATGTGTGGGGGGACCATTGTTTAGGTGCACGGCAAAGCTCGGAAGGGAAGGAGCTCCGTTTTGGTATGCAGACTTTGATAGAATGGCCTGCGGGCGTTATGTTGCATTTGCAGGAACCCTGATGTACCTAAACAGTAGAAACCGCCCACAAGTGACCCCATTTTGGAAACTAGACCCCCCAAGGAACTTATATAGATGTGTGGTGAGAAATTTGAATGCCCAAGTGCTTCACAGAAGTTTATAATGCAGAGTCATGAAAATAAAAAATATTTTTTTTTCCCATAAAAAAGATTTTTAGCCCCCAAGTTTTTATTTTCACAAAGGTAACAGGAGAAATTGGACCCCAAAAGTTGTTGTCCAATTTATCCCGAGTGCGCTTATGCCCCATATGTGGGGGTAAACCACTGTTTGGGTGCACGGCAGAGCTCAGAAGGGAGGGAGCACCATTTGACTTTTTGAGTGCCGTGTTTGGAGAACCCCTGATGTACCTAAACAGTGGAAACCCCCCAATTCTAACTCCAAACCTAACCCCAACACACCCCTAACCCTAATCCCAACCCGATCCATAATCCTAATCACAACACTAGCGATAATCACAATCCTAACCCCAAAACAACCCTAATCTCAACACTAACCATAACCCTAATCAAAACCCTAAATCCAACACACCCCTAATCCTAATCTCAACCCTAACCTCAAACCTAACCCTAATCCTAATACACCCCTAACCCTAATCTCAACCCTAACCTTAACCCTAATCCCAAACCTAACCCTAATCCCAAATGTAACCCTAATGCCAACCCTAATCCAAACCCTAACTCTTATCCCAACTCTAACCCTAACTTTAGCCCTAACCCTAACCCTAGCCCTAATCCTAAATTTCGCCCCAACCCTAACCCTAACCCTAACTTTAGCCGTAAGGCTACTTTCACACTTGTGTCGTGTGGCATCCATCGCAACTGTAGTTTTGAACAAAAAACGGATCCTGCAAATGTGCCCACAGGATGCGTTTTTGTCCAAAGACTTGTATTGCCGATGGATCGTGACGGATGGCCACACATCGTGTCCATCGTGCACTGGATCCGATGTGTTTTGACGGACCGTCGTCACAAAAAATGTTCAATGTAATGTTTTTTGTACGTCTCATCTGCCATTTCCGACCGCGCATGTGCGGCCGTAACTTCGCCCCCTCCTCCCCAGGACATAGACTGGGCAGCGGATGCGTTGAAAAACTGCATCCGCTGCCCACGTTGTGCACAATTTTCACAACGTGCATCGGTACGTCAGAACGACGCATTGCGATGGCCCCGTACCGACGCAATTGTGAAAGAAGCCTAACCCTAGCCCTGACCCTAACCCTAGCCCTAACCCTAAATTTAGCCCCAACCCTAACCCTAACCCAAAATTTAGCCCCAAACCTAAGCCTAACCCTAAATTTACCCCCAACCCTAACCCTAAATTTAGCCCCAACCCTTACCTTAACCCTAAATTTACCCCCAACCCTAAGCCTAACCGTAATTTTAGCCTCAACTCCTCTTGCTGCTGGCCGGCAGATCATAGCGGGCGCACTGCGCATGCGCCCGCCATTTTCTTACCGGATGAAGAAGCCGACAGGCAGAAGGGGACGCAGGAGGATCCAGGGACACCGGTAAGTATAACAGGGTCCCCGAATCCCCTATTTCTCTGTCCTCAGATGTGCGATCTGATGTGGAAATTTTTTTTTGGGCGGTCGCCGGTAAACAGTTAATTACCGGTGATCGCAAAACAGGGGTCGGTAAAAACCGACCCCGATCATGTTCTTTGGGGTCTTGGCTAGCCCCGGCAGCCAAGACCCCAAAGATCTTCCGGGTGCCGGCCGGGGAGTGCACTGCGCACGCGCCCGTCATTTTTTGGCCGGAACAAGATGGCGGTGCCCATCGGGAGCCACGAGGAGCACCGGGGGAGACAGGTGAGTATCGGGGGGTGATCGGGGACCCCATTTCTCTGTTCTCTGATGTGCGATCACATCGGAGGACAGAGAAATTAAATGGGAAATCGCGTTTTTTTTTTTTTTGTGACCGCCGGTAAACGATTAATTACCGGCGATCACAACCCGGGGGTCAGTAAAAACCCCCCGAATCATGTTCTCTGGGGTCTCGGCTTCCCCCGGTAACCAAGACCCCAGAGAAAATCCGACTCTGGGGGGCGCTATTCACTTTTTCCACAGCGCCGCTAATTAGCGGCGCTGTGGTTTAAGTACCCTTAACTGCCGCCGTTAAAAGGCGTATCGGCGGTCTTTAAGGGGTTAAAGAGCTCATTTGAAAAGCTCCTTTTTGTGTTGCCTGGTTGCTAACATTGGACACAATACACTTCATAGAAATTTGATAAAGCAATGCTGTTACTTTGCCTCAGTAGTTCATTAAAAATATAGCTTTGTCCACTATATTTGTTTCTCTCTTTGCGAGCCTTAACTTTCTCTGCCTCAAATGTACAAATGGAGAATATACAAATGGTGATTTGTAAAAATTATTGAAATACTGTATACCGAATTCATTCAGACAATCACATAGCTGCATTTCTTGTAAAACATTTAGAGATATGACAGACAATGCTCATAGTGACACAATCTTGATAAATGTTTGTTTATTCACTTCACAAACAGTTCTCAGCCTCTATTTGTTTGCTGTTTGTCATTGTAAGGGTACCGTCACACTATACCATTTCGATCGCTACGACGGTACGATTCGTGACGTTCCAGCGATATCGTTACGATATCGCTGTGTCTGACACGCAGCAGCGATCAGGGATCCTGCTGAGAATCGTACGTCGTAGCAGATTGTATGGAACTTTCTTTCATCGCTGGATCTCCCGCTGTCATCGCTAGATCGGTGTGTGTGACACCGATCTAGCGATCTAGCGATGCGATCCAGCGATGCGTTCGCTTGTAACCAGGGTAAACATCAGGTAACTAAGCGCAGGGCCGCGCTTAGTAACCCGATGTTTACCCTGGTTACAAGCGTAAAACTAAAAAAAAACAAACAGTACATACTTACATTCTGGTGTCCGTCAGGTCCCTTGCCGTCTGCTTCCCGCACTGTGACTGCCGGCCGTAAAGTGAAAGCAGAGCACAGCGGTGACGTGCTTTCACTTTCACTTTAGGGCCGGCAGTCACAGTGCGGGAAGCAGACGGCAAGGGACCTGACGGACACCAAATGTAAGTATGTGCTGTTTGTTTTTTTTTAGTTTTACGCTTGTAACCAGGGTAAACATCAGGTTACTAAGCGCGGTCCTGCGCTTAGTTACCCGATGTTTACCCTGGTTACCCAGGGACCTGGGCATCGTTGGTCGCTGGAGAGCTGTCTGTGTGACAGCTCCCCAGCGACCACACTACGATTTACCTACGATCACGGCCAGGTCATATCGCTGGTCGTGATCGTAGGCAAATCGTATAGTGTGACGGTACCCTAAAACATTAATTAAGGTTTACTGAAACTATGTCGGTGGTGGTTTGATCAAAATCCTTGTGGGGTTCTCTGTCTTGCTGTTGCTTCTCTGATATTCCAGATGGATGATGTATAAAAGCCTCTTGGTGATGGTCTAACTATATAGCATTCAGCTATGAAAAGACACTTTTCTGGGGTCACATTGGACTGCTATCCATTGCCCCATACCAACCTGAGAATACCAGCCCCCAGCTGTCTGCTTTAGCTTGGCTAGTTGTCAAAAATGAGGGGGAGCCTCACACAATGTTTTAAAATAGTTTTAAAAAATGGCATAGGGACGCCTCTATTCTTGATAACCAACAATGATAAAGCTGACAGACAATGGTTCTAGCCCAGAGTTGTCAGTTTTGCCATAGTGCTTATCAAAAACAGATCCAATATTATTTTTTCAAATGCTGATGAATGCTATCATCAACAGCACCTGCTTTTCCTGGTATTAGCGACAGCACACATAGGCTTACCGGAGTAGCACTCACATCAACACCTCTGTGACCGGAGGTAAACATTTTACCACCAGTCACAGATGCTGACTCTCAGACCGTCATTAATTATCTTACCATCAGAGTCACCAGTGTTTCTCGTGCTGACTTGAAGATGACAGCATGGGAAACACCTGAGGTTCGAGATGCCGAACCCAAACAGTAACAGTGACTTCCCATTATTAAGGCTAGTTTCACATTTGCGTTCGAATCCGCAGCTTTTAATCTGCATCCGCAAGTGTAGCAAAAAACGCATAGAAACACGTACAAACGCAGCGTTTTTTAGATGCATGCGGGAACGCATGCTATTTATAAAACGTCGTGTTTTCACGCTTTTCCATGCGTTTTGTCATGCGTTTGAGTTTTTGGTGCACATTGTGGAAAGTTTTACAGGAGAAAAATCTAGATAACCAGACATCGCCAATTGGACTACAGAGGGTGTGTATTATGGGATATCTATATATAGACCCTAGGACTGCTGAAATCTTAAAAGTGTGCTAATGTATCCTGTGTCATGATGGATCTTCGCATGGAGAGCTTTTATTTCAACCTGGATTTAAGCATCAAGCTGTTTCTTGCCTATGCGTTTGCTTGGGAGCAACACAGAAATCACGAAAGATGGAGAAGGACATGGCATAGGCATTTTTGCTGACACCCCATTATCGAACTACGTGAGAGCCGTGAAGCGTATCACACGCTATATGGCGAGCTTAATGCCAACCCGGACAAATTCCCGGAATATACAAGGATGTCGCAAGAAGTCTTTCTGGGATTTGCTTGGTCGTGTCCAAGGAGCCATCCGGAGACAGGACACCCAGCTCCGTAGAGCGATTCCACCAGAGGAACGTCTGCTGGTAACATTAAGGTACGTAACAATTCTAAACAAATGCCAGTCCTAATTTTGGTTGTTCTGACATGTATTCTTTGTATTTTCCTTTATGTCTTTAGCAGAACAACACCATAAATAGAATTGCTTGTTTATTTTTTTAATTTATTTTATTACAGATTTCTGGCAACCTGAGAGAGTTTATCATCCCTCCACTTCCAATACCAGCTTGGAATTTCCACCCTGTCCGGAATAGTTGCGGACACCTGCAGGGCTTTGTGGAATGTTCTCCGGGATGAGTTTATACCTCTACCCACCGCGGACATGTGGATTGAAATTGCTGAAAATTTTTTTTTTGTTTTGTGTGATTTCCCAAACTGTTTGGGAGCGGTGGATGGAAAGCACATCCGCATTATCAAACCAGCCAGAACAGGATCGGAGTATTTCAACTATAAAAAATATTTTTCTGTCGTGCTCATAGCAATAGCAGATGCGGACTGTTGCTTCATCGCCATGGACATTGGAGCTTTTGGCCGTGGCAACGGTTCCCAGACCTTCAAGAACTCGGATATGGGGCGCTTATGGCAAAAATTTTAATTTTCCACGGCCACGAACACTCCCAAATACTCAAGGTCCACTGATGCCATTTGTTATTGTTGGGGATAAGGCCTTTCAGATGTGTGAAAACCTACTGAAGCCATATTCCAGTCGGGACTTGAACCACACTAAAAGCATCTTTAACTATAGACTGACCAGGACCTGAAGAACAGTACAGTGTACCTTTGGGATTCTAGTCTCAAAATGGCGCATTCTTATAACAGCCATAAATCTAAAAATGGAGACAGTCGATGAGGTGGTCAAAGCCTGTGTGGTTCTCCACAATTACATAATGGCTAAAGAGCGACCAGGATGAACCAGTTGCAAACCCATTGCCAGATTACCAGCATCACCCGCTGCAGTCAACTGCTGAAGTTGGCCACATGCTTGACCAATTTGCTGCCTTTTTTGATTCTGATGTTGAATGGCAGGACAATATTGTGTAAAATATCCTGTTGGGTTTGGGTCTGTACCAGTTATGTTACTAATATTTGTTGTTAATAAACTTTATAATTTTGGTATCTTGACTGTGTCGCCTTTGTATTTCCTCTACAAACCACTTAAGGTACCTTCACACTCAACCATATCGCTAGCGATCCGTGACGTTTCAGCGTCCCGGATAGCGATATCGTTGAATTTGACACGCATCAGCGATCAGGATCCTGCTGTGCCATCGTTGGTTGGAACACAAAGGCCAGAACTTTATTTCGTCGCTGGCTTTTCCGCAGACATTGCTGAATCGGCGTGTGTGATGCCGATTCAGCGATGTCTTCACTGGTAACCAGGGTAAACATCGGGTTACTAAGCGCAGGGCCGCGCTTAGTAACCCGATGTTTACCCTGTTTACCAGTGTAAATGTAAAAAAAACAAGCACTACATACTTACATTCCGATGCCTGTCGCGTCCCCCATCGTTCTGCTTCCCTGCACTGTCAGCGCCGGCTGGCCGTAAAGCAGAGCACAGCGGTGACGTCACCGCTCTGTTTACGGCCAGCACTTACAGTGCAGGGAAGCAGAACGACGGGGGACGCGACAGGCACCAGATTGTAAGTATGTATTGTTTTTTTTTTTTTTTACATTTACACTGGTAACCAGGGTAAACATCGGGTTACTAAGCGCGGCCCTGCGCTTAGTAACCCGATGTTTACCCTGGTTACCAGGGGACTTCGGCATCGTTGGTCGCTGGAGAGCTGTCTGTGTGACAGCTCTCCAGCGACCACACAGCGACGCTGCAGCGATCGGCATTGTTGTCTAGATCGCTGCAGCGTCGCTAAATGTGACGGTACCTTTAGGTTGTTAGTGGTAAGGTTGTTCACGTCATTGTGTCCTGATTCTGTTCGGCAGTATCTATTGGACACAGATTGAAGAGACGATGGCTGTTTAATACAAAACAGATCTATACTCATCAAGTCAGGTGTCAGAAATAATGAATTCATGATGCACATATAACAGCCTTATGAATTCACTATTTCTGACACATGTCCAGGTGAGCATAGATATGCCTTGTATGACCGACATCGTCCCTTCACTTTGTGTGAAATAGATTACGTACACATAAGAGAAAATGGAGGTCATACAAGGCAGTTCTGTACTCACCAGGTCATGTGTCCTAACTAATGAGTTTTTGGACACATGACCTGTTGAGTATAGTTCTGCATTGTATTGCCGCCATTTTCTCTTCAGTCTGCAACACTAGTCACAGACTAAGCAGAAGGAAGAGATTATGGACAAAATACAAGTATAAATATTTTAGCCCACCTCATATCTCTATACTAAAGACACACAAAACTGCAGTGTTGTACTTGCTAACTAACGGAGCTATGATGTGGGAAAAAATAAAGTGTGCTGCATAGTTTTTTATTTGGTGCACGGTGTGTGTTGCTGGCGGAGAAATACACAATTAACCAACTATTTTGGGGGGCAAAAAAACAATACTATTTATTTTTATAACAAAAAAAAAATCAACTGCGCCTGCTTGGGGTAGAGTGCTGGAAACGGAGGGTATGTAGCTGTGAAGCTTGACTCACTGTGGACGACGCAGGGGTAGCAGGAGAAGGGGCAAATAAATTACTGGGGTCTGGCAGATCACGGATGGGGCTCGATGCATGAGAGGGCTGAGACACACTGGAAGGGTGAGACAAACCTGACATAACAGACACATTGGGAGGTGAGGGGGGAGGAATAAAAATAGTATTCTTTTTTTCCCCTTTTTGGGATCGGCGCTGCGGTCTGGGGAGCCTCGGCGAGCTCATTTCTTGCGGCCTGGTCATAGTGGCAAACTGTCACTGTCTTTGTCCCGCTGCTGCTGCTGCATGGTTTGTTAGGCAATGCCAGGGTCCTGCTGCATCATGGTGGCAGAGTGGAAGGCCATGCCAGGGTCCTGCTGCATCGTGGTGGCAGAGCGGAAGGCCATGCCAGGGCCCTGCTGCATTGTGGTGGCAAAACAGAAGGCCATGACAGGGTCCTGCTGCATTGTGGTGGTGGAGCGGATGGGAATGCCAGGGTCCTGCTGCATCATGGTGGCGGAGCGGAAGGGAATGCCAGGGTCCTGCTGCTGCATGGTGGTGTCAGTGGAGGAGGTCCAAGCAGGAGCAGCAGTTGTTATGGTGGTGGCGGTGGGCTGTCCTATAGCACTCGGCATGGTGGTGGTGCAATAGTGGTGTTCGGCAGTGCTTGAAATGGAGGTGGCCATGCAGTGGTATGCAGCAGAGGTCGGCATTGAGGTCAAGCGTGACAGTGTAGGCACAGGTGGATATGCCGTCACTGCTGAAAATACCGACTCTGTTGCATAGCCTGCACGTAAGCAGCATTGCAGGCCTGCATGACACTAAGCTGGAAATCAGGAGTAAGGTGTTCCGACATGCCCTGTTCAATTGATTAAAAAAATGATGTGCTGGCCTCTGGAGGCCGACTTTTACTTGGTCAAGGCTTTTGGTAACCTCCTGGATACGTGTATTCATATAGCTAATGGCAGTATCCAGTCGGTCACCCAAAGCCTTGAGTCCATCGTGAAAAACCGGGCTCAAGTGCAAAAACTCGAGCTTGAGTGACCTTTCCGATGCCCTATGCTGCTGCCGGGAGGAGCCCAAAAAAAGGGGCAGAGGACTAGGAAAGGGGAACACCTGATGGACCAGCTTCATGGTCTCCAGTTAGTGTGGCAGGCCCACTTGCTGCAGTGCTGCTGGATGGCTGGGACCGGTCCATGGCTGTCTGATGAAGGACCGCTCGAAAACCTGGGTCAACAGTGCTGCTCCATGTGCTGTAAAAAAATAAAAAAAATTAATACCAAAAATTTACAAAACGCCAACTCCTGTGGAATAGAAACATGCAGATTATGGCAATACAACACAACCTAATACACCGAAAAAATACTTACGTTCTCTGGGCAAGGACCGGTCTTAAAAATGCCAGAATGCGGTTGTATTTATATTTTCGGATCCTTGCTCTAGAACCACTCGGAACACGGCTCTCTTGACGCAGGTCCTTGTTGAAGCAGTCCTTCATCGAAATCCAATGTGTTTTGACTTTGAGCACTGTTGAAAAAACAAAAAATAAAGTTCTGTCATCACACACAGTTTAGTGAGCATGGCCAAGGTCTCTGCTGCATGACACTGCATTGCAATACTTACAAAATGCATTTCGGACCCGAGTCGGGGCGTTGCCCGAGCCATCCCACATCGCTTTGGCCACCTCATTTCATAGCCGCTGGATCGTCACGTTGTCCGAGTGCTGGGGAACCCGGGTGTCCCACAACGGGACTCGCTCATGGACCAGGGAGATGAGGATATCGTTGTCAATGAGATCCTCATTCCATTTTGGAACCTAAAAAATAAATAAAGACATTAATGTTGGATGCATTAGCATAAGGAAAAGAAAGAAAACAGAGGCAGAGAAATGGCATGAATAATGAAAGTCAAGATAAAACAGGGGTCCAGAAGAAAAATGTAAAGAAAGAGGAAAGTAAAGAAAGGAAGATTCAAGAATACTAAAGTGAGGATGCAGTAAATAGTCAGCCAGGTATACTTACACGCTGCCGCCTTGCCACCCGACCGTGAACCCACTGCTTCTGCTCACCCTCTGCCGCAGTGGAAGACGTGCTCTAAAAAAAGGAAAAAAAATTGTCACATATGTAGATGTGACAGTGAATACTTACCAATCTGAGGAGATGAGTACTCACTTCACTGACATGTTCGGCTTGTGAAGGCCCAGGACGTTGCTCCTCATCAGAAGAAGATGACATTCTGATGCATGCAGAAATAAAGAAATGGCAGAAATTAGGACATGTAGAGGCAGAAAATAGAAAATCAATGCATTGCTAGGGTATACTAACATTGTTCAGTCTTGTTTCCTACAAGGTGCTTTTCTCTTTCTGGCCTGGTTCTCTGTCTGCTGAGTAGTGACCTGCAAATGTCCACTCCCTCCCTTTATCACTTTGTATGTGGGGGTGGCTAATTAGTGTTTAGACATAACCAAGAAATAACACTGGCGCTCGCCCTAAAGAACAATCCTCCTTAGCTGCTGGGATCAAACAGGGTAGTGCCCACCCATAAACAAAAAACTCATAAATCAAGTAGAAACCGCGCTTAACCCTTATCCGGCTGAATAGGTACAATTGTAACTATTCCGTTTTAAAATTGCAATAACTTTTTTTTGAAAAGACGTAGAGGGCTGAAATTTCGTGACATCTCTACATTTTTGGTCCAGAATATATTGGCCAAATTTCAATAAAATATCTCCACCCGCTTCCGAGATAAGGGGTCGAGATCTTTTTGCATCCATAACAAGCTGCATAGGTACAAATGTACCTCATATATTTTGAATGAAGATAATGCAAGGGAAAAAGCATAAATTTTTTTTTAATGATAATGCTATTTAACTATTATAAACAAGTAAAAAACTGTTCATTTACATTATAAAAGAAAATGTAAGAAACTTTTTTTTATTGATTTTCTTTGCAAGTAATGCATGTTGGCTTTGCTACAGAGTGTTCATCGCAAATGGGTTTCACACAAACCACACAAGACTTTCTAGTCTTGCGTTGTTTTCGCCTCAGGTCTCTGCAGACATAGCAACTACCAACAACAGGGGAGGGTCCACGACTACCATGAGGTATTTTGGGGCCAGCTGCTGGCTGCGATGCTACCACAATGCATCGTCCAAGCACCATTTCTACTGCACCTCGAAGAAAATGGTTTCTCATTATCATTTTGTTTGTACTACGATCTTCAATTGCAATCATACACAGCTGATTTGCGAGATCTTTCAGGAACTTTCTTCGTTGATCCTTTGCCCTGAAGCTTGGATTGTGTTCTCTGTAGATGATGTAGGATGCTAACCCACTGACATCAATCATATTGTAGAAAAATGCCAAAGTCCAACGTGATGTTCGTCGTTTCACAGTGTACTCTCCCAACATTTTATCCATAACATCAACGCCACCTTTTGTTATGTTGTAGTATTTTATTATCTCTGGCTTGGCTGCTAGTGTCTCTTCAACTTCTCCCGTCATGTGCATAGATGATAGAAGCACGACTGATTTGTTCTTCTTTGGTACATATGAACAGACTGTTGCATCATGATTGTAGGCAAAATTTGTCGAGTATACAGGCCTTTCTTTGGCAGGCTGCATGTTGTTAGGTATGAACCTTTTGTTTTTTCTCACTGTACCAACTAGTGTCATGTTCCAGGAGTTCAATACCTTAGCTAGTTCCATGGTTGTAAAGAAGTTATCGGTGGTGACATTTCTTCCAGAGCCTTTATACGAGCTCACTAGGTCCAATACTGTTCGTTCTCCAATGTTTACTTGTCGAGGACCATCAGTTGGTTTCCCAGTGTAGAGCTGACCTTGTAAAGGGTAGGCATTTGATGAGTCACAAGCCCAGAAAATCTTTATGCCATATTTAGCTGGTTTTGAAGGTATATACTGGGTAAATTTAGTATGACCTCTAAATGGAAATAATTGCTCGTCGACGGTGATACAATGATATGGCTTGTAGGCTCTCTCCAGATTACTGTTCAGCATTGTCCAGATGTCCCGTATTGGTGCAGCTTTATCTGTTTGCACACGTTCTGCACGTGTATTTTCGTTGTCAAACCTGATAAATCTGAGTATCATCTTGAAGCGGTCACGAGACATGGCTGCACGTATAAGAGGCAGAGCAGCAACATTCCACATTTCCTCCAGATTCTCTTTGTTGGCTCTGTGCACACCAGCAGCAATCAGTATGCCCAAAAATGCATGAAGTTCAGTTTCAGTAAATTGCTTGAATGTTTTTTGTGGTGGCCGTTTGGAAGAATCAGGAAAACGTTGTACCAGTTCGTTGTTGTAAGCATCACAAACTCTCTTGGCCTTTCGATTCGTTTCCCGTAATATGATGTCACACATCTCGGGAGTCATGATGGACTTGAATAGCTCTTTTGCTGTATATAGGTTGCTGATTGCTGCAGGGCCACCTCTTTGTCGTAGGACATTACGAGATTTTGTTTGTGCATTTGGCAGTGGATTACTGCACCATTGAGTTTCATCCTTAGCAGTCCAAATGTCGCCTGCACTTTGAGGCACAGAATCATCCTCAACACTTTCGTCTGATTCGTATTCATTTTCATGCTCTATGACCATTTCTTGTTCAATGTCTGAATCTTCTTCAGTAACATCCACTTGTGGCACATAGTTTTCATCATCAGATGGAACATATGGTTCATCCTCATGCTCAGAATCAGATTCTTCTAGCATTCGCATTATTTCGTCAGACGTAAATCTGTAAATATGAAAAAATGTAAAATAAATAATTTTCCGAAATACTACATTATTGGCTTTTCACAAAATTATACTAACCTGCAAACACGTTTTCTTGGATTATGGCGGAAACTAGATCCAGCATTACTATCACTCATGATGACTTGCTAGATGAATTTTGGCTTCGTATTTTGTGCTGAATATAAATAAAACATCGTAAAACAATATGTAGATACTAATTATTATCCATTTTTCGTATAAAAATTATACCTATAGTGATAAGTTTCATACAAAATATATGTAAGCCAAGTCCAGGCTGAAAGACAATTTGACTGTTCTGTCCCCACATAATGAGAATAAAGGTATAACTGGCTGTTAGATGCTGTGAGACTTTCCTACCTTCGTTTCCAAGAAATTGAAGACTTCACAAGCCTAGAAATGTGTGCTCACAGCAATGAGATGAACAGCAAAATGGCTAATGAGAGGAGGGAGGCAGGAAGACAAGTAGAAGCCACTCCCAGTTTGAATTAACTTAATTGACAGCAACATAAGTGACCAGTAACAACACTGAACAATAGATATCAGCATAACATTTGTAGCTGAATGAACTTTAGTTTCTGAAACCAAGTAAAGTCTTCCCACAGTGGAGGTATATGTGAAGGTACAATTGTACCTATGCAGCCTGTTAAGGTTGTAAAATTATGCAGCCTGACAAGGGTTAAGGAGAAAAACAGGACAGATAAAGTGACCCCGAGGGTAAAATGTGAACCGGAGCAACAATACTACTCCAGCTGCTAAAAAAGTGAGATACAATATTTCAGTGGACTACCCACACAATAAGGTTGTATTTCTAACATCCAGAAGGGACCGACAGCCGTCGGCTTACCTTTATCAGATGGGAGCTGCGGCGAGTGGTGCATAGCTGGGGAATTGCTTGCAGACACTGAGCTGGAGATGACCGGGGCTGTGGCACTGTCAGTGCCGGGTAGAGGATCGCAGTGTGGAATCAGGGGCGCTCCGGCTGGTAGCGCTTCCTGGAAACCACGAGGAGTAAAAGAGAAAGAGAAACTGGCCGATAGGCTCCTCCTACTTGGGACATCACTTTCAGTACGGAGTGCTGAGGCGCTCAAAAGAGGGAAAGAGAAGGAGATTACCCAACGCGTTTCAAAGAGGCTGAGCTCTTCTTCATCAGGGTAGAGACAGAAAATAGAAAATCAATGCATTGCTAGGGTATACTCACATTGTTCAGTCTTGTTTCCTCCAAGGTGCTTTTCTCTTTCTGGTCTGGTTCTCTGTCTGCTGAGTAGTGACATGCAAATGTCCACTCCCTCCCTTTATCACTTTGTATGTGGGGGGTGGCTAATTAGTGTCTAGACATGTTTTCCTGTGGTTCAATGCATGCGTTCACAAACGCAAGCAAACGCATGTGATTGTGGCCGCATGCTTTCACATAGACAGCAATGCGTTTTTTTCCACATTCCATCCGCTAAAAACCGCATACGTTTCTAGGCGGCAAATTGACACCTCTAAAATTACTACATGTAGCGTTTACCACGCCAAACCGCAGACAACGAAACAACGCATGCATCTTCAAACGCAGCAAAACGCAACCGATCGAAGACACATGCGTCTCTAATGTTAAATATAGGAATACACAATGCATGCCGATAATTGCGGAAGAAACGCTGCGGACACAACCGCAAATGTGAAACCGGCCTAAGATAGTTGACAATTAGTGCTTTTAAATTTCTATAAAGAGTTTTCTATCAACTCAACTGCAAACTCTCCTGAACATACAGTTACAGTTATCCATATAAATTAATGGGAAAGGCTGTTTTCACTTAGAACCCCCTTCATATGTCCATTTTTTATGTACGTATGCAGTCCGTTTTTTAAGCAGCACAAATACAGACACACGCACACCCAATGAATACAATGGTGGTGCGCACACATCTGTATTTTTACCTGAACCGAGTATCCGTGTGGATCTCCCACAGACATTTCCATTTATTTAACATATCTCAGATGAAATGCGTGCTGTACACGTGAAGACTGATGACACATACATGACATCCATGTGTCATCAGAGTGACACGTATAGTGCCTGGGAAAAGCAGTATAAATAGCGCTATTACATGCGCCGGGTGCTGAATGCAGCTCTCAACATTGTCGCCTGGTCTCCTTGCAATCAGCGAGGCCAGGCGATGCTAATGGGAGTTGGAGTCAGCACACACTGTCTGTGTAAAGTGTGTATTAAATAAATCATTTAAAAAAAAAATGTTGTGGGCCTCCCTCCATTTTCCTAACCAGCTGAGGGAAAGCCAACAACTGGAGGCTAATGTTAACCCCTTTACACTCCCAAGGTGGTTTGCATGTTAATGACCAGGCCAATTTTTGCAATTCTGACCACTGTCACTTTATGACATAATAACTTTAAAACTCTTCAACAGATCCCACTGATACTGAGATTTTTTTTTGTGACGCATTGTACTTCAAAATAGTCGCAACATTCATTTATTATAACTCATGTTTATTTGCAAAAAAAAAAGAAAATTGGCAAAAGTTTGGAAAATGTTTCATTTTTAAAATTTTGAATTCTCATACCCTTAAATCAGAGAGATATGTCACACAAAATAGTTAATAAATAACATTTCACACGTGTCTACTTCACATCAGCATGACTTTTTAAGCCAAAATTTTCTTTTGTTAGTAAATTATAAGGGTTAAAATTTGACCAGTGATTTCTCCTCTTTCCAACAAAATTTTTACAAAATTATTTTTTTTAGGGACCACCTCACATTTGAAGTGACTTTGAGTAATCTATATGATAAGAAACACCCAAAAGTGAAACTTTTCTGAAAACTGCACTGCTCTTGGTGCTAAAAACCTCATTCAAGAAGTTTATTATCCCTTCAGGTGCTTCACAGTAATTTTTGGAATGTGGAAAAAAAATGAGCGTTTAACTTTTTTCATATAAAAATGAATTTATACCTAAATGTTTTTATTTTCACAAGATTAACAGGAAAAAATGGACCACAAAATTTGTTGTGCAATTTTTCCTGAGCATGCCAATACCCCATATGTGGAGGTACACCATTGCTTGAAAACACAGCAGAGCTTGGAAGAGAAAGAGCACTATTTGACTTTTTAATGCAAAATTTGCTGGAAAAATTTGCGGACACATTTGGAGAGCCCCTTATGTCCCTAAACAGTGAAAATCCCCCATGAGTAACACCATTTTAGAAACTAGACCCCTCATGGAACTGAAATAGATGTGTGGTGAGCACACTAAACCCTCAGGTGCTTTGCAGAAATTTATAACGTTGAGCCATAAAAATAAAAAAAATCACATTTTTTTTCCACAAAAATGTTTTTTTAGCAACAAATTTTACATTTTCATAAGGGTACCAGGAGAAATTGCACCACATAATTTGTAGTGCAATTTCTCCTGAGTACGTCAATACCCCATTTGAGTAAGAAAACTATTGTTTGGACGAACGGCAGGGCTCAGAATGGAAGGGACTTTTTTCATGTAAAATTTGCTGGAATCATTAGCTCCCGTTTGGAGAGCCCCTGATGTGCCTAAACAGTGGAAACCCCCAACAAGTGACCCCATTTTTGAAACTAGACCCTTTTCAGAGAGTATTTAGATGTGTAATGAGAACATTGAGCCCCAAGTGTTTTACAGATGTTTATAAAATTGACCGTGAAAATAAAAAAATCACATTTTCCCCAGAAAAATTATATTTTCTCCCCAAATTTTGCGTTATCTTAAGGGTAGCAGGAGAAATTTCATGACAGTTTGTTGTGCAATTTTTCCTGAGTACATGGATACCTCATATGAAGGAGAAACTTACTGTTTGGGCGCATGGCAGGGTTTGGAAGGGAAGGAGACGCCTCTAAATTACAAACATGTGAGCTTGATGTCACCTGACAATACAAAGGTGACATCAACCCCACATACATTAACCCCACTTGCCACCTCCACAGAGCAAGTCGAAAGAGCTGAGCAAAGTGCCACAATTGGAGCATTCTAATAAATATGCGTTTTCTGGGATGGCTGCAGGCTGCAATTCTTAGGCTGGGGGGAGCCAATACTCATGACCTCTTACAGCCTGAGAATATCAAACCTTAACTGTCTGCTTTAGCTTGGCTGTTTGTTAAAAATTATTATCTATCTAATAATTAAAAAAAAAATGAAGTGGAAACCCCTCTATTCTTGATAACCAACCATGATAAAGCTGACAGGTAAGGGTTGCCCCAAGCTGTCAGTTTTGTCATGCTCACTATCAAAAATAGAACAGAACCCACGTCATTTTTTAAATTGAATTATTTATTTAAAATGCATGCTCTGGCTGATGAATACTCCCATCAGCAGCGCCTGCTCTCGCTGTTGTTAGTGACAGTAAGCGTAGGCTGATGGGAATATTACTCACATCAGCCGATGCTGGAGGTAAACTTTTTATTGCTGGTCACAGCTGCTGGCACTCTGATCGGTGGTAATCTTACCGCCGATCAGAGCCGCCAGTGTTTTGTTGTGCTGTCATGTAGATGACAATATGGAAAGCACCCAATGTTTGGAGTGCCAAACCAAAACAGTAATACAGACTTCCTGGAGAAATCCATGCTCACGGACCATGCCCAAACAGGTGTTTGATATGGACCCCAAACATTACTGTTTGGATTTGCCCATCGCTATCACACTTTCCACCACACCAGGGCAAGTGGGAAGAGCAGAGGCTAAGTGCCAGATGTGGCGCATCTAATAGATGCACCATTTCTGGGGCGGCTGAGAGCTGATGTTCTTAGTCTGGGGGGGGGCAACATCCATGGCTCCTTCCTAGGCTACTACTATCAGCCTGCAGCTGTCTCTTTATCCTTTGCTGGTTAGTAAATAAAGGGGGGAAAGCTCACATAATTTTTAAGGAATCCCCCTTATAATAACCATCAGTTGCCAGCTGTAGGCTTTCCCTCAGCTGGTTATAAAAATTAAGGGGGACTCCACAACATTTTATTTATTTGTTTATGTATTTTTTTGAACAATAACTACAAGTACAGAAAATTAAGCATGCACATCACTGATTATATATCACACTTACATATTTCTTTCTTTTTTTCTTTCTATCTATCATCTATCATGTTCCTCATTGCTATGTATTTATATCGATGAAGATCTTTAATACTTAAACCTCTTTAATTTATATACTTCATTTTATTACATACGTGTCACATTGACAGCAAACTGACAGCACTCTAACAGCACATGGACACACAGACACTGACATCACTCAGACACACAGATATCACATGGATGTCACCCATGTACACTCAGGACACAGACCACATCTCACCAGTACTATTTTTTCTAATACTGGATTAACCAGGACATGTGAAGGGGACCTTAGACAGATTTTGCCTGTGACCTGAGAATTTTGGAGACTGATGCATCAGTCCAGGGGGACAAAGATTCAGATTTTGCTTGTAAGATATTATGCTTTTCTTATTTTCACTAGTTCTATTGATTTATGAAAAAAATGAAAGGATGGTTAATGTTTAAGTCAACTAAACAACAAACAAAATAAGCTTACCTATCTCTGCCAGTCTTTCTGCTCTGATCGCTATTAGCAGCTAATAATGTTTGACAATAAAATAATATGTGAACAATAAATGTACTGTGAATAAGCAATATTACTTACAGCTGCTGTTCTATCCACTTCACATCTGCTGCTCAATATAAAACATGCCTCTGCATCATCCATTCTGAAAGAAAGAAAAGCATGTCAAAACTTTAGTATATAATCTATAGATATGAGCAAATCTTTTGAAATTTAAATTCAGTGACTTTGCCAAACTTAAAAAAAATTCTGTCAGCAACGAATGCATTTGAACAAATCTTAGTACTGGAAAACTTGCAATTGCTTGGAAAATACATGTGGAGGAGATGGGAAAGAGAGAAATTCCTGCTGACTGTAAGAACTGATATTCAAAAGGAGGGAGAACAAGATGAAACCACTGATCATAAGACCATACACTTCAGAAGAGAGAGAGTAACCCACTCATCATAAAAAACCATGCTAACCATAACCCTGTAGAATATAAGTCCGTAATTGCAGGGTCCTCTCCCCTCTGTACTTGTCTTTCACTATTAGTTTGTTCATTGTAATTTTGACTTGTATTTTATATGTAACCCTTCTCATGTACACCACTATCGAATCAATGATGCTATAAAAATAAACAATAATAATACTCTACAAGCAAAGAGAAAGAGAGATGACCCTGTTGACCATATTCTATTTATGAGCTTTCAGTTTATAGGAGAGACAGGTGACCCCGCTGATTGAAAGAGAATACACTCTACATGAGAGAAAGACTTAGGCTGGATTCACATTTGCTTTCTGGATAGCTGCAGATGGCTGTCTACTTCCTCCTTTCTTCCTCCCTGAAGCTCCGCCTACTTCTTTATGCATCCTGCATTGACCTGCGTACCTATCTTTAACATGTGTTGTATGCAGGTGCGTCAGCATGCGGCAATTTGACGTGTGCAGCGACCTCACGGAAATGCAAAATTTTGCACTTTTGTGCGGTCGCCTCAGTCAAATTGCTGCATGCGGACGCATTTTCATGCAACGCATATCCCTGTGCACCCAATGTTAAAAATAGGTGTACAAGAAAATGCAGGATGCATACAGAAGTAGGCAGAGTGTAGGCGGAGCTTCAGGGAGGAAGAAAGGAGGAAGAAGGAAGCCATCTGCAGCCCTCCTGAACGCAAATGTGAAACCAGCCTAACTCAGTGACACTGGACAAGGAAAATGACTCTTCAATAAAAACTGCTCTGCTGGGAGCCTGGGAACCACCTATCTGTGATAGCCCAGATACAGGTAAGATAGTCCAGGAGATGACAAAACTGCAGTTCAATATGGGTTATCACATTCGGCAATGAAAAATGTCATTAGCCCACTCTGTGATGCTTCAAAAGTGTGGGAATTGATGACAGGTAAGTTTTTCTTTTTTTCAAAACCCTTAAATCAATATCAAAATGTTTGACTTGACGTGTGTTAGGTGTCGAGTTCCCGCTGCTGCACAGGGGGAATCTCAAAACATGTCTAATGCGGTCTCCCATTCTCCTCCAGCTGCAGTGGAACCTGCTCAGCACAGACGTAGATCCCAGCGTCTGGCTCAAGCTGATACTGTGCGCTTGGCTACTGCTGCCTTTCCATGCTCTGCCTTTGTAGCCAGTACTGATCAGCAGCGAGCTGACGTTTCTGGGACTAAGTCCAGCTTTTCCCATACTGAGCATGCCCACGGGACGACCTCCCATTGGAGGTTTGGAGTCACATGCTCAGGTCCTGTTGCAGCTCCTATTGGACCATCTAGAAGGTCCTGGATTGCTACTTCTATAAAAGGTTTGCATGGTCGATCGGCCATGTGCTAGTATAAACTTGATGACGTGTGTGTAGATGGAAGTATGTTGATGGATGAAAGCTTCTTAATCATTCCCATTCCTTGTGTTGTTGACTGCTTGCGAATGGTGGAAGCTACTTAGCACTCGACAGTGCAACCTACACACTTAGCACACGTTGCAGCATCTAATCGCAGTGCCCACTTATACAGCACAGTGCACAATCAGTGCACTTTCCTGACAGCCGGTCAGTGTAGGGCGTCCTCAGGCGTGGGCTCAAAAGCCACCGAGGGTCAGAGCGAGTCCAATCACCAGTTTAGTGGGGGTGATTCATAGGGTTCCCACTAGTGTCTTTCAGCTGCACCCTATGACTGCTAACAAGGTGCAGCGTATTTTTAATGACTCTGTGAAGCAACAGATTTTGCTTCTATTCACACTGTGTGACCCGCAGATCTTTCCTCGCTCCCCAAGCACTATTGGCCCAATGCGGACATATTCTCCAAGAGGGCTGCGGAGACCCTTCCGCCCCATTGCCCCTATGACTGTCCTATTGACCTTTTGCCTGGTGCAGAGCCTCCCTGGGGTCGAGTCTATCCCCTGTCTCTCTTGGGGACTGAGGCGATGTCCCAATACATCCAGGATAATCTGGCAAGAGGATTCATTAGGAAGTCAGTGTCACCTGCTTCTTCGTGCAGAAGAAGAATGAAGAACTACGTCCATGCATTGATTCCAGGGGTCTTAAAGCCATCACCGTTATGAACAAATACCCTCTGCCTCTGATATCAGAGCTATTCGATAGGTTGCGGGGAGCGAGGGTATTTACTAACCTTGATCTGCGGGGTTTTTACAACCTGATTCGCATCCATGAGGGGGACAAATGGAAGATGGCATTTAACACCAGGGAGGGGTACTATGAATAACTGGTGATGCCCTTCAGGCTCTGTTATGCCCCTGCCATTTTCCAAGACTTTGTGAATGATATCTTCCGGGATATGCTCTCCACCTCGGTCGTAGTCTATCTGGATGATATTCTCATCTACTCTCCAGATATAGACTCCCACCAGAGAGATGTTTGCAAAGTCTTCGACCTCTATGCCAAGTTAGAGAAGTGTGTGTTTGAGCAGGAATCCTTGCCTTTCCTGGGCTATATCATATCCGCCCGGTGATTGGCCATGGATCCTGCCAAGCTACAGGCTGTAATGGACTGGCAGGAACCCCATTCTCTTTAAGCGGTGCAGCGCTTTAGTGGCTTCATTAATTATTATCGCCAGTTCATTCCCCACTTCTCAACTTTGGTAGCTCCCTTGGTGGCCCTCACCAAGAAGGGAGCAAATCCTAAATTGTGGTCAGAGGAGGTTTCCAAGGCCTTTCTCTCTATTAAGTCACACTTTGCTAGCGCTCTCATTTTACATTGCCCCGATGTTAATAAACCATTTATCATGGTGCTGGAGCAGTCCTCTTTCTTCTGCAAGACCTTCACACCAGCACAGAGGAATTATTCCATCGGGGACAGGGAGTTGCTAGCCATGAAGTTGGCTTTCTCTGAGTGGAGACATCTCCTGGAGGAGGCTCGCTTTTCCTTCCAAGTTTACACCGACCACAAAAATTTGGTGTATATACAGACTGCCCAGCGGCAAAATTCTTGCCAGGCTAAATGGTCCCTGTTCTTCTCACAGTTGCATTTCACCCTCCATTTTCTCTCCGGGGAGAAGATCATTCGCGCCGATGCTCTCTCCCGCTCCATGGTGTCATCATCGGAGGAGGAGGAACCTTGGCTTACTGTCCCTTCTGAGAGCCTGAGGATCGTGGCCCCAGGTTCACTGGAGTCTGTGCCCCCGGGCAAGATTTTTGTGCCATCTAATTTACAACCAGAGGTTCTCTCTTGGGTGCACTCATCCAGAGTGGGTGGACACTTTGGGACCAAAAGGAGATCTGAGCTTCTGGTGAGGACGTACTGGTGGCCGCATATGGCCCGTGACGTCGGAGACTATATTCGAGCGTGTGTCTCCTGCACCAAGAATAAGTCTCCTCGACAATGGCCTGCTGGGCTACTTTACCCCCTGCCAGTGGAGGACAGGCCCTGGGAAATGGTCGGGATGGACTTTGTGGTGGGCTTACCCAAGTCCAATAGCTGCACCATTATTTAGGAAGTCACCGATCATTTTTCCAAAATGGTGCACTTGGTGCCGCTTCCACTGCTACCTTCTGCACGGGCCTTGGCGGCGTTGTTTATCAAGCACTTTTTCCACCTACACGGTATGGTAGACAAAATTGTCAGTGACAGTGGACCCCAGTTTGCGTCTTGGTTCTGTAGAGAGCTTTGTCGTCTTCTCAGCATCAAGCTGAATCTCTCTTCAGCATACCATCCTGAAACGAATGGGTTGGTAGAGAGGGCCAACCAGACCCTGGTCACATGTCTGCGACATTTTGTCTCAGCCAGGCAGAATGACTAGGCATCCTTGCTACCATGAGCGGAGTTTGCGCTGAACAATGCCGTAGCCGACTCCAATGGGCAGACCCCATTTCTCCTTAATTACGGCCAGCATCCGCGGGTTCCTGTGCCCATGCCCATGTCATCCGCCGACTCCGACTGCAGGGTGGAGGCATGTGACATTTGGGACTGCACACAGCATGCCATCCAGGCCTCCAAGGAGAGAATGAGGGTCTCCGCTGATGCACATCGGCACCCCACTCTGACCTTTGCTTCTAGCGATTTAGTGTGGCTCTCTGTCCATAACATCAGGCTGCGAGTTGAGTCCACTAAGTTGGCACCTCGATACTTGGGTCACTTCAAGGTCCTGGAACTGGTTAACCCTGTGGTCTACCGTCTGGCCCTTCCTCCATGCCTAGGCATCACCAACACCTTTTATGTGTCCCTCTAAAAGCCTGTTCACATGTCCCGGTTTTCTGAGTCATCTGCCGGGACATCGGATTCATCTACGGACGATTACGAGGTGAACACCATAATGGGGTGTAAGGTGGTACATGGCAAAATATTCTATTTGGTGGATTGCAATGGTCATGGCCCAGAGGACAGATCCTGGGAGCCTGTGAAGCACATTCGGTCTCCGCAACTCATTGCGGCCTTCGAGCGTAGCGAGGTCCAAGGAGTGGAGGCCCTAGGAAAGGGGGTAATGTTGGGTGTCAAGTTCCCACCGCTGCACAGGGGGAATGTCGAACCATGTCTAATGCGGTCTCCCATTCTCCTCCAGCCGCAGTGGAGCCTGCTCAGCAGAGGCATAGATCCCAGCAACTGGCTCAAGCTGATACTGTGCGCTTGGTTACTGCTGCCTTTCCAGGCTCTGCCTTTGTAGCCAGCACTGATCAGCAGCGAGCAGGCATTTCTGGGACTAAGTCCAGCTTTTAACATACTGAGCATGCCCACGGGACGACCTCCCATTGGAGGTCGGGGGTCACATGCTCAGATAATGTTGCAGCTCCTATTGGACCATTTAGAAGGTCCTGGAGCGCTGCTTCTATAAAAGGTTTGCATGGCCGATCGGCCATGCGCTAGTATACACTTGATAACGTGTGTGTAGATGGATGTATGTTGATGGATGAAAGCTCCTTAATCTTTCCCATTCCTTGTGTTGATAACTGCTCGCGAATGGTGGAAGCTACCTAGCTCCTGACAGTGCAACCTGCATACTTAGCACACGTTGCAGCGTCTAATCGCAGTGGCCGCTTATACGGCACAGTGCACAATCAGTGTGCTTTCCTGACAGCCAGTCAGTGTAGGGTGGGAACTCCTGCTTGGACTCAGCATCTGACTCAGGGCGTCCTCAAACGTTGGCTCAAAAGCCACCGAGGTTCAGAGCGAGTCCAATCACCAGTTTAGTGGGGGTGATTCATAAGGGTCCCACTAGTGTCTTTCAGCTGCACCCTGTGACTGCTAACAGGGCGCAGCATATTTTTGTAAAGCAACAGAGTTCACTTCTATTCACACTGGGTGAGGTCTGTTGTGAATTCTGTGGCTGAGTTCACTTCTGTGGTCACAAGTGGTATTGCAGTCTCTGGGCTTCCTCCCTCAGGTGTTTTGGTGAGCTCGTTGGCTGCCTTGCTATTTAGCTCCACCTGAGTCTGTCTTCCTTGCTCCTTGTCAATGTTCCAGTGTTGGATCTGAGCTACTGCATCTTTCCTTGGGCCTGCTGCTCTGCTAGATAAGTGCTTCTAGTTTGTTTTCTGTTTTTTTCTGTCCAGCTTGCTATTGTCTTTTGCTGGTAGCTCTGAGAAGCAGAGGGGTGCACCGCCGTGCTGTTAGTTCGGCACGGTGGGTCTTTTTGCCCCTTTGCGTGGTTTTCGTTTTAGGGTTTTTTGTAGACTGCATAGTTCTCTTTGCTATCCTCGCTCTGTCTAGAATATCGGGCCTCACTTTGCTGAATCTATTTCATTCCTACGTTTGTCTTTTCATCTTGCTAACAGTCATTATATGTGGGGGGCTGCCTATTCCTTTGGGGTATTTCTCTGAGGTAAGTCAGGCTTGTATTTCTATCTTCAGGCTAGTCAGCTCCTCAGGCAGTGCCGAGTTGCATAGGTAGTTGTTAGGCGCAATCCACTGCTGCTTATAGTTGTGTGAGGATAGATCAGGTACTGCAGTCTACAGAGATTCCACGTCTCAGAGCTCGTCCTATTGTTTTTGGTTATTGCCAGATCTCTGTATGTGCGCTGATTACTGCACGCTGTGTTGCCTGATTGCCAGCCATAACAGTACAAGGAGCCACACCAATGATTCCCAATAGAGGGAGAAAAGAAATCCTGACATCATTTTTTTTTCTTAGCTCTGTCTTCAGTCTTTTTTTTCCCCTAGACATTAGAGTGCTTCAGGACACAGCTGTGGACATGGATATTCAGGCTCTGTGCTCCTCAATGGATAATCTCGTTGTAAATGTACAAAAGATTCAAGATACTATTGATCAGAAATCGATGCTAGAACCAAGAATTCCGATTCCTGATTTGTTTTTTGGTGACAGAACTAA
The DNA here is from genome assembly GCF_032444005.1 of Ranitomeya imitator. Lineage (NCBI taxonomy): Eukaryota > Metazoa > Chordata > Amphibia > Anura > Dendrobatidae > Ranitomeya > Ranitomeya imitator. The sequence continues at coordinate 116,253,033 of NC_091289.1, forward strand.
GTTCCTGAGCTTCAGAAATAATTGTAAGCTATTTTTGGCCTTGAAACCTCATTCTTCTGGTAATCCTATTCAACAGGTTTTGATTATTATTTCTTTTTTGCGCGGCGACCCACAGGACTGGGCGTTTTCTCTTGCACCAGGAGATTCTGCATTGAGTAATGTTGATGCATTTTTCCTGGCGCTCGGATTGCTTTACGATGAGCCTAATTCAGTGGATCAGGCTGAGAAAAATCTGCTGGCTTTATGCCAGGGTCAGGATGATGTAGAAGTATATTGTCAGAAATTTAGGAAATGGTCAGTACTCACTCTGTGGAATGAATCTGCACTAGCGGCTTTGTTCAGAAAGGGTCTCTCTGAAGCTCTTAAGGATGTAATGGTGGGATTTCCTATGCCTGCTGGTTTGAATGAGTCTATGTCCTTGGCCATTCAGATCGGTCGTCGCTTGCGCGAGCGTAAATCTGTGCACCATCTGGCGGTACTGCCTGAGAGTAAACCTGAGCCTATGCAGTGCGACAGGACTATGACTAAAGTAGAACGGCAAGAACACAGACGTCTGAACAGACTGTGTTTCTATTGTGGTGATTCTACTCATGCTATTTCTAATTGTCCTAAACGTACTAGGCGGTTCGATAGCTCTGCCGTTATTGGTACTGTACAGTCCAAATTCCTTTTGTCCATTACCTTAATGTGCTCTTTGTCATCGTATTCTGTCATGGCGTTTGTGGATTCAGGCGCTGCCCTGAATCTGATGGATTTGGATTATGCTAAACGTTGTGGATTTTTCTTGGAGCCTTTGCGGTGTCCTATTCCGTTGAGAGGAATTGATGCTACACCTTTGGCCAAGAATAAGCCTCAGTACTGGGCCCAGCTGACCATGTGCATGGCTCCTGCACATCAGGAAGTTATTCGCTTTCTGGTACTGCATAATTTGCATGATGTGGTCGTGTTGGGGTTGCCATGGCTACAAACCCATAATCCAGTATTGGATTGGAACTCTATGTCGGTAACCAGCTGGGGTTGTCAGGGAGTACATGGTGATGTTCCATTTTTGTCTATTTCGTCATCCATTCCTTCTGACATCCCAGAGTTCTTGTCGGACTTTCAGGATGTATTTGAAGAGTCCAAGTCTGATGCCCTACCTCCGCATAGGAATTGTGATTGTGCTATCGATTTGATTCCTGGTAGTAAATTCCCTAAGGGTCGTTTATTTAATTTGTCCGTACCTGAACACACCGCTATGCGCAGTTATGTGAAGGAGTCCCTGGAGAAGGGACATATTCGCCCATCGTCGTCACCATTGGGAGCAGGGTTCTTTTTTGTAGCCAAGAAGGATGGTTCGCTAAGACCGTGTATTGATTACTGCCTTCTTAATAAGATCACTGTTAAGTTTCAGTATCCCTTGCCATTGATTTCTGACTTGTTTGCTCGGATTAAGGGGGCTAGTTGGTTTACTAAGATTGATCTTCGTGGTGCGTATAATCTGGTGAGAATCAGGCAGGGAGATGAATGGAAAACGGCATTTAATACGCCCGAGGGTCATTTTGAGTATCTGGTGATGCCGTTCGGACTTGCCAATGCTCCATCTGTTTTTCAGTCTTTTATGCATGACATTTTCCGTGAGTATCTGGATAAATTCTTGATTGTTTACTTGGATGACATTTTGATCTTCTCAGATGATTGGGAGTCTCATGTGAAGCAAGTCAGAATGGTTTTCCAGGTACTGCGTGCTAATTCCTTGTTCGTGAAGGGATCAAAGTGTCTCTTCGGTGTGCAGAAAGTTTCATTTTTGGGGTTCATCTTTTCCCCTTCTACTATCGAGATGGATCCGGTTAAGGTTCAGGCCATCCAGGATTGGACTCAGCCGACATCTCTAAAAAGTCTGCAGAAATTCCTGGGCTTTGCTAATTTTTATCGTCGCTTCATCTGTAATTTTTCTAGCATTGCCAGACCATTGACCGATTTGACCAAGAAGGGTGCTGATTTGGTTAATTGGTCTTCTGCTGCCGTGGAAGCTTTTCAGGAGTTGAAGCATCATTTTTGCTGTGCCCCTGTGTTGTGTCAACCTGATGTTTCTCTTCCGTTCCAGGTCGAGGTTGATGCTTCTGAGATTGGTGCAGGGGCGGTTTTGTCACAGAGAGGTTCTGGTTGCTCAGTGTTCAAACCATGTGCTTTCTTTTCCAGGAAATTTTCTGCTGCTGAGCGTAATTATGATGTGGGCAACCGAGAGTTGCTGGCCATGAAGTGGGCATTCGAGGAGTGGCGTCATTGGCTTGAGGGTGCTAAGCATCGCGTGGTGGTATTGACTGATCATAAGAACTTGACTTATCTCGAGTCTGCCAAGCGCTTGAATCCTAGACAGGCCCGTTGGTCGTTATTTTTTGCTCGTTTTGATTTTGTGATTTCATACCTTCCGGGCTCTAAAAATGTGAAGGCGGATGCTCTGTCTAGGAGTTTTGTGCCCGACTCTCCGGGGTTATCTGAGCCGGCGAGTATCCTCAAGGAAGGAGTCATTGTGTCTGCCATCTCCCCTGATTTGCGGAGAGTGTTGCAGAAATTTCAGGCTAATAAACCTGATCGTTGTCCGGCCGAGAAACTGTTCGTCCCTGATAGGTGGACTAGTAAAGTTATCTCTGAACTTCATTGTTCGGTGCTGGCCGGTCATCCAGGAATCTTTGGTACCAGGGAGTTGGTTGCTAGATCCTTCTGGTGGCCATCTCTGTCACGGGATGTGCGTGCTTTTGTGCAGTCCAGTGGAATTTGTGCTAGGGCTAAGCCCTGCTGTTCACGTGCCAGTGGGTTGCTTTTGCCCTTGCCGGTCCCGAAGAGGCCTTGGACACATATTTCGATGGATTTCATTTCTGACCTTCCCGTTTCTCAAAAAATGTCGGTCATTTGGGTGGTCTGTGATCGCTTTTCTAAAATGGTCCATCTGGTGCCCTTGGTTAAATTGCCTTCCTCCTCTGATTTGGTGCCTTTGTTCTTCCAGCATGTGGTTCGTTTACATGGCATTCCTGAGAATATTGTTTCTGACAGAGGTTCCCAGTTTGTCTCGAGGTTCTGGCGAGCCTTTTGTGGTAGGATGGGCATTGACCTATCTTTCTCCTCGGCCTTCCATCCTCAGACTAATGGCCAGACCGAACGAACCAATCAGACCTTGGAAACATATCTGAGATGTTTTGTTTCCGCTGACCAGGATGATTGGGTGTCATTTTTGCCGTTGGCTGAGTTCGCCCTTAATAATCGGGCCAGCTCGGCTACCTTGGTCTCTCCATTTTTCTGCAATTCTGGGTTCCATCCTCGTTTCTCTTCAGGACAGGTTGAGTCTTCGGACTGTCCTGGTGTGGATTCTGTGGTGGACAGGTTGCAGCAGATCTGGACTCAGGTAGTGGACAATTTGACCTTGTCCCAGGAGAAGGCTCAGCTTTTCGCTAATCGCAGACGCCGTGTGGGACCCCGACTTCGTGTTGGGGATTTGGTTTGGTTATCTTCTCGTCATATTCCTATGAAGGTTTCCTCTCCTAAATTTAAACCTCGTTTTATTGGTCCGTATAGGATTTCTGAGATTCTCAATCCGGTGTCTTTTCGTCTGACCCTCCCAGACTCCTTTTCCATACATAATGTATTCCATAGGTCGTTGTTGAGGAGATACGTGGCACCTATGGTTCCATCTGTGGAGCCTCCTGCCCCTGTTTTGGTGGAGGGGGAATTGGAGTATATTGTGGAGAAGATTTTGGATTCTCGTGTCTCTAGACGGAAACTCCAGTATCTGGTCAAATGGAAGGGTTATGCTCAGGAAGATAATTCCTGGGTTTTTGCCTCTGATGTCCATGCCCCAGATCTTGTTCGTGCCTTTCATGTGGCTCATCCTGGTCGGCCTGGGGGTTCTGGTGAGGGTTCGGTGACCCCTCCTCAAGGGGGGGGTACTGTTGTGAATTCTGTGGCTGAGTTCACTTCTGTGGTCACAAGTGGTATTGCAGTCTCTGGGCTTCCTCCCTCAGGTGTTTTGGTGAGCTCGTTGGCTGCCTTGCTATTTAGCTCCACCTGAGTCTGTCTTCCTTGCTCCTTGTCAATGTTCCAGTGTTGGATCTGAGCTACTGCATCTTTCCTTGGGCCTGCTGCTCTGCTAGATAAGTGCTTCTAGTTTGTTTTCTGTTTTTTTCTGTCCAGCTTGCTATTGTCTTTTGCTGGTAGCTCTGAGAAGCAGAGGGGTGCACCGCCGTGCTGTTAGTTCGGCACGGTGGGTCTTTTTGCCCCTTTGCGTGGTTTTCGTTTTAGGGTTTTTTGTAGACTGCATAGTTCTCTTTGCTATCCTCGCTCTGTCTAGAATATCTGGCCTCACTTTGCTGAATCTATTTCATTCCTACGTTTGTCTTTTCATCTTGCTAACAGTCATTATATGTGGGGGGCTGCCTATTCCTTTGGGGTATTTCTCTGAGGTAAGTCAGGCTTGTATTTCTATCTTCAGGCTAGTCAGCTCCTCAGGCAGTGCCGAGTTGCATAGGTAGTTGTTAGGCGCAATCCACTGCTGCTTATAGTTGTGTGAGGATAGATCAGGTACTGCAGTCTACAGAGATTCCACGTCTCAGAGCTCGTCCTATTGTTTTTGGTTATTGCCAGATCTCTGTATGTGCGCTGATTACTGCACGCTGTGTTGCCTGATTGCCAGCCATAACAGAGGTCTAACCCACGTGTGAGCAAGCGTTCATCCGCCATTACTCAGCAGCAGGTGTCATCTCTGCACGGTGGACCCCGGACTGCGAACGCACCTCATATTCTATAATATTATTATTTGGTGCTTTCAGCCAGTCCTAACAATGCGACACCTCAAAGTTCAGGAAATTCAACTCAAACTCGGTCCTCCATGGCTCGATTCAATCATCTCTAATTACATACAATGGCTTTTTACATGTGTGTACTAATACTATTTTTTATATTATTTAAATGATAACTGTCTAACAAGGTTGCTGATCACCTGGGGTTAAAAAAGCCCAAGATTAGAGCTTGATCCAATCCTGGCTATTTAAAGGGACACTGTCACCTGAATTTGGAGGGAACAATCTTCAGCCATGGAGGCGGGGTTTTGGGGTTTTTGATTCTCCCTTTCCTTACCCGCTGGCTGCATGCTGGCTGCAATATTGGATTGAAGTTCATTCTCTGTCCTCCGTAGTACACGCCTGCGCAAGGCAATCAGCATGCAGCCAGCGGGTAAGGAAAGGGTGAATCAAACACCCAAAAACCCCGCCTCCATGGCTGAAGATTGTTCCCTCCAAATTCAGGTGACAGTGTCCCTTTAACCTTTTTGGTGCCCCTGACAATATCAAGTCTGACATAGAGTTGAATCTCCCATTGTAAGTTCATAAATGTCCCTCTGACATGATAATGGAATATTACTGAATTGTCATGACAGCTGGAGGTGTAAAATAAAATAGATATTAAAAGCCTACAAACCCCATTTTAAAATTAAAATGTCATGATTCTACCATGTAAAAAAGTTGTTAAAAATCATTTCAGAACTCTTTCCACCTATAATGTCAACCAAAATTTGACAAATCCATATGGAAAAGAACTGAAATTCTGATTGTGAGCCCAATCGGGGACAGTGATGATAATGTGTGCAAAACTGTAAAGCGCTGCGGAATATGTTAGCGCTATATAAAAATAAAGATTATTATTATTATTATTATTAAATTATTATGAAATAAAAATGTCAAAACTAAAATATGGTTACATTAGTGTCTTATTATTGGAAACATGGTGGTGTTCAGAATTAGCGAATCACAATTAAACCTATGCTTAAATAGTAGTCAGTACACAGCTGCCATAATTTGAAATTATTCTCATTAACCTCATATAAAGTTTTGCTGTTCTAGTAGGATTTTCCTGAAGTTTTCTGAGTTGCATTTTACAGAAAAAGCCATGGTCTGTAAACAGCTTACAACACAACAATGAGATCTCATTGTTGAAAGTTATCAGTCAAGAGAATGATACAAAAACATTTGCAAAGCACTGGACAAACTGTAAAATACTGTAAAGATGGTCAGCAAAAAGTGACTTAAATTTGGCCCTTCAATGACATTAACTAGAACTGGATGTCCCTCAAAAATTAATGAACATAAAATAAGAAATTGATATGGTTGGTTGCCTAATGGCAAGTTTAATTGAACTGCGGGATATTCTGGCAAGTACTGGTTGAGTCATGCAATCTTCATATTTGATATTTCTGGCCTAAGATATAAGTTGTCATAATTGAAGCCTTTTCTTACAATGCATAACATCCAAACCTGGCTATTTTTTACCAAAACCTAAATCAAGTCGGCCAAAAACATATGGTGAAAATGTGTTATGGTCTAATGAGACCAAGGTTAACCTTTGGACATGATTCCTAAAGGAGCGTTTGATGCAAAGCCAGCAATGCGCATCACCAAAAAATGAACATATCCACAGTGAAGCATGGTAGAGGCAGCATAATGCACAGAAGCTATTTTTTTAGGCAGCTGAACTGGCATTTTTGTCCAGGTGGAGTACATTATGAACAATTCAAAATATCAGTAAATTTTGGAAAGCTGAAGATGTTGTGATATGTCAATACCCTAACCAAACAAATTAGCAAAAGAATAGCTTCACTAGAAGAAGATCAACACATTGGGATGGCCCAATCACAGCCCAGACCTAAATCCAATTGAAAGTCCTATTGGATTTTAGCGCTTTAATTGGTTGACCAGAAGAGAGCTGTCAACAGGAGATGTGCACACTATTTGAGATGAGCGAACTTGTTCGGAACACTTTCGCCAATCTCAAAGTCGACACGAGCGGTGCATATTTGGATTCGTGTTTGGATTCCCGAGCAATTTGTGCAAAATTTGATAAAGGATCAAGTTTCCACTAAGGCTGTGATCTCACCAGAGGGTCTGATCGGCAGTAACATTACTGCTGGTAAGATAATTACCATCTATTAAAGCACAGCAGCGACATGCTCTCAGAAGTCAATGTGACCCTGCAGCTGTGACTGTGTCCTGCGGTGCGGTAAATCATTACCGCTGGTCAGAGAGCCATGGTTGCCACAATGTCAAATGACAGCGTGAACCCACAACTGTGATCGGAGCTAAAAAGTTTACCTCTAATAATAGGCATCAGCTCATGGGACTACTATTCCTATCAGCCTATGCCGACTGACACTGGTAACAGAAGAGCATGGTGGCTGAAGGGAGTATACATAAGTCGATGCCTACGCTCTAAATAAATAAATAGTTAAAAAGAAAACGTTGTGGGCTCTCCTGTATTTTTGCTAACCAGCATGGCAAAACTGACAGCTGCTGACTCATTTTTCTTTAAAAAAAAGTGTTAAAAGAAAAGGAAAGTATAAGGGAAACTTCTCTGTGCTTTTTTTATTGTTTAATGTTCTGTTATATAAATATAGAATTGTATTAAATTGACTATAAGACATCCTGTATATACTGAGAGCAAACAAGTTCTAAATGTCTCAAGTCTATTTTTATGATAATATAATAATTACGAGAATGAGTGATTATAATAATATATCATCGGCCCTCACTTAGTCCCAACAGTCATTGCCTTTGAGGCCAATTTGCTTTTGTTTCTGTATGGCATTTAAGAACTTAGAGAGAATTTCTTTGAAGGTTGAATATCCAGGGACCTAAAGTGCTCCCCCTCTGCACAGGGGGAATCTCGAGCCATCTCTGCTGCGGTCTCCCATCCTTCTCCAGCCGCAGTGGAGCCTGCTTTGTGGAGACGTTGGTCCCAGCGTCCGGCTCAGGCAGATATTCTGCGCATGGTTACTGCTGTTCTTCCAGGTTCTGCCATTATAGCCAGTACTGGTCAGCGGTGAGCAGACATCTCTGGGACCAAGTCCTGCTTTTCCCCTTCTGAGCATGCCCAAGGTAAGACCTCTCATTGGAGGTAAGGGGTCACATGCTCAGGTACTGCAGCAGCTCCCATTGGCCCTCGAGGAAGGTCCTGAAGTTGCTCAGGTACTGTGGCAGCTCCCATTTGTCCTCTAGGAAGGTCCTGAAGTGCCTGCAGCTATAAAAGGTTTGCATGGCTGTTATGATCTGGTGGCCTAGGAGCAGCATGAGACGGACTCTGGAGAAGGTGGTCCCTGTACTGACCGCAAACCCTGAACCTAGCAGCGCAACTAGAAGTAGCCGTGGGGCGTACCTAACACTCCCAAGACCCCTCGGCACAGCCTCAGAACTAACTTCCCCTAAAGACAGAAACAGGAAACCTATCTTGCCTCAGAGAAAATCCCCAAAGGATAGATAGCCCCCCACAAATATTGACGGTGAGAGGAGAGGGAAATAACATACGCAGACATGAAATCAGAATTTAGCATAGGAGGCCATACTAGCTAAAAAGAAAGAATAGAACAGAGTACTATGCGGTCAGTAAAAAACATTAGAAAATATTCACCACAGAAAATACAAATTACCACATCTGAATAAAGACATGGAGGTTATAACTGCATCTCCAGAGACACAGCTTGGCTGCAAAAAATCCTTCACAGACAAAGCTGGACAAGACAAGCATGAAAATGCACAGAACTATAAGGTCCACAGCAGGTGCACAGCAAAAACAAAGCCAGGACTTATCTTTGTAGAAAAGCACAGCAAACTGGAGAGACCAGCAGGGAAGAAATTCTCCAAAAACAATGGACAACTGGCAGGGACTAAAGAGTCCTGCAAAGCTATATACCCCAGTCAGTCTTGCAATTAGTAGATACACCTGTCCAATCCTGCAGTCCAGGCACAACTGCATTACCCTCTACAACCACCGGAGGGAGCCCAAAAGCTGAATTCACAACACATGGCCATGCGCTAGTATCAACATGTGTATGAGCTTTGCTGTTGTGGTCACGGCTGTATGTGGACAGGGTTTGGCTGAAATAATCCCCTAGAATACCGGCACCTCTCATGAAGAGTTTTGTATGAATGTATTCAGGGCTGGGTCGTAGCCTCTAGAATTTTGGTTCCACCGGAGAAGAGTGTTTTGTGTGCTTCTCTGAGTGCGTGACCACTGACTGCCATCAGCTCAGCAGTTACCTGTTTTTCCCTGTGACGTTAACAGGGTACAGCATCTTCTTCCTGTGCCACTCTGTGAAGTAACAGAGTTCGCTTATACTGCCATATAGTGCCATCATTTCCTAGCAGCAGGTTCCTCCTGCACGGTGGACCCCAGGCTGCGAACGCACCAATAAAAACATCTATATTTACTCGGTGCGTTCCGCTGGCCCTAACAAAATACTAGCACCAGGGTCTGGCTAGCAATGGTGAACAAACAGCAATCTTTGCAGTACATCCAGCAGCTGGAGGGCAGGTTGGCGGCTCTTGAGCGCACAACCTCATCTGTGGATGTTACTGCAGTAGCTGTTCAGGCTGCTAGAATTGCTGCAGCAACTTTGTCCACTGCTACCCATGTTCCGACCCTATCTCGTCTCCTGCTGCCAGAAAAATTTTCTGGTGATGGCAAATCTTGTAGGGGTTTCATGAGCCAGTGCTCTATACACCTCGAGGTCCTGGCTGCACGTTTCCCTACAGAGCAAGCAAAGGTAGGATTCATTATGTCTCTCCTGTCGGTCAGGGCGTTGGAGTGGGCTATGCCGCTGTGGCAGTGTGGCGATCATGTGTAGCAGAGTGCTCCGCGGTTCCTGAGCACTCTGAAACAGTTTTTTTTAGGAACTCGTGTCACCCATGATAAGGCGCTCCAACTGTTGGCATTGACTCAGGGCTCGTCCATGGTCAGACATTTTGCCGTCCACTTCCGCACCTTAGCATCTGAGCTGGAGTGGTTGGATAAAGCCCTCATCCATATATTTTGGAGGGGGCTGGCTGACCATGTTAAGGACGCCATGGCCACTAAGGAGATTCCGGCCACACTGGAGGAGCTAATAGCTTTTTCTATTCGCATTGACCTCCATTTTAACAAGCGGAGGTTAGAGCGAGCCCAGTGTAGGCAGAGGTTTCGGCTGGCTCCCACCTTTGCCAAACCTTTGGAATCTCCGGTCCAGGCGCTTGAGTCACATGAGGCCATGGAAGTGTCACAAGCAGGATCTAAGTCCCGGACCACTCGTGCACTTAGGGTCTGTCATGTTTGCCGGCAGTCAGGACATCTTGCCACCAGATGTCCCCAGCGGTTGGGGAAAGATCAGCATCTAGTGGTAGTAGGTGGAGGTTCACTAGACACAGCGACGTTTGCTGAAGGGGACAAATACCATTGGCCCATCCACTCATTCAGTAGAGCTTTGCGTGGATTCTGGGGCGGAAGGCAATTTTATGTCTTCTGCCTTCGCCCAGTGACACGCTATACCTCTGGTGATGCTCGCCCAACCAGTGACTGTACGAGTGGTGAATGAGTCGACACTGCCCTCACAGATTACACACCAGACCATCCCATTTACATGTCACCATCTCATCAGGAGATAATATCTCTGCTCATCATTCCTGAGGAAATTGATGAGGTCCTGTTAGGGATACCTTGGCTACGTTACCACTCTCCTCATATTGAGAGGCCCACAGGCAGGATTTGGGAATGGAGTGAATCTTGTGGGGGTAGATGTCAGAGGGAATGTGTTCAGGTTGCTACTACAGAGGTACCTGCAGATCTCTCCTCTCTCCCCAAGCAATATTGGCCCTATGCGGACGTGTTCTCCAAAAGGGCTGCGAAGACCCTTCCGCCTCACTGCCCCTATGACTGTCTTATTGACCTCCTGCCTGGTGCTGAGCCTTCCTGGGGTCGAGTCTACCCATTGTCTCTCCCAGAGACGGAGGCAATGTCTCAGTACTTCCAGGAGATTTTGGCAAGGGGATTCATTAGGAAGTCTGTGTCACCTGCAGGGTCTGGGTTCTTCCTTGTGCAGAAGTAGAAAGGATAATTATGTCCATGCATAGATTACAGAGGTCTTAACGCCATCACCGTTAAGAACAAGTACCCATTACCCCTGATATCTGAGCTTTTTGACAGGTTTCGGGGAGCAAGAGTGTTTACTAAACTAGATCTGCGGGGTGCTGACAACCTGATTCGCATCCTTGAGGGGGACAAATGGAAGACGGCTTTTAACACCAGGGATGGGCACTATGAATATCTGATGATGGTCTTTGGGCTTTGTAATGCCCTCGCCATTTTCCAAGACTTTATAAATGATATCTTCCGGGATATGCTCTCCACCTCAGTTGTAGTCTACCTGGATGATATTCTCATTTGCTCTCCAGATAAAGATTCCCACCGGAGAGATGTTTGCAAAGTCTTCGACCTCCTATGGGCAAATTCCCTCTATGCCAAGTTGGAGAAGTGTGTGTTTGGGCATACTGGGCTATATCATCTCGGCTCAAGGATAGGCTATGAATCTTGCAAAGCTACAGGCTGTGATGGACTGACAGGAATCTCATTCTCTCAAAGAGGTGCAGTGCTTTATAGGGTTCATTAAAGGGGAGCAAAGTACGCCTGGGCCGGGGCCGTGGCTGAAGATCAGAAGAGGACGTCATGGAAAGAAGATAGGAGGCGCCGCAGCGGACCGGAGACGCCCATCCGACCTGACCAGCAGCGGGACCGCCCCTGGGTGAGTATAATATAACGTCTTTTTCTCCTTTTTCAGGTAACATCGGGGGCTTATCTACAGCATTACAGAATGCTGCAGATAAGCCCCTGATGCCGGTGGGATTACCTCACCCGCGATTTTTGGGGTGACAGGTTCCCTTTAATTACTATCGCCAGTTCATTACCCACTTCTCAACTTTAGTAGCTCCTTAGGTTGCCCTCACCAAAAAAAGGAGCAAATCCCAAATTGTGGTCATCAGAGGAGGTCTACAAGGCCTTCCCCTCTATTAAGTCCCAATTTGCTAGCGCTCCTTTTCTACATCGCCCCGATGTAGGTAAACCTATCATAATGGAGGTGAATGCCTCATCTGTCGGTGCTGGAGCAGGCCTATTCCAAAAGGATGCTCAAGGTCAGAAGCATCCCTGCTTCTTTTTCTCTAAGACCTTCACACCGGCGGAGAGGAATTATTCCATCAGGAAAGGGAGTTCCTAGCTATGAAGTTGGCCTTCTCAAAGTGGAGACACCTATTGGACGGGACTCGTTTTCCCTTCCAAGTTTTCACCGACCACAAGAATTTGGTCTATATTCAGAATAAAAAAGAAGAGAATGTCCAGCTTCACTGAATCCGTAAAAAAGAGTTTTCTTTATTCACAAACTTTAAGCAAAGAGGATACAGACTACACGTTGAGATTCTTACCCATATGGTTCGTGCTGAAGTCTGTATCCTCTTTGCTTAAAGTTTGTGAATAAAGAAAACTCTTTTTTACGGATTCAGTGAAGCTAGAGATTCTCTTCTTTTTTGGACCTTATACATCTGGACACAGCGGGTCCGTGCTCCTGAAGTTTGGTTTATGCATCATGGGTGAGCTGGCTTATATTTCTTCTTTCTATATTCAGACTGCCCAGCAGCTAAATTCTCGCCAGGCCAGATGGTCCCTGTTCTTCTCCCGGTTCCACTTCACCCTCCATTTTCTCTCTGGGGAGAAGAACATTTGTGCCGACGCTCTCTCCCGCTCCATAGTGTAATCAGCGGAGGAGGAGGAACCTCGGCTTATTGTCCCTTCTGAGAGCCTGAGGATCGTGGCCCCAGGTTCACTGGGGTCTGTGCCCCCGGGCAAGACTTTTGTGCCAGCAAATTTGCGACCGGAGGTTCTCTCTTGGGCTCACTTGTCCAGAGTGGGTGGACACTTTGGGACCAAAATGACATCTGAGCTTCTGGCAAGGAAGTACTGGTGGCCGCGTATGGCCCTTGACGTCGGAGAATATATTCGGGCGTGTGTCTCCTGCGCCAAAAATAAGTCTCCTCGACAACAGCCAGCCGGGTTACTTTATCCCCTGCCGGTGGCAGACAGGCCATAGGAGATGATCGGGATGGACTTTGTGGTGGGCTTACCCAAGTCCCATATTTGCACCATTATTTGGGTGATCACTGACCATTTTTCCAAAATGGTGTATTTGGTGCCTCTTCCTCGGCTGCCTTCTGCACGGGCTCTGGCAGTGTTGTTTATTAAACATGTCTTTCACCTACACGGTAGGCCGGACAAAATTGTCAGTGACCGGGGTCCCCAGTGTGCCTCTTGGTTCTGGATAGAGCTTTGTTGTCTACTCAGCATTGAGTTGAATCTCTCTTCAGCATATCATCCTTAGATGAATGGGTTGGTACAGAGGGGCAACCAGACTCTGGTCACATATCTGCAACATTTTGTTTCTGCCAGGCAGGATGACTGGGCATCCTTGCTACCGTGGGCAGAGTTTGCGCTTAACACCGCCATAGCCGACTCCACTGGTCAGACTCCATTCCTCCTTAATTACGGTCAGCATCCGCGGGTTCCTTTGCCTATGCCCGTGTCTTCCGCCAACTCCAGAGTGGCAGACAGGGCTGGATCCCATCCGGGCCTCCAAGGAGAGAATGAGGTCCTCCGCCGATGCACATCGGCGCACTGCTCCGACCTTTGCTCCTGGTTACTTAGTGTGGCTCTCCCCCCATAACAGCAGGCTGCGAGTTGAGTCCACTAAGTTTGCACCTCGCTACTTGAGTCCCTTCAAGGTCCTCGAAAAGGTTAACCCTGTGGTCTACGGTCTGGCCCTTCCTCCACGCCGAGGTATCACTGACACCTTTCATGTGTCCCTCTTAAAGCCCGTATACATGTCCCGTTTTTTTGAGTCATCTGCCGGGACATCGGGTTCATCTTCAGATAATTACGAGGTGAACGCTATCTTGGGGTGCAAGGTGGTACATGGCAAAAAAATTTATTTGGTGGATTGGAAGGGTTATGGCCCAGAGGACAGATCCTGGGAGCCAGCTGATCATATTCATGCTCCGCAGCTCATTGCTGCCTTTGAACGTGGCGAGGTCCTAGGAGGGGGGCTCTAGGAGGGGGGTAATGTTAGGTGTCGAGTTCCCACCTCTGCACAAGGGGAATCTCAAGCTATCTCTGCTTCGGTCTCCCATCCTTCTCCAGCCGCAGTGGAGACTGCTCAGCGGAGACGTCGGTCCCAGCATCCGGCTCAGGCAGATACTTTGCGCCTGGTTACTGCTCTTCTTCCAGGTTCTGCCATTATAGCCAGTACTGGTCAGCAGTGAGCAGACGTCTCTGGGACTAAGTCCTTTTTTACCCATTCTGAGCATGCCCAAGGTTAGTCCTCTCATTGGAGGTCAGGGGTCACATGCTCAGGTACTGCAGCAGCTCCCATTGGTCCTCGAGGAAGGTCCTAAAGTTGCCCAGGTACTGTGGCAGCTCCCATTGGTCCTCTAAGAAGGTCCTGAAGTGGCTGCAGCTATAAATGGTTCGCATGGCCATGCGCTAGTATCAACATGTGTATGAGCTTTGCTATTGTGGTCACGGCTGTATGTGGACAGAGTTTGGCTAAAATAAGCCCCTAGAATACCGGCACCTCCGGTGAGAAGTTTTGTATGAATGTATTCAGGGCTGGCTCATAGCCTCTAGAATTCTGATTCCACCAGAGTGGAGTGTTTTGTGTGCTTCTCTGAGTGCATGACCACTGACTGCCATCAGCTCAGCAGTTACCTGTGTTCCCCTGTGATGTTAACAGGGCACAACGTCTTCTTTCTGTGCCACTCTGTGAAGAGACAGAGGTTGCTTATACTGTCATATAGTGCCGTCATTTGCTAACAGTAGGTTCCTCCTGCATGGTGGACCCCGGGCTGCCAATGCACCAATAATAACATCTATATTTACTCGGTGCGTTCTGCTAGCCCTAAAAGTGTGTTTGTTATGGAAGTGCATTTCTAAAATCCATACTTAAATTGAAAAGACAACTGCCCTTATAATAAAAGGCAGCCGTAATATTTTCTTGCTCATGCCAGCTTTTATTTTGTGATTTTGTGAATTTTCAAGGCATTTTGAAGAATTTTTGTAAAATTTAACTTCTAATAATTTTAAATTCTTGTTTGCTCTCAGAACTTGTTTGCTCTCAGAAAACAAATATGTTCCTCATATAAAAAATTATCTTTAAATGCAGCAAAACGTATTGGCACTGAATAAATACTTACTTTGCTCTTAATAGATCCTGATCTTTAAGTACAGAACCCTGCAAGTAGATGACTCGTTGAGACCACATTGGGATCTGGAGAACACGTCTGACTTGAACATCCATCTCCGTGGGACACAAGATAACCACATAATAATCCTGTTTTTTTTTAAAGATGGGAATTAAGCAAATATACAGTTTATACTAACATTTTATGTGGTTTGACAGATTTACAATTTCTGGCAGAGTTAGCCTATGCCATGTTGCAATCAATTTCCAGAAAAAGCCGGTGCCAAAACATTAAATTTTGACAAAACAAGATGACTTTTTTAATAAGGCACATAATATAGATTAAAGCACCTCTTCAGCATTTTTTATTGCAGTGCTGGAATAGTGCTCCTAATGTAATTACCCTGCCCATAGTTGTCCACTTACCAGTCGTCATCTTTTTATGTTCTCGGCACCGTTTCGGTTGGTCTTTTGCAGGTTGTAACATTCTGGATTGCTCCAGTGTTTTCTGGGCAATCTCGAAGTAATAACTCAATGTAATGGGTCTGGCTCGGCATTGGGAAGTATTAAAGATGGCTTCTAATAAGTACAATACTAGGGTCAGAAAACTTAAGGCCCCTTCACATTAAGCGACGCTGCAGCGATACCGACAACGATCCGGATCGCTGCAGCGTCGCTGTTTGGTCGCTGGAGAGCTGTCACACAGACCGCTCTCCAGCGACCAACGATGCCGGTAACCAGGGTAAACATCGGGTAACTAAGCGCAGGGCCGCACTTAGTAACCCGATGTTTACCCTGGATACCATGCTAAAAGTAAAAAAAAAACAAACACTAGATACTTACCTACCGCTGTCTGTCCTCCAGCGCTGCGCTCTGCTTCTCTGCTCTCCTCCTGTACTGTCTGTGAGCCGGAAAGCAGAGCGGTGACGTCACCGCTCTGCTTTCCGGCTCACAGACAGTACAGGAGGAGTGCAGAGCACAGCGCTGGAGGACAGACAGCGGTAGGTAAGTATCTAGTGTTTGTTTTTTTTTACTTTTAGCATGGTAACCAGGGTAAACATCGGGTTACTAAGCGCGGCCCTGCGCTTAGTTACCCGATGTTTACCCTGGTTACCAGTAAAGACATCGCTGGATCGGTGTCACACACGCCGATCCAGCGATGTCTCCAGGGAGTCCAGCGATGAAATAAAGTTCTGGACTTTGTTCAGCGACCAACGATCTCCCAGCAGGGGCCTGATCGTTGGTCGCTGTCACACAGAACGATTTCATTAACGATATCGTTGCTACGTCACAAATAGCAACGATATCGTTAACAATATCGTTATGTGTGAAGGTACCTTTAGATTGGAAGCATAACTCTGGCGCTGAAATGAAAAAAAAACTCCTCTGAAGAGGTGCTTTAAGGATAATGTTATCAATCAAAGAATCTAAAAGAAAGAGACTTCAGCAGCAAGTGGTGTCCTTCAAGTTGGGTGAAATCCAGTAAACTAAGCAGTTCCAGTTGTAGCTAGAGTGGAGCTGAATACTAAATTAGAAAACACACCTTTTTATTTAACATCTAGTTATTTCCTTATTGTCTTTTTAGTAATTAAGTAATAGGTTATAGATAGAGATGAGCAGATATATCCATTAGAAACAGTAAAGAGAGGGGCGCAATAGCGCAGTTACCAAAATAGATAGGAGGGTTGCAGATGTCACCGGACCCGCGAAGGATCTTCAAGAAATTCTGGATAGGATATTCAAGATGCCGACAATTCCGTGCTCCTCCAAAATCAGGCAAGGGAATCACAGAGTTCAGAAAAGTTGCATAGTATAGCCCTGAATAAAGTATGCAATTCTTCTGAACTCTCCATGGAAGATCAAGTTTGAGTCAATTTACATGAAAACCATGGTTTTAATCAAATTTGAACATTTTGAGGTTCGATTTGTGGGTAGCCAAAAAAAATTAGATAAAAAAACTTGCCTGTCTGCATTTCCGGTCTCATGTCATTTTGCATTGCTGTGCAGGCCTCCCCATAATGTCCTCCAGCTATGACATTTAAAAGACTACCATACCTTGTAGACCAGTGGTCAGTACTTGAGCCATCACAGATAAGTGGTTCTCAGTGAAACACAGTTTGTATGGCAGAGTTACTGGGTAAGGGCATACTCACACGATCGTATAACTCGGACTATGCTATCCGATGTTTTATAGGTTAGCACTTGGATCAATGTTATACTATGAGGCAGTGCTAATCTGCATTTTTTCCTCATTATGATTCACCATGAGAAAAAATTGCAGCATGGTGGGACTAGATTCACAAGTTGAATGACACCCACCCATACAAGTATGCGGGAGTGTGTAAAATATCGGCGACTGCACTGCACCGGACTGGTGAGAGAATCAGAATACAATAAGCTGGCACGCTGATCAAACTCAGAGCAGAGTGTCATTAACATAATCAATCTGATTCTCTTAAGGTACCTTCACACATAACGATATTGTTAACGATATCGTTGCTATTTGTGACGTAGCAACGATATCGTTAATGAAATCGTTATGTGTGACAGCGACCAACGATCAGGCCCCTGCTGGGAGATCGTTGGTCGCTGAATAAAGTCCAGAACTTTATTTTGTTGCTGGACTCCCTGGAGACATCGCTGGATCGGCGTGTGTGACACCGATCCAGCGATGTCTTCACTGGTAACCAGGGTAAACATCGGGTAACTAAGCGCAGGGCCGCGCTTAGTAACCCGATGTTTACCCTGGTTACCATGCTAAAAGTAAAAAAAAACAAACACTAGATACTTACCTACAGCTGTCTGTCCTCCAGCGCTGCGCTCTGCACTCCTCCTGTACTGGCTGTGAGCCGGAAAGCAGAGCGGTGACGTCATCGCTCTGCTTTCCGGCTCCCAGACAGTACAGGAGGAGAGCAGAGAAGCAGAGCGCAGCGCTGGAGGACAGACGGCTGTAGGTAAGTATCTAGTGTTTGTTTTTTTTTACTTTTAGCATGGTAACCAGGGTAAACATCGGGTTACTAAGCGCGGCCCTGCGCTTAGTTACCCGATGTTTACCCTGGTTACCGGCATCGTTGGTCGCTGGAGAGCGGTCTGTGTGACAGCTCTCCAGCGACCAAACAGCGACGCTGCAGCGATCCGGATCGTTGTCGGTATCGCTGCAGCGTCGCTTAATGTGAAGGGGCCTTTACAGAGAGAACATACGATTGTGAGACCCAGGCCCCAGTCTCTCACTCCTGTAGAGTGTAAGCTCTTATAGTCAGCAGGGTCCTCTGTATCCCTCTCCTGTAGAGAGTAAGCCGTTATGCTAGCAAGGTACTTTCTCTTCTACAGTGTCAGCTGGTATAATCAGTGAGGTCCTGTTTCTCTCTCTCACATTTTTGTAGAGTTTATGATAAGATTTTATGATCAGCAAGATTCTCTCTCTCACCTTCAAGCTTTCCAGTAAAATTAGAAATTAGTGCAAGTTTATCTAGCACTTATTTGAATATTGGGGGTAAAATTTGGTGAATTTGAATTTCAAATGATCTGCTCAACTCTATTATTAGACAACTTAGGTATAAGATTTACAAAATGCTATGTGAAAATACCTCAGGCCTTACATTGTCTACTATAAATGGAGCAATTATAGAGGAAAAAGTGCCAACTTGAATGGTTTAAAGGTCAATGCTAAACTATAGTTAGTAATGTGTTAAAAATACCTGAAGCCTTGGGTGTGCATAAAATTCATTCAAGAAATCCATTAACAGGTCAATCTTCAAAGAGCTGACACACAAGACTACATGTTTTTCTGTTTGTGCTCGGTGTCGACTGTAGTTTCCTCCTGACTTTTGCCTTTCCATCCACAGGTAGGCCAACTGCTCAAACTAAGAGGAAAAAAAGTATGGATTGATACTGGAAATGGGATTAGTGTCACAATGCTTTCTAAATCTAAAACGTAAATCTTTTCAAAGGGTACTTTCACACTGTGTTTAGGCACACATTCAGTGGCTCCACTGGGGCTAATGTATGATCCCCCGCAATGCAAAACGGGTTTTGGAATTATGCGCCGATCGGACTATAGGCTAAAATGGTGGCAACAGAGCAAACGTGAGGTCCGCCATGCACTATTTTTTGGTGTGTACATTCAGATGTAGTAGACTGCATTAGTGTGGCTGCCTACAGTAGGCATAAATGCCCAAAAATGATGCACGGCGGAGAATATGTTCACTCTGTCAGCACTATTATAGTATATGGCCGTGCAGGCACATATATCCCAATCCCGTTTTGCAGGAGGTTCTGACGTAAGCCTCGACAAGGCCACTGAACATCTGCCTAAACTAAATCTGAAAGTACCTTATTATCCATTCTTTTTCAAAGGGATTCTACACGTGTAATTGAATATGTTCAACTACCGTAAGACAACATATTAGGCTTATAGAAAGCCTTGCGGAAATCCTAAATTACAATGGGTTGTGCTATGGTTTCAAATTTGGCTGCCTCTATAAGCAGAATGACCTTTAGGCCATGTGACATAGTGCAGGGGCTGCCTTTTTGTGAATAATATCTTCTGCATTTAACAGTTCAAGCAATTCCTATTTAAAATAAAAGCAAACACCAATCCATACACTGTAAAATTAATTTGCTCTCTTCACATACAAATTCAATACAGACAATAAAAAAACTAGAATAGACTCAAACACAGATAAGAATGAAATGATCACACAATGATATAGACACATTTATTGTAGTTTCAAAAACATAAAAGCCGTGAAATATAAAGTAATATAAAATATAAATAAATCTTGCATTTACGTCCATTAACCCCTTTACCCCCAAGGGTGGTTTGCACGTTAATGACCGGGCCAATTTTTACAATTCTGACCACTGTCCCTTTATGAGGTTATAACTCTGGAACGCTTCAATGGATCCTGGTGATTCTGACAATGTTTTCTCGTGACATATTGTACTTCATGACAATGGTAAAAATTATTTGATAGTACCTGCGTTTATTTGTGAAAAAAACGGAAATTTGGCGAAAATTATGAAAATTTCGCAATTTTCCAACTTTGAATTTTTATGCAATTAAATCACAGAGATATGTCACACAAAATACTTAATAAATAACATTTCCCACATGTCTACTTTACATCAGCACAATTTTGGAAACAAAATTTTTTTTTGTTAGGGAGTTATAAGGGTTAAAAGTTGACCAGCAATTTCTCATTTCTACAACACCATTTTATTTTAGGGACCACATCTCATTTGAAGTCATTTTGAGGGGTCTATATGATAGAAAATACCCGTGTGACACCATTCTAAAAACTACACCCCTCAAGGTGCTCAAAACCATATTCAAGAAGTTTATTAACCCTTCTGGTGCTTCACAGGAATTTTTTGAATGTTTAAAAAAAATGAACATTTAACTTTTTTTCACAAAAAATTTAATTCAGCTCCAATTTGTTTTATTTTACCAAGGGTAACAGGAGAAAATGGACCCCAAACATTGTTGTACAATTTGTCCTGAGTATGCCAATACCCCACATGTGGGGGTAAACCACTGTTTGGGCGCATGGCAGAGCTCGGAAGCGAAGGAGTGCCATTTGACTTTCAATGCAAAATTGACTGGAATTGAGATGGGACGCCATGTTTCGTTTGGAGAGCCCCTGATGTGGCTAAACATTGAAACCCCCCACAAGTGACACCATTTTGGAAAGTAGACCCCCTAAGGAACTTATCTAGAGGTGTGGTGAGCACTTTGACCCAACAAGTGCTTCACAGAAGTTTATAATGTAGAACCGTAAAAATAAAAAATCATATTTTTTCACAAAAATTATCTTTTCGCCCCCAATTTTTTATTTTCCCAAGGGTAAGAGAAGAAATTGGACCCCAAAAGTTGTTTTACAATTTGTCCTGAGTACGCTGATAGCCCATATGTGGGGGTAAACCACTGTTTGGGCGGATGGGAGAGCTCGGAAGGGAAGGAGCGCCGTTTGACTTTTCAAAGCAAAATTGACAGGAATTGAGATGGGACGCCATGTTGCGTTTGAAGAGCCACTGATGTGCCTAAACATTGAAACCCCCCACAAATGACACCATTTTGGAAAGTAGACCCCCTAAGGAACTTATCTAGAGGTGTGGTGAGCACTTTGACCCACCAAGTGCTTCACAGAAGTTTATAATGCAGAGCCGTAAAAATAAAACAAAATTTTTTTCCCACAAAAATTATTTTTTTAGCCCCCAGTTTTGTATTTTCCTGAGGGTAACAGGAGAAATTGGACCCCAAAATTTGTTGCCCAATTTGTCCTGAGTGCGATGATACACCATATGTGGGGGGAACCACTGTTTGGGCACATGGGAGGGCTCAGAAGGGAAGGAGTGCCATTTGAATGCAAACTTAGATGGAATGGTCTGCAGGTGTCACATTGCGTTTGCAGAGCCCCTAATGTACCTAAACAGTAGAAACCCCCCACAAGTGACACCATTTTGGAAAGTAGACCCCCTTAGGAACTTATCTAGATGTGTGCTGAGCGCTTTGACCCACCAAGGGCTTCACAGAAGTTTATAATGGAGAGCCGTAAAAATAAAACAAAAATTTTTTCCCACAAAAATTATTTTTTAGCCCCCAGTTTTGTATTTTCCCGAGGGTAACAGGAGAAATTCGACCCCACAATTTGTTGTCCAATTTGTCCTGAGTGCGCTGATACCCCATATGTGGGGGGGAACCACTGTTTGGGCGCATGGGAGGGCTCGGAAGGGAAGGAGCTCCATTTGGAATGAGGACTTAGATGGAATGGTCTGCAGGTGTCACATTGCATTTGCAGAGCCCCTAATGTACCTAAACAGTAAAAACCTCCCACAAGTGACACCATTTTGGAAACTAGACCCCCTAAGGAACTCATCTAGATGTGTTGTGATAGCTTTGAACCCCCAAGTGTTTCACTACAGTTTGTAACGCAGAGCCGTGAAAATTAAAAAAAAAAATCTTTCCCCCAAAATTATTTTTTAGCCCCCAGTTTTGTATTTTCCCAAGGGTAAGAGGAGAAATTCGACCCAAAAAGTTGTTGTCCAATTTGTCCTGAGTACGCTGATACCCCGTATGTTGGGGGAAACCACCGTTTGAGCGCATGGCAGAGCTCGGAAGGGAAGGAGCGCCATTTGGAATGCAGACTTAGATGGAATGGTCTGCAGACGTCACATTGCGTTTGCAGAACCCCTAATGTACCTAAACAGTAGAAACCCCCCACAAGTGACCCCATATTGGAAACTAGACCCCCCAGGGAACTAATCTAGATGTGTTGTGAGAACTTTGAACCCCCAAGTGTTTCACTACAGTTTATAACGCAGAGCCGTGAAAATAAAAAATCTTTTTTTTCCCACAAAAAATATGTTTTAGCCCCGAGTTTTGTATTTTCCCAAGGGTAACAGGAGAAATTGGACCCCAAAAGTTGTTGTCCTATTTGTCCTGAGTACGCTGATACCCCATATGTTGGGGTAAACCCCTGTTTGGGCACACGGGAGAGCTCGGAAGGGAAGAAGCACTGTTTTACTTTTTCAACGCAGAATTGGCTGGAATTGAGATCGGACGCCATGTCGCGTTTGGAGAGCCCCTGATGTGCCTAAACAGTGGAAACCCCCCAATTATAACTGAAACCCTAATCCAAACACATCCCTAACCCTAATCCCAACAGTAACCCTAACCACACCTCTAACCCTGACACACCCCTAACCCTAATCCCAACCCTATTCCCAACCGTAAATGTAATCTAAACCCTAACTGTAACTTTAGCCCCAACCCAAACTGTAGCCCTAGCCCTAACCCTAGCCCTAACCCTAGCCCTAACCCTAACCCTAACCCTAGCCCTAGCCCTAACCCTAGCCCTAGCCCTAACCCTAGCCCTAACCCTAGCCCTAACCCTAGCCCTAACCCTAGCCCTAACCCTAACCCTAGCCCTAACCCTAACCCTAGCCCTAACCCTAGCCCTAACCCTAACCCTAGCCCTAAACCTAACCCTAGCCCTAACCCTAGCCCTAACCCTAGCCCTAACCCTAGCCCTAGCCCTAACCCTAGCCCTAACTCTAACCCTAGCCCTAATGGGAAAATGGAAATAAATACATTTTTTAAATTTTTCCCTAACTAAGGGGGTGATGAAGGGGGGTTTGATTTACTTTTATAGCGGGTTTTTTAGCGGATTTTTATGATTGGCAGCCGTCACACACTGAAAGACGCTTTTTATTGCAAAAAATATTTTTTGCGTTACCACATTTTGAGAGCTATAATTTTTCTATATTTTGGTCCACAGAGTCATGTGAGGTCTTGTTTTTTGTGGGACGAGTTGATGTTTTTATTGGTAACATTTTCGGGCACGTGACATTTTTTGATCGCTTTTTATTCCGATTTTTGTGAGGCAGAATGACCAAAAACCAGCTATTCATGAATTTCTTTTGGGGGAGGCGTTTATACCGTTCCGCGTTTGGTAAAATTGATGAAGCAGTTTTATTCTTCGGGTCAGTACGATTACAGCGATACCTCATTTATATCTTTTTTTATGTTTTGGCGCTTTTATACGATAAAAACTATTTTATAGAAAAAATAATTATTTTTGCATCACTTTATTCTCAGGACTATAACTTTTTTATTTTTTTGCTGATGATGCTGTATGGTGGCTCGTTTTTTGCGGGACAAGATGATGTTTTCAGCGGTACCATGGTTAGTTATATCTGTCTTTTTGATCGCGTGTTATTCCACTTTTTGTTCGGCGGTATGATAATAAAGCGTTGTTTTTTGCCTCGTTTTTTTTTTTTTTTCTTACGGTGTTTACTGAAGGGGTTAACTAGTGGGCCAGTTTTATAGGTCGGGCCGTTACGGACGCGGCGATACTAAATATGTGTACTTTTATTGTTTTTTTTTTTTTATTTAGATAAAGAAATGTATTTATGGGAATAATATATATATTTTTTTTCATTATTTTGGAATATTTTTTTTTATTTTTTTTACACATTTGAAATTTTTTTTTTTTACTTTTTTACTTTGTCCCAGGGGGGGACATCACAGATCAGTGATCTGACAGTTTGCACAGCACTCTGTCAGATCACTGATCTGACATGCAGCGCTGCAGCCTTCACAGTGCCTGCTCTGAGCAGGCTCTGTGAAGCCACCTCCCTCCCTGCAGGACCCGGATCCGCGGCCATCTTGGATCCGGGGCTGGAGGGAGCAAGGAGGGAGGTGAGACCCTCACAACAACGCGATCACATCGCGTTGCTGCAGGGGGCTCAGGGAAGCCCGCAGGGAGCCCCCTCCCTGCGCGGTGCTTCCCTGTACCGCCGGCACATCGCGATCATCTTTGATCGCGGTGTGCCGGGGGTTAATGTGCCGGGGGCGGTCCGTGACCGCTCCTGGCACATAGTGCCGGATGTCAGCTGCGATAAACAGCTGACACCCGGCCGCGATCGGCGGCGCTTCCCCCGTGAGCGCTGCCGATCGCATATGACGTACTATTGCGTCCTTGGGAAGTAAAGCCCACCCCACATGGACGCAATAGTACGTCTAATGGCAGAAAGGGGTTAATATATTTTTTGAAAGACACACATACCTTCATAAAATTAATAGTTAAATGTACTTTTATAAATACTGGAAACAATTTAAACTAAGCTAGAATAGAGTTTTACCTGGATTGGAAGAACAACTAATGCAACACAGATCATTATGACAACCAAAAGTTTGGACTGCCAGATCTGTGGGGTCACATCCCCAAAACCCACAGTGGAAAAAGTAACAATGCAGAAGTAAAGGGAATCAAATAGCGTCAGATTATCTCCAGCTCGTTCCAGATGCTGAATTCCACAGATGCTGAAAAAAAAAAAACATTCCATTTAGAATAGCAATATAATGAATGTCAATTTTTTTTCGGAATTTCCGAATTTATACTGGAAATTTACTGCTAAATAAATTTAAGACCCCAATTAAAATAAAAACGATAAATGCAAACCTCTCACAATGGCATGGTCCCATTCCTGCGATCTTGGCGCTGCAGGTGACATAATGTTATTGTGTCACTTGTTTGCTGCAGCCAATAGTCCATTAGGAAGAACGCCCCTTCTCATGGAATAGTACAGGCTGCAGCCAACCAGCAGATGCTAATTGGTTGCAGAGGTCATGTAATGCTACAATATTACGTCCACTGCTTGGAATAGCAGGACTGACATCGCATGAATAGTATCATCACAGTGTGACGGGAGTATATACAGTTTTCATTTTAATTGTGGTTATGAAATTATTGTACAAGAGTTGTCCAATATTGGACAACCAATTTAACTACTTCCTGATATTCACTGTATATATATGGTGCTGCGGGAGCTGGCTTTCTGCAAACCACAGTACATATGCTTCCTCATGATCACGCAGGTTCATGATGAGCGCCGTCACAATTAGTGATAAGCTAATTTGTTCGGAAAATAATTGCCAAACATAAATTCTGCACGAATTTGGCACATTCGGATTCGCGATCGGAAACAAGAGCAACATTTTATAAAATCGGAAAAAAATCGGTAACATTTGGTAAAAAGTGAAGGAAAATATTTATGCTGCCACAAGAGAATTTTCAGCACTTTAGCAACAAAAATGGTGGTATATCATGAGCGTTTGGCATGCGTTTGATGAGGGGAGGGTTTTCAGAGCTCAGAGGCGCAGCGTTCTTGTAAACACTCATTTTCTTCTCTCCTAGCTTTGTGTATGCACATTGCAGCTAGACAATTAGGGCACAGGAACCACCCACAATGTCCTGACACAATGGCTTGTGTCATTGGCTGCTGAAATCACATGTCCCTCTCCATATAAAGAGAGGACATCTTGTTTTGACACTGTAACAGTGCATATAGGCTGCTCCTGATGCTGGCACTGTTAGCAGCAAGATTTTAGCTAGTTAGCTAGGTGTTTGTATATCAGCAGGGTCGGACTGGCCCACCGGGAGATCGGAGAATCCTCCGGTCGGCCTGCCTCCCAGTGATCCCTCCCCCTCACCAGCAACAGACTCCTGCCTCATTCATTAGTGCCTGCTCTGCCCTGTATTAGGATTGCGTGCACCCAGCAGTGAGTTCGTTATTCCATACCCGGTGCCAGCCGTCTGCACTGCTCAGCAACAAGTCATCATTTGCTGCGGCTTCTACAGCTCTATTAGCTGTGGCGTGCTGGCTAAGATCAATAGAAGTGGCAGCAGCAGGTGATGAGAAAGCACTCACCTCACATCACTTGTTGCTGAGCAGTGCAGACAGCCGGCACTAGGTGTGGAATAACGCACCACGCACAGCAGAGAGCCTCTAGAGCTGAGTTGATATTTTGAGGGCAATGGCATGTTGTCACCGGAAGGGGCGGGGCCTCCATCAGACCAGTGACCTGAAAGCAGGAATCAGCATTGTTCTGAGGCTGCTGGAGAGGAATGAAATGAGAGGCTGCACCATGGAGCCCCGTGAGGAGAGGACCGAGGGGCTGCACAATGGAACTGTGTGAGGAGAGGACTGAGGGGCTGCACAGTGGACCCTTGCACAAATAGGAATGAAGACTCAGGATTCAGTGAGAGTGGTGAGAGGATGTATTTTGGAAAGGGTTGATGTAACTTGAGTTGGGCTTGTATAGGGAAGATGATGAGGGGCTGTGTGGAGAAGGGGAGAAGATAATGACGGGCTGCATGGGAAAAGGGTCATGATGATGGGCTGTGTGAAAAGGGGGATGATGAGGGGCTGTATGGAGAAGGAGGGATGATGAGGAGCTGTGTGGAGAAGGGGGGATGATGAGGCTGTGTGGAGAAGGGGGGATGATGAGGCTGTGTGGAGAAAGAAGAATGATGAGGCTGTGTGGAGAAGGAGGGATAATGAGGGGCTGTGTGCAGAAGAGTTGATGATGAGGAGCTGTGTGCAGAAGGGAGAATGATGAGGGGGCTATGTGGATAAGGAAGGATGATGAGGAGCTATGTGGAGAAGGGGGGATGATGAGGAGGCTGTGTGGAGAAGGAGGGATAATGAGGGGCTGTGTGGAGAAGGGGGGATGATGAGGGGGCTGTGTGGAGAAGGAGGGATGATAAAGAGCTGTGTGGAGAAGGGGGATGATGAGGGGGCTGTGTGGAGAAGGGTAGATGATGAGGGGCTGTGTGGAGAAGGGAGGATGATGAGGGCACTATGTGGAGAAGGAGGGATGATGAGGAACTGTGTGCAGAAGTGGGATGATGAGGGGCTGTGTGTAGAAGGGAGGATGATGAGGGGGCTATGTGGAGAAGGATGGATGATGAGCTGTGTGGAGAAGGGGGATGATGATGAGGCTGTGTGGAGAAGGAGGGATGATGAGGGGCTGTGTGGAGAAGGGGGGATGATGACGGGGCTGTGTGGTGAAGGGGAGATGAGGGAGCTGTGTGGACAAGGGGGATGATGAGGAGGCTGTGTGGAGAAGGGGGGTGATGAGGGGGCTGTATGGAGAAGGGGGATGATGAGGGGGCTGTGTGGAGAAGGGGAGATGCTGAGCTTTGTAAAAAAGGAGGGTGATCATGGGCTGTGTGGAGAATGAGGGAGTGAGAAAAAGCATATTGGTGCATTGCTGAGTTCACCAATAGAAATTACTCAAAGTGAACTGCGGTGAACTCACCTCTGCACCATGGGACTTTCTCACTGTGCTAGTGGGGATCTCACCAAGGTCACCGTAGTTCAGGGGCTCAGATGGGAACACAGCCTCAGTGACCTGCCATAACCTCGATGAGGTTAGCCAATGCCAGTGACCGGAGGTTAACTTTATACCTCCAATAACAGCTGCGGGCTCACATCATTTGACAGCGTGTAGACCTCAGCTGTCTGACTGGCGGGGATGATTTTACCGCCTATCAGAAGCAGTGTTTGCCACGCTGTCTTGTACCTCACAACATTGTAATTACTGGATGTTCGAGCCCCCCGTTCAAGTGAATGGGGTCCGGGTACTGTTCTGCACCCGAACCTTGACTTTTTTTAACTGTTCGGCTGGACCCGAACATCCAAGGGTTTGCTCATCTCTAATCCTGTGTCTACTGTGTGACTGGTGTTTGTATGCTGCGTGAGTGTGTCCTGTGTCTAGCGTGTGACTGGTGTGTGTCACGTGTATTTATCCTGTGTCTATCGTGTGACTGGTGTGTTTCACGTGTATGTATCCTGTGTCTAGTGTGTGACTGGTGTGTGTCACGTGTATGTATCCTGTGTCTAGCATGTGACTGGTGCGTATGTGTCATGTCTAGTGTGTGTATGTGGCACATGTCTAAATAATAAAATCTTTCTGTTCTTATAGAATATCATTGTTCTCGGCAGCACTTGTCTTGTTTACCCAAAATTATCTGCTGCCGATAAGGGTGCTTGACTAGATGGAAGCTAAGGGAAGACTTTGCAGCTAGTACCCCTTAAGCATGGTGGGCCCTTAGAATTATTTTCTCTGGTGGGACCAAGCTACTCCAGTCTGACGCTGTATATCAGTCAGATGGTTTAGCTAGCTAGTGTCCAGTGTGGCTGTTAAATTTACCTTCCAGCACTTTTTTTTTATTACTGAGGTCCACAGACAAAGCGAGCAGGGCACATGTCCTACAAGTATGTTGTGCACTGCTTCTATTGTGCTCCTTACACAAGTATTTTTTTCACTAGCTAAATTTGAAGCAGACTGCTGTAGCCCACCTTGTCATTTAGTGCTGTGGTGGTATGAACCTTTCTGTAGACCTAAGGCACATTAAAAAAATTATAATTTTTCAGTTACAAAAGTTAGACAGCTTGCCGTATCACACTTTGTCATTTTGTTGGTTTGAAATTAAACTGTAGAGGCTTGATCCAGAGGCCACCCAAAAATTCTTGTGTTCCTAATGTCATACAAAAGTGGACCTGACTTTAAAAAAGTTTGTAGCATCTAGTGTGTTATGGAGGCCTGATCCAGAGGGCACAAAAAAATCCTCTGTTCCTAGTGTCATACAGTAGGGGACCTGACAAAGTCCTTTATTAGAAATAATACTAAACACAGTTTTCCATTGTATTTAAAAATAACAAGCACAGTTATACTCACCTAACGCCTAATTCCACCAAAGCCCTCGTTCTACTGTAATAGAACTAAAATATAAAGCAACAATATCCCTCACCTGTCGGTCGTTCTGTCCCATGCTATAATCCATGTCTGGGGGATTAATAGTTTTCAACCTGGATGGTGCAAAGATGCGACCGTCTAGGCTGAGAACCACTGGTGAATGAGCTACTGAATGACCAGTGGTGACGTCATCAAGGTTACCTCTGGTCACAGAGGCTGCGTTCCCAGCAGGGCTGAACTGCTGTGACCTCAGCACCATGGGAAAAAACATGAGAATTTCTCACCATGATCTGCGGTGAATTCACAGAGCTTGAACTGCGGTGACGGTCATCTACTTTTAAATACTTTAGTGGCAAGTTGCAACGCAATTATTTTCCTGCACTTTTACCAAATGTTACCGACTTTTTCCGATTTTATGAAAAATGCTTGTGTTACCTATCACCAATCCAAATGTACCATATTTGTGTCAAAGTTTTGATTTTTCAATCATTTTCTGAACATATTCACTCATCCCTAGTCTTAATATTTTTTAAATAAAAAAAAAATACTGAATTGAACTTTGACATGTCAGGTTTTTCTTTGGTGCCCATTTTTTTATGTGTATAAATATGTTCACCTTCCACTGTCTGTATATACAGTTTGTGTACTGAGGAAGAGGTTTGGAATGACTTTGAAACACGTTGACTAAAAAACCTGAATAGAAAAAATCCTTTATTATACTTCAATTTGGTTTTTCATTGCCTACCAGCAGCTTGGATAAACCACATTTGGCTCTTTTTTCCTCTGTATTGGTCGAAAGACTCGTGGATCTACAGCAGCTGTTTTCATGCGTTTTCAGGGTTGTGTGTGACACAATCTTATAAGGTTAGCATATCCTTTATTTGCTTAGTTGATATTCTCAGATAAGACCCTACCATCAGAGTGAATAAGCCACATTTGGCTACTTTTTCCCCTTAAAAAAACGATTAATTTATTTACTTATACAAATTCTTAACATAGTGTAAAAATGTTTTTCAACACCAACATGTCCTTGTATAAACTTTGCTTTTAAGCATTATGTGGGAAATTAAGTTATGAGGGTGAACATTGTGGTTATGATGCATCAAGACCGGCGTAAACAACAGCAGTCCTGTATAAGGGGCAGACCGGCGTAAACAACAGCAGTCCTGTATCAGGGGCAGATTGGCGTAAACAACAGCAGTCCTGTAATAGGAGGCATGTTGGACTAAGAGATTCCTGATTAATTAAGAGGCACACATCTCTGAATGAATCAGGCAAGTTAATTCAATGCTAGATTATGGTTTGGGAACCTACTTGTGCACCGACCTCAGTAAAGCTAATGGTTTTCACTTAAATATGCCTTAAAAATAGTGTCTGTCTCCGTGTGCCTAACCACAAGATTTCTGTTATAAAGCACGCCGCAGCTTGTCATGAATTAGATGAGCTATAGCCCCTCCAGGGCCGGACTGGCCATCTGGTAGCTCTGGCAAATGCCACAAGGGCCTGTCTGGTTATGGGCTGCCTTATCTGCTACATTGTTAACAGAATCGGTGTTCTCAAGATACCCATACTGTTAAGAGTTGTTATGGAGCACAAAGTTGCTGATTCTGTTACTTACCCCAGCAGGCCACGTAAATCATTAGAAATATTGGTCTTGTAGAAAATCTTCCTTTCCTCCATCCAGGGTAATAATAGTAATATCTCCCATCTGGTTCATGGGCCTGTGTGATTTCAAATGCCAGGACTGAATTTCAGCCCCTGTTCGTACCTTGCCCCTGTTCTACCCTCATTGCAACCGCGTTTCACCCTTTCTGGTGGCACTGGCCAGACTGGAAACATCAAAAATAGCAACATTTTTCCACAACTCTAAATCGATTTTCCTAGTGTTTTATGACAGATTTCTGTCATAATCTTCTCAATGAATCTCAACTTATATTCTGGTGAATAGTCTCGCAGAGCCATGCATTTCCTGGCTTAAGTGACATCCAAGAAGCTAGAATATGTCATTACAAGGGCAACACAACTAGTCTAAAGAGTAGCCATTGTTTTAATTTGTATTTCATAAATCAATTGTACACATGAAAATCTGAAACTTTGTATTACATTTTATCAGATAAATTATTATTTTTCGTTCCGGACTGATCATTCTCAAAATTCTCAATTCTTGGGTAAAATCTGTATTCCAGTGAAGACAATCTTATCCAATACTGAAATAGAGGATGAGAGCTGCTACTGATAAGGTTCTATCTAGATAGAAGGCGAGGAGCGAGGAGGGAGGAGCTCTGCTTCTTGATCCCCCTTCTCTCTTCCCTCTTGATTGAACTTTACAAGCACCAACTGTCATCTCCTGTCTCAGTAATGGGTAAATCAGTAATTAGTGAGGACAATATTACCCGTTACTGAGGAAGAAGGAAGAGCTTTGCATCTAGGTCCCCCTTCCTCCTTCCCCTCTCGATAGAACTCTATGAGCACCAACTGTCATCTCCTGTCTCAGTAATTGGTAAATCAGTAATTAGTGAAGACAATCTTACGCGTTACTTAGGAGGAAGGAAGAGCTTTGCATCTAGGTCCCCCTTCCTCCTTCCCCTCTCGATAGAACTCTATGAGCACCAACTATCGTCCCCTATCTCAATAATGGAGAAATCTGTTTTCACTCAAGACAGATATTACCAGTGAAATGAGAATTTGAGAATAAATGAACAATCCAGGAGGAGAAAAAAATGTATTTTTCTGACAAGATATATTATAAAGTTTTTAATTTTGAAATATACTATTGATTGATGAGATATAAATTAAAACAATGGTTACTCTTATACAATGGGTATTTCATATAGGAAATTGCAAATCTTTATAAACTTCTTGGGGCTGCAGCAATAACCTTAGTGATTTTTGGAGACTTTGAAGTTACAGATGGTAGACTGAAGAGGGCACTGCATGATCTAATATGAATGTGATGTGACAACTATGTTAGTTTGGTTGAAATAATTCATGTGAAACTAAACATGTTGGAAACACTTAAATAATGGCCAACAGCTATATTTAAATACAGTATGCTGCTCTTTTATCAACTTTGTTTTAAAGTATTTGACAAAATAAAGTTCAATATAGTTAAGAAGGTTAACAGACTCGTATATGATGTATGAGAATGCACAAAATCTCTAGGACTCAGAGGCAAAACTATAGAGGGTGCAGAGGTTATATGACCACAACTGGATCCAGAAGTTTAAAAAAGTCTGTATACCCCATATGAAGAAATCAGTGTGTTAGTCACCTGGATTCTCCCACTGCATGGGGTAGATCCCAAGCCTTGTCTGCCTTTGTGGGCTCCCATTCTGCTCCAACCGCAATAGGAGCTGCTCAGCAAGAAGTCGGTCTCAGCATTTTGCTCAGACTAGGGCTGTTTGCTTGATTACTGCAGGCTCTCCAGCCAAAGCTATGGTTATCAGCAATAAGCAGCAGCAAAAAGACGCTCCAGATGCTAACTCCAGAAATCACTCTACTGAGCATGCTCGTGAGGTGGCGACTTCACATTGGTGGTCGGTCATCAGCTGCTCGGGTGATGTGGCAGTTTCGGATTGGTCCTCGAGCAAGGTCCTGACAGATGTATAAAAGGTTCTCTGGAGCGCACACCTGCATGCTAAGATCATTTATGTTATATGCATGTGTGGAACATTACGGTAGTGTCGACTTGTCGGCGTGTGCTCAGGGCAAGCATATAGCCTTTAGAATGCCGGCACCTCCAGAGAGGAGTTTGGGTGAATTCAGGGCAGGCAGATAGCATTTAGAATTCCGATACCTCTGGAGAGGAGTTTGTGTGCATGCATACGCTGTGACTGTGTCCTTTACCTGTTCCCTTGCCCCTGAGAGGATTTCGTTCACCTGTGAGGTAACATGGGATTTCACACAGCGCCATTTTCATTAGCGTGGCATCTAGCTGCGCCATACATTCTAGGGACAGCTGTATTTTCCTCTATACCCCTCTGTGAAGCTAACAGAGTTGTGTAATTAGTTTCAATTCACACAGGGTGACATTTAACCCCATGTGTTTTCGAGATCGCTTGCCGCAAGCTTCCGCCATTGTTTACTAGCTGCAGTTTTCCATCTCTGAACGGTGGACCCAGGATTGCTATCAGACTTCATCATAATTTATATTTAGTGTGATCCACCAACCCTAACACAGTGCATTATGAGAATTGCAGACCCTTATTTATACCAATTCTTTGACGATAACCATATTGGCATACATTTTTTGCGATGCTAATTAATTGAAAAATAATGGGCTCAACAACAGACTATGACTTATCTGTACATTTTATTGTGTATTATTTACAGTGTTATAAAGTCATTTTGACTACTTTTCTAATTCTCTCAAGCACTGAGGAGCACATCTGACTTGTCTATATTCACAGACTGGAAAATAATCCATCCACAATGCTCCAGGCTCAGGGAAAGAAAAATAATGAATTGTATGTGTTTTGTCAATTTTTTAGCTGTAATTGTTACATTAATAAAATCATTTTAATAAACTGATAAATTAGGATTTAACGAATGAGATGAATAGAATTTGCAATATGTGTATTAATGCAGAGCTTTGATCTTTTTTTGTGTAATTATTTTAAGCACCTTTTCACTCATGAGGTAACTGGTTAATGTCTCTTTGCAACATTCAAATGCTTGACATTTTGTGAAATTCAAACATTTTGTAGACAAATGCAGTCAATATTCTAGTTAGTTATAAATCTAATGTTAAAGTGACCCATTCATCAAAATTTGTTGTTCCTGTGGTATTTCCTGATGAAGGAGTCTTGAACTCTGAAACAAGTAGAATAATAAAGCCACATGTATTAATAATTCTGGAATTCCAGTGAATCAGCAGCACAGAAATTTACCACAATTATCCCAATCTGTATCTAAGGGCTGGTCCTTCCTGGATTCATGGGTCTGCTGCAGGGAATCCTTTTAATGTTTCAACTCAGCTATATCTCGTGAGTACAATTCTATGGATTAACCTTTTAACCTTCTCAGATAAGACATTATTTGTGCTCTATCCTTCAACAGGTTTAATACCATTCATCAAAATTGAAATTTTGACTCAGCATGGTCAACATATGTGGTTCCAACCTCATGAATGATCCTGCCACTGTCCATGCTCTCCGGTCTCCTGTTCACATCTTTATAAAATGCCTGACTCAGTCTCAGATATCCTTATGTAGATTATTTTTAGGAAGTCGGAGACATGCTCCCACCTCGTTGACCTTTGTTTGACTAGTAGGGACTGGATGAACAAGTTATTATTCAAAAGGGTATTGTCCCCCTAGTTATTGACAGCATAGACATAGTTCTCACTTTTTGGACATTTGTGTATGTCCAATCTTGGGATCCTCAGACCCTAGCTGAGCTTGCCTGACTAATTAGAGAAGATAATGAAAAGGAGGGGTGGCCATGTATGTGAGTAACTTGTCCCATGTACTCCTATTGGTATAAGGAAAAGCAATGACCTAAGCTTGTTGACTATTGATTCACAAATAGAATATGCTGCTCCTTTGCAGCATTTCTCCTCTATATTTCACTGGATCCTGTTCAGCACAGAGCAGATTGTGGGTGCTGGAGGCCACAAAAATGTGTCAAAGTCAAAAATGAGAGCAGCACTGCAACACTGTAGTTGAGTAATGTCCTGGGCTTGCATTTAATGCTGCATATGGTCAGGGGCATAACTCTGGAAGTCGCAGGGGTCACAGTTGTGACGGGGCCTGGAGTGCTTAGGGGCCCACCCAGCTCTGGGCATTCATGTCCTCCCTTGCTCCAATTCCAAGCGCACTCCCGGTGTTTGAAATCTGTGTGATGTTTTTTCCTGGTATGACGCAGGTCCGCGTCATTTCCAGTCCTGTGCATTATGGGGCAGTCACTCTATGTGCCTGCAGACATCTGAAGCCTCACAGTGTGTGCAATGCATGCTACCAGGATTCTCCTTTGATGATATCCAGAGTTAAGCTGTCATGGTGACTGCAAGTATGTGTGTACATTCTTCTTACCACATTCCGACTAGATGTTTTGCCTCGATGATAGTATGTGAAGGCAAAACCAACAGCTCTCATCGCTGACACTAGTGCGTCCTGGCAGTGTGTAGTCTGCGCAGTGTGAGGATTCAGTCATTTGTGGTCATATATAGGGTTGAGCAACTTTTGTTTTATAGGATCGGGTTGGATTTCACGAAACCCGACTTTTTCAAAAGTCGGGTCGAGTGAAATCGGCCGATCCTATAGAAAAGTCGGGGTCAGCCGAAACACGAAACCCAATGCAGTGCATTGGGTTTCTAATGGTTCCCAGGGTCTGAAGGAGAGGAAACTCTCCTTCAGGCCCTGCGATCCATATTAATGTGTAAAATAAAGAATAAAAATAAAAAATATTGCTTTGCTCACCCTCGGACGCGCCCTGGTTGTAACCGGGAGCCTTCCTTCCTAAGAATCAGCGCTTGAAGGACCTTTTGATGATGTCACGGCTTCTGATTGGTCGCGTGAGCGGTCAGATGGGCGTCACGCGACCAATCAGAAGCCGTGACGTCATCGAAAGGTCCTTCAAGCGCTGATTCTTAGGAAGGAAGGCTGCAGGTTACAACCAGGGCGCGTCCGAGGGTGAGTATATTCCTAATAGGTATATTCTCACCCTCGGACGCGCCCGCTACGCCATTGAAAGGTCCTACAAGCGCTGATTCTTAGGAAGGAAGGCTCTCGGTTACAACCAGGGCGCGTCCGAGGGTGAGTATAGCAATATTTTTTATTTTTATTCTTTATTTTACACTTAAATCTGAATTCCGATACCAATTCCCTATATCTTAAACATATCGGGAATTGGTATCGGAATTCCGATTCCAGTTCAGAAGATCGCCGACCTCATGGCCGACCCCACACAGGGGTCGGGTCGGGTTTCATGAAACCCGACTTTGCCAAAAGTCGGCGACTTCTGAAAATGGCCGACCCATTTCACTCAACCCTAGTCATATAGTGTAACTGCAGACTTATAGCAGAAGACTGGAGAACCCCTTTATGCAAGCAATTCACTTGTTTGCCGATTTTGAGACATAAACTGTTATGCTTGTCATGCCTAGGTGGCTGTAGAGACCTAGTGTGCCAAGACCACAGACTTTACAAATTCCTGGTAAAGTTTTGCATCAAGAAAAGTTGAAGCACATGTTAATTTGCTTCACTACCAGAATACTAACAATTTTTACCATGCCGCTGCCCTCATAAAGCTTGTGAACCCATCGTACTCAGTGTAAATTCTAAACATACAAAACTTACTTTTTAATTTATTTACTTATAGTTAGTTATTGTTGCAATCATATCACCCCACAGAATGAACATAATGTGAATCATAGCACATTTTAAAGTGGTAAAAAAGAAAATAAAAAATTGCTGTTATTTTGATCGTTGCATCCCTACCCCCCCACCCCCCACCCCCAAAAGTAAAAAAATGTGTTAATTTGTTTATGTTAGGTTCTAAAACTTACAGATAGCACAGTCTGGAAAAAATCTGGCTAGCACTGCATTAAAAGTGACATTGAAATTTATCAGAATCCTAGTTAAAAAGGTAAAAAAAACACCTGTATTAGTTCCAATGCAAATCCTCTGTCCTGACAATGTAAATAGGAGCATAGATTACATCTGTTTATATAAAGTTAAACTTTGGATTTTGTACAAGGCAGAGCAGGGGATTAACAGTCATTTACAGAAATCACACATGCTTCCAGTAAAATGCTTCAGCCTTATTATCTCAAGATCTCTGGGCCAGTATTTCAACACCAGGCAGACAATCACAGAGATTTAGCTCCCACATGATTGTGAAAGGAGAGCAAATACCAGAGTATTGATAGCAAGGGCAACTCAAAAGTTCTACAACTTTAGTAAGAGATTGTGAATATTTAGGACAATCCTTTTTCTTACTTAAATGCTTACATTTTGATGAAAAAAAATCTTAATTTACTTTCATTAAAAATATTTCATTGTTTTCCTTCTAAAGCCTCCATTGCCCTGTATATTGCTGGCTTCAAAATTAGTTAAAAAAAGACCTGTCACTTTCTCAAAAAAATTGAGTTAAACACTTTGTAATAATTCCTGAGCTCCCCAGATTCTGCCACTTTTTGTCATTTGGCACAGCGTTGCTGCATTGCACAGATATTCACATGTATTGCTTTTGGAGTAAAGCATGTGAAATCTCTGCTTTGCAGTGCAACTGGGGGTTTATTTAGGGTCTTTTCTGGGGTGTGTGTTTCACCTCTCCCTTCTTGACTCTGCCAACCATAGTTCAGCAGTTCACCTAGCAGTCTCAGGCACAGCCTAGCTGTGATTGGCAGTATCTGGGAGGGAGGAGTGAAAACGCACATTCTCAAAGAACACTCTGAAGAAATGCCCAGTTGCACTACAAGCAGAGATTTCACATAATGTGCTCCAAAAGCAACATATGCAATAGAGCAATGGAGCTTGGGGATTATTTTACAAAAAAGTTCTTTTGAGCAAGTTACATAGGATGTAATGGAAAGCTTAAAAAAATCCAAATTCATAGTAAGAAATATGTCAGTGAGATATATAATAACTGGAATGTGTGTGTATCTTACTGTCCCTTTATTTAGCTAATAAATAAATAAAAGAAAAAAATGGCGTGGGATCCCCCTTATTTTTATTACCCACCTGAGGGAAAACAGACTGCAGGGGTCTGGTGTTATTATTCTGGGAAGAGGGCAATAAACATGGAGCTTCCCAGGCTATTTATATCAGCTCACAGCTGTTTATGTAGCCGTTACCAGTTATTAAAATGGGGGTTTGATAAGAAAATGAAGTGGGTTCCCCCTATTTTTAATAGCCAGCAAAGGCTAAGCAGACAAGAGAGGGCTGATATTACTAGGCTGGGAAGGAGTCATGGATATTGGCACCCTCCCTGACTAATAACACCAGCCCTTAGCTGCCCTAAAATGGAGAATCCATTAGATGCATTAATTCTGACACTTAGCTCCAGCTTACCCCTTAGCAAGTGGTATAATAGTTATGGGGTTGATGTCAGCTGACATCAAGCCCACGGATTAGTATTTATTATGTTTTGCTTATAGCGTAATCTAATCACATTCTGCAGTGGTTTACATACATTATCATTGCTTTCCCCAGTGGGGATCACAATCTAAATTCAGTATGTCTTTGGAATGAGGGGGGAAACTGGAGTACCCAGAGGAAACCAACACAAACATGGGGAGAACATACAAACTCCTTGCAGATATTGTCCTTGGTGGGATTTGAACCCAGGATCCACCGTGAGCCACCGTGCTGATAGTAATGGAGATGCATCAGTTACATACCCCCATTATTAACCATATATTCAAAAGTAATAAACACACAGAGAGAAAAGTCCCTTAATTCTAAAAATCACTAATGACAATTACCCTCTTTTACCCATTTATTACCATACAAATAAAAGTAATCCACACCTGTTGGCCATAAATCCATAGTAAGAAGTTCACTCAATGATCCCTGACTCAGGAATGTGACCAATCACCACTGCAGCCTAAGACATTCAGAGTAGCATGAGAACCCGGCTGCAGTGATGAGCGGTTTCATCATTTTTGATAATGATTCAAGGGAAAGCAGACAAAGTGAGATGATGTTATTTTTATGGGAAGGAAGGGGTCAATATCCATAAAAGTGCCCAGCCTATTAACATCAGATCACAGCTGTCTGTGTAGCCTTTACTGGTTATTAAAAAGAAACCCCCCAAAATATTACGTAGGATCTCCCCTATTTTTAATAACCAGTAAAGGCTAAACGGACAGCTGCAGGCTGATCTTCATAGGCTGGGAAGGGGTCAATTCTGATGCTTAATCTTTGCTCTCCCTGCTTGCCCTGGTGCAGTGGCAACCGGAGTAATTGTTTCTGGGGTTGAGGTCAGCTTTGTATTTTCACATGACATCAAGCCAATAGGTTAGCAATGGACACCCCATTACAAACCGAGTAAGTTAAAAAAATGTATAAATAATAAAAAATAATAATAATAAAACAAGTTCTCTGCAGATCCAGGGCCATCCAACTAGGTTTCTTGTTGTCCATCAATTTTATCACCGGCGATAACATCAGTAACGCCCAAAAGCCATGACCGCACGGCTACTGTGGTTATTCAAGGTAATTTCTCACCGGTAATGATGTGATGTCCGTGAGAAATGACCACCTGTAACATCTGCAGTCTCACTCTTGCAGTCCAGGCTTACAGTGATGATGTAACCGCAAGAAAACTTCAGTTTGCAAAACTATTCAATCCCCTGAAATAAATATTTTGTAGAGCCTCTTTTTGCAGCAATTACAGCTGCAAATCACTTTGGATAAGTCTCTATGAGCTTTCCAAATCTTGGTACTTAGATTTTTTGCCTATTCCTCAAGATAAAACTGCTCCTGCTCATTCAAGGTAGATGGTTTCACAGTTCCATCCCTCAGTGTGTCTGGGATAAAGTTACTGACTACTCAGCCATCCAATCTAGCACAGTGGTATGCTGAAGCTGTCGGTTGACAACTCAGTCATCCAGTCTGGTTCAGGGATGTACTGAGCTGTCAATGTGTTAATTGATAGCTCGGCTGTCCAATTTGAGACTGGGAGGTGCTGGCTGTCTTCAAGTGTTCATTATCCCAGTTGATTTCCAAGCTACTTAACTTAGCTGTTTCTCCCACACCCCTGCCAGACATACATTTAGCTAAATACCACAACAAACTCCAATGAGCACAATTAAAGCAAGAGGAGGTCAAAGAGTATATTTAAACCAAGAAAATCAAATTTATTAAGTCAAATATACAATAAAATTATACCAAACCAGAGTAGAACTAATAAAGCAGGGTAATGCAAGGGGATAATGAACCTAAGTATAGCTAATGCACCAAAAATAAATACCGTATATATTCGAGTATAAGCCGACCCAAGGATAAGCCGACCCCCCTAATTTTGCCACAAAAAACTTGGAAAACTTATTGACTCGAGTATAAGCCTAGGGTAGGAAATGCAGCAGCTACCAGTGAATTTCAATAATAAAAATAGATGCTGCATACCGTTCATTATTGCCCCATAAAATGCTCCATATAAAGCTGTGCCACATATAATGCTCCATACTGTTCATTATTGCCCCATAGATGTGCCATATAAAGCTGTGCCATATAGTGCTCTGCACCGTTCATTACTGCCCCATTGATGTACCATATAGTGCTCTGCACTGTTCATTACTGTCCCATTGATGTACCATATAGTGCTCTGCACTGTTCATTATTGCCCCATAGCTGTGTCATATAGTGCTCTGCGACGTTCATTATTGCCCCTGTTATGATTTGGTAATTCAGTAACACAATGGACATAGAAGTCAGAGCACATACAGTGACCTGACTATAACCCAAAAACATAGAACGAGCTCTGAGACGTGGGAACTCTGCTTACCCGCAATCCCTAATCCTCTCCAACCACACTAGAGGTAGCCGTGGATTGCGCCTAACGCTCCCTATGCAACTCGGCACAGCCTGAGAAACCAGCTAGCCTGAAGATAGAAAATAAGCCTACCTTGCCTCAGAGAAATACCCCAAAGGAAAAGGCAGCCCCCACATATAATGACTGTGAGTTAAGATGAAAAGACAAACGTAGAGATGAAATAGATTTAGCAAAGTGAGGCCCGACTTTCTAAACAGAGCGAGGATAGGAAAGGTAACTTTGCGGTCAACACAAAACCCTACAAACAACCACGCAAAGGGGGCAAAAAGACCCTCCGTACCGAACTAACGGCACGGAGGTACACCCTCTGCGTCCCAGAGCTTCCAGCAAGCAAGAAAAAACAAATAAGCAAGCTGGACAGAAAAAAGCAGCAAACAAAATAACAAAAGCGGAACTTAGCTATGCAGAGCAGCAGGCCACAGGAACGATCCAGGAGGAAACAGGTCCAATATTAGAACATTGACTGGAGGCCAGGATCAAAGCACCAGGTGGAGTTAAATAGAGCAGCACCTAACGACTTCACCACATCACCTGAGGAAGGAAACTCAGAAGTCGCAGTACCACTCTCCTCCACCAACGGAAGCTCATAGAGAGAATCAGCCGAAGTACCACTTGTGACCACAGGAGGGAGCTCTGCCACAGAATTCACAACATGCCCCATAGCTGTGCCATATAGTGCTCTGCACCGTTCATTATTGCCCCATAGCTGTGCCATATAGTGCTCTGCACCGTTCATTATTGTCCTATAGCTGTGCCATATAGTGCTCTGCACCGTTCATTATTGCCCCATAGCTGCCATATAGTGCTCTGCGCCGTTCATTATTGCCCCATAGCTGTGCCATATAGTGCTTTGCGTCGTTCAATATTGCCCCATAGCTGCCATATAGTGCTCTGCACTGTTCAGCATTGCCCCATAGCTGTGCCATATAGTGCTATGCGCCGTTCATTATTGCCCCATAGCTGTGCCATTTAGTGCTCTGAACTTTTCAGCTTTTCCCCATAGCTGTGCCATATAGTGCTCTGCACCGTTCATTATTGCCCCATAGCTGCCATATAGTGCTCTGCACCGTTCATTATTGCCCCATAGCTGCCATATAGTGCTCTGCACCGTTCATTACAGCCCCATTGATGTACCATATAGTGCTCTGCACCGTTCCTTATTGCCCCATAGCTGTGCCATATAGTGCTCTGCGCCGTTCATTATTGCCCCATAGCTGTGCCATATTGTGCTCTGCGCCGTTCATTATTGCCCCATAGCTGTGCCATATAGTGCTCTGCACCGTTCATTATTGCCCCATAGCTGTGCCATATAGTGCTCTGCACCGTTCATTATTGTCCCATAGCTGTGCCATATAGTGCTTTGCACCGTTCATTATTGCCCCACAGCTGCCATATAGTGCTCTGAGCCGTTCATTATTGCCCCATAGCTGTGCCATATAGTGCTCTGCGCTGTTCATTATTGCCCCATAGCTGCCATATAGTGCTCTGCATTGTTCACCATTGCCCCATAGCTGTGCCATATAGTGCCCTGCGCCGTTCATTATTGCCCCATAGCTGCCATATAGTGCTCTGCACCGTTCATTATTGCCCCATAGATGTGCCATATAAAGCTGTGCTATATAGTGCTCTGCACCGTTCATTATTGCCCCATAGATGTGCCATATAAAGCTGTGCCATATAGTGCTCTGCACCGTTCATTATTGCCCCATAGATGTGCCATATAAAGCTGTGCCATATATTGCTCTGCACCGTTCATTACTGCCCCATTGATGTACCATATAGTGCTCTGCACCATTCATTACTGCCCCATTGATGTACCATATAGTGCTCTGCACCGTTCATTATTGCCCCATAGCTGTGCCATATAGTGCTCTGCGCCGTTCATTATTGCCCCATAGATGTGCCATATAGTGCTCTGCGCTGTTCATTATTGCCCCATAGCTGTGCCATATAGTGCTCTGCGCCGTTCATTATTGCCCCATAACTGTGCCATATAGTGCTCTGCACCGTTCATTATTGTCCCATAGCTGTGCCATATAGTGCTCTGCACCGTTCATTATTGCCCCATAGCTGCCATATAGTGCTCTGCGCCGTTCAGTATTGCCCCATAGCTGTGCCATATAGTGCTCTGCGCCATTCAGCATTGCCCCATAGCTGTGCCATATAGTGCCCTGCGCCGTTCATTATTGCCCCATAGCTGCCATATAGTGCTCTGCACTGTTCAGCATTTCCCCATAGCTGCGCCATATAGTGCTCTGCACCGTTCATTATTGCCCCATAGCTGCCATATAGTGCACTGCACCATTCATTATTGCCCCATAGCTGCCATATAGTGCTTTGCACCGTTCATTATTGCCCCATAGCTGCCATATAGTGCTCTGCACCGTTCATTATTGCCCCATAGCTGCCATATAGTGCTCTGCGCCATTCAGTATTGCCCCATAGCTGTGCCATATAGTGCTCTGCACCGTTCATTATTGCCCCATAGCTGCCATGTAGGGCTCTGCACCGTTCATTATTGCCCCATAGCTGCCATATAGTGCTCTGCGCCGTTCAGTATTGTCCCATAGCTGTGCCATAGAAAGCTGTGCCATTGCTGCTGCTGCAATAAAAAAAAAACGCCATACTCACCTCTCTTGCTTGCAGCTCCCGGCGTCCGGTCCCGGCGTCTCTCCGCACTGACTGATCAGGCAGAGGGCGCCGTGCACACTATATGCGTCATCGCGCCCTCTGACCTGAACAGTCAGAGCGCAGAGACGCCGGGAAGA
This sequence comes from Ranitomeya imitator, assembly GCF_032444005.1. Classification (NCBI taxonomy): domain Eukaryota; kingdom Metazoa; phylum Chordata; class Amphibia; order Anura; family Dendrobatidae; genus Ranitomeya; species Ranitomeya imitator. Next base: position 116,296,396 of record NC_091289.1, read on the forward strand.
TGGAGCAGTGCCAGGAAGATGGAGCGGCGCCCGGCGTGTGGAACGCGGACAGGTGAATATTACATACTTACCTGCTCCCGGCGTCCCGCTCCCTCTGCCTGTCACACGGTCTTCGGTGCCGCAGCCTCTTCCTCTATCAGCGGTCACCGGCACAGCTGATTAGAGAAATGAATATGCGGCTCCACCCCTATGGGAGGTGGAGCACGTATTCATTTCTCTAATGAGCGGTCCCACGTGACCGCTGAACAGTAGAAGAGCTGCAGCACCGAAGACCATGTGATGGGCAGGGGGAGCGCCAGGATCGCCGGGACTAGGTGAGTATGCCTCAGCGCCCTCTCCCCCTCACCCGCCGACCCTGCCGCCCGCCGTGACTCGAGTATAAGCCGAGAGGGGCACTTTCAGCCCAAAATTTGGGGCTGAAAATCTCGGCTTATACTCGAGTATATATGGTAAGTGAATATGCATCTAAACACTATTTATTAAAAATTATGCAGCAAAAAGTATAGGAAAAGCACCATTAGAATCCTGACAGGATAAAAAAGTGATTTTACTCAAGTAGTCCTCTAAGGGGTATCATACTCAAGTGAGGCGGAGATTTTTTAAGTTTAAACAATTATACAAAGAGTGCTATTAAAAGTGCTGCAGTACTTGCTGTGAAAAGATGCCAAGAATAAATAATAAAGTGCATGTGCCGGGCTATAACTTACATGATAATGAAGAGATAGACTCCAACCTGACACCCCTACACGTGTTTTGTCGTGTCTTCATCAGGAATCATGGTCTGAAGCTGTGCATGAGCTAGTATACAGTGAGGATACTTCAGCAAGGCTGGAATTGGTCAGATTGTTCTTTGGGAATGATGTATGAATCAAGCCGCATACAAGGTTATCCTGGAAAAACAGTTGATTCCTTCTGCTCAGGCAATGTTCCCCAACTCTGAGGACTGTTTTTTCCAGCAGGACAATGCACCATGCCACACAGCTAGGTCAATCAAGGTGTGGATGAAAGACCACCATATTAAATCACTGTCATGGCCAGCCCAATCTCCAGACCTGAACATCATTGAAAACCTCTGGAATGTAATCAAGAGGAAGATGGATAGTCACAAGCCATCAAACAAAAAAGAACTGCTTATATTTTTGTACCAGGAATGGCATAAGGTCACCCAAAATCAGTGTGAAAGACTTCTTCCCTGGCTGCCGTCCATGTGGTACTGATGCGGCACATGATTGCCACACGTGTGCCGCAAGTATTACATTCACAATGTATGGACACGGATATCTCTGGTACCGGTTTTTCCGGTCTCGGTAATAAACGGACGTGTGAAAGAGGCGTTATTGCTATAATAGTCTGATATTGCTCAAGTACAAAAGTCACCAGTAGAGTTGAGCGACCTTGACCTTTTTAGAGTCGAGCCGGGTTTCGCGAAACCCGACTATCTCAAAAGTCGGGTCGAGTGAAATCGGCCGATTATGGCGAAAAGTCGGGATCGACCGAAACACGAAACCCAATGCAAGTCAATGGGGCAGCATAGTCGGCAGTGAGTGGGGGCCAGGAAAACACCTAGAGTGCCCATTTTAATGTCAAAACCATCCATTCTTCTTAATGAAGCTTGTCAAGCGTAATTTACCTTATAATAATTGGAAGGCATTTGAAATTGGGGGTCATTTGGCTAAAGTTGTGTGGGGTAGGGCTGGTTCAAGTAATTAGTGGGCCCAGGAAATCTGGACCACGTCACGGCAGTGGAGCAGGGAGAGGTAAGTATTTCAACTTTGCAAGTGCTGTGATCCTGAGCAAGCAGGGGGGGCCCACTTGTTGGCATTGGCACTGGCACAGGGCCCCTCAAAGTACAGCGGTGTGTTTGCACGGCGGGGGCGCCTCCCACCGGCAGCAACACTTTTGCGTACTATGAGAGGCCCTGTGCCAGTGACGTCGCCAACTAGTATTCCTCCCCCCACCTGATGAAGGAACCTGCACTTTCATCTGCACCTTCCTCTTTGTCCCCGTGTAAGGTGGTATGGTATGCGGGAAGAGCAACCTGACTTTCAGCAGGGTAACAATGTTGTTGTGTAGCATGCACGGGGAATGTTGCGTTATGGGTCAATGTACCAGCAGACTCATCTATCACTGGCTGGGCAATGGGCACGATGAAGTGGAAACACAGATATAGGCCCAAAGAATAAAGTGGGCTAAATGCAGTTCAAAATTGGTAACACAGGAATAACCAGGGGGCATTGCAGTGGAGGACAACTGGAATGAGAGGCTGACACAGAGAGTAGGCCCAAATCAGTAAGTAGTCGAAATGCAGTTCAAAATTGGCAACCGTAGTAAACAGGCGGCACAGCTTTGTTCAGTGGAGGAGAACAGCAAGGAGTGGCAGACACCGATAGTAGGCCCCAACCCAACTAGTAGGCCAAATGCAGTCTAACATTAACAACTACTTAACGAGAGCCTGAAAATGGAATTTCAGGACAGGAAACCAGGAGAACAGCAAGGAGTGGCAGACACCGATAGTAGGCCCCAAACCAACTAGTACGCCAAATTCAGTTGTTCCATTTAACCACAATTTAATGAGAGCCTGAAGATAGAAGCTCAGGAAAGGCAACCTGGGGAACACCTTGGAGTGTAACACACCATCTCTCTCCACCCCATACCCATTTTGTAGGCCTAATGCAGTGTACTTTTCTACAACTACTAAACGAGAGTCGGAAGACCGAAGCAATGGCAAGGAAACCTGGGGAACACCTTGGAGTGTAACACACCATCTCTCTCCACCCCATACCCAATTTGTAGGCCTAATGCAGTGTAGTTTCCAAGAACTACTAAACGAGAGCCGGAAGATCGAAGCTCAGGAAAGGCAACCTGGGGAACACCTTGGAGTGTAACACACCCTCTCTCTACACCCCATACCCAATTTGAAGGCCTAATGCAGTGTAGTTTCCAAGAACTACTAAACGAGAGCCGGAAGATCGAAGCTCAGGAAAGGCAACCTGGGGAACACCTTGGAGTGTAACACACCCTCTCTCTACACCCCATACCCAATTTGAAGGCCTAATGCAGCGTAGTTTCCAACAACTACTAAACGAGAGGCGGAAGATCGAAGCTCAGGAAAGGCAACCTGGGGAACACCTTGGAGTGTAACAAACCCTCTCTCTACACCCCATACCCAATTTGTAGGCCTAATGCAGCGTAGTTTCCGACAACTACTAAACGAGAGCATGAAGATCGAAGCTCAGGAAAGGCAACCTGGGGAACACCTTGGAGTGTAACACACCCTCTCTCTACACCCCATACCCAATTTGAAGGCCTAATGCAGTGTAGTTTCCAAGAACTACTAAACGAGAGCCGGAAGATCGAAGCTCAGGAAAGGCAACCTGGGGAACACCTTGGAGTGGAACACACCATCTCTCTACACCCCATACCCAATTTGAAGGCCTAATGCAGCGTAGTTTCCAACAACTACTAAACGAGAGCCGGAAGATCGAAGCTCAGGAAAGGCAACCTGGGGAACACCTTGGAGTGTAACACAACGTCTCTCTACACCACGGAAGGGCTGATTCTTAGGAAGGAAGGCTGTTGGAAATAAGCATTGCGCGTCCGAGGGTGATTATATTCTTATTAGGTATATACTCACCCTCGGACGCGCCCTGCTTCTTTATTTGGAATGAATGTTTATTTGCAATGTGGTGTTGACTTTCTCTATTATTTTGGTAATTAATGATTTTATTATTTTCATTGTTTTGCATCTTCTCGGCAATAATATAAAGAAGACGCGACAGGACAACACTCGGTGGATGCCATATCTGTGTTTTCAATTTAAAAAACCTTTCAGTTAACTATTTGCAGGAGAAAGTAATTGTAGCTGGTGGCCATTTTTAGTACTGTACCAGATTTTAGTTGTGTGTTTGTTTTTAATGTTAAAATGTCTGCATTTGATATCTCACCAGTATTTTCTTTTTTATAAGCAAAATACTTTTTTTTTTATTTTATGATGTTGGTTCAAGGGGTACACGGGCAGCAGTAGACAGGTCAGTGGAGGCCTAGTGGAAGGAGGGACCGCAGACAGGCTTCGAAGCCCTAACATAATAAATTGGGCTGCCTGTAGGCAGTTTAAAATTGGTTCCAGGGGAACACGGGCAGCAGTAGACAGGTCAGTGGAGGCCTAGTGGAAGGAGGGACCGCAGACAGGCTTCGAAGCCCTAACATAATAAATTGGGCTGCCTGTAGGCAATTTAAAATTGGTTCCAGGGGAACACGGGCAGCAGTAGACAGGTAAGTGGAGGCCTAGTGGAAGGAGGGACCGCAGACAGGCTTCGAAGGCCTAACATAATAAAATGGGCTGGCTGTAGGCAATTTAAAATTGGTTCCAGGGGAACACGGGCAGCAGTAGACAGGTCAGTGGAGGCCTAGTGGAAGGAGGGACCGCAGACAGGCTTCGAAGGCCTAACATAATAAAATGGGCTGGCTGTAGGCAATTTAAAATTGGTTCCAGGGGAACACGGGCAGTAGTAGACAGGTAAGTGGAGTACTAGTGGAAGGAGGGACCGCAGACAGGCTTCGAAGGCCTAACATAATAAATTGGGCTGCCTGTAGGCAATTTAAAATTGGTTCCAGGGGAACACGGGCAGCAGTAGACAGGTAAGTGGAGGCCTAGTGGAAGGAGGGACCGCAGACAGGCTTCGAAGGCCTAACGTAATAAAATGGGCTGGCTGTAGGCAATTTACAATTGGTTCCATGGGAACACGGGCAGCAGTAGACAGGTCAGTGGAGGCCTAGTGGAAGGAGTGACGGCAGACAGGCATCAAAGGCCTAACATCATAACATTGGGCTGTTGGCAATTTAAAATTGGTTCCAGGGGTACACGGGCAACAGTGGTCTGGTCAGTGGAAGTCTAGTGGAAGGAGTGACGGCAGACAGGCATCAAAGGCCTAACATAATAACATTTGGCTGTTGGCAATTTAAAATTGGTTCCAGGGGTACACGGGCAACAGTGGTCTGGTCAGTGGAAGTCTAGTGGAAGGAGTGACGGCAGACAGGCTAAGAAGGCCTAACATAACAAAATTGGGCTGGCTGTAGGCAAGTTTAAATTGGTTCCAGGGGAACACGGCCAGCAGTGGCCTGGTCAGTGTAGTAGTTGTAGAAAGAACGGACCGCAGACAGGCTTCGAAGGCCTAACATAACAAAAATGTCAAAACAATGGTATTGTCAGTGCCAGGCATTGAAGGATGTCAGCGCATAGACTAAACATTGGTGAAGCTGTGAGAGATAATTTTGCTAGTGGTAGAGCACTGTTTGGGCTTGGGGGGGTGAACTGTCTTGTGGCCGGCGGTACAGGCCCAGGGCCCCTCATATTACAATGGTGTGTCTGACGTTGGGTGCGCACCACCACCGCCAGAGACACTTTATTGTACTATGAGGGACCCAGTGGCAGTGCCGTCGACCAAAAGCGGGCACACCCACCTCTTCAGACAAACAGCACTCTCACGGGTGCTGGCGCAAAGTGGCGATACCACGGCCCCGTGTGGGGAGTTTGGCCATTTTGTTAGGAGTAAACATGTCGTATGCTGGACAATCAGGTGCAGAAAATTACGAGATTGGAAAAGTCATTCAGAAGAGTCCACAGGCAAGACCTTTTCATAGGAAAGTTAGGTGTCAGCCGGGCAAGGTGGGGCAAAAGATTTCGAAATCCAGTTGTGGTTCATTTTAATGAAGGTTAGATCATCTACATTTTGGGTAGCCAGACGAGTCCTTTTTTCAGTTAGTATTGAACCTGCAGCACTGAATACTCTTTCTGATAGGACACTAGCTGCCGGGCAAGCAAGCTCCTGCAATGCATATTCTGCCAATTCTGGCCAGGTGTCTAATTTGGATGCCCAGTAATCAAATGGGAATGACGGTTGAGGGAGAACGTCGATAAGGGATGAAAAATAGTTTGTAACCATACTGGACAAATGTTGTCTCCTGTCACTTTGAATTGATGCTGCAGTACCTGTCCTGTCTGCGGTCATAGCAAAATCACTCCACAACCTGGTCAGAAAACCCCTCTGGCCAACGCCACTTCTGATTTCTGCCCCTCTAACACCTCTGGTCTGCTGGTCCCTGGAGCTCGTGTGAGAACGATCATGGGCGCTGTGTGCAGGGAATGCCAGAAGCAAACGGTCAACAAGAGTTGATTGTTTTGTTGCTAATATTAGTTCCAAGTTCTCATGTGGCATAATATTTTGCAATTTGCCTTTATAGCGAGGATCAAGGAGGCAGGCCAACCAGTAATCGTCATCGTTCATCATTTTTGTAATGCGTGTGTCCCTTTTGAGGATACGCAAGGCATAATCCGCCATGTGGGCCAAAGTTCCAGTTGTCAAATCTGCGGTTGTGCTTGGTTGAGGGGCAGTTGCAGGCAAATCTACGTCACTTGTGTCCCTCAAAAAACCAGAACCCGCCCTTGCCACGCCACCAATTTCCAATGACCCCGGGAAAGCTTCCTCATTAAAAATATACTCATCCCCATCATCCTCCTCATCCTCCACCTCCTCTTCGCCCGCTACCTCGTCCTGTACACTGCCCTGGCCAGACAATGGCTGACTGTCATCAAGGCTTTCCTCTTCCTCTGGTGCAGACGCCTGATCCTTTATGTGCGTCAAACTTTGCATCAGCAGACACATTAGGGGGATGCTCATGCTTATTATGGCGTTGTCTGCACTAACCAGCCGTGTGCATTCCTCAAAACACTGAAGGACTTGACACATGTCTTGAATCTTCGACCACTGCACACCTGACAACTCCATGTCTGCCATCCTACTGCCTGCCCGTGTATGTGTATCCTCCCACAAAAACATAACAGCCCGCCTCTGTTCGCACAGTCTCTGAAGCATGTGCAGTGTTGAGTTCCACCTTGTAACAACGTCTATGATTAGGCGATGCTGGGGAAGGTTCAAAGAACGCTGATAGGTCTGCATACGGCTGGAGTGTAAAGGCGAACGGCGGATATGTGCGCAAAGTCCACGCACTTTGAGGAGCAGGTCGGATAACCCCGGATAACTTTTCAGGAAGCACTGCACCACCAGGTTTAAGGTGTGAGCCAGGCAAGGAATGTGTTTCAGTTGGGAAAGGGAGATGGCAGCCATGAAATTCCTTCCGTTATCACTCACTACCTTGCCTGCCTCAAGATCTACAGTGCCCAGCCACGACTGCGTTTCTTGCTGCAAGAACTCGGACAGAACTTCCGCGGTGTGTCTGTTGTCGCCCAAACACTTCATAGCCAATACAGCCTGCTGACGTTTGCCAGTAGCTGCCCCATAATGGGAGACCTGGTGTGCAACAGTGGCAGCTGCGGATGGAGTGGTTGTGCGACTGCGGTCTGTGGACGAGCTCTCGCTTCTGCAGGAGGACGAGGAGGAGGAGGAGGAGGAGGGGGTGCGAACGGCTACAGCCAACTGTTTCCTAGACCGTGGGCTAGGCAGAACTGTACCAAACTTGCTGTCCCCTGTGGACCCTGAATCCACCACATTTACCCAGTGTGCCGTGATGGACACGTAACGTCCCTGGCCATGCCTACTGGTCCATGCATCTGTTGTCAGGTGCACCTTTGTGCTCACAGATTGCCTGAGTGCATGGACGATGCGCTCTTTAACATGCTGGTGGAGGGCTGGGATGGCTTTTCTGGAAAAAAAGTGTCGACTGGGTAGCTCGTAGCGTGGTACAGCGTAGTCCATCAGGTCTTTGAAAGCTTCGCTTTCAACTAACCGGTAGGGCATCATCTCTAACGAGATTAGTCTAGCTATGTGGGCGTTCAAACCCTGTGTACGCAGATGCGAGGCTAAGTACTTCCTTTTTCTAACCATAGTCTCATGTAGGGTGAGCTGGACTGGAGAGCTGGAGATCGTGGAACTAGCGGGGGTGCCGGTGGACATGGCAGACTGAGAGACGGTGGGAGATGGTATTGTTGCCGCCGGTGCCCTAGATGCAGTGTTTCCTACTACGAAACTGGAGATTCCCTGACCCTGACTGCTTTGGCCTGGCAAAGAAACCTGCACAGATACTGCAGGTGGTGCAGAAAATGGTGGTCCTACACTGCCGGAAGGGATGTTGCGTTGATGAGTAGCTTCATTGGCCGAGGGTGCTACAACCTTAAGGGACGTTTGGTAGTTAGTCCAAGCTTGCAAATGCATGGTGGTTAAAGGTCTATGCATGCAACTTGTATTGAGACTTTTCAGATTCTGCCCTCTGCTTAAGGTAGTTGAACATTTTTGACAGATTACTTTGTGCTGATCAATTGGATGTTGTTTAAAAAAATGCCAGACTGCACTCTTTCTAGCATCGGATACCTTTTCAGCCATTGCAGACTGAGCTTTAACCGGATGGCCACGCTGTCCTCCAACAGGTTTTGACTTTGCCACGCGTTTTGGCCAAGATACGGGCCCGGCAGATGGAACCTGTTGCGATGTTGATGCCTGCTGCGGCCCCTCCTCCTCCGCTTCAGAACTGCTGCCGCCTGCACCCTGTTCCCCCAATGGCTGCCAATCGGGGTCAAGAACTGGGTCATCTATTACCTCTTCTTGTAGCTCGTGTGCAACTTCGTCTGTGTCACCGTGTCGGTCGGTGGTATAGCGTTCGTGATGGGGCAACATAGTCTCATCAGGGTCTGATTCTTGATCAGCACCCTGCGAGGGCAATGTTGTGGTCTGAGTCAAAGGACCAGCATAGTAGTCTGGCTGTGGCTGTGCATCAGTGCACTCCATGTCAGATTCAACTTGTAATGGGCATGGACTGTTAACTGCTTCACTTTCTAAGCCAGGGACGGTATGTGTAAAGAGCTCCATGGAGTAACCCGTTGTGTCGCCTGCTGCATTCTTCTCTGTTGTTGTTTTTGCTGAAGAGGACAAGGAAGCGACTTGTCCCTGACCGCCGTGAACATCCACTAACGACGCGCTGCTTTTACTTTTACCAGTTTCACGAGAGGAGGCAAAAGAGCTAGAGGCTGAGTCAGCAAGATAAGCCAAAACTTGCTCTTGCTGCTCCGGCTTTAAAAGCGGTTTTCCTACTCCCAGAAAAGGGAGGGTTCGAGGCCTTGTGTAGCCAGACGACGAACCTGGCTCCACAGCTCCAGACTTAGGTGCAATATTTTTTTTTCCCACGACCACCTGATGCTCCACCACTACCACTACCCTCATTACCAGCTGACAATGAACGCCCCCGGCCACGACCTCTTCCACCAGACTTCCTCATTGTTTTAAAAACGTTACCAAACGAACGGTATTTGTTGCTGTCACACAACTTACACGGTGAGCTATAACTTCAGTATGATTTAGCTACCCCTTTACAGGTGGGTGAGACCACAACGAAAATCAGCCACAATGTTACACACTCTGTTGTTGTTGGCAACAAATGAGATGGCACACACGCAGGACTGTCACTGAAGCGCAAATGTAAATATTTATCTCCCACTGATTTGTGTTTGTTTTTTTTAAAAGGGAGACTTCAGAAAAAAAAAAAATTAAAAAAAAATTATTTTTTACAGAAGAATTTATAAAACAAATAAAATGAAATGATTGTTTCAGGGAGAATTTAGGAAAAAAAAAAAAAAAAAAGGCTTTGTAGGGCCCACTGAGTGAGAGAGGACGCACACAGGAGTCAGGAGTGGCACACAAGCCCAGAGGCCAATATTAATCTCCCACCGATTGATTTAGTTATTTTTTTTGGTAGATTTTGGAACCCAAATCAAGCAAAAAAATTAATAGGCTTTCTATGGCCCACAATTGGGGAGAGAGAGAGAGATGGCACACCCAGGAGTCAAGACTGGCACACAAGCAGAAGGGGCAATATGAATCTCCCACAGATTTTTTTTTTTTTTTTTTTTTCAGGGAGACTTGAGAGAAAAAAAAATACAAAAAAAATGATTTTTTTCAGGAATAATTTAGAAACCAAAGAAAATAAAATGATTGTTTCAGGGAGAATTTAGAAAACAAATAAAACAAAAAATAGGCTTTCTAGGGCCCACTGAGTGACAGATGACGCACACAGGAGTCAGGAGTGGCACACAAGCCCAGAGGCCAATATTAATCTCCCACTGATTGATTTAGTTATTTTTTTTGGTAGATTTTGGAACCCAAATCAAGCAAAAAAATTAATAGGCTTTCTATGGCCCACAATTGGGGAGAGAGAGAGAGATGGCACACCCAGGAGTCAAGACTGGCACACAAGCAGAAGGGGCAATATGAATCTCCCACAGATTTTTTTTTTTTTTTTTTCAGGGAGACTTTAGAGAAAAAAAAATACAAAAAAAATGATTTTTTTCAGGAATAATTTAGAAACCAAAGAAAATAAAATGATTTTTTCAGGGAGAATTTAGAAAACAAATAAAACAAAAAATAGGCTTTCTAGGGCCCACTGAGTGACAGATGACGCTCACAGGAGTCAGGAGTGGCACACAAGCCCAGAGGCCAATATTAATCTCCCACTGATTGATTTAGTGATTTTTTTTGGTAGATTTTGGAACCCAAATCAAGCAAAAAAATTAATAGGCTTTCTATGGCCCACTATTTGTGAGAGAGATGGCACGCTCAGGACTGGCACACAAGCCCAGAGGCCCATATTAATCTCCCACTTTTTTTTTTTTCCAGGGAAAATTTATAAACCCAATAAAATAATAAAAAAATAGGCTTTCTATGGCCCGCTATCTGAGAGAGAGAGAGATGGCACGCTTAGGACTGGCACACAAGCCCAAAGGCCAATATTAATCTCCCACTGATTGATTTAATGATTTTTTCAGGTAGAATTTAGAACCCAAATCAAGCAAAAAAATTAATAGGCTTTCTATGGCCCACTGAGTGAGAGATGGCACACACAGGAGTAAGGAGTGGCACACAAGCCCTGAGGCCAATATTTTTCTCCCACTGATTGATTGATTGATTTTTTCAGGTAGAATTATGAACCCAAATCAACCAAAAAAATAAATAGGCTTTCTATGGCCCACTATTTGTGAGAGAGATGGCACGCTCAGGACTGGCACACAAGCCCAGAGGCCAATATTAATCTCCCATTTTTTTTTTTTCCAGGGAAAATGTATAAACCCAATAAAAAAATAATAATAAATAGGCTTTCTATGGCCCACTATCTGAGAGAGAGAGATGGCACGCTTAGGACTGGCACACAAGCCCAAAGGCCAATATTAATCTCCCACTGATTGATTGATTGATTTTTTCAGGTAGAATTATGAACCCAAATCAACCAAAAAAATAAATAGGCTTTCTATGGCCCACTATTTGTGAGAGAGATGGCACGCTCAGGACTGGCACACAAGCCCAGAGGCCAATATTAATCTCCCACTTTTTTTTTTTTCCAGGGAAAATTTATAAAAACAATAAAATAATAAAAAAATAGGCTTTCTATGGCCCACTATCTGAGAGAGAGAGAGATGGCACGCTTAGGACTGGCACACAAGCCCAAACGCCAATATTAATCTCCCACTGATTGATTTATTGATTTTTTCAGGTAGAATTTAGAACCCAAATCAAGCAAAAAAATTAATAGGCTTTCTATGGCCCACTGAGTGAGAGATGGCACACACAGGAGTAAGGAGTGGCACACAAGCCCTGAGGCCAATATTTTTCTCCCACTGATTGATGTTGTGATTTTTTCTGGTAGATTTTGGAACCCAAATCAAGCAAAAAAATAAATAGGCTTTCTATGGCCCACTGAGTGAGAGATGACACAGACAGAGATGGCACTCTAGCAGAAATGTCAATCTTAATCTCCCACAAAAAAAAAAAAAAAAAAAAAAAAAAAAAGGAACTGTCCTTCAATTACTATCTCCCTGCAGTAATCTCAGCCAGGTATGGCAGGCAGCAATAAGGAGTGGACTGATGCACAAATTAAATAAAAAGTGTGGACAAACAAACAAGATAGCTGTGCAGAAAGGAAGGAACAAGAGGATTTGTGCTTTGAAAAAAGCAGTTGGTTTGCACAGCGGCGTACACACAGCAATGCAGCTATCAGGGAGCCTTCTAGGGCAGCCCAATGAGCTACAGCGCTGAGGAAAAAAAAAAAAAAAGGAGCTTCCACTTTCCCTGCACACCGAAGGTGGTGTTGGGCAGTGGAAATCGCTACAGCACAAGCGGTTTTGTGGTTAATGGACCCTGCCTAACGCTATCCCTGCTTCTGACGAAGCGGCAGCAACCTCTCCCTAAGCTCAGATCAGCAGCAGTAACATGGCGGTCGGCGGGAACTCCCCTTTATAGCCCCTGTGACGCCGCAGACAGCAAGCCAATCACTGCAATGCCCTTCTCTAAGATGGTGGGGACCAGGACCTATGTCATCACGCTGCCCACACTCTGCGTTTACCTTCATTGGCTGAGAAATGGCGCTTTTCGCGTCATTGAAACGTGACTTTGGCGCGAAAGTCGCGTACCGCATGGCCGACCACGCACAGGGGTCGGATCGGGTTTCATGAAACTCGACTTCGCCAAAAGTCGGCGACTTTTGAAAATGTTCGACCCGTTTCGCTCAACCCTAGTCACCAGACTATAGTGTCCAGGTCCTTACTAGTGGCAAATTGTTGTATCTACATTTTCTGGTCTCATTTAATTTTTTAAGGCAAATGGACTTTTTTTAATTTTTTAAATGCTAAAAAAAACTATATCATCCTGAAATATAAACGAGTTGTCCAAGTCTTGGGGCTCAAGTCTGCAGTCACTCTATGTGCTATGTGACTTGCTGTTGTGATTCTCCCATGCAGGTGCATGGAAGTGGGTGGGTATGCAACAGTAAGTAATTCATTTGCATATAGTGGGTACGGAAAGTATTCAGACTACTTTAAATGCTTCACTCTTTGTTTCATTGCAGCCATTTGGTAAATTCAAAAAAGTCAGTTTTTCTCATTAATGATCACTCTGTGTTAGGGCTGGCGGAAAGCACCAAATAATATTAAGGAAGATATAAGGTGCGTTCGCAGCCCGGGGTCCACCGTGCAGAGATGACACCTGCTGCTCAGCAATGTCGGGCAGTATATGGTGGTATAATGTGAATACACACGGGTTAGCTTCACCCGGTATGTAAGGAGGCGAACCCTTTTGCGTCACAGGACCACAATACCGCAGAGTGAAAACTAGTGTTTGGTCACAGGACTCAACCCCAAGGACACAGGGCTAGAGTCCCTCTAGATCAACTAGCATTCAGCATTCTGCAACTGCAGTGCCAGAGAAAAAACTGAACTTAATGATTTACCGCACAAAGTGCATACAGCGCTACTTTGGCGGACACCACTAACTACCCTAAACTTGGGCCAGGAAAGTGCACTATTTGTGTACGGCACCGCTCTGATGGAGCTGCAATAGACGCAGTACTCTCATGCCTAGTGCTGGATGGCACAATCTGGTGCTAGCTAGCTCCAATCACCTACACTCAATCAGCAACACTAGAGAAGGGGTTCAATTAGGAGCATTCATCAGATTGACCACACTCATCTACACATACACGATTTTAGATTTATACTAGCGCTTGGTCGAGTGGCCATGCAAACCTTTTATAACTTCATCCTTCTGGGACCTTCCCAGTGGTGCAATCAGGGCCGCTTTAGGAACTGAACATGTGACCCCCGACCCCCAATGAGTGTTCATCCCACAGGCATGCTCAGTTGACCAAAATCAGGACTTAGTCCCTGGAGCATCTGCTCGCCGCTGATTACTGCTGGTTACAATAGCTGAACCTGGGAGGCTAGCAGTAACCAGAAGCTCAGCATTAGCTTGAGCAAGATGCTGGGAGCAATGTCTCTGCTGAACAGGCTAACCTGTGGCTGGGGAAGAATAGGAGACCACAGAGGATGTGGTTCAAGATTCCCTCTGTGCAGCAGCAGGAACTCGACACCTAACATTACCCCCCCCTCCTAGGACCTCCCTCCTTAGGCCTTTCTACATTCAAAAGCTGCAATGAGCTGAGAAGCCTGAATGTGCTGAAGAGGTTCCCAAGTCCTGTCCTCTGGGCCTTTACCCTTTCAGTCCACCAGATAGTATTTTTTGCCACATACCACCTTACACCCAACAATAGCATTCAACTCATAATCATCTGTAGATGAGCCCGATGTCCTGGCAGATGACTTGGAAAACTGGAACATGTGAACTGGTTTTAGGAGAGACACATGAAAGGTGTCGGTGATACCTAGTCGTGGAGGAAGGGCCCGACTATAGACCACAGGGTTAACCTGTTCCAGGAACTTGAAGGGACCTATGTAGAGAGGCACAAACTTAGTGGACTCAACTTGCAGCCTGATGTTACGGGCGGAGAGCCATATTAAGTCGCCAGGAGCAAAGGTCGGAGCGGGGCACCGATGTGCATAGGCGAAGGCCCTCATTCTCTTCTTGGAGGTCCAGTTAGCATCCTATGTTTGGTTCCAAATGTCACATGCCTCCACAGCCCAGTCTGCCACCCTAGAGTCAGTGGATGACATGGGTATGGGCACAGGGACATGCAGTATCTGACCGTAGTTAAGGAGGAATGGGGTCTGCCCAGTGGAGTTGGCTACAGCGTTGTTCAGCGCAAACTCCACCCACGGTAGCAAGGATGCCCATCCATCCTGCCTTTCCAATACAAAATGTCTCAGGTATGTGACCAGGGTCTGGTTGGCCCTCTCTACCAACCCATTTGTCTCAGGATGGCACCCTGAAGAGAGGTTTAGCTCAATGCTGAGTAGATGACAGAGCTCTCTCCAGAACTGAGACTCAAACTGGGGACCCCGGTCACTGACAATTTTGTCAGTCATACCGTGTAGGCGGAATAAGTGCTTAAATAGTAACACCGCCAAGGCCTGTGCAGAAGGTTCCAGGGGAAGAGGCACCAAGTGCACCATTTTGGAAAAATGGTCGGTGACTAATCAGATAACGGTGCAGCTACGAAGCTTGGGCAAGCTCACTACAAAGTCCATCCCAACCATTTCCCTGGGCCTGTCTGCCACCGGCAGGGGGTATTGTAACCCAACAGGCCATTGCCGAGGAGAACCATTCTTTGCGCAGGAGACACATGCCGAATATAGTCTCTGATGTCACGGGCCATATGCAGCCACCAGTACATCCTCCCCAGGAGCTCAGTTTTCCTCTTAGTCACAAAATGTCCATCAACTCTGGACGAGTGAGCCCAAGAGAGAACCTCTGGTTGCAAACCAGGTGGTACAAAGGTCTTGCCGAGAGGTACAGACTCTAGCGAGATCAGGGCCACAGTTCTCAGGCTCTCTGAAGGGACAATTAGCCAAGGCTTTTCCTCCTCCTCCTCTGATTACACTACAGAGTGGGAGAGAGTGGCGGCACGAGTGTTCTCCCCAGACGGAAAAGGGAGGGTGAAGTGGAACCGGAAGAAGAACAAGGACCATGTAGCCTGGTGAGAATTTAGCCGCCGGGAAGTCTGTAGGTAAACTAAATTTTTGTGGTCGGTGTACACTTGGAAAGGAAAACGATCCCCATCCAGGAGGTGTCTTCACTAGTGTTGAGCGATACCGTCCGATACTTGAAAGTATCGGTATCGGATAGTATCGGCCGATACCTGAAAAATATCGGATATCGCCGATACCGATATCCGATACCAATACAAGTCAATGGGACACCAAGTATCGGAAGGTATCCTGATGGTTCCCAGGGTCTGAAGGAGAGGAGACTCTCCTTCAGGCCCTGGGATCCATATTAATGTGTAAAATAAAGAATTAAAATAAAAAATATTGATATATTCACCTGTCCGGCGGCCCCTGGACATCATGCTGGTAACCGGCAGGCTTCTTTGTTTAAAATGCGCGCGTTTAGGACCTGCGAATGACGTCCCGGCTTCTGATTGGTCGCGTGCCGCCCATGTGACCGCCACGCGACCAATCAGAAGCCGTGAGGTAATTCGCAGGTCCTAAATTCCTAGAATTAGGAGTTTAGTGAATGAGAATGACGTCGCGGCTTCTGATTGGTCGCGTGGCGGTCACATGAGCGGCACGTGACCAATCAGAAGCCGCGACGTCATTCTCATTCACTAAACTCCTAATTCTAGGAATTTAGGACCTGCGAATGACGTCACGGCTTCTGATTGGTCGCTTGGCGGTCACATGGGCGGCACGCGACCAATCAGAAGCCGGGACGTCATTCGCAGGTCCTAATTTTAAACAAAGAAGCCTGCCGAATACCAGCGTGATGTCCAGGGGCCGCCGGACAGGTGAATATATCAATATTTTTTATTTTAATTCTTTATTTTACACATCCCTATGGATCCGATACCGATACCCGATACCACAAAAGTATCGGATCTCGGTATCGGAATTCCGATACCGCAAGTATCGGCCGATACCCGATACTTGCGTATCGGATTGCTCAACACTAGTCTTCACTCCAGAAAAGCCAACTTCAAGGCTAGCAACTCCCTGTCCCCGATGGAATAGTTCCTCTCCACCGGTGAGAAGGTCTTAGAGAAGAAGAAGCAAGGATGCTTCCAACCTTGAGCATCCTTTTTGAAAAGGACTGCTCCAGCACCACTGGATGAGTCACGTACCTCCATTATAAATGGTTTATCTACATCGGGGCAATGTAAAATAGGAGCGTTAGTGAAGTGAGACTTGATAGAGAGGAATGCCTTGGAGACCTCCTCCAACCACAATTTGGGATTTGCTCCCTTCTTGATGAGAGCTACCAAGGGAGCTGCCAAAGTTGAAAAGGGGGAATGAACTGGCGATTAGAGTTAATGAACCCCATAAAGAGCTGCATCGCTTTAAGAGAATGGGGTTCCTGCCAGTCCATCACAGCTTGTAGCTTGGCAGGATCAATAACCAATCTCTGGGCGGAGATGATATAGTCCAGGAAAGGCAAGGACTCCTGCTCAAACAAACACTTCTCTAACTTGGCATAGAGGGAGTTTGCCCATAGGAGGTCGAAGACTTTGCAAACATCTCTCCAGTGGGAGTCAATATCTGGAGAGTAGATGAGAATATCATCCAGATATACTATGACCAAGGTGGTGAGCATATCCCAGAAAATATTGTTTACAAAGTCCTGGAAAATGGCAGGAGCATTACAGAGCCCAAAGGGCATCATCAAATACTCATAGTTGCCATCCCTGGTGTTAAATGCCATCTTCCATTCGTCCCCCTCATGGATGCGAATCAGGTTGTAAGCACCCCACAGATCAAGCTTAGTAAAACTCTCGCTCTCCACAACCTATCAAATAGCTCAGATATCAGGGGCAGAGGGTACATGTTCTTAACGGTGATGGCGCTAAGATCCCTGTAATCTATGCATGGACATAGTTCTCCCTTTTTCTTCTTCTGCATGAAGCAGAACCCCACCCCTGCATGTGATATTGACTTCCTAATGAATCCTCTTGCCAGATTCTCCTGGATGTACTGAGTCATTGCCTCCATCTCTGGGAGAGATAGTGGATAAACTCAACCCCGGGGAGGCTCAGCACCAGGATAGAGGTCAATAGGACAGTCATATGGGGCCGTGAGGCGGAAGGATCACCGCAGCCTTCTTGGAGAACACGTCCGCATAGGGTCAATAGTATTTGGGGAGAGAGGAAAGATCTGCGGGTATATCTGTAGTAGCAACCTGAATGCACTCTGTCAAACCTCTGATTCACTCCATCCCAAAATTTTCCCTGCGGACCACTCTATAGGAGGGGAGTGGTAATGTAACCAGGGTATTCCTAACAGGACTTCATCATTTCCTTCAGGAATGACAAGCAGGGAGATTATTTCCTGATGGGATTGTGACATAGAAAGGGTAAATTGAATGGTTTGATGTGTTATTTGTGAGGGCAGTGTCGACCCATTTACCACTCGCACAGTCACTGGTTTGGCAAGCATCACCAGGGGTATTGCGTGTTGTTGGGAGAAGGCACATGACATGAAGTTGCCCTCCACCCCAGGGTTCTCGCAAACCTCTACAATATGAGTGGATGGGCCTATGGTTATTGTCCCTTTGAGGGACAGTTTGGAGGAAAACGCCGCTGTGCCTAGTGAAACACCTCTTACAGTCACTAAACGAGGATGTTTTCCTGACCACTGAGTACATCTGGAGGCAAGATGTCCTGACTGCTGGCTGACATGACCGACCTTGAGTGTATGAGCTGTCTGGGGCTTAGACCCCGCTCGTGACACCTCCATGGCCCCATGTGGCTCGATCGCCTGACCTCCAATGAGAGGTCACCCATGGGCATGCTCAGTTGACCAAAAGCAGGACTTAGTCCCTGGAGTATCTGCTCGCCGCTGATTACTGCTGGTTACAATAGCTGAACCTGGGAGGGCAGCAGTAACCAGATGCTCAGTATCAGCTTAAGCAGGATGCCTGTAGCGATGTCTCTGCTGAGCAGGCTCCTATGCGACTGGGGAAGAATGGGAGACTGCAGAAAACGTGGTTTGAGATTCCCATGTGCAGCAGTGGGATCTCGAAACCTAACACTCTGCACCCCATCATGACTGAAAAAAAATGTAGAAATGTTTACATATTTATCAATAAAAAAACTAAAATATCACATGGTCATAAGTAGGGTTGAGCGAAACGGGTCAGCCATTTTCAGAAGTCGTCGACTTTTGGCAAAGTCGGGTTTCATGAAACCCGACCCGACCCCTGTGTGGGGTCGGCCATGAGGTCGGCGATCTTCTGAATCTGGTATCGGAATTCCGATACCGAGTTCCGATATGTTTGCAATATCGGAAATCGGTATCGGAATCCATATTTAAGTGTAAAATAAAGAATTAAAATAAAAAATATTGCTATGCTCACCCTCTGACACGCCCTGCTACTAACCGGCAGCCTTCCTTCCTTAGAATCAGCGTGTGAAGGGCCTTAGATGACGTCGCGGCTTGTGATTGGTCCCGCGACCGCCCATGTGACCGCTCGCGCGACCAATCACAAGCCGCGGCGTCACCGAAGGTCCTTCAAGCGCTGATTCTTAGGAAGGAAGGCTGCCGGAAAGAAGCAGGGCGCGTCCGAGGGTGAGTATATACCTAATAGGAATATACTCACCCTCGGACACGCCCTGCTTCTTTCCGGCAGTCTTCCTTCCTAAGAATCAGCCCTTGAAAGACCTTCGGTGACGTCGCGGCTTGTGATTGGTCGCGCGAGCGGTCACATGGGCGGTCGCGCGACCAATCACAAGCCGCGACGCCATCTAAGGCCCTTCACGTGCTGATTCCTTCACTGCCGGTTAGTACCAGGGCGCGTCAGAGGGTGAGTATAGCAATATTTTTTATTTTAATTCTTTATTTTACACTTAAATATGGATCCCAGGGCCTGAAGGAGAGTTTCCTCTCCTTCAGACCCTGGGAACCATTAGAAACCCAATGCACTGCACTGGGTTTCGTGTTTCGGCCGACCCTGACTTTTTTATAGGATCGGCCGATTTCACTGGACCCAACTTTTGAAAAAGTCGGGTTTCGTGAAACCCGACCCGATCCTTTAAAAGTAAAAGTCGCTCAACCCTAGTCATAAGTATTCAGACCATTTGCTCATACACTCATATTTAAGTCACATGCTGTTCATTTCCTTATGATCCTCCATGAGATGGTTCTACTCCTTCAGACATTTGTGGTATATACTGATGAAGAAGTCTCAGTACTTTTAAATGCTTTGAATAAAACCACATTTCATTTTAACATGATCTGATCTTCAGTTATTCAGCAGCGCAGAATAAATACATGTTTATCTCTTTTTTTTCCTATGGTTGGCCACTTTGTGGACCTGTGGATCTGCTACAGCGAATATTCCCATAAACTTAATTATAGCTCCATCTGGTAAGCACAATTTAATCGTAGCAAACCATTTGTGTCTTGGATAATACCCTGTTTGCGCTGTTTTCTCCAGCATCACCTATTTTTGCTCACAGTGCATGTCAGACCAAATGAGAATCATGAGGTCAAAAGAACTGGCCAAGGAGCTCAGAGAAAGAATTGTGGAAAGGCACAGATCTGGCCAAGGTTACAAAAGAATTTCTGCAGTACACAAGGTTTGAAAGAGCACGGTGGTCTCCGTGTTCCTTAAATGGAAGTAATTGGGGACTACCAGAAGTCTTCTTAGACCTGGCTGTCCAGCCCAACTGAGCAAACGCGGAAGAAGAACCTTCATGAAAGAGATATAGAAGAATCCCAAGATCACTGTGCCTGAGCTCCAGAGATGCAGTAGGGAGATGAGAGAAAGTTCCACAAAGTCAACTATTACTGCAGCCCTCCACCAGTCAGGCCTTTAGGGCAGAGTGGCCCGACAGAAGCCTATCCTCAGTGCAAGAGTTTGCTAAAAACCACATGACGGACTCCCAGACTATAAGAAATAAGATTATCTGGTCTGATGAGATGAAGAAAGACCTTTTTGGTGATAATTCTAAGTGGTATGTGTGGAGATAACCAGGCACTGCTCATCACCTGCCCAATACAATCCCTACAGTGAAATATGGTGGTGGCAGCATCATGTTATGAGGTTGTTTTTCAGCTTCAGGGACAGGATGACTGGTTGCCACTGAAGGAAACATATGCAGCCAAGTAGAGTAATATCCTGGATAAAAACCTCTTCCATAGTCCTCTGGACCTCACTTGGCCGAAGGTTCACCTTCCAACAAGACAATGACCTGTTATGAAAGGTAATTCAGTACCACAATGGACATAGAGGTCAGCGCACATACAGTGACCTGGCAATAACCCAAAAAACAAGAACAAGCTCTGAGACGTGGGAACTCTGTTGACCGCAATCCCTAATCCTCTCCAACCACATTAAAGGCAGCCGTGGATTGCGCCTAACGCTGCCTATGCAACTCGGCACGGCCTGAGAAACTAGCTAACCTGAAGATAGAAAATAAGCCTACCTTGCCTCAGAGAAATACCCCAAAGGAAAAGGCAGCCCCCACATATAATGACTGTGAGTTAAGATGAAAAGACAAACATAGAGATGAAATAGATTTAGCAAAGTGAGGCCCAACTTTCTGAACAGAGCGAGGATAGGAAAGGTAACTTTGCGGTCAACACAAAACCCTACAAAAACCACGCAAAGGGGGCAAAAAGACCCTCCGTACCGAACTAACGGCACGGAGGTACACCCTCTGCGTCCCAGAGCTTCCAGCAAGCAGAAAAAAACAAATTGACAAGCTGGACAGAAAAAAACAGCAAACAAATAGCAAAGAGGAACTTAGCTAAGCAGAGCAGCAGGCCACAGGAACGATCCAGGAGGAAACAGGTCCAATACTAGAACATTGACTGGAGGCCAGGATCAAAGCACTAGGTGGAGTTAAATAGAGAAGCACCTAATGACTTCACCACATCACCTGAGGAAGGAAACTCAGAAGCCGCAGTACCACTTTCCTCCACCAACGGAAGCTCACAGAGAGAACCAGCCGAAGTACCACTTGTGACCACAGGAGGGAGCTCTGCCACAGAATTCACAACAGTACCCCCCTTTAAGGAGGGGTCACCGAACCCTCACCAGAGCTCCCAGGACGACCAGGATGAGCCATATGAAAGGCACGAACAAGATCGGGAGCATGGACATCAGAGGCAAAGACCCAGGAATTATCTTCCTGAGCATAACCCTTCCACTTAATCAGATACTGGAGTTTCCGCCTTGAAACACTAGAATCCAAAATCTTCTCCACAATATACTCCAACTCCCCCTCCACCAAAACCGGGGCAGGAGGATCAACAGATGGAAACATAGGTGCCACGTATCTCCGCAACAATGACCTATGGAATATGTTATGTATGGAAAATGAATCTGGAAGGGTCAGACGAAAAGACACAGGATTAAGAACCTCAGAAATCCTATACGGACCAATAAAACGAGGTTTAAACTTAGGAGAGGAAACCTTCATAGGAATATGACGAGAAGATAACCAAACCAAGTCCCCAACCCGAAGTCGGGGACCCACACAGCGTCTGCGATTAGCGAAACGTTGAGCCTTCTCCTGGGACAAAGTCAAATTGTCCACTACATGAGTCCAAATCTGCTGCAACCTGTCCACCACAGTATCCACACCAGGACAGTCCGAAGACTCAACCTGCCCTGAAGAGAAACGAGGATGGAACCCAGAGTCATCCTGATCAGCAGAAACAAAGCATCTCAGATATGTTTCCAAAGTCTGATTGGTTCGTTCGGTCTGGCTATTAGTCTGAGTATGGAAAGCCGAGGAAAAGGACAAGTCAATGCCCATCCTACCACAAAAGGCTCGCCAAAACCTCGAAACAAACAGGGAACCTCTGTCAGAAACGATATTCTCTGGAATGCCATGTAAACGAACCACATGCTGGAAAAACAATGGCACCAAATCAGAGGAGGAAGGCAATATAGACAAGGGTACCAAATGGACCATCTTAGAGAAGCGATCACAGACCACCCAAATGACTGATATCTTTTGAGAGACGGGAAGATCTGAAATAAAATCCATAGAGATATGTGTCCAAGGCCTCTTCGGGACCGGCAAGGGCAAAAGCAACCCACTGGAACGAGAGCAGCAGGGCTTAGCCCGAGCACAAATCCCACAGGGCTGCACAAAAGTACGCACATCCCGCGACAGAGATGGCCACCAAAAGGATCTAGCCACTAACTCTCTGGTACCAAAGATTCCAGGATGACCAGCCAACACCGAACAATGAACCTCAGAGATAACTTTATTCGTCCACCTATCAGGGACAAACAGTTTCTCCGCTGGGCAACGATCAGGTTTATTAGCCTGAAATTTTTGCAGCACCCGCCGCAAATCAGGGGAGATGGCAGACACAATTACTCCCTCTTTGAGGATACCCGCCGGCTCAGATACACCCGGAGAGTCGGGCACAAAACTCCTAGACAGAGCATCCGCCTTCATATTTTTAGAACCCGGAAGGTATGAAATCACAAAGTCAAAACGGGCAAAAAACAACGACCAACGAGCTTGTCTAGGATTCAACCGCTTGGCGGACTCGAGATAAGTCAAGTTCTTATGATCAGTCAAGACCAGCTCCTTCAAGCCAATGACGCCACTCTTCGAATGCCCACTTCATGGCCAGCAACTCTCGATTGCCCACATCATAATTACTCTCAGCAGGCGAAAACTTCCTGGAAAAGAAGGTGCATGGTTTCATCACCGAGCAATCAGAACTTCTCTGCGACAAAACAGCCCCTGCTCCAATCTCAGAAGCATCAACCTCGACCTGGAACGGAAGTGAAATATCTGGTTGACACAACACAGGGGCAGAAGAAAAATGACGCTTCAACTCTTGAAAAGCTTCCACAGCAGCAGAAGACCAATTGGCCAAATCAGCACCTTTCTTGGTCAAATCGGTCAATGGTTTAGCAATACTAGAAAAATTGCAGATGAAGCGACGATAAAAATTAGCAAAGCCCAGGAACTTTTGCAGACTTTTCAGAGATGTCGGCTGAGTCCAATTATGGATGGCTTGGACCTTAACAGGATCCATCTCGATAGTAGAAGGGGAAAAGATGAACCCCAAAAATGAAACCTTCTGAACACCAAAGAGACACTTTGATCCCTTCACAAACAAAGAATTAGCACGCAGGACCTGAAACACCGTTCTGACCTGCTTCACATGAGACTCCCAATCATCCAAGAAGATCAAAATGTCATCTAAGTACACAATCAGGAATTTATCCAGGTAGTCTCGGAAGATGTCATGCATAAAGGACTGAAACACTGATGGAGCATTGGCAAGTCCGAATGGCATTACTAGATACTCAAAATGGCCCTCGGGCATATTAAATGCAGTTTTCCACTCATCGCCTCGCTTAATACGCACAAGATTATACGCACCACGAAGATCTATCTTGGTGAACCAATTAGCCCCCTTAATCCGAGCAAACAAATCAGATAACAATGGCAAGGGGTACTGAAATTTAATTGTGATCTTATTTAGAAGGCGGTAATCTATACAAGGTCTCAGTGAACCATCCTTCTTGGCTACAAAAAAGAACCCTGCTCCCAATGGCGACGATGACGGGCGAATATGCCCCTTCTCCAAAGACTCCTTCACATAACTCCGCATAGCGGCGTGCTCAGGCACAGATAAATTAAACAGTCGACCTTTTGGGAATTTACTACCAGGAATCAAATCAATAGCACAATCACAATCCCTATACGGAGGTAGGGTATCGGACTTGGGCTCATCAAATAAATCCCGGTAATCAGACAAGAACTCAGGAACCTCAGAAGGGGTGGATGACGAAATAGTCAGAAATGGGACATCACCATGTACCCCCTGACAACCCCAGCTGGACACAGACATGGATTTCCAATCTAAAACTGGATTATGGACTTGTAGCCATGGCAACCCCAACACGACCACATCATGCAGATTATGCAACACCAGAAAGCGAATAACCTCCTGATGTGCATGAGCCATGCACATGGTCAGCTGGGTCCAGTACTGAGGCTTATTCTTGGCCAAAGGCGTAGCATCAATTCCTCTCAATGGAATAGGACACTGCAAGGGCTCCAAGAAAAACCCACAACGCCTAGCATACTCCAAGTCCATCAAATTCAGAGCAGCGCCTGAGTCCACAAATGCCATGACAGAATACGATGACAAAGAGCAGATCAAGGTAACAGACAGAAGAAATTTTGACTGTACCATACCAATGGTGGAAGACCTAGCGAACCGCTTAGTGCGCTTAGGACAATCAGAGATAGCATGAGTGGAATCACCACAGTAGAAACACAGGCCATTCAGACGTCTGTGTTCTTGCCGTTCAACTCTAGTCAAAGTCCTATCGCACTGCATAGGCTCAGGTTTAAGCTCAGGTAATACCGCCAAATGGTGCACAGATTTACGCTCGCGCAAGCGTCGACTGATCTGAATGGCCAAAGACATAGACTCATTCAGACCAGCAGGCATAGGAAATCCCACCATGACATCCTTAAGGGCTTCAGAGAGACCTTTTCTGAAAATAGCTGCGAGCGCACCTTCATTCCACTGAGTGAGTACGGACCACTTTCTAAATTTCTGACAATATACCTCTATTTCATCCTGACCCTGACACAGAGCCAGCAAATTCTTCTCTGCCTGATCCACAGAATTAGGCTCATCGTACAGCAATCCGAGCGCCAGGAACAATGCATCGATATTACTTAATGCAGGATCCCCTGGCGCAAGGGAAAATGCCCAGTCCTGAGGATCGCCACGCAAAAAAGAAATAACGATCCTAACTTGTTGAACTGGGTCACCAAAGGAGCGAGGTTTCAAAGCCAGAAATTTTTTACAATTATTTTTGAAACTCAGAAATTTAGTTCTATCTCCAAAAAACAAATCAGGAATAGGGATTCTCGGTTCTAACATAGAATTCTGAACCACAAAGTCTTGAATACTTTGTACTCTTGCCGTGAGCTGATCCACACATGAAGACAGACCTTTAATGTCCATTGCTACACCTGTGTCCTGAACCACCCAAATGTCTAGGGGAAAAAAAAGGCAAAACACAGTGCAAAGAAAAAAAAATGGTCTCAGAACTTCTTTTTTCCCTCTATTGAGAATCATTAGTACTTTTGGCCTCCAGTACTGTTATGAAAGGTAATTCAGTACCACAATGGACATAGAGGTCAGCGCACATACAGTGACCTGGCAATAACCCAAAAAACAACAACGAGCTCTGAGACGTGGGAACTCTGTTGACCGCAATCCCTAATCCTCTCCAACCACACTAAAGGCAGCCGTGGATTGCGCCTAACGCTGCCTATGCAACTCGGCACGGCCTGAGAAACTAGCTAACCTGAAGATAGAAAATAAGCCTACCTTGCCTCAGAGAAATACCCCAAAGGAAAAGGCAGCCCCCACATATAATGACTGTGAGTTAAGATGAAAAGACAAACGTAGAGATGAAATAGATTTAGCAAAGTGAGGCCCAACTTTCTGAACAGAGCGAGGATAGGAAAGGTAACTTTGCGGTCAACACAAAACCCTACAAAAACCACGCAAAGGGGGCAAAAAGACCCTCCGTACCGAACTAACGGCACGGAGGTACACCCTCTGCATCCCAGAGCTTCCAGCAAGCAGAAAAAAACAAATTGACAAGCTGGACAGAAAAAAACAGCAAAACAAATAGCAAAGAGGAACTTAGCTAAGCAGAGCAGCAGGCCACAGGAACGATCCAGGAGGAAACAGGTCCAATACTAGAACATTGACTGGAGGCCAGGATCAAAGCACTAGGTGGAGTTAAATAGAGAAGCACCTAACAACTTCACCACATCACTTGAGGAAGGAAACTCAGAAGCCGCAGTACCACTTTCCTCCACCAACGGAAGCTCACAGAGAGAACCAGCCGAAGTACCACTTGTGACCACAGGAGGGAGCTCTGCCACAGAATTCACAACAATGACCCTAAGCACACAGCTAAAATAACAAAGGAGTGGCTTCAGAACAACTCTGTGACCATTCTTGACTGGCTTAGCCAGAGCCCTGACCTAAAACCAATTCAGCATCTCTGGAGAAACCTGAAAATAGCTTTCCACCAATGTTCACCATCCAACATGACAGAACTGGATCTGCAAGGAAGAATGGTAGAGGGTCCCCAAATCCAGGTGTGATAAACATGTTGCATCATTCCCAAATAGACTCATGACTGTACTAGCTCAAATTTCTACATTTTTATTTTTTTCAGTCAAGATGGGGTGCAGAGTGTACAATAATGTAAAAAAATGAGCATTTTTGAATTTACCAAATGGCTGTAAGGAAACAAAGAGTGAACTATTTAAAGGGGTCTGAATACTTTTAATACCCACTGTATATTAGCGCAAAAAATGTTTAAACTGAATGATAATATGTTTGTACAATATGGAGGACAATTAAAATGTAGTAAAGTGTAAATGCTCAGGGCTAGCATGAAAGATGAGTGACCTATATGGTCCCTAGTTTGTTGATTACTCATATTTTTGGGCTCAATTTCTGTACTTCAATTCTGGATCTTTGCCTAGCTCTTGCCACTGCATGGGGACACCTCTGTTTTTGATAACCAGCCAAGATAAAACTGAAAGCTGAGTGCTACAGCCCAGGCTTTCAGCATTACCTGTGCTGGTTATCAAGAATAGATGAGACCCCATGTCGTTTTTGCCAAATTTATGCATTTTTTACATGTTTTACCACCGGCCAATCACAGCCATGCCAATATTTGACATGGGTGTGATGGGAAGTGCCCAAAAAGGAAAAGCTTGCTGATTGGCTGAGCTGTAGCCTTTCAACAAGCATTGGTTGGGCTGCTGAACGCAAACAGTAACATAAACTTCCAGGTAAAGTCCATGTTCTGGATTCATGCAAGGACACTAGGAGTCCAGTACGGAGAGCAAAGTTTACCATTCAGGTTCAAGCATGCTTATTAATAATTACAGAAAAAGCAGCAACACTTACTAATACCTGGTCACATTAATAATACACTGCATGATGCTGCAGGCACCATGATAAAAGGTGAAGGCAGCACAAATGCAGAATAATGCTGCAGAAATATTCACACAACTACCATACATGATGATTGTTAGTAGGGTTGAGCGACTTTTGTTTTTATAAGATCGGGTTGGGTTTCACAAAACCCGACTTTTTCAAAAGTCGGGTCAAGTGAAATCGGAAGATCCTATAGAAAAGTCGGGGTCGGGGTCGGCCGAAACACGAAACCCAATGCAGTGCATTGGGTTTCTAATGGTTCCCAGGGTCTGAAGGAGAGGAAACTCTCCTTCAGGCCCTGAGATCCATATTAATGTGTAAAATAAAGAATAAAAATAAAAAATATTGCTATACTCACCCTCGGACGCGCCCTGGTTGTAAGCGGGAGCCTTCCTTCCTAAGAATGAGCGCCTGAAGGACCTTTCGATGACGTCGCGGCTTGTGATTGGTCGCGTGAGCGGTCACATGGGCGTCACGCGACCAATCACTCACGCGACCAATCACAAGCCGCGACGTCATCGAAAGGTCCTTCAAGCGCTGATTCTTAGGAAGGAAGGCTGTGGGTTAGAACCAGGGTGCGTCCGAGGGTGAGTATATTCCTAATAGGTATATACTCACCCTCGGACGTGCCCTGGTTCTAACCCGCAGCCTTCCTTCCTAAGAATCAGCGCTTGAAGGACCTTTCGATGACGTCGCGGCTTGTGATTGGTCGCGTGACGACCATGTGACCGCTCACGCGACCAATCACATGCCGCGACGTCATCGAAAGGTCCTTCAGGCGCTCATTCTTAGGAAGGAAGGCTCCCGGTTACAACCAGGGCGTGTCCGAGGGTGAGTATAGCAATATTTTTTATTTTGATTCTTTATTTTACACTTAAATCTGAATTCCGATACCGATTCCCGATATCTTAAACATATCGGGAATCGGTATCGGAATTCCGATTCCAGTTCAGAAGATCGCCGACCTCATGGCCGACCCCACACAGGGGTCGGGTTGGGTTTCATGAAACCCGACTTTGCCAAAAGTCGGCGACTTCTGAATCTGGCCGACTCGTTTCGCTCAACCCTAGTTGTTAGTATTATAAATACACATGAATAAGCCTATAACTGCTATGACTGAGAATAAGTGATTTCAAAGGTACAAAACACAAAAGCTCCCATTTCTAATAGACCTGTCAGGATTCGAGCCCAGCAGCTCTTGTGCTCCAGGTGGCAGCTCTTCCTTCAGAGCTATTCAGCTCGCTGGACAGATATGTGCTAACCCAAATACTTGTACCTGTGTTGTTCCTGATTGTCTCCACCCTGAATTCCTGATTGCCTCCACCTGAGTTCCTGACTGGCTCCATCCTAATTGAACACCCTATTTAAACCTGGCATTGCCCTCCTTTCCTTTTGAGATTATTGAGCTACCAGCCTCTAGTCAATCTTCCTTTCACCTGATCTTTCATTCTACAATTAAATTGCTGCTCCTGTGTACTGCCTCTTGGCTATACTTCACTACACTGTGTGCTGCTCCTTTAAACTACATTGCTGCTCCTGTGTATCAACTCCTTTGCTATCCCTGACCATGCTACCTGCCGGAGCAGCCCCTAGTGGTTGCAATACTATAACTCCAACCCAGGTCAGTCAATAGCAAGACCTCCCACCTAATCTTTTTATATAAAATGCACATGTTAAGATGTTTTCAGCAACTTTAAAATTAACATTGATTTTATCCATTAATGTGTGCTGGATCTCTTCCCACTTTGTAACCTTCTGTGTGGGATTGACTCTCCTGAGGTCTCCTAAGCACCATGTATCCTCTGATATCTGATAGGAGAAATCCTGAATATTTTTTTTCTTTTTATTATAGATAAGGTTTGAATAAGGAGCCATTCACACAGATACATGTAGTGCACCCTGCCATATTACAGCCTATTGATAACGCCCATGCTATTAGTACTCTATAAGTACACCCCACAAGGACAGATACGGTAACCCATATTCTCTCAACAATACTGGGTGCATCCTGCCCAGACTAAAAAAATAGAGTAGGTTTTAGGTAATCCTTTGGACAAAATAAGGAAGCACACAACCAACCACAAAGGTCCACATTGTCAGAACAGTCCCTATACTAAAAGAAAAAAAACACATCAAAAGGACATTAATTGTCACATAAAAAACAACCATATTTTCCAATATCTGCTCACATTACTAATTCACTGTGGGATGCAGCAGACCCTCATAGACCTCATATACAGTATTTTTTCATATTTGTGTGAAATGTTGGTGTGAGGAATTGGGTAGTCAGTCCTTAGGGGTGTATTTTTATAGCTCTACCTCTCTCAGTATGGCTGCTTTTTACTGTGATTTTTTTTAATTTATGTCCTTTTTCTGTAATTTGGTTATACAATAACAGCAATTATTTTAATTATCCTTCTGTTTATTAAGAAACACAATTAATTATTCTCTGCATCTAATAATGGCTCCACCAATGTAGAATTATTACTGTGCATTTTAGTCAGTGTTCTGGGCACAAATATGTACAATTACATATGATACATGTTATCAATAAAGGCAGTAATTGACTTACCAAGTAAAGATGAGACATAACAGAGTTGATATTAAAATTAAAACTTGATTAAACATTGCAGACTGTGTTCTTTGTATTGCTCGGTGCAGATCATTCTGAAATATGCCAGAAAACAATAATTATACCACAATCAACATGTTATCAATCTGATTCTATGCACAACTTTTTGTAATTATAGGACCAGATCAGGTCAGCAGTTACAGGTTTACACAGGGCGAGGATGGTGCAGGTTTTAATATTAGTCAGTGTAGGACCATCCCGATCAGAGTTACCTTGTCATGGTGGGATGGCTTTTGTGCTATTTTTGATCAAAAGCAGTATTACTAAAAACTCTGGGTTATTTAAATGCACTTTTTGCTTTTTATTTACTTAGTTACAGCTGGGTTTTTGCTCACTTTTTCTCTTGTAGGTTTTATATGTTTTATGGCCAACGTGAACAAGCGCTTATGAGCTGCATGTATACCAACTCAAGTGAAGCTCAATTTTTGTGTTTTTTTCCTTTGTATTATTGCATTCTGTGCAAGCTGGGGTGTGGTCTCCCTGTTTCTGGGCTAGAGATTGTATAAAAGGCTTTCCCAGACTGGTGTATCACTGGTTGGGATCGGTCTGTTTGTCTGCCCTTATTCACGCTGAGGTCAACATTGACACATTGTAAGGTTTTAATGTTAGGCATTGTAGGACCATCCCGATCAGAGTTACCTTATAATGGTGGGATGGCTTTTGTGCTATTTGTGATCAAAAACAGTATTACTAAAAACTCTGTGTTATTTAAATGCACTTTTTGCTTTTTATTTACTTAGTTACAGCAGGATTTTTGCTCATTTCTTCTCTTGTAGGTTTTATATGTCCACATAAATGGCAACCCATTATGCTACTTAGCTTAACCCTCACAACACTTAGTGTGCTGAAGGAAAAACTCTGGGTTTTATATTACTAACACCATTGGGCAAAGTGAAATATATCTCTCATCCAGTCCTTTACCAGTGACTTTGTCACAATACTTTTTTTTTTTACTTTAGCCTTTTACATCATAATATAAGTATGTCTCTACTTTCCTTGTAGAATTGTATATTTTTTCTTCATTTGTTTTTTATTCCAGTGCATAAACCTGGACAGATGAACCAACAGTAGACTTTAAAATGTTTATATTATAGCACTTTACTTCCTTTATCCCATTTATGCATTGTATTATTTTTATTGCTGTGTTATTTTGCTTTCTATATCTTTTTATTACATTTCATTCAAAAATTGTTTTAGTGGTATTATTTCAGATAAATAGAAGACTATAATGTCTCATATATAAAACTTACAATCATATTCTCTAAGGCATGTTTTGCCAGCCAACAATTCAGGAAAACAGGAACAAATAAATCCCTTAAAGGAGGCCAAAAGATCTGCCAAAGAAACAAAGCAATGTTTAATTTCTTTTTATATGCATGTAGAGACAAATGAAAAAAAGTGTAACAAAAAATATATAAGTGATCAATCAGAATGTCAAATATAGACACTTCGGTAGTATCAAATAGAACATTTTTGAAAAATGTTAATTATACTTCACACTAAAGCCCTATAGCATATATGATACACTACGTATGCTGATACTACCAGTTTTCCATCATTCAATAGTGGAAAAACACTAGTTTACTATTTATTATGCTTGTTATATAGCACCAACACTTTTCACAGCACTTTACAGGCATTGTTTTAACTCACCATCCCCATTGATGATCACAATCTAAATTCATTTGCCTCAATGCACCACTGCATTTCCGTTAGTTTCTTGGCGTGAATTTGAACGCAGGAACACAGTGAAAAGAAACCGTGCTAGCTAGAGATGAGTGGATAGATCTCCAAATGATCAATTTGGAATAGAATTTTCACAAATTCACAGGTCCTTTCTGATTTGAACACTTTGTGATTCAAAAATAAAAATAAACGTTCAGCACCATTTCAAACGGTGTTGAAGATTCAGTGAGTGGGCTCATGACATCAAGCACGGCCATATTGGCATTCTCAAAATGACCTGCAGCAACCACATCCCATGGTTTAGCCCAGGCAATCAATATGGATTATTACAGCCAATATATAAGATGGAGGCTGGCCAACCAGTGCCATTATAGGCTTTTCCAGGGTAGGGATAGGAGGCAAGTGAACACAATTCATTTCACTTAAGGATGGAAAAAGGCCTAATCTGATTGTGTGTACTTGTTCATTGCTGATATAGATTAAAAAGGGGTAGTGGTAGCCTTTTAATATTTGAAAAATAGTGTAAAATTTGTTATTAGTAATTTAAAGATTTGAGTGATATATGGAAGTGCTGTAACTCTAAAGTCACTCAGTGTGACTATGAATGGATTGATCTTAGATATAATGCATCAGCAGCACTTCAGCAAAAGCATTTTTAGTCTTCTCACACTATAAAGAGGACATTGTTTAACCTCTCAGTGCTTTTTTGATACTAACCAAAAATCCTGAAACCAAGGCTTTTGTGCCAGAGAAATTATGCTTCCCACATTGTGAGATAGGCAGGCCCTATTTTATAACAAAAAATGTAAACACAGCTATCTACATTACAAAGTTTTTATGTTGGAAAAATGTGTTTTTTCTTTTTTTAGCTCACTGTCTTCTTACAATTGTTAAATATCAGACCTATGCACACCATTCAAATACTACTGGTTACCATCAGTTTTTTTTTCTCTTGCCAGATAGATTGAGGTCATTTGGACAGTAATAGAAATGTGTTTTTGCGAAAGAGCTCAAAACTGGTTTAACTCCTTGACAACCGCAGATACATATTAAAACTGTGGCCATTCTTGTTTTTTATTTTTTTTTTACAGAAGACGAAGGCTTCCGTGGAATTAGGCATTAGGTGAGTATAATTGTGTTTATTATTTTTAAATAAAAAAGTAAAAGTGTGTTTTGTTTTATTTCTAATAAAGGACTTTATTCTGGCTGTGTCTTTATTTGCCATACAGTTATAGGATTAGTAATGGTTAGGTGTCTTATAGATGCCTCTCCATTACTAATCCATGGGCTTGATGTCACCTGACAATACAAAGGTGATATCAACCCTACAAATATGAACCCCACTTGTTACCACTACAGGACAAGTGGGAAGAGCCAGGCAAAGCGCCAGAATTGGTGCATCTAATAGATGTGCCTTTTCTGGGCAGCTGTGGGCTGCTATTTTAGGCAGGGGAGGCAATATTCATGGGCCCTTAACAGTCTGAGAATGCCAGCCCCCAGCTGTCTGCTTTAGCAAGGCTGGTTGTCAAAAATGGGGGTGACCCATGGCTTTTTAAAAATTATTTGTTTAAATAATAAAAAAAACAGCATGACCTCTATTCTTGATAACCAGACTTGTTAACACTGACAGCAGAGGATTGCAGCCCTCAGCTGTGAGTTTTGCCTGGCTGGTTGTCAAAAATATAGGGAACCCACGCCAATTTGCTTTTTAATTATTTATTTAAAGCGCAGGAGATGGCTACTGGTTACTCCCCTCAGCAGCTCCTGCTCTCGCTGTTATTAGTTGCAGCAGGCATCAAATGATGGGAGCAGTAGTCCTATCCACTGACACCAATGACCAGAGGTAAACTTTATACCTCCTATCACAGCTGAGCACTTCATGTGACACTGTGGGAACCGAGGCTGTCTGATTGGCGGGGATAATTTCACCGCTGATCAGAAGAGGTGTTTGCCGCGCTGTCATGCACATGACAGCGTGACTAACTCCCGGTTTTAGGGGCCGAACCTGAACAGTCACACGGACTTCCTGGTGAAGTCCATGCCCAAACAGTAAGTGTCCGGTATGGACGCCAAGCATTATTGTTCGGGTTCGCCCATCTCTACTTATAACTTCCTAACAATCAAATTATGTTTCAAAAATGTTGCTGATGTAAAGGAGATATGTTGGAAATGTTGTTTAATAATTATTTTGTGTGGCACAACTATATGATTTAAGGGCATAAAAATGTAATGTTTGAAAATTGCAAAATGTTCTAATTTTGTGTAAAAATTTTTATATTTTCATAAAGGTATGCTAATGATATAAACTAAAATTTACTCACACGAAGTAAAATATGACATGAAGAAATTATCTCAGAATCACTGGGATCTATTAAAGTGTTTGAGAGTTATCATTACATGAAGTGACACTGGTCACCTTTTAAAAAATTGTCCTAGTCATTAACAACTTTCCGATATCGGGTGTAGTAGTATGCCAATGTTGGACTCTCTCCCTTTGATGTGGGTTCTGGCGCTGAGCCAACATCTTTTCCGGCACATGTCAGCTGTTTTGAACAGCTGAGATGTGCTTCTAACAGCCGTGGGTGGAATCAAGATCCACCTGCGGCAGTTAACTAGTTAAATGCTGCTATCAAAATCTCTGACAGCGGCAATTAATATACGCTTCCGGCAAGCGCGCTGGAAATCCCACACATCGGCACCTGTGTCACATGACGCCAGAGGTCTCCAGCAGACCTTTACGGTTGTCACTGCCAGATTACTATGAGCTCCGCCCAGTGGTCAGCGCTCATTGCAAGTGAGCAATTCTGCAACATACAGACAATCTGATCATCGCCAATATGTAGCAGAGCCAATCAAGTTATAGCAGCTTCTAGTCTCCCTTGAAGGTTATTGGAGGATGCCAAAATTAAAAAAAGGTTTTTTAAAAAATAAAAAAATATAGAAGTTCAAATCACCCCCCTTAATAATAAATAATAATAATTTTATTTCTATAACGCCAACATATTCCGCAGCACTTTACATTTTAGAGGGGACTTTTACAGACAATGGACATTGCAGCATAACAATAAAGACATAGATCAAAACAGATACCAAGAGGAATGAGGGCCCTGCTCGCAAGCTTATAATCTAAGAGAAAAAAAGGGAAGACACAAAAGGTGGATGGTAACAATTGCTTTCATTGTTCGGACCAAACATAATGTAAGAAACTCGGTGTTCATGTAATGCTGCATTTAAAATAAAACAATTAAAGAAAATCAAACATACACATATTTGGTATCATCGCATTCAGAACTGATCTATCTATATAAAAAAACAATTAACCCAATCGCTAAACGGCACAACGAGAATAAAAGACAAATTGCCTGGTATACTTTTTTTGGTCGAAACAACATTGCATTAAAATGCAATAATGGGAAACTGAAAGATTGTATCTGCACCAAAATAATATAATTAAAAATGTCAGCAAAACATAAGCCCTCACTCAGCTCGAGATCACGAAAAATGGAGACGCTACGGTTATCAGAAAGTGGTGCAAATTTTTTTTTTTTTTACAAAATTTGGAATTGTTTTCACAACTTAGATAAAAAAGAACCTATACATGCTTGATGTCTATGAACTCATAATAACCTGTAGAATCATAATGGCAGGTCAGTTTTAAAATTTAGTGAACACAGTAAACAAACAAAGCAAAAAATAATTGGGGAATTGCACTTTTTTGGAATTTCATCGCACTTAGAATTTTTTTCCCATTTCTCAGTACACAATATGTTGAAACCAATGGTGTTTTTCTAAAGCACAAACAACTTTTCCCTTAAAAAACAAAACTTCACATGGCCATATTGACCAAAAAATTAAAAAAAATGATGGCTCTGGGAAGAAGGGGAGCAGCAAATACATCCGGGGGTTAATGGGTTAAGGTCTAAATTAGATCCGTCACTAAGGGGTTAATAAATACAGAGCTTTTAGGGTATGTGCACACGTTCCGGTTTTTTCATGATAAAAACGCTATAAAAACTCATTAAAAACGCATACATTATGCATCCTATCATTTAGAATGCATTCTGCATGTTTTGTGCACATGATGCGTTTTTTTCTGCGAAAAAAACGCATTGCGGTAAAAAAAAGCAGCATGTTCATTATTTTTGTGGAATTTGTGCTTTTTTCCTGCAAGAAAAAACGTGAAAAAAATGCATGCGGATTTCTGGCAGAAATGTCCGTTTTTTGTCAGGAAAATTTCTGCAAGAAATCCTGACGTGTGCACATACCCTTACAATCCATGGGAAATTTATTTAACAAAAATCTAATATTTTTTGAAAATTCAGCAGGCCTTGCAAATTTGAATTTCAAATACTCTGCCCATTTCTAAATGTGACCGCTGAACCACATGACAAAAATAGGCCATATTACAAATAATTACAGCTAAAATGCAAACATGGTAAACTTATCTTAGCCCCTGGAGGTCCCATGCAGTATATTTCATCATCATGTTTCCTATAATGATTTTACCTTTCAATAGTGCTCAAACATGACTGGCCTGGCTTGCATCATCTATTTGACTGCTACTAAGTTGGATGGGTTCTAATAACCCTACGGTGATGTGAGTGAAGTTGTTATATCTGTCCATGCGCTACGACGCCAAAAATATAACTCCCATAAATATCAGATTGCTGCAATACCTCAATATTCATATCTAGACCCTGGAGACAGAATGTCTAAAAGCAATTGTCCAGTTTTCTTTGAAGAGAGGAAACATTCCACCTCTGTGCAAACAAATCTCAATCTTACTGTCTTTCCTCAAAGCATTTCTCTACTATAATAATCTGGTCACTGCAGGAGGTCCCTGCTTCAAAGGATGTTGAAGTGTTAAGGTGCCTTCACACTGAGCAATATTGCAACGAGAACGACAACGATCTATGACGTTGCAGCGTCCTGGATAACGATATCGTTGTGTTTGACACGCAGCAGCGATCCGGATCCCGCTGTGACATCGCTAGTCGTTGCCGAAAGTTCAGAACTTTATTTGGTCGTTAGATCAGCCTGAATCGTTGTGTTTGACATGAAAAGCAACGACGCCAGCAACGATGAAAGGGGCCGTCGCAGCGTCTTGTTGTGGCCAGGTAGGCGTTATGCATTACAAAAGGAGACGCCTTTAAATTTAGCAATGTCGCTCGTAGATAGATACGCAATTATTTTGAAGATCCCAATATATTACAAATTACAAAAGGAGACGCCATCTGTCATAATGGCCTGGGAGGTGGTGTGAACATTATTATAGTAATGTAATTATCACCATACTCCCAAATGCATTCCAAAGACAAAAGGTGACGCCTACATCACATTATTACATTAAAAAAGGCACCCCTTTACATTACATTACAAAAGGTGACGCTAACTGTCATGACAGCCTAGGAGGTAGGTGTGAACTTTACATAAGGGCGTATTTACAATGCATCACTATTACAAAAGAAGACCCCTTTAAATCTCATTATTACATTACAAAAGGTGACGCCATAACGTTATAGATTTCAAATGGCTTTGTTGTTACGTCTCACTGAGAACGCTGATAGGTCACATCGGGGTCATCTGTACCTGCGTTCCGAAATATAAACCGCGACTTTACAACTTTTCAATCACTTGTGCGTACTCTGCCATCCACGAGCATCTCGTGTGCGTCTTGGTTCGAAATCCATCGTGTTCCTTCTCCATCAACTCGTGGGCGTCTTGGCTGTAACTTTTGAGCGACCTGTTTGTAGATCTTCAACTCTGCAGCGTTCTCAATTAGTACATCTACGGTGAGTATATCCTTGTGCTGTATTCATTTGCCATGCAGCAATACTAATTTATGTGTATAGAAATAGATGTATACTACATCTCAGCAGTGATTTTTTTTAGAGCTTTCACGTTTATAACCAAAGACGCTTTAGCGTCGTAGTATTTCCCTTTTAAGTGGTAATGCAAACGATTTTGTAGTATGGTGTGTTTCACCAACATGAAATTGGCCATTGACAAAATAGCAACCAATAGAATTTACAAATTTTTCAACGCTCAAAATGGATAAAAATAGCACCCATCCCATCCCCAAATGGTGGCTATGGGGAAACACACAAACGGCCCCCATCCCATCCCCTAAGTGGTGGAAATAGTCCCACAGACCATCCCATACAAAAAATGACTGATAACAATAGGAACGGCATACGGCTCATCAAACTTTTAATTTTTGCTGTTTCTTAACTTTTCTTTTTTTCTTTTTTAAAGATGTCTACAAATGAGCAGGACTGTGTTCGGGCACTCATAGAGATGTACCGCTCCCTGCCCTGTTTGTGGAAGATAAAATCTAAGGATTATAGCAACCGTTACATGAAGAGAGAAGCGTATGAGAAGCTGGTGGCCGTCTACAGGGAGTATCATCCCACAGAGACCGTGGATGAAAACATTGTGAGGAAAAAGATCCAGGCTCTCCGCACAGTTTTCAAAAAAGAGGTCAACAAAGTGGAAAATTCTAAGAAGTCTGGGGCTGGAACTGAGGAAGTCTATGTGCCCAGGCTGTGGTATTACGACCTGATGGCATTCACTAGAGACCAAGAAATCCCTCGCCCGTGCCAGACTGTGACAAGCCTTTGTGAG
Source organism: Ranitomeya imitator (assembly GCF_032444005.1). Classification (NCBI taxonomy): domain Eukaryota; kingdom Metazoa; phylum Chordata; class Amphibia; order Anura; family Dendrobatidae; genus Ranitomeya; species Ranitomeya imitator. The sequence goes on from NC_091289.1 coordinate 116,334,690, forward strand.
CCATCGCCCGAAGATATCCTGCCTGAGTCTCCTGACGAGCAAGTAAGTACCCCCAAGCTTCCCTTCTTGTAGCATGCCGTGTGTCTTGTATGTTTATGAGACTGCATGGTTTCCAGTAATAGTGAGTCACGTTGTTCATGTTTAATCCCCCTGATGATAACAGCTGCCACTTCCTGTGTCCGTAATTAACATATTGTGTCTTCCGCACATTCGTACAGTATTGCCGGCCAATGTAGTTCAGCACAGCTCTTTAACCCCTTTGTTTTTTAACCCAGGTAACTGTTCCTCATAGGTTCCAATGGGCATAGAGGTGTTTGGGGAGGTGTGGGCTCTCTAGGGCTGTGTGGCAGAGTCGTTTGTATGTTATTTATTTTAAATTTTTCTTTTTCATGTAATTGCAGGTGCCTCTGCAACAGCGGGAAACAACGGAAGCGAACAATGTCCAGTCCCCTCAGTCCTCCAGTAGCCCGTCTGTCGAGGAGCAGACATGTCCACTGCGCCCATCTAGAAAAAGAAAATCAACAGCAGCCACACCTGTGGATCTCCTGGCAGTGGCCAACAGCATCTTGTCCAAGCACGTCACAACCAAACTCTCCCCATTCGCATCCTTGGTTGAGGAACGTTTAAACAGACTGGATGATACCCAAAGATCTCACGCGGAGAGAATAATGTTTGACGTTATGAACGCGGCAGCCGCAGGAAAACTATGCGACACATCAACATTGAGCATTGACGTCCGTCAGCCCAGTGCCCATTTTTATTGGGGACACCAACAGGAGCCCATGCACAGCACTCCTGTCCGCAGACCTGGGCCACATAATTCTCAGTTCCGGACACCACCTGCACCCCCTTCTTTTGGTGACTTATCACAAGGACCTCCTATGGCCACGCACCACTACAGTGAGATGGACACTTACTACCAAAATTTGTAGTGTTGTAGTTGAAATAAATGAGACTTGTGTTTTAGATGCTCCACAAGTAATCCCCTATGCCTTCTCCCCTGCAGGCATCCTCCTGGCACCCGGTCATTAATCCCCTATGCCTCATCAACATTAAAAAAGTATTGTAATAAAAAATAATAAAATTTTTAATACAAATTATTAAATTTTTGGTTTCTTAAATTTGTGTATGTACTACGTGTCTCTTTGGCTTGGCAATAAATGACGCCGCTGGGCAATATACTACGTTGCTGGGCAATATGCGACGGGGACATGCAAATGCTAGAATACCCAATACATTACCGTCACACATAACTATATTGTTAACGATATCGTTGCTTTTTGTGACGTAGCAACGATATCGTTAACTAAATTGTTGTGTGACAGCGTCCAGCGATCAGGCCCATGCTGGGAGATCATTGGTCGCTGGGGAAAGTACAGCACTTTTTTTGGTTGCTGAATCTCCCGCTGACATCGCTGAATCGGCGTTACACACAGCATGTGTAACGCCGATTCAGCGATGTCGTCACAAGAAACAAGGGAAACATTGGGTTACTAAGTGCAGGGCCACTCTTAGTAACGTGATGTTTACCATGGTTACCGTTGTCAATGTTAAAAAAACAAACAGTACATACATTCCCGCTGTATGGTCAAGTCCCTCGCCTTCGGCTTCCCGCACTGACTGGTGAGCGCCGGCCGGTAGTAAAGCACAGCGTTGACATCACCGTTGTACTTTACGCCCGGCGCTGAGTCAGTGCTGGAAGCTGAAGGCGAGGGACATGACCATACAGCGTGAATGTAAGTATGTATTATTATTTTTTTTAACATTTACAACGGTAACCAGGGTAAACATCGGGTTAATAATCGCGGCCCTGCAGTTAGTAACCCGATGTTTACCCTGGTTACCCGTGGACTTCTGGATCGGTGCTCGCTGGAGAGCTAACTGTGTGACAGCTCTCCAGCGACCAAACAGCGATCGACATCATTGTCGGTATCGCTGCAGCGTCGATGAGTGTGAAGGTACCTTTAGAATATGGTGAACATCTACTAATATATATACACACACAAATCAGGAAATCACTAGTGCATAGGATGCTGCAGACTCACAGGTTTCATATGATTGATACAGAAGTAGAGTATGTTCATAGATAGATATGTTTATTGGTATGTATTGGTATGTATGTAAAATAATAAGAAATAACAAATAGATATATCGTTATGTTCACATTTATTACAGAAAAAGGAGTATCATGGGTCATCCAAAAATTGTTATAAATGAGCACTTTTACACAAGAGCACTTGAACCCCCAAAAATGTCATCCATAATACATGGTAAAAGTTATGCCAACAGTTACGTTACAGCTGTTGATACTGCCATGGGACAGCCCCTGGCCCATTGAAAAAGTCAGAGTACTTGTCCCTGCTATTCGTTGCATCATCACAGTACCTTCCAGAACCCAGACTTTCCAAACCACAAATCCTGTGAGCGTCTAGACGCCATTCGCCCTGGGTTACATCTCCGTTACCCTGGTCCACAGAGTCTACATACTGTGGAGGGCTGTATGCAGTGGCATCACGGCGACGTAGAGAGTAGTGGAGGACACAACAAGCAAGCACCACAGAGTCAATAGACGTTAGTTTCATGTTTAGTGCTGTGTGGAAAACCCGAAATCGGTTTGCCATAATTCCGAATGCATTTTCCACAACGCGTCTAGCTCTTGAAAGTCTGTAATTAAAGATTCGTTGTTCCGGTGTCAGAGTCTTCTGGGAGAAGGGCTTCAAAAGGTTGGGATGCAGTGGGAAAGCCTCATCTCTGACAAAGACAAAGTTCATGTTTTCTGTTGTGTCACTGTTGGGCGGCAAGGCAAGTTTATTATTTTTCAAGCGTTCCCCAAAATCTGTGTGCTCCAAAACTCCTCCATCGGATACTCTCCCGTTAATCCCAACAGACACACTTATGAAATCATAGTTAGCATTTACGAGGGCCATGAGAATTATGCTGAGATATCCCTTATAGTTATAATAAAAGGAGCCAGAGTGTGGTGGTTGGGTGATGCGTACATGTTTGCCATCCAAGGCCCCACCGCAATTAGGGAACTGCCATTGCTCCTCAAATCCCCTTGAAATCTCTTTCCAGTCATCCGGGGTCTGTGGGAAAGGCATGTAACTGCGGTGTAAAACTGAGACAATAGCTTTGCATGTCTCTGGGATGATGACGCTGAGTAGGGATCGGGATATAGCTGCGCTGTAATGCAAGTCTTGCATAGACCTGCCAGTCGCCAGGAAACGCAGCGTGACAGCCAGCCTCTCATCCACAGGGACAGCTGCTCTCATCTGTGTATTTTGCCGCCTGATATAAGGTTCTACAGCTGCAAGTAGGACATTAAATGAGTCCTCCGACATTCTCAGGTAGTTACGAAAATCATGCGGGTTGTTATCCTGCAGTTCCCTTATAAGGCCCATATGGGACAATTGATTCCTCTTCTGCAGCCACTGTTTGGTCCACATGCGGCGCTGACGCTTTACACGATTGTTTCGCGTTTGAACCTCCAGCTGGTTGTGAGCTTCTACCAATAACGCGGCCGCAACAATCACAGGTACATCCGAATGAGACATGGCAACCTGAGAAAGGAAAAAAGAAAAAAAAATTACTACATATGATTTGCAAAACTTACACAAGACATCCAATACTGTAATGCATTCTCCGTTGCGTCACCGATGCTGCACCATTTGACAAAAATGTTAACATAGGATGTAAGGTACTATATATATATATATATATATATATATATATATATATATATATATATATATATATATACACACATACATACACACACATATATATACATACACAGAGATATACATGGCTAATTGTAAGCAACATTAACACAACAGCCATACCCCATAGATACCCTCCATTAAATGTACCATCCACTGAAACAAACAGGACGATGAGCGCTGCCGATTTATAACAGGAACGCCAAATAGTGACTTTTAGAGCCGGCGTCACACCCGCGACGGTGTGCATAAATGGAGGCGCTATAGCGTTGCGAATCGCGCGCCAGAACGGCAGAATCAAGGACCTCCTCTGGGCGTGGCTGGGTGGTGCCATACAGCGTCTCTCTTGCTAAAATGGCGGCGAGACAGCGATGTCCTCCTTTGGGACAGACAGAGGTCCGCTTTTTTGTTAAAAAAATGGATGCCATGGACTATGAGGGCCGGGAGAGTCGCCCAGCACACCCAAATCTACACAAGAATGAGGTGTTGCGCCACATTGCCCAGAAGATGGAGCGGAGGTTCGGCATCCGGCTCAGTGCGCTGCAGCTGCGCAAAAAGTGGGCCGACCTCCGGTACAAACAGCCACTTTATCTGGCAACGTTGCGGGCAGAGACCAGGCAAGGCAAGTAACAATATAGTGTAATTGGGAGACACACAGTATCAGGAGGGGGGAATAGGGACACTCGCACTGCCTACTTAATTTTTTATTTAAGTCTACAGCTCTGTACTTCTGGTGTCTAAACCTTGCGTGTCTTTTTTTGGGGTGTAGAGAGACGCTGCCGGCAGAGGACAGCACCCACTGCAGCCAGCAGTACAGCGGCTAGCAGCGGAAGCCCACAGCCAGTGTCGTCACGTAAGTTAACCACCCTTTTTTAGAATTTAATGACGCCATACGGGCCATTAGTAGGGAGGTTAAATATTGTGTACATTACAGGTGCAGTAACCCCACCGCAGGCCACAACCCCGCCCTTTCAACACCCATCTTCCTCCCCCGGGTCGGCGTCATTCTCTCCAGCGACAAGCATTCGTAAGTGACAAAACCAGCAAGCGCTTCACCACAGTGAGTTCAATTGTTAACCAGATATGTATTTGCTTCCTTTCAGCAGCAGGAGCTGTGGCCTGAGCCAGGGGATGGGTGGTCAGCAGCTCCGCGGATGAGCAACAGGCGTCCCTTCTCCGTAAGTATTGAGAAAGTGGGAGGGGGTTATCGGTGGGATGTCACATTTGACAACGACTAAACGGACCCTAAAACATTAAACATAAAAAATGCCCTCTGGGGCAGTACAAAATTGAGTGTGTAGTTAAAAGTACCATTTTACAATAAACGATTTACTAACGATCATTACCAGCTATACGACCTGTTCGTGATCATTGGTAAGTCACTGTGTGGTCGCTGGGTCGCTGTCACACAGAACGATTGCGTTAACAATATCGTTGCAACTTCACAGAAATCAAAGATATCGTTACAAAAATCGTTATTTTTGACGGTACCTTAAATTGCTGGTTATGTAAACACATGCCATCGTTGCAGCTTAATCACTGTCCATTCTCCAACCTCTTCTATCACAGAACCGGACACCGTGAGAGAGCTGCTGGCCAAGCAAGACCGCCTGGAGCCGGCAGCAGCGCTCATGCTGCAACAAGTACAGCAACATGGCCGCACGCTGCGACACCTCTTGAGGCGTGGGAGGTTCTGATTTTTTTTATTTTCTTTCATTGTTTATTTTCTGTTACTTGTTATTTTTCAGTTAACAACATAAAAAAGTTTGATTTGACACAATTATGTTTGGTTTATTGTGTCTATAGCCGCCGGCAACACACCGTGCGCCAAGAAACGTCACCACACACACTTTTTGGCCCACATAATATCTCCAGTAGTTAAAAATAAAAAGACTGCAGCTTGGTGTGTCTGTAGTATACAGATATGAGGTGGGCCAAAAATATTACATGCATCTCCATAATCACACAAATTGAGGGGACAATGGTTGTCACACGGTACATATCTATGCTCACCTGCCAGGTGTCAGAAATAGTGAATTCATGAGCCTGTATATGTTTATCATGAATTCATTTTTTCTGACACCGTACTTGATGAATATAGATAGCATGACAGTGATTGTCTCTTGATCAAAAAAAAAAATAAGGTCAGTTTGTGTAAAAAAAAAAATTGGTTTACCAGTTGTGAGCTGTTTTTATTTACTTGCGGAGCAGGCCAGGGACAGCTAAGCCAAGGTAGACACAAAAGAGTTGGTTGACCTTACCATATAGTTTGCGCAAAAAATGCTACACAGCGCCAAAGAGTTTGCAAACTGCATCCGAAAGTGCCTCCATCTTGTGTGTCCGCTTACCAGATGCACAAGATAGCTGCCAGATATGTTTTATACATTACTATACCATATACTTAGATAAGCATTGCGTCTAGCATTACTACACAGCCATTACTATACAGAAAAAAAAAAAAAAAAAAACACAAAAAAATTGAACATACCGTTGATGAGCAATAAAAGAACCGATGAAGACGCCGGCAGTGGAGTACGGCGTTCCGAACAGAACGTTCACAGTAGAAGAGGATCGTAGCTGGAGAAGGATCATTCCGGACAGGACGCTAGAAATGCAGAAAAACATGCATACGCAGCTCTCGAACAATGTGAATCAATCGCTGTAGAGTCGCGGTTTATATTCTGGGACGCCGGGACGTCACATCCTGGGTGACACCTATCTGACTACGCTGCCAATTCATCGGATCGTTTACACCACTGCTGTTTGACGTGAAGCATGCAACCAGCGACAACGATCCGTGAGTCGCTGTTACGTCACTGTATCGCTCCGGCATCGTTCGAACGTTGGTGTGTTTGACGTCTCTACAGCGATCTAAACAGCGACGCTCCAGCGATCGCCTTTTGGTCGTATCGTTGTCTATATCGCTGCAGCGTCGCTCAGTGTGAAGGTACCTTAAGTTTCTAGCTTCTTTAGTTAATTAGTTTCTCTTCTCTCTAATTGTAATGAATCCCATATGTTATATGTGACGTCCTTGTTTCAGTGCAGGTGTGTTATGGATTTATGTTTTTTCTCTATGACGTATGAGCTTCGGTTACAGCTCATAGAATGGATTTATGCCTTTACGAGCACGATTTCTGTAAATAAAGACCATTAGTGTCTAAATTGCATCAGTTGAATGATGTTTCCCCATTGACTTTGATGATTTGAAGTTTTTACTTGGGCTCGGTATTTTTAGATGCTTTCTGGTGCCAGTTTTCCCCTATTTTGCACTGTTGTTATTGCAGATTGTTGTGATCATGTACACGATTAAGATAATTCTGAAAATGTTCACTGAACTGAGCTGGCCAAATTTAATTCCCAGCTTTAGCTTCAATCCATTGGGTTTTTTTTCATGGGGTTTTATAAAATCAAATTTAATCAAATCAAATCCATGTCATGTTCAAAGCAAATACGATATGATATGCTATTGTCCTTGTCACTTCTTGACAAATAACAACTTGCTTCTATCCATTGCTCTTACTTCTGCATTTATTCCTTTGTCATTCTTATTCTCTCATAAACTTTCATGTTCAGATTCTTTCTCTAGTGTTGCGTTTTGTTGTGCCACTCTCTCAAATCTTCAAGCATTTTTCATTGTCCCGTGTTGGGTATGTTTTTTCTTAAGATGTTTTCACTCTTTAAAGTACACAGTTTTTACTAATTGAAAAGACTGGAAATCCTTTGCTAGTTATTTTTTTCTTTAATATTATTTTGTGGATCAGAGCTAAATTTTCAAATATTCTTTTTTTCACACAGCAAGAGAGATAAACAATAAAATTCTGTTTGCCTGCAGGCACCATTAGTGGAGTTTAGTAGTTAAGTGTTGAAAGATGTATTATCGAACCAACTAAATCCTCTCTCTGTACACTTCCTCTCAAGAACAGAATAATGCTCCAAAAAATCTTTACTGCATTATAGAAATATTTATTAAAAAAAGGAATTCAGTCAATTAAAGCCTAAGAAAAAATAACCAAAGACGTATAAGGAGCTAATCTTGTATACATCTGTCACATCTCGCACAACATAAAACCACAGTGAAATAAGAAATAGCCAGCAGCTAAAGTTGAAGAACATAAGAGGGCTGATGTATGGGTCATATTTAACTTGTTGTTTTCTTTAGTGACCAAGGGAGTCAACTAATAATGAACTTTGATCATTTTAAATGTTTCTGTATTTAATGAACAGAATATTTTCTCATATCTATCGATTGTGCAAAATATAGAAGGATTTCTATATTTATATAGTGTTATTATATTTAGAAAGTTTCTGCCTTACATTCATGTAGTATAATATTTCTCAGGCATTCCAAGTAAATTCATATCTAGCGCCCTAAATACTAACTTGGCGCTACACACTGGGAAACAATATTCTTTTGCGATTGTTGTACTGACCTCATTGACCCATTTATTCCATTGATAATTTTGATTGACATATTTGGCATTTTTCACCATATGATGAAAGCTTTGTTTTTTGGGGGATTACCTTTATGCTGCGTCTCTACTTTCTTTTCTTAAAGGGACTCTGTCACCTGAATTTGGAGGGAACAGTTTTCAGCTTAGAGGCGGGGTTTTTGGGTGTTCGATTCACCCTTTCCTTACTCGCTGGCTGCATGCTGGCTGCAATATTGGATTGAAGTTCATTCTCTGTCCTCCATAGTACACGCCTGCACAGGGCAATCTTGCCTTATACTAATGTGCCATAAGCAGGAAGTTGATAACACCAACAACTATTCCCATTTTATTTAGGTGTATCCATGCAAATGGCCCACCCTGTGATATATATATATATATACAGTGGGGCAAAAAAGTATTTAGTCAGTCAGCAATAGTGCAAGTTCCACCACTTAAAAAGATGAGTGGGGTCTGTAATTTACATCATAGGTAGACCTCAACTATGGGAGACAAATTGAGAAAAAAAAATCCAGAAAATTACATTGTCTGTTTTTTTTATCATTTTTTTTTGCATTTTATGGTGGAAAATAAGTATTTGGTCAGAAACAAACAATCAAGATTTCTGGCTCTCACAGACCTGTAACTTCTTCTTTAAGAGTCTCCTCTTTCCTCCACTCATTACCTGTAGTAATGGCACCTGTTTAAACTTGTTATCAGTATAAAAAGACACCTGTGCACACCCTCAAACAGTCTGACTCCAAACTCCACTATGGTGAAGACCAAAGAGCTGTCAAAGGACATCAGAAACAAAATTGTAGCCCTGCACCAGGCTGGGAAGACTGAATCTGCAATAGCCAACCAGCTTGGAGTGAAGAAATCAACAGTGGGAGCAATAATTAGAAAATGGAAGACATACAAGACCACTGATAATCTCCCTCGATCTGGGGCTCCACGCAAAATCCCACCCCGTGGGGTCAGAATGATCACAAGAACGGTGAGCAAAAATCCCAGAACCACGTGGGGGGACCTAGTGAATGAACTGCAGAGAGCTGGGACCAATGTAACAAGGCCTACCATAAGTAACACACTACGCCACCATGGACTCAGATCCTGCAGTGCCAGACGTGTCCCACTGCTTAAGCCAGTACATGTCCGGGCCCGTCTGAAGTTTGCTAGAGAGCATTTGGATGATCCAGAGGAGTTTTGGGAGAATGTCCTATGGTCTGATGAAACCAAACTGGAACTGTTTGGTAGAAACACAACTTGTCGTGTTTGGAGGAAAAAGAATACTGAGTTGCATCCATCAAACACCATACCTACTGTAGTAAAAAGATATAGATAAATAAAAACACCGCGCTAACTAGAGAAGGAGGATCAATAAATAAATAATTAATAAGGCTATACCATCAGCAGGAAACAGTACTGCATAAAATGGGGATATTATCCCAGAAGTCAATAATGGGCAATAATATCTATATAAGGCAGTAAAAAAGAGCAAATGCTCACAAAACCAGCAGAGTAATCAATAATAATAATAAAGCATGTTGCAAAAAATGTATAATAGATCAATAAAAAGACCGCACACTTACTTAGTGGAAGGTGACTGCTGAGAGGCTGCTGGCGCTGTCTAAATGGAAGATAACTGCTGAGAGGCTGATAGCGCTGTCCTAACAAAAATGGGCGCTGTCCCAGAAGGTAATGAGACGGGATCTCCAGCGGTCCGGGTAGCTGAAGCTGCAGGATCCAAGATCACGACAAGAGGCGGCACAACACCTGTAGATATGGGGAGCGTCCTCCCCGGTGAGTGCACAGCCTCCGTGCGTCTGGAACGCTGCTAGGCGGCACACGTGGGCCAGAGGAAAGCCGCTATACAGAGCGGTGATAGAGAGGGGGCGTGGTCTGGGTGACGTCACCAAGACAGAAGAGAAAGGAGCAGCGGACGGAGGCTGCTGCTCCTTTCTCTTCTGTCTTGGTGACGTCACCCAGACCACGCCCCCTCTCTCTCACCGCTCTGTATAGCGGCTTTCCTCTGGCCCACGTGTGCCGCCTAGCAGCGTTCCAGACGCACGGAGGCTGTGCACTCACCGGAGAGGACGCTCCCCATATCTACAGGTGTTGTGCCGCCTCTTGTCGTGATCTTGGATCCTGCAGCTTCAGCTACCCGGACCGCTGGAGATCCCGTCTCATTACCTTCTGGGACAGCGCCCATTTTTGTTAGGACAGCGCTATCAGCCTCTCAGCAGTTATCTTCCATTTAGACAGCGCCAGCAGCCTCTCAACAGTCACCTTCCACTAAGTAAGTGTGCGGTCTTTTTATTGATCTATTATACATTTTTTGCAACATGCTTTATTATTATTATTGATTACTCTGCTGGTTTTGTGAGCATTTGCTCTTTTTTACTGCCTTATATAGATATTATTGCCCATTATTGACTATTGGGATAATATCCCCATTTTATGCAGTACTGTTTCCTGCTGATGGTATAGCCTTATTAATTATTTATTTATTGATCCTCCTTTTCTAGTTAGCGCGGTGTTTTTATTTATCTATATCTTTTTACTGCGGTTCTTGACAGATTTAGCACAGTAACTGTCTAAAACACCTGCAGCTTTCTAGTAGATATCCCCTCTGGGAGCGCCGGTGTGTTTTTTTCTTTTTTAAATAACCATACCTACTGTAAAGCATGGTGGTGGAAACATCATGCTTTGGGGCTGTTTCTCTGCAAAGGGGCCAGGACGACTGATCCGGGTACATGAAAGAATGAATGGGGCCATGTATCGTGAGATTTTGAGTGCAAACCTCCTTCCATCAGCAAGGGCATTGAAGATGAAAGGTGGCTGGGTCTTTCAACATGCCAATGATCCAAGCACACCGCCCGGGCAACGAAGGAGTGGCTTCGTAAGAAGCATTTCAAGGTCCTGGAGTGGCCTAGTCAGTCTCCAGATCTCAACCCTATAGAAAACCTTTGAAGGGAGTTGAAAGTCCGTGTTGCCAAGCGAAAAGCCAAAAACATCACTGCTCTAGAGAAGATCTGCATGGAGGAATGGGCCAACATACCAACAACAGTGTGTGGCAACCTTGTGAAGACTTACAGAAAACGTTTGACCTCTGTCATTGCCAACAAAGGATATATTACAAAGTATTGAGATTAAATTTTGTTTCTGACCAAATACTTATTTTCCACCATAATACGCAAAAAAAATGATAAAAAAACAGATAATGTGATTTTCTGGATTTTTTTTTCTCAGTTTGTCTCCCATAGTTGAGGTCTACCTGTGATGTAAATTACAGACGCCTCTCATCTTTTTAAGTGGTGGAACTTGCACTATTGCTGACTGACTAAATACTTTTTTGCCCCACTGTATATATATATATATATATATATATATATATATATATATATATATATATATATATATATATATATATATATATATAGTGGGACAGTGGCTGGTGTTACATGTGAGAATCGCTATGTATTCCCCCCAGGAAGTGCACGGAGGCATATTGAGGCCATGGGAGTACATTGCAGTCACAAGCGTAGCTGTGATTGCAAAGCAAATTAAAAGTCAGTGTTAGTCTTGGGCAAGCTATTTGTCCAAGGCAGATTTAAGAAAACCTGCTGAGCTTTTACTTTTTTAACAGACTACAGGAAGCAGAGGGTTTGGGTGTGTCAGTGTCAGTGTCAGTCGGGTGTTTGCAAGAATGCAGAACAGAAGGCTAAGCAGAGCTCCACCTGTGTGGGATAACACAGTCAAGCGGTGCCAAACAGCCAAGGGAGCTGAAAGGCCTGGCAGTCACAGTGAACACTATGGTACAGAAGCCCACAGAAACTGGTCTTGGAGGTGGACTGTCATGTTTATTGGCTGCAATCCAAAGGATATGCTTCCTGGCTGCGATCCAGAAGATGTTGTCTGCTGTGTTTTTTGTGCGTTGAAGATTAAAGAGATGTTTTGCTTCCAAATTTCCTGGTCACTAATTCATCACTGCATAGTGTGGATACCGCTGCACTACAATATATATACCAACAAAAGTGCTCTTCAAGGACAGTATGACACCCCCACAGTGAATTCCTCCACAGTAACCTCCACACGCACAGTATGATGACACTACAATTCTCTCTCTGCAAGGTATGATACTGCCACAGTATGTTACTGTCACAGTATGATGCCCCACAGTGACCCGAACACAGTATTTTGTTCCCAACACACAGTATGAGGATATTGACATTGTCCTCCCAAGAGTATGATGACCTCACAGCCTTCAATATGATAGATCACACAAAGTCCCCCACACAGGATTGTGGCTCTCTGTATAGTTTAATGGCCATTTATACAGAATAATGGCCTTCACAAAGCCATCCAAACAGTATGATGGATTCCACACTACCCTCCAAACAGTATTATGGCCCCTACATAGCCCTTCACACAAAATAATGGCCCCCACAGCAATCTCCATACAACAAAATAGTCCTAACAAATTCCTGTACACTGACCAAATGTTTTGGGGTTTTATTTTGTTTGCTTTGTTTTTTACATATTTCTCAAGTTTTCACATTTTTTAAAATAAACAAAATAAAACTGTACAAGTTTGGCATCATTGAATTTACATTGAACTCTGGAATCATATTCCCAGATCATTTTATTTTTAGAACATAGTGAACACTGTAAAAACAATACCCTCAAAAATGGATAAATTACATTTTTGTTTGCAATTTTTACAGCACTTGGAATTATTTTAACTTTTTCCAGTACATTGAATGGTACATAAATTATGCTATTCAAAATTACAACTCTTCTTGCAAAAAAACAAGCCCTCTTATGGGAAAATAAAAAGGCTATGGCTCTTGTAGTACAGAGAAGGAAAAACAAAGGTGCAAAAATGGAAGATCGTCGTGTCGTGAATCGTTGAAACAGTGCAACTGTACTGCTTCTCTAGCACAGACCCTTACAGCATCCATGTACTGCTATCAGATTTGGTCATCATAGGTAGACAAAAACTATGAGTCAAAATGAGAAAACAATTCCAGAAAATCTCTGTGTCTGATTTGGCAAGATTTATTTTGCAAATTCTGATGGAAAATAAGTATTTGGTCAATTAAAAACAAACAATATTTCTGGCTCTCGCAGACCTGTAGCTTCTTCTTTCACAGGCTCCTCTCTCCTTCTCTCATTATCTGTAGTAATGGCACCTGTTTGAACTTGTTATCAGTATAAAAGACACCTGTCCACAGCTTCAAACAGTCATACTCCAAACTTCACTATGGTAAAAACCAAAGAGCTGTCAAAGGACACCAGAAACAAAATTGTAGCCCTGCACCAGGCTGGGAAGACTGAATCTGCAATAGGCAAGTAGCTTGCTGTGATGAAATCAACTGTGGGGAGCAAAAATAAGAAAATAGAAAGCATACAAGACCACTGATAATCTCCCTTGATCTTGGGCTCCATGCAATATCTCACCCCATGGGTCAAAATGATCACAAGAACGTTGAGCAGAAATCCCAGAACCACACGGGGTCAACCTAGTGAATTACCTGCATAGAGCTGGGACCACCGTAACAAAGGTTACCATCAGTAACACACAGGAATGGACCAACATGACAGTAACAGTGTGTGCCAACCTTGTGAAGATTTACAGAAAATGTTTGATCTCTGTCATTGCCAACAAAGGATATATAACAAAATATTGAGATGAACTTTTGTTAATGACCAAATACTTATTTTCCACCATAATTTGCAAAATAAATCTTGCCAAATCAGACAAGGTGATTTTCTGGATTTGTTTTCTCATTTTGACTCTCATAGTTGTGGTCTACCTATGATGCCGATTACAGGCCTCTCTCATCTTTTTAAGTGGGAGAACTTGCAGAATTGGTGGCTGACTAAATACTTTTTCCCCACTGTATATAAATTTGGGGGAGGGTTGCCAAATTAAGAATTCCGCTATAGTGCCCCATAATTTTTATGTATGTACCTGCAGCCTCTTTTCCCCTCACCAGATGTCCCTTCAAAGACACTCCACATACTACATGACGGCCTCCCCCATCCCCCATATGGTATGATGACCAACCAGAACTACCCACCCACAATATGATAACCGCCATGCAAGCATCATAGCCTCTACGGTCTCCCACAAACAGTATGATGGCACACACAGACCCCAACAAATACCTACTGATAAAATAAAAACTATTCAGTCCTGTACACGTGATGTGCTGCTGCATCTGTGCAGCGTGCGGACAGAGGCTCCATTCAACAAGCACAATCTAGAGACTCGGATGCATAGTCTGAATGGTTGAAGAAGCCAACAGCTTTATTCCATCATTTTATTCAACTGTATCTATGTTCTGAGATTGAAAATACCAAATAAATTGTCATGCCGAGCCAAAAGGGGGAGGGGCACAGTGCCATTTGAGTTACAGACTGTGGCTAAAAACATTACTACACACATCAGAGCTACAAGCAATGTCTTACGTCTAATTGAGGTAAATCTCAAGTTCATTATGGGGACCATGAGTTGGGGGATATAAGGGAATCATACCATATGAGGCCTTCATACTGGCTGTGGGCTGTAGGAAAATCATACTGTGTAAGGCGAATGTTGGAGCATCATATTGTATTAGGGTTTTGGGAACATCATACTGTGAGGGTCTGTGGGACCATCATATTATGCCAGAAGATCGTGCTGACTGGTGGGCTGTAGGGGTATCATACTGTGGAGAGGGGAAGAGGGGTTTATGGTAGGTGCTCCATATTGCATGGTGGGTCACTCTTAGCCTTATAATGTGCATAAGGGACTGAGGGAATATCATACTGTGTTTTGGAGTAATATGGGGAACACATACAGTATCGTGTGGAGGATACTGCATCAGCATCATTCTTTGCTGGAGTGCTGTGCGAGAATTTTGCTGTATCGGAGGTACTGTAAGGGCATCATACTGTCTGGAGGGCACTGTGTAAGGGGAAGTGTAGGAGTATTATATTGTATTGGGGAATGTGGTGGAGATATACTGTGATGACTGAACTGTGGGGCATTGCACTGTGTTTGGGGGCACTGTGTCAACATCATACTGTGTTGAGAGCACAGTGAGGGCATAATACATCATCACTATAATAGTATTGTACACTGTGTTGGAAGCATTTTGTTTTTTTGGGGGTTATCATACTTTATGGCGGCCAAGAAAGGGGTATCATAGTGGGTGAGAATACTAACGGGCTTCAATTGTGGCAAAATTATTTTTTAAAGTGCTACTATCTACAGGTGCTTCTCACAAAATTATAGTATCATCAAAACGTTAATTTACATTTCTTACATACAACAAGTGAAACTCATATATTAGTTAGCGTCAATACACACAGAGTGATCTATTTCAAGTGTTTATTTCTGTTAATGTTGATGATTATGGCTTACAGCCAATGAAAACCCAAAAGTCATTATCTCAGTAAATTAGAATGATTAACAAAAAACACCTGCAAAAAGATTCCCAAGAATTTAAAAAGATCCATTGGTCTGTTTCAGTAGGCTCCATAATAATGAGGAAGACTGCTGACTTGACAGATGTCAAGAAGGCAGTCATTGACACACTCTACAAGGAGGGTAAACCACAAAAGGTCATTGCTGTATCCAAGCATATTAATGGAAAGTTGAGTGTAAGGAAAGTGTGGTAGAAAAAGGAGCACAATCAACCGAGATAACTGCAGCGTTGAAAGGATTGTTAAGTAAAGGCCATTCAAAAATTTGGGGGAGATTGACAATGCGTGGACTGCTGATGAACCAATTCCTTCAAGAGCCACAGCACACAGATGTATCCAGGACATGGGTTGCGAAATTTGCATTCCTTGTGTCAAGCCACTCATGACCAATAGACAACCTCAGAAGTGTCTTACCAGGAGTTAAGGAGAAAAATAACTGGACTGTTGCTCAATAGTCCAAGGTATAGTTTTCAGAAGAAAATACATTTTTGCATTTCATTTGGAAATTAAAGTCACATAGTCTAGAGGAAGAGTGGAGTGGCACACAATCCAAGCTGCTTGAGGTTTAGTGTGAAGTGTCCACAATCATTGATGGTGTTAGGGTTGGTGGAACGCACCAAATATATAGTTTATTAAATGGAATTGGTGCGTTCGCAACCCGGGATCCACCGTGCAGGAAAGTACCTGCTGCTAAGTAAGATGGACTATATGGCGGTACTATAAGTATACATACAAGGGTTAACTTCACCCTGCGTGAAGGAAGCGATCCTGTTGCGTCACAGGACCGCGGTACCGCACATAGAGCGCGAGCAATAAGTCAGCGAACACAACCCCAACTAGGATTGAAGTCCGATTAGACCACTGCTGGCACAACACTGCAACTGGGTGTGAAAGGAAACTATTGAAATAGTAAATAAAGGCACGAGAGTGCGTGCGGTGCCGCACTGATGGACGCCACTAACCACCCAGGCTTGGGTAAGGAAAGCGCAGAGGAAGCGCACGGCGCCGTACTGGCGGACACAGCAACTGGACGCTGTGATGTGTGTTACGTGCTGTAGGATAAGTCGGGCGCTAGATAGCAAACATACACCTTCCGCGAACAGACATTCAATAGGGAGGGTTATTTAAAGAGCGACTTTCACTCACAACACACACACATATTTACAAGACAATATTAGCGCATGGCCGTGCGGTCATGCGCAGTTTATATAGTTGCAGCACAGGAAGCTGCTACTGAAGTTTTTGCCCTTTCAGGACCTTCCAGGAGGACCAATGGAAAGTGGTGCAGTACCTGAGCATGTTTTGCCCTTTCAGGACCTTCCAGGAGGACCAATGGAATGTACTGCAGTACCTGAGCATGTGACCGAACATGTGGCCCTCGACCTCCAATGGGAGACCCTGCCCTGGGCATGCTCAGTATGAGTAAATAAGGACTTAGTCCCAGAGAGGCTTGCTCGCCGCAGATCAGTGCAGGGTACCATAGGAAAGCCAGAAAAGGCAGTAGTGACCCTATGCACCGAATCAGCCTCAGCGAGACGCTGGGAGCGACGTCTCCGCTGAGCAGAGCCCACTGCGGCCGATACCGAATGGGAGACCGCAGCAGACACGGATCGAGATTCCCCCTGTGCAGCAGAGGAAACTCGACTCCTAACAGATGGTTTGGGAGCCATGTCATCTACTGGTGTAGGTCCCCAGTATAACCAAAGTCAGCGCAGCCGTCTACCAAAGGTTTTTTCAGCACTTCATGCTTCCCTCTGCCAACAAGCTTTTTGGAGATGGAAATTTAAATTCCCAGCAGGACTTGGCACCTTTGCACACTGCCAAAAGTACCAACTCCTGGTCTAAAAACAACAGTATCACTATGCTTGATTGATCAGCAAACTCACCTGACCTTAACCCCATAGAGAATCTATGGGGTATTGCCAAGAGGAAGATGATTTACACCAGACCCAACAATGGTGAAAGCAGGGGTATGTGTCAAATCTGTGCTGCTAATAAAGATGAATGGCGGACCATATTCTTCAAAGCTTTATTTCAAACAGGTTAATAGTCCAATAACCTGAAATGTCTCTTTGACACTTTTCATTCCCTACTCAACCCAAGAGTGAAGACCCCAACCACAGATCTCTGCACTGAAGACCTGGCCAATTATTTCAAAGAAAAAATTGACTATATCAGACAGGAAATTATCTCCCAATTGCCTCACATCATGCACTATTTTCCCTCCCCCACTGCATCTAGCTCACTCTCTGATTTTGAGCCAGTCACAGAAGAAGAAGCAATCAGGCTGCTTGCATCTTCTCGACTAACCACTTGCACCAGTGACCCAATTCCATCTCATCTCCTCCAGTCCCTTTCCCCTGCTGTCACCACCCACCTTACAAAAATATTCAACCTCTCTCTCTCTTCTGGTATCTTTCCCTCCTCATTTAAGCATCCATTATTTAAAAAACCAACCCTTGACCAAAACTATGCCGCTAACTATAGACCTGTCTCTAATGTTCCCTTCATCTCTAAACTCCTGGAACGCCTGGTCCACTCCCATCTTATCCGCTATTTCTCAGATAACTCTCTTCTCGACCCTCTACAATCTGGTTTCCGCTCTTTACACTATACTGGAACTTCCATTACTAAAATCTCTAATGATCTACTAACAGCTAAATCTAATGGTCACTGCTCCTTGCTAATTCTCTTGGATCTCTCTGCAGCATTCGACACTGTAGATCATCAGCTCCTCCTCACTATTCTCCACTCCATTGGCCTCAAAGACACTGTTCTCTCCTGCTTCTCCTCCTATCTCTCTGACCGCTCCTTCACTGTATCTTTTGCTGGATACTCCTCCTCTCATCTTCCCCTTACTGTTGAAGTTCCACAAGGATCGGTTCTAGGCCTCCTCCTCTTCTCTTTGTATACTGCCCCTATTGGCCAAACAATTAGTAGATTGGGATTCCAGTACCGTCTCTATGCTGATGACACCCAATTATAAACCTCTACTCCTGGTATCTCACCTGCCTTTTTAGAAAATACTAGTGATTGCCTTACGCTGTCTCTAACATCATGTCCTCCATCTATCTGAAACTGAACCTCCTTGTGTTTCCTCCCTCTACTTATGTGCCTATTCCCGACATTGCCATTTCCATGTGTGGTTCCTCCATTACTCCCCAGCAACAGGCCCACTGTCTTGGGGTCATACTTGATTCAGAGCATTCATTCACCCCCCCCCCCCACATCTGATCACTGGCTCGCTCTTCTTATCTGCACCTCAAACACATTTCTAGAATTCGATCCTTTCTTACTTTCTACTCTGCAATAACTCTCACTGTTTCTCTTATTCATTCGTGTCTGGTCTATTGTAACTCTCTACTAATCGGTCTCCCTCTTCCCAAACTCTCCTCTCTCCCATTTGTCTTGAATGCTGCAGCCAGAATCATATTCTTCACCAATCGTTACACAGATGTCTCTACCTTGTGCCAGTCACTACACTGGTTACCCATCCACTCCAGAATCCAATACAAACTTATTATCCTCTCCCGTAAAGCACTCCATGGCTCAGCACCACCCTACATCTCCTCCCTCATCTCAATCTACCACCCTACCTGTGCCCTCCGTTTTGCTAATGACCTGAGGTTAACCTCAATAATCAGAACCTCCTCCCGTCTCCAAGACTTTTCACGTGCTGTGCCAATTCTTTGGAATGTACTACCCAGGTTAATACAATTAATCCCCAATCCACACAGTTTTAAGCATGGGCTAAAAATGCATTTGTTCAGACTGGCCTACCATCTCAATGCTTTAACCTAACTATCCCTATGTTGCCCATTCAAAATTTTTACCATAATCAAATTCCTCGCATCATTTTCTTGTAAACCCCAGGTAACTGGTTTTTACAATGATGTTGCCTTCCTTCCGGGGAGGGCGATATCATGCTTGGAGGCAAGGAGGATTCCCTTTACCAGGTAATGCACCTACATACAACACATTCTGAATCCAGGCCAGAAGGGGGAGCTCTGAACCCGGATTCAGAGGAGCTTCCCCAGCTTTAAGTATTCTGGTCTGGAGGAGAAGTTAGCTAGTCTGGAGCAGACAGTGGCAGAGGAGTGCGAGCAGACAGTTGGGCCGTGCAGCCACATGTGAGCTGCAGCTCCAGGAAAGGAAGAGAACCTGAAGGGTTGCTTGTTAGAGAGCATCTGAGGAAAGAAGCACAGGAGAAAGAAAGGAGCTTGGAGGGGAACTGTAACGGGGTACCCTCTAAGCCGAAGAGCAGGAAGCGAGCACCGGGAGCCAGAGGCTGTGTTGTACTCCAGGTCGCATGGCAGAACCGGAAGGCATAGGACTTTATGTAATTTGACCGCACCCACACCTGAAGGTGTAGCCGTGCACTAAGAGCCCGGGTCGTGATAGAGACCCTATAAAAAGGCTCACACTGCCCACATACGGGCTACTGTCCCAGGACAGGAGAGAGAGGACTTTGTATGGAAGCCACGGGCAGCAAGGACCTCGCATTCGAGCACAAGTAAGAAGGCTTACCTCACCTGGAAGAGATCCATCTTTGCCTCCAGGCCGGTGGGATCATATCACCGCCTGTTCCTGGTACCCTGGACTGTGACCTACTACCACCAGTAAACCAGGTAAAGACGTTACAACTCTGTGTCCTCCATAAATTTTCCGGCATACACCATCCCTGTCCAGCACACCGGGAGCCCTGGAGACTCCGCTTCACCTGTGGGAAGCATCACCATCTTTGCTGCAGTAACATCACCACAGAGGAACCCATTAAGCAGTGTCGGTACCCTCTGATCGAGAACCACAGGTGGTGTCACGAACACAAACTTTATTATAAATCCCTTTAAAAAACCTTTCCTTTTTACTTGGGCGCCCAGGGCCACGGACCAGGTCGCAGCCACCATGACATCCCTTTTAAGTGCGACCGGACCCGGTACCGAGTATCCCCACTGCCCTGGCAGGCAACTCATTCTCACATGCTTTATGCCTTTAATAGCCCTCTGTGTCTGTATTGTTAGATGCTTTTGCTGATAACCGGTTCAAATAGCATTACATGAGCACCCTATTCTTACACTATGGCTGAGCACCAATGCACATCTCGTTTTTTAGTCAATTGCTTTTTCAAGGGGATATCCTTGAGAAAGCAATCAACTAAAAAGCGAAACACACGTTGGGACTCTCAAGATCCAGTCCGGTGCCACCCACCCTCCGCATTCACTGGCAAGCGCTGTACTTAGCAATCCGCATCTTTATTCTAAGACTATGATGTTAGATGTACCTTAATTTTCCTCCCTCATTGAATCAGCGCCTCTTCCTATTTTATACGGACTATTAATAGGTGTCTGGCACCGGTGGTCCTATATTTCCATCCTTATGCACCTTACTATCTTTCTGTGGTATATTTTTGTATTTATTATGTGTAGTTAATAATAAAAATACTTTTTCTTAAACAGTAATACTCCTTTGTCCTTTTTGCTCTCTTGTATACATGAAGTTGGTTATTTCCCTTGCTTGGGGTCTACTTGGCACAATTTAGTGCTATTCCTTTGTATTAATTATGTTACCTGGTATTGTTCTCAAGTATATAAGTAATTAATGGAGAATCTCTAGCAATTTATTAGAAGGCATGAAGTGTATATTTTCTATAAATTTTTAAATACATTTTTGGATTGTTGGGTGATCGTCTACTTCTGCTTCTTCTGCTAAATTTTCAAATGTTTATTCTTTTTTTATATCCAACTAGCTGAAGAGCCCGGCGTTGCCTGGGCATAGTAAATATCTGTGGTTAGTTATAGCACGTCACTTCTCTTATTTTCCCATCACGCCTCTCATTTTCCCAATCACATCTTTAATTTTCCCCCTCACATCTCTCATTTTCTCCCTCACACCTCTCATTTTCTCCCTCACTCCTCTCATTCCCGCCTAACACTTGTCAGTTCGACCTCACATCTGTCATTTTCCGATCACTACACTATTTTCCCTCACTCCTCTCATTTTGCACTCACACCTTTTCATTTTTACCTCACACCTCTCATTTTCACCTCAGTATATACATGTTTGTCATCTCCCTTATATATAGTATACACCTGTATGTCATCTCCTGTATATAGTATATACCTGTATGTCATCTCCCCTGTATATAGTATATACCTGCTGTGTGTCATCTCCCCTGTATATAGTATATACCTGTATGTCATCTCCTCCTATATATAGTATATACCTGTATGTCATCTCCTCCTATATATATATATACACCTGTATGTCATCTCCTCCTATATATAGTATATACCTGTATGTCATCTCCTTCTATAGATAGCATATACCTGTATGTCATCTCCTCCTGTATATAGTATATACCTGTGTGTCATCTCCCCTGTATATAGTATATATCTGTGTGTCATCTCCTCCTGTATATAGTATATACCTGTATGTCATCTTCTATATATAGCATATACCTGTATGTCATCTCCTCCTGTATATAGCATATACCTGTAGGTAATCTGCTCCTGTATATAGTATATACCTGTGTGTCATCTCCTCCTGTATATAGTATATACCTGTATGTCATCTCCTCCTGTATATAGTATGTACCTGTATGTTATCTCCTCCTTTATATAGTATATACCTGTGTGTCATCTCTCCTGTATATAGTATATATCTGTGTGTCATCTCCCCTGTATATAGTATATACCTGTGTGATCTCCTGTATTAGACCTCGTTAACACGTTATTTGCTCAGTATTTTTACCTCAGTATTTGTAAGATAAATTGGCAGCCTGATAAATCCCCAGCCAACAGGAAACCCTCCCCCTGGCAGTATATATTAGCTCACACATACACATAATAGACAGGTCATGTGACTGACAGCTGCCGTATTTCCTATATGGTACATTTGTTGCTCTTGTAGTTTGTCTGCTTATTAATCAGATTTTTATTTTTGAAGGCTAATACCAGACTTGTGTGTGTTTTAGGGCGAGTTTCGTTTGTCAAGTTGTGTGTGTTGAGTTGTGTGTGGCGACATGCATGTAGCGACTTTTGTGAGGTGAGTTTTGTGTGGCAACATGTGTGTAGCAACTTTTTGTGTGTCGAGTTGCATGTGACAGGTTAGTGTAGCAAGTTGTGTGCAGCAAGTTTTGCGCATGGCCAGTTTTGCGCGTGGTGAGTTTTATGTCTGGTGCCTTTTGAGTATGTGCAAGTTTTGTGTGAGGCAACTTTTGCATGTGTTGCAAATTTTGTGCATGTGGCAATTTTTCCGCATGTGCAAGTTTTGCGTGTGGCGAGTTTTCCATGAGGTGAGTTTTGCACTTGTGGTGAGTTTTGCGTGAGCCTATTTTTTGCATGTGGCGAGTTTTGCGCGTGGTGAGTTTTGAGCGGCGACTTTTGTGTTTCGACTTTTATGTGGCGAGGTTGGTGTATGTGTGGTGAAATGTGTGCTGAGGGTGGTATATCTGTTTAAGCACGTGGTAGTGTGTGGCGCATTTTGTGTGTGTGTTCATATACCCGTGTGTGGTGAGTATCCCATGTCGGGGTCCCACCTTAGCAACTGTACGGTATATACTCTTTGGCGCCATCGCTCTCACTCTTTAAGTCCCCCTTGTTCACATCTGGCAGCTGTCAATTTGCCTCCAACACTTTTCCTTTCACTTTTCCCCATTATGTAGATAGGGGCAAAATTGTTTGGTGAATTGGAAAGCGCGGGGTTAAAATTTCACCTCACAACGTAGCCTATGACGCTCTCAGGGTCCAGACGTGTGACTGTGCAAAATTTTGTTGCTGTAGCTGCGACGCTTCCAACACTTTTCCTTTCACTTTTTTCCCCATTATGTAGATAGGGGCAAAATTGTTTGGTGAATTGGAAAGCGCGGGGTTAAAATTTCACCTCACAACGTAGCCTATGACGCTCTCAGGGTCCAGTCGTGTGACTGTGCAAAATTTTGTGGCTGTAGCTGCGACGGTGCAGATGCCAATCCCGGACATACACACACACACACACATACACACACACATACACACATTCAGCTTTATATAGTAGATAAGGCCAGTTGTTGCATAGGTTGGTAGATTTTTACCAAGGTGCCTGAGTAAAGTAGATCCAAAAACCTAAAGCTTTTCTTTTTGCATTTTTGCAATGTAGTTGACAACAAAACAAGTCTCATTTTGTTGGGAAATCAGTGTAAAATCTTACATCACTCAAAGTGCAACTTTAATAGTGTTGTCAACTTACATTCTCAGTTGAATCATTGCGATCTCCCGGTGGTCTATAACACTTAGGATTTGGTCGTAGATAAATACGAAAATTGGTTTCTAGCTATTGTAAAAGTAATTTAGAGTGATAGTTTTCAACAGAAAAGTAATTCTGTATTGCCAGGGGGTTACACAATCTGTGTAATTAAAGTGCTAAGTTAAAAACATAGACTTTTGGAGATAAACAGCCAGAGGCAGTAAAATTGTTCCATGCAGTGTTTTATTTGGAACCATTGGAATAAAAAGAAGAATAGTAGTTTTTATTGTTCTTGACACGAATTCATGTCCTATATGTCAGACAGGAATAAACTACAGGGAATGTAAAAAAAAAATCTAAAAAAAGTCCACAATTATGTATTTATACTCTACATATCTTCATAGTATTCTTTCATATATTCTCCCAATATATCCTTATAAAGTTCCTTGGGATAGGGATGGTAGTGAGAAGTGTTTGATTTGACTTTGATGTTATTGTCGGGCAGTTATTCATTTTATTCCTGGTTCTGGCCTGATCAATGTTTGCAGTATTAAATATACTGTAACATTCTTCATTTAGAAGACTCCTCAATGATGAGCTTAGCACATGGTATTCATGTGCCTGGATACCAAGTAATTAACTATTTCTAGGAAAGAAGCAGAAGCATAGTAAAATAGGTGAAAACTTTCATCAGTTAAATAAATTGGAGTCTACTTAAAATGAACTTAACCTAGCGTTGTGAAGAGAAAATTAACTTTATTTTATTCGGCAGCATTCGGTTTATTCATGGGGGCGGCACGGGCACTGGTTCAGTAAATGCTCTGAGAATACAGAGTGGCAGCTGAAACTGCGCCTCCGGCCATGACTGACAGCCAGCCACAATGTAGAGGGAATGTCAGTCAAGGCCGGTTACAGTCAGAGCTCTGAATTCTGAAAAGCGATGACTGAATCAGTGCCTCAACCATGATTAAAACCGAATGCTGCCAGGGAGAACAGCATTTTTTCCTTGCAGCATTTTTCTATGTGCAGGTGCCATGCATGTTATTAACCCCATTTTTTCAGGCTAGTAGCATTTTTTTCTGGTGACAGGTTCCCTTGCAAAGACCAATTCCCACAGGCAAGTAGGTGAAGAGTAAGCATGGCGGCTTTTGGCACAGTACTAGCGCAGTACTACCACAGATATAGGTAACAGAATACACAGTTTTTTGCAGAGTGTGCACTATTTGTCCCTCACTCCAGCTGCTTCCTATCCCCACATTAATGAGATCACAATGGTGGCACTCGTGATCTGGCCTTCATACAGGCTGGGTCACATGCTGCACTGGCCAATGGCAGCAATGCCAAAGTTTGGCATGGCTGTGATAGTTCCGCAGTGCCCACAATCCAAAAGCTTGTTGATTGGCTGCTCTGAAGTCTTACAACAAGCGTTATTAGGCTGGGGAACTTGAACAGGAAAGTGGGGATACAGTAAAAAAAATCTTTGTTCGGGGATCAGTACCAGATACTAGGTATCACTTATCCCTAATAATTAGCCTTACTGTAGTTACAACAAGATTTCATGAATACTTATTGCTGGCCATTTGAATTGAGCACAACTGCAAGCTAGATATGCAAAAACCCATTTAGATTGACCAATAATCAAAAGTCGGGTCGAGTGAAATCGGCCGATCCTATAAAAAAGTCGGGGTCGGGGTCGGCCGAAACTCGAAACCCAATGCAGTGCATTGGGTTTCCAATGGTTCCCAGGGTCTGAAGGAGCGGAAACTCTCCTTCAGGCCTTGGGATCCATAATTAAGTGTAAAATAAAGAATAAAAATAAAAAATATCGCCATACTTACCCTCTGACGCGTCCTGGTACTAACCGGGAACCTTCCTTCCTTAGAATCAGCCTTCCAGGACCTTGCGGTGACGTCACGGCTTGTGATTGGTCGCGCGGCCGCCCATGTGACCGCTCGCGCGACCAATCACAAGCCGCGACGTCACCGCGACGTCACCGAAGGTCCTGGAAGGGCTGATTCTTAGGAAGGAAGGCTGCCGGAAAGAAGCAGGGCACGTCCGAGAGTGAGTATATTCCTATTAGGTATATACTTACCCTCGGACGCGCCCTGCTTCTTTCCGGCAGCCTTCCTTTCTAAGACTCAGCCCTTCCAGGACCTTCGGTGACGTCGCGGTGACGTCGCGGCTTGTGATTGGTCACGCGAGCGGTCACATGGGCGGCCGCGCGACCAATCACAAGCCGCGACGTCACCGCAAGGTCTTGGAAGGCTGATTCTAAGGAAGGAAGGTTCCCGGTTAGTACCAGGGCGCGTCAGAGGGTAAGTATGGCGATATTTGTTATTTTAATTCTTTATTTTACACTTAAATCTGAATTCCGATACCAATTCCCGATATCTTAAACATATTGGGAATCGGTATCGGAATTCCGATTCCAGATTCAGAAGATCGCCGACTTCATGGCCGACCCCACACAGGAGTCGGGTCGGGTTTCATGAAACCCGACTTTGCCAAAAGTCGGCGACTTCTGAAAATTTTCGACCCGTTTCGCTCAACCCTACTCAAAAATATACCTGTAAAGAGAAAAATCAGACAAACTGTACTTTCCTATACAGCTTTGGCAAAAAGTAAGAGACCACTGGAAAATGTTCAATTAGCCTATTTAAACAGATGAATGAATGACCAACATAGTTATGAACGTTTAATAGCAATGGGTTGGCCAGTGTAAATGCTATATAAGAATTTGGTGCACTTTTTCACAGTCTAAAGCCATCTCCAAATTAAAAAGAGTGATATGGAAATCTGGGATAAGCTGTGGTTGATTCACTAGCTCCCTGTCAGGTTATTTGTCCCAACGAATACTTAATGTGGTGCAGTCAGGAACTTGTTTAGTAGCAGCAAAATAGAAAAACTGCAAAGCAGTCCAACACAGAGGGTCTCTTTCATGCAGATGTTTCCAATAAGAACAAAATTGCAATAATTATATACATGGCAGAAAACTCTGTGTTTAAGATGATCTAGACAACCAGATATGCTGAGAATAAGATGTATAAAGATATGCTCTGCACATGTCACAAATGACAAAAATGCCATGTACATAACTGCAAAATGGACTCTACTTTTTTTTCAATGTCACAGTGCATTCTGCAAAGATGACAGCAAGAAAGGTAGGAAATAACAACTAGGATGGCATAATGAATTTACATAGTTTTACCATGGCAAACTTGGATCAGCTCAGCTTTTAAGTTTGGTTAAGTTTGATACAGAATACCATGCAGACATAGGGTTAATACGATGGTTACTAGTTTTAGGAATGTGCCCAGTCACATTACTGAAAGGGCGGATCCCAGTAGGAAATGAACTTAATTTCTCCCAGGAGCCGCTAACTTTCGGTCATACTGGTATTTCGTCATGGCTACAGTAAGCATGTCCTGGCACTTTGACTGACAACCGACTCTGCAGTGCATCAGTACGCAGCCAGTTGTCAGTTAAAGTGCCGGGGAATGCTTACAGTACAGTAAGCGGTAACGGAGGAACACTTGTATGATTGAAAGCCAGAGGCTCTTGGAAGGAATAACTTTTATTTTCTTCAAAGTGCTGCACTTTCAGTACTGCAGTTGGGCATCTTCCTAACGTTATTAAGCCGCACATTTATCCTACATATGCATCCTATATCATTTTTCAACCAGAGGTTTCCTTTAAATGACAAAAAACATATTTATTCATATGTATCTGCACATCCATAATAACTTTAAGATAGCCCTATTAAGACTTTCCTCTCTTTCTTTAGTCCAGGGCATATTGTGACAAAGAAAGGAGTGCTGAGAAGACAGCCTGAGGGCAAAGAGGGTTGCTGAGGAGATGGCCTGAAGGCAAGAGAGGAGCACTGAGGAGATGGCCTGAAGGCAAGAGAAAAGCACTGAGGAGATGGCCTGAAGGCAAGAGAGGAGCACTGAGGAGATGGCCTGAAGGCAGGAGAGGAGCACTGAGGAGATGGCCTGAGGGCACAGTGGAGGGCCAAAGAGGTGGCCCAAGAGCACAAGTGAGCACCAAGGAGATTGCCTCAAGGAAGAGAGGAGCACAAAGGAGATTGTAAAACGGAAGAAAGGAGTGTCAAAGAGACAGCCTAAGGGCAGAGATTAGTGCTGAGAATATGGTCTGAGGGCAAAGAGGAACGCTCAGGAGATGAACTGAAGGCAGCAAGGAACACTGAGGAAACGGCTTGAGTGCATACTGATAGATCAAGGTTAGGTGTTGTGGAGACATATGGCTCTGAATTTGTAATCAGCTGCATTCCTTTGTTCTTCTCCTATTTTGGACATGTAAACAAAAGGTATTGTAGTAGTGTAAAAACAGCTCTCAAATGGCTTTCCTTCACTTTCTAATATTTTCCTAATGAGGACAGTTGAATATTTGGTAAATGGGTGAGACCGTAGGTGTGGTTGTGTAATTAAGAGGGTGACCTAAATTTTTTCCAGGGCTAGGCACTCTGCATATTCTGTCTTTCTCTTCTTCAAAAGTTGACAGCTATGGTTATACAACTGGGTGGCATTACACTCAGTAGCTCAGTGAACTGATTTTCATTCTAGTGTAGGACTCACAAGGCAATAGGAACCTTATTTGTATCTTCTGAGTTTGCGTATTTTAGCCAAAATATCAACACACACAAGATGCAGCCAGGTTCTGTAATGGTAATGAGTAAAATAGAGTGCTGGCACTTAGTTATGGGGTATACATGCAGAAGTGGTGGACAATGTTTCTCATCTTATAGAATGGGCTCTACTATCAGGGTGTCATATTGTCAATATAAACTCTGTCATCACATCATGGGGAAAAGACTAACTCTGGGCACAGAAAAAAAGTTGTTAAATACTTACCGTAACAATGAATGGCACAGTGTTAATAATTTCCAATATGAAAGGAATTCGCAAAATCTGTTCCCAGATATTTCCCTTTGAAGAAAAAAAAAATAAATGGTCAAAGCTAAAATTCAATTTTGACTAACAATATTTCTCCAAATATCTATATGGTAGATATTCCAAATTAGTAGTATAGAATGTGGTGGACACAGGCTGAAGAGAGACCCTGTGCAAGGAGAGTGTATGGGCCCCATTGTGTGTCTGTGACAAAAGTTGTTTTCTTGTTTGTAGGTAGAAATGTGCCCCATTTTCGATTGGGCCTCTTAATATGTGTATTAGTGGCAGACATGCCATTGCTCAACCTGTTCAGTCCCACAGTGGCCAGGAGAAGTAGGAGACCCACTTTCATCTCTATAAAAGCAAGGAATTTCTGCCATGGACACTTAAATTTTAATATTAGACAAAGATAATACAAGCAAGCATAGAATGCAGTTTTTAAATGGAGGTCTTTATTACTAAGGGAAAAAGAAATCCAAACCTACAGGTCCCTGTTCGCTAGAGGGAATGCTCTGGAGGAATTTTAGCCCACCCATCTTTGCAAAATTGTTGTATTTCATCCACATTGGAGGGTTTCCGAGCAACAGCCTTTCTAAGAACATGCCACAGCATCCCAATCAGATTAAGGTCAGGACTTTGACCAGGCCATTCCAAAGTCTTAATTTTGCTTTTCTTAAGCCATTCAGAGGTGGACTTGCTGGTGTGTTTTGCATCATTGTCCTGCTGCATAACCCAAGTGTGCATCAAGTCATCTTTCCCATGCACAAATATCCTGTTATTTTAAATATTTTGCACTTAACTCACTCATTAACTTGTAAACGGGCCTGATGAAGGAGCCTCTGTGCTCTGAAAGCTTGCAAATATAACTTTTCTGGTTAGCCAATAAAGGTATCACTCCTAGAATACTTTTGTCTTGTTTAGGTATACATGTATTTACATTAATTTTTCTGGCTAACACGGTACCCCAATATGATTTTTGTTATACATCAAACCTTTTTTGTATGGCTTTAAGTAGGGCAATCCTGCATCCACAATCTTATACATAATTTTTGTACCTGTGATAAGAAAGTTGCATTGCTGTTGTTAATTCTGTGCAATCATAAAATTGTCCACGAGGCAGTGATATAGATGATAATTATTGAACCCAATCAAGGAAATAATTAATGTTTTTGTGATATCTATGAGAATGAATGATTTTACACAATTTTACTGTTGGACCACATAGATATTTGATTATCAGAAATTGGGGCACCTGCAGTATCCAGCACTATACCAGCTGATTGGGTATACCAGTGGTCTGCTAACTGGAAATAATTGTGACTTAACACAAACTCTAGTTCCTCATGGATGAACTCTTTCTAAATTGCATCTGTACCTGCTTTGCTCAGCTGATGTCTGATAGTCTGAACACTGGTGCCCTGTTGGATACAGATGTACAAGCTCTCATTGTTGAATGTAGCCAACAAATACTCCTCTTGGCACTCAAAATCTGAAATTTTTTGAATAAAAATCTCCAATATCCGGCAAATAGAGACTAGTAATAAATGCTAAAGAGCATAATATCTGATCCAAGAAGTGGGAGAGAGGCTCAGTTGCTGAGCCAATCCCTGTCATTTTTGGGTGTCCCTGTGAACTGTGCATTGATTTATGGACTTTTGGTTGGAAATATCTGTATAGTTTTTCAGAAAGCTCAACAAGCTATTTCTTTGCAAAATAATGTGAAAATCCACCCTCTCCGCTCCCTTTCTTAACAGGGATCACAACCACTATTTATGTGAATGGGCAAGATCCATTCACAGTCTTTGACATATTTCACTGTCTTTCAATTAGCACATAACTTCATACTCATAAAATTCATGAGACAACAGTTCACATATACTTTATGAGAGAGAGGTGAGTTATATTATAGCTTTTTTTTTATAGTGACCTAGATGGATATTTACAATTATTTTTTCTAAATAGAGAACCCAAGAGCTCTGCACTAGCACTTTATTATTGGTGAGTTCCATCAATAATAGGCATAATGAAATTGCCACAGTTCTTTCCAGTTGTTTTTTTTTCCATGAATTATATAATAATCAAAACATAACATGCAGCAGTACAAATGTGGTTTGCTTGTGGCTCCCCCAAAATTTATGTGGGGCTCACAAAAAGAGAATTCAAGATAAGAGTGTTAGGGGTTGAGTTCCTGCCTCTGCACAGGTGGAATCTCGGGCCATCTCCGCTGCGGTCTCCCATTCTTCTCTGGCCACAGTGGAACCTGCTCAGCGGGGACGTCGATCCCAGCGTCTCGCTCAGTCTGACTCTGTGCTAAGAGTTACTGCTGCACTTCCTGCTTCTGCCATTGAAGTCAGTGCTGGGCAGCGGTGAGCAGACGCTTCTGGGACCAAGTCCTGCTTTTCACGTTCTGAGCATGCCCAGTGTAAGATCTCTCAGTGGAGATCGAGGGTCACATGATCAGACACTGCAGCTAGGTCATTGGTCCTTCTTGGAAGGTCCTTGTAGGTGCTAGGACTAAGTCCTGCTTTGCACTCTGAGCATGACCAGATCAAGATCTCTCAGTGGAGATTTGGGGTCACATGCTCAGGTACTGCAGCAACTCTTTTGGTCCTTCTCTGAAGGTCCTAAACGTGCTGCAACTATTTAAGGCTCGCATGGCCGCACGGCCATGCGCTAGTATTGTCTTTTGTAAACGTGTGTGTGTGTTGTGAGTGAAAGTTGTTCTTTAACACAATCCCCTCCCTATTGTATGACTGCTCGCGGAAGGTGGATGATTGCTACCTAGCGCCCGACTTAGCCATCAGCACGTTACACACATTACAGCATCTAATTGCTGTGACCGCCAGTGCGGCGCCATGCACTTTCTCTGCGCTTTCCTGACCCAAGCCTGGGTGGTTAGTGGCGTCCGCCAGTGCGGCACCGCACGCACCCTTGTGCTTCTTTAATAATATTATTTCTGTCTCTCTGACACCCCAGTAGCGGTGTCGAGCTCCTGAGGTCTTTATGAACTCAAATCCTGAGTCTTGGGATTGAGTTCTGAGACTCCTTGCTTGCGCTCTTGGTGCGGTACCGCAGCCCTGTGACGCAACAGGGTTCGCTTCCTTCACACAGGGTGAAGTTAACCCATGTGTGTATTTATATTGTACCGACATATTGTCCGTCTCTACTAGCAGCAGGGTTTTCACCTGCACGGAGGACCTCGGACTGCGAACGCACCTAATACCATTACATCTTAAACTTGGTGCGTTCCGCCAGTCCTAACATAATACTAGCGCAAAGGTCTGACTAGTAAATGGCGGACGATCAGCGCTTACAGAGGTACATCCAGCAGCTGGAGGGAAGGTTGGCGGCTCTGGATCATTCAACCTCAGCTGTGTATGTCACTGATCTCATTGTTCAGGCTGCTAGCGTGGCTGCAGCTACCTTGTCCACTGCCACCCCTGTACCGACTCTCTCACCTCCCGCTACCAGAAAAATTTTCTGGTGATAGTAAGTCTTGTAGGGGTTTCGTGAGTCAGTGCTCTATACATCTCGTGCTTCTGGCCTCTCGTTTCCCTACAGAGCGGGCAAAGGTGGGGTTTATCGTGTCTCTCCTGTCGGACAGGGCGTTAGAGTGGGCTACGCCACTGTGGGAGCGTGGCGATCATGTGGTGCAGAATGCACCGTTATTTCTGAGCACTCTGAAACAGGTCTTTTTAGGACCTCGTGTCACCCATGATACGGCGCTCCAACTGTTGGCATTGACTCAGGGCTCGTCCTTGGTCAGCCATTTTGCCATCCACTTTCGCACCCTAGCATCTGAGCTGGAGTGGTCGGATTTCTCCTCTTACCCTCGGGAAAATACAAAACTGGGGGCTAAAAAATAATTTTGGGGGGAAAGATTTTTTTTTTAATTTTCACGGCTCTGCGTTACAAACTGTAGTGAAACACTTGGGGGTTCAAAGCTCTCACAACACATCTAGATGAGTTCCTTAGGGGGTCTAGTTTCCAAAATAGTGTCACTTGTGGGGGGTTTCTACTGTTTAGGTACATTAGGGGCTCTGCAAATGCAATGTGACACCTGCAGACCATTCCATCTAAGTCTGCATTCCAAATGGCGCTCCTTCCCTTCAAAGCCCTCTCATTCGCCCAAACAGTGGTTCCCCCCCACGTATGGGGTATTAGCGCACTCAGGACAAATTGGACAACAAATTTTGGGGTCCAATTTCTCCTGTTATCCTCAGAAAAATACAAAACTGGGGGCTAAAAAATAATTTTTGTGGGAAAAAATTTTTGTTTTATTTTTACGGCTCTCCATTATAAACGTCTGTGAAGCCCTTGGTGGGTCAAAGCGCTCACCACACATCTAGATAAGTTCCTTAGGGGGTCTAGTTTCCAAAATAGTGTCACTTGTGAGGGGTTTCTACTATTGTGGTACATTAGGGGCTCTGCAAACGCAACATGGCGTCTCATCTCAATTCCTGTCAATTTTGCATTGAAAAGTCAAACGGCGCTCCTTCCTTTCCGAGCTCTCCCATCCGCCCAAAAAGTGGTTTTCCCCCACATATGGGGTATCAGCGTACTCAGGACAAATTGTACAACAACTTTTGGGGTCCAATTTCTTCTCTTACCCTTGGGAAAATAAAAAATTGGGGGCGAAAATATAATTTTTGTGAAAAAATATGATTTTTTATTTTTACGGTTCTGCATTATAAACTTCTGTGAAGCACTTGGTGGGTCAAAGTGCTCACCACACCTCTAGATAAGTTCCTTAGGGGGTCTACTTTCCAAAATGGTGTCACTTGTGGGGGGTTTCAATGTTTAGGCACATCAGTGGCTCTCCTAACGCAACATGGCGTCTCATCTCAATTCCTGTCAATTTTGCATTGAAAAGTCAAACGGCGCTCCTTCCCTTCCGAGCTCTCCCATCCGCCCAAACAGTGGTTTACCCCCACATATGGGGTATCAGCGTACTCAGGACAAATTGTACAACAACTTTTGTGGTCCAATTTCTTCTCTTACCCTTGGAAAAATAAAAAATTGGGGGCGAAAAGATAATTTTTGTGAAAAAATATGATTTTTTTATTTTTACGGTTCTACATTATAAACTTCTGTGAAGCACTTGGTGGGTCAAAGTGCTCACCACACCTCTCGATAAGTTCCTTAGGGGGTCTACTTTCCAAAATGGTGTCACTTGTGGGGGGTTTCAATGTTTAGGCACATCAGGGGCTCTCCAAATGAAACATGGCGTCACATCTCAATTCCAGTCAATTTTGCATTGAAAAGTCAAATGGCGCTCCTTCGCTTCCGAGCTGTGCCATTCGCCCAAACAGTGGTTTACCCCCACATGTGGGGTATTGGCGTACTCAGGACGAATTGTTCAACAATGTTTAGGGTCCATTTTCTCCTGTTACCCTTGGTAAAATAAAACAAATTGGAGCTGAATTAAATTTTTTGCGAAAAAAAGTTAAATGTTAATTTTTATTTAAACATTCAAAAAATTCCTGTGAAGCACCAGAAGGGTTAATAAACTTCTTGAATGTGGTTTTGAGCACCTTCAGGGGTGTAGTTTTTAGAATGGTGTCACACTTGGGTATTTTCTATCATATAGACCCCTCAAAATGACTTCAAATGAGATGTGGTCCCTAAAAAAAAATGGTGTTGTAGAAATGAGAAATTGCTGGTCAACTTTTCACCCTTATAACTCCCTAACAAAAAAAAACTTTGGTTCCAAAATTGTGCTGATGTAAAGTAGACATGTGGGAAATGTTACTTATTAAGTATTTTGTGTGACATATCTCTGTGATTTAATTGCATAAAAATTCAAAGTTGGAAAATTGCGAAATTTTCATAATTTTCGCCAAATTTCCGTTTTTTTCACAAATAAACGCAGGTACTATCAAAGAATTTTTACCATTGTCATGAAGTACAATATGTCACACGAAAAGAATGTCAGATTCACTGGGATCCGTTGAAGCGTTCCAGAGTTATAACCTCATAAAGGGACAGTGGTCAGAATTGTAAAAATTGGCCCGGTCATTAACGTGCAAACCACCCTTGGGGGTAAAGGGGTTAATAATGGATAGGTGTCAGAATTGACGCTTTTCCATTATTAATTTGGCTTAATGTCACCTTACAATAGCAAGGTGACATTAACCCTTCATTACCCCATATCCCACCGCTACACGGGAATGGGAAGGGAGAGGCCAAGTGCCAGAATAGGCGCATCTTCCAGATGTGCCTTTTCTGGGGTGGCTGGGGGCAGATGTTTTTAGCCAGGGGGGGTCAATAACCATGGACCCTCTCCAGGCTATTAATATCTGCCCTCAGTCACTGGCTTTACTACTCTGGCGGAGAAAATTGTGCGGGAGCCCACGCCAATTTTTTCCGCCATTTAACCCTTTAATTTACTAGCTAGAACGGCCAAATTTTGCATAGACAAACTACTGACATTAGTAGTGTGGAATATGCAAAAAAAATGGGGATATGAGATGGTTTACTGTATGTAAACCAGGTCTCATATCATGTCGGGTTTAGGAAGGAGAAAGCAAAAGCCGGTAATTGAATTACCATATTATACATATATGTGTCTACTGACATATATATATATATATATATATATATATATATATATATATATATATATATATATATAGACAGTATATATGTTTTTTTTTTTTAACACATGGATCCCTTGTATAGCCGTATGTCGGTTTTGCAAGCCTGCGATAAAAACACGCAGTACGGATGACATACGGAGGATGCCACGCGCAAAAAACGCTGAAACACCCTGCCTACGGAGGAGCTACGGACCGCTATTTTGGCGACTTTTCAGCGTATTACGGCCGTAAAAAATGGACCGTATTTTCATACTCTGAGTGTGAAGCCAGCCTTAGAATGTAATTATCTGTATTTATTGCAATACATGTGTCTATAATATTGCCCATATCTTTCTACTGATTTGTAATAATTACTGAACTTTGCTTTTTTTCCCTCTCTTATTAATTACTTTTTTCTTTTTTTCCCCCTTGTTTCCCCCCCTCCTCACCTTCCTTTTCCTCCTTGGGGCTTTTCTATTGTATATTGTTGCTGTAATCAGGGTGTGATCCTCTGTTAGTATTTTTATATTGTTCCCCATTGTGATTGGAGTGTGCATGCGTGTTTCGCTGCTTTGCTCACATCCCGGCATCTTTATGCTGCTGGGCACATGTCCGGGAGCCTTGCTGATGTGTCCTTGCTCCCGGATTTGAGCATGCACCAATAGTCCGATTGTACTGGCTAGCCACCAGCCATGTGACCAGGGTTCATGAGGTTATAAGGTATTGCAGGACTTTCTTCTACAGGTACTTCCCCTTTTGCACCAATAGATTTTTATTGGTGCAAATTATCTTAACCCATTACTTGCCAAATTAAATTTTTTACAAGTATGGATTTTTCAGAAAAGGGCGTCCCGATATTCAATTAAAAATGACAATGACATGATTTCCTATTTTAAAAACATTCATTTTAAAAACACAACACAAAAAATTGGACCTAATTATAAAAATTATAAAATCTTAGTTGCTAGAAGCTAAAGATTAGGCGTCCCAAAAAAAAGGACATTGGTAGATAATGGGTTAATATCGGAGCCACTAATGGCATGCCACCATTGTTTTCATATGTGGAATTGGCATGAGAAAATAATTGCAGATCTGCACTGACCCATAATATAAAATTGAGCACTCTGCCATGTCTTACGCAAGCGCTTAACATTAGAATGTCAGAATAGTACAACATGTTATAGGATGATTTTTTCCTGCTGAGGTCACTTTATAACATTAGTATAAATTTGGGTTTTATTTTTTTTTTACTTATCTATAAGGAGTAGTGTTGAGCATTCCGATACTGCAAGTATCGGGAATTGACCGATATTTGCTGTATCGGAATTCCGATACAGAGTTCCGATATTTTTGTGATATCGGAAATCGGAATCAGAAGTGTTCCCAGTCATCTTTGGCGTGTGCGGTGCGCATGGTTCCCAGGGTCTGGAGGAGAGGAAACTCTCCTTCAGGCCCTGGGATCCATATTCATGTAAAAAATAAAGAATAAAAATAAAAAATATGGATATACTCACCCCTCCGACGAACCCTGGCTGTCACCGCTGCAAGCGTCTGCCTCCGCTCCTGAGAATGTAGAGAGTGAAGGACCTTCGATGAC
Organism: Ranitomeya imitator; assembly: GCF_032444005.1. Taxonomy (NCBI): domain Eukaryota; kingdom Metazoa; phylum Chordata; class Amphibia; order Anura; family Dendrobatidae; genus Ranitomeya; species Ranitomeya imitator. The sequence goes on from NC_091289.1 coordinate 116,371,620, forward strand.
GTCGCAGTCACGTGAGCGGTCAGGTGAGCGGTCACCTGACCGTGATGTCATCGAAGGTCCTTCACTCTCTGCATTCTTATGAACGGAGGCAGACGCTTGCAGCGGTGACAGCCAGGGTTCGTCAGAGGGGTGAGTATATCCAAATTTTTTATTTTTATTCTTTATTTTTTACATTAATATGGATCCCAGGGCCTGAAGGAGAGTTTCCTCTCCTTCAGACCCTGGGAACCATCCAGAATACATTCCGATATTTGTGTCCCATTGACTTGTATTGGTATCGGGTATCGGTATCGGCGATATCCGATATTTTTTGGATATCGGCCGATACCATCCGATACCAATACTTTCAAATATCGGAAGGTATCGCTCAACACTAATGAGGAGCAATGGATATAAATTGCTATTGATCATGTTTTCTCTGTGTGTGCTTTTGGATGAAATGTTATTTTGATTAAAAATGTACATCACTTATTTTTTTGTGTCTCTTTAAGTTTTCTCCCTTCTGTGCTAATTTGCTGACCTAATAGCTAATGACTATTGAGCCTTTTACGTTGTACAATGCATAAGGCTTCTCATAATTTATTTTCAATTCCTTCTTTCTCCTCTATGAGGAGTCAGTTTGGATTAAATATCTAAAATGCAATATCTTCATTCTTCTTGATCTATAAACAACAACCCTGGAGCCATACGCTGTCTGTAGCAGGTGTCCAATCAGCCTGTATAAATGATTGGTGGTGGCGGCATCTAGTTCTGTTTGTTATTGTGGAGTTTGAGAGTGACCTTACCAGGCTATGTACATATATTCCATGTGTTGCAATTGGATATGTATATATTATACACTCACTGTGAGTTACCCAATAACTGGCCTAGTAGTGGAAACAGCCAAGGCCTCGTCCATCATTCATCAGTCAATTATGCAACTGTCATGATGACTAAAAGCGGGTGACTGTGTTCCCCTAACAAATTTGACTACTATCACTCACCACCTACTAGAAAATACCACAATCCCTGTAACATAAAATCCATTCCTTTGACCCACACTCTGCCACAGCTTTTCTCTGGAGCACTGTGGAATGCCCACTCCATCTACAATATGCTCTTCATCAACCACAACCTCTTTACCTCTTGCAATTTATCCTTCCTGGACCCAACAAAGAATGGTTGACATCCTCTGACATAGATTCCCCTGCTGTTTTGTGTTACAGTGGACATCATTTCACCCACACTCCACTCCCAGGCAATAGACAAGATGGAGGATTGGGTCTTCTCCTTTCTAGTAATGAACCTTCCATCTCATCCCACCTCTACCCTCCCTCATCATCCCTTCTTTTGAAGTGCATCCGGTTCATATCTGCTGCTGCTCCAACCTCCAAGTGGTGATCATATACCAACCCCCAGGCTCGGCCACTGCATTTATTCACTACTTCCCCACCTGGCTACACTTCCCCTCTGCTGACAAGCCCACCATCATCATGGGTGACTTCAGCATCCCTATTGACACCTGCCAGTCTGCAGCCTCCAAGCTCCTTAACTTCATCATTCCTCTACTCCCTATCTAACCTCGACACCTCATATGTTCCCCATCTGACCACCATCTATTCACTAATTGTATTGTTAACATTGTTACTTATGACTGTTGTGATTGAAGCTGTTAAACTGTAAAGCGCTGCGGAATATGTTGGCGCTATATAAATAAAGATTATTATTATTATTATTATTTCTCATCACTATCCTCCTTACCTGCCCCCATGTCCAACAGCACACCTAGACATCCACATGCTCTCTGACTCTAGTTTATCACTTTCCTCCATATCTTCACTCAACGACACTGACAGTGACACCATTTTCTAAAACATCACATCAGCTGTGGATTCGGTCCCCCTTTTGTGCATGGCAAAATGCCATGAATCAATAGACAACCCTGGCACACCAACATCACTAAAATGTTTCAACAAGTGACCTGGAATCTTGAGCAGCGCTGGAAGAAAATGCACTCACATGAAGACTACATCACATTCAAACAAGCAACTTTCATATTCAAGTCATCCCTCACTTTTTCTAAACAAGATTACTTCACCACTTTTCCATGTCCCATAAGCACAAACAGCAATTTAACACCCTTAACTCCCACCTGTGCTCTTCACTTCCCCCTCCGACATCCCTCATCTTTGCAGGAGACTTCTTTGCACATTTCAAAAATAAGATCCACCAATCAAGTCAAATCTTTACTGCCCATCAACCATAATCACTATAACAGGCCACTGCCCTTTCCAAATAAGCTTCCTCCTCATCATCATTGAAGGAGAGATTAATCATCTTCTCTTCAAAACACACCTCACCACTCGTGCACTCGACTTCATCCTATACAATTTCTTCCCAAACCTCACTACCACAATTATCCTGGCCCTAACCCATCTTTTCAACCTATCATTAACTTCTGGTACCTTCCCTTTTGCATTCAAAACAGGCTACGATCACACCTATCTTGAAGAAGACATCCCTTGACCCGACCTCAACATCCATCTATAGCCTCATTTGGCTGTTTCTGTTAATCTTCAAACTACTCAAACAGCATGTCCATGTTTAATTTTCTTCCGGTTTCTCTTCTAACTCACTCTTTGACAATATACAATCTGGCTTCTGTCCTCACTATTCCACCGAAACTGACCTGACCAAAATTACTAATGACTTACTTCCAAAGCTAACAGACAATTCTGTATACTCCTCTTTCTAGACCTGTCCTCGACCTTTGACACAGTCTACAACTGCCTCCTACTACAAATCCTCTTTTCCCTAGGTATCAAAGACCTTGCCATTTCATGGATCTCTGCATACCTCTCCAGCCACACATTCAGTGTCTCCCACTCCCACATTACCTCTTGCCCTTTCTCTGTCGGTGTCCCTCTGTCCTGGGACTCTTACTCTTTTCAATCTATACCTTTGACCTGGTGCCACTCATAAAGTTCCATGGCTTCCATTACTACCTACAGACCAATGATACTTTGATGATATTTTGATCAACCTCTCCAGCCCAGATGTCACCTCCTTGCTGTCCAGAATTCCAGTGTGTCTATCAGCCATACTCTCATTCTTCTCATCATGCTTCCAGAAGCTCAATGTGGACAAATCTGAATTCATCATCCCCCCTCAATCTCACTTAACCTCCTACCTGATCTTTCTATAACAGTAAATGTCGTTATGCCTTTTCTGTACCAGTAGTCCGCTGCCTTGTAGCAACCCTTGACACTGCCCTGTCTTTCAAACAGCACATCCAAGGTCTCGTCACTTCTTGCCACCTCCAGCTTAAAAATGTTTTCAGAATCCATCCTTTCCTCAAACTTAAAACTATTACAATTTAGTGTATGCCCTCATCATTTCCCGCCTCGACTACTGCAATTCTCTCCTCTGTGGCCAGCCAACTAACACTTTTGCACCTCTCCAGTCCACAGTCTCTTCTGCCTCACGAAAACCATCTTTCTCCTTGCTACTATGCTTCTCCTCTCTGAAAATCACGTCATTGGCTTCTAATTCCCCAACATATCCAGTTCAAACTGCTAATACTGACATAAAAAACTGTCCATAATTTGTCTCCATCATTTATGTCTGAACTAATCGTCTGATATCTTCCAACACGTAACCTCTGGTCCACTAAAGACCTCCTTCTCTCCTTTAAAATTATATGCTCCTCATTCAATTGCCTCCAAGACATCTCCAGAGTTTCCCCAATCTTCTGGAATTCGATGCCACAACATGTCTGATTATCCACCACATTAAAAACTTTCAGACTGAACTTCAAAACTCATCTCTTCAACCTTACCACCACTGAAACTGCTGCAAACCTCCCAACCTACAGTGTCATTCCACATTATCCTGCAGAATGTAAGTCCTCAAGGGCAAGGTTCTCTCATTTCTGTATCACTCTGAATTTGTAAGTTTGTTGTCTGTCATCTATATTTGTATTTTGTATGTAACCACTTTTCATGTACACTTCTCATGTAAAGCACCATGTGATCAATGGTGCGCTATAAATAAAAATAAATAATAATATATTTATTTTCTCTTGGTTAATTTACAAAGTATTCCTTTGTAAGTGTATTTATGTTTTCTTTTTCCTTTCCAACTAGAGGATAAAATGTTTCTTCACTCGCAAAATGCTTTGTTTATTGTTTGTGCCCATTTTTTCTCTTTTTTGGTTACTGGCTTAACTATTAGCTATAACTATCGATATAGATATAGAAATTAGTAAAAAAAAATTGCCTCCCTGTTCTAACCAGCCCTGTGTGTATCTCCCTCTGATACTATGCATGCAAAGTCTTCTCAGAATTTCCGGTCATCTAGCTGGACCAGGCCTTGAGGATGCAGTTTAAAAGTTCTAAACATGCATTTTGATATCAGAGGGCTACTGTCAAGATGCTGGATGAGCCACAGTAGATGTGTTGCACTTTCCATCTGGTCAGTGGACTGAATGGGGATTGTAGTTGCATGACAGATGAGCAGCAAAGTGAGTCTTTGATGCGGTTTTCAGCGGTGAGCCCACATCAAAGCTGGGACATGTCAGCTGTTTTGTACAGATGACATGTGCTCTCAATAGAGGCAGGTGGAATAGTGATCCACCCGCCGCTATTAACTAGTTGAATGCCACTGTCAAACGCTGACAGCGGCATTTAACAAGCGCTTCCGGCCATCGGGCAGGAAATGCGCGCTCCGGTGACCCCCATCACGTGATCGGGGTCATCGGTGCATTGGCATAACAACCAGAGGTCTTCTGAAAACGTCTGTGGTTGTTGATGCCAGATTGCTGTGAGCACCACCCTGTGGTCGGCGCTCAGAGCAATGCACTAAATCTGCTACATAGGGGCGATCTGAGCATCGCTCCTATTGTAGGGCTGGCTGAACGCACCAAATAATTATAAAGATGGACTAAGGTGCGTTTTCAGCCCGAGGTCCACCGTGCAGAGATAATACCTGCTGCCAGGAAATGGCGGACAGTAAATGGCGGTATAATGAAAACACACACGGGTTAGCTACACCCGGTATGATGAAAGTGAACACTGTTGCATCACAGGGCCGCAATACCGCAGAGGAAACACAAGTATAGAGTCACAGAACTCTCTGCCCCTAGACGTGAGGTTAGAATCCCTCTAGACCACTTGTGCTCGGCACTGGAACTGTGGTGCCAGGGTGAATACATACAAAACATGTATATAAATACAAAATAGATTCAGCCCACTGGGTGCGCGCAGCGTCGCTCTGGCAGACACCACTAACCATCCTAACTAGGGACAGGTAAGCGCACTGATTGTGCACGGTGCCACACTGGCTAACGCTGCTGATAGACGCTATTAGATTATGCCTGGTGCTGGATGGCACTAACTGGCGCTAGACAGCTCCAACATTTGCGAGCATTCATTAACACTAGGGATGGGTATGATTCAGAGCTTTCACTAGAACAGGCATACATCCACACACACACAATAACAGATTTATCCTAACGCATGGCAGTGCGGCCATGCAAACCTTTTATAGTGAAAGTTCTCCAGGACCTTCCTAGTGGTCCAATAAGAGCTGCTACAGGACCTGAGCATGTGACCCTCGACCTCCAATGAGAGCTCATCCCTTGGGCATGCGCAGAAGAAGAGAAGTGGGACTTAGTCCCAGGAGCGCCATGCTCGCTGCTGATCAGTACTGGTTACGATGGCTTAGCCTGGAAGGACAGCAGTAACCAGCCGCACAGTATCAGCTTGAGCCAGATGCTGGGACCGACGTCTCTGCCGAGCAGGCTCCACTGCGGCTGGAGGAGAATGGGACACCGCAGCGGAGATGCTTTGAGCTTCCCCTGTGCAGCAGTGGGAACTCGACACCTAACATTACGCCCCTCATAGGGCCCCCCTCCTTGGGCCTCGCTGCGCTCAAAGGCCGCAATGAGCTGCGGAGCCCGAATGTGCTCAGCCAGCTCCCAGGACCTGTCCTCTGGACCATTACTCTTCCAATCCACCAAATAGAATCTTTTGCCATGTACCACCTTACACCTCATGATGGCGTTCACCTCGTAATAGTCTGTGGACGAACCCGATGTTCCAGCAGATGACTTAGAAAACCGGGACATGTGAACGGGCTTTAGGAGGGACACATGAAAGAAGTCAGTGATGCCTAGGCGTGGAGGAAGGGCCAGAAGGTAGACCACAGGGTTAACCTGTTCCAGGACCTTGAAGGGACCCAAGTAGCGAGGTGCAAACTTGGTGGACTCAAATCGCAGCCTGATATTATGGGCAGAGAGCCACACCAAGTTGCCAGGAGCAAAGGTCGGAGCGGGGCGCCGATGTGCATCAGCGGAGGACCTCATTCTCTCCTTGGAGGCCCGGATGGCATCCTGTGTGCGGTCCCAAATGTCACGTGCCTCCACAGCCCAGTCTGCCACCCTGGAATAGGTGGAAGACACAGGCATGGGCACAGGAACCCGCGGATGCTGGCCATAAGTAAGGAGGAATGGGGTCTGCCCAGTAGAGTCGGCTACAGCGTTGTTCAACGCAATCTCTGCCCATGGTAGCAAGGATGCCCACTTGTGATCCAGTGTTAATACAGGACGGGTCACGCGTTGTGCTGGTCAATCATGGCCATGCCAATAATTGACATGGCTGTTATGGCTCTGGAAGTGCTCACAGCCTAAAAGCTTTTTGATTGGCTGCACTGCAGTCTTTCAACAAACATTATGCGCCACCAAACCAGAACAATAAAATGGACTTCAGGGAAAAAGAACAGTTTCTTTCTGGGAAAAGTCTGTATTCAGAGTTCGGTATAGTACGCTAAGTGTCTGATATGAACCTCAAACTTTACAGTTCAGGTTCATTCATCCTTACTGGCCACAACTGTTCAAAGTATGATAATCTATACAGTAAGATGTCATATCTAAAGGTTGCTATGAGGACGATCCAGTAGCAATGCAAAATGATGTTAGCCTCCTCTCTGATGCTTTAGCAGTGTGGGAAGTGATGACAGGCACGTTTTTTTTTTTGTGAGCCACAAATAGAAACTCACAATGTTTGAATTCACAAGAAACTGCAGATTTCAGGAATCCAAACTTGAAATTAATCCTTCAGTTATTGACCCACTCACCTCTATTTGCTATTGATTTCTTATGTTTTTATTGAATCACTTGCATAATAAATACACAAAATAAAAACAAATTATTTTAAAAATGGCATTGAACATTAAATGGATATGCACTATGTTCCAAATTATTATGCAGATGACATTTTTCTCGGATTTTCCTAAATGGTCGGTGCAAATGACAATCAGTCTAATAAAAGTCATCACCCGTATACATCGAATTTTATTGAAGAAACCTCCCAATGATAACAGTATAATCTTCAAAATGAATAAAAACTCAAAATGCACTATTCCAAATTTTTAGGCTATTGATTTCTTATGTTTTTATTGAATCACTTGCATAATAAATACACAAAATAAAAATAAATTATTTTAAAAATGGCATTGAACAATAAATGGATATACAGTAGAGCAACTTTGAGCAGTCTTCAACTGGGCCAGGGACAATGTGATACCTCAAATCTAAACTCTAATTTTTGCCAGATCCAAAAGTGCATCATGAGAGTCTGCAGCGACTCATTAACATAGCTAATCCACTGAGACATTTCACATGGAGCTGCAGCCATTCTGCTTAAGTCTATCTGTGGCCATTGTTTACCATTCATCAAAAAAAGTGATGAATAGTACATAAAAAACTTGAATTGCACTTTCTAAAAATATTCTTTATTAATTATACTTAAAAATCTGTAGACCGTACAACAAAAATAATAATAGCCTGATAGGCACCCCTGGGATTCCAACACAAATTGAAGGTTTACACCCTTACGCGGAGGTTGGCATTTTGCGCAATTGGCACCCCCACTCACCGATGGTTGGCCATATGGTGCCCTGAGTTTTACGCAATTATTCCACATCTGATATATTAATCCTTACATCCAATAAAGACCAATCAAAATTCAAAGAGATTATTTAAAACAGTCCATTAATATGAACATGCGTTTTTGCGTGGAAAATGGAAGTAAGCACAAAAGAGGACGAAGAATTAGGTCTCTCTTAGTGACTGCTAAGAACATAACATTTGTAACAACCTTGAACAGGAGGACTTTTTGGTTACCCTTTTCCATTATCATAATTAATTTTTTTAGCATTCCAGCACATCCAAAAGCCATATAAAGGCAGCAGAAGGGTATGGTAATTATAATCAGCATGATCTGAGTTATGAGGACACAGGTATGTGATGCTCTTGTGTAAAGAGCCTCATAATGATTATAGTTAAAAGGAGGCATAAAGCTGGATTACCACAGTCAAGGGACAGCACAAGTTGATTTATAGTAAACAACAATGAAATACATTTCTCGTTTTTAGCTGTCAGAATTTGAAAGAATATCTAGTGAAGTCGGTAATGTTGCCCTGTGGGTTTCTCTCAGAAAGAATGTTTTCATTTCTCCCCATAAGGTTTGTAGAGATTACAATATTGGCGGTAACTTGTTCCTTATAAGAAGGTCTCTCAGGTCAGGTGTTCCACATCTGTATGTATTTTACTTTGAAAAAGAAAATATCAATTTAGTTTTTATAATACATAATTTGCCAACATGTTACATTACTTGTTATACAGAAGCTACATACTAGTTTTATAAAGTCATGCTTTGTTTCAGCTAAATGAAACCAAGTCTAAGCCTGTAGATAATGTAAGAATGTTCTGTAAGATGTTGTTCCAGAGATAAGATATTCTTACAGAAACGTCCAAGTCTTTTATGACAATGATCCTTGAAAACTTAAATTGTTAAAGTTTGCCATATTTAATTATTTCTGGTGTACAACATTTTTTGCTTTGAGCAAGTACAGAAAACGAAAGGCTGTTAATTTTAATACTGCACCCTTTTTAACCACGGCAGATCCCTCTCAAATATTCATAGGGAAGCAAAAGCATTTTATATCTTATGTTATATTTTATCTCTGTCTATGTCTTGGAAGATGGAAGCTTTTGTCTGAAATTCAGGCTTTCATATCAGCTGGTGGAGAATGCGGGCAGATTCAGGAGTCTTGATTCTCTTGGTAAATCAACCAAAATAGGAAGAACTCCAGGACAGATGAAAATGGCCGCAGGTGAGATGTCTCACCAGTCTCTCCTCCTGCTTTGCGGGTCTTTTTTGGGGGACTTTGGCTACAGGATTTATTACCTCCTCTCTCACAGGTGACTTTACCTTTCCCTTAAATGTTTGTACAAATATAAATCAAACTGCACAATATGCGCCATTTCTTACACCAAAGAAGCCAAGTAGCCAGATGTGAACACTAGAAGATATTTATACAAAATTTATCCTTTATTGAGCAATATAAAAAATAGACATACAAACAATAAGATAAAAACAGTTGTCTCTTGTGTAAGGAATGCTATACGGTACAGACCCGATGTATAGAATTGAAGTAACCAGGTGCACATATAGAACATAGTAAGTGTTAAATTTTGTACAATTGTGGATTATTGGTTTTGTCTTATGCCACTGGTTGCAAAGTGTGAAGTTGGGACCTCCATACTGTGGCTTTCACAGACAAGCAAAGGACGTGTCCCAAGACTGTGTTTAGAAAATCAGTTCCAGGCACAGTGTACTAACTGTATGACCAACTATAGTTATTCTTTGCGAGCAAACTTTTAGCACGGTTAAAGGTACCGTCACACTAAGCGACGCTGCAGCAATACCGACAACGATCCGGATCGCTGCAGCGTCGCTGTTTGGTCGCTGGAGAGCTGTCACACAGACCGCTCTCCAGCGACCAACGATCCCGAGGTCCCCGGTAACCAGGGTAAACATCGGGTTACTAAGCGCAGGGCCGCGCTTAGTAACGCGATGTTTACCCTGGTTACCATCCTAAAAGTAAAAAAACAACCGCTACATACTTACCTACCGCTGTCTGTCCTCGGCGCTCTGCTTCTCTGGTCTGGCTGTGAGCGCCGGGCAGCCGGAAAGCAGAGCGGTGACGTTACCACTCTGCTTTCCGGCCGCTGTGCTCACAGCCAGACCAGAGAAGCAGAGCGCCGAGGACAGACAGCGGTAGGTAAGTATGTAGCGGTTGTTTTTTTTACTTTAACGATGGTAACCAGGGTAAACATCGAGTTACTAAGCGCGGCCCTCCGCTTAGTAACCCGATGTTTACCCTGGTTACCAGCGAAGACATCGCTGAATCGGTGTCACACACGCCGATTCAGCGATGTCTACGGGGAGTCCAGCGACGAAACAAAGTTCTGGACTTTCTTCCCTGACCAGCGACAGCACAGCAGGGGCCTGATCGCTGCTGCCTGTCACACTGGACGATATCGCTAGCGAGGACGCTGCAATGTCACGGATCGCTAGTGATATCGTCTAGTGTGACGGTATCTTAAGCTTGGGCTTATTTGGTCTCCAAGGTAGATTGGTACTCCAGAGAAAATGGAAGAATCACCTGGTTACTTGGTTGTTCACATAAAAAAATAAAAGAGGGCATGGGAAATAACTGGTATACGTTGGTGGCAAAAGTCCCAGAATAGGTCTAGGACCGCAGCTGTCAAAATTAGTGAAGCTGCCTCTGTACATCCACCTATCATTAGGAGTTCAGAAGGTGTTTTACACTCGGGAATAGGGAGGTGTCTTTAGACTGTACTCGTACTACCGAAGGAAAAAGCAGACGGAAATACTGAAGATTAAACCATTTCTGTAACTGCATAGGAGAACCCGGAAGCTAGGAATTAAACTTGATGAGGGTCTAATTCAAGACAGGTAATATATGAAGTTTCTACAAAAACCAGCTATAACAATTCCCAGAGTTCTAGAGTGAACACCAGAAACATCACTAGCCAAATTGGCTGTACAACAATTGACTGGGAAAAAGGAGGAGGATTCTGAATGAAGTATATTTCAGTAAAATAGCAGTCCAACAAAAGCACCTGTTATACTGGTCAAGTATTAATTGCTTTAATAGAAGGAGTTGGTGCCATAGTTATCCAGAACCTGTGAGCCCCATGGTTGACCAGTGAACTAAGGGCCATAAGGAAAAAAACTCCTCCTCCTTGATAAAACACATATGGTTTTGAAAGTACTTAAAATGTGTATGCATCTGCCACAACCCCAATTGCACAGACCTGACTGTAGTACTTGAGACACTTTTTGGCATAGCAGATTATCATCACCCATTAATGGATTCAAAGGGTTGGGTGGCAGGTGAACAAGTAGACCCTAAAACACTTTGACAAGGATAGAGACACCGTGTCACAAGATAGGAGAGATTTTCTCACTATTTCCTGGCGTATCAGGTTATTCAGGGACAGTATCTGAATACACTGACACATCAGGATCCTAAAGAAATACACAAACAGCAGCCATGTGTGTAGCAGCATATACTGTATAACCAGGGTGACTGCTAGCGACAATGAGACCGTGAGCATTGCCCAAGAGCGTGAAGCGTTACTGTATCACTACTCCCTTTCTCAGGGCAAAACTCAAAGGAACTAACCTTTCGGTTTTTCATCATTGAGTCAACTTTTTCTGTGTAGTGAGCAGATGAGTAGTGTGAACAGTAATACAATGTGACCTGGCCTCTAACCTATCCATAACTGGCACTCATGTGACTGGGGTTGGCATCGATACAATGGTAATCTTGCTTATGGAGTGTAAGATTACGCTACCTGAGTGTGTTGGGGGACACTCGCTTGGCACAAGATTCAAGCACTCAGACACGGTACCTCACATGAGTCTGGTTTATTAAACTGCATAAACCATATGATGTACAGTCCATTGCAATCCAGCCACGAAACATTAAAGGACATCAGACAGTACATGTAGCAGATAGGCTTCTCTGCTGTATATTACAATTCCCCCAGTCCGGGGTTACCTTTCAGGAGTCCACTCCTCACACTGACTTCACGTCAGTCCCAGGTCCTCAACACAGATCATCCAGGTCTACGGTCTCCAGGTGCTTCCAGGAGGACTCCACTCCTAGGAGCCTCCAACACCGACCGTCCAGGACCTTGCAGCACCCAGGCCACTCTGTAGTGTCCAACCAGGACACATGGAAGTCTGTCCACAGTTGCAGTCTCCCAAACACTCCCACCGTGTGCTACACACACCTACTTTTCATAGGTGTAACCACACCCAGGTACCTGTCACATGGCTAGTCAGGTGAGTGTGACATCACCACAGGTCCTTCAACACAAAACCAACTTACGTATTCAGACACGCCTCTTTGGGTGGGTTTGTAGGTGACTAGACCCACCCATCTCTCCAATCACCTGGAAGCCTTCCCAATGTAAACAAATCCCTCAGTAGTAGATCTGCTTGAGCAAAACATACCCAGGCTTCCATCACAGGGCCACCTACCTCTGTGATACATAGCGTCCATCAATCACATGACCAGTTGCTGTTTCAACCCAATTATGTCTCCATGTGCATCCCGAAGTGCACATGCAGCGCCCCCTGGCTGCAACACTTGTCACTGCACCACAGGAGACATAACAGCTGCCTCCACAAATAGCAGTGTTTCTACTCAGTAATACGGTGTTACATAATTTACTGAGATGAGATTTACTCTATAAATTAAATTTTCACATTCTGTGCAAACCAGGGGGTATGCTTTTAAAATAGAAAAAAAAAACATGCAGAGGAGTTTGAGAACTTTACCCATTTGGCTGCCTCATATTTCCTCATGACTGTCAGCTCTCCTGACACAGAATTAGGTGCAGTACAAGAATGCACTAGAGAATTTCAGTCAGACTTAGGACCACTGACAATACATTTGTTGGTATCATAGAGATTTCTGCTCATACCACAGGAGCAGATCTGTCAACTCCTTGTTGAACATGATGTAAATCAGCATGCCTCCTACCCAGATCGCTGGTCATCTGCATCGGCAGCAGGACACAGCCCTGAGGAGAAGGCACCGGTGTTTCTCTCAGACTCAATTGGAGAATCACCTACTAGAGTAATGCTGATTGGCATCTGTTGGCTCCCCATACCTGGCTGTGATGAGACATGGTTTGATGTATGGCTCAAAAGGATGAATGATTGAACTGATACAGCATTAGGCCTGTCTCACACGTCCAGATAATTCCGGTACCGGAAAAAATCTGTACCGGAATTATCCGTGTCCGTGTGCCCCTACATTTTTGTGGCACATCAGTGTGGCACACGTGCAGCACACGTGTGCTGCCCGTGTGCCCACTGGATACCACACGCACCGTGCTGGGTAACACACGTACCAGCATCTGGTGCTGAAGCCCCATTCATATCTTCCCTGCAGCAGCGTTTGCTGCAGAGAAGATATGAATAATAGTGTTTAAAATAAAGATCTATCTTCCACCCGCCCCCCACCCCCTGTGCGCCCTCCCATCCCCTTTGCGCCCTCCCATCCCCTGTGCTCCCTCCCCCCCCCCGCTGTTCTGAAAATACTCACCCGGCTCCCTCGTTGGCTGTCGCTTCTTCCTGTTCTGGCAGCAGCTTCTCCTGTATGCGGTCATGTCGGGCCACAGATTACAGTCATGAATATGCGGCTCCACCCCTATGGGCGGTGGAGCCGCATATTCATTACTGTAAATGAGCAGCCCCACGTGACCGCATACAGGAGAAGGTGCGGCCAGGAGAGGAAGCAGCACCGGCGAGGGAGCGAGCCGGGTGAGTATTTTCCGAACAGCGAGGGGGGGTGCACAGGGGGTGGGAGGGGGGTGGGCACATAGATCTTTATTTTAAACACAGCAAACACAGCAAACGCTGCTGCAGGGAAGATATGAATCGCGGTTTCAGCACCAGTGGGGGGGACAGCACTTAATGTAGCGCTGTCTCCTGCACGGCACACAGACTGCACACGGACAACGTCCGTGTGCGGTACGTGTTTTACACGGACCCATTGACTTTAATGGGTCCGTGTAATACGTGCGCTCCCACGAACACTGACATGTCTCCGTGTTTGGCACACGGAGACACGGTCCGCAAAAAATCAATGACATTTGAACAGATGCATTGATTTTAATGTGTCTACGTGTGTCAGTGGCTCCGGTACGTGAGGAAACTGTCACCTCACGTACCGGAGCCACTGACGTGTGAAACCGGCCTTATTGATTTCCTCCTGGATTCACCTCTGTTGCATATTGTCTAATATGTCTAAAATTCATTGCTAAAAACTTGTATGTAAACAGTCTATAACAGTGATTTTAGCAGATGTTTCAGAGGAGCTTTTACAACTATCAAAGTGTGAATTGCATGAGTATGAGAGAACTGTATGTGTGTGTGGATGTCATTTGTAGGTAGGAACAAGATTAAAAAAAAAACAAGCTTCTGTAGAAGTTACAGCATCAAGTTGTTAGTAGATTGGGGGTACCAGAGATAATTTATAGTAACCAAAGCACACATTTCATTGGGCAAGTAATACAGATATGGTATGTGAAATTTTCAACAAACAGCGATAAGGTTAAATGAAATAATTTAATTCTTTAAAAAAATCACTACAATTTATGAACAAGTAGAGTTAGAAAATGGACTCTTGGCACTTACTTCTTCGCAGAACACAACCCAAGATGACGATACCGGCTGAGATACTCTTTGAGGAAGTTCTTAAGACTGGATTATATCTTCTTCATGTCTCTGAGTATCTTTGGATCATGGGAATTTGATTGATTTTTTGTGCTGTTACATTAGACACTAACTGATTTATAAAAGCAGGTGTTTACATCTGGACCTGGACCCAACTGTGCCTCCAACTGATGATTGGGGATAGTTGAAAGACACCTGGATATCTGCAGCCTTGATGGGTAAGACTTTACTACATGTGCAAGCTAGAAAAGCCAAAAGGCAAGACCACCAGGATCCAAGCTTCCTACTGCAAAACAGATCACCCCCTTTGCTGCTCAGAGGCCCCGTCAGACCAGAAACCTGACACATGGAAAACTTAACTCATTTATCGATTTAATTAATGTGGAGGTAGTGGGATCATAAAAACATCCAGCATCTCTGCCAGCGTGGGACCCACACACCAAATAGAGACACAAAGTTATTACCCAATGAACAATGTTTTACTTCCCATCCCAACTGGTTGCCTTCTGGAATAAAAGAGTAGGATTGGGTTTTCTGGTAGCCTTCCATCGGGTGAACTTTACAGTCTCAATGCTTATTTTTATTAAACTGCACTCCATCACCATGTTGAAGGACAACACTTTACTATAACTGCAAACTGCACTCCATCACCATGTTGAAGGACAACACTTTACTATAATTGCATCTTGTTATATGGTAAGATACCTAAACCTATTTGACTATTGAGTGTGTAACCAAGTGCCAATCTTTACTGCTTGAAGGCATCCTATCAAAGGGGTTCCCTAGTGTTATTTTGAAATGCTTTTTTATTTGTATAATAAAATTCTTTTACTAGAAATGTTATTAGGTCATAGAAGAATAAATATGTTTTATGTAGCCAATTTTTTATTTGAGTTGGGTTTTAACATTAGGCTTCAAAGTCACTATAGAGCTATAGATGAATGTCCTGATATTTGTTGCACATTAATCATGTACTAGAACAAGTTAGGTGACACATCGTTTTCATCATTTTTGCAGAAACACAAAACGTATTCTTTATAATTTCACTAGCTGAAGAGCCCAGCCTTGCTCGGGCATAGTAACTAGCTGTGGTTAGTTATAACAAATTATAATGATTATATTGCACATAAAAACATTTCACATTATATATTCAACACTACAGATTTGCAGCACATATTGTTTAAATGATTACCCAAGTATTGATAGTATGTTATTTTCAACTCATTCAAGAGCCTTTTGATAAACAGCATTTTTTGTTTTCCTTCCGGAGCAAAGATGAACAGATTTTTGGCAGTTCCAACTCTTGAACAGGCCAAGTAAAGTTGACTATGAGAAAAGCATGGAGATTGCAAATCAATCCCTACTACTTTCAATGACTGTCCCTGAGCCTTGTTAATGGACATTGCAAATGCCAGTCAAACTGGAAACCGGAGGTGATACTGTCTGCTGAGCTTACTGTGTGATGAGCTGTGTATCTAATCCTATCCTGTGTATTACTGTCTGCTGAGCTGTGTATCTAATTGTATTCTGTGTGTTACTGTCTGCTGAGCTGTGTTTCTAATCATATCCTGTGTGATACAGTCTGCTGAGCTATGTATGTAAGCCTATCCTGTGGTAAAGTATACACTGGCATAAGCCAAATATGTTTGATACTAGCGCATGGCCGTGCGGCCATGCAAACCTTTTATAGTTGCAGCTCTTTCAGGACCTTCCTGGTGGACCAATAGGAGCTGCTACAGGGCCTGAGCGTGTGACTCCCGACCTCCAATGAGAGACTATATTTCTGTTCACTTCTCAATACTTTCCCTAGCTCACTATTCTGCATCTGCTTGTGCCCACGTAACTCCTCCCATCCTGGGCTAGTCCCAATAATAGTCCTGGCTGCTGCAGACTCACGGTTGCTGGCCTCAAAATAGT
Source organism: Ranitomeya imitator (assembly GCF_032444005.1). NCBI lineage: Eukaryota > Metazoa > Chordata > Amphibia > Anura > Dendrobatidae > Ranitomeya > Ranitomeya imitator. Next base: position 116,388,140 of record NC_091289.1, read on the forward strand.
AAAAACGCAGTTAAACAAAGAAATGCATTTTATAAACATAAGTTTTTCAAGGGAGTGTTGGCAGTTTCTCCACTCCTTTACATTCTGTAATAGTTGATTATACATATTACTGCAACAAAGTACAAAAAAAAAAATCGCATACCTTGTAGCTGAGGTAACTGAGCAAGATTGTTTCTAAAAGGCTGATGAGAGCCACTGTCACCTGTAAAGATGAAGAAGGTAGCATTTGTAAAAAGAAATATCACTGACAACAGAAAGCTACTGTACATTAGGCCCCTTCAAATGTCCATTTTTTATGACTCTATGGGGTCCGGTTTTTAAGGACTGCAAATACAGACACACACACACACCCAATGAATTCAATGGTGATGTCAGGTTTTTTTATGGCTGCGGAAAGCAACTGTCATCATTGTTGGCTGCTGAAGGCAACTCTCATCATTGTTGGCTGCTGAAGGCTACTGTCATCATTGTTGCCTGGCCTCCCTGTGATCAGCACGACAAGGCAGCAATGATGTGAGTCCTCCTGTGTAAAATTACCTCCTGTGTATCTCCCGTGTAAAATTAAATTTAAACAAAAAATGGTGTGTGCTCCTGCATAATTTTCATAACCAGCAGAGGGAAAGCCTACAGCTGGGGGCTTATGTTAATAATCTTTGAAGAGGGAAAATATCCCAAATGGTTCCCAGGCTAATAATAACAGCTCACAGCTGTTTGCTTAGCCTTTACAGTGAATTTATGCTGGAATCCAGAAAAAAAATTACTTAGGCTACCCCTGTAAATTCAAACCAGCAACAGCTATAGAGACAGCTGAGGACTGATATTAATAGCCAACATCAGCCATCAGCAACCCCAGAAATAGCACATCCATAAGATGCGCCAAATCTGGTGCTTAGCCTCGCTCTTCCCACTTGCCCTGTAGCTGTGTCAAGTGGGGTGATAGGATTGGGGTTGATATCAGCTTTGTTTTGTCAGCTGACATCAATTCCAGGGGTTAGTAATGGAGAGGTGTGTCTAAGACACCTCCATTACTAACTACATGGTAAGTTTGGAAATAAACACACAGCAAGAATAAAATCCTTTATTTGAAATAAAACTCAACATCATGTTTTACACATTTATTTAAAAATAAAAAGCAAAGTTATACTTACCTTTACACCTAATATCCATTGAAGTCCCCTGTAAAAAAAAATAAAAATAAACAACCATTTCCCTCACCTGTGCAACTTGAAGATAATCCATTGGTCCTTTGATGAGGGGGGCATCTTATAGATGCCTCTCCATTACCAACCCCTGGGCTTGATGTCAGCTGCCAATACAAAGCTGACATTAACCCCAGCCCTATAACACCACTTCCCACCACAAACAGGGCAAGTGGGAAGAGTGAGGCTTATCGAAAGATTTCTCTCAGCTTATGGATGCGCCATTTCTGAAGTGGCTGAGGGCTGATGTTGGTAACCTGGAGGAGTGGGGGCAATATCCTGCACCCTTGCCAGGCTATTAATATCAACCCACAGCCTTCTGAGTAACCTTTGTAGCTTTGAATTTATAGGGGGACCCTACATTATATTTTTCTGGGGTCCCTCTTGAATTTGCCAGAAAAGGCTAAGCAAACAGCTATGATTTGTTATTAATAGCTTGGAAGCCTTTTTTCCAGATTGTTAACATCAACCCGCGGCTGTCGGCTTTCTGTTTGTTGGTTATGAACATTACATGGGAGACTACACCATTATTTAAATTTAATTCTTGATTTTATACAGGAGGTACACAGTAGGTGTGTAATACAACTCCCATCATTGTTGTTTGGTCATGCTGATCACAAAAAGACCAGGCGACAATGATGAGAGCTGCCATCAGCAACTGGCACTTGGGATCAGCGTGAACTGCAACTCTTCTTCACAGACAATGGTACTTGTCATACGGACACATGAACAGCACATGGATGTGACACATGACAGCAAACGTATACACAGATGTCACATGGATATCACATGCGTACGTATGGATGGCACATGGACACGGACCACGGATCTCAAGAGTACTGTTTTTTTCCTGTCCAGGAATCACCAGGACATGTTAAGGAGCCCTTAAGCTGAGTCCACTTACACAAGGCTGTGTAATGATTAGTGTATTTCATTAGTAGCTGTAAGCCAAATTAATGATTTGAAGCTGCACAGCCAGAAAAATTATAACTGAAACAGTAGCACATTGTCCGTGTTTCATTTAGAAATGTAAAATGTTAACCAAAATTTTGCCATGTGAAAGTGGTCTTAACCCCTTAACGATGAATAATAGAGCACACCATGAGCGGGTGTCAGTTCCCATATCATGACGTGATGTTTGTCATGCATTTAAACTGTGACTGCTTTTAAACAGTAAATGACATCTGAGCAGCACTGGAAGAGGTGCGAAACCCATGTCCTCGGTCCACGCACTCAGGCCGCTGTGAACGGTCAGTAAATCTGACTGACCAATCACAGCATGATCACGCCTGAAATATCAGCACTAGGGTTGAGCGATCTTGACCTTTTTAGAGTCGAGTCGTGTTTCGCGAAACTCGACTATCTTAGAAGTCGAGTCGAGTGGAATCGGCCGATTATGGCGAAAAGTCGGGTATCGCCCGAAACACGAAACCCAATGCAAGTCAATGGGGGAGCATAGTCGGCAGTGAGTGGAGGCCAGGAAAACACCTACACTGCCCATTTTAATGGCAAAAACATCCATTCTTGTTACAGAAGCTTGTCAATCGTAATTTAGCTTATAATAATTGGAAGGCATTTGAAATTGGGGGTCATTTGGCTAAAGTTGTGGGGGGTAGGGCTGGTTCAAGTAATTAGTGGGCCCAGTAAATCTGGACCACGTCACGGCAGTGGAGCAGGGAGAGGTAAGTATTTCAACTTTGCAAGTGCTGTGATCCTAAGCAAGCAATGCCCACTTGTTGGCATTGGCACTGGCACAGGGCCCCTCAAAGTACAGCGGTGTGTTTGCACGGCGGGGGCGCCTCCCACCGGCAGCAACACTTTTGCGTACTATGAGAGGCCCTGTGCCAGTGACGTCACCAACTAGTATTCTTCCCCCCACCTGATGAAAAAACCTGCACTTTTATCTGCACCTTCCTCTTTGTCCCCGTGTAAGGTGGTATGGTATGCGGGAAGAGGAACCTGACTTTCAGCAGGGTCACAATCTTGCTGTGTAGCGTGCACGGGGAATTTTGCGTTATGGGTCAATGTACCAGCAGACTCATCTATCACTGGCTGGGCAATGGGCAGGATGAGGAGGAAACACAGATATAGGCCCAAAGAATAAAGTTGGCTAAATGCAGTTCAAAATTGGTAACACAGGACTAACCAGGGGGCATTGCAGTGGAGGACAACTGGAATGAGAGGCTGACACAGAGAGTAGGCCCAAATCAGTAAGTAGTCGAAATGCAGTTCAAAATTTGCAACCGTAGTAAACAGGCGGCACAGCTTTGTTCAGTGGAGGAGAACAGCAAGGAGTGGCAGACACCGATAGTAGGCCCCAACCCAACTAGTAGGCCAAATGCAGTCTAACATTAACAACTACTTAACGAGAGCCTGAAAATGGAATTTCAGGACAGGAAACCAGGAGAACAGCAAGGAGTGGCAGACACCGATAGTAGGCCCCAAACCAACTAGTACGCCAAATGCAGTTGTTCCATTTAACCACAATTTAATGAGAGCCTGAAGATAGAAGTTCAGGAAAGGCAACCTGGAGAACACCTTGGAGTGGAACACACCATCTCTCTACACCCCATACCCAATTTGTAGGCCTAATGCAATGTAGTTTTCAACAACTACTAAACGAGAGTCGGAAGATCGAAGCAATGTGGACGAAACCTGGGGAACACCTTGGAGTGTAACACACCGTCTCTCTACACCCCATACCCAATTTGTAGGCCTAATGCAGTGTAGTTTTCTACAACTACTAAACGAGAGTCGGAAGACCGAAGCAATGTGGACGAAACCTGGGGAACACCTTGGAGTGGAACACACCATCTCTCTACACCCCATACCCAATTTGTAGGCCTAATGCAGTGTAGTTTCCAACAACTACTAAACGAGAGCATGAAGATTGAAGCAATGGAGAGGAAACCTGGGGAACACCTTGGAGTGGAACACACCATCTCTCTACACCCCATACCCAATTTGTAGGCCTAATGCAGCGTAGTTTCCAACAACTACTAAACGAGAGCCGGAAGATCGAAGCTCAGGAAAGGCAACCTGGAGAACACCTTGGAGTGGAACACACCATCTCTCTACACCCCATACCCAATTTGTAGGCCTAATGCAGCGTAGTTTCCAACAACTACTAAACGAGAGCATGAAGATCGAAGCAATGGAGAGGAAACCTGGCAAACACCTTGGAGTGTAACACACCATCTCTCTACACCCCATACCCAATTTGTAGGCCTAATGCAGTGTAGTTTCCAAAAACTACTAAACGAGAGCCGGAAGATCGAAGCTCAGGAAAGGCAACCTGGAGAACACCTTGGAGTGGAACACACCATCTCTCTACACCACATACCCAATTTGTAGGCCTAATGCAGTGTAGTTTCCAACAACTACTAAACGAGAGCATGAAGATCGAAGCATTGGCGAGGAAACCTGGGGAACACCTTGGAGTGGAACACACCATCTCTCTACACCCCATACCCAATTTGTAGGCCTAATGCAGTGTAGTTTCCAACAACTACTAAACAAGAGCATGAAGATCGAAGCAATGGAGAGGAAACCTGGGGAACACCTTGGAGTGGAACACACCATCTCTCTACACCCCATACCCAATTTGTAGGCCTAATGCAGTGTAGTTTCCATCAACTACTAGAGAGCATTAAGATCGAAGCAATGGCGAGGAAACCTGGGGCACACCTTGGGTAGGCAGACACCGTTAGTAGGCCCTACCAAAGTTGTACCCCCAATGCAGTTTTAAAATTCCTAGAGGCTGAAAACAAGACTATTGACGCTCAGCTTTTTTCAAAGGAACACAGCTGAATTGAGTGGCGCAGACAGACACAGGTAGTAGGACTTAAACCAAAAATGTGGCTCACTGCAGCTTAAAAAAGTTACAGGGGTACACAAGCACCAGTGCTCTGGGCAGTGGAGGACAATTTCAATAGTGGACCGCAGACAGACTTTGTACGCCTACTATTAAAAAAAGGATGCTCTATGCAATTAAAAATAGGTTCCAGGGGTCCACGGGCAGCAGTGGTGTGGTCAGTGGACGAGTATTGGAAGGAGGGACCGCAGACAGGCGTAGTAGGCCTAACATAACAAAATTAGGCTGTAGACACTGTAAAATTGGTTCCAGGGGTACACGGGCAGCAGTGGTGTGGTCAGCGGAGGAAAATTGGAATTAGGGACTGCAGACAGACTTTGTAGGCTGTCCCCTGTGGACCATGCATCCAACACATTAACCCAGTGCGCCGTAATGGACACGTAACTTTTTGTGGACATGCCTACTGGTCCATGCGTCTCTTGTCAGGTGCACCTTTCTACTGTTTGATTGCCTGAGTGCTATGACAATGCAGACTTTTTCATGCCGCTGGAGGGCTGGGATGGCTTTTCTCGCAAAAGAAATGTCGACTGGGTAGCTTGAACCGTTGCACAGCGTAGTTCATCTGGGCTTTCTAAATATAAAACAAAGAAAAAAAGGAGGCTACATGCACTTTCAGCTGGGTTCCAGGGGTACACGGCCAGCATTGGTCTGGTCAGTGGAGAACTATTGGAAGGAAGGACCGCAGACAGGCTTCGAAGGCCTAACATAATAACAGATGGCTGTAGGCAATTTTAAATTGGTTCCAGGGGTACACGGGCAGCAGTGGTGTGGTCAGTGGAGGCCTAGTGGAAGGAGTGACCGCAGACAGGCTTCGAAGGCCTAACATAATACCAGATGGCTGTAGGCAATTTTAAATTGGTTCCAGGGGTACACGGGCAGCAGTGGTGTGGTCAGTGGAGGCCTAGTGGAAGGAGTGACCGCAGACAGGCATCGAAGGCCTAACATAATAACACATGGCTGTAGGCAATTTTAAATTGGTTCCAGGGGAACACGGGCAGCAGTGGCCTGGTCAGTGTAGTAGTAGTAGAAAGAACGGACCGCAGACAGGCTTCGAAGGCCTAACATAATAAAATTGGGCTGGCTGTAGGCAATTTTAAATTGGTTCCAGGGGTACACGGGCAGCAGTGGTGTGGTCAGTGGAGGCCTAGTGGAAGGAGTGACCACAGACAGGCATCGAAGGCCTAACATAATAACACATGGCTGTAGGCAATTTTAAATTGGTTCCAGGGGAACACGGGCAGCAGTGGCCTGGTCAGTGTAGTAGTAGTAGAAAGAACGGACCGCAGACAGGCATCGAAGGCCTAAAATAAAAAAATTGGGCTGGCTGTAGGCAATTTTAAATTGGTTCCAGGGGTACACGGGCAGCAGTGGTGTGGTCAGTGGAGGCCTAGTGGAAGGAGTGACCGCAAACAGGCATCGAAGGCCTAACATAATAACAGATGGCTGTAGGCAATTGTAAATTGGTTCCAGGGGAACACGGGCAGCAGTGGCCTGGTCAGTGTAGTAGTAGTAGAAAGAATGGACCGCGGACAGGCTTCGAAGGCCTAACATAATAAAATTGGGCTGGCTGTCGGCAATTTTAAATTGGTTCCAGGGGTACACGGGCAGCAGTGGTGTGGTCAGTGGAGGCCTAGTGGAAGGAGGGACCGCAGACAGGCTTCGAAGGCCTAACATAAAAAAATAGGGCTGTTGGCAATTTAAAATTGGTTCCAGTGGTACAAGGGCAGCAGTACAATGGTCAGTGGAGGCCTAGTGGAAGGAGGGACCGCAGACAGGCTTCGAAGGCCTAACATAAAAAAATAGGGCTGTTGGCAATTTAAAATTGGTTCCAGGGGTACACGGGCAGCAGTACAATGGTCAGTGGAGGCCTAGTGGAAGGAGGCACCGCAGACAGGCTTCGAAGGCCTAACATAACAAAAATGTCAATACAATGGTATTGTCAGTGCCAGGCATTGAAGGATGTCAGCGCATAGACTAAACATTGGTGGAGCTGTGAGAGATAATTTTGCAAGTGGTAGAGCACTGTTTGAGCTGGGGGGGAACTGTCTTGTGGCCGGCGGTACAGGCCCAGGGCCCCTCATATTACAACGGTGTGTCTGACGTTGGGTGCGCACCACCACCGCCAGAGACACTTTATTGTACTATGAGGGACCCAGTGGCAGTGCCGTCGACCAAAAGCGGGCACACCCACCTCTTCAGACAAACAGCACTCTCACGGGTGCTGGCGCCAAGTGTCGATACCACGGCCCCGTGTGGGGAGTTTGGCCATTTAGTGAGGTGTAAACATGTCGTATGCTGGACAATCAGGTGCAGAAAATTACGAGATTGGAAAAGTCATTCAGAATAGTCCACAGGCAAGACCTTTTCATTGGAAAGCTAGGTGTCAGCCGGGCAAGGTGGGGCAAAAGATTTCGAAATCCAGTTGTGGTTCATTTTAATGAAGGTTAGATCATCTACATTTTGGGCAGCCAGACGAGTCCTTTTTTCTGTTAGTATTGAACCTGCAGCACTGAATACTCTTTCTGATAGGACACTAGCTGCCGGGCAAGCAAGCTCCTGCAATGCATATTCTGCCAATTCTGGCCAGGTGTCTAATTTGGATGCCCAGTAATCAAATGGGAATGACGGTTGAGGGAGAACGTCGATAAGGGATGAAAAATAGTTTGTAACCATACTGGACAAATGTTGTCTCCTGTCACTTTGAATTGATGCTGCAGTACCTGTCCTGTCTGCGGTCATAGCAAAATCACTCCACAACCTGGTCAGAAAACCCCTCTGGCCAACGCCACTTCTGATTTCTGCCCCTCTAACACCTCTGGTCTGCTGGCCCCTGCAGCTCGTGTGAGAACGATCACGGGCGCTGTGTGCAGGGAATGCCAGAAGCAAACGGTCAACAAGAGTTGATTGTTTGGTTGCTAATATTATTTCCAAGTTGTCATGTGGCATTATATTTTGCAATTTGCCTTTATAGCGAGGATCAAGGAGGCAGGCCAACTAGTAATCGTCATCGTTCATCATTTTAGTAATGCGTGTGTCCCTTTTGAGGATACGTAAGGCATAATCCGCCATGTGGGCCAAAGTTCCAGTTCTCAAATCTGCGGTTGTGCTTGGTTGAGGGGCAGTTTCAGGCAAATCCACGTCACTTGTGTCCCTCCAAAAACCAGAACCCGGCCTTGCCGCGCCAACAATTTCCAGTGGCCCCGGAAAAGCTTCCTCATTAAAAATATAATCATCCCCATCATCCTCCTCGTCCTCCTCCTCCTCTTCGCCCGCTACCTCGTCCTGTACACTGCCCTGGCCAGACAATGGCTGACTGTCATCAAGGCTTTCCTCTTCCTCAGCTGCAGACGCCTGATCCTTTATGTGCGTCAAACTTTGCATCAGGAGACGCATTAGGGGGATGCTCATGCTTATTATGGCGTTGTCTGCACTAACCAGCCGTGTGCATTCCTCAAAACACTGAAGGACTTGACACATGTCTTGAATCTTCGACCACTGCACACCTGACAACTCCATGTCTGCCATCCTACTGCCTGCCCGTGTATGTGTATCCTCCCACAAAAACATAACAGCCCGCCTCTGTTCGCACAGTCTCTGAAGCATGTGCAGTGTTGAGTTCCACCTTGTTGCAACGTCTATGATTAGGCGATGCTGGGGAAGGTTCAAAGAACGCTGATAGGTCTGCATACGGCTGGAGTGTACGGGCGAACGGCGGATATGTGAGCAAAGTCCACGCACTTTGAGGAGCAGGTCGGATAACCCCGGATAACTTTTCAGGAAGCACTGCACCACCAGGTTTAAGGTGTGAGCCAGTCAAGGAATGTGTTTCAGTTGGGAAAGGGAGATGGCAGCCATGAAATTCCTTCCGTTATCACTCACTACCTTGCCTGCCTCAAGATCTACAGTGCCCAGCCACGACTGCGTTTCTTTCTGCAAGAACTCGGACAGAACTTCCGCGGTGTGTCTGTTGTCGCCCAAACACTTCATAGCCAATACAGCCTGCTGACGTTTGCCAGTAGCTGCCCCATAATGGGAGACCTGGTGTGCAACAGTGGCAGCTGCGGATGGAGTGGTTGTGCGACTGCGGTCTGTGGACGAGCTCTCGCTTCTGCAGGAGGACGAGGAGGAGGAGGAGGGGGTGCGAACGGCTACAGCCAACTGTTTCCTAGACCGTGGGCTAGGCAGAACTGTCCCAAACTTGCTGTCCCCTGTGGACCCTGCATCCACAACATTCACCCAGTGTGCCGTCATGGACACATAACGTCCCTGGCCATGCCTACTGGTCCATGCATCTGTTGTCAGGTGCACCTTTGTGCTCACAGATTGCCTGAGTGCATGGACGATGCGCTCTTTAACATGCTGGTGGAGGGCTGGGATGGCTTTTCTGGAAAAAAAGTGTCGACTGGGTAGCTCGTAGCGTGGTACAGCGTAGTCCATCAGGGCTTTGAAAGCTTCACTTTCAACTAACCGGTAGGGCATCATCTCTAACGAGATTAGTCTAGCTATGTGGGCGTTCAAACCCTGTGTACGCGGATGCGAGGCTAAGTACTTCCTTTTTCTAACCATAGTCTCATGTAGGGTGAGCTGGACTGGAGAGCTGGAGATCGTGGAACTAGCGGGGGTGCCGGTGGACATGGCAGACTGAGAGACGGTGGGAGATGGTATTGTTGCCGCCGGTGCCCTAGATGCAGTGTTTCCTACTACGAAACTGGTGATTCCCTGACCCTGACTGCTTTGGCCTGGCAAAGAAACCTGCACAGATACTGCAGGTGGTGCAGAAAATGGTGGCCCTACACTGCCGGAAGGGATGTTGCGTTGATGACTAGCTTCATTGGCCGAGGGTGCTACAACCTTAAGGGACGTTTGGTAGTTAGTCCAAGCTTGCAAATGCATGGTGGTTAAATGTCTATGCATGCAACTTGTATTGAGACTTTTCAGATTCTGCCCTCTGCTTAAGGTAGTTGAACATTTTTGACAGATGACTTTGCGCTGATCAATTGGATGTTGTTTAAAAAAATGCCAGACTGCACTCTTTCTAGCATCGGATACCTTTTCAGGCATTGCAGACTGAGCTTTAACCGGATGGCCACGCTGTCCTCCAACAGGTTTTGGCTTTGCCACGCGTTTTGGGCAAGATACGGGCTCGGCAGATGGAACCTGTTGCGATGTTGATGCCTGCTGCGGCCCCTCCTCCTCCGCTTCAGAACTGCTGCCGCCTGCACCCTGTTCCCCCAATGGCTGCCAATTGGGGTCAAGAACTGGGTCATCTATTACCTCTTCTTGTAGCTCGTGTGCAACTTCGTCTGTGTCACCGTGTCGGTCGGTGGTATAGCGTTCGTGATGGGGCAACATAGTCTCATCAGGGTCTGATTCTTGATCATTACCCTGCGAGGGCAATGTTGTGGTCTGAGTCAAAGGACCAGCATAGTAGTCTGGCTGTGGCTGTGCATCAGTGCCCTCCATGTCAGATTCAACTTGTAATGGGCATGGACTGTTAACTGTTTCACTTTCTAAGCCAGGGACGGTATGTGTAAAGAGCTCCATGGAGTAACCCGTTGTGTCGCCTGCTGCATTCTTCTCTGTTGTTGTTTTTGCTGAAGAGGACAAGGAAGCGACTTGTCCCTGACCGTGAACATCCACTAACGACGCGCTGCTTTGACATTTACCAGTTTCACGAGAGGAGGCAAAAGAGCTAGAGGCTGAGTCAGCAAGATAAGCCAAAACTTGCTCTTGCTGCTCCGGCTTTAAAAGCGGTTTTCCTACTCCCAGAAAAGGGAGCGTTCGAGGCCTTGTGTAGCCAGACGACGAACCTGGCTCCACAGCTCCAGACTTAGGTGCAATATTTTTTTCCCACGACCACCTGATGCTCCACCACTACCACTACCCTCATTACCAGCTGACAATGAACGCCCCCGGCCACGACCTCTTCCACCAGACTTCCTCATTGTTTTAAAAACGTAACCAAACTAACGGTATCTGTTGCTGTCACACTACTTACACGGTGAGCTATAACTTCAGTATGATTTAGCTACCCCTTTACAGGTGGGTGAGACCACAACGAAAATCAGGCACAATGTTACACACTCTGTTTTTGGTGGCACCAAATGAGAGAGATGCCACACACGCAGGACTGTCACTGAAGCACAAATGTAAATATTAATCTCCCACTGTTTTTTTTTATTTTTTATTTTTTTTTTCAGGGAGACTTTAGAAACAAAATAAAATAAAATGATTTTTTCAGGAAGAATTTAGAAACCAAATAACATAAAGTGATTTTTCCAATGACAATTTAGAAACCAAATAAAAAAAAAAAAAAAGCTTTCTATGCCCCACTGAGTGAGAGATGCCACACACAGGAGTCAGGAGTGGCACACAAGCCCAGAGGCCAATATTTTTCTCCCAATGATTGATGTAGTGATTTTTTCAGGTAGATTTTGGAACCCAAATCAAGCAAAAAAAATAATAGGCTTTCTATGGCCCACAATTGGAGAGAGAGAGAGAGATGGCACACCCAGGAGTCAAGACTGGCACACAAGCAGAAAGGGCAATATTAATCTCCCACTGATTTGTTTTTTTTTTTCAGGGAGACTTTAGAAAAAAAAAATAATAAAAAAAAATGATTTTTTCAGGAAGAATTTAGAAACCAAATAAAATAAAATGATTTTTTTCAGGGAGAATTTAGAAAACAAATAAAACAAAAAATAGGCTTTCTATGGCCCACTGAGTGAGAGATGACGCACACAGGAGTCAAGAGTGGCACACAAGCCCAGAGGCCAATATTGTTCTCCTAATGATTGATGTAGTGATTTTTTCAGGTAGATTTTGGAACCCAAATCAAGCTAAAAAAATAATAGGCTTTCTATGGCCCACAATTGGAGAGAGAGAGAGAGATGGCACACCCAGGAGTCAAGACTGGCACACAAGCAGAAAGGGCAATATTAATCTCCCACTGATTTTTTTTTTTTTTTTCAGGGAGACTTTAGAAAAAAAAAATAATAGAATAACATGATTTTTTCAGGAAGAATTTAAATAAATAAAATAAAATGATTTCTTCAGGGAGAATTTAGAAAACAAATAAAACAAAAAATAGGCTTTCTATGGCCCACTGAGTGAGAGATGACGCACACAGGAGTCAGGAGTGGCACACAAGCCCAGAGGCCAATATTTATCTCCCACTGATTGATTTAGGCCGGGGACACACACAACGTATAAAAAAACGGTCCGTTTTTGACGGACGAGAATCGCACAAATGTTCCCAAAACAGTGATCCGTGTGCAGTGCGAGGATGCGATTTTCTCGCATCAAATGATCCGTGTGACATCCGTGTGACATCCATATGGCATCCGTATGGTGAGATTTTCTCACACACTTGCAAAATGAGCAAATAATGGCTGAGCCATTCCTGTCACCATGCCTGAGAATTTCTCCTAAGTCACACTGATGGTCCGTGTGCTGTGCTATTTTTTCTCACCCCCATAGACTTTCATTGGCGATTCTCGGCCGAGAAACGCTGACAATCGCAGCATGCTGCGATTTCACTCGGATCCTGAATACGGCCGAGAAAATATCGGATGATGGGAGCTGCCCCATAGATTAACATTGGGACGAGTGCTATGCGATTTTTTATCGCATTGCAGTCATCCGTATTACGGTCTAGTGTGACCCCGGCCTTAGTGATTTTTTCAGGTAGATTTTGGAACCCAAATCAAGCTAAAAAAATAATAGGCTTTCTATGGCCCACAATTGGAGAGAGAGAGAGAGATGGCACACCCAGGAGTCAAGACTAGCACACAAGCAGAAAGGGCAATATTAATCTCCCACTGATTTGATTTTTTTTTTTTTTTTCAGGGAGACTTTAGAAAAAAATAAAATAAAAAAAAATGATTTTTTCAGGAAGAATTTAGAAACCAAATAAAATAAAATGATTTTTTCAGGGAGAATTTAGAAAACAAATAAAACAAAAAATAGGCTTTCTATGGCCCACTGAGTGAGAGATGACACACAGGAGTCAGGAGTGGCACACAAGCCCAGAGGCCAATATTGTTCTCCCAATGATTGATGTAGTGATTTTTTCAGGTAGATTTTGGAACCCAAATCAAGCTAAAAAAATAATAGGCTTTCTATGGCCCACAATTGGAGAGAGAGAGAGAGAGATGGCACACCGAGGAGTCAAGACTGGCACACAAGCAGAAAGGGCAATATTAATCTCCCACTGATTTTTTTTTTTTTTCAGGGAGACTTTAGAAAAAAAAATAATAAAAAAAAATGATTTTTTCAGGAAGAATTTAGAAACCAAATAAAATAAAATGATTTTTTCAGGGAGAATTTAGAAAACAAATAAAACAAAAAATAGGCTTTCTATGGCCCACTGAGTGAGAGATGACGCACACAGGAGTCAGGAGTGGCACACAAGCCCAGAGGCCAATATTTATCTCCCACTGATTGATTTAGTGATTTTTTCAGGTAGATTTTGGAACCCAAATCAAGCTAAAAAAATAATAGGCTTTCTATGGCCCACAATTGGAGAGAGAGAGAGAGATGGCACACCCAGGAGTCAAGACTGGCACACAAGCAGAAAGGGCAATATTAATCTCCCACTGATTTGATTTTTTTTTTTTTTCAGGGAGACTTTAGAAAAAAAAATAATAAAAAAAAATGATTTTTTCAGGAAGAATTTAGAAACCAAATAAAATAAAATGATTTTTTCAGGGAGAATTTAGAAAACAAATAAAACAAAAAATAGGCTTTCTATGTCCCACTGACTGAGAGATGGCACACACAGGAGTCAGGAGTGGCACACAAGCCCAGAGGCCAATATTAATCTCCCACTTTTTTTTTTTTTTTTTCAGGGAAAATTTATAAACCCAATAAAAAAAATAATAAATAGGCTTTCTATGGCCCACTATCTGAGAGAGAGAGATGGCACGCTTAGGACTGGCACACAAGCCCAAAGGCCAATATTAATCTCCCTTTTTTTTTCAGGGAGAATTTATAAAACAAAAAAAAAATAAATAAATAGGCTTTCTATGGCCCACTATTTGTGAGAGAGATGGCACGCTCAGGACTGGCACACAAGCCCAGAGGCCAATATTTATCTCCCACTTTTTTTTTTTTTTCAGGGAAAATTTATAAACCCAATAAAAAAAATAATAAATAGGCTTTCTATGGCCCACTATCTGAGAGAGAGAGATGGCACGCTTAGGACTGGCACACAAGCCCAAAGGCCAATATTAATCTCCCACTGATTGATTTATTGATTTTTTCAGGTAGAATTTAGAACCCAAATAAAGCAAAAAAAAAAAAAGGCTTTCTATGGCCCACTGAGTGAGAGATGATGCACACAGGAGTCAGGAGTGGCACACAAGCCCTGAGGCCAATATTTTTCTCCCACTGATTGATGTAGTGATTTTTTCAGGTAGATTTTGGAACCCAAATCAAGCAAAAAAATAAATAGGCTTTCTATGGCCCACTGACTGAGAGACGGCACACACAGGAGTCAGGAGTGGCACACAAGCCCTGAGGCCAATATTTTTCTCCCACTGATTGATGTAGTGATTTTTTCAGGTAGATTTTAGAACCCAAATCAAGCAAAAAAATAAATAGGCTTTCTATGGCCCACTGAGTGAGAGATGGCACAGACAGGGATGGCACTCTAGCAGAAATGCCAATCTTAATCTCCCACAAAAAAAAAAAAAAGGAACTGTCCTTCAATTACTATCTCCCTGCAGTAATCTCAGCCAGGTATGGCAGGCAGCAATAAGGAGTGGACTGATGCACAAATTAAATAAAAAGTGTGGACAAACAAACAAGATAGCTGTGCAGAAAGGAAGGAACAAGAGGATTTGTGCTTTGAAAAAAGCAGTTGGTTTGCACAGCGGCGTACACACAGCAATGCAGCTATCAGGGAGCCTTCTAGGGCAGCCCAATGAGCTACAGCGCTGAGGAAAAAAAAAAAATGTAGCTTCCACTGTCCCTGCACACCGAAGGTGGTGTTGGGCAATGGAAATCGCTACAGCACAAGCGGTTTGGTGGTTAATGGACCCTGCCTAACGCTATCCCTGCTTCTGACGAAGCGGCAGCAACCTCTCCCTAAGCTCAGATCAGCAGCAGTAACATGGCGGTCAGCGGGAACGCCCCTTTATAGCCCCTGTGACGCCGCAGACAGCAAGCCAATCACTGCAATGCCCTTCTCTAAGATGGTGGGGACCAGGACCTATGTCATCACGCTGCCCACACTCTGCGTTTACCTTCATTGGCTGAGAAATGGCGCTTTTCGCGTCATTGAAACGCGACTTTGGCACGAAAGTCGCGTACCGCATGGCCGCCCCGCACAGGGGTCGGATCGGGTTTCATGAAACCCGACTTTGCCAAAAGTCGGCGACTTTTGAAAATGAACGACCCGTTTCGCTCAACCCTAATCAGCACCTCTGGCACGATCCCTGCAGGAGCTCGGCGCTTCTAGTGGCTTTCTGGGAAAGTTCCCACGATCTATGAACATCCAGCAGAGGGTGCCTCACCGCAAATGAAGCTAAATATAGCAAATTGATCTATATTTAGACTCATTCCCCGGGTTTTTGCAGCGAGGAGTAGCATTACATTAGCAAAGCTCCTTGCTGCAAAATGTTTTAACCCCTTCAGAAGGATTTACATCGTTGGACGTTACAGATCTGCGGAGGGTAAGTGTATTGTTGGTTTATTATGTTTTTTCTTTCACAGAACGAGGGTCTTCAGTTACTGGATTGGGCGTAGAATAAAATACTCCATCAACCATTGTTTTTATTTCATTAAAATAATTTTAAATAATGTGTTTGTGTTTTATTTAACCCTTTACTACAATTGGATTAATAATTTGATAGGTGTCATAATTGACGCCTCTCCATTATTAATTAGGCTTAATGTCACCTTACAATAGCAAGGTGGCATTAACCCTTCATTACCCCATATCCCACCGCTACACGGGAATGGGAAGAGAGTGGCCAAGTGCCAGAATAGGCGCATCTTCCAGATGTGCCTTTTCTGGGGTGCCTGGGGGCAGATATTTTTAGCCAGGGGGGGGCCAATAACCATGGACCCTCTCCAGGCTATTAATATCTGCCCTCAGTCACTGGCTTTACTACTCTGGCGGAGAAAATTGCGCGGGAGCCCACGCCAATTTTTTCCGCCATTTAACCCTTTATTTTAAGAGCTAGAACGGCCAAATTTTGCAGATACACACTACTGACATTAGTAGTGTGGAATCTGCAAAAAAAATGGAGAGAAGACATGGTTTACTGTATGTAAACCATGTCTCAAATCATGTCGGGTTTTAGGAAGGAGAAAGAAAAAGCCGGTAATTGAATTACCGGCTTTCAAGCTGTCTAGCGCTGGAATAAATATTAATATATATATATACATATATGTGTCTCACTGACATATATATATATATACCTATTTTATGTGTACACATTTATTCTACCTATTCTTCTGTAAGCTGTCAGTGTGATTTTACTGTACACCGCACTGAATTACTGGCTTTTCTCTCTAACAGCGCTGCGTATTTCTCGCAAGTCACACTGCTTGTCCGTGTGTAATCCGTATTTTTCACGCTTCCATAGACTTTCATTGGCGTATTTCTTGCGCAGTACGGTGACAAACGCAGCATGCTGCGATTTTGTACGGCCGTAGAAAGCCGTATAATACTGATCAGTAAAATACGGCAGATAGGAGCAGGGGCATAGAGAATAATTGTGCCGTATTTTTTGCGAGTTTTACGGACGTAGTTTCTGCGCTCTTACGTCCGTAAAACTCGCAAGTGTGACGCCGGCCTAATAAGTTTGACTCATTGTCCTGATAAACCTGGCCTCTGTATTAGGGAATATTTCCATCCCAACACGCATTCCTAGAATGACTGGATTTACTTTTCGTGTTTACCTTTGCCGCCTTCTGTCATTTGTTATTTATTCACTTTTTATTTCTTCATCTCCAATTTATAAATTGAAATACAAAAAAATCCCACAATGAAAAAGTGATGCTCACTATACCCTTAGATGAATACTGTGAGGGGAATTTTCTGAAATAGCAGACAGTTTTTTTATTCACCAGTTTGACTTTGCCGTGCCATCTAAAGCAGTCATTCTGAATCTTTCTACTGTTTGGTGTTATAGCCATGGCGGTTTTTCACAGAGGATACCTAGTATATGAGCTATTCCTGGTCTATATACAGTAGAATGAGTCCTCATATAATTTTACAGCTGCTAAAACTTTCCAAATGTACTTTGGTATACTACCTCTTTATACTTTATATTCTGTAAAAGGATGGGTTGTTCTGCCATCCTGGCGGTTCCTACCTTACTGGGCAAGGACCTGTTATAGCAGGGGTGTCAAACTGCATTCCTCGAGGGCTGCAAACAGGTCATGTTTTCAGGATTTCCTTGTATTGCACAGGTGATAATTTAATCACCTGCAGAGAATGATTCCAGCACCTTGTGCAATGCTAAGGAAATCATGGAAACACGCATGGTTTGAGGCCCTTGAGGAATGCAGTTTGACACCCCTGTGTTATAGTGTACCAGCATCACATGACACATCTGTCCCTCATATAGAGATTGATTGTGCTATAGACGCTGTACAACTAGTCCCTATTTAAAAAAAGAAAAAGACTTGGAAGTTTAGTACTCCTGTGAACGTGCAACATTGTTACACTCCTCCATTCCTTTCTTCCAATGCAATTTTTTCCAGCTCTAATGAAATAACAGTGGTATGCTTTGTCAGCATGGTAGAATCATATTTACTGGCAAATGTGATACTGAGGACAATGTACCCCAAATATATACAGCTCTGGCAAAAATTAAGAGACCACTGCAAAATGTTCAGTTTGTCTGATTTTTCTCTTTATAGGTATATTTTTGAGTAAGATGTAAATTGTTTTTTTATTCTATAAACTTCTGACAACATGTCTCAGAATTTCCAAGCAATAAATTTTGTATTTTTTTTCTGACAAAGAAAAATGGTCAAAATTAAGAAAAAAAAACAGTGCTTTCACACGTCAACAAGTTCAGAATCATTTAGAAACAAAAATACTAATGTTGTAACTCAGGAAGAGTTCAGAAATCAATATTTTGTGGAATAACCATGATTTTTAATCGCAACTTTCATGCGTCTTGGCATGCTTTCCACCAGTCTTTCGCACTGCTTCTGCTGCAAAAATGTAAGCAGTTCTTCATTGTTTGATGGCTTGTGACTATCCATCATCCTCTTGATTACATTCTAGAGGCTTTCAAAGGGGTTCAGGTCTAGAGATTGGGCTGCCCATGGCAAGGCTTTGATGTGG
Organism: Ranitomeya imitator; assembly: GCF_032444005.1. Taxonomy (NCBI): domain Eukaryota; kingdom Metazoa; phylum Chordata; class Amphibia; order Anura; family Dendrobatidae; genus Ranitomeya; species Ranitomeya imitator. Next base: position 116,406,522 of record NC_091289.1, read on the forward strand.
TGGTCTCTTAATCTTTGCCAGAGCTGTATATATGAATTTTATTATTAAAAAAGACACTGGCTGCCCTTTTTGGGACCGATCTTCAATCCAACTATACTAATGGTGTTAAGTTTGAGTACAGGAAAAATAACTTTATAAATTTTGAGGTCCATTTCCTCACCTCTCACTACTATGTATTAAAAATGCATCCTAAATATGACACTTTTGTTTAAAAAAAAAAAATGTAATAGTATTTTTTTACATTCATTTTGAACTAAATCATTTAATAAAATGTGGGCTTAAAAGACTCATTACACACATAAATGAATTCTTTAGAGGGTGAAATTTGGAAAATGGGACCAATTGTGGGGTGGCGCTTACAACAATCCGGCATCAACAACCATAGAGGTCTTCAATAGACCTCTGGTTGTCATGCTAATGCATCACTGACAGCCGATCAGGTGACGGGGTCAGCGATGCGCGCATTTCCGACCTGATGTGCAAGTGGGCTGAGAGCTGGCTCAGGGATAGGAAACAAAGGGTGGTTATTAATGGAGCACACTCGGACTGGGTAGCGGTTAGCAGTGGGGTACCACAGGGGTCAGTATTGGGCCCTCTTCTTTTTAACATATTTATTAATGACCTTGTAGGGGGCATTCAGAGTAGAATTTCAATATTTGCAGATGACACTAAACTCTGCAGGGTAATAAATACAGAGGAGGACAATTTTATATTACAGGATGATTTATGTAAACTAGAAGCTTGGGCTGATAAATGGCAAATGAGCTTTAATGGGGATAAATGTAAGGTCATGCACTTGGGTAGAAGTAATAAGATGTATAATTATGTGCTTAATTCTAAATATCTGGGCAAAACCGTCAATGAAAAAGACCTGGGTGTATGGGTGGATGACAAACTCATATTCAGTGGCCAGTGTCAGGCAGCCGCTACAATGGCAAATAAAATAATGGGATGCATTAAAAGAGGCATAGATGCTCATGAGGAGAATATAATTTTACCTCTATACAAGTCACTAGTTCGACCACACTTAGAATATTGTGCACAGTTCTGGTCTCTGGTGTATAAGAAAGACATAGCTGAACTGGAGCGGGTGCAGAGAAGAGCGACCAAGGTTATTAGAGGACTGGGGGGTCTGCAATACCAAGATAGGTTATTACACTTGGGGCTATTTAGTTTGGAAAAACAAAGACTAAGGGGTGATCTTATGTTAATGTATAAATATATGAGGGGACAGTACAAAGACCTTTCTGATGATCTTTTTAATCATAGACCTGAAACCGGGACAAGGCGGCATCCTCTGCGTTTGGAGGAAAAAAGGTTTAAGCATAATAACAGACACGGATTCTTTACTGTAAGATCAGTGAGACTATGGAACTCTCTGCCGTATGATGTTGTAATGAGTGATTCATTACTTAAATTTAAGAGGGGACTGGATACCTTTCTGGAAAAGTATAATGTTACAGGGTAAATGCACTAGATTCCTTGATAGGGCGTTGATCCAGGGAACTAGTCTGATTGCCGTATGTGGAGTCGGGAAGGAATTTTTTTCCCCAATGTGGAGCTTACTCTTTGCCACATGGGTTTTTTTGCCTTCCTCTGGATCAACATGTTAGGGCATGTTAGGTTAGGCTATGGGTTGAACTAGATGGACTTATAGTCTTCCTTCAACCTTAATAACTATGTAACTATGTAACTATGGAAGTGCTAGTTAAATGCTGCTGTCAGCGTTTGACAGTGGCATTTAACTAGTTAATAGCGGCGGGTGGATCGCGATTCCATCTGCCGCTATTGCGGACACATGTCAGCTATAAAAAACAACTGACATGTCCCGGCTTTGATGCGGGCTCACCGCCGGAGCCCGCATCAAAGCTGGGGTTCTGACCTCGGATGTACTATCCTGAATGAGGTCAGAAAGGGGTTAAGAACCATGATGTTTGTCCAGTGTTTTTGACCACATGTGGAGTACCACATGTACCACACTCATATGAAATTGAGTAACAAGCTGAGCGGTCCACTTTTTATGTTACCTCTTACAAAAGTGAAAAAAAATAAGGCTAAAACAACATTTTCATGAATAATAATGAAATATTTCTCTATAACAACCTAATGTTATCACATTGTGGGTAGTACCTGAGGATTAAAAATCCTTACTACACCCCTGGATGAAATCGTTGAGTGGTGTAGTTTTATAAAATGGGGTCATTTGTGGTGGGTTTCCATTGTTTAGGTACATCAGAGGCTTTGCAAATGCGACAAGGCAACTGCTAATTATTTCAACAAATGTAGCGTTCTAAAAGATGAATGGTGCCCCGTCCATTATGAGCCCTGCCATGCACCCAAACAGCAGTTTTCCACATCATCAGAGGTATCAGCATATTCAAGAGAAATTGCACAACAAATTGACTTGTGCATTTTCTCTTTCTATTCCTTTGAAGAAAAATTTATTTGGACCTAAAACATTTTTGTGGTAAAAATATGAATTTTTGTTTTCTCGGCTCAACGTTATAAAATTCTGTGAAGCACATGGGGGTTACAGGTGCTCATGACATATCTAGATAAATTCCTTGAAGTGTCTAGTTTTCAAAATGTTGTTTCAAACAAACATTTTCTACCACATATACTGTAGGTTATCAATGTACGCAGGAGAAATTGCATTTTCTCTTCTTACCCTTCTAAAAAAATCATTTTCTACCACATATACTGTAGGTTATCAATGTACGCAGGAGAAATTGCATTTTCTCTTCTTACCTTTCTAAAAATGAAAAATTTGGGTCTAAAGTAATATTTTTGTTGGAAAAAGTTAAATTTTCATTTGTTCTGATCACTTTGCTTAAGTTCCTGTAAAGCACTTGAAGGGTTAATACACTTCTTGAATGCGGTTTTAAGGTCTTTAAAGGGTACAGTTTTCAGAATGGTATCATTTTTAGATATTTTCTGTAACATAGGCCACCCACAGTCACTTCAAATGTGAGGAGGTCACGAAAAATGGTTTTTTAAATTTTGCTGGAAAAATGAGAAATCAACTTTTAATCTTTCTAACTTCCTAACAAAAAATGTTTAAAAAATTATTCACTATCTGGTTTAAGGGCATAAAAATTCAAACTTTGAAAATTGTGAAATGTTCACATTTTTGTAAATTTTTTATATTTTCAGAAATAAACGCAAATAATATCAACCACACTTTACCACTTTCATGAAGCACAAAATATCACAAAAAAAAATCTGAGAATCAGTGGGATCCATTGAAGCATTCCAGAGTTATTACCACATATAGAGACATTGGTCAGATTTAATGAGTCTGTGTTATTAATGTACAAAATTTCCGGTCCTTAAAAAGTGTCATTTAGCCTTCTGATCGTGCACTCCCCGCCTCCTAGCCACAGGTGTTTTAATTATAGTAGGTCCAATACCCCTCCACAGAAAGAGAGAATTTGAGTCCAAGAAGAGGTTTCACATGTACCCATTCAGATGGAGACGTTTATTCTCAGTGAGGTAGGTCAAGCGTAGGACCTCGTATAAGAGAGATGCCGTAAAGTGGCTACGAGGTACACATAAATATGGCCATTTTTATGCGCTAAAAGCTCTCATTTTTCATATTTCTAGTGCAGTAATGCAGTTCAAATTTCGTGTTTTCAAGTTTGCATGTTTTGGCGCTGCAGTGTGCTGCCCTTTTTACTTACCGTAACTTAAAAAGTGTCATGGCTGCAACAAAATCTGCAGTATGTATTAAGATTTTTGTGTATTTCCCTGCACATATTTGGTTTGATGCCTACAGCAAAACAAAACCATGTCATATCGGCTGTAAAAAGGCCTGGCTTTGTGCATCTGCCATAAAAAAGCAGAACTATCTAGAAGTTTGATGACTTTCAATTCACCGCTGTATTTTGTTAACAGCAAGAGGTTACTCAGTACATGTTTGAATAAACCCATCAAAGAAATGTCTGTCAAATTATTATAATGAAATAATGAATGACACTAATGATGGCATTTCTACCAGCTTTATTATTAAACTAGTCTTATGGGAATGTCATTTTTCCTTCCCTAAATCAAAGATTTCTTCTAAAGAAAATTTACATGAATTCAAATAAAATGTACTATATGAAAAAGCAAAATGCTTACATTAGACTTAAAGAAATATTCAGCATTTTAATGGTCCAGCCGGTAATGCTTTGAATATAAGCTTTTCTACACAGGTGTAAAACATTATCTAAATGAAAACCAAGTTTACATACCCCAGCAGAATTTTTGGTCTCTTGGCCTTTTTTTAGAGAATACTAGCTGAAGAGCCCGGCGTTGCCTGGGCATAGTAAATATCTGTGGTTAGTTATAGCACCTCACTTCTATTATTTTCCCTTCACGCCTCTCATTTTCAACCTCACATCTATCATTTTCTCCCTTACACCTCTCATTTTCCCCCTCACTCCTTTTATTTTCCCCTTCACTACTCTCATTCCCCCTAACACTTGTCATTTCGACCTCACATCTGTCATTTTCTGATCACTCCACTATTTTTCCTCACACCTCTCATTTTCCCCTCAGTATATACATGTTTGTCATCTCCCTTATATAAAGTATACACCTGTATGTCATCTCCTGTATATAGTATATACCTGTATGTCATCTCCCATGTAAATAGTATAAACCTGCTGTATGTCATCTCCTTCTGTATATTGAATATACCTATGTGTCGTCTCCTCCTGTATATAGTATGTACCTGTATGTCATCGCTTCTGTATATACTGTACTATATACCTGTATGTCATCTCCTCTTATATATAGTATGTACCTGTATGTCATCTCCTGTATATAGTATATACCTGTATGTCATCTCCACTGTATATAGTATATACCTGCTGTATGTCATCTCCTCCTCTGTATACCTATGTGTCATCTCCTCTTTTATATAGTATATACCTGTATGTCATCTCCTCCTGTATATAGTATATACGTGTGTCCTCTCCTCCTGTATATAGTATATACCTGTAAGTCATCTCCTCCTGTATATAGTATATACCTGTGTGTCATCTGCTCCTGTATATAGTGTATACCTGTGTGTTATCTCCTCCTGAATATAGTATATATCTGTGTGTCATCTCCTCCTGTGTATAGTATATATGTGTGTCAACTCCCCTGTATATAGTATATACCTGTGTGTCATCTCCTCCTGTATATAGTATATACCTGTGTGTCATCTCCTCCTGTATATACTATATACCTGTATGTCATCTCCTCCTGTATATAGTATATACCTGTGTGTCATCTCCTTCTGTATATAGTATATACCTGTGTGTCATCTCCCCTGTATATAGTATATATGTGTGTGTCATCTCCCCTGTATATAGTATATATTTGTGTGTCATCTCCCCTGTATATAGTATATACCTGTGTGTCATCTCCTCCTGTATATAGTATATACCTGTGTGTCATCTCCTCCTGTATATAGTATATACCTGTGTGTCATTTCCCCTGTTTATAGTATATAAATGTGTGTCATCTCCCCTGTATATAGTATATACCTGTGTGTCATCTCCCCTGTATATAGTATGTACCTGTATGTCATCTCCTCCTGTATATAGTATATAACTGTATGACATCTCCTCTGTATATAGTATAAACCTGTGTGTCATTTCCCCTGTATATAGTATATACCTGTGTGTCATCTCCTCCTGTGTATAGTATATACCTGTGTGTCATCTCTCCTGTATATAGTATATATGTGTGTGTCATCCCCTCCTGTATATAGTTTATAACTGTATGTCATCTCCTCCTGTATATATTATATACCTGTGTCATCTCCCCTGTATATAGTATATATGTGTGTGTCATCTCCTGTATATATTATATGCCTGTTTGTCATATCCTCCTATATATAGTATATACCTGTGTGTCATCTCTCCTGTATATAGTATATATCTGTAAGTCATCTCCTCCTGTATTAGACCGCGTTCACACGTTATTTGGTCAGTATTTTTACCTCAGTATTTGTAAGCTAAATTGGCAGCCTGATAAATCCCCAGGCAAAAGGAAGCCCTCCCCCTGGCAGTATATATTAGCTCACACATACACATAATAGACAGGTCATGTGACTGACAGCTGCCGTATTTCCTATATGGTACATTTGTTGCTCTTGTAGTTTGTCTGATTATTTATCAGATTTTTATTTTTGAAGGATAATACCAGACTTGTGTGTGTTTTAGGGCGAGTTTCGTTTGTCAAGTTGTGTGTGTTGAATTGCATGTGGCGACATGCATGTAGCGACTTTTGTGAGATGAGTTTTGTGTGGCGACATGTGTGTAGCAACTTTTTGTGTGTCGAGTTGCATGTGACAGGTTAGTGTAGCAAGTTGTGTGCAGCAAGTTTTGCGCATGGCGAGTTTTGTGCGTGGCGAGTTTTATGTGTGGTGCCTTTTGAGTATGTGCAAGTTTTGTGTGAGGCAACTTTTGCATGTGTTACAACTTTTGTGCATGTGGCAATTTTTCCGCAGGTGCAAGTTTTGCGTGTGGCGAGTTTTCCCATGAGGTGAGTTTTGCACGTGTGTTGAGTTTTGCGTGATCCTAGTTTTGCATGTGGCGAGTATTACGCTTGTCGAGTTTTGAGCGGCGACTTTTGTGTTTCGACTTTTATGTGGCGAGGTTGGTGTATGTGTGGTGAAATGTGTGCTGAGGGTGGTATATGTGTTCAAGCACGTGGTAGTGTGTGGTGCATTATGTGTGCGTGTTCATATCCCTGTGTGTGGTGAGTATCCCATGTCGGGGCCCCACCTTAGCAACTGTACGGTATATACTCTTTGGTGCCATCGCTCTCATTCTTTAAGTCCCCCTTGTTCACATCTGGCAGCTGTCAATTTGCCTCCAACACTTTTCCTTTCACTTTTTCCCCATTATGTAGATAGGGGCAAAATTGTTTGGTGAATTAGAAAGCGTGGGGTTAAAATTTCACCTCACAACATAGCCTATGATGCTCTCGGGGTCCAGACGTGTGACTGTGCAAAATTTTGTGGCTGTAGCTTCAACGCCTCCAACACTTTTCCTTTCACTTTTCCCCATTATGTAGATAGGGGCAAAATTGTTTGGTGAACTGAAACACGCGGGGTTAAAATTTCGCTTCACAACATAGCCTATGACGCTCTCGGGGTCCAGACGTGTGACTGTGCAAAATTTTGTGGCTGTAGCTGCGACGGTGCAGATGCCAATCCCGGACATTCATACATACATACACACATACACACATACACACACACACACATTCAGCTTTATATATTAGACTAGCTGAAGAGCCCGGCGTTGCCTGGGCATAGTAAATATCTGTGGTTAGTTATAGCACCTCACTTGTCTTATTTTCCCATCACGCCTCTCATTTTCCTAATCACATCTTTCATTTTCCCCCTCACAACTCTCATTTTCTCCCTCACTCCTTTCATTCCCCCCTAACACTTGTCATTTCAACCTCACATCTGTCATTTTCTGATCACTCCACTATTTTTCCTCACTCCTCTCATTTTGCACTCACACCTTTTCATTTTCACCTCACACCTCTCATTTTCACCTCATCACCTCAGTATATACATGTTTGTCATCTCCCTTATATATAGTATACATCTGTATGTCATATCCTGTATATAGTATATACCTGTATGTCATCTCCCCTGTATATAGTATATACCTGCTGTGTGTCATCTCCCCTATATATAGTATATACCTGAATGTCATCTCCTTCTATATATAGTATATACCTGTATGTCATCTCCTCCTGTATATAGTATATACCTGTGTGTCATCTCCCCTGTATATAGTATATATCTGTGTGTCATCTCCTCCTGTATATAGTATATACCTGCATGTCATCTTCTATGTATAGCATATACCTGTATGTCATCTCCTCCTGCATATAGTATATACCTGTGTGTCATCTCCTCCTGTATATAGTATATACCTGTATGTCATCTCCTCCTGTATATATATGTACTTGTATGTCATCTCCTCCTCTATATAGTATATACCTGTGTGTCATCTCTCCTGTATATAGTATATATCTGTGTGTCATCTCCCCTGTATATAGTATATATCTGTATGTCATCTCCTCCTGTATTAGGCCGCGTTCACACGTTATTTGCTCAGTATTTTTACCTCAGTATTTGTAAGCTAAATTGGCAGCCTGATAAATCCCCAGTCAACAGGAAGCTCTCCCCCTGGCAGTATATATTAGCTCACACATACACATAATAGACAGGTCATGTGACTGACAGCTGCCGTATCTCCTATATGGCACATTTGTTGCTCTTGTAGTTTGTCTGCTTATTAATCAGATTTTTATTTTTGAAGGATACCAGACTTGTGTGTGTTTTAGGGCGAGTTTCGTTTGTCAAGTTGTGTGTGTTGAGTTGCGTGTGGCGACATGCATGTAGCGACTTTTGTGAGATGAGTTTTGTGTGGCAACATGCGTGTAGCAACTTTTTGTGTGTCGAGTTGCATGTGACAGGTTAGTGTAGCAAGTTGTGTGCAGCAAGTTTTGCGCATGGCGAGTTTTGTGCGTGGCGAGTTTTATGTGTGGTGCCTTTTGAGTATGTGAAAGTTTTGTGTGAGGCAACTTTTGCATGTGTTGCAACTTTTGTGCATGTGGCAATTTTTCCGCGTGTGCAAGTTTTGCGTGTGGCGAGTTTTCCATGAGGTGAGTTTTGCACTTGTGGCGTGTTTTGCAAGAGCCTAGTTTTTGCATGTGGCGAGTTCTGCGCGTGGCGAGTTTTGAGTGGCGACTTTTGTGTTTCGACTTTTATGTGGCGAGGTTGGTGTATTTGTGGTGAAATGTGTGCTGAGGGTAATACGTGTTCAAGCATGTGGTAGTGTGTGGCGCATTTTGTGTGTGTGTTCATATCCCCGTGTGTGGTGAGTATCCCATGTCGGGGCCCCACCTTAGCAACTGTACGGTATATACTCTTTGGCGCCATCGCTCTCATTCTTTAAGTCCCCCTTGTTCACATCTGGCTTCTGTCAATTTGCCTCCTACACTTTTCCTTTCATTTTTTCGCATTATGTAGATAGGAGCAAAATTGTTTGGTGAATTGGAAAGCGCGGGGTTAAAATTTCACCTCACAACTTAGCCTATGACGCTCTCGGGGTCCAGACGTTTGACTGCAAAATTTTGTGGATGTAGCTGCGACGCCTCCAACACTGTTCCTTTCACTTTTTCCCCATTATGTTGATAGGGGCAAAATTGTTTGGTGAATTGGAAAGCACGGGGTTAAAATTTCACCTCACAACATAGCCTATGACGCTCTTGGGGTCCAGACGTGTGACTGTGCAAAATTTTGTAGCTGTAGCTGCGACGCCTCCAACACTTTTCCTTTCACTTTTTTCCCCATTATGTAGATAGGGGCAAAATTGTTTGGTGAATTGGAACGCGCGGGGTTAAAATTTCGCCTCACAACATAGCCTATGACGCTCTCGGGGTCCAGACGTGTGACTGTGCAAAATTTTGTGGCTGTAGCTGCGACGGTGCAGATGCCAATCCCGGACATACACACACACATACACACATACACACACATTCAGCTTTATATATTAGATTATATATTTTCTGGGCTTGAATGATAAGGAAGATCATGGATATTTACATAATGGTCAATTAAAAACTATTGGAAATTCTGAAACACAATTCAAGAAGCACCCATTAATGGAAGGAAACAAAGCGCTGAGAGTTCTGAAGGGGCAATAAGTCTGAATCTAAATCCTATTGAATACCTGTGGAAAGATCTGTGGGAGACGGCACCTTTCAAATGCGAGAGACCTGGAGCAGTTTACATAAGAATTGTCCAAAATTCCATTTGAGAGGTGTAGGAAGCTTGTTGATTGTTACAGGAAGTGATTGATTGCAGTTGTTATTCCAAAAGGTGTGCAACCAAATATTAAGTTGAGAGAGCGTACAATATTAAACTGCTGTTTTTTTCAGATTTTGTGTGAATTTATGTCCAATTTGCCTTTTTTTCTCTTTTTTTTTGTGTTGTTCAAATACACATACAATAGAACCAAGATGTGTATACCAAAACATGTGTAATTGCAATTATCTTCTGGGAGAAATACTTTTCTGAACAATTTCAAGAGTTCGTGTGTGTGTATGTGTGTATGTATGTATGTGTATATTCCAAGCAAGTTGCAGTAAAATAAATCACACTCAATTTTCTGCCCATAGACAAAAGTCTCAGAGGTATTTCCACCTCTTCAGAAAGGTTCTATCATGGTCTGAACAGCATACATAAGTTTTTTCTCTTTTGCACACACAGACCCTTGTAGACAACTCAGCTGTCCTTGTAAATCAGCTGCACCTATCTGATTGGAAGATGGGAATGAGTGTTCCCATCCCTATTACCCATTCCTGAAACCTGGACCTTTTAAAATAACTCTCTCAGCACTAATGGTGCTGGAATCTGCTTTTTTGAGCTTTGCATCACCAAAGACTTACCCCCTAGGTGACACATATCTCTCATCTAGATGCAGCCTTACAAGATAAATACATAAAGTTTCTACTCACTCAGTTGAGTTTGAAGTAGAAACATGGAACGGTTTAAGTAAAAACGGCAAGGCTGGTTTATTGGGACTCCTTAAACCATGCCAGAAACAAAGGAAATAAACGGCATGTCATTGCAGACAAAATAAAACAAACTAAACAGTTCAAATAATGACACTTTCGAGTTGGTCTGGTGCACTCTTGCTGGATAGCACCCAGTATGCTAACTCAGTCAGGAGTCATCACACAGGAGGCCTTCTTACCTCCACTCACTGTGCAATAATGATCCAACTGGACTTCCTTATATCTGCCATACCATGCCCCAGGTTGGGATATGTGAGCAACCAGTCCCACCTAGATATCTTGCTCTTAAACCCCAGCCGAGGCATGCCCTATTATCACTCTTAGCTCTACATGTCCTTGAGCTTGCTTTCGAGCCTACATCACTGAGGCTATCCACGTTTGTGATGCATACAGTAAAGTTTTGCATTGTTTTTAAAAGTGTGATTATTTCTGTGATGCCATTTTCCTTTTTTAGTAAACCGGAAGTAAATGGTTGTCAGCTATTAGGATGAAAATTGTGTTCGACATCGTTTTATCCCTTTATGTGTTAGATGTCAACATTTTCTGAGCCAAATGTTTTGCATATTTTGTCATGGGTAGTCAAATTTGGCTAAATTTTTTTTTGTTGGCATGTTTTTTGGTTAAAAAATGGCAAAGACGAAGCCAAATGTATCACCAGATAAATCAGGAAGCTTATTATTCTGTGAGTAAAGTCAAGCAAAAGCCAAAAAGAGGAGCTGTGGAATTCAAGTGCTCCTAGAGTCAAGTGTTATGAATAATAAAGGAAGAAAATGAAGGTTATGGAACAGCTGACAAACCTCAGAGTAGATGACCATGGAAAACTTCTTCCAAAGTTGATCAAGTTATTAAGAAAAAGTCAGTATCTGATGTCCATAAAAGTGCTGTACAGATTTTGCACGAAATGAACGAAGAATGTGGGGACAAAGTGAGTTGCCAAACTGAGGCGCTACACTTAAGAGCAGTAGAGTTGAATGCACGAGTTCCAGTCAAGAAACCTTTCATCTCCGCAAAGAACTGGAAGGTCCGACTTGAGTTTGCAAAGAACACAGCCAATGGAAAGAGACAGATTGGTCTAAGTTGTTGTGGCCAGATGAATCCAAGTTTAACTTGTTTGGTAGTGATGGCAAGCATCTTATATGATCATGATTTGGGGCTGCTAATCTGCATCTGCCATTGGCCCTCTGCATAGAATTGACAGAAATATGAATGATACCATGTACAAGGATATACTGGAGAATGTACTGCTGCCACATGATAAAACAAAAGTAGGCAAGGGCTGTAAATTCCAGCAAGACAATGATCCTAAGAACATATCGAATTTAGTAAAAAATTAATTAGCAAAGAAAAATGTTCACCTGTTGCAAAGGGCATGCTAATCACCTGATTTAAACCCTATAGAGCCCTTTTGGAATAAGTTAGGGTGACAAGTTGGGGCCCGTACCATAGCATTAAAGATGAATTTTTTGCAGATTTGCAAATGGAATGGAGTAAGATCCCTCACGATGTCTCGAATACCCCGGTAACTACAATGCCCCGTCAGTGTGGTGCAGTAATTAAAACAAGAGGTGATGCTACAAAATACTAAGTTATGGTATTTTAAGCAATTAATTATTCTCTATGTTGTGATCAATAAATAGTATGTGCAAAAACCATTGGTAGTCAGTTTTATTTAATTACTATCTATATTCTAAAGCATTTTGATTAAAATTAAGATCTTGCATGATGACAACTTCATCCACTTTCAATTCATCACTTGGAAAATAGCATCACAACTACCAGACAGAAGTAATCACATTTAAAAAAAGGAATACTTTTGTTTGGCACTGTATCTCCCTTCATATATGATCAAAAGATTAAACAATTTTAAGAAAAATATATTTTCTATAAAAGAAGCTTTATTGCTTTACTACAACTGGCATAGTAGCATGGTATCTGGATTACACAATGGAAAGTCAAATTAAAAACTTACAATGTAAATGAAGTGATGAGGAAATATCAATTAATGAATACGTTACCTGTAATCCCCACAGGGGCAAACTTCTCTCCACCCATATTATAGAAGACCTGTAATAAAGCACATAAGACAAGTTATAAAGCTATTTTGGTAATTTTACATCAGTTTCTATGCTGTATCAGTTGTATGTTGAAACAACATACTGATACATGTTATTTATACGTAAAAAAAAATTGTAGGTTTTATTAATATAGCACAAGTAAAAAGATTATGTGAAATTGGTTTTCTAGCCTTTATGAATCCTGTTCTTAAGAAAACAGGAACTTTGTATAATTCCCCAGTAGTGCACTTGTTATGAATCGAAATTACCTGGTTTAAGTCATTTCACTCAGTAGGTCTCAAGAGTAGGGTTGAGCGACCTTGACCTTTTAAGAGTCGAGCCGTGTTTCGCGAAACCCGACTATCTTAGAAGTGGAATCGGCCGATTATCGCGAAAAGTCGGGTATCGACCGAAACACGAAACCCAATGCAAGTCAATGGGGGAGCATAGTCGGCAGTGAGTGGAGGCCAGGAAAACACCTACACTGCCCATTTTAATGGCAAAAACATCCATTCTTGTTAAAGAAGCTTGTCAATCGTAATTTAGCTTATAATAATAGGAAGGCATTTGAAATTGGGGGTCATTTGGCTAAAGTTGTGGGGGGTAGGGCTGGTTCAAGTAATTAGTGGGCCCATTAAATCTGGACGACGTCACGGCAGTGGAGCAGGGAGAGGTAAGTATTTCAACTTTGCAAGTGCTGTGATCCTGAGCAAGCAGGGGGGGCCCACTCGTTGGCATTGGCACTGGCACAGGGCCCCTCAAAGTACAGCGGTGTGTTTGCACGGCGGGGGCGCCTCCCACCGGCAGCAACACTTTTGCGTACTATGAGAGGCCCTGTGCCAGTGACGTCGCCAACTAGTATTCCTCCCCCCACCTGATGAAGGAACCTGCACTTTCATCTGCACCTTCCTCTTTGTCCCCGTGTAAGGTGGTATGGTATGTGGGAAGAGGAACCTGACTTTCAGCAGGGTCACAATCTTGCTGTGTAGCGTGCACGGGGAATATAGTAACATAGTAACATAGTAACATAGTAACATAGTTAGTAAGGCCGAAAAAAGACATTTGTCCATCCAGTTCAGCCTATATTCCATCATAATAAATCCCCAGATTTACGTCCTTCTACAGAACCTAATAATTGTATGATACAATATTGTTCTGCTCCAGGAAGACATCCAGGCCTCTCTTGAACCCCTCGATTGAGTTCGCCATCACCACCTCCTCAGGCAAGCAATTCCAGATTCTCACTGCCCTAACAGTAAAGAATCCTCTTCTATGTTGGTGGAAAAACCTTTTCTCCTCCAGACGCAAAGAATGCCCCCTTGTGCCCGTCACCTTCATTGGTATAAACAAATCCTCAGCGAGATATTTGTATTGTCCCCTTATATACTTATACATGGTTATTAGATCGCCCCTCAGTCGTCTTTTTTCTAGACTAAATAATCCTAATTTCGCTAATCTATCTAGGTATTGAAGTTCTCCCATCCCCTTTATTAATTTTGTTGCCCTCCTTTGTACTCTCTCTAGTTCCATTATATCCTTCCTGAGCACCGGTGCCCAAAACTGGACACAGTACTCCATGTGCGGTCTAACTAGGGATTTGTACAGAGGCAGTATAATGCTCTCGTCATGTGTATCCAGACCTCTTTTAATGCACCCCATGATCCTGTTTGCCTTGGCAGCTGCTGCCTGGCACTGGCTGCTCCAGGTAAGTTTATCATTAACTAGGATCCCCAAGTCCTTCTCCCTGTCAGATTTACCCAGTGGTTTCCCGTTCAGTGTGTAATGGTGATATTGATTCCTTCTTCCCATGTGTATAATTTTACATTTATCATCGTTAAACCTCATCTGCCACCTTTCAGCCCAAGTTTCCAACTTATCCAGATCCATCTGTAGCAGAATACTATCTTCTCTTGTATTAACTGCTTTACATAATTTTGTATCATCTGCAAATATCGATATTTTACTGTGTAAACCTTCTACCAGATCATTAATGAATATGTTGAAGAGAACAGGTCCCAATACCGACCCCTGCGGTACCCCACTGGTCACAGCGACCCAGTTAGAGACTATACCATTTATAACCACCCTCTGCTTTCTATCACTAAGCCAGTTACTAACCCATTTACACACATTTTCCCCCAGGCCAAGCATTCTCATTTTGTGTACCAACCTCTTGTGCGGCACGGTATCAAACGTTTTGGAAAAATCGAGATATACCACGTCCAATCACTCACCGTTGTCCAGCCTATAGCTTACCTCTTCATAAAAACTGATTAGATTGGTTTGACAGGAGCGATTTCTCATAAATCCATGCTGATATGGAGTTAAACAGTTATTCTCATTGAGATAATCCAGAATAACATCCCTCAGAAACCCTTCAAATATTTTACAACAATAGAGGTTAGACTTACTGGTCTATAATTTCCAGGTTCACTTTTAGAGCCCTTTTTGAATATTGGCACCACATTTGCTATGCGCCAGTCCTGCGGAACAGACCCCGTTGCTATAGAGTCCCTAAAAATAAGAAATAATGGTTTATCTATTACATTACTTAGTTCTCTTAGTACTCGTGGGTGTATGCCATCCGGACCCGGAGATTTATCTATTTTGATCTTATTTAGTCGGTTTCGCACCTCTTCTTGGGTTAGATTGGTGACCCTTAACCCCTTTCTGCCATTAGACGTACTATTGCGTCCATGTGGGGTGGGCTTTAGTTCCCAAGGACGCAATAGTACGTCATATGCGATCGGCAGCGCTCACGGGGGGAGCGCCGCCGATCGCGGCCGGGTGTCAGCTGTTTATCGCAGCTGACATCCGGCACTATGTGCCAGGAGCGGTCACGGACCGCCCCCGGCACATTAACCCCCGGCACACCGCGATCAAAGATGATCGCGATGTGCCGGCAGTACAGGGAAGCACCGCGCAGGGAGGGGGCTCCCTGCGGGCTTCCCTGAGCCCCCCGCAGCAACGCGATGTGATCAGAGCAGGCACTGTGAAGCAGCCTGCACTCCTATCAGATCAGTGATCTGACAGAGTGCTGTGCAAACTGTCAGATCACTGATCTGTGATGTCCCCCCCTGGGACAAAGTAAAAAAGTTAAAAAAAAAAAATTCAAATGTGTAAAAAAAAATAAAAAAAAATATTCCAAAATAATGAAAAAAAAAATAAAAATATTATTCCCATAAATACATTTCTTTATCTAAATAAAAAAAAAAAACAATAAAAGTACACATATTTAGTATCGCCGTGTCCGTAACGGCCCGACCTATAAAACTGGCCCACTAGTTAACCCCTTCAGTAAACACCGTAAGAAAAAAAAAAAAAAACGAGGCAAAAAACAACGCTTTATTATCATACCGCCGAACAAAAAGTGGAATAACACGCGATCAAAAAGACAGATATAACGAAACATGGTACCGCTGAAAACGTCATCTTGTCCCGCAAAAAACGAGCCACCATACAGCATCATCAGCAAAAAAATAAAAAAGTTATAGTCCTGAGAATAAAGCGATGCAAAAATAATTATTTTTTCTATAAAATAGTTTTTATCGTATAAAAGCGCCAAAACATAAAAAAATGATATAAATGAGGTGTCGCTGTAATCGTACTGACCCGAAGAATAAAACTGCTTCATCAATTTTACCAAACGCGGAACGGTATAAACGCCTCCCCCAAAAGAAATTCATGAATAGCTGGTTTTTGGTCATTCTGCCTCACAAAAATCGGAATAAAAAGTGTTCAAAAAATGTCACGTGCTCGAAAATGTTACCAATAAAAACATCAACTCGTCCCGCAAAAAACAAGACCTCACATGACTCTGTGGACCAGAATATAGAAAAATTATAGCTCTCAAAATGTGGTAACGCAAAAAATATTTTTTGCAATAAAAAGCGTCTTTCAGTGTGTGACGGCTGCCAATCATAAAAATCCGCTAAAAAACCCGCTATAAAAGTAAATCAAACCCCCCTTCATCACCCCCTTAGTTAGGGAAAAATTAAAAAAATGTATTTATTTCCATTTTCCCATTAGGGCTAGGGTTAGAGTTAGGGCTAGGGTTAGGGCTAGGGTTAGGGCTAGGGTTAGGGCTAGGGTTAGGGCTAGGGTTAGGGTTAGGGCTAGGGTTAGGGTTAGGGCTAGGGTTAGGGCTAGGGTTAGGGCTAGGGTTAGGGCTAGGGTTAGGGTTAGGGCTAGGGTTAGGGCTAGGGTTAGGATTAGGGTTAGGGCTAGGTTTAGGGCTAGGGCTACAGTTTGGGTTGGGGCTAAAGTTACAGTTAGGGTTTAGATTACATTTACGGTTGGGAATAGGGTTGGGATTAGGGTTAGGGGTGTGTCAGGGTTAGAGGTGTGGTTAGGGTTACTGTTGGGATTAGGGTTAGGGATGTGTTTGGATTAGGGTTTCAGTTATAATTGGGGGGTTTCCACTGTTTAGGCACATCAGGGGCTCTCCAAACGCGACATGGCGTCCGATCTCAATTCCAGCCAATTCTGCGTTGAAAAAGTAAAACAGTGCTTCTTCCCTTCCGAGCTCTCCCGTGTGCCCAAACAGGGGTTTACCCCAACATATGGGGTATCAGCGTACTCAGGACAAATAGGACAACAACTTTTGGGGTCCAATTTCTCCTGCTACCCTTGGGAAAATACAAAACTCGGGGCTAAAACATATTTTTTGTGGGGAAAAAAAAAGATTTTTTATTTTCACGGCTCTGCGTTATAAACTGTAGTGAAACACTTGGGGGTTCAAAGTTCTCACAACACATCTAGATTAGTTCCCTGGGGGGTCTAGTTTCCAATATGGGGTCACTTGTGGGGGGTTTCTACTGTTTAGGTACATTAGGAGTTCTGCAAACGCAATGTGACGTCTGCAGACCATTCCATCTAAGTCTGCATTCCAAATGGAGCTCCTTCCCTTCCGAGCCCTCCCATGCGCCCAAACAGTGGTTCCCCCCCACATATGGGTTATCAGCGCACTCAGGACAAATTGGACAACAAATTGTGGGGTCGAATTTCTCCTTTTACCCTCGGGAAAATACAAAACTGGGGGCTAAAAAATAATTTTTGTGGGAAAAAATTTTTGTTTTATTTTTACGGCTCTCCATTATAAACTTCTGTGAAGCCCTTGGTGGGTCAAAGCGCTCAGCACACATCTAGATAAGTTCCTAAGGGGGTCTACTTTCCAAAATGGTGTCACTTGTGGGGGGTTTCTACTGTTTAGGTACATTAGGGGCTCTGCAAACGCAATGTGACACCTGCAGACCATTCCATCTAAGTCTGCATTCAAATGGCACTCCTTCCCTTCTGAGCCCTCCCATGTGCCCAAACAGTGGTTCCCCCCACATATGGTGTATCATCGCACTCAGGACAAATTGGGCAACAAATTTTGGGGTCCAATTTCTCCTGTTACCCTCAGGAAAATATAAAACTGGGGGCTAAAAAAATAATTTTTGTGGGAAAAAAATTTTGTTTTATTTTTACGGCTCTGCATTATAAACTTCTGTGAAGCACTTGGTGGGTCAAAGTGCTCACCACACCTCTAGATAAGTTCCTTAGGGGGTCTACTTTCCAAAATGGTGTCATTTGTGGGGGGTTTCAATGTTTAGGAACATCAGTGGCTCTTCAAACGCAACATGGCGTCCCATCTCAATTCCTGTCAATTTTGCTTTGAAAAGTCAAACGGCGCTCCTTCCCTTCCGAGCTCTCCCATCCACCCAAACAGTGGTTTACCCCCACATATGGGGTATCCGCGTACTCAGGACAAATTGTACAACAACTTTTGGGGTCCAATTTCTTCTCTTACCCTTGGGAAAATAAAAAATTGGGGGCAAAAAGATAATTTTTGTGAAAAAATATGATTTTTTATTTTTACGGTTCTACATTATAAACTTCTGTGAAGCACTTGTTGGGTCAAAGTGCTCACCACACCTCTAGATAAGTTCCTTAGGGGGTCTACTTTCCAAAATGGTGTCACTTGTGGGGGGTTTCAATGTTTAGCCACATCAGGGGCTCTCCAAACGAAACATGGCTTCCCATCTCAATTCCAGTCAATTTTGCATTGAAAAGTCAAATGGCACTCCTTCGCTTCCGAGCTCTGCCATGCGCCCAAACAGTGGTTTACCCCCACATGTGGGGTATTGGCATACTCAGGACAAATTGTACAACAATGTTTGGGGTCCATTTTCTCCTGTTACCCTTGGTAAAATAAAACAAATTGGAGCTGAATTAAATTTTTTGTGAAAAAAATTTAAATGTTCATTTTTATTTAAACATTCAAAAAATTCCTGTGAAGCACCAGAAGGGTTAATAAACTTCTTGAATATGGTTTTGAGCACCTTGAGGGGTGTAGTTTTTAGAATGGTGTCACACTTGGGTATTTTATATAATATAGACCCCTCAAAATGACTTCAAATGAGATGTGGTCCCTAAAATAAAATGGTGTTGTAGAAATGAGAAATTGCTGGTCAACTTTTAACCCTTATAACTCCCTAACAAAAAAAAATTTTGGTTCCAAAATTGTGCTGATGTAAAGTAGACATGTGGGAAATGTTACTTATTAAGTATTTTGTGTGACATATCTCTGTGATTTAATTGCATAAAAATTCAAAGTTGGAAAATTGCGAAATTTTCATAATTTTCGCCAAATTTCCGTTTTTTTCACAAATAAACGCAGGTACTATCAAATAATTTTTACCATTGTCATGAAGTACAATATGTCACGAGAAAACAATGTCAGAATCACCAGGATCCATTGAAGCGTTCCAGAGTTATAACCTCATAAAGGGACAGTGGTCAGAATTGTAAAAATTGGCCCGGTCATTAACGTGCAAACCACCCTTGGGGGTAAAGGGGTTAATATAGGGTTTTCATTGTTTCTTGGGATTTCACCTAGCATTTCATTTTCCACCGTGAATACCGTGGAGAAGAAGGTGTTTAATACGTTAGCTTTTTCCTCGTCATCTACAACCATTCTTTCCTCACTATTTTTTAAGGGGCCTACATTTTCAGCTTTTATTCTTTTACTATTGATATAGTTGAAGAACAGTTTGGGATTAGTTTTACTCTCCTTAGCAATGTGCTTCTCTGTTTCCTTTTTGGCAGCTTTAATTAGTTTTTTAGATAAAGTATTTTTCTCCCTATAGTTTTTTAGAGCTTCAATGGTGCCATCCTGCTTTAGTAGTGCAAATGCTTTCTTTTTACTGTTAATTGCCTGTCTTACTTCTTTGTTTAGCCACATTGGGTTTTTCCTATTTCTAGTCCTTTTATTCCCACAAGGTATAAACAGCTTACAGTGCCTATTTAGGATGTTCTTAAACATTTTCCATTTAATATCTGTATTCTTATTTCTGAGGATATTGTCCCAGTCTACCAGATTAAGGGCATCTCTAAGCTGGTCAAACTTTGCCTTCCTAAAGTTCAGTGTTTTTGTGACTCCCTGACAAGTCCCCCTAGTGAAAGACAGGTGAAACTGTACAATATTGTGGTCGCTATTTCCTAGGTGCCCGACCACCTGCAGATTTGTTATTCTGTCAGGTCTATTAGATAGTATTAGCTCTAAAAGTGCTGCTCCTCTGGTTGGATTCTGCACCAATTGTGAAAGATAATTTTTCTTGGTTATTAGCAGAAACCTGTTGCCTTTATGGGTTTCACAGGTTTCTGTTTCCCAGTTAATATCCGGGTAGTTAAAGTCCCCCATAACCAGGACCTCATTATGGGTTGCAGCTTCATCTATCTGCTTTAGAAGTAGACTTTCCATGATTTCTGTTATATTTGGGGGTTTGTAGCAGACCCCAATGAGAATTTTGTTACCATTTTTCCCTCCATGAATTTTGACCCATATGGACTCGACATCCTCATTCCCTTCGCTAATATCCTCCCTTAAAGTGGACTTTAGACAAGACTTTACATAGAGACAAACCCCTCCTCCTCTCCGATTTTTACGATCCTTTCTAAACAGATTGTAACCCCGTAAGTTAACTGCCCAGTCATAGCTTTCATCTAACCATGTCTCGGTTATTCCCACTATGTCAAAGTTTCCTGTAGATATTTCTGCTTCTAGTTCTTCCATCTTGTTTGTCAGGCTTCTGGCGTTTGCGAGCATGCAGTTTAGAGGATTTTGTTTTGTTCCAATCTCCTCACTGTGGATTGTTTTAGAAATGTTCTTACCTCCCTTCTGAGTATGTTTTCCTGGGTCTTCCTTGAATGTTGCGTTATGGGTCAATGTACCAGCAGACTCATCTATCACTGGCTGGGCAATGGGCAGGATGAGGAGGAAACACAGATATAGGCCCAAAGAATAAAGTTGGCTAAATGCAGTTCAAAATTGGTAACACAGGACTAACCAGGGTGCATTGCAGTGGAGGACAACTGGAATGAGAGGCTGACACAGAGAGTAGGCCTAAATCAGTAAGTAGTCGAAATACAGTTCAAAATTGGCAACCGTAGTAAACAGGCGGCACAGCTTTGTTCAGTGGAGGAGAACAGCAAGGAGTGGCAGACACCGATAGTAGGCCCCAACCCAACTAGTAGGCCAAATGCAGTCTAACATTAACAACTACTTAACGAGAGCCTGAAAATGGAATTTCAGGACAGGAAACCAGGAGAACAGCAAGGAGCGGCAGACACTGTTAGAAGGCCCCAAACCAACTAGTACGCCAAATGCAGTTGTTCCATTTAACCACTATTTAACAAGAGCCTGAAGATAGAAGCTCAGTAAAGGCAACCTGGAGAACACCTTGGAGTGGAAGACACCGTCTCTACACCCCATACCCAATTTGTAGGCCTAATGCAGTGTAGTTTCCAACAACTACTAAACGAGAGTCGGAAGACCGAAGCAATGGCGAGGAAACCTGGGGAACACCTTGGAGTGGAACACACCGTCTCTACACCCCATACCCAATTTGTAGGCCTAATGCAGTGTAGTTTTCACCAGCTACTAAATGAGAGTAGGAAGATCGAAGCAATGTGGACGAAACCTGGGGAACACCTTGGAGTGTAACACACCGTCTCTCTACACCCCATACCAAATTTGTAGGCCTAATGCAGTGTAGTTTGCAACAACTACTAAACGAGAGTAGGAAGATCGAAACAATATGGACGAAACCTGGGGCACACCTTGGGGCGGCAGACACCGTTAGTAGGCCCTACCAAAGTTGTAGCCCCAATGCAGTTTTAAAATTCCTAGAGGCTGAAAACAAGACTATTGACGCTCAGCTTTTTTCAAAGGAACACAGCTGTATTGAGTGGCGCAGACAGACACAGGTAGTAGGCCTTAAACCAAAAATGTGGCTCACTGCAGCTTAAAAATGGTGACAGGGGTACACATGCAGCATTGCTCTGGGCAGTGGAGGACAATTTCAATAGTGGACCGCAGACAGACTTTGTACGCCTACTATTAAAAAAAGGATGCTCTATGCAATTAAAAATAGGTTCCAGGGGTACACGGATAGCATTGGTCTGGTCAGTGGAGGACTATTAGAAGGAGGGACCGCAGACAGGCTTTGTAGGCCTAACATAACAAAAGTAGGCTGTAGGCACTTTAAAATAAGTTCCAGGGGTACACGGGCAGCAGTGGTCTGGTCAGTGTAGGAGTAGTAGAAAGAACGGGCCGCAGACAGGCTTTGAAGGCCTAACATAATAAAATATTGGGCTGTAGGCACTTTTAAATAGGTTCCAGGGGTACACAGGCAGCAGTGGTCTGGTCAGTGTAGGAGTAGTAGAAAGAACGGGACGCAGACAGGCTTCGAAGGCCTAACATAATAAAATATTGGGCTGTAGGCACTTTAACATTGGTTCCAGGGGTACACGGGCAGCAGTAGACTGGTCATTGTAGTAGTAGTAGAAAGAACGGGCCGCAGACAGGCTTCGAAGGCCTAACATAAAAAAATATTGGGCTGTAGGCACTTTTAAATAGGTTCCAGGGGTACACAGGCAGCAGTGGTCTGGTCAGTGTAGGAGTAGTAGAAAGAACGGGCCGCAGACAGGCTTCGAAGGCCTAACATAATAAAATTTGGCTGTAGGCAATTTAACATTGGTTCCAGGGGAACACGGGCAGCAGTAGACAGGTCAGTGGAGGCCTAGTGGAAGGAGGGACCGCAGACAGGCTTCGAAGGCCTAACATAATAAAATTTGGCTGTTGGCAATTTAACATTGGTTCCAGGGGAACACGGGCAGCAGTAGACAGGTCAGTGGAGGCCTAGTGGAAGGAGGGACCGCAGACAGGCTTCGAAGGCCTAACATAAAAAAAATTGGGCTGTAGGCACTTTATAATTGGTTCCAGGGGTACACGGGCAGCAGTAGACAGGTCAGTGGAGGCCTAGTGGAAGGAGGGACCGCAGACAGGCTTCGAAGGCCTAACATAAAAAAAATTAGGCTGCAGGCACTTTATAATTGGTTCCAGGGGTACACGAGCAGCAGTAGACAGGTCAGTGGAGGCCTAGTGGAAGGAGGGACCGCAGACAGGCTTCGAAGGCCTAACATAATAAAATTTGGCTGTTGGCAATGTAACATTGGTTCCAGGGGAACACGGGCAGCAGTAGACAGGTCAGTGGAGGCCTAGTGGAAGGAGGGACCGCAGACAGGCTTCGAAGGCCTAACATAATAAAATATGGCTGTAGGCAATTTAACATTGGTTCCAGGGGAACACGGGCAGCAGTAGACAGGTCAGTGGAGGCCTAGTGGAAGGAGGGACCGCAGACAGGCTTCGAAGGCCTAACATAATAAAATTTGGCTGTAGGCAATTTAACATTGGTTCCAGGGGAACACGGGCAGCAGTAGACAGGTCAGTGGAGGCCTAGTGGAAGGAGGGACCGCAGACAGGCTTCGAAGGCCTAACATAAAAAAATATTGGGCTGTAGGCACTTTTAAATAGGTTCCAGGGGTACACAGGCAGCAGTGGTCTGGTCAGTGTAGGAGTAGTAGAAAAAATGTGCCGCAGACAGGCTTCGAAGGCCTAACATAAAAAAATATTGGGCTGTAGGCACTTTTAAATAGGTTCCAGGGGTACACAAGCAGCAGTGGTCTGGTCAGTGTAGGAGTAGTAGAAAGAACGGGCCGCAGACAGGCTTCGAAGGCCTAACATAATAAAATTTGGCTGTAGGCAATTTAACATTGGTTCCAGGGGAACACGGGCAGCAGTAGACAGGTCAGTGGAGGCCTAGTGGAAGGAGGGACCGCAGACAGGCTTCGAAGGCCTAACATAATAAAATTTGGCTGTTGGCAATTTAACATTGGTTCCAGGGGAACACGGGCAGCAGTAGACAGGTCAGTGGAGGCCTAGTGGAAGGAGGGACCGCAGACTGGCTTCGAAGGCCTAACATAAAAAAAATTGGGCTGTAGGCACTTTATAATTGGTTCCAGGGGTACACGGGCAGCAGTAGACAGGTCAGTGGAGGCCTAGTGGAAGGAGGGACCGCAGACAGGCTTCGAAGGCCTAACATAAAAAAAATTAGGCTGTAGGCACTTTATAATTGGTTCCAGGGGTACACGGGCAGCAGTAGACAGGTCAGTGGAGGCCTAGTGGAAGGAGGGACCGCAGACAGGCTTCGAAGGCCTAACATAATAAAATTTGGCTGTTGGCAATTTAACATTGGTTCCAGGGGAACACGGGCAGCAGTAGACAGGTCAGTGGAGGCCTAGTGGAAGGATGGACCGCAGACAGGCTTCGAAGGCCTAACATAATAAAATTTGGCTGTAGGCAATTTAACATTGGTTCCAGGGGAACACGGGCAGCAGTAGACAAGTCAGTGGAGGCCTAGTGGAAGGAGGGACCGCAGACAGGCTTCGAAGGCCTAACATAATAAAATTTGGCTGTAGGCAATTTAACATTGGTTCCAGGGGAACACGGGCAGCAGTAGACAGGTCAGTGGAGGCCTAGTGGAAGGAGGGACCGCAGACAGGCTTCGAAGGCCTAACATAAAAAAATATTGGGCTGTAGGCACTTTTAAATAGGTTCCAGGGGTACACAGGCAGCAGTGGTCTGGTCAGTGTAGGAATAGTAGAAAGAATAGGCCGCAGACAGGCTTCGAAGGCCTAACATAAAAAAATATTGGGCTGTAGGCACTTTTAAATAGGTTCCAGGGGTACACAGGCAGCAGTGGTCTGGTCAGTGTAGGAGTAGTAGAAAGAACGGGCCGCAGACAGGCTTCTAAGGCCTAACATAATAAAATTTGGCTGTAGGCAATTTAACATTGGTTCCAGGGGAACACGGGCAGCAGTAGACAGGTCAGTGGAGGCCTAGTGGAAGGAGGGACCGCAGACAGGCTTCGAAGGCCTAACATAATAAAATTTGGCTGTAGGCAATTTAACATTGGTTCCAGGGGAACACGGGCAGCAGTAGACAGGTCAGTGGAGGCCTAGTGGAAGGAGGGACCGCAGACAGGCTTCGAAGGCCTAACATAATAAAATTTGGCTGTAGGCAATTTAACATTGGTTCCAGGGGAACACGGGCAGCAGTAGACAGGTCAATGGAGGCCTAGTGGAAGGAGGGACCGCAGACAGGCTTCGAAGGCCTAACATAAAAAAATATTGGGCTGTAGGCACTTTTAAATAGGTTCCAGGGGTACACAGGCAGCAGTGGTCTGGTCAGTGTAGGAGTAGTAGAAAGAACGGGCCGCAGACAGGCTTCGAAGGCCTAACATAAAAAAATATTGGGCTGTAGGCACTTTTAAATAGGTTCCAGGGGTACACAGGCAGCAGTGGTCTGGTCAGTGTAGGAATAGTAGAAAGAATGGGCCGCAGACAGGCTTCGAAGGCCTAACATAAAAAAATATTGGGCTGTAGGCACTTTTAAATAGGTTCCAGGGGTACACAGGCAGCAGTTGTCTGGTCAGTGTAGGAGTAGTAGAAAGAACGGGCCGCAGACAGGCTTCTAAGGCCTAACATAATAAAATTTGGCTGTAGGCAATTTAACATTGGTTCCAGGGGAACACGGGCAGCAGTAGACAGGTCAGTGGAGGCCTAGTGGAAGGAGGGACCGCAGACAGGCTTCGAAGGCCTAACATAATAAAATTTGGCTGTAGGCAATTTAACATTGGTTCCAGGGGAACACGGGCAGCAGTAGACAGGTCAGTGGAGGCCTAGTGGAAGGAGGGACCGCAGACAGGCTTCGAAGGCCTAACATAAAAAAATATTGGGCTGTAGGCACTTTTAAATAGGTTCCAGGGGTACACAGGCAGCAGTGGTCTGGTAAGTGTAGGAGTAGTAGAAAGAACGGGCCGCAGACAGGCTTCGAAGGCCTAACATAAAAAAATATTGGGCTGTAGGCACTTTTAAATAGGTTCCAGGGGTACACAGGCAGCAGTGGTCTGGTCAGTGTAGGAGTAGTAGAAAGAATGGGCCGCAGACAGGCTTCGAAGGCCTAACATAATAAAATTTGGCTGTAGGCAATTTAACATTGGTTCCAGGGGAGCACGGGCAGCAGTAGACAGGTCAGTGGAGGCCTAGTGGAAGGAGGGACCGCAGACAGGCTTCGAAGGCCTAACATAATAAAATTTGGCTGTTGGCAATTTAACATTGGTTCCAGGGGAACACGGGCAGCAGTAGACAGGTCAGTGGAGGCCTAGTGGAAGGAGGGACCGCAGACAGGCTTCGAAGGCCTAACAAAAAAAATTGGGCTGTAGGCACTTTATAATTGGTTCCAGGGGTACACGGGCAGCAGTAGACAGGTCAGTGGAGGCCTAGTGGAAGGAGGGACCGCAGACAGGCTTCGAAGGCCTAACATAAAAAAAATTAGGCTGTAGGCACTTTATAATTGGTTCCAGGGGTACACGAGCAGCAGTAGACAGGTCAGTGGAGGCCTAGTGGAAGGAGGGACCGCAGACAGGCTTCGAAGGCCTCACATAATAAAATTTGGCTGTTGGCAATGTAACATTGGTTCCAGGGGAACACGGGCAGCAGTAGACAGGTCAGTGGAGGCCTAGTGGAAGGAGGGACCGCAGACAGGCTTCGAAGGCCTAACATAATAAAATTTGGCTGTAGGCAATTTAACATTGGTTCCAGGAGAACACGGGCAGCAGTAGACAGGTCAGTGGAGGCATAGTGGAAGGAGGGACCGCAGACAGGCTTCGAAGGCCTAACATAATAAAATTTGGCTGTAGGCAATTTAACATTGGTTCCAGGGGAACACGGGCAGCAGTAGACAGGTCAGTGGAGGCCTAGTGGAAGGAGGGACCGCAGACAGGCTTCGAAGGCCTAACATAAAAAAATATTGGGCTGTAGGCACTTTTAAATAGGTTCCAGGGGTACACAGGCAGCAGTGGTCTGGTCAGTGTAGGAGTAGTAGAAAGAACGGGCCGCAGACAGGCTTCGAAGGCCTAACATAAAAAAAATTGGGCTGTAGGCACTTTTAAATAGGTTCCAGGGGTACACAAGCAGCAGTGGTCTGGTCAGTGTAGGAGTAGTAGAAAGAACGGGCCGCAGACAGGCTTCGAAGGCCTAACATAATAAAATTTGGCTGTAGGCAATTTAACATTGGTTCCAGGGGAACACGGGCAGCAGTAGACAGGTCAGTGGAGGCCTAGTGGAAGGAGGGACCGCAGACAGGCTTCGAAGGCCTAACATAATAAAATTTGGCTGTTGGCAATTTAACATTGGTTCCAGGGGAACACGGGCAGCAGTAGACAGGTCAGTGGAGGCCTAGTGGAAGGAGGGACCGCAGACAGGCTTGGAAGGCCTAACATAAAAAAAATTGGGCTGTAGGCACTTTATAATTGGTTCCAGGGGTACACGGGCAGCAGTAGACAGGTCAGTGGAGGCCTAGTGGAAGGAGGGACCGCAGACAGGCTTCGAAGGCCTAACATAAAAAAAATTAGGCTGTAGGCACTTTATAATTGGTTCCAGGGGTACACGGGCAGCAGTAGACAGGTCAGTGGAGGCCTAGTGGAAGGAGGGACCGCAGACAGGCTTCGAAGGCCTAACATAATAAAATTTGGCTGTTGGCAATTTAACATTGGTTCCATGGGAACACGGGCAGCAGTAGACAGGTCAATGGAGGCCTAGTGGAAGGAGGGACCGCAGACAGGCTTCGAAGGCCTAACATAATAAAATTTGGCTGTAGGCAATTTAACATTGGTTCCAGGGGAACACGGGCAGCAGTAGACAGGTCAGTGGAGGCCTAGTGGAAGGAGGGACCGCAGACAGGCTTCGAAGGCCTAACATAATAAAAGTTGGCTGTAGGCAATTTAACATTGGTTCCAGGGGAACATGGGCAGCAGTAGACAGGTCAGTGGAGGCCTAGTGGAAGGAGGGACCGCAGACAGGCTTCGAAGGCCTAACATAAAAAAATATTGGGCTGTAGGCACTTTTAAATAGGTTCCAGGGGTACACAGGCAGCAGTGGTCTGGTCAGTGTAGGAATAGTAGAAAGAATGGGCCGCAGACAGGCTTCGAAGGCCTAACATAAAAAAATATTGGGCTGTAGGCACTTTTAAATAGGTTCCAGGGGTACACAGGCAGCAGTGGTCTGGTCAGTGTAGGAGTAGTAGAAAGAACGGGCCGCAGACAGGCTTCTAAGGTCTAACATAATAAAATTTGGCTGTAGGCAATTTAACATTGGTTCCAGGGGAACACGGGCAGCAGTAGACAGGTCAGTGGAGGCCTAGTGGAAGGAGGGACCGCAGACAGGCTTCGAAGGCCTAACATAATAAAATTTGGCTGTTGGAAATTTAACATTGGTTCCAGGGGAACATGGGCAGCAGTAGACAGGTCAGTGGAGGCCTAGTGGAAGGAGGGACCGCAGACAGGCTTCGAAGGCCTAACATAATAAAATTTGGCTGTAGGCAATTTAACATTGGTTCCAGGGGAACACGGGCAGCAGTAGACAGGTCAGTGGAGGCCTAGTGGAAGGAGGGACCGCAGACAGGCTTCGAAGGCCTAACATAAAAAAATATTGGGCTGTAGGCACTTTTAAATAGGTTCCAGGGGTACACAGGCAGCAGTGGTCTGGTCAGTGTAGGAGTAGTAGAAAGAACGGGCCGCAGACAGGCTTCGAAGGCCTAACATAAAAAAATATTGGGCTGTAGGCACTTTTAAATAGGTTCCAGGGGTACACAGGCAGCAGTGGTCTGGTCAGTGTAGGAGTAGTAGAAAGAACGGGCCGCAGACAGGCTTCGAAGGCCTAACATAATAAAATTTGGCTGTAGGCAATTTAACATTGGTTCCAGGGGAACACGGGCAGCAGTAGACAGGTCAGTGGAGGCCTAGTGGAAGGAGGGACCGCAGACAGGCTTCGAAGGCCTAACATAAAAAAAATTGGGCTGTAGGCACTTTGTAATTGGTTCCAGGGGTACACGGGCAGCAGTAGACAGGTCAGGGGAGGCCTAGTGGAAGGAGGGACCGCAGACAGGCTTCGAAGGCCTAACATAAAAAAATTAGGCTGTAGGTACTTTATAATTGGTTCCAGGGGTACACGGGCAGCAGTAGACAGGTCAGTGGAGGCCTAGTGGAAGGAGGGACCGCAGACAGGCTTCGAAGGCCTAACATAATAAAATTTGGCTGTAGGCAATTTAACATTGGTTCCAGGGGAACACGGGCAGCAGTAGACAGGTCAGTGGAGGCCTAGTGGAAGGAGGGACCACAGACAGGCTTCGAAGGCCTAACATAATAAAATTTGGCTGTAGGCAATTTAACATTGGTTCCAGGGGAACACGGGCAGCAGTAGACAGGTCAGTGGAGGCCTAGTGGAAGGAGGGACCGCAGACAGGCTTCAAAGGCCTAACATAATAAAATTTGGCTGTAGACAATTTAACATTGGTTCCAGGGGAACACGGGCAGCAGTAGACAGGTTAGTGGAGGCCTAGTGGAAGGAGGGAATGCAGACAGGCTTCGAAGGCCTAACATAATAAAATTTGGCTGTAGGCAATTTAACATTGGTTCCAGGGGAACACGGGCAGCAGTAGACAGGTCAGTGGAGGCCTAGTGGAAGGAGGGACCGCAGACAGGCTTCAAAGGCCTAACATAATATAATTTGGCTGTAGGCAATTTAACATTGGTTCCAGGGGAACACGGGCAGCAGTAGACAGGTCAGTGGAGGCCTAGTGGAAGGAGGGACCGCAGACAGGCTTCGAAGGCCTAACATAATAAAATTTGGCTGTAGGCAATTTAACATTGGTTCCAGGGGAACACGGGCAGCAGTAGACAGGTCAGTGGAGGCCTAGTGGAAGGAGGGACCGCAGACAGGCTTCGAAGGCCTAACATAATAAAATTTGGCTGTTGGCAATTTAACATTGGTTCCAGGGGAACACGGGCAGCAGTAGACAGGTCAGTGGAGGCCTAGTGGAAGGAGGGAACGCAGACAGGCTTCGAAGGCCTAACATAATAAAATTTGGCTGTAGGCAATTTAACATTGGTTCCAGGGGAACACGGGCAGCAGTAGACAGGTCAGTGGAGGCCTAGTGGAAGGAGGGACCGCAGACAGGCTTCGAAGGCCTAACATAATAAAATTTGGCTGTAGGCAATTTAACATTGGTTCCAGGGGAACACGGGCAGCAGTAGACAGGTCAGTGGAGGCCTAGTGGAAGGAGGGACCGCAGACAGGCTTCGAAGGCCTAACATAATAAAATTTGGCTGTAGGCAATTTAACATTGGTTCCAGGGGTACACGGGCAGCAGTAGACTGGTCATTGTATTAGTAGTAGAAAGAACAGGCCGCAGACAGGCTTCGAAGGCCTAACATAAAAAAAATTGGGCTGTAGGCACTTTTAAATAGGTTCCAGGGGTACACAGGCAGCAGTGTTCTGGTCAGTGTAGGAATAGTAGAAAGAACGGGCCGCAGACAGGCTTCGAAAGCCTAGCATAATAAAATATTGGGCTGTAGGCACTTTTAAATAGGTTCCAGGGGTACACAGGCAGCAGTGGTCTGGTCAGTGTAGGAGTCGTAGAAAGAACGGGCCGCAGACAGGCTTCGAAGGCCTAACATAAAAAAATATTGGGCTGTAGGCACTTTAACATTGGTTCCAGGGGATACACGGGCAGCAGTAGACTGGTCATTGTAGTAGTAGTAGAAAGAACTGCCGCAGACAGGCTTCGAAGGCCTAACATAAAAAAATATTGGGCTGTAGGCAATTTTAAATAGGTTCCAGGGGTACACAGGCAGCAGTGGTCTGGTCAGTGTAGGAGTAGTAGAAAGAACGGGCCGCAGACAGGCTTCGAAGGCCTAACATAATAAAATTTGGCTGTAGGCAATTTAACATTGGTTCCAGGGGAACACGGGCAGCAGTAGACAGGTCAGTGGAGGCCTAGTGGAAGGAGGGACCGCAGACAGGCTTCGAAGGCCTAACATAAAAAAATTTGGCTGTAGGCAATTTAACATTGGTTCCAGGGGAACACGGGCAGCAGTAGACAGGTCAGTGGAGGCCTAGTGGAAGGAGGGACCGCAGACAGGCTTCGAAGGCCTAACATATTAAAATTTGGCTGTAGGCAATTTAACATTGGTTCCAGGGGAACACGGGCAGCAGTAGACAGGTCAGTGTAGGCCTAGTGGAAGGAGGGACGGCAGACAGGCTTCGAAGGCCTAACATAAAAAAAATTGGGCTGTAGGCACTTTATAATTGGTGCCAGGGGTACACGGGCAGCAGTAGACAGGTCAGTGGAGGCCTAGTGGAAGGAGGGACCGCAGACAGGCTTCGAAGGCCTAACATAAAAAAAATTGGGCTGTAGGCACTTTATAATTGGTTCCAGGGGTACACAGGCAGCAGTAGACAGGTCAGTGGAGGCCTAGTGGAAGGAGGGACCGCAGACAGGCTTCGAAGGCCTAACATAAAAAAAATTGGGCTGTAGGCACTTTATAATTGGTTCCAGGGGTACACGGGCAGCAGTAGACAGGTCAGTGGAGGCCTAGTGGAAGGAGGGACCGCAGACAGGCTTCGAAGGCCTAACATAAAAAAAATTGGGCTGTAGGCACTTTATAATTGGTTCCAGGGGTACACAGGCAGCAGTAGACAGGTCAGTGGAGGCCTAGTGGAAGGAGGGACCGCAGACAGGCTTTGAAGGCCTAACATAAAAAAAATTGGGCTGTAGGCACTTTCTAATTGGTTCCAGGGGTACACGGGCAACATTGGTCTGGTCAGTGGAGTAGTAGTAGAAAGAAGGAACCGCAGACAGGCTTCGAAGGCCTAACATAAAAAACATTGGGCTGTAGGCACTTTTAAATTGGTTCCAGGGGTACACGGGCAGCAGTGGTCTGGTCAGTGGAGGAGTAGTAGAAAGAACGGACCGCAGACAGGCTTCGAAGGCCTAACATAATAAAATTGGGCTGTAGGCAATTTATAATTGGTTCCAGGGGTACACGGGCAGCATTGGTGTTGTCAGCGGAGGCCGATTGTAATGAGTGTCTGCCAGTTAGTAGTCCCAAACAATAAATACATGTTAATCTCTCGCATGACAACAAAACGAAACCACCAAAGGGTGCAATCATTTGGTACTGGGGTGGGCTCCTCTGCGTAGTTTCAGACCTAGTAATTTGGCACAAAGTATTTACTTGGGTAAATATAGGACACTGCCCCTGACTATGTTAAGTACCATCATACATGTCAACACAATGGTATTGTCAGTGGCAGGAATTTACGGATGTCAGCACATAGACTAAACATTGGTGGAACTGTGAGAGATATTTGTGCATGTGGTTTAGCAATGTTTGAGCTGGGGGTGGGGGAACTCTCTTGTGGCCGGCGGTACAGGCCCAGGGCCCCTCATGTTACAACAGTGTGTCTGACGTTGGGTGCACACCACCACCGCCAGAGACACTTTATTGTACTATGAGGGACCAGTGGCAGTGCCGTCGACCAAAGCGGGCACACCCACCTCTTCAGACAAACAGCACTCTCACGGGTGCTGGCGCCAAGTGGCGATACCACGGCCCCGTGTGGGGAGTTTGGCCATTTAGGGAGGTGTAAACATGTCGTATGCTGGACAATCAGGTGCTGCAAATTATGAGATTGCTAAAGTCATTCAGAATAGCCCACAGGCAAGACCTTTTCAAAGGAAAGCTAGGTGTCGGCCGGGCAAGGTGGGGCAAAAGATTTCGAAATCCAGTTGTGGTTCATTTTAATGAAGGTTAGATCATCTACATTTTGGGTAGCCAGACGAGTCCTTTTTTCAGTTAATATTGAACCTGCAGCACTGAATACTCTTTCGGATAGGACACTAGCTGCTGGGCAAGCAAGCTCCTGCAATGCATATTCTGCCAATTCTGGCCAGGTGTCTAATTTGGATGCCCAGTAATCAAATGGGAATGACGGTTGAGGGAGAACGTCGATAAGGGATGAAAAATAGTTAGTAACCATACTGGACAAATGTTGTCTCCTGTCACTTTGAATTGATGCTGCAGTACCTGTCCTGTCTGCGGTCATAGCAAAATCACTCCACAACCTGGTCAGAAAACCCCTCTGTCCAACACCACTTCTGATTTCTGCCCCGCTAACACCTCTGGTCTGCTGGCCCCTGCAGCTCGTGTGAGAACGATCACGGGCGCTGTGTGCTGGGAATGCCTGAAGCAAACGGTCAACAAGAGTTGATTGTTTGGTTGCTAATATTAGTTCTAAGTTCTCATGTGGCATAATATTTTGCAATTTGCCTTTATAGCGAGGATCAAGGAGGCAGGCCAACCAGTAATCGTCATCGTTCATCATTTTAGTAATGCGTGTGTCCCTTTTGAGGATACGTAAGGCATATTCCGCCATGTGGGCCAAAGTTCCAGTTGTCAAATCTGCGGTTGTGATTGGTTGAGGGGCAGTTTCAGGCAAATCTACGTCACTTGTGTCCCTCACAAAACCAGAACCCGGCCTTGCCACGCCACCAATTTCCAGTGCCCCCGGGAAAGCTTCCTCATTAAAAATATACTCATCCCCATCATCCTCTTCATCCTCCACCTCCTCTTCGCCCGCTACCTTGTCCTGTACACTGTCCTGACCAGACAATGGCTGACTGTCATCAAGGCTTTCCTCTTCCTCTGGTGCAGACGCCTGATCCTTTATGTGCATCAAACTTTGCATCAGCAGACACATTAGGGGGATGCTCATGCTTATTATGGCATTGTCGGCACTAACCAGCCGTGTGCATTCCTCAAAACACTGAAGGACTTGACATATGTCTTGTATCTTCGACCACTGCACACCTGACAACTCCATGTCTGCCATCCTACTGCCTGCCCGTGTATGTGTATCCTCCCACAAAAACATAACAGCCCGCCTCTGTTGGCACAGTCTCTGAAGCATGTGCAGTGTTGAGTTCCACCTTGTTGCAACGTCTATGATTAGGCAATGCTGGGGAAGGTTCAAAGACCGCTGATAGGTCTGCATACGGCTGGAGTGTACAGGCGAACGGTGGATATGTGAGCAAAGTCCACGCACTTTGAGGAGCAGGTCGGAGAACCCAGGATAAGTTTTCAATAAGCACTGCACCACCAGGTTTAAGGTGTGAGCCAGGCAAGGAATGTGTTTCAGTTGGGAAAGGGAGATGGCAGCCATGAAATTCCATCCGTTATCACTCACTACCTTGCCTGCCTCAAGATCTACTGTGCCCAGCCACGACTGCGTTTCTTGGTGCAAGAACTCGGACAGAATTTCCGCGGTGTGTCTGTTGTCGCCCAAACACTTCATAGCCAATACAGCCTGCTGACGCTTGCCAGTAGCTGGGCCATAATGGGACAACTGGTGTGCAACAGTGACAGCTGCCGATGGAGTGGTTGGGCGACTGCGGTCTGTGGAAGAGCTCTCCCTTCTGCAGGAGGACGAGGAGGAGGAGGGGGTGCAAACGCCTACAGCCAACTGTTTCCTAGACCGTGGGCTAGGCACAACTGTCCCGAAATTGATGTCCCCTGTGGACCCTGCATCCACCACATTCACCCAGAGTGCCGTGATGGACACGTAATGTCCCTGGCCATGCCTACTGGTCCATGCATCTGTAGTCAGGTGCACCTTTGTGCTCACAGATTGCCTGAGTGCATGGACGATGCGCTCTTTAACATGCTGGTGCAGGGCTGGGATGGCTTTTCTCGAAAAGAAGTGTCGACTGGGTAGCTCGTAGCGTGGTTCAGCGTACTCCATCAGGGCTTTGAAAGCTTCGCTTTCAACTAACCGGTAGGGCATTATCTCTAACGAGATTAGTCTAGCTATGTGGGCGTTAAAACCCTGTGTACGCGGATGTGGAGATAAGTACTTCCTTTTTCTAACCAGAGTCTCATGTAGGGTGAGCTGGACTGGAGAGCTGGAGATCGTGGAACTAGCGGATGTGCCGGTGGACATGGCAGACTGAGAGACGGTTGGAGACGGTATTGTTTCCACCGGTGCCCTAGATGCAGTATTTCCTCCTACGAAACTGGTGATTCCCTGACCCTGACTGCTCTGGGCTGGCAAAGAAACCTGCACAGATACTGCTGGTGGTGCGGAAAATGGTGGTCTTACAGTGACGGAAGTGATGTAGCGTTGCTGACTAGCTTCATTGGCCGAGGGTGCTACAACCTTAAGGGACGTTTGGTAGTTAGTCCAGGCTTGCAAATGCATGGTGGTTAAATGTCTATGCATGCAACTTGTATTGAGACTTTTCAGATTCTGCTTAAGCTAACTGAACATTTTTGACAGATGACTTTGTGCGGATCAATTGGATGTTGTTTAAAAAAATGCCAGACTGCTCTCTTTCGAGCCTCGGATCCCTTTTCAGCCATTGCAGACTGAGCTTTAACCGGATGGACACGCTGTCCTCCAACAGTTTTTGGCTTTGTCACGCGTTTTGGGCCAGATACTGGCCCGGCAGATGGAACCTGTTGCGATGTTGATGCCTGCTGCGGCCCCTCCTCCTCCGCTTCAGAACTACTGCCGCCTGCACCCTGTTCCCCCAATGGCTGCCAATCGGGGTCAACAACTGGGTCATCTACAACCTCCTCTTCTAGCTCGTGCGCAACTTCGTCTGTGTCACCGTGTAAGTCGGTGGTAGAGCGTTCGTGATGGGGCAACATAGTCTCATCAGGGTCTGATTCTGTATCAGTACCCTGCGAGGGCAATGTTGTGGTCTGAGTCAATGGACCAGCATAGTAGTCTGGCTGTGGCTGTGCATCAGTGCACTCCATGTCAGATTCAACTTGTAATGGGCATGGCCTGTTAACTGCTTCACTTTCTAAGCCAGGGACGGTATGTGTAAAAAGCTCCATGGAGTAACCCGTTGTGTCGCCTGCTGCATCCTTCTCTGTTGTTGTTTTTTTGCTGAAGAGGACATGGAAGCGACTTGTCCCTGACCGTGAACATCCACTAACGACGCGCTGCTTTTACATTTACCAGTTTCACGAGAGGAGGTAAAAGAGCTAGAGGCTGAGTCAGCAAGATAAGCCAAAACTTGCTCTTGCTGCTCCGGCTTTAAAAGCGGTTTTCCTACTCCCAGAAAAGGGAGCGTTCGAGGCCTTCTGTAGCCAGACGACGAACCTGGCTCCACAGCTCCAGACTTTGGTGCAATATTTCTTTTCCCACGACCACCTGATGCTCCACTACCACTACCATCATTACCAGCTGACAATGAACGCCCACGGCCACGTCCTCTTCCACCAGACTTCCTCATTGTTTTAAAAACTTAACCAAAGTAACGGTATTTGTTGCTGTCAAACAACTTACACGGTGAGCTATAACTTCAGTATGATTTCGATATCCCTTTACAGGTTGGTGAGACCGCAAGGAAAATCAGGCACAATGTTACACACTCTGTTTTCTGTGGCACCAAATCAGAGAGATGCCACACATGCAGGACTGTCACTCAAGCACAAATGTCAATATTAATCTCCTACTGTATTTTTTTTTTCTGGGAGAATTTAGAAAGCAAAAAAAAAATTGCCTTTCTATGGCCCAGTGCCCACTATTTGAGAGAGAGATGGCACACCCAGGAGTCAAGACTGGCACACAAGCAGAAAGGGCAATATTAATCTCCCACTGATTTTTTTTTTTTTTTCAGGGAGACTTTAGAAACAAAATAAAATAAAATGATTTTTTTAAGGAAGAATTTAGAAACCCAAAAAAAGTAAAATGATTTTTTCCGGGAGAATTTAGAAACCAAATAAAAAAAAAATTGCTTTTCTATGGCCCAGTGCCCACTATTTGAGAGAGAGAGATGGCACACCCAGGAGTCAAGACTGGCACACAAGCAGAAAGGGCAATATTAATCTCCCACTGATTTTTTTTTTTCAGGGAGACTTTAGAAACAAAATAAAATAAAATGATTTTTTCAGGAAGAATTTAGAAACCAAAAAAAAGTAAAATGATTTTTTCAGGTAGAATTTAGAAACCAAATCAACCAAAAAAATAAATAGGCTTTCTATGGCCCACTGAGTGAGAGATGGCACACACAGGAGTAAGAAGTGGCACACAAGCCCAGAGGCCAATATTTATCTCCCACTGACTGATTTATTGATTTTTTCAGGTAGAATTTAGAAACCAAATCAGCAAAAAATATAAATATGCTTTCTATGGCCCACTGAGTGAGAGATGGCACACACAGGAGTCAGAAGTGGCACACAAGCCCAGAGGCCAATATTTATCTCCCACTGATTGATTTATTGATTTTTCAGGTAGAATTTAGAAACCAAATCAACAAAAAAAATAAATAGGCTTTCTATGGCCCACTGAGTGAGAGATGGCACACACAGGAGTCAGGAGTGGCACACAAGCGCAGAGGCCAATATTTATCTCCCACTGATTAATTTATTGATTTTTTCAGGTAGAATTT
Source organism: Ranitomeya imitator (assembly GCF_032444005.1). Taxonomy (NCBI): domain Eukaryota; kingdom Metazoa; phylum Chordata; class Amphibia; order Anura; family Dendrobatidae; genus Ranitomeya; species Ranitomeya imitator. The sequence continues at coordinate 116,443,848 of NC_091289.1, forward strand.
AGAAACCAATTCAACCAAAAAAAAAATAGGCTTTCTATGGCCCACTATGTGAGAGAGATGGCACACACAGGGATGGCACTCTAGCAGAAATGCCAATCTTAATCTCCCACAACTTATTTTTTGTAGGGAGAATTAAAAAAAATAAATAAATAAAAGGAACTGTCCTACAATTACTATCTCCCTGCAGTAATCTCAGCCAGGTATGGCAGGCAGCAATAAGGAGTGGACTGATGCACAAATTAAATAAAAAGTGTGGACAAACAAAAAAGATAGCTGTGCAGAAAGGAAGGAACAACAGGATTTGTGCTTTGAAAAAAGCAGTTGGTTTGCACAGCGGCGTACACACAGCAATGCAGCTATCAGGGAGCCTTCTAGGGCAGCCCAATGAGCTACAGCGCTGAGAAAAAAAAAATGTAGCTTCCACTATCCCTGAACACCGAAGGTGGTGTTGGACAGTGGAAATCGCTACAGCACAAGCGGTTTGGGGGTTAATGGACCCTGCCTAACGTTATCCCTGCTTCTGACGAAGCGGCAGCAACCTCTCCCTAAGCTCAGATCAGCAGCAGTAAGATGGCGGTCGGCGGGAATGCCTCTTTATAGCCCCTGTGACGCCGCAGACAGCAAGCCAATCACTGCAATGCCCTTCTCTAAGATGGTGGGGACCAGGACCTATGTCATCACGCTGCCCACACTCTGCGTTCACCTTCATTGGCTGAGAAATGGCGCTTTTCGCGTCATTGAAACGCGACTTTGGCGTGAAAGTCGCGTACCGCATGGCCGACCCCGCACAGGGGTCGGGTCGGGTTTCATGAAACCCGACTTTGCCAAAAGTCGGCGACTTTTGAAAATGAACGACCCGTTTCGCTCAACCCTACTCAATAGTGCTCTGATATTTTCCCTTTCACCTTTATACAAGTTTCTGGCGTTCCTTGCACAGGCCCATAAAGTGGCTGCTGGTTGTTGCAGTAAATTGAGATGCCAGCAAGCTGAGTCCCGACCAAAAAAGTGAGTACAATGGCAAAATTTGATTCCAAAAGTGTAGCAGAAGGATGAATTCAAGTCCTACCTGAATTCAAGCCCTAACAGTCAAAAGATTAAAGTGACAGTCTAAGGTCAATATAGAAAAGTATGTAACAGAGAGTAATGAAGGAAAAATAGCTGGGTCAGTAATCAAAGGGTGAATACACAGTAGCACACCACAGTAAACAATGCAATAACTGGCATAGTTATCACACACAGAGCTAACCCCTACACATGGGAAAAAGGAATCAATATCCCCATTACACACTGAACAGGAAACCACTTGGTAAATTTGACAGGGAGAAGGACTTGGGGATCCTAGTTAATAATAAACTTACCTGGAGCAGCCAGAGCCAGGCAACGGCTGCCAAGGCAAACAGGATCATGGGGTGCATTAAAAGAGGTCTGGATACACATGATGAGAACATTATACTGCCTCTGTACATTATACTGCTCTTACAGTAAAGAATCCGCATCTGTTATTATGCTTAAACCTTCTTTCCTCCAGACGTACAGGATGCCCCCTTATCCCTGTCTCAGGTCTATGATTAAAAAGATCATCAGAAAGGTCTTTGTACTGTCCCCTCATATATTTATACATTAACATAAAATCACCCCTTAGCCTTCGTTTTTCCAAACTAAATAGCCCCAATGGTAATAACCTATCTTGGTCTTGGTATTGTAGACCCCCAGTCCTCTAATAACCTTGGTCGCTCTTCTCTGCACCCGCTCCAGTTCAGCTATGTCTTTCTTATACACCAGAGACCAGAACTGTGCACAGTATTCTAAGTGTGGTCGAACTAGTGACTTGTATAGAGGTAAAATGATGTTCTCCTCATGAGCATCTATGCCTCTTTTAATGCATCCCATTATTTTAATTGCCTTTGTAGCAGCTGCCTGACACTGGCTACTAAATGTGAGTTTGTCATCCACCCATACACCCAGGTCTTTTTCATTGACGGTTTTGCCCAGAGTTTTAGAATTAAGCACATAATTATACATCTTATTACTTCTACCCACATGCATGACTTTACATTTATCCCCATTAAAGCTCATTTGCTATTTATTAGCCCAAGCTTCAAGTTATCATCCTGTAATCTGGGGATTTATTCTGATGGATATAGGCTGAACTAAATGGACAAACATCTTTTTTCGGCCTTGCTAACTGTGTTACTATGTTACCCCTAAGCCTGTTTTCGCCTTCATGACCAGGCAAAATTTTACAATTTTTACCCATGTCAGTTTATGTTTGAATAACTATGGAATGCTTCAATGGATCCCACTGATTCTGAAATATTTTTTTGTGAAATATTGTACTTCATGATAGTGGTAAAATTTGTTGAATATGACTTGCGTTTATTTGTGAATATTTTCAAAATTTTAATTTTTAGGCCCTTAAATCACAAATTAATGTCACACAAAATAGTTAATAAATAACATTTCCCACATGTCTACTTTACATGAGAACAATTTTGAAAACATAATTTTTTTGTTTGGACGTTATAAGGGTTAAAAGTTGACCAGAAATTTCTTATTTTTACAACAAAATGTGCAAAAATATTTTTTTAGGGACTTTGAGAGGTCTATATAGCAGAAAATACTCAAAATTGACAGTATTCTAAAAACTGCACCCCTTAAGGTGTGCAAAAACCATCTTCAAGAAGTTTATTAATCTGTACATTTACCCTTCAGGTGCTTCACAGGAACTGAAGCAATGTGGACAGAAAAAAATAAAATTTAACTTTTTTTTCCCAAAAATGTTTCTTTAGATCTCATTTTTTTTATTTTCACAAGGGTAATAGGAGAAAATGGACCCCAAAATGTATTGTGCAATTTCTTCTGAGCATGCCGATGTCCCATAAATCATAAAATGTGTTATGCAAATTCTCCTGAGTACACCGATACGCCATATGTTGTTGAAAACTATTTTTGCGTCACATAATTTTTGCCGTACTTGGAAATACCCCATATGTGGCTGTACTGTCTGGAGGGATGGTGTGCTATTTTCCTCCTGGAACACAGATTTTCCATGAATAGTGGCAGGCTCCATACACAGAGCCCCTAAGTGCTTGAAAAGCAATAACAACGCTCTAAAGTGATCCCATTTTGGATATTATACCTCTTTGGTAATTTATATATGAGTGTAGTGATGATTTTGACTCCATTGGTATTTTCCAGAAACAAGTAGCAGTGGAAGTTGTGGGGCTCAGATGGGAGGGGGCATTTGGATTTGAGAATGCAGAATTTGCTTGATTTCTATTGGGGGGCAAGGAGCCATAGTGCTTTTCCAGAGCTTTTGTACTGCCAGTAACGTGGAGGCCCCCTATATTTCTGTTAACCCGTTAACAGATAATGGACCTGAGTGGGGACTTGTTTTTTTTGTGTATTGAGGTAAAGCTTTTACTGGGAACATTTTACATAACATTTAGTATCTTATTTATCTGGTGGTCTACACTGGGCACTTATATCAGGGTTTCCATCTAAATCTCTGAATGATGTGATTCAGATGAAACCACGAAGGAGTCATTCACTATAATGAGGCAGCAGAGTTACTTTGGACTATGTCTGGCCTCTGTTCAGCGGTGTCCTTCTTTGCTGAGGTGCACAAAACTGTGGCTTTCCTCATTTTTATGTATGCCTAAAAAGGCAGACACCACCAGATCAAAGGCCAGATGGTGTCCATGATGCCTCCATCTGCTTCACTGTAGGAAATATTCTGCAAAGGGGTCTATCTGAATCATGCATTTCAGAAATTTACATGGAAACCCAGGTGTAAGCGCTCAAAGCAGAGCACAGGACAAATGTGACCAGAGGTTTACTGCAATCTTTGGGAGGCTAAATTATCAAATTAACAGCAGGTCAAGAATTGGTTTTATTTAATATTTAATGCTGTTCCTTGAGGGGTATAAGTGATTAGACATCTTGATTCTTCAGGTCAGTGTGATTACAGCTATATCAGATTTATATAGTTGGTTGGTTTTTGTTTGCAAAAACAAGTTTTTCGCACTGCCATATTTTGACAGCTAAAGTTCCCAAATTCTGATGACAAAATCATGTAAGGGCTTGTTTTTTGCAGGACAAGTTGACAATTTTATTGGTACCATTTCCAGACACATTACTTTTTTTGATTGCTTTCTATTGTGAATTTTGGGAGGCAGAAAGAACCAATAAATATTTCAGCAAAAGTACCTCATTTATCATGTTCCTTATTCTTACATCTTTTTTTAAAAGTTAAAAAAAAAAAATCACGTTAAAGTAGCCGAAATCTATTACATTTTTCCAAGTAGTAAAATACATTTATTTACATCTATTCTTTTACACTTGATTATCGTTGGCAATTTTTTAACTATCTTTAAAATAAAGACTGTAAATGTTATTACAATATTGACCAAATGTCACAATTCTTTTTTTGGAGAAGCATTAAGAGTATCAATCATGTTCCTGATGTATGACGGAGAGCAAATATTTACACACTTATTATTTCCGTGAGCATACAAGAAGCCATTCATGTTGACTTAATTTCAGTTTTTGTTTTTAATTGCACATTTTTTTCCAAAAGAAAAACATTGATGTCACTTTAGATGCTTGTTTTTTTTTTTTTAATGAGCAGTTTGTTTTGGGAAAGGAGTGTGACTGAGAGGTGGCAAGAAATTACAGTCTGGTTTGAAATGAAACTGGCAAAATGAACACTGTTAGTAGTCATCTGCAAATTAGTGGAAAGTAAATACAAATTTCCCAATTTCAAGATCATCACACATACAAAATCTATAATATAACGCTGGGAGCGTCACTCTGTCCGAAGCCTTTATAGACTGCGCAGGCGCAAGCGCCGGCGCAGTCTGGGCCTCACGGAGTGACGCTCCCGGGAGATCGCGGTGTGCGTTCACACTGAACGCACACCGCGATCTCCAACAGAGAAGCAGGGACCGCCAGGAGGGTGAGTATCGGCCATATTCACCTGTCCTGCGTTCCACCGCTGAGCGCCGCCATCTTCCCGGTCCTCGGCCTGTGACCTTCAGTTCAGAGGGCGCGATGACGCGCTTAATGCACGCAGGCGCCGCCCACTGACTGAACAGTCACAGCCAGGAGACCGAGAAGATGGCGGCGCTCAGCGCTGGAACGCAGGACAGGTGAATATAGTAAGTGCTGGGGGGCCTGAGCTGGCGGCGTTACCGGCACCTGATCCCCACAGCGTGCTTGTGTCCCCGCCTGCTCAGGCCCCCCAGCACTCGGCGCCGAGCGGGTCAGAGGCAGTATGGGGACGCAGGATGGAGCAGCACATAAGGATGGGGACGCAGGATGGAGCAGCACATAAGGAAGGGGACGCAGGATGGGAGCAGCACATAACAGGATGGGGACGCAGGATGGAGCAGCACATGACAGGATGGGGACGCAGGATGGAGCAGCACATGACAGGATGGGGACGCAGGATGGAGCAGCACATGACAGGATGGGGTCAGGATGGAACAGCACATGACAGGATGGGGACGCCGGATGGGAGCAGCGCATGACAGGATGGGGACGCAGGATGGGAGCAGCGCATGACAGGATGGGGACGCAAGATGGGAGCAGCGCATGACAGGATGGGGACGCAGGATGGGAGCAGCGCATGACAGGATGGGGACGCAGGATGGAGCAGCACATGACAGGATGGGGACGCAGTATGGAGCAGCGCATGACAGGATGGGGATGCAGGATGGAGCAGCACATGACAGGATGGGGACGCAGGATGGAGCAGCACATACCAGGATGGAGACCATATACCAATATAAATGCTCGCCACCCGGGCGTAGAACGGGTTCAATAGCTAGTAATATATAACTGCATAAATCAAAAAGAGAGTATGGTGTACCTGGCACATTTAGCTACAACTGAGATTGACTTTACACAGAACCAAAAATCTAAATAGACAAAAATTGCACTTGATGAACACCAGTGATTGTATTGGGGATCACTGCATGCAAACTTATGTTTCAAAAAATAAAATAGAACATCTAAAACAGGCTGTAAGTACGCAGAGCCCACTCCCAAAAATAGAGCCCAGGCATTTCTATCTCATTACTTTTTCTTCAGGGAAATCCTGGGTTACTTTGAAACGCATCAGTTTGTGGCCTCACCGAGGTCCCGTAGCTTTTCTCTCAGTGATGTCACACTGTTCACACCACTGGCTCGTGCCATGGTGCAGCAGTAGTGCTTCTGGCCAGAACGCTCTGCTGTTTACCATCTTTTTGGACAGGCACAGGAGAAGGTCAGATTCGTGAGGACACTCCCACAACATTTCTACCTTGCCAGAGGGTCCTGCCATAGTTACTACCATGGAGTGAGAGCTGAAGGACTGTTAACCAAATTAATTGAATAATAAGTGTTGTATCCATTTGACTACTTGCACCAACGGACCTGACCATAACCAGTGAAAATGAACTTAGCAAGTCTCCCTGTGGTGGATCAGGGGATGCTCTAACTATTGATCCCTGAATCCAACATTACTTCCACTATATCTTCACCGATGCCTCCATCTTGTGCCAGTCATTACACTGGCTACCCACTCGCTACAGGGTCCAGTATAAACTCATCTCTCTCACCCACAAAGCTCTCCACAGTTCTGCACCGCCTTATATTTCCTCATCTCCGTCTATCGCCCTACACGTGCCCTCCGTTGTACAAATGACCCAAGACTAACATCCCCCGTAATCCGAACCTCGCACCTCCGTCTCCAAGACTTCTCTCGTGCTGCGCCAGCTCTCTGGAATGCACCTCCCCAGATGATCAGACTAATACCTAGCCCCGACCTAATCAAGCGCGTTTTAAAAACCCATCTCTTCAAACAAGCCTATCACATCAACTACTCAGTAAACTAACTTTGTCCTGTTCCCTCCTTCCAAATATTACTCTGAATCTGCACCTACTATTCATCTGTCTCCACACCCTCCATGCACACGATAACTGCACTTGATACTTGACTATTGCACTTAAACACACGGGCTGATGACCGGATCATGCAGCTTTATATGAAAATCCCTATTTATTATAATTGCCAGACCTGAAATAACAAGCACTTTTCACCTATTGTGTCCCCCCAGTTCCTTGTAGATTGTAAGCTTGCGAGCAGGGACCTCACCCTGATTTATTGACTGTACATGTCCCCGGTTAATTGTAAAGTGCTGCGGAATATGTTGGCGCTATATAAACAAAAATTATTATTATTATTACTATTATTATTATTATTACTATATCACATTGTGGGCACAAGTTACTTTGCACTGTTGGGGAAGGTCCCTATGAACTAATGGGCTGTGATAGCACGGTAGTATATATTCGTGTCTCCTATTGTTCTTAATTAACATTTTATAATATTATACTGTTGTCTTACCAGGTTCCTTTGTTGTTTTTTGAGTTATCCAACAGGACACGGATTATATACAGCATACAGCTTAGAAGTTTGAGGGAAAAATTGAACAGCCGAATTCGAAGACCTAAAAGAGAAGAGATAAAAGAGATCACATAAGCCTGCTCTTTGGGCATTGGACATAAGTTTATCCATACAATAGCTGGCATGACTTTACTGAAGATAACCTTGTAAATTATAAAGGTAAACATTTAGCCTCAAAATTCTAGAGACTAAAACGTCCACTCAGGCAGATGTTTCGGATGTCTGTTTGAGATGGAAGATTATTGTCATCCAAGATCATATCACCTGTATTTACTGTAGACCACAGAATCTAAGCAGTTAACACGTGTCCAATCCTGTTTAATGCATCAGAATCCCAGCTTTATGTTACATCCAGCACCTTTTTATTTTTTTATTATTATTATTTTTTCTTAAATAGCGCTTTCTTATTCCGCTGCGCTTTACATACATTATCATCGCTGTCCCCAATAGGGCTCACAATCTAAATTCCTTATCGGTATGTCTTTGGAGTGTGGGAAGAAACCCACACAAACACAGGGAGAACATACAATTTCCTTGCAAATGTTGTCCTTGGTGGGATTTGAATCCAGGACCTGAGCGCTGCAAGGTTGCAGTGCTAACCACTGAGCCACCATACTCCCACCTGCTGTTAACGTGACAGGCAAGATTCCTGTTTCTCTGCCATGCATAAGCTAATTCATTATGTTCAGTAGCATTAAAAATCCTGCAGTTTGGATAATTAATTCTGTTAATCACCCTAAGATAAACAGTTGAAAAAAACAATTTGCCTCAATTCATCAAAATGATTGTGTCAGAAGTCTGGCTTAGGACGTTTAGAAAAGTTCACAAATATTTTGAGCAACATGAAATTTTTTAACTTTGACAGTTTACTTCTCTGATTAAAGTAAGAGTTGTGGATTCGCACATGGGTTTGCGTGCCACTTTTAGGCTATTTCCGCGGCAATTCTGCGCCTCCTGCCGCGGGTATATCGCCTGCGGAATTGGCATGCATATTCCTGCAGAAAGCTAGCGTTTTGCAAGCATAATTAGCTTGCAGAATGCTAGAGTTTTCCAAGCGATCTGTAGCATCACTTGGAAAACTGATTGACAGGTTGGTCACACTTGTCAAACGGTGTTTGACAAGTGTGACCAACTTTTTACTATTGATGCTGCCTATGCCACATCAATAGTAAAAGATAGAATGTTAAAAATAATTTAAAAAAATAAAAAATGGTTATACTCACCTACCGCAAACAGCCGATCTCCTCAGCGGCTTCCGTTCCTATAGATGGTGTGTGTGCAGGACCTTCGATGACGTCGCAGTCTCGTGACCGCGACGTCATCGCAGGTACTTCACACACCATCTACAGGAACGGAAGCGGCTGCGTGCAGCGCTGAGGGGCAGAAAGACTCCGAAGGTGAGTATATCACATTTTTTTTTATTTTAATTCTTTTTTTTTTTAACAATTATATGGTGCCCAGTCCGTGGAGGAGAGTCTCCTCTCCTCCACCCTGGGTACCAACCACACATGATCTGCTTACTTCCCGCATGGTGGGCATAGCCCCATGCGGGAAGTAAGCAGATCAATGCATTCCTAGGTGTGTGGAATCCCAGTGATTCCGCAAATTTAATGAACATGCTGCGTTTTTTTCTGGAATGCGAATCCGCTCAGGAAAAAAATGCAGCATGTGCACAAAAAATGCGGATTGCATTCTATTAAATAGGATGCTTAATGTGAGCATTTTTTTCGTGGTGTTAAAGCGTTTTCATAGTGAAAAAATGCAAAAAAAAAATGCAAAAAATCTGCTACGTATGCACACAGCCATAAGATTCGTCAAAGTTTTTATTCTCTTCAAATATTTCAGTCACATTATACAGCACTGTGCACTTACAATTACTCATTTTACCTTTCTACCCAATGAATTAATCTGTTTTCTATGCTCTGTGTTGAAACAGGAAGTCTCTTTACTCTGCATAAATCATTTCCATCTTTATCTCCTGAGCCTGCTGCTCCCCCCCCCTCACGCCACGCCTTCCGGGGACTTTTGCAGTGACTGATGACTTATACAAGGAAAATTAACTTCTTATTTCTACATAGAGCTTAGAAGGTTTAAGCTAGTAAGTTTTTAATCATATCATGTCATATGCCTAATGGAAGAGAAATTAATTAACTGGGTAGAAAAGCAAAATGAGCAATTGTAAGGACACAGTGCTATATAATATGCTGACTGCAATATATCAAGAGGATAAAAACTTTGGCGGGGGTGCTTCTTTAAATAAAGGAGTGTGTGTTTCATTATTAGCATAACCATTCATAATGGTGCATTTAGAAGTGCCGCTTTTGGCTAATCAATACACCTTAATGAAGGACAATTGACAATATATAAGTCAATCAATGCTTTTTTTCTGGTCTGGTTACGTAAGCCAAGGAATACTGACGGGAACACACGGATCTTCAATACAATTGTTCTATGCACATACAACATCATGGTATCAGCAACACATCAACTGTTTACATGGGGTGACATGCTGATAATAATGATGATTCCTATGCAGGCATAAGGCCTCCAGTCACTCTAAAGGTACTGTCACACTAAGCGACGCTGCAGCGATATCGACAACGATCCGGATCGCTGCAGCGTCGCTGGAGAGCTGTCACACAGACCGCTCTCCAGCGACCAACTATGCCGGTAACCAGGGTAAACATCGGGTTACTAAGCGCAGGGCCACGCTTAGTAACCCGATGTTTACCCTGGTTACCATCATTAAAGTAAAAAAACAACCACTACATACTTACCTACCGCTGTCTGTCCCCGGCGCTCTGCTTCTCTGCTCTGGCTGTGAACACAGCGGCCGGAAAGCACAGCGGTGACATCACCGCTCTGCTTTCCGGCTGCCCGGCGCTCACAGCCAGAGCAGAGAAGCACAGCGCCGGGGGACAGACAGCGGTAGGTAAGTATGTAGTGGTTGTTTTTTTACTTTAACGATGGTAACCAGGGTAAACATCGGGTTACTAAGCGCGGCCCTGCGCTTAGTAACCCGATGTTTACCCTGGTTACCAGCGAAGACATCGCTGAATCGGCGTCACACACGCCGATTCAGCGATGTCAGCGGGACGTCCAGCGACGAAACAAAGTTCTGGACTTTCTGCCCCGACCAGCGACATCACAGCAGGGGCCTGATCGCTGCTGCCTGTCACACTGGACGATATCGCTAGCCAGGACGCTGCAACGTCACGGATCGCTAGCGATATCGTCTAGTGTGACGGTACCTTAAGAACAAGTGTTTGGCTTATCAAGCGATCACCTGCATGTTTACTTGGACCTATAGACAGGATCAAGTTTTCTTAGGACCTCTTGTTTAATAATTATCTAAAAGCCCTGAATCATTATCACTAGTGATGAGCGAATGTGCTCGGATAAGGTGATATCTGAGCACGCTCGTGTGCTAATGGAGTATCTTCAATGAACTCGAATGCTATGTTTGAGTCCCTGCAGCTGCATGTCTCGCCGCTGTTAGACAGCCTCAACACATGCCAGGGACTGTCTAACAAACAGGCTATATATGTATGTGTTTGGGCTGTTAAACAGCCATGAGACATGCAGCTGCGGTGACTCGAATATAGCATTTGAGCACGCAAAAGATAATCTATTAGCACACGAGTGCGCTCAAGTAACACTTTATCCAAGCACGTTCGCTCATCACTAGTTATTACCATAATAGTGAACAGACACAAAATACACTGATACATATCATCTTCTCCACTGCTCTTTTTCTCTGCTTATACAGCGTATACATTTTCTGTAATTTGCAGCTTGAGTAACCTTTCATATAGTCATAGCGCACAATTCGGCTGTTAGATTGCATTCAGACAAACCATGCTTTGAAAAAAGAATATTTGTTAGGAGAAAACAACTGTGGTTTCTTGTCACAAAAACAATTCCAAATGTTACATTTCTCAAAACGCTGACGTGCAGTCGTGTCGTGAGTGGGGGGCATGGCTGATCGGTGACGTCACCTTTCCATGTGATAGACACTAGGGACGGTTCCCTCGAAATGCATCGGGATTGGCCCCTGCTAGTGTCCATCAGACGGAAAAGTGACGTCACCGCTCAGCCATGCCCCTGCTCGCGACACGACTGCATGGCAGTGCCATCGGCCGAGGCTGCCTGCTGACGAATCCAGCTGCGAGCATGCAGGGGGATTTTTCTATTCACGGGAGGACGCTCCCCCTGTTCTGTGGACTGTCAATGCCGCCTTCCTCTCAACAGCGCGGATGCCCCAGTTACAGCAGAAGTTAACTTCTTATTCGGTGGACACACCAGCCACAGCACTTCGAGGTAATTAACTATTAGCTTTACAGCTACATTTGCTTTACCCCCATTCCAGTGTGGCCTCCTATTTGGGACTGTTTGGCATTGTTATATGCACATGGTTCCAAATGATGACTATGAAAGGATGAAGTGGGGAGAGCACCTTATCGGCGCGCACACCGGTGACTAGACAATGCCTGGGCAGAAGATCCCTGAATTCAGTGCCCACAGAAGGGAGGAAGAGGTATGTATTGTGGAGGGATAGCAGGGTGCAGACGAAGGATTCCAGGGCCATAACTGACATGCAATGGATAGGGTTAGTATTACAATGAAGACAGGAGGCAGGGATTTCTTCTAGACACCGCACGGCCCGAATCCTGGAAGAAATCATTAGCATAAAGACAGAATACAATAATTCTCAACAACAAGACCGTTAATATGAGGCAGACAGGTAGGACTAATTTAACATTTTTATTATCTGTATGCCCATATAAGTAGGTCTTATATGTCCCGTGGGTGAAAGATTCCCTTTAAGCAACTCAATGTCTATGGACTTTGTATACAGGGAGTCTGGTGTGGATGGGGCAGCTTTCTCAGCTCTGCTTCATCCCAAATCTAAAAGCTCTGATTGTATCAGAACGACTGCACCCAGAAATCTAAGTGATACATCGCTGGATTCAGTGTCTTTTTGCCTACATCATGCTGGTCTCAGATGATGCAGCAATAACCTGCTGACCGATAGCCTTTAAGAGGTGTACTTACCTAGTAGTTATTCGTGCAGGGGAAAAAAGGGAATTAATTTAGCAATTGACAATTTATCATAACAGAATTGTTTATATATTTTGGTATTCCTAATAATAACAAATAAAATCACGCAGATTCATCAATTAAAAAGTTGTTATACTCTTAAAGTTTGAGGTAATTCTATACACTTAATTCAGAACAAACAAGTTAAAATAGTAATAAAAAGTATGTATTTATATCCAGGATATTATAGCTAATATATGTACACAAATTGTCTAATTTTTTTTTTTAGTCATTGGCTATTGAAGTATAAGAACTGTCAAATGATGTGAAGAAAAGCTGTTTAACTTTAAAATTAAAGAATGAAAAAAAATATCCAAAGGTTTCAAAATTCTGATCAATGAGTGCTGGTGATACTCAGCCATGATCAGCTAGACTAAAAATGATTTGAAACAAAACTGACATAAAAATTTCTCAAATGCAATAGAAAACCCATATAGAAATTCATCTGAAATGACAGCTTCTCTAAAACAAAGAAATACTTAACTAAAAATGGTCCATAATAAAAGCCAATAATCTTTCCTCCATCTCACATAACTCCCCTCCCTGATCTAACTATTACAATAAATTACATTGCACTTTCCTGTGTATCACAAGTCCACTACATATGAGTTGCCTTTGATTCTGTCCTGTCCCTCAAACTACACATCCAAACCCTTACTTCCTTTGGTCATTTCCAACGAAAAAGATTTTCAGAACTCTTCCTTAGGGTTTAGCGACTTTTACTTTTTTAAGGTCGAGTCGGGTTTCGCGAAACCCGACTTTCTCAAAAGTCGAGTCGAGTGAAATCGGCCAATTATCGTGAAAAGTCGGGGTCGGGGATCGACTGAAACACGAAACCCAATGCAAATCAATGGGAAATATGTAATCCGTATGGCATCCGAACTGCAAGATTTTCTCGCAGGCTTGCAAAACCGACATACGGACACACAATGGATCCATGTGCTCCAAAAATCATAAAAACATATGTACTGTCTATATATATATATATATATATATATATATATATATATATATATATATATATACATATATATGTCATTGAGACACATATATATATATATATATATATATATATATATATATATAGCACAAAAGCCGGTAATTCAATTGCCGGCTTTTCATTTCTCCTTCCTAAACCCGACATGATATGAGACATAGTTTACATACAGTAAACCATCTCATATTCCCATTTTTTTTGCATATTACACACTACTAATGTTAGTAGTGTGTATGTGCAAAAATTGGGCGCTGTAGCTATTAAATTTAAGGGTGAAATCGTGGAAAAAATTGGCGTGGGCTCCCGCGCAATTTTCTCCACCAGAGTGGTAAAGCCAGTGACTGAGGGCAGATATTAATAGCCTAAAGAGGGTCCACAGTTATTGGCCCCCTGTGGCTAAAAACATCTACCCCCAGCCACCCCAGAAAAGGCACATCTGGAAGATGCGCCTATTCTGACACTTGGCCACTCTCTTCCCACTCCCGTGTAGCGGTGGGATATGGGGTAATGAAGGGTTAATGTCACCTTGCTATTGTAAGGTGAAATTAAGCCAGATTAATAGTGATGCGCCCTCTGCTGGATGTCCTCATATGAACTCGAGCCTGGGAAAATATTCAGAAAAGTTCCCATGCTCGAGGTCATATGAGGATATCCAGCAGAGGGCGCATCACCGTGACTGAAGGTAACTACAGGTCATTGACCTACATTAACTTCATTCCCTGGGGTTTTACAGGCACGAGCACAGCTGCATTGCAGCAGAGCTCCTGCCTGTAAAATAATTTAACCTCTTCAGATGGATTTACATCATGGGACGTGACAGATCATCGGAAGGTATGGGATATTGTTGGTTTATTATTTTTAATTTGTTACAGGTCGAGGGTCTTCAGGTGGATTGAGAGTGGAATAAAATATTACAACAACCTGTGTGTTTATTTCATTAAAATACTTTGCAATATTGTGTGTGTGTTTTTTTAACCATTTCATACTATTGGATTAATAATGGATAGGTGTCATAATTGACGCCTCTCCATTATTAATCTGGCTTAATGTCACCTTATAATAGCAAGGTGACATTAACCCTTCATCACCCCATATCCCACTGCTACACGGGAGTGGGAAGAGAGTGGCCAAGTGCCAGAATAGGCACATCTTCCAGATGTGCCATTTCTGGAGTGGCTGGGGGCAGATGTTTTTAGCCAGGGGGACCAATAACCGTGGACCCTCTCTAGGTTATTAATATCTGCCCTCAGTCACTGGCTTTACCACACTGGCCGAGAAAATTGCGCGGGAGCCCACGCCAATTTTTTTCTGCGATTTAACCCTTAAATTTAATAGCTACAGCGCCCAAATTTTTCACATAAACACTAACATTAGTAGTGTGTAATATGCAAAAAAAATGGGAATATGACATGGTTTACTGTATGTAAACCATGTCTCATATCATGTCGGGTTTAGGAAGGAGAAATGAAAAGCCGGCAATTGAATTACCGGCTTTTCTGCTATATCGCGCTGAAGTAAATATAAATATATATATATGTGTCTCAATGACACATATATATATATATATAAAAATGGCGCTGAACGCGTCATACGAAACCCGACTTTGGTGCGAAGATCGCCGACCGCATGGCCGATCCCACACTAGGATCGGGTCGGGTTTCATGAAACCCGACTTTGCCAAAAGTCGGCGACTATTGAAATTGTCCGATCCGTTTCGCTCAACCCTACTCTTCCTTTCCTCATCCCTGAATCTACTAAAATGTTAGTGCATGCTCTCATCATTTCCCACCTTGACTACTGCAGTAATCTGTTCATAATATGTCTCCTCCAAATATCTCCAAAATAATCTCCAGTACCGTTCCACACATCATCGCCAGTCCTCACAAGACCTCCTCTCTCCTCTACCCCTGTATGTTCTTCATTCAATCGTCTCACAGATTTTTTCCCAACATCCACCGTCCTATGGAATTCAGTGCCTCAGAATGACTGATTGTCTCCCACATTTGAAACACTCAGAGGCAACCTAAAAACTCATCTCTTTAGGAAAGCCTCTAGTGTGCGATAGCCTCTCACAATCACCACTCGTTCCCTATGACCCTGTAGATTGTAAACACTCCCTTTTAGTAACAATCTGTCAGTTTCTTTCATTTTTTAATGTTTGCACTATGTCTGTAATATACATGTGACCACTTATCACATGTACGGCATCATAGTATTAAGAGTGCTTTAAAAATGAATAATAGTAATAATAATAATAACTCGTACTAATCCAACAAGCTCCAGATACAGTGTCTGCTATATAAACACTTCTTAACTTCCATGAAAAACATAATTCAGCAATCAAGAAGACAACAGATGCCATAAAAACATCTGCCATAGGACTGGAGCAACTTGTCAACAATGCATTTCAAACCTAGTTTTCAAAGCTTGAGTTCTTTACTGAATTACTATAAAAGAGGTATGGTTTTACGTCCGTACATCTAGTTTCAGTATTAAAATCATCCTGAGATTTACTTTGATAGGTAAAACTTTTAATTGATTGGCTATCAACTTATATTTTGTGATATTTTATTAATTGTGACCAAAGAAGTAGAGGTGAGTAGATCTTTTGAAAATCAATTTTTCCAATGTTGCCAAATTTTCACCCAAAATTTTATTTTCCACAAATAAAAGTTTCATATATTTAAATTCCGGAAAGCTTGCAATTACTCATAAAATACAGTGGTGGGATAGAAAGAGAACTGTACAGACTGAAAGAGCTTACACTTCACAGCAAGAAAAAGAGTGAATATGTTGACCATCAGGGCTTACATTGCGAATTTGTGTGAAACCATCAACTTCAGAAAATTTGACTAAAACCCAATCCTCTTTTATTAGCAAATCACATAAAATATTATGATTTTAGATTTTAGCCTTATAGCTTGAAAAACAATATAAATACATGTAAATATATACTATATGTATCATTCCGATATACTTTTGCATTGCAAGTAGGGCAGCCCTGATAATAAGTTATGCAGGATACCGGCAACATTAGGGTCATAAATGCTGTTATTGCTCAAATATAAAACCAAGGATAGACCAAGGATGGTCAATTTCAGCTAGGAATGCTTAAGGCCACCAACATACTGGTAGCTTTCACTAATAAATGTTAATTCATAATGTATCTTTAAGCTCAAAATCTACCTGATTGATTTGCAGGGAAATGTATTAGATTCTTTTATTGCTTTATGGTTAAAAAAAGACCCAATTTCAGTTATTATTTTCTCTAGAGAACTCTGTGCTCATTCATAAATCACAGCTAAAATACAGTGTTTGCTATAAACAGAGACGATATCAGGAATATCAATCTGAATGTCAGCGCAATGGGTTTGTGAGTGTTTAACCTGTTTATATGGAAAAGCGTGACCTCATTTTGTACTTTAATTTTCACGCAGCTAAAAATCGCTTTTATATTCACAAGTGCAAATGATTGCCAAATCTCAAAAATGTGAAGATGACACAATGACTAATAACCCAATTGTATTGTCTCCGGCATAGCTCATTTTCTCAGCCACAAACTCATTCTTCACATGACTCTACAGAATAAAGTATGGTGGAGATGCACATATGTTCCTCCAATGGTAAAGGATTTACTGCACAGCATGTTAAACATACAACAGTAGGCTGGATGAATTTTCTTTGACATTACTTAATTTTTGCTTCCAGATTTTTTATTTTAGTAAGTTCAAAAGTGAAATGTTTTCTTTCATTTTAATGCTCAATAAAACAAAGTCTATGTAAATGTTATGTGTTAAAGATGGGGGGCACTATACCGGGTGTTTACAATGACAACACCCCATTACTGTACGTTAGATATTCAGCAGAAAATTTCCCAAATTCTCCATGTACTGGAAAGCTCGGATTAATGTTCCAATAGTCTCTTTGAAAAAGTTGCTGCCAGACTCCTCAGGAAACGGCTCATCTCCCTATCGATCACAGGGATCCAATGACCAAATCCTTCTCTCCCTCAACATCATATCGAGGACAATCTAGAGGTCCCCATGCACAGTAGACTGTTAGGTTATCAAAATAGTAAAGTATTCGTCAAAACAGCTTAGATTCTTCTTCCTCAACATTTCCCGGTCTCCCATCAGGTCTCTCATTATTTCTATTAGAGAGCTCCACCGACTGACTCCACTGACCATGCTGAAGCTGCTTTCTCTTTTTTAACTAAATAAAGATATTATTGATATACTGGTGTTTTGAAATAAATGGAGCAAAATTTGGACCATTGTTAATATGTTTTATACATTTTTTATGTATTTATTTTAAATAACGTTCATTTTATTTCCCGACCTACTGTCTCCTTCCCAATTATCCGGTAGACTATAAGCCCCCAAGGACGCGGCCCTCTCTTTTCTGTACTAGTCTGTCATTGTTAGCTTGTTCTCTGTAACTTATATTTGTATTTAGTGTGTTACCCCTTCTCGTGTACAGCAGCATGGAATCAATGGTGATCTAAAAAGAAATAATAATAATAATTGTAATTCTTATTTATTCAGTCTTTATAGTCAGTGTCAGCCATTGTAGCCATTATATCTTCTGTATTGCGGAAACTTCTGTGTGTTTGCTCAATCTTTCTTGCATAATTAATGAAAGCAAACCCTGAAAGGTTTATGAAGTCATCACTGTACTAGCACATTGACTTGGCGTGGGGCCATGATAGTAACTTTTGGGAAAATAATCAGGTCTCTCACCTCTTCTTCTTTCAGGGTGAAATTTAATAAGGAAATTGCATGAGAAAAACAGGTATCCGTAAAAACAAAAACTGGCAACCAACCAAGACACATACCAAAAGGTTTGTCTGGTCAACGCTCATTAAATATATTTATTTTGCAGCAATATATTTGAGTATGGTGTTTTATCTCCTTTTCCAGAAACAGGAATTGAAAAAAAATTAGAAAAATCACAGCACTCAGGAAAATAAAATAGGTTGTTGTTACTCATCCAATCCTGTCGGTAAAAGTCAGTGACATTTCTATACGACTCTTTCTGCAGTTACTGGAGCCTGACCCCAGGAGTGCTCCAGCTATACAGCCATGTTCTCATTTTTTGTTCCACAAACAGAGCCACAATGTAAGGAAAGACAATATACCAAAGTGTCCCAATTCCTCACATTTTTAAAAAATGCAGTTAATTTTTTTTACTTGTCCTGAAAAAAGTAGAGAAATTATTGGACTATGTTTAGACATAAGTTTAATTTACAAGATTTCAGAAGATGATTTTACAAATTAATCAAAGGGGATCTGTCAGCAGGTGTTTGGCTATGTATGATGTAGGAACAGAGACCCTGAATCCAGCAATGTATCACTTAGTTTACTGGGTGCAGCAGTTGTGATGGAATTCTTGTTTCCTCTGCTGCAGATCTAGCAGAGCTCAGATGTTGAGCGGTGTCTAACCGCGCCCACACCTCTGATTAGCAGCTACCAGTATAGAAAATATGGTGACAGAAAGCTGCTAATTAGTGGTGGGAGTATTGTTGGACTAGGAGGCACGAGTCACCTAGTCCTCTAGTAACAATTTCCTTCTGATAAAACACTGATTCTATTGAAACAGCAAAACACAACCTAGTAAGTGATACATCACTGGAATCTGAGTCTCTGACCTGACATCATGCTGTTCTCAGATAACATATAATCTCAAATAGTTATTCAACCTTGTAAAGTGATGAAATATTTCATATTGCAATTAGGGATGAGTGAGCACTAAAATGCTCAGGTGATTGCTGCTCGAATCAAGCAATTCCTCATACTCGCATGCTCTTTTCGAGTAACGCGTATAATGGGAGTCCATTTGGAAGCCATGCATTTTTCCAGCAGACCCTACAAAGTAGTCTGGGGGCAGTGAAAATGTTCAAGTGGATGGGAAAAGTGCTGACTGGAAGGAGAACAGCACGGGGAAGACCCCTGGAAGCATCTCTGACTCCCAGATCACTGCTGGGTAAGCAATATAACACCGATACATTATTTAACAAGTTTCTGGAGGTTTTTATAGGAATGAAATATACCAAAGAAGATGTAATACCCTATGGGTAAGCAATATAATACCGATTTATTTTGAATACGGGTTTTGACGGTTATATACAACAAAACATAATACAGACCATTGAATACCCTATGGGTGAGCAATATAATAATAATAACATGTTTGGAGCATTTAGCATTTTTTAGGTTTATATAGCAAGAAAATATACTCCAGACTACAAAGTAGTCTATGGGTGATCAATATAATGATAACAATTTGAACATGTTTTTTGATTGTTATATAGCAACAAAATGTGCCCAAGAAAACGTAATACCCCATGGGTCAGCAATGAAACACTGATAAATGTTTTACCAAGTTTGAGGAGGCCTTCATAGCAACAAAATAGAGCAAAGAAGATGTAATACCCTATGGGTGAGTAATATGAAACCGATAAATTTGGATCAAGCTTTTGAAGGCTTATATAGCAACTAAAGCTTTGAGACTCAATAGTTGAAAGTCTCAGCAGAATTAATGAGTATGCTGGTTTGGTCTGCCTGGTATTGCCTGACCATTTTTAAAAACTTTTTCCTCCTTATCAAAAATCATGGCCCTGGGCCCTGGGCTTGTGTCATGGAATTTGGCCCACACTTTTGACAGTGTACCATTGCCTCTGCTGTGTGTCTCACTGCCTCTCCTCCTTGGTTTGGCAAGGAAGCTTGTAACGGGACCAGGGTGGTAACCGTGGCAACAGGGGTTAGCGTTCCCTCACCCTGGCACCTCACAGGTGAAACACAAAGTTCCTTCAGCTGCACATGCAGAATAAGACTTACGGTTTCTGCCATTCTGGCTTCAGTATTCCAAGTTCCCAGAATCACCGCAGAGTCACAGTCCTTTCCAAACATTTTAACTTTTCTGGAAACACAGGCACATAACACTTTGGCAGTATATTTCAAACAAGGTTCGCCTCCTGTCCTTTCCCTGGCTTCCAGGAGAACTTCAATACTCGTGTGACCTCTCCTTCCATTCTCTCAGTAATCCCAGCTGCAAGATGCCCGAGCTTTAACTGCCCCTAACCAGGAAGCATCTTTCCTATATCTCCATGCTCTGTGCTGCTCTGCTCTGTAGCCCCTCCCAAATACTTAACTCCTGTGCTGTTCCTTGCTCTAATATGCCCCCCTCTAATCTATCCCAACTTTTGCTTTTTGCTAACTCCTATTCCATCTTATCCCTAATCTTAGACATGCTGAATACATCACATTACAATGCATGACATACATTAATAAACAGTAGAGAACCGTACATTACATTAGTATTGCTAAAACATCGGGATGCCGCACTTGACACGTGTAAATGTTCAAAGGAGGGGAAGTACGTGACATACTGGGTCACCCCCTTACAAGCTTGCCCCTGCCATTAGCTTTGTCTGGAATTTTTCCAACATATTTTCCACAATGGCCTTCTGGTATAGCACCATTTTACAGGACCTCTCCACTAGTGATGAGAGAGTATACTCGTTGCTTGGGTTTTCCCAAGCATGCTCAGGTGGTCTCCAAGAATTTGTGAGTGCTTAGAGATTTCATTTTTGTTGACGCAGCTGCACGATTTATGGCTGCTAGCTAGCCTGAGTACATGTGGGGGTTTACTAGTTGCTAAGGAATCCTCACATGTATTCAAGCTGTCTAGCAGTCGCAAATCATGCAGCTGCGTCAACAAAAACGAAATCTCCGAGCACTCACAAATACTCGGAGACCACCCGAGCATGCTCGGAAAAACCTGAGCAAAGAGTATACTCGCTCATCACTACTCTACACCTCAGGAAGAAGAGATGCAAAGTTCTCATTTTGGCATGGGTCTAGCAGGGTGAACAAGAAGAACTCTTTTTTGGCCTAGATGAATATAATGCAAGGGTCATGGGAAAGGCAGCGGTACATAAAGTAGGCCATATATGCCAAGCTTCATACAGCAAACGTTTCCCTGTCTCCACTATGTTGATTACTCTCCATCTCTTCCTCCTCCTTCATATTTAATTGTGAGCTGCGACTGTTTAAATAGGCACAGAAGCGGGATAGCTGCATGACCTATGGCATCATTACCACCCACCACTTTTGTGGAGTCCTCAAAGTCTTGGAGAACCAAACAAACATTAGAAATCCATGTCCACTATTCAGTTGTTATGTGTGGTGTCAGATCAGAATATTGAGCATGTTGGAGTTGGTATCCAAGTATATTTAACATTCAATCACTGGCCTCTTCTGCTGACAAAGTCTTGCCAGCATCTGCAATGTGGAGTTCCAGGGCGTGGTGATGTAGCACATCAGTCATTGAGCTGGCACTTTTATCTGCTGCTGCACTTCCAGAGTGGAAGCAGCTGTAGTCTACTTATGAAAATGGGCATGGACGTGGCAAACCATGACCAGAAGCCATGGCAAATCTGTATAGGTTTTCAGAAACAAACCACTGAACTACCAAGTTTAGCACATGTGACAAGTATGGTACTCTTCCAGTTCCTGCGACTCTCTCTCTCCCTCCCTAGGCTAAATACATTTTGTATGTTCTATAAATGATTAGCCCTTAGAAGAGCTATTAATATTATGACTCAGCTTCAGCACAAGTATCAGCAATACTGGCTTTTGATTTATTATACTGTGCACACACTGGCCTAAACAAGCACGCTCTCCTTCCAACATGAAGTGTCACTGAGCTGTGCAGTGGTGTTAGTGTGCCAAGCCAGGTGGCGCCTGTCTTTTTATCAATTCAAAAACCTGACCAGCACATCCAAACATAGACTAAGTGTGAACAGGTGCTGAACCTAGAGTCGCCAACTCGTATATAGTTAAGTAAATAAGGCAGCACACTGCAGCGCTAAAACATGCAAACTTGAAACATGAAATTTGAAAAGCATTACTGCACTAGAAATATGAAAAATGAGAGTGGTTAGCGCATGAAAATGGCCAATTTTATGTGTACCTGGTAGCCCCTTTACGGCATCTCTCTTATACCAGGTCCTAAACTTGCCTTACCTCGCTGAGAATAAACGTCTCCATTAGGGTTGAGCGACCTTGACTTTTTTAGAGTCGAGTCGGGTTTCGCAAAACCTGACTATCTCAATAGTCGGGTCGAGTGAAATCGGCCGATTATGACGTAAAGTCGGGATCGACCGAAACACGAAACCCAATGCAAGTCAATGGGGCAGCATAGTCGGCAGTGAGTGGGGGCCAGGAAAACACCTAGAGTGCCCATTTTAATGCCAAAACCATGCATTCTTCTTAATGAAGCTTGTCAATCTTAATTTCCCTTATAATAATAGTTAAGGTAAGGTAAGTATTTAAACTTTGCAAGTGCTGTGATCATGAGCAAGCAGGGGGGGCCCACTCGCTGGCATTGGCACTGGCACAGGGCCCCTCAAAGTACGGCGGTGTGTTTGCACGGCGGGGGCGCCTCCCACCGGCAGCGACACTTTTGCGTACTATGAGGGACCCTGTGCCAGTGACGTCGCCAACGAGTATTCCTCCCCCCAGCTGATGAAGGAACCTGCACTTTCATCTGCACCTTCCTCTTTGTCCCTGTGTAAGGTGGTATGGTATGCGGGAAGAGGAACCTGACTTTCAGCAGGGTCACATTCTTGCTGTGTAGCGTGCACTTGGAATGTAGCGTTCTGGGTCAATGTACCAGCAGACTCATCTATCACTGGCTGGGCAATGGGCAGGATGAGGAGGAAACACAGATATAGGCCCAAAGAATAAAGTGGTTTAAATGCAGTTCAAAATTGGTAAGAGGACTAACCAGGGGGCATTGCTTTGTTCAGTGGAGGACAACTGTAATGAGAGGCTGACACAGAGAGTAGACCCAAATCAGTAATTAGTCTAAATGCAGTTCGAAATTGGCAACAGTAGTAAACAGGCGGCACAGCTTTGTTCAGTGGAGAACAACAAGGAGCGGCAGACACCAATAGTAGGCCCCAACCCAACTAGTAGGCCAAATGCAGTCTAACATTAACAACCACTTAACGAGAGCCTGAAAATGGAATTTCAGGACAGGAAACCAGGAGAACAGCAAGGAGCGGCAGACACTGTTAGTAGGCCCCAACCCAACTAGTAGGCCAAATGCAGTTGTTCCATTTAACAACTATTTAACAAGAGCCTGAAGATAGAAGCTCAGGAAAGGCAACCTGGAGAACACCTTGGAGCGGAAGACACCGCCTCTACAACCCACACCCAACTTGTAGGCCGAATGCAGTGTTGTTTTCAACAACTACTTAAGAAGAGCCTCAAAATTGAAGCAATGGAGAGGCAACGTGGGGAACACCTTGGAGTGGAACACACCGTCTCTACACCCCTGACCCAACTTGTAGGCCGCATGCAGTGTTGTTTTCAACAACTACTAAACGAGAGCCAGAAGATTGAAGCAATGGAGAGGCAACCTGGAGAACACCTTGGAGCGGCAGACACTGGTAGTAGGCCCCAACCCAAGTATTAGCCCCACTGCAGTTAGATTTACAAAAAAATACTAAACGAGAGCCTGAAGATCAAAGCTCAGAAAAGGCAACCCGGAGAACACCTTGGAGCGGCAGACAATGGTAGTAGGCTTTAAACCCAAAATTTTGGTCAATGGAGTTTATAAAATGTTCCAGGGGTACACAGGCAGCATTGGTGTGGTAAGCGGAGGACAATTTCTATTTGGGACTGCAGACAGACTTAGTAGGCTGTCCACTGTGGACCATGCATCCACAACATTAACCCAGTGCGCCGTAATGGACATGTAACTTTTCGTGGACATGCCTACTGGTGCATGCATCTGTTGTCAGGTGCACCTTTCTACTATTAGATAGCCTGAGAGCATGGACAATGCGGATTTTTACATGATGGTGGAGGGCTGGGATGGCTTTTCTCGCAAAAGAAGTGACGACTGGGTAGCTCTTACCGTGGTACAGCATAGTCCATCTTGGCTTTATAATTATAAATTAAACAAAAAAAGTAGGCTGTATGCACTTTGAAATAGGTTCCAGGGGTACACGGGCGGCAGTGGACTGGTCACTGGAGGACTAGTGGAAGGAGAGACCGCAGACAGGCGTAGTAGGCTGTTATGAAGGCAATCCAGTAACACAGTGTGCGGGTAATCAGAGCACATACAGTGATCTGACAAAAACCCAAAAACAATAGAACGAGCTCTGAGACGTGGAATCTCTGTAGACCGCAATACCTGAACCTATCCTAAACACAACTAAAGGCAGCTGTGGATTGCGCCTGACACTACCTATGCAACTCGGCACAGCCTGAGGAACTGACTAGCCTGAAGATAGAAATACAAGCCTGACTTGCCTCAGAGAAATACCCCAAAGGAAAAGGCAGCCCCCCACATATAATGACTGTTAGCAAGATGAAAAGACAAAACGTAGGGATGAAATAGATTCAGCAAAGTGAAGCCCGATATTCTAGATAGAGCGAGGATAGCAAAGAGAACTTTGCAGTCTACAAAAAACCCTAAAGCAAAAAACCACGCAAAGGGGGCAAAAAGACCCACCGTGCCGAACTAACGGCACGGCGGTACACCCTTTGCGTCTCAGAGCTTCCAGCAAAAACGAAAAGACAAGCTGGACAGAAAAAACAGCAACAAAAGCAAAGAAGCACTTATCTAAGCAGAGCAGTAGGCCACAGGAAAGATCCAGAAGCTCAGATCCAACACTGGAACATTGACAAGGAGCAAGGAAGACAGAATCAGGTGGAGTTAAATAACAAGACAGCCAACGAGCTCACCAGAACACCTGAGGGAGGAAGCCCAGAAGCTGCAGTACCACTTGTGACCACAGGAGTGAATTCAGCCACAGAATTCACAACAGTACCCCCCCCTTGAGGAGGGGTCACCGAACCCTCACCAGAGCCCCCAGGCCGACCAGGATGAGCCATATGAAAGGCACGAACAAGATCTGGAGCATGGACATCAGAGGCAAAAACCCAGGAATTATCTTCCTGAGCATAACCCTTCCATTTAACCAGATACTGGAGTTTCCGTCTAGAGACACGAGAATCCAAAATTTTCTCCACAATATACTCCAATTCCCCCTCCACCAAAACAGGGGCAGGAGGCTCAACAGATGGAACCATAGGTGCCACATATCTCCGCAACAACGACCTATGGAATACATTATGTATGGAAAAGGAGTCCGGGAGGGTCAGACGAAAGGACACAGGATTGAGAATCTCAGAAATCCTATACGGACCAATAAAACGAGGTTTAAATTTAGGAGAGGAAACCTTCATAGGAATATGACGAGAAGATAACCAAACCAGATCCCCAACACGAAGCCGGGGACCCACACGGCGTCTGCGATTAGCGAAAAGTTGAGCCTTCTCCTGGGACAAGGTCAAATTGTCCACTACCTGAGTCCAGATCTGCTGCAACCTGTTCACCACAGAATCCACACCAGGACAGTCCGAAGACTCAACCTGTCCTGAAGAGAAACGAGGATGGAACCCAGAATTGCAGAAAAATGGAGAGACCAAGGTAGCAGAGCTGGCCCGATTATTAAGGGCGAACTCAGCCAACGGCAAAAAGGACACCCAATCATCCTGGTCTGCAGAAACAAAACATCTCAGATGTTTCCAAGGTCTGATTGGTTCGTTCGGTCTGGCCATTAGTCTGAGGATGGAAAGCCGAGGAAAACGATAGGTCAATGCCCATCCTACCACAAAAGGCTCGCCAGAACCTTAAAACAAACTGGGAACCTCTGTCAGAAACAATATTCTCAGGAATGCCATGCAAATGAACCACATGCTGGAAGAACAATGGCACCAAATCAGAGGAGGAAGGCAATTTAACCAAGGGCACCAGATGGACCATTTTAGAAAAGCGATCACAGACCACCCAAATGACTGACATCTTTTGAGAAACGGGAAGGTCAGAAATGAAATCCATCGAAATATGTGTCCAAGGCCTCTTCGGGACCGGCAAGGGCAAAAGCAACCCACTGGCACGTGAACAGCAGGGCTTAGCCCTAGCACAAATCCCACAGGACTGCACAAAAGTACGTACATCCCGTGACAGAGATGGCCACCAGAAGGATCTAGCCACTAACTCTCTGGTACCAAAGATTCCTGGATGACCAGCCAACACCGAACAATGAAGTTCAGAGATAAATTTACTAGTCCACCTATCAGGGACGAACAGTTTCTCGGCCGGACAACGATCAGGTTTATTAGCCTGAAATTTTTGCAACACTCGCCGCAAATCAGGGGAGATGGCAGACAAAATTACTCCTTCCTTGAGGATACTCGCCGGCTCAGATAAACCCGGAGAGTCGGGCACAAAACTCCTAGACAGAGCATCCGCCTTCACATTTTTAGAGCCCGGAAGGTACGAAATCACAAAATCGAAGCGAGCAAAAAATAACGACCAACGGGCCTGTCTAGGATTCAAGCGCTTGGCAGACTCGAGATAAGTAAGGTTCTTATGATCAGTCAATACCATCACGCGATGCTTAACTCCTTCAAGCCAATGACGCCACTCCTCGAATGCCCACTTCATGGCCAGCAACTCTCGGTTGCCCACATCATAATTACGCTCAGCAGCAGAAAACTTCCTGGAAAAGAATGCACATGGTTTCAACACTGAGCAACCAGAACCTCTCTGTGACAAAACCGCCCCTGCTCCAATCTCAGAAGCATCAACCTCGACCTGGAACGGAAGAGAAACATCTGGTTGACACAACACAGGGGCAGAACAAAACCGACGCTTCAATTCCTGAAAAGCTTCCACAGCAGCAGAAGACCAATTAACCAAATCAGCACCCTTCTTGGTCAAATCGGTCAATGGTTTGGCAATGCTAGAAAAATTACAGATGAAGCGACGATAAAAATTAGCAAAGCCCAGGAACTTTTGCAGACTTTTCAGAGATGTCGGCTGAGTCCAATCCTGGATGGCTTGGACCTTAACCGGATCCATCTCGATAGTAGAAGGGGAAAAGATGAACCCCAAAAATGAAACTTTCTGCACACCGAAGAGACACTTAGGTCCCTTCACGAACAAAGAATTAGCACGCAGGACCTGGAAAATCATTCTGACCTGCTTCACATGAGACTCCCAATCATCTGAGAAGATCAAAATGTCATCCAAGTAAACAATCAGGAATTTATCCAGATACTCACGGAAGATGTCATGCATAAAAGACTGAAAAACAGATGGAGCATTGGCAAGTCCGAACGGCATCACTAGATACTCAAAATGACCCTCAGGCATATTAAATGCCGTTTTCCATTCATCTCCTTGCCTGATTCTCACCAGATTATGCGCACCATGAAGATCTAACTTAGTGAACCAACTAGCCCCCTTAATCCGAGCAAACAAGTCAGATAACAATGGCAAGGGATACTGAAACTTAACAGTGATCTTATTAAGAAGGCGGTAATCAATACACTGTCTCAGCGAACCATCCTTCTTGGCTACAAAAAAGAACCCTGCTCCCAGTGGTGATGACGATGGGCGAATATGTCCCTTCTCCAGGGATTCCTTCACATAACTGCGCATAGCGGTGTGTTCAAGCACGGATAAATTAAATAAACGACCTTTAGGGAATTTACTACCAGGAATCAAATTGATAGCACAATCACAATCCCTATGCGGAGGTAGGGCATCGGACTTGGGCTCTTCAAATACATCCTGATAATCAGACAAGAACTCTGGGACCTCAGAAGGAGTGGATGACGAAATAGACAAAAATGGAACATCACCATGTACCCCCTGACAACCCCAGCTGGATACCGACATAGAGTTCCAATCCAATACTGGATTATGGGTTTGTAGCCATGGCAACCCCAACACGACCACATCATGCAGATTATGTAGCACCAGAAAGCGAAAAACTTCCTGATGTGCAGGAGCCATGCACATGGTCAGCTGGGCCCAGTACTGAGGTTTATTCTTGGCCAAAGGTGTAGCATCAATTCCTCTCAACGGAATAGGACACCGCAAAGGCTCCAAGAAAAACCCACAACGTTTAGCATAATCCAAATCCATCAGATTCAGGGCAGCGCCTGAATCCACAAAGCCATGACAGAATACGATGACAAAGAGCATATCAAGGTAATGGACAGAAGGAATTTGGATTGTACAGTACCAATGACGGCAGACCTATCGAACCGCTTAGTGCGCTTAGGACAATCAGAAATAGCATGAGTGGAATCACCACAGTAGAAACACAGACCATTCAGACGTCTGTGTTCTTGCCGTTCAACTCTGGTCATAGTCCTATCGCACTGCATAGGCTCAGGTTTAATCTCAGACAATACCGCCAGATGGTGCACAGATTTACGCTCGCGCAAGCGACGACCGATCTGAATGGCCAAAGACATAGACTCATTCAAACCAGCAGTCATAGGAAAACCCACCATGACATCCTTAAGAGCCTCAGAGAGACCCTTTCTGAACAAATCTGCCAGCGCAGATTCATTCCACAGAGTGAGTACTGACCACTTCCTAAATTTCTGACAATATACTTCTATATCATCCTGACCCTGGCACAAAGCCAGCAAATTTTTCTCAGCCTGATCCACTGAATTAGGCTCATCGTACAGCAATCCGAGCGCCAGGAAAAACGCATCGACACCACTCAATGCAGGGTCTCCTGGCGCAAGAGAAAATGCCCAGTCCTGAGGGTCGCCGCGCAAAAAAGAAATAATAATCAAAACCTGTTGAACTGAATTACCAGAAGAATGAGGTTTCAAGGCCAGAAATAGCTTACAATTATTTTTGAAGCTCAGAAACTTAGTTCTATCACCAAAAAACAAATCAGGAATAGGAATTCTTGGTTCTAGCATAGATTTCTGATCAAATGTATCTTGAATCTTTTGTACATTTATAACGAGATTATCCATTGAAGAGCACAGAGCCTGAATATCCATGTCCACAGCTGTGTCCTGAAGCACCCTAATGTCTAGGGGAAAAAAAAGACTGAACACAGAGCTGAGAAAAAAAAATGATGTCAGAACTTCTTTTTTCCCTATATTGAGAATCATTAGTTTGGCTCCTTGTACTGTTATGAAGGCAATCCAGTAACACAGTGTGCGGGTAATCAGAGCACATACAGTGGGGCAAAAAAGTATTTAGTCAGTCAGCAATAGTGCAAGTTCCACCACTTAAAAAGATGAGAGGCGTCTGTAATTTACATCATAAGTAGACCTCAACTATGGGAGACAAAGTGAGAAAAAAAAATCTGGAAAATCACATTGTCTGTTTATTTTAACATTTTATTTGCATATTATGGTGGAAAATAAGTATTTGGTCAGAAACAAAATTTCATCTCAATACTTTGTAATATATCCTTTGTTGGCAATGACAGAGGTCAAACGTTTTCTGTAAGTCTTCACAAGGTTGACACACACTGTTGTTGGTATGTTGGCCCATTCCTCCATGCAGATCTCCTCTAGAGCAGTGATGTTTTTGGCTTTTCGCTTGGCAACACGGACTTTCAACTCCCTCCAAAGGTTTTCTATAGGGTTGAGATCTGGAGACTGGCTAGGCCACTCCAGGACTTTGAAATGCTTCTTACGAAGCCACTCCTTTGTTGCCCTGGCAGTGTGCTTTGGATCATTGTCATGTTGAAAGACCCAGCCACCTTTCATCTTTAATGTCCTTGCTGATGGAAGGAGGTTTGCACTCAAAATCTCATGATACATGGCCCCATTCAGTCTTTCATGTACCCGGATCAGTCGTCCTGGCCCCTTTGCAGAGAAACAGCCCCAAAGCATGAAGTTTCCACCACCATGCTTTACAGTAGGTATGGTGTTTGATGGATGCAACTCAGTATTCTTTTTCCTCCAAACACGACAAGTTGTGTTTCTACCAAACAGTTCCAGTTTGGTTTCATCAGACCATAGGACATTCTCCCAAAACTCCTCTGGATCATCCAAATGCTCTCTAGCAAACTTCAGACGGGCCTGGACATGTACTGGCTTAAGCAGTGGGACACGTCTGGCACTGCAGGATCTGAGTCCATGGTGGCGTAGTGTGTTACTTATGGTAGGCCTTGTTACATTGGTCCCAGCTCTCTGCAGTTCATTCACTAGCTCCCCCCGCGTGGTTCTGGGATTTTTGCTCACCGTTCTTGTGATCATTCTGACCCCACGGGGTGGGATTTTGCGTGGAGCCCCAGATCGAGGGAGATTATCAGTGGTCTTGTATGTCTTCCATTTTCTAATTATTGCTCCCACTGTTGATTTCTTCACTCCAAGCTGGTTGGCTATTGCAGATTCAGTCTTCCCAGCCTGGTGCAGGGCTACAATTTTGTTTCTGGTGTCCTTTGACAGCTCTTTGGTCTTCACCATAGTGGAGTTTGGAGTCAGACTGTTTGAGGGTGTGCACAGGTGTCTTTTTATACTGATAACAAGTTTAAACATGTGCCATTACTACAGGTAATGAGTGGAGGAAAGAGGAGACTCTTAAAGAAGAAGTTACAGGTCTGTGAGAGCCAGAAATCTTGATTGTTTGTTTCTGACCAAATGCTTATTTTCCACCATAATATGCAAAAAAATTAAAAAAAACAGACAATGTGATTTTCTGGATTTTTTTTTCTCAGTTTGTCTCCCATAGTTGAGGTCTACCTATGATGTAAATTACAGACGCCTCTCATCTTTTTAAGTGGTGGAACTTGCACTATTGCTGACTGACTAAATACTTTTCTGCCCCACTGTACAGTGATCTGACAAAAACCCAAAAACAATAGAACGAGCTCTGAGACGTGGAATCTCTGTAGACCGCAATACCTGAACCTATCCTAAACACAACTAAAGGCAGCTGTCGATTGCGCCTGACACTACCTATGCAACTCGGCACAGCCTGAGGAACTGACTAGCCTGAAGATAGAAATACAAGCCTGACTTGCCTCAGAGAAATACCCCAAAGGAAAATGCAGCCCCCCACATATAATGACTGTTAGCAAGATGAAAAGACAAAACGTAGGGATGAAATAGATTCAGCAAAGTGAGGCCCGATATTCTAGATAGAGCGAGGATAGCAAAGAGAACTTTGCAGTCTACAAAAAACCCTAAAGCAAAAAACCACGCAAAGGGGGCAAAAAGACCCACCGTGCCGAACTAACGGCACGGCGGTACACCCTTTGCGTCTCAGAGCTTCCAGCAAAAACGAAAAGACAAGCTGGACAGAAAAAACAGCAACAAAAGCAAAGAAGCACTTATCTAAGCAGAGCAGCAGGCCACAGGAAAGATCCAGAAGCTCAGATCCAACATTGGAACATTGACAAGGAGCAAGGAAGACAGAATCAGGTGGAGTTAAATAACAAGGCAACCAACGAGCTCACCAGAACACCTGAGGGAGGAAGCCCAGAAGCTGCAGTACCACTTGTGACCACAGGAGTGAATTCAGCCACAGAATTCACAACAGTAGGCCTAACATTATAAAATTGGGCTGTAGGCACTTTAAAATAGGTTCCAGGGGTACACGGGCAGCAGTGGTCTGGTCAGTGGAGGAGTAGTAGAAAGAAGGGACCGCAGACAGGCTTCGAAGGCCTAACATAATAAAATTGGGCTGTAGGCACTTTATAATTGGTTCCAGGGGTACACGGGCAGCAGTAGACAGGTCAGTGGAGGCCTAGTGGAAGGAGGGACCGCAGACAGGCTTCGAAGGCCTAACATAAAAAAAATTGGGCTGTAGGCACTTTAAAATAGGTTCCAGGGGTACACGGGCAGCAGTGGTCTGGTCAGTGTAGGAGTAGTAGAAAGAAGGGACCGCAGACAGGCTTCGAAGGCCTAACATAAAAAAAATTGGGCTGTAGGCACTTTTAAATAGGTTCCAGGGGTACACGGGCAGCAGTGGTCTGGTCAGTGGAGGAGTAGTAGAAAGAAGGGACCGCAGACAGGCTTCGAAGGCCTAACATAAAAAAAATTGGGCTGTAGGCACTTTATAATTGGTTCCAGGGGTACACGGGCAGCATTGGTCTGGTCAGTGGAGGAGTAGTAGAAAGAAGGGACCGCAGACAGGCTTCGAAGGCCTAACATATTAAACTTGGGCTGTAGGCCCTTTATAATTGGTTCCAGGGGTACACGGGTAGCAGTGGTCTGGTCAGTGGAGGCATAGTAGAAAGAAGGGACCACAGACAGGCTTCAAAGGCCTAACATAAAAAAAATTGGGCTGTAGGCCCTTTATAATTGGTTCCAGGGGTACATGGGCAGCATTAGTCTGGTCAGTGGAGGAGTAGTAGAAAGAAGGGACCGCAGACAGGCTTTGAAGGCCTAACATAATAAAATTGGGCTGTAGGCACTTTATAATTGGTTCCAGGACAACACGGGCAGCAGTAGACAGGTCAGTGGAGGTCTAGTGGAAGGAGGGACCGCAGACAGGCTTCAAAGGCCTAACATAAAAAAAATTGGGCTGTAGGCAGTTTTAAATAGGTTCCAGGGGTACACGGGCAGCAGTGGTCTGGTCAGTGGAGGAGTAGTAGAAAGAAGGGACCGCAGACAGGCTTCGAAGGCCTAACATAAAAAAAATTGGGCTGTAGGCACTTTATAATTGGTTCCAGGGGTACACGGGCAGCATTGGTCTGGTCAGTGGAGGAGTAGTAGAAAGAAGGGACCGCAGACAGGCTTCGAAGGCCTAACATGATAAAATTTGGCTGTAGGCACTTTATAATTGGTTCCAGGGGTACACGGGCAGCAGTAGACAGGTCAGTGGAGGCCTAGTGGAAGGAGGGACCGCAGACAGGCTTCGAAGGCCTAACATAAAAAAAATTGGGCTGTAGGCACTTTTAAATAGGTTCCAGGGGTACACGGGCAGCAGTGGTCTGGTCAGTGGAGGAGTAGTAGAAAGAAGGGACCGCAGATAGGCTTCGAAGGCCTAACATAAAAAAAATTGGGCTGTAGTCACTTTATAATTGGTTCCAGGGGTACAAGGGCAGCATTGGTCTGGTCAGTGGAGGAGTAGTAGAGAGAAGGGACCGAAGACAGGCTTCGAAGGCCTAACATAAAAAAATTGGGCTGTAGGCACTTTATAATTGGTTCCAGGGGTACACGGGCAGCATTGGTCTGGTCAGTGGAGGAGTAGTAGAAAAAATGGACCGCAGACAGGCTTGGAAGGCCTAACATAAAAAAAATTAGGCTGTAGGCACTTTATAATTGGTTCCAGGCGTACACGGGCAGCATTTGTCTGGTCAGTGGAGGAGTAGTAGAAAGAAGGGACCGCAGACATGCTTCGAAGGCCTAACATAATAAAATTGGGCTGTAGGCACTTTATAATTGGTTCCAGGGGTACACGGGCAGCAGTAGATAGGTCAGTGGAGGCCTAGTGGAAGGAGGGACCGCAGACAGGCTTCGAAGGCCTAACATAAAAAAATTGGGCTGTAGGCACTTTTAAATAGGTTCCAGGGGTAAACGGGCAGCAGTGGTCTGGTCAGTGGAGGAGTAGTAGAAAGAAGGGACCGCAGACAGGCTTCGAAGGCCTAACATAAAAAAAATTGGGCTGTAGGCACTTTATAATTGGTTCCAGGGGTACATGGGCAGCATTGGTCTGGTCAGTTGAGGAGTAGTAGAAAGAAGGGACCACATACAGGCTTCGAAGGCCTAACATAAAAAAATTGGGCTGTAGGCACTTTTAAATAGGTTCCAGGGGTACACGGGCAGCAGTGGTCTGGTCAGTGGAGGAGTAGTAGAAAGAAGGGACCGCAGACAGGCTTCGAAGGCCTAACATAATAAAATTGGGCTGTAGGCACTTTATAATTGGTTCCAGGGGTACACGGGCAGCATTGGTCTGGTCAGTGGAGGAGTAGTAGAAAGAAGGGACCGCAGACAGGCTTCGAAGGCCTAACATATTAAAATTGGGCTGTAGGCCCTTTATAATTGGTTCCAGGGGTACACGGGCAGCAGTGGTCTGGTCAGTGGAGGAGTAGTAGAAAGAAGGGACCACAGACAGGATTCAAAGGCCTAACATAAAAAAAATTGGGCTGTAGGCCCTTTATAATTGGTTCCAGGGGTACATGGGCAGCATTAGTCTGGTCAGTGGAGGAGTAGTAGAAAGAAGGGACCGCAGACAGGCTTCGAAGGCCTAACATAATAAAATTGGGCTCTAGGCACTTTTTAATTGGTTCCAGGACAACACGGGCAGCAGTAGACAGGTCAGTGGAGGCCTAGTGGAAGGATGGACCGCAGACAGGCTTCGAAGGCCTAACATAAAAAAAATTGGGCTGTAGGCACTTTTAAATAGGTTTCAGGGGTACACGGGCAGCAGTGGTCTGGTCAGTGGAGGAGTAGTAGAAAGAAGGGACCGCAGACAGGCTTCGAAGGCCTAACATAAAAAAAATTGGGCTGTAGGCACTTTATAATTGGTTCCAGGGGTACACAGGCAGCATTGGTCTGGTCAGTGGAGGAGTAGTAGAAAGAAGGGACCGCAGACAGGATTCGAAGGCCTAACATATTAAAATTGGGCTGTAGGCACTTTATAATTGGTTCCAGGGGTACACGTGCAGCAGTAGACAGGTCAGTGGAGGCCGAGTGGAAGGAGGGACCGCAGACAGGCTTCGAAGGCCTAACATAAAAAAAATTGGGCTGTAGGCACTTTTAAATAGTATCCAGGGGTACACGGGCAGCATTGGTCTGGTCAGTGGAGGAGTAGTAGAAAGAATGGACCGCAGACAGGCTTCGAAGGCCTAACATAAAAAAAATTGGGCTGTAGGCCCTTTATAATTGGTTCCAGGGGTACACGGGCAGCATTGGTCTGGTCAGTGGAGGAGTAGTAGAAAGAAGGGACCGCAGACAGGCTTCGAAGGCCTAACATAAAAAAAATTGGGCTGTAGGCACTTTATAATTGGTTCCAGGGGTACTCGGGCAGCAGTAGACAGGTCAGTGGAGGAGTAGTAGAAAGAAGGGACCGCAGACAGGCTTCGAAGGCCTAACATAAAAAAAAATTGGGCTGTAGGCCCTTTATAATTGGTTCCAGGGGTACACGGGCAGCATTGGTCTGGTCAGTGGAGGAGTAGTAGAAAGAAGGGACTGCAGACAGACTGAAGGCCTAACATAATAAAATTGGGCTGTAGGCACTTTATAATTGGTTCCAGGGGTACACGGGCAGCAGTAGACAGGTCAGTGGAGGCCTAGTGGAAGGAGGGACCGCAGACAGGCTTCGAAGGCCTAACATAAAAAAATTGGGCTGTAGGCACTTTTAAATAGGTTCCAGGGGTACACTGGCAGCAGTGGTCTGGTCAGTGGAGGAGTAGTAGAAAGAAGGGACCGCAGACAGGCTTCGAAGGCCTAACATAAAAAAATTGGGCTGTAGGCACTTTTAAATAGGTTCCAGGGGTACACTGGCAGCAGTGGTCTGGTCAGTGGAGGAGTAGTAGAAAGAAGGGACCGCAGACAGGCTTCGAAGGCCTAACATAAAAAAATTGGGCTGTAGGCACTTTTAAATAGGTTCCAGGGTTACACGGGCAGCAGTGGTCTGGTCAGTGAAGGAGTAGTAGAAAGAAGGGACCGCAGACAGGCTTCGAAGGCCTAACATAAAAAAAATTATGCTGTAGGCACTTTTAAATAGGTTCCAGAGGTACACGGGCAGCAGTGGTCTGGTCAGTGGAGGAGTAGTAGAAAGAAGGGACCGCAGACAGGCTTCGAAGGCCTAACATAAAAAAAATTGGGCTGTAGGCACTTTATAATTGGTTCCAGGGGTACACGGGCAGCATTGGTGTTGTCAGCGGAGGCCGATTGTAATGAGTGTCTGCCAGTTAGTAGTCCCAAACAATAAATACATGTTAATCTCTCGCATGACAACAAAACGAAACCACCAAAGGGTGCAATCATTCGGTACTGGGGTGGGCTCCTCTGCGGAGTTTCAGACCTAGTAATTTGGTGCAAAGTATTTACTTGGGTAAATATAGGACACTGCCCCGGACTATGTTAAGTACCATCATACATGTCAATACAATGGTATTGTTAGTGGCTGGAATTTAAGGATGTCAGCACATAGACTAATCATTGGTGGAACTGTGAGATATAATTGTGCAAGTGGTTTAGCAATGTTTGAGCTGGGGTTGGGGGAACTCTCTTGTGGCCGGCGGTACAGGCCCAGGGCCCCTCATGTTACAACAGTGTGTCTGACGTTGGGTGCGCACCACCACCGCCAGAGACACTTTATTGTACTATGAGGGACCCAGTGGCAGTGCCGTCGACCAAAAGCGGGCACACCCACCTCTTCAGACAAACAGCACTCTCACGGGTGCTGGCGCCAAGTGGCGATACCACGGCCCTGTGTGGGGAGTTTGGCCATTTAGGGAGGTGTAAACATGTTGTATGCTGGACAATCAGGTGCTGCAAATTACGAGATTGGAAAAGTCATTCAGAATAGTCCACAGGCAAGACCTTTTCATAGGAAAGCTAGGTGTCGGCCGGGCAAGGTGGGGCAAAAGATTTCGAAATCCAGTTGTGGTTCATTTTAATGAAGGTTAGATCATCTACATTTTGGGTAGCCAGACGAGTCCTTTTTTCGGTTAATATTGAACCTGCAGCACTGAATACTCTTTCTGATAGGACACTAGCTGCCGGGCAAGCAAGCTCCTGCAATGCATATTCTGCCAATTCTGGCCAGGTGTCTAATTTGGATGCCCAGTAATCAAATGGGAATGACGGTTGAGGGAGAACGTCGATAAGGGATGAAAAATAGTTAGTAACCATACTGGACAAATGTTGTCTCCTGTCACTTTGAATTGATGCTGCAGTACCTGTCCTGTCTGCGGTCATAGCAAAATCACTCCACAACCTGGTCAGAAAACCCCTCTGTCCAACGCCACTTCTGATTTCTGCCCCTCTAACACCTCTGGTCTGCTGGCCCCTGCAGCTCGTGTGAGAACGATCACGGGCGCTGTGTGCAGGGAATGCCAGAAGCAAACGGTCAACAAGAGTTGATTGTTTGGTTGCTAATATTAGTTCCAAGTTCTCATGTGGCATTATATTTTGCAATTTGCCTTTATAGCGAGGATCAAGGAGGCAGGCCTACCAGTAATCGTCATCGTTCATCATTTTAGTAATGGGTGTGTCCCTTTTGAGGATATGTAAGGCATAATCCGCCATGTGGGCCAAAGTTCCAGTTGTCAAATCTGTGGTTGTGCTTGGTTGAGGGGCAGTTTCAGACAAATCTACGTCACTTGTGTCCCTCAAAAAACCAGAAACCGGCCTTGCCACGCCACCAATTTCCAGTGGCCCCGGAAAAGCTTCCTCATTAAAAATATAATCATCCCCATCATCCTCCTCGTCCTCCTCCTCCTCTTGGCCCGCTACCTCGTCCTGTACACTGCCCTGGCCAGACAATGGCTGACTGTCATCAAGGATTTCCTCTTCCTCAGCTGCAGACGCCTGATCCTTTATGTGCGTCAAACTTTGCATCAGCAGACACATTAGGGGGATGCTCATACAGCCTGCTGATGCTTGCCAGTAGCTGCCCCATAATGGGAGACCTGGCGTGCAACAGTGGCAGCTGCGGATGGAGTGGTTGTGCGACTGCGGTCTGTGGACGAGCTCTCGCTTCTGCAGGAGGACGAGGAGGAGGGGGTGCGAACGGCTACAGCCAACTGTTTCCTAGACCGTGGGCTAGGCAGAACTGTCCCAAAATTGCTGTCCCCTGTGGACCCTGCATCCACAACATTCACCCAGTGTGCCGTGATGGACACGTAACGTCCCTGGCCATGCCTACTAGTCCATGCATCTGTTGTCAGGTGCACCTTTGTGCTCACAGATTGCCTGAGTGCATGGACGATGCGCTCTTTAACATGCTGGTGGAGGGCTGGGATGGCTTTTCTGGAAAAGAAGTGTCGACTGGGTAGCTCGTAGCGTGGTACAGCGTAGTCCATCAGGGCTTTGAATGCTTCGCTTTCAACTAACCGGTAAGGCATCATCTCTAACGAGATTAGTCTAGCTATGTGGGCATTCAAACCCTGTGTACGCGGATGCGAGGCTAAGTACTTCCTTTTTCTAACCATAGTCTCATGTAGGGTGAGCTGGACTGGAGAGCTGGAGATCGTGGAACTAGCGGGGGTGCCGTGGACATGGCAGACTGAGAGACTGTGGGAGATGGTATTGTTGCCGCCGGTGCCCTAGATGCAGTGTTTCCTACTACGAAACTGGTGATTCCGTGACCCTGACTGCTTTGGCCTGGCAAAGAAACCTGCACAGATACTGCAGGTGGTGCGGAAAATGGTGGCCCTACACTGCCGGAA
Organism: Ranitomeya imitator; assembly: GCF_032444005.1. NCBI lineage: Eukaryota > Metazoa > Chordata > Amphibia > Anura > Dendrobatidae > Ranitomeya > Ranitomeya imitator. The sequence goes on from NC_091289.1 coordinate 116,482,596, forward strand.
GGGATGTTGCGTTGCTGACTAGCTTCATTGGCCGAGGGTGCTACAACCTTAAGGGACGTTTGGTAGTTAGTCCAGGCTTGCAAATGCATGGTGGTTAAATGTCTATGCATGCAACTTGTATTGAGACTTTTCAGATTCTGACCTCTGCTTAAGGTAGTTGAACATTTTTGACAGATGACTTTGCGCTGATCATTTGGATGTTGTTTAAAAAAATGCCAGACTGCACTCTTTCTAGCATTGGATACCTTTTCAGGCATTGCAGACTGAGCTTTAACCGGATGGCCACGCTGTCCTCCAACAGGTTTTGACTTTGCCACGCGTTTTGGGCCAGATACGGGCCCGGCAGATGGAACCTGTTGCGATGTTGATGCCTGCTGCGGCCCCTCCTCCTCCGCTTCAGAACTACTGCCGCCTGCACCCTGTTCCCCCAATGGCTGCCAATCGGGGTCAACAACTGGGTCGTCTATAACCTCCTCTTCTAGCTCGTGCGCAACTCCGTCTGTGTCACCGTGTAAGTCGGTGGTAGAGCGTTCGTGACAGGGCAACATAGTCTCATCAGGGTCTGATTCTAGATCAGTACCCTGCGAGGGCAATGTTGTGGTCTGAGTCAAAGGACCAGCATAGTAGTCTGGCTGTGGCTGTGCATCAGTGCACTCCATGTCAGATTCAACTTGTAATGGGCATGGCCTATAAACTGCTTCATTTTCTAAGCCAGGGACGGTATGTGTAAAGAGCTCCATGGAGTAACCCGTTGTGTCGCCTGCTGCATCCTTCTCTGTTGTTGTTTTTGCTGAAGAGGACAAGGAAGCGACTAGTCCCTGACCGTGAACATCCACTAACGACGCGCTGCTTTGACATTTACCAGTTTCACGAGAGGAGGCAAAAGAGCTAGAGGCTGAGTCAGCAAGGTAAGCCAAAACTTGCTCTTGCTGCTCCGGCTTTAAAAGCGGTTTTCCTACTCCCAGAAAAAGGAGCGTTCGAGGCCTTGTGTAGCCAGACGATGAACCTGGCTCCACAGCTCCAGACTTAGGTGCAATATTTTTTTCCCACGACCACCTGATGCTCCACCACTACCACTACCCTCATTACCAGCTGACAATGAATGCCCCCGGCCACAACCTCTTCCACCAGACTTCCTCATTGTTTTAAAAACGTAACCAAACTAACGGTATTTGTTGCTGTCAAACAACTTACACGGTGAGCTATAACTTCAGTATGATTTAGATACCCCTTTATAGGTGGGTGAGACTGCAAGGAAAAGCAGGCACAATGTTACACACTCTGTTTTTGGTGGCACCACATGAGAGAGATGCCACACACGCAGGACTGTCACTCAAGCACAAATGTCAATATTAATCTCCCACTGTTTGTTTTTATTTTTTCAGGGAGAATTTAGAAACCCCCCCAAAAAATGATTTTTTCAGGAAGAATTTAGAAAACAAGTAAAAAAAAGTGATTTTTTTCAGAGAGAATTTAGAAACCAAATAAAAAACAAAAAACAAATAGGCTTTCTATGGCCCACTATCTGAGAGAGAGAGATGGCACACCCAGGAGTCAGGACTGGCACACAAGCAGAAAGGCCAATATTAATCTCCCACTGTTTTTTTTTATTTTTTCAGGGAGAATTTAGAAACCCCCCCCAAAAAAAATGATTTTGTAGGGAAGAATTTAGAAAACAAATAAAAAAAAAAGTGATTTTTTTCAGAGAGAATTTAGAAACCAAAAAAAAAAAATAAACAAATAGGCTTTCTATGGCCCACTATCTGAGAGAGAGAGATGGCACACCCAGGAGTCAGGACTGGCACACAAGCAGAAAGGCCAATATTAATCTCCCACTGTTTTTTTATTTTTTCAGGGAGAATTTAGAAACCCCCCCCCCAAAAAATGATTTTTTAAGGAAGAATTTAGAAAACAAATTAAAAAAAAGTGATTTTTTCAGAGAGAATTTAGAAACCAAATAAAAAAACAAAAACAAATAGGCTTTCTATGGCCCACTATCTGAGAGAGAGAGATGGCACACCAAGGAGTCAGGACTGGCACACAAGCAGAAAGGCCAATATTAATCTCCCACTGTTTTTTTTTTATTTTTTTCAGGGAGAATTTAGAACCCCCCCCCAAAAAAATGATTTTTTTAAGGAAGAATTTAGAAAACAAATTAAAAAAAAGTGATTTTTTCAGAGAGAATTTAGAAACCAAATAAAAAAACAAAAACAAATAGGCTTTCTATGGCCCACTATCTGAGAGAGAGAGATGGCACGCTCAGGACGGGCACACAAGCCCAAAGGCCAATATTAATCTCCCACTGTTTTTTTTTTTCAGGGAGAATTTATAAAACCAATAACAAAAAAAAAAAATAGGCTTTCTATGGCCCACTATATGAGAGAGATGGCACGCTCAGGACTGGCACATAAGCCCAAAGGCCAATATTAATCTCCCACTGTTTTTTTTTTCAGGGAGAATTTATAAAACCAATAAAAAAATAAATAAATAGGCTTTCTATGGCTCACTATTTGAGAGAGAGATGGCACGCTCAGGAGTGGCACACAAGCCCAAAGGGCAATATCAATCTCCCACTGTTTATTTTTTTCAGGGAGAATTTATAAAACCAATAAAAAAATAAATAAATAGGCTTTCTATGGCCCACTATTTGAGAGAGAGATGGCACGCTCAGGACTGGCACACAAGCCCAAAGGGCAATATTAATCTCCCACTGTTTTTTTTTTCAGGGAGAATTTATAAAACCAATGAAAAAATAATAAATAGGCTTTCTATGGCCCACTATTTGACAGAGAGATGGCACGCTCAGGACTGGCACACAAGCCCAAAGGGCAATATTAATCTCCCACTGTTTTTTTTTTTTCAGGGAGAATTTATAAAACCAATAAAAAAAAAAATAAATAGGCTTTCTATGGCCCACTATTTGAGAGAGAGATGGCACACAAGCCCAAAGGGCAATATTAATCTCCCACTGTTTTTTTTTTTTTCAGGGAGAATTTATAAAACCAATGAAAAAATAATAAATAGGCTTTCTATGGCCCACTATTTGACAGAGAGATGGCACGCTCAGGACTGGCACACAAGCCCAAAGGGCAATATTAATCTCCCACTGTTTTTATTTTTTTCAGGGAGAATTTATAAAACCAATGAAAAAATAATAAATAGGCTGTTAGGAGTCGAGTTTCCTCTGCTGCACAGGGGGAATCTCGATCCGTGTCTGCTGCGGTCTCCCATTCTGCTTCGGCCGCAGTGGGCTCTGCTCAGCGGAGGCGTCGCTCCCAGCGTCTTGCTGGGACTGATTCTGTGCAGGGGGTTACTGCTGCCTTTTCTGGCTCTCCTGTTGTACCCTGCACTGATCTGCGGCGAGCGGGCTTCTCTGGGACTAAGTCCTTATTTGCACACACTGAGCATGCCCAGGGCAAGATCTCCCGTTGGAGATCGAGGGTCACATGCTCAGGCACTGCAGCACATCCCATTGGTCCTCTTGGCAGGTCCTGAAAGGGCAAAACTTCTGTAGCTACTTCCTGTGCTGCAACTATATAAACTGCGCATGACCGCACGGCCATGCGCTAGTATTGTCTTGATATAATGTGTGTGTGTAGATGGATGTATGTCGATGGATGAAAGCTCCTAAGTATCCCTCCCTAGTGTTATTGACTGTTCGCGGATGATGGTAGCTATCTAGCGCCCGACTAGCCATCTACACATAACACACATCACAGCGTCCTGTGGCTGTGTCCGCCAGTACGGCGCCGTGCGCTTCCTCTGCGCTTTCCTTACCCAAGCCTGGGTGGTTAGTGGTGTCCGTCAGTGCAGCACCGCACGCACTCTCATGCCTATAGTTTCTATTTAATAAGTTTCCTTACACACCCAGTTGCGGTGTTGTGCCAGCAAGTGTCTAATCGGACTTCAATCCTGTGTAGGGGTTGAGTTCGCTGACTCCTTGCTCGCGCTCTATGTGCGGTACTGCAGTCCTGTGATGCAACAGGACCGCTTCCTTCACGCAGGGTGAAGTTAACCCATGTGTGTATACTTAGTACCGCCATATAGTCCGTCTTACTAGCAGCAGGGTCTTTTACCTGCACGGTGGACCTCGGACTGCGAACGCACCTAGTTTCTTATCATCTATACTTGGTGCGTTCCGCCAGTCCTTAACATAATACTAGCGCCAAGGTCTGGCTAGTAAATGGCGGACATTCAGCAATCTTTGCGGTATATCCAGCAGCTGGAGGGTAGGTTGGCGGCTCTCGAGAGCTCAATCTCAGCTGTGGATGTTACCGCAGTTGCTGTACAGGCTGCTAGCGTGGCTGCAGCAACCTTGTCCACTGCCACCCCTGTTCCGACATTATCTCGCCTCCCGTTGCCAGAAAAATTTTCTGGAGATTGCAAAACTTGTAGGGAATTCGTGAGTCAGTGCTCTATCCACCTTGAGCTCCTGGCTGCACGTTTTCCTACAGAGCGGGCTAAGGTGGGATTTATTGTCTCTCTCTTGTCGGACAGGGCGTTGGAGTGGGCTACGCCGCTGTGGGAGCGTGGTGATCATGTGGTGCAGAGTGCTCCATTGTTTCTGAGCACTCTGAAAAAGGTCTTTTTAGGACCTCAAGTCACCCATGACACAGCGCTCCAACTACTGGCATTAACTCAGGGTGAGTCCTTGGTCAGCCATTTTTCCGTCCGCTTCCGTACTTTAGCTTCTGAGCTGGAGTGGTTGGATAAAGCCCTTATCCCCATATTTTGGAGGGGCTTGGCTGATCACGTTAAGGACGCTCTGGCCACTAGGGAGATTCCTGCCACACTGGAGGAGTTAATAACTGTCTCTACTCGTATTGACCTCCGTTTTAACGAGCGGAGGTTAAAGCGAGCCCAGTGTAGGCAGAGGTTTCGGCTGGCTCCCACCTTCGCCAAACCTTTGGAATCTCCAATCCAGGCATCTGAGTCACATGAAGCCTTAGAGGTGACACGAGCGGGATCCAAATCTCAGTCCGCCCGTGCACATAGGGTCCGTCATGTTTGCCAGCAGTCAGGACATCTTGCCTCCAAGGGTCCTCAGCGGTCGGGGAAACGTCAGCGTCTAGTGGCAGTTGGAGGAGGTACACTAGACACGGCGACGTTTGCCTCAAAGTTGCCCTTCAAGGGGACAATTACCATAGGCCCATCCACTCTTATGGTTGAGCTATGCGTGGATTCTGGGGCAGAGGGTAATTTTATGTCTTCCTCTTTTGCCCAGCGTCACGCAATACCCTTGGTGATGCTCGCCAAGCCTGTAACTGTTCGAGTGGTAAATGGGTCAACTCTACCCTCACAGATTACCCACCAAACCATTCCTTTCACGCTTTCTGTGTCTCCATCACATCAGGAGATAATCTCCCTATTAGTCATTCCTGAGGGAATTGATGAGGTCCTGTTGGGGATACCATGGCTTCGCTACCATTCTCCTCATATTGAGTGGTCCTCTGGGAGAATTTTGGGATGGAGTAAATCCTGCGAGGGTAGATGTCAAAGGGAGTGCGTTCAGGTTGCTACTACACAGGTACCCGCAGATTTTTCCTCTCTCCCCAAGCACTATTGGCCCTATACAGACGTGTTCTCCAAAAGAGCTGCGGAGACCCTTCCGCCTCACCGCCCCTATGACTGTCCTATTGACCTCTTGCCTGGTGCTGAGCCTCCCCGGGGTCGAGTCTATCCGTTATCTCTCCCGGAGACGGAGGCAATGTCTCAGTACATCCAAGAAAATCTGGCAAGAGGATTCATTAGGAAGTCAGTGTCACCGGCAGGGGCTGGGTTCTTCTTCGTACAGAAGAAGACTGGAAATTTACGTCCATGCATAGACTACAGGGGTCTTAACGCCATCACCGTTAAGAACAAGTACCCATTACCCGTGATATCTGAGCTGTTTGATAGGCTATGGGGAGCGAGGATATTTACTAAGTTAGATCTGCGGGGTGCTTACAACCTGATTCGCATCCGTGAGGGGGATGAATGGAAGACGGCTTTTAACACCAGGGATGGGCACTATGAATATCTGGTGATGCCCTTCGGGCTCTGTAATGCCCCAGCCGTTTTCCAAGACTTTGTGAACGACATCTTCCGGGATATGCTTACCACCTCGGTCGTAGTCTATCTGGATGATATTCTCATCTTCTCTCCAGATATTGACTCCCATCGGAGAGATGTTCGCAAAGTCTTCGACCTCTTATGGGCAAACTCCCTCTACGCCAAGTTGGAGAAGTGTGTGTTTGAGCAGGAGTCCTTGCCTTTCCTTGGTTATATCATCTCTGCCCAGGGTTTGGCTATGGATCCTGCCAAGCTACAGGCTGTAATGGACTGGCAGGAACCCCATTCTCTTAAAGCGGTGCAGCGCTTTATGGGGTTCATTAATTACTATCGCCAGTTCATTCCACACTTCTCAACTTTGGTAGCTCCCTTGGTTGCCCTCACCAAGAAGGGAGCAAATGCCAAGTTGTGGTCAGAGGAGGTCTCCAAAGCCTTTCTCTCGATCAAGTCACACTTCGCTAGCGCTCCCATCCTACATCGCCCCGTTGTTGATAAACCATTTATCTTGGAGGTGGATGCCTCATCCGTTGGTGCTGGAGAAGTCCTTTTCCAAAAGCATGCTCAAGGTCGGAAGCATCCTTGCTTCTTCTTCTCCAAGACCTTCACACCAGCGGAGAGAAATTATTCCATCGGGGACAGGGAGTTGCTAGCCATGAAGTTGGCTTTTTCAGAGTGGAGACATCTCTTGGAGGGAGCTCGCTTTCCCTTCCAAGTCTTCACTGACCACAAGAACTTGGTATATCTACAAACGGCCCAGCGGCTGAATTCTCGCCAGGCTAGATGGTCCCTGTTCTTCTCCCGGTTCCATTTTACTCTCCATTTCCTCTCTGGGGAGAAGAACGTTCGTGCTGACGCTCTCTCCCGCTCCGTGGTGTCATCGGAGGAGGAAGAAGAGGAGCCTCGGCTTATTGTCCCTTCTGAGAGCCTGAGAACTGTAGCTCCGGTTTCGCTAGAGTCTGTGCCCCCGGGCAAGACTTTCGTACCAGCTAACTTGCAACCGGAGGTTCTCTTTTGGGCTCACTCCTCCAGAGTGGGTGGGCATTTTGGGACCAAGAGGACATCTTTGCTTTTGGCGAGAACATACTGGTGGCCGCATATGGCCCGAGATGTCAGGGACTATATTCAGGCGTGCGTTTCTTGCACCCAGAATCGGTCTCCTCGGCAACGGCCTGCTGGGTTGCTTTACCCTCTACCGGTGGCAGACAGGCCCTGGGAGATGGTCGGGATGAACTTTGTGGTGGGCTTACCCAAGTCGCGTGGCTGCTCCATTATTTGGGTTGTCACCGACCATTTCTCTAAGATGGTGCATTTGGTGCCGCTTCCTCGGTTACCCTCAGCACGGGCCTTGGCGGTGTTGTTCATTAAGCATGTTTTCTGATTGCATGGTATGCCTGATAAGATTGTCAGCGATCGGGGTCCCCAGTTCGCTTCTCGGTTTTGGAGAGAGCTCTGCCGTTTACTCAGCATAGAGTTAAACCTCTCCTCTGCATACCATCCCGAGACGAATGGGTTGGTGGAGAGAACCAACCAGACTCTGGTGACATATTTGCGACATTTCGTCTCTGCTAGGCAGGATGACTGGGCATCTTTGCTACCTTGGGTGGAATTTGCCTTGAACAACGCCGTAGCCGATTCCACTGGTCAAACTCCTTTTCTCCTTAATTACGGCCAGCATCCGCGTGTCCCTGTGCCCATGCCCGTGTCATCCACCGATTCTAGGGTGGCAGACTGGGCGGTGGAGGCACGTGACATCTGGGACCGCACACAGGATGCCATCCGGGCCTCCAAGGAGAGAATGAGGGTTTCGGCTGATACACACCGGCGCCACCGGTCTTTGCTCCTGGCGACTTAGTGTGGCTCTCCTCCCGTAACATCAGGCTGCGAGTTGAGTCCACTAAGTTTGCTCCTCGCTACATTGGCCCGTTTAAGGTTCTGGAACAGGTCAACCCTGTGGTCTACCGTTTGGCTATTCCTCCACGCCTTGGTATCACCGATACTTTTCACGTTTCCCTCTTAAAGCCCGTTCATTTGTCTCGGTTTTCTGAGTTATCTGCTGGGACATCGGGTTCATACACGGATGAGTTTGAGGTGAATGCTATTGTGGGGTGCAAGGTGGTACGTGGCAAGAAATTTTATCTGGTGGACTGGAAGGGTCACGGCCCAGAGGATAGAACCTGGGAGCCTGTGGAGCACATTCGGGCTCCGCTGCTTTTTGCGGCTTTTGAGCGTAGTGAGGCTCAAGGAGGGGGGCCCTAGGAGGGGGGGTAATGTTAGAAGTCGAGTTTCCTCTGCTGCACAGGGGAAATCTCGATCTGTGTCTGCTGCGGTCTCCCATTCTGCTTCGGCCGCAGTGGGCTCTGCTCAGCGGAGGCGTCGCTCCCAGCGTCTTGCTGGGACTGATTCTGTGCAGGGGGTTACTGCTGCCTTTTCTGGCTCTCCTGTTGTACCCTGCACTGATCTGCGGCGAGCGGGCTTCTCTGGGACTAAGTCCTTATTTGCACACACGGGAGATTATGCCCAGGGCAAGATCTCCCGTTGGAGATCGAGGGTCACATGCTCAGGCACTGCAGCACATCCCATTGGTCCTCTTGGCAGGTCCTGAAAGGGCAAAACTTCTGTAGCTACTTCCTGTGCTGCAACTATATAAACTGCGCATGACCGCACGGCCAGGTGCTAGTATTGTCTTGATATAATGTGTGTGTGTAGATGGATGTATGTCGATGGATGAAAGCTCCAAAGTATCCCTCCCTAGTGTTGTTGACTGTTCGCGGATGATGGTAGCTATCTAGCGCCCGACTAGCCATCTACACGTAACACACATCACAGCGTCCTGTGGCTGTGTCCGCCAGTACGGCGCCGTGCGCTTCCTCTGCGCTTTCCTTACCCAAGCCTGGGTGGTTAGTGGCGTCTGTCAGTGCGGCACCGCACGCACTCTCGTGCCTATAGTTTCTATTTAATAAGTTTCCTTACACACCCAGTTGCGGTGTTATGCCAGCAAGTGTCTAATCGGACTTCAATCCTGTGTAGGGGTTGAGTTCACTGACTCCTTGCTCGCGCTCTATGTGCGGTACTGCGGTCCTGTGACGCAACAGGATCGCTTCCTTCACGCAGGGTGAAGTTAACCCATGTGTGTATACTTAGTACCGCCATATAGTCCGTCTTACTAGCAGCAGGGTCTTTTACCTGCACGGTGGACCTCGGACTGCGAACGCACCTAGTTTCTTATCATCTATACTTGGTGCGTTCCGCCAGTCCTTAACATAGGCTTTCTATGGGCCACTATTTGAGAGAGAGATGGCACGCTCAGGACTGGCACACAAGCCCAAAGGGCAATATTAATCTCCCATTGTTTTTTTTTTTTTTAGGGAGATTTTATAAAACCAATAAAAAAAAAATAGGCTTTCTATGGCCCACTATTTGACAGAGAGATGGCATGCTCAGGACTGGCACACAAGCCCAAAGGGCAATATTAATCTCCCTCTGTTTTTTTTTTTCAGGGAGAATTTAGAAACCCCACAAAAAAAAAACAGAAAAAAAATTAGGCTTTCTATGGCCCACTATGTGAGATGGCACACACAGGGATGGCACTCGAGCAGAAATGCCAATCTTAATCTCCCACAGCTTTTTTTTTTAGGGAGAATTAAAAAAAAAAAACCACACAGGGACTGTCCTACAATTACTATCTCCCTGCAGTAATCTCAGCCAGGTATGGCAGGCAGCAATAAGGAGTGGACTGCTGCACAAATTAAATAAAAAGTGTGGACAAACAAACAAGATAGATGTGCAGAAAGGAAGGAACAACAGGATTTGTGCTTTGAAAAAAGCAGTTGGTTTGCACAGCGGCGTACACACAGCAATGCAGCTATCAGGGAGCCTTCTAGGGCAGCCCAATGAGCTACAGCGCTGAGGAAAAAAAAATGTAGCTTCCACTGTCCCTGCAAACAAAGGTGGTGTTGGACAGTGGAAATCGCTACAGCACAAGCGGTTTGGTGGTTAATGGACCCTGCCTAACGCTATCTCTGCTTCTGAAGAAGAGGCAGCAACCTCTCCCTATGCTCAGATCAGCAGCAGTAAGATGGCGGTCGGCGGGAACGCCCCTTTATAGCCCCTGTGACGCCGCAGACAGCAAGCCAATCACTGCAATGCCCTTCTCTAAGATGGTGGGGACCAGGACCTATGTCATCACGCTGCCCACACTCTGCGTCCACCTTCATTGGCTGAGAAATGGCGCTTTTCGTGTCATTGAAACGCGACTTTGACGCGAAAGTCGCGTACCGCATGGCCGACCCCGCACAGGGGTCGGGTTTCATGAAACCCGACTTTGCCAAAAGTCGGCGACTTTTGAAAATGAACGATCCGTTTCGCTCAACCCTAGTCTCCATCTGAATGGGTACATGTGAAACCTCTTCCTAGTAGGCTAAAGAATACATTTCCAAAACCTGACCGGCACATCCAAACATAGACTAAGTGTGAACAGGTGCTGAACCTAGAGTCGCCAACTCGTATATAGTTAAGTAAATAAGGCAGCACACTGCAGCGCTAAATCATGCAAACTTGAAACACGAAATTTGAACTGCATTACTGCACTAGAAATATGAAAAATGAGAGCGTTTAGCGCATAAAAATGGCCAATTTTATGTGTACCTGGTAGCCCCTTTACGGCATCTCTCTTATACCAGGTCCTAAACTTGCCTTACCTCGCTGAGAATAAACGTCTCCATCTGAATGGGTACATGTGAAACCTCTTCCTAGTCTAGCGCAAAAAAATGGCCAATTTTATGTGAATCTGGTAGCCCCTTTACGGCATCTCTCTTATACCAGGTCCTAAATTTGCCTTACCTTGCTGAGAATAAACGTCTCCATCTGAATGGGTACATGTGAAACCTCTTCCTAGTCTAGGAAGAGGTTTCACATGTACCCATTCAGATGGAGACGTTTATTCTCAGCGGGGTAAGGCAAGTTTAGGACCTGGTATAAGAGAGATGCCGTAAAGGGGCTACCAGGTACACATAAAATTGGCCATTCTTATGCGCTAAACGCTCTCATTTTTCATATTTCCAGTGCAGTAATGCAGTTTAAATTTCGTATTTCAAGTTTGCATGTTTTAGCGCTGCAGTGTGCTGCCTTATTTACTTAACTATATACGAGTTGGCGACTCTAGGTTCAGCAACTGTTCACACGTAGTCTGTTATAAAAGGTAATTCAGTACCACAATGGACATAGAGGTCAGCGCACATACAGTGACCTGGCAATAACCCAAAAAACAAGAACGAGCTCTGAGACGTGGGAACTCTGTTGACCGCAATTCCTAATCCTCTCCAACCACACTAAAGGCAGCCGTGGATTGCACCTGACGCTCCCTATGCAACTCGGCACGGCCTGAGAAACTAGCTAGCCTGAAGATAGAAAATAAGCCTACCTTGCCTCAGAGAAATACCCCAAAGGAAAAGGCAGCCCCCACATATAATGACTGTGAGTTAAGATGAAAAGACAAACGTAGAGATGAAATAGATTTAGCAAAGTGAGGCCCAACTTTCTGAATAGAGCGAGGATAGGAAAGGTAACTTTGCGGTCAACACAAGACCCTACAAAGACCACACAAATGGGGCAAAAAGACCCTCCGTACCGAACTAACGGCACGGAGGTACACCCTCTGCGTCCCAGAGCTTCCAGCAAGCAAAAAAAAACAAATTGACAAGCTGGACAGAAAAAAACAGCAAACAAATAGCAAAGAGGAACTTAGCTATGCAGAGCAGCAGGCTACAGGAACGATCCAGGAGGAAACAGGTACAATACTAGAACATTGACTGGAGGCCAGGATCAAAGCACTAGGTGGAGTTAAATAGAGCAGCACCTAACGACTTCACCACATCACCTGAGGAAGGAAACTCAGAAGCCGCAGTACCACTTTCCTCCACCAACGGAAGCTCACAGAGAGAACCAGCCGAAGTACCACTTGTGACCACAGGAGGGAGCTCTGCCACAGAATTCACAACAGTACCCCCGCCCTTGAGGAGGGGTCACCGAACCCTCACCAGAGCTCCCAGGACGACCAGGATGAGTCATATGAAAGGCACGAACAAGATCGGGAGCATGGACATCAGAGGCAAAGACCCAGGAATTATCTTCCTGAGCATAACCCTTCCACTTAACCAGATACTGGAGTTTCCGCCTTGAAACACGAGAATCCAAAATCTTCTCCACAATATACTCCAACTCCCCCTCCACCAAAACCGGGGCAGGAGGATCAACAGATGGAACCATAGGTGCCACGTATCTCCGCAACAATGACCTATGGAATACGTTATGTATGGAAAAAGAATCTGGAAGGGTCAGACGAAAAGACACAGGATTAAGAACCTCAGAAATCCTATACGGACCAATAAAACGAGGTTTAAACTTAGGAGAGGAAACCTTCATAGGAATATGACGAGAAGATAACCAAACCAAGTCCCCAACCCGAAGTCGGGGACCCACACAGCGTCTGCGATTAGCGAAACGTTGAGCCTTCTCCTGGGACAAAGTCAAATTGTCCACTACATGAGTCCAAATCTGCTGCAACCTGTCCACCACAGTATCCACACCAGGACAGTCCGAAGACTCAACCTGTCCTGAAGAGAAACGAGGATGGAACCCAGAGTTGCAGAAAAACGGTGAAACCAAGGTAGCCGAGCTGGCCCGATTATTAAGGGCGAACTCAGCCAAAGGCAAAAAGGACACCCAGTCATCCTGATCAGCAGAAACAAACCATCTCAGATATGTTTCCAAGGTCTGATTGGTTCGTTCGGTCTGGCCATTAGTCTGAGGATGGAAAGCCGAGGAAAAAAGACAAGTCAATGCCCATCCTACCACAAAAGGCTCGCCAAAACCTCGAAACAAACTGGGACCCTCTGTCAGAAACGATATTCTCTGGAATGCCATGTAAACGACCCACATGCTGGAAAAACAATGGCACCAAATCAGAGGAGGAAGGCAATTTTGGCAAGGGTACCAAATGGACCATCTTAGAGAAGCGATCACAGACCACCCAAATGACTGACATCTTTTGAGAGACGGGAAGATCTGAAATGAAATCCATAGAGATATGTGTCCAAGGCCTCTTCGGGACCGGCAAGGGGAAAAGCAACCCACTGGCACGAGAACAGCAGGGCTTAGCCCAAGCACAAATCCCACAGGACTGCACAAAAATACGCACATCCCGCGACAGAGATGGCCACCAAAAGGATCTAGCCACTAACTCTCTGGTACCAAAGATTCCAGGATGACCAGCCAACACCGAACAATGAACTTCAGAGACAACTTTATTCGTCCACCTATTAGGGACAAACAGTTTCTCTGCTGGGCAACGATCAGGTTTATTAGCCTGAAATTTTTGCAGCACCCGCCGCAAATCAGGGGAGATGGCAGACACAATTACTCCCTCTTTGAGGATACCCGCCGGCTCAGATACACCCGGAGAGTCGGGCACAAAACTCCTAGACAGAGCATCCGCCTTCACATTTTTAGAGCCCGGAAGGTATGAAATCACAAAGTCAAAACGGGCAAAAAACAACGACCAACGAGCTTGTCTAGGATTCAAACGCTTGGCGGACTCGAGATAAGTCAAGTTCTTATGATCAGTCAAGACCACCATGCGATGCTTAGCTCCTTCAAGCCAATGACGCCACTCCTCGAATGCCCACTTCATGGCCAGCAACTCTCGATTGCCAACATTATAATTTCGCTCAGCAGGCGAAAACTTCCTGGAAAAGAAGGTGCATGGTTTTATCACCGAGCAATCAGAACTTCTCTGCGACAAAACAGCCCCTGCTCCAATCTCAGAAGCATCAACCTCGACCTGGAACGGAAGCGAAACATCTGGTTGACACAACACAGGGGCAGAAGAAAAACGACGCTTCAACTCTTGAAAAGCTTCCACCGCAGCAGAAGACCAATTGACCAAATCAGCACCTTTCTTGGTCAAATCGGTCAATGGTTTAGCAATACTAGAAAAATTGCAGATGAAGCGACGATAAAAATTAGCAAAGCCCAGGAACTTTTGCAGACTTTTCAGAGATGTTGGCTGAGTCCAATTATGGATGGCTTGGACCTTAACAGGGTCCATCTCGATAGTAGAAGGGGAAAAGATGAACCCCAAAAATGAAACCTTCTGAACACCAAAGAGACACTTTGATCCCTTCACAAACAAAGAATTAGCACACAGGACCTGAAACACCGTTCTGACCTGCTTCACATGAGACTCCCAATCATCCGAGAAGATCAAAATGTCATCTAAGTACACAATCAGGAATTTATCCAGGTACTCTCGGAAGATGTCATGCATAAAGGACTGAAACACTGATGGAGCATTGGCAAGTCCGAATGGCATTACTAGATACTCAAAATGGCCCTCGGGCGTATTAAATGCAGTTTTCCACTCATCGCCTCGCTTAATACGCACAAGATTATACGCACCACGAAGATCTATCTTGGTGAACCAACTAGCCCCCTTAATCTGAGCAAACAAATCAGATAACAATGGCAAGGGGTACTGAAATTTAACCGTGATCTTATTTAGAAGGCGGTAATCTATACAAGGTCTCAGTGAACCATCCTTCTTGGCTACAAAAAAGAACCCTGCTCCTAATGGCGACGATGACGGGCGAATATGCCCCTTCTCCAATGACTCCTTCACATAACTCCGCATAGCGGCGTGCTCAGGCACAGATAAATTAAACAGTCGATCTTTTGGGAATTTACTACCAGGAATCAAATCGATAGTACAATCAAAATCCCTATGCGGAGGTAGGGTATCGGACTTGGGCTCATCAAATAAATCCCGGTAATCAGACAAGAACTCAGGAACCTCAGAAGGGGTGGATGACGAAATAGTCAGAAATGGGACATCACCATGTACCCCCTGACAACCCCAGCTGGACACAGACATTGATTTCCAATCTAATACTGGATTATGGACTTGTAGCCATGGCAACCCCAACACGACCACATCATGCAGATTATGCAACACCAGAAAGCGAATAACCTCCTGATGTGCAGGAGCCATGCACATGGTCAGCTGGGTCCAGTACTGAGGCTTATTCTTGGCCAAAGGCGTAGCATCAATTCCTCTCAATGGAATAGGACACTGCAAGGGCTCCAAGAAAAACCCACAACGCCTAGCATACTCCAAGTCCATCAAATTCAGAGCAGCGCCTGAGTCCACAAATGCCATGACAGAATACGATGACAAAGAGCAGATCAAGGTAACAGACAGAAGAAATTTTGACTGTACCATACCAATGGTGGCAGACCTAGCGAACCGCTTAGTGCGCTTAGGACAATCAGAGATAGCATGAGTGGAATCACCACAGTAGAAACACAGCCCATTCAGACGTCTGTGTTCTTGCCGTTCAACTCTGGTCAAAGTCCTATCGCACTGCATAGGCTCAGGTTTAAGCTCAGGTAATACCGCCAAATGGTGCACAGATTTACGCTCGCGCAAGCGTCGACCGATCTGAATGGCCAAAGACATAGACTCATTCAGACCAGCAGGCATAGGAAATCCCACCATGACATCCTTAAGGGCATCAGAGAGACCTTTTCTGAAAATAGCTGCGAGCGCACCTTCATTCCACTGAGTGAGTACGGACCACTTTCTAAATTTCTGACAATATGCCTCTATTTCATCCTGACCCTGACACAGAGCCAGCAAATTCTTCTCTGCCTGATCCACAGAATTAGGCTCATCGTACAGCAATCCGAGCACCAGGAAAAATGCATCGATATTACTTAATGCAGGATCTCCTGACGCAAGAGAAAATGCCCAGTCCTGAGGGTCGCCACGCAAAAAAGAAATAACGATCCTAACTTGTTTAAGTGGGTCACCAGAGGAGCGAGGTTTCAAAGCCAGAAATAGTTTACAATTATTTTTGAAACTCAGAAATTTAGTTCAATCTCCAAAAAACAAATCAGGAATAGGAATTCTCGGTTCTAACATAGAATTCTGAACCACAAAGTCTTGAATACTTTGTACTCTTGCCGTGAGCTGATCCACACATGAAGACAGACCTTTAATGTCCATTGCTACACCTGTGTCCTGAACCACCCAAATGTCTAGGGGAAAAAAAAGGCAAAACACAGTGCAAAGAAAAAAAAATGATCTCAGAACTTCTTTTTTCCCTCTATTGAGAATCATTAGTACTTTTGGCCTCCAGTACTGTTATAAAAGGTAATTCAGTACCACAATGGACATAGAGGTCAGCGCACATACAGTGACCTGGCAATAACCCAAAAAACAAGAACGAGCTCTGAGACGTGGGAACTCTGTTGACCGCAATTCCTAATCCTCTCCAACCACACTAAAGGCAGCCGTGGATTGCGCCTGACGCTCCCTATGCAACTCGGCACGGCCTGAGAAACTAGCTAGCCTGAAGATAGAAAATAAGCCTACCTTGCCTCAGAGAAATACCCCAAAGGAAAAGGCAGCCCCCACATATAATGACTGTGAGTTAAGATGAAAAGACAAACGTAGAGATGAAATAGATTTAGCAAAGTGAGGCCCAACTTTCTGAACAGAGCGAGGATAGGAAAGGTAACTTTGCGGTCAACACAAAACCCTACAAAGACCACGCAAAGGGGGCAAAAAGACCCTCCGTACCGAACTAACGGCACGGAGGTACACCCTCTGCGTCCCAGAGCTTCCAGCAAGCAGAAAAAAACAAATTGACAAGCTGGACAGAAAAAAACAGCAAACAAATAGCAAAGAGGAACTTAGCTATGCAGAGCAGCAGGACAGGAGGGAGCTCTGCCACAGAATTCACAACAGTAGTCTATGTTTGGATGTGCCGGTCAGGTTATTGAAATGTATTCTTTAGCCTTCTGATCATGCACTCCGCCTCCTAGCCACATGTGTTTTAATTACAGCAGGTCCAATACCCCTCCACAGAGAGAGAGAATTTTAGTCTAGGAAGAGGTTTCACATGTACCCATTCAGATGGAGACGTTTATTCTCAGCGAGGTAAGGCAAGTTTAGGACCTGATATAAGAGAGATGCCGTAAAGGGGCTACCAGGTACACATAAAATTGGCCATTTTTATGCACTAAACGCTCTCATTTTTCATATTTCTAGTGCAGTAATGCAGTTCAAATTTCGTGTTTCAAGTTTGCATGTTTTAGCGCTGCAGTGTGCTGCCTTATTTACTTAACTATATACGAGTTGGCGACTCTAGGTTCAGCACCTGTTCACACTTAGTCTATGTTTGGATGTGCCGGTCAGGTTTTTGAAATGTATTCTTTACCCTTCTGATCGTGCACTCCGCCTCCCAGCCACAGGTGTTTTAATTACAGCAGGTCCAATACCCCTCCACAGAGAGAGAGAATTTTAGTCTAGGAAGAGGTTTCACATGTACCCATTCAGATGGAGACGTTTATTCTCAGCGAGGTAAGGCAAGTTTAGGACCTGGTATAAGAGAGATGCCATAAAGGGGCTACCAGGTACACATAAAATTGGCCATTTTTATGCGCTAAACGCTCTCATTTTTCATATTTCTAGTGCAGTAATGCAGTTCAAATTTCGTGTTTCAAGTTTGCATGTTTTAGCGCTGCAGTGTGCTGCCTTATTTACTTGTCTTTTTATCAATTCTGATGATGTCAGATGGCCAGCCAGTCACAATAATGCCCCAACCGAGATGGCATTATGTGACCGGTGCTGGGATTCGAGTTTGAACTCGAGCACAGCCCATTGCTTACTGAGTAACAAGATTATCCGAGCACCGTGATACTTAACTGATATCCGAGTAACACAGACCACATTAGCTGAGCCCTAATTACAATAACGTTATAATCAGTAGAGGTCTACTTGACTTCTGGGACTTAACTAATACCGAGAATGATGAAGCTGTGGCTCTGATTTTGCACTCTTTTTATATTTCCACCCATATAGCTATGTGAGGACTTGTTTTTTCATGGGACAAATCTTACATTCTTATTAATATGTAATGTACTGGAAAATATGAAAAATCCAAGTAAGGTGAAACTGCAAAAAAAGAATAATACCGCTTTTGTTTTTTGGATTTTGTTTTTATGGCATTTACTTTGCATTAAAAATGACCTGGACATTTGATGCTCCAGGTCATTATGATTACGTTGATATCAAATTTTTTTTTTTTTTAAATGGGGAACAGAGAATGATTCCAATTTCCATGCTTTTCTCATTCTTAATATTTTGTAAAACCTTTTTTCCCACATTTTAGTATATATTTGTTAGTCCTTCTGGGGATCACTTGTAATTTATAGTGGAATATAGAAGTATTGCTGCATATAGTACAAATCATGGTCTCTTAAAACCACCAGCAAGAATTTGGCATTTACAGGAGCACCGTCATGACATGCATGAGGTCTTCAGAAAACTCCTTGCCATCAAGGTAACACTGCAGCACCCTGCCATCACAGTAGCACTGATGAGCCATTAGAACAGTGCACCCCACCAACATGCATGCTGTAAATGCTGCTGTCAGAGAATGAGAGCAGCATTTAACAGATTAACAGCAACAGGTAGAGGTCAGCTCAGAGTGAGATGATGGCTGAATGACTCAGCCACCTGTTGCATTGTTTGGTCGATGAAGAAACTTGTGAGAGTAGATTATATGGGGTAATTTAACTTTCATCTACACAAAACATGAGGTACATGCATCAGCTTCTTAATACAGCATAACAGGAAGTCTGAAGGACCTTTTACCAGAGAGAAAGTGAAATCAAAGTACAAGTATATGCATTACATTCAACTAAGCATATAACAGTAACAACATTGCCATCTACTGTCAGAAAAGTGTAAATTCTTCCTGCACACAAATAAGTCTGTATCTGTTGCATATCTGCCAACACCACCATTTACCAGGAATGGGAGGGCTCAGCAGATCAGTGCCTACATATGCTCCACTGGTTCTTAAGTATTTTTTATACCCAGCTTCAGAAGACTTTTTGATTGGATTTTATTACACTTCTTTTTTGGTGGTATGATGCAAAAACATAGTTTTTTCCACTATCTTTTTACAATGTTCACTGTAGGGGTTAAATAGTGTAACTTTTTTAGAGCAGGATGTTTTCCAAAAAAATATATAATTTTTTTTGTTTATGCTTGTTCTTACATAAATATGCTTATTTCTTGGAGAAATATTTATATTTATACTGTTATATATATATATATATATATATATATATATATATATATATATATATACAGTATATATTGTTTTTACTTATTCCCTTTATTTATCTTTAACTTTTGTTTGTATGATCACTAGTCTACTGAATTTTAATACACATGCACTGCAATGCAGTAGACCTGTTAGACTACACAGGCAGAATGCCAGTTAGACTCTGCTTATGGCAGGGTCTAACAGACCACTCTACCTGGCAGACTAGAAGATCATTGCTTAACCTCAAAGTGCCATAACAAATATTGGCTCCTCCAAAAACAAGAAAAAGACAGTACATATGAATGAACATACAAAAGTTGATTGAGAAACACAGATAAACATCTATAAACATTTAAAGCCGTATACTACCATTGTAACAAACCCTAGGCAATAATGGCCAATAATTAGCACCACAATTCATGACACTTAATATTAGAGAATGAATGCATCAGCCAGGTTCCTAGTGTTATGATATTGTAAGTCATAATAATATTCAAAGAGGCCAGGATTAACGCAAAGCATGCATATATAGAGAGGCATATGTATTATTATAAATCAATGTGCAATACATGCTATTAACTGTCCATGGTGCAGACAACATAACAACCCCTATATAAAGCAACTGACTGGTGAACAAACAAAATGCATAACACATCAGTCAAGGGGGGAACAAAGTATAAAATATGTCCTAGTAGAATAAGAAAGTTGTTCAGATCAATTGGTCTGATGCATTGTCTGATCAATCACATACCTGGTTCATGAGATACAGGGAGAGATGAGCCTCCGACAGTGGAAGTCATGTAGGGCATGAGATGGGGTATAGCATTATCTGCCAGGACTTAATGGTGCGTGTGTGAGAAAAGGAGAGAACAGGAGGTATCACTGAGAGAGTATGTGCAAGCGCATGTGCTCTCTATGCTGTGTCCTTGTCAGCCTACACAGTAGACAGGCGGACGGTCAAACATAGCAAATGCTAGCATCAGTTGGGATTAGAGGAGAGAGGAGGAACTAAAGTCTGAGAGACAAGTTCCTGTGTAGGATGTGTTGGCCAACATTAGGGTAATTCTCCGCAGCTAGGAATAAGTGATATTGAATATTACATGTAGCAAAATAGTAAACAGCAAAGCCACAAAAACAGGACTAAAAATCCTCCAAAAATTAAAAAAATCAAAAACAGCAGAAAAAAGGCAGCGATGTTTACTAGCCCAGGCCTCCAAAGAAATGCACTATCAGGATGCAGTGGACCCATGTAGTTAAGATGGCAGCAACACAGGTTCAAAAATACCGATTAAACAATCAGTCACAGCCTATCAATCCATGGAGAGGGTGGTTGCTTGGTATATCTAATTGCTAGCCCATACCTTGATACATCATGCATTGCTCAGTCATGGCTAACTGCTGCTATAACATTATTAAATTTCTACTGTGGGTGAATTGATCAGTCAACTGATCTGTTACTATCAGTCAACCTATGTTACGACCCTTTTTTTTTCTTACATTGCTGGTCTACTAAGCTGATATTTTTGCCACCTGAATTTAGCTAATTAAAAAGTAGTTTGAGTTTACACCACTCCCTCACCTACCCAGTCTTAATTTAAACTTAAACTCAAGGCTGTAAATGCTGACCCAGACCCTGATACCTCATGCATGGCCCATGGCTGCTGTGTCATTACCACATTTCTGCTGTTGGTAAATTGATCAGTCAACTACCTGTGTGCTACTATCCTTAATATTTTCTACCAATAGTAGTTTATGAAACTGATGTTTGTGGCACCTCAGTGTGGCTGAGCTGAAAAGCAGTTTGAGCTGTTGCATGAGGTATCTGTTTATTCAGAGATGGTAGAAATAAAAGAAGGAATGTCTTTATCAGACATCATCCAAAAAATGTCCCTTTATTTATGGAGGACAAACGGGTGTGCTGTCTTGAAAGTGACAAACTTATCACTTTTATGATAATTACAAGCAAAAAAAATCACTTTTTTATCTGGCACAGGTTTGCTATTAACAATTGTTTAACCCCTTAGCGACCGCCGATACGCCTTTTAACGGCGGCCGCGAAGGGTACTTAAACCACAGCGCCATTAATTAACGGCTCTGTGGAAAAAGTCCATAGCGCCCCCCAGAGGCCGATTTCCTCCGGGGTCTCGGCTGCCGAGGGTAGCCGAGACCCGAGAGAACATGATTCGGGGGGTTTTTAACCCACCCCGCATTTGCGATCGCCGGTAATTAACCGTTTACCGGCGATCGCAAAAAAAAAGCGATCTCTTTTTAATTTCTCTGTCCTCCGATGTGATCGCACATCGGAGGACAGAGAAAAGGGGTCCCAGGTGGCCCCCCAATACTCACCTAGCTCCGCCGATGCTCCTCGTGTCTCCCGGTGGGCGCCGCCATCTTTAAAATGGCGGGCGCATGCGCAGTGCGCCCGCCGGCCGGCACCGGGAGAATCTTTGGGGTCTCGGCTGCCGGGGGTAGCCGAGACCCCAAAGAGCATGATCGGGGTCGGTATTACCGACTCCTGTTTTGCGATCGCCGGTAATTAACTGTTTACTGGCGACCGCAAAAAAAAAAAAAAAAAAAGTAAAGTGTAATTCTCTGTCCTCTGATGTGATCGCACATCAGAGGACAGAGAAATAGGGGGATTCGGGGACCCTACAATACTCACCTAGGTCCCTGGATCCTCTTGCTGCTCCTCCTGGCCGCCGGCAGAAGAACATGGCGGACGCATGCCCAGTGCGCCCGCCATCTGTCTCCATCTTCCGGCAGGCAGGAGATCAGCAGTTAGGGCTAAAATTAGGCTTAGGGTTAGGGGTAGGGTTAGGGGTAGGGTTAGGGGTAGGGTTAGGGGTAGGGTTAGGGGTAGGGGTAGGGGTAGGGGTAGGGTTAGGGTTAGGGCTAGGGTTAGGGTTAGGGTTAGGGGTAAGGTTAGGGGTAGGGTTAGGGTTAGGGGTAGGGTTAGGTTAGGGGTAGGGGTAGGGTTAGGGGTAGGGTTAGGGATAGGGCTAGGGTTAGGGCTAGGGTTAGGGCTAGGGTTGGGGCTAAATTTAGGGATAGGGTTGGGGCTAAATTTAGGGTTAGGGTTGGGGCTAAACTTAGGGTTAGGCTTCTTTCACACTTACGTCGGTACGGGGCCGTCGCAATGCGTCGGCCCGACATACTGACGCACGTTGTGAAAATTGTGCACAACGTGGGCAGCAGCTGTAGTTTTTCAACGCATCCGCTGCCCAATCTATGTCCTGGGGAGGAGGGGGCGGAGTTACAGCCACGCATGCGCGGTCAGAAATGGCGGATGCGACGTACAAAAAAATGTTTCATTGAACTTTTTTTGTGGCGACGCTCCGCCAAAACACAACTGATCCATTGCACGACGGACGCGACGTGTGGCCATCCGTCACGATCCGTCGGCAATACAAGTCTATGGGCAAAAAGCGCATCCTGCGGGCACATTTGCAGGATCCGTTTCTTGTCCAAAACGACGGATTGCGACAGAATGCCAAACGACGCAAGTGTGAAAGTAGCCTTAGGGCTAGGGTTAGGGTTGGGGCTAAAGTTAGGGCTAGGGTTGGGGCTAAAGTTAGGGTTAGGGTTTGGATTAGGGTTGGTATTAGGGTTAGGGTTGGCATTAGGGTTACGCTTGGGATTAGGGTTAGGTTTGGGATTAGGGTTAAGGTTAGGGTTGTGATTAGGGGTGTATTGGGATTAGGGTTAGGTTTGAGGTTAGGGTTGAGATTAGGATTAGGGGTGTGTTGGATTTAGGGTTTTGATTAGGGTTATGGTTAGGGTTGACATTAGGGTTGTTTTGGGGTAAGGGTTGTGATTATGGTTAGGGTTAGTGATTAGGATTATGGATCAGGTTGGGATTAGGGTTAGGGGTGTGTTGGGGTTAGGGTTGGAGCTAGAATTGGGGGGTTTCCACTGTTTAGGTACATCAGGGGGTCTCCAAACACGACAGCCAATTTTGCGCTCAAAAAGTCAAATGGTGCTCCCTCCCTTCTGAGCTCTGCCGTGCGCCCAAACAGTGGGTTACCCCCACATATGGGGCATCAGCGTACTCGGGATGAATTGGACAACAACTTCTGGGGTCCAATTTCTCTTGTTACCTTTGTGAAAATAAAAACTTGGGGGCTACAAAATCTTTTTTGTGAAAAAAAAATATTTTTTATTTTCACGACTCTGCATTCTAAACTTCTGTGAAGCACTTTGGCATTCAAAGTTCTCACCACACATCTAGATAAGTTCCTTGGGGGGTCTAGTTTCCAAAATGGGGTCACTTGTGGGGGTTACTACAGTTTAGGTACATCAGGGGCTCTGCAATCGCAACATAATGCCCACAGACTATTCTATCAAAGTCTGCATTCCAAAAAGGCGCTCCTTCCCTTCCGAGCTCTGCCGTGCGCCCAAACAGTGGTTTACCCCCACATATGGCGCATCAGCGTACTCAGGATAAATTGGACAACAACTATTGCAGTCCAATTTCTCCTGTTACCCTTGTGAAAATAAAAACTTGGGGGCTACAATATCTTTTTTGTGGAAAAAAAAATATTTTTTATTTTCACGACTCTGCATTCTAAACTTCTGTGAAGCACTTGGGCATTCAAAGTTCTCACCACACATCTAGATAAGTTCCTTGGGGGGTCTAGTTTCCAAAATGGGGTCACTTGTGGGGGTTACTACAGTTTAGGTACATCAGGGGCTCTGCAATCGCAACATAATGCCCACAGACTATTCTATCAAAGTCTGCATTCCAAAAAGGCGCTCCTTCCCTTCCGAGCTCTGCCGTGCGCCCAAACAGTGGTTTACCCCCACATATGGCACATCAGCGTACTCGGGATAAATTGGACAACAACTATTGCAGTCCAATTTCTCCTGTTACCCTTGTGAAAATAAAAACTTGGGGGCTACAATATCTTTTTTGTGGAAAAAAAAAAATTTTTTTATTTTCACGACTCTGCATTCTAAACTTCTGTGAAGCACTTGGGCATTCAAAGTTCTCACCACACATCTAGATAAGTTCCTTGGGGGGTCTAGTTTCCAAAATGGGGTCACTTGTGGGGGGTTACTACAGTTTAGGTACATCAGGGGCTCTGCAATCGCAACATAATGCCCACAGACCATTCTATCAAAGTCTGCATTCCAAAAAGGCGCTCCTTCCCTTCCGAGCTCTGCCGTGCGCCCAAACAGTGGTTTACCCCCACATATGGTGCATCAGCGTACTCGGGATAAATTGGACAACAACTATTGCAGTCCAATTTCTCCTGTTACCCTTGTGAAAATAAAAACTTGGGGGCTACAATATCTTTTTTGTGGAAAAAAAAATATTTTTTATTTTCACGACTCTGCATTCTAAACTTCTGTGAAGCACTTGGGCATTCAAAATTCTCACCACACTAGATAAGTTCCTTGGGGGGTCTAGTTTCCAAAATGGGGTCACTTGTGGAGGGTTTCTACTGGTTAGGTACATCAGGGGCTCTACAAACGCAACATAATACCCGCAGACCATTCTATCAAAGTCTGCATTCCAAAACGGCGCTCCTTCCTTCCGAGCTCTGCCGTGCGCCCAAACAGTGGTTTACCCCCACATATGGGGTACCAGCATACTCAGGACAAATTGGACAACAACTTTTGTGGTCCAATTTCTCTTGTTACCCTTGTGAAAATAAAAACTTGGGGGCTAAAAAATCTTTTTTGTGGAAAAAAAAAATATTTTTTATTTTCACAGCTCTGCATTATAAACTTCTGTGAAGCACTTGGGCATTCAAGGTTCTCACCACACATCTAGATAAGTTCCATGGGGGGTCTAGTTTCCAAAATGGGGTCACTTGTGGGGGATTTCTACTGTTTAGGCACATCAGGGGCTCTCCAAACGCGACATGGCGTCCGATCTCAATTCCAGCCAATTCTACATTGAAAAAGTAAAACGGCACTCTTTCTCTTCCAAGCTCTGCGGTGCGCCCAAACAGTGGTTTACCCCCACATATTGGGTATCGACGTACTTAGGAGAAATTGCACAACAACTTTAGTGGTCTAATTTCTCCTGTTACCCTTGTGAAAATAAAAATTTGTGGGCAAAAAGATCATTTTTGTAGAAAAAATGCGATTTTCTTTTTTCACGGCTCTACGTTATAAAGTTCTGTGAAGCACTTGGGGGTTCAAAGTGCTCACCACACATCTAGATAAGTTCCTTAAGGGGTCTAGTTTCCAAAATAGTGTCACTTGTGGGGGGTTTCCACTGTTTAGGCACATCAGGGGTTCTCCAAACGCGACATGGCGTCCAATCTCAATTCCAGCCAATTCAACATTGAAAAAGTAAAACGGCACTCCTTCCCTTCCAAGCTCTGCGGTGCGCCCAAACAGTGGTTTACCCTCACATATGGGGTATCGACATATTCAGGAGAAATCGCACAACAACTTTTGTGGTCTAATTTCTCCTGTTACCCTTGTGAAAATAAGAATTTGTGGGCGAAAAGATCATTTTTGTGTAAACAAAAGCGATTTTTTATTTTCACGGTTCTACGTTATAAACTTCTGTGAAGCACTTGGGGGTTCAAAGTGCTCACCACACATCTAGATAAGTTCCTTAAGGGGTCTAGTTTCCAAAATGGTGTCACTTGTGGGGAGTTTCCACTGTTTAGGCACATCAGGGGCTCTCTAAACGTGACTTGGCGTCCGATCTCAATTCCAGCCAATTCTGCATTGAAAAAGTCAAACGGCGCTCCTTCACTTCTAAGTTCTGCGGTGCGCCCTAACAGTGGTTTACCCCCACATATGGGGTATTGGCGTATTCAGGAGAAATTGCATAACAAAATTTATGGTTACATTTCTGTTTTTACACTTGTGAAAATAAAAAAAATGGTTCTGAATTAAGATGTTTGCAAAAAAAAGTTAAATGTTCATTTTTTCCTTCCACATTGTTTCAGTTCCTGTGAAGCACATAAAGGGTTAATAAACTTCTTGAATGTGGTTTTGAGAACCTTGAGGGGTGTAGTTTTTAGAATGGTGTCACAATTCATTATTTTCTATCATATAGACCCCTCAAAATGACTTCAAATGTGATGTGGTCCCTAAAAAAAAATGGTGTTGTAAAAATGAGAAATTGCTGGTCAACTTTTAACCCTTATAACTCCCTAACAAAAAAAAATTTTGTTTCCAAAATTGTGCTGATGTAAAGTAGACATGTGGTAAATGTTATTTATTAACTATTTTTCATGACCACATTAGAGGGCGATCTAATAACCATGTATAAGTATATAAGGGGACAATACAAATATCTCGCTGAGGATCTGTTTATACCAAGGAAGGTGACGGGCACAAGGGGGCATTCTTTGCATCTGGAGGAGAGAAGGTTTTTCCACCAACATAGAAGAGGATTCTTTACTGTTAGGGCAGTGAGAATCTGGAATTGCTTGCCTGAGGAGGTGGTGATGGCGAACTCAGTCGGGGGGTTCAAGAGAGGCCTGGATGTCTTCCTGAAGCAGAACAATATTGTATCATACAATTAGGTTCTGTAGAAGGACGTAGATCTGGGGATTTATTATGATGGAATATAGGCTGAACTGGATGGACAAATGTCTTTTTTCGGCCTTACTAACTATGTTACTATGTTACATATCTCTCTGATTTAAGGGCATAAAAATACAAAGTTTGAAAATTGCAAAATTTTAAAAATGTTCGCCATATTTCCGTTTTTTTCATAAATAATCGCAAGTAATATCGAAGAAATGTTACCGCTAACATGAAGTACAATATGTCACGAAAAAACAATCTCAGAATCAGCGGGATCCGTTGAAGCGTTCCAGAGTTATAACCTCATAAAGTGACAGTGGTCAGAATTGCAAAAATTGGCCTGGTCATTAAGTACCAAATTGGCTCTGTCACTAAGGGGTTAAACAATAACAAAGGTTTGCTTTTTTATCAAGGTGCCAAAAATTGTCTATTTCTTAGGTTAGAGAAACAGGCTAGCTTCAAAGTGAACAAGCAGTGGCTTGTCAATTAACTTTTTAAAAAATGAGTCCTATTTTGGAAGTTTGTTTATGTTTGGGTATCCTGAATAAAGTATATTTCCCAGGATCAGTACTGTTTAGCATAAAAAAACAGTGGAAAAACAAGATGTGTGGCTGTCATGGCTGTGTATTGGCAATGACAGAAGCCACATGACAGATAGTTGAGATGAGGAAGGTAAGATGTGTAGCAGCATAAGAAGAGGAACCGCAGCCCCGGCAGCAGCAGTCTAGTCTAGTGCATTTAGATGTAATGTAGGGGTAGTCAGGAAATGTGAAATATAATTTGTCCTGGAAAAGTAAAGAGATATGCACCAGTGTATGGCCAGCAATGACAACTCTGAAATCGGCAGTATTGCCTAACATTATAAAACACAGTCATCAAACAAAGGACATATTGGTGTTAGGGCTGGCAGAAGCACCGAGTAAATATAGATGTTATTATTGGTATGTTCACAGCCCGGGGTTCACCGTGCAGGAGGAGAACCTGATGCTAGCAAATGGCATTTAATGGTGGCATAAGCGAGCTCTGTTACTTCACAGAGTTGCTGTGATGGAAAAGCACTGTGTCCTGTTAAGCTCACAGGAGTACACAGCTAACTGCTGAGCTGATAGCAGTCAGTGGTCATGCTGTCAGAGAAGCACACAAACAATTCCTCACCGGAGGTGCCGGTATTCTAGTGGCTTATTTCAGCCGGGCCCTGAATACATGAAAACAAACTCCTCACAGGAGGTGCCGGTATTCCAGTGGCTTATTTCAGCCGGGCCCTGACCACAAGCATACATGACCACATTGGCGCAAAGTTCATGACAAAGATTGATACTAGCGACTTCAGGACCTTCCTAGAGGACTAATGGGAGTTGCTTCTGGACCTGAGCGTGTGACCCCTGACCTCCAATGAGAGATCTTCCTTTGGGCATGCTCAGAAGGGAGAAAGCAAGACTTAGTCCCAGAAGCGAGTCCTCGCTGCTGACCAGTACTAGCTATAATGGCAGAGCCTGGAATAACAGCAGTAGCCAGATGCTGAGTATCTGCCTGAGCCAGATGCTGGGACCAACGTCTCCACTGAGTAGACTCCACTGCGGCTGGATAAGAATGGGAGACCGCAGCAGAGATGGCTCAAGATTCCCCCTTTGCAGAAGCAGGAACTCGAGCCCTAACATTACTCCCCCTCCTAGGGTCCCCCCCTTGGACCTCGCTACTCTTGAAGGCCGCAATGAGCTGCGGAGCTAGAATGTGCTCAGCAGCTTCCAAAGACCTGTCCTCTGGACCATAACCCTTCCAGTCCACCAAATAAAATTTCTTGCCACGTACCACCTTGCACCCCAAAATGGCATTCACCTCGTAATCATCCGTAGATGAACCTGATGTCCCGGCAGATGACTCAGAAAACCGGGACATGTATACGGGCTTCAAGAGGGACACATGAAAGGTGTTGGTGATACCTAGGCGTGGAGGAAGGGCCAGAAGGTAGACCACAGGGTTAATCTGTTCGAGGACCTTGAAGGGACCCAAGTAGCATGGTGCAAACTTAGTGAACTCAACACGCAGCCTGATGTTATGGGCGGAGAGCCACACTAAGTCGTCAGGAGCAAAGGTCGGAGCGAGGCGCTGATGAGTATCAGCGGAAGACCTCATTCTCTCCTTGGAGGCCCGAATGGCATCCTTAGTGCGGTCCCAAATGTCCCGTGCCTTTACAGCCCAGTCTTTCACCCTAGAGTTGGCAGAAGACATGGGCATGGACACAGGGACATGCGGATGCTGGCCACAATTAAGGAGGAATGGAGTCTGACCGGTGTAGTTGGCTACGGCGTTGTTTAGCGCAAACTCTGCCCACGGTAGCAGGATGCCCAGTCATTCTGCCTGGCTGAAACAAAATGACACAGTAATATGACCAGAGTCTGGTTGGCCCTCTCTACCAACACATTCGTCTTGGGATGATATGCCAAGGAGAGATTCAACTCAATGCTGAGCAGACAACAAAGCTCTCTCCAGAATCGAGACGCCAACTGGGGACCCCGGTCGCTATCAATTTTGTCCAGCATACCGTGTAGGCGAAAAATGTGTTTTATTGAACAACTCTGCCAGTGCCCATGCAGAAGGTAGCTGTGGAAGAGGCACCAAGCGCACCATTTTGGAAAAATGGTCGGTGATTACTAGTGTTGAGCATTCCGATACCGCAAGTATCGGGTATCGGCCGATACTTGCGGTATCGGAATTCCGATACCGAGATCCGATATTTTTGTGATATCGGGTATCGGTATCGGAAGTGTAAAATAAAGAATTAAAATAAAAAATATTGTTATATTCACCTCTCCGGCGGCCCCTGGACATCAGCGGGAGGATCCGGCGTCCGGCACGGCTTCTTTCTTCAAAATGCGCGCCTTCAGGACCTGTGGAATGACGTCCCGGCTTCTGATTGGTCGCGTGCCGCCCATGTGACCGCCACGCGACCAATCAGAAGCCGCGACGTCATTCCTCAGCTAAAGTCCTAGAATGAGCGCCTTCTAGGACCTGAGGAATGACGTCGCGGCTTCTGATTGGTCGCGTGGCGGTCACATGGGCGGCACGCGACCAATCAGAAGCCGGGACGTCATTCCACAGGTCCTGAAGGCGCGCATTTTGAAGAAAGAAGCCGTGCCGGACGCCGGATCCTCCCGCTGATGTCCAGGGGCCGCCGGAGAGGTGAATATAACAATATTTTTTATTTTAATTCTTTATTTTACACTTTAATATGGATCCCAGGGCCTGAAGGAGAGTTTCCTCTCCTTCAGACCCTGGGATCCATGAGGATACATTCCGATACTTGATGTCCCATTGACTTGTATTGGTATCGGATATCGGTATCGGCGATATCCGATATTTTTCGGGTATCGGCCGATACTATCCGATACCGATACTTTCAAGTATCGGACGGTATCGCTCAACACTAGTGATTACCCAAATAATGGTGCAGCTACGAGACTTGGGTAAGCCCACCAAGAAGTCCATCCCAACCATCTCCCAGGGCCTGTCTGCCACTGGCAGGGGGTAAAGTAGCCCAGCATGCCGTTGCCGAGGGGACCGATTCTTGGCGCAGGAGACACACACCCGAATATAATCCCTGACGTCACAAGCCATATACGGCCACCACTGTTGTGAATTCTGTGGCTGAGTTCACTTCTGTGGTCACAAGTGGTATTGCAGTCTCTGGGCTTCCTCCCTCAGGTGTTTTGGTGAGCTCGTTGGCTGCCTTGCTATTTAGCTCCACCTGAGTCTGTCTTCCTTGCTCCTTGTCAATGTTCCAGTGTTGGATCTGAGCTACTGCATCTTTCCTTGGGCCTGCTGCTCTGCTAGATAAGTTCTTCTAGTTTGTTTTCTGTTTTTTCTGTCCAGCTTGTTATTATCTTTTGCTGGAAGCTCTGAGAAGCAAAGGGGTGCACCGCCGTGCTGTTAGTTCGGCACGGTGGGTCTTTTTGCCCCTTTGCGTGGTTTTCGTTTTAGGGTTTTTTGTAGACTGCATAGTTCTCTTTGCTATCCTCGCTCTGTCTAGAATATCGGGCCTCACTTTGCTGAATCTATTTCATTCCTACGTTTGTCTTTTCATCTTGCTAACAGTCATTATATGTGGGGGCTGCCTATTCCTTTGGGGTATTTCTCTGAGGTAAGTCAGGCTTGTATTTCTATCTTCAGGCTAGTCAGCTCCTCAGGCAGTGCCGAGTTGCATAGGTAGTGGATAGGCGCAATCCACTGCTGCTTCCAGTTGTGTGAGGATAGATCAGGTACTGCAGTCTACAGAGATTCCACGTCTCAGAGCTCGTCCTATTGTTTTGGGTTATTGCCAGATCTCTGTATGTGCGCTGATTACTGCACGCTGTGTTGCCTGATTGCCAGCCATAACAGTACAAGGAGCCTTTCAATGATTTCCAATAGAGGGAAAAAAGAAATCCTGACATCATTTTTTTTTCTTAGCTCTGTCTTCAGTCTTTTTTTTCCCCTAGACATTAGAGTGCTTCAGGACACAGCTGTGGACATGGATATTCAGGCTCTGTGCTCCTCAATGGATAATCTCGTTGTAAATGTACAAAAGATTCAAGATACTATTGATCAGAAATCGATGCTAGAACCAAGAATTCCGATTCCTGATTTGTTTTTTGGTGACAGAACTAAGTTCCTGAGCTTCAGAAATAATTGTAAGCTATTTTTGGCCTTGAAACCTCATTCTTCTGGTAATCCTATTCAACAGGTTTTGATTATTATTTCTTTTTTGCGCGGCGACCCACAGGACTGGGCGTTTTCTCTTGCACCAGGAGATTCTGCATTGAGTAATGTTGATGCATTTTTCCAGGCGCTGGGATTGCTTTACGATGAGCCTAATTCAGTGGATCAAGCTGAGAAAAATCTGCTGGCTTTATGCCAGGGTCAGGATGATGTAGAAGTATATTGTCAGAAATTTAGAAAATGGTCAGTACTCACTCTGTGGAATGAATCTGCACTAGCGGCTTTGTTCAGAAAGGGTCTCTCTGAAGCTCTTAAGGATGTAATGGTGGGATTTCCTATGCCTGCTGGTTTGAATGAGTCTATGTCCTTGGCCATTCAGATCGGTCGTCGCTTGCGCGAGCGTAAATCTGTGCACCATTTGGCGGTATTGTCTGAGAGTAAACCTGAGCCTATGCAGTGCGACAGGACTATGACTAAAGTAGAACGGCACGAACACAGACGTCTGAACAGACTGTGTTTCTATTGTGGTGATTCTACTCATGCTATTTCTAATTGTCCTAAACGCACTAGGCGGTTCGATAGCTCTGCCGTTATTGGTACTGTACAGTCCAAATTCCTTTTGTCCATTACCTTAATGTGCTCTTTGTCATCATATTCTGTCATGGCGTTTGTGGATTCAGGCGCTGCCCTGAATCTGATGGATTTGGATTATGCTAAACGTTGTGGATTTTTCTTGGGGCCTTTGCGGTGTCCTATTCCGTTGAGAGGAATTGATGCTACACCTCTGGCCAAGAATAAGCCTCAGTACTGGGCCCAGCTGACCATGTGCATGGCTCCTGCACATCAGGAAGTTATTCGCTTTTTGGTACTGCATAATTTGCATGATGTGGTCGTGTTGGGGTTGCCATGGCTACAAACCCATAATCCAGTATTGGATTGGAACTCTATGTCGGTAACCAGCTGGGGTTGTCAGGGAGTACATGGTGATGTTCCATTTTTGTCTATTTCGTCATCCATTCCTTCTGACATCCCAGAGTTCTTGTCGGACTTTCAGGATGTATTTGAAGAGTCCAAGTCTGATGCCCTTCCTCCGCATAGGAATTGTGATTGTGCTATCGATTTGATTCCTGGTAGTAAATTCCCTAAGGGTCGTTTATTTAATTTGTCCGTACCTGAACACACCGCTATGCGCAGTTATGTGAAGGAGTCCCTGGAGAAGGGACATATTCGCCCATCGTCGTCACCATTGGGAGCAGGGTTCTTTTTTGTAGCCAAGAAGGATGGTTCGCTAAGACCGTGTATTGATTACCGCCTTCTTAATAAGATCACTGTTAAGTTTCAGTATCCCTTGCCATTGATTTCTGACTTGTTTGCTCGGATTAAGGGGGCTAGTTGGTTTACTAAGATTGATCTTCGTGGTGCGTATAATCTGGTGAGAATCAGGCAGGGAGATGAATGGAAAACGGCATTTAATACGCCCGAGGGTCATTTTGAGTATCTGGTGATGCCGTTCGGACTTGCTAATGCTCCATCTGTTTTTCAGTCTTTTATGCATGACATTTTCCGTGAGTATCTGGATAAATTCTTGATTGTTTACTTGGATGACATTTTGATCTTCTCAGATGATTGGGAGTCTCATGTGAAGCAAGTCAGAATGGTTTTCCAGGTACTGCGTGCTAATTCCTTGTTCGTGAAGGGATCAAAGTGTCTCTTCGGTGTGCAGAAAGTTTCATTTTTGGGGTTCATCTTTTCCCCTTCTACTATCGAGATGGATCCGGTTAAGGTTCAGGCCATCCAGGATTGGACTCAGCCGACATCTCTAAAAAGTTTGCAGAAATTCCTGGGCTTTGCTAATTTTTATCGTCGCTTCATCTGTAATTTTTCTAGCATTGCCAGACCATTGACCGATTTGACCAAGAAGGGTGCTGATTTGGTTAATTGGTCTTCTGCTGCCGTGGAAGCTTTTCAGGAGTTGAAGCGTCGTTTTTGCTGTGCCCCTGTGTTGTGTCAATCTGATGTTTCTCTTCCGTTCCAGGTCGAGGTTGATGCTTCTGAGATTGGTGCAGGGGCGGTTTTGTCACAGAGAGGTTCTGGTTGCTCAGTGTTCAAACCATGTGCTTTCTTTTCCAGGAAATTTTCTGCTGCTGAGCGTAATTATGATGTGGGCAACCGAGAGTTGCTGGCCATGAAGTGGGCATTCGAGGAGTGGCGTCATTGGCTTGAGGGTGCTAAGCATCGCGTGGTGGTTTTGACTGATCATAAGAACCTTACTTATCTTGAGTCTGCCAAGCGCTTGAATCCTAGACAGGCCCGTTGGTCGTTGTTTTTTGCTCGTTTTGATTTTGTGATTTCATACCTTCCGGGCTCTAAAAATGTGAAGGCGGATGCTCTGTCTAGGAGTTTTGTGCCCGACTCTCCGGGGTTATCTGAGCCGGCGAGTATCCTCAAGGAAGGAGTCATTGTGTCTGCCATCTCCCCTGATTTGCGGAGAGTGTTGCAGAAATTTCAGGCTAATAAACCTGATCGTTGTCCGGCCGAGAAACTGTTCGTCCCTGATAGGTGGACTAGTAAAGTTATCTCTGAGCTTCATTGTTCGGTGCTGGCCGGTCATCCAGGAATCTTTGGTACCAGGGAGTTGGTTGCTAGATCCTTCTGGTGGCCATCTCTGTCACGGGATGTGCGTGCTTTTGTGCAGTCCTGTGGAATTTGTGCTAGGGCTAAGCCCTGCTGTTCACGTGCCAGTGGGTTGCTTTTGCCCTTGCCGGTCCCGAAGAGGCCTTGGACACATATTTCGATGGATTTCATTTCTGACCTTCCCGTTTCTCAAAAGATGTCTGTCATTTGGGTGGTCTGTGATCGCTTTTCTAAAATGGTCCATCTGGTGCCCTTGGTTAAATTGCCTTCCTCCTCTGATTTGGTGCCTTTGTTCTTCCAGCATGTGGTTCGTTTACATGGCATTCCTGAGAATATTGTTTCTGACAGAGGTTCCCAGTTTGTCTCGAGGTTCTGGCGAGCCTTTTGTGGTAGGATGGGCATTGACCTATCTTTTTCCTCGGCCTTCCATCCTCAGACTAATGGCCAGACCGAACGAACCAATCAGACCTTGGAAACATATCTGAGATGTTTTGTTTCCGCTGACCAGGATGATTGGGTGTCATTTTTGCCGTTGGCTGAGTTCGCCCTTAATAATCGGGCCAGCTCGGCTACCTTGGTCTCTCCATTTTTCTGCAATTCTGGGTTCCATCCTCGTTTCTCTTCAGGACAGGTTGAGTCTTCGGACTGTCCTGGTGTGGATAATGTGGTGGACAGGTTGCAGCAGATCTGGACTCAGGTAGTGGACAATTTGACCTTGTCCCAGGAGAAGGCTCAGCTTTTCGCTAATCGCAGACGCCGTGTGGGACCCCGACTTCGTGTTGGGGATCTGGTTTGGTTATCTTCTCGTCATATACCTATGAAGGTTTCCTCTCCTAAATTTAAACCTCGTTTTATTGGTCCGTATAGGATTTCTGAGATTCTCAATCCGGTGTCTTTTCGTCTGACCCTCCCAGACTCCTTTTCCATACATAATGTATTCCATAGGTCGTTGTTGAGGAGATACGTGGCACCTATGGTTCCATCTGTGGAGCCTCCTGCCCCTGTTTTGGTGGAGGGGGAATTGGAGTATATTGTGGAGAAGATTTTGGATTCTCGTGTCTCTAGACGGAAACTCCAGTATCTGGTCAAATGGAAGGGTTATGCTCAGGAAGATAATTCCTGGGTTTTTGCCTCTGATGTCCATGCCCCAGATCTTGTTCGTGCCTTTCATGTGGCTCATCCTGGTCGGCCTGGGGGTTCTGGTGAGGGTTCGGTGACCCCTCCTCAAGGGGGGGGGTACTGTTGTGAATTCTGTGGCTGAGTTCACTTCTGTGGTCACAAGTGGTATTGCAGTCTCTGGGCTTCCTCCCTCAGGTGTTTTGGTGAGCTCGTTGGCTGCCTTGCTATTTAGCTCCACCTGAGTCTGTCTTCCTTGCTCCTTGTCAATGTTCCAGTGTTGGATCTGAGCTACTGCATCTTTCCTTGGGCCTGCTGCTCTGCTAGATAAGTTCTTCTAGTTTGTTTTCTGTTTTTTCTGTCCAGCTTGTTATTATCTTTTGCTGGAAGCTCTGAGAAGCAAAGGGGTGCACCGCCGTGCTGTTAGTTCGGCACGGTGGGTCTTTTTGCCCCTTTGCGTGGTTTTCGTTTTAGGGTTTTTTGTAGACTGCATAGTTCTCTTTGCTATCCTCGCTCTGTCTAGAATATCGGGCCTCACTTTGCTGAATCTATTTCATTCCTACGTTTGTCTTTTCATCTTGCTAACAGTCATTATATGTGGGGGCTGCCTATTCCTTTGGGGTATTTCTCTGAGGTAAGTCAGGCTTGTATTTCTATCTTCAGGCTAGTCAGCTCCTCAGGCAGTGCCGAGTTGCATAGGTAGTGGATAGGCGCAATCCACTGCTGCTTCCAGTTGTGTGAGGATAGATCAGGTACTGCAGTCTACAGAGATTCCACGTCTCAGAGCTCGTCCTATTGTTTTGGGTTATTGCCAGATCTCTGTATGTGCGCTGATTACTGCACGCTGTGTTGCCTGATTGCCAGCCATAACACACCACTATGTCCTCACCAGAAGCTCAAATGTCCTCTTGGTCCCGAAATGTTCACCCACCCTGGGAGAATGAGCTCAAGAGAAAACCACAAAATCCATCCCGACCATCTCCCAGGGCCTGTCCGACACCGGCAGGTGGTAAAGCAACCCAGCAAGCCGTTGACTAGGAGACTTGTTCTTGGTGCAGGAGACACACGCCCGAACATAGTCTGCGAGATTACGGGCCATATGCGGCCACGAGCGTGGCCTCGCCAGTAGCTCAGATGTGCTTTTGGACCCAAAATGTCCACCCACTCTGGACAAGTGATTCCAAGAGAGAACCTCCGGATGCAGACTGAATGGTACAAAAGTCTTGCCTGGAAACACAGACTCTAGCAAAACCAGGGCCACAGTTCTCAGACTCTCGGTAGAGACAATAAGCCGAGGCTCCTCTTCCTCCTCAGATGATGATACAACGGAGCGAGAGAGAGCGTCGGCATGAATGTTCTTCTCCCTGGAAAGGAAATGGATGGAGAAATGGAACTGGGAGAAGAAAAAGGACCATCTGGCCTGGTGAGAATTTAACCGCTGGGCTGTTTGTAGGTAAACTAAATTCTTGTGGTCTGCGAATACTTGGAAAGGATAGCGAGCCCCCTCCAAAAGATGTCTCCACTCAGACAAGGCCGACTTCATTGCTAGCAACTCCCTGTCCCTGATGGAATACTTCCTCTCCACTGGTGTGAAGGTCTTGGAGAAGAAGAAGTAAGGATGCTTCTGGCCTTGAGCATCCTTTTGAAAGAGGACTGCTTCAGCACCAACGGAAGAGGCATCCACCTCCATTTTGAATGGCTTATCTACATCCGGGTGATGTAGGATGGGAGCGCTAGCAAAATGGGACTTATTGGAAATGAAGGCCTTGGAGACCTCCTCAGACCACAATTTGGGATTTGCTCCATTCTTGGTGAGGGCTACCAAGGGAGCTACCAGAGTTGAGAAATGAGGAATGAACTGGCAATAATAGTTAATGAATCCCAAAAAGTGCTGCACCGCTTTAAGAGAATGGGATTCTTGCCAGTCCATCACAGCCTGTAGTTTGGCAGGATCCATAGCCAATACCTGGGCGGAGATGATAAAGCCCAGGAAAGGTAGGGACTCCTGCTCAAACACACATTTCTCCAACTTGGCATAGAGGGAATTAGCTCGTAAGAGGTAGAAGACTTTGCAAACATTTCTCCGGTGGGAGTCAATGTCTGAAGATTAGATGAGAATATCATTCAGATAGACTACGACTGAGGTGGAAAGCATATCCCGGAAGATATCGTTTACAAAGTCTTGGAAAATGGCTGGGGCATTACAGAGCCCAAAGGGCATCACAAAATATTCATAGTGCCCATCCCTGGTGTTAAAAGCCATCTTCCATTTGTCCCCCTCACGGATGCGAATCAGGTTGTAAGCACACCGCAGATCTATCTTAGTAAATACCCTTGCTCCCCAAAGCCTATCAAAAAGCTCAGATATCAGGGGCAGGGGATACTTATTCTTAACGGTGATGGCGTTAAGACCCCGGTAGTCTATGCATGGACATAGTTCCCCGTTCTTCTTCTGCACAATGAAGAACTCAGCCCCTGCAGATGACAATGACTTCCTAATGAATCCTCCTGCCAGATTTTCCTGGATGTACTGAGACATTGCCTCCGTCTCCGGGAGAGATAACGGATTGAATCGACCCCGGGGAGGCTCAGCACCAGGCAAGAGGTCAATAGGACAGTCATAGGGATGGTGAGGTGGAATGGTCTCCGAAGCCCTTTTGGAGAACACGTCTGCATAGGGCCAATATTGCTTGGGAAGAGAGGATATATCTGCGGGTTCCTCAGTAGTAGCAACTTGAACGCTTTCCCTCTGACATCTACCCCCACAAGATTCACCCCATCCCAAAATTCTGCCTGTGGACCGCTCGATATGAGGAGAGTGATACCGTAGCTAAGGTATCCCTAACAGGACGTCATCAATTCCCTCAGGAATGACGATCAGAGATATTATCTCATGATGAGATGGCAACATGGACAGAGAGAAGGGGATGGTCTGGTGGGTTATCTGAGAGGGCAGTGTTGACCCATTCACCACTCGTACGGTAACTGGCTTAGCTAGCATTACCAGGGGAATTGCATGACGTTGGGCAAAGGCAGAAGACATAAAATAGCCCTCCGCCCCCGAATCCACGCAGAGCTCTACCGAGTGGGAGAATGAGCCTATCGTAATTGTCCCCTTAAAGGACAATTTGGAGGCAAACGTCACCATGTCTAGGGTACCTCCACCTACTACAACTAGACGCTGGCATTTCCTCAACCGCTGGAAACATCTGGTGGCAAGATGTCCTGACTGCTGGCAAACATGACAGACCACGAGTGCACGAGCGGTCCAGGACTTAGATCCCATTCGTGACACTTCCATGGCCTCATGTGACTCAGGGACCAGGGCTGGAGATTCCAAAGGTTTGGCAAAGGTGGCAGCCAGCCGAAACCTCTGCCTACACTGGGCTCGCTCTAACCTCCGCTTGTGAAAACAGAGATCAATACGAGTGGACACAGTAATTAACTCCTCCAGTGTGGTAGGAATCTCCCTTGTGGCCAGAGCATCCTTCACGTGGTCAGCCAGCCCCCTCCAAAATATAGGGATAAGGGCTTTATCCGACCACTACAGCTCAGATGCTAGGGTGAGGAAGTGGACGTCAAAATGGCTGACCAAGGACAAGTCCTGAGTCAATGCCAACAGTTGGAACGCCATATTATGGGTGACTTAAAGTCCTAATACGACCTGTTTCAGTGTGCTCAGGAACAGCGGAGCACTCTGCACCACATGATCGCCATGCTCCTACAGCGGCATAGCCCACTTCAACGCCCTGTCCGACAGGAGAGACACTATAAATCCCATCTTTGCCCGCTCTGTGGGGAAACGTGCGGCCGAAGCTCGAGATGTATAGAGCACTTGCTCACGAAACCCCCTACAAGATTTACTATCTCCTGAAAATTTCTCTGGCAGTGGGAGGCAAGAAAGAGTCGGAACTGGGGTGGCAGTGGACTAGGTTACTGCAGCCAAGCTAGCACCCTGAACAGAAACTGCAGTAACATCCACTGCTGGGATTGAGCGCTCAAGAGCCACCAATCTACCCTCCAGCTGCTGGATGCACCGCAAAGATTGCTATTGATCCACCATTTACTAGCCAGACCCTGGTGCTAGTATTATGTTAGAGCTGACGGAGCGCACCGAGAAAATATAGATGTTAATATTGGTGTGTTTGCAGCCCGGGGTCCACCGTGCAGGAGGAGAACCTGCTGCTAGCAAATGGCACTATATGGCGGTATAAGTGAGTTCTGTTACTTCATAGAGTCACCATGATAGAAAAGCACTGTGTCCTGTTAAGCTCACAGGAGTGCACAGCTATCTGCTGACCTGAAAGCAGTCAGTGGTCATGCTGTCAGAGAAGCACACAAGCAATTCCTCACCAGAGGTGCCGGTATTCTAATATCTTATTTCAGATGGGCCCTGAATACATGCAAACAAACTCCTCACCGGAGGTGCCGGTATTCTAGTGGCTTATTTCAGCCAAGCCCTGACCACAAGCATACAGTGGGGCAAAAAAGTATTTAGTCAGTCAGCAATAGTGCAAGTTCCACCACTTAAAAAGATGAGAGACGTCTGTAATTTACATCATAGGTAGACCTCAACTATGGGAGACAAACTGAGAAAAAAAAATCCAGAAAATCACATTGTCTGTTTTTTAAACATTTTATTTGCATATTATGGTGGAAAATAAGTATTTGGTCAGAAACAAACAATCAAGATTTCTGGCTCTCACAGACCTGTAACTTCTTCTTTAAGAGTCTCCTCTTTCCTCCACTCATTACCTGTAGTAATGGCACCTGTTTAAACTTGTTATCAGTATAAAAAGACACCTGTGCACACCCTCAAACAGTCTGACTCCAAACTCCACTATGGTGAAGACCAAAGAGCTGTCAAAGGACACCAGAAACAAAATTGTAGCCCTGCACCAGGCTGGGAAGACTGAATCTGCAATAGCCAACCAGCTTGGAGTGAAGAAATCAACAGTGGGAGCAATAATTAGAAAATGGAAGACATACAAGACCACTGATAATCTCCCTCGATCTGGGGATCCACGCAAAATCCCACCCCGTGGGGTCAGAATGATCACAAGAACGGTGAGCAAAAATCCCAGAACCACGCGGGGGGACCTAGTGAATGAACTGCAGAGAGCTGGGACCAATGTAACAAGGCCTACCATAAGTAACACACTACGCCACCATGGACTCAGATCCTGCAGTGCCAGATGTGTCCCACTGCTTAAGCCAGTACATGTCCGGGCCCGTCTGAAGTTTGCTGGAGAGCATTTGGATGATCCAGAGGAGTTTTGGGAGAATGTCCTATGGTCTGATGAAACCAAACTGGAACTGTTTGGTAGAAACACAACTTGTCGTGTTTGGAGGAAAAAGAATACTGAGTTGCATCCATCAAACACCATACCTACTGTAAAGCATGGTGGTGGAAACATCATGCTTTGGGTCTGTTTCTCTGCAAAGGGGCCAGGACGACTGATCCGGGTACATGAAAGAATGAATGGGGCCATGTATCGTGAGATTTTGAGTGCAAACCTCCTTCCATCAGCAAGGGCATTAAAGATGAAACGTGGCTGGGTCTTTCAACATGACAATTATCCAAAGCACACCGCCAGGGCAATAAAGGAGTGGCTTTGTAAGAAGCATTTCAAGGTCCTGGAGTGGCCTAGCCAGTCTCCAGATCTCAACCCTATAGAAAACCTTTGGAGGGAGTTGAAAGTCCATGTTGCCAAGCGAAAAGCCAAAAACATCACTGCTCTAGAGGAGATCTGCATGGAGGAATGGGCCAACATACCAACAACAGTGTGTGGCAACCTTGTGAAGACTTACAGAAAATGTTTGACCTCTGTCATTGCCAACAAAGGATATATTACAAAGTATTGAGATGAAATTTTGTTTCTGACCAAATACTTATTTTTCACCATAATATGCAAATAAAATGTTAAAAAAACAGACAATGTGATTTTCTGGATTTTTTTTTCTCAGTTTGTCTCCCATAGTTGAGGTCTACCTATGATGTAAATTACAGACGCCTCTCATCTTTTTAAGTGGTGGAACTTGCACTATTGCTGACTGACTAAATACTTTTTTGCCCCACTGTACATGACCACACTGGCGCAAAGCTCATGAAAAAGATTGATACTAGCGCATGGCCGTGCGGCCATGCAAACCTTTTATAGTTGCAGCAACTTCAGGACCTTGCTGGAGGACCAATGGGAGGTCTTCCTTTGGGCATGCTCAGAAGGGAGAAAGCAGGACTTAGTCCCAGAAGCAAGTCCACCCGCAGCTGACCAGTGCTAGCTATAATGACAGAGCCTGGAAGAACAGCAGTAGCCAGATGCAGAGTATCTGCCTGAACCAGACGCTGGGACCGACGTCTCCACTGAGCAGGCTCCACTGAGGCAGGAGGAGAATGTGAGACCGCAGCGGAGATGGCTTGAGATTCCCCTTGTGCAGAGGCGGGAACTCGAGCCCTACATATTGGTACTGTAATTTTTAAAGTGAACCTGTCAGAAGTTTTGGCTGATAAACAGTACAGACCAAAAGTTTGGACACAACTTCTCATTTAAAGATTTTTCTGTATTTCATGACTATGAAAATGGTACATTCACACTGAAGGCATCAAAACTGTGAATTAATAAATGTGGAATTATATACTTAACAAAAAAGTGTGAAACAACTGAAAATATGTCTTTATTTTCTAGGGTCTTCAAAGTAGCCACCTTTTGCTTTGATGACTGCTTTGCACACTCTTGTTGGCATTCTCTTGATGAGCTTCAAGAGGTAGTCACCAGAAATGGTTTTCACTTCACAGGTGTGCCCTGTCAGGTTTAATAAGTGGGATTTCTTTCCTTATAAATGGGGTTGGGACCATCAGTTGTGTTGTGCAGAGGTCTGGTGGATACACAGCTGATAGTCCTACTGAATAGGAATTTGTTAGAATTTGTATTATGGCAAGAAAAAAGCAGCTAAGTAAAGAAAAATGAGTGGCCATCATTACTTTAAGAAACAAGGCTCAGTCAGTCAGAAAAATTGGGCAAACTTTGAAAGTGTCCCCAAGTGCAGTTGCAAAAACCATCAAGCGCTACAAAGAAAGTGGCTCACATGAGGACCTCCCCAGGAAAGGAAGACCAAGAGTCACCTCTGCTTCTGAGGATAAGTTTATCCAAGTCACCAGCCTCAGAAATTGCAGGTTAACAGCAGCTCAGTTTAGAGACCAGGTCATTGCCACACAGAGTTCTAGCAGCAGACATATGTCTACAACAACTGTTAAGAGGAGACTTTGTGCAGCAGGCCTTCATGGTAAAATAGCTGCTAGGAAACCACTGCTAAGGACAGGCAACAAGCAGAAGAGACTTGTTTGGGCTAAAGAACACAAGCAATGGACATTAGACCAGTGGAAATCTGTGCTTTGGTCTGATGAGTCCAAATTTGAGATATTTGATTCCAACCATTGTGTCTTTGTGCAACGCAGAAAAGGTGAACGGATGGACTCTACATGCCAGGTTCCCACCGTGAAGCATGGAGGAGGAGGTGAGATGGTGTGGAGGTGCTTTGCTGGTGACACTGTTGGGGATTTATTCAAAATTGAAGGCATTCTGAACAAGCATGGCTACCAGAGCATCTTGCAGCGGCATGCTATTCCATATGGTTTGCATTTAGTTAGACCATCATTTATTTTTCAACAGGACAATGACCCCAAACACACCTCCAGGCTGGGTAAGGGCTATTTGACCAAGAAGGAGAGTGATGGGGTGCTACACCAGATGACCTTGCCTCCACAGTCACCAGACCTGAACCCAATCGATTTCCAAATATAAGGGCCATAAATCATAAGCTCATCCACTAAAACAACAGCATTAAACCAAACAAAGAAAGTGGGTCCTAGAGCAACTTGTAGAAATATATATTTACATTTTATTCAAAATTCCAACAAGACAATACTTAGTCATAAAAACAGATAAATATAGAGAAACTCAGGGTAAAGCGACAACATGGTGCCACGTCCGCAAACCAGTTGGTGAAAATGTAATCATGAAGTAAATAAATAATACAAAAATGCTTGTATCAGAGTACTGACAGCAGAAATACTAAATGCACTGACAAAAAAAGGATACACATATATATGTTTGTATAATCTAAATAAACATGGCAGGTGCTGAATGTGCTAACAGAGCATATGGTATTTCATGAATTCATATACGAACCCAGAATGTAAACAATAATAACTGCATAATACAGGAAAACATTAGGGTTGAGATAATAATATACAAGGAACAGTACTAAAGTGCAGTGTATACAGGCCAATGTCTTTCAGACTGTGCTACAACAAAAAGTCTGTAAGTGGCATGCAATGGGTAATATGAAAAAAGAAGAAATGCTTGTCATGAACCAACCTGGATGCTGGACGTGGGAAAATAGACCCCAACGTGCGTTTCGCAATGTTGCTTCCTTGGGGGTCCGGTGCAGTCCGGTCAGATGGGTGTTGCAGGTCCGGGTCTGGTGCCTTCCATCTTCTTGCAATGCCACCCTCCTGCTTGCTTCATCACTCCCTGGCATCGCGTTCCTGTGCAGGAGTACTTATCTGCCCTGTTGAGGGCAGTCCAAAGTACTGCAGTGCCAGGTGCCGGGAAAGGTCAGAGAGGCCAAGCGCTTTTGCACTGCAGTATTTTACTCTGCCCTCAAAAGGGCAGATAAGTACGCCTGCGCAGGAGCGTGATGACAGGGAGCAATGAAGCAAGCAGGAAGGCAGCATCGCTAGAAGATGAGAGGCACTGGACCCGGACCTGTGATATCTATTGGACCGGACCGCACAGGATCGCCCCCCACCCCCGCTGGTGTGTATAATAAAACTTATTTTTCTTATCTTGCAGGTTGGATCGGAGACTTA
Source organism: Ranitomeya imitator (assembly GCF_032444005.1). Taxonomy (NCBI): domain Eukaryota; kingdom Metazoa; phylum Chordata; class Amphibia; order Anura; family Dendrobatidae; genus Ranitomeya; species Ranitomeya imitator. Next base: position 116,526,639 of record NC_091289.1, read on the forward strand.
TCTTCAGCATTATAGAATGCTGTAGATAATCCCTGAAAGGCAGTGGCATGGCTATTTCATAAAATATTATCAGCTAAAATATCTTCCATTGAGGCCACATGCTATTCTTTCACAATAGGAAGTACACTCCAAGTGGTTTGGCATCAATTATGGAAAATTTTGACATGTGGGTGTTTAGTTTTCATACAAATGAACAACTGAGTGTTTGTTTATTAGAAACATAAAATACTAAATGACAATGCAAAAGAGAGGAGGAAGATTAAGGAAGTAGATGAGGATGATGATGGGGCTGAAGACAATGGCTAAGCAGTACTTATGATGAGTACTGGTTACGTAAAAGACGATCACAAGGAGAAGAACAGCTTGTTAGTTTGTTTTCCCTACGTGAGCAGGTGAAGCTGTTTCTTGTACTGATGGTGTGACATACAGTAGGTGAAATAGGTATTCACCATGTCACCAATTTTCTATGTAAATATGTTTCTAAAGATGCTATTGAGATAAAATTCTAACCAGATTTCAATAACAACCAATGCAATCCACACAGGCAAATAAATCAAACCACAGATTTCTATAAATTAAGTTATGTGTAATAATGAGAGATGACATAGGGAAAAAGGTATTGAAGACATGAAGAAAGAGAGGTGAAAAAAAGCAATGGGAAGTCGTAGAACCAGTTGAAATCTACTGGTTATTAGAAATCAATCTTAAAATTTAGTGAAAATACTATAAGCTGGTTCAACTGACGGCCTTTAAAAAGGTGTCTAATTTACAAGGTGCCATATAACAAACATCTCATGATGGATAAAACCAGTGAGCAATCTCAAGACCTTTGCAACCTTATTGTTGCAAAACAAACTGATGGCATTGGTTAGAGAAGAATTGCAGTAAATGCTTATTTCACACGCTGTATATCTTTGTCCATTGATAATGCTAAATTTTGGTTGAATAAATCGTTTGAACAGAAGAATAATGTTTAATTCATTTAAAAAACATTTTACCATACTTATCCAACACTAGAAAAATATGGAATTATCCACAAATGATAGGAAGGGTTCTTGTAACAACAAGGCTTAGACCAATAGCAGCTTCCTTCTGAGCCAGCTTTATACTTTACTTTTTGACCTATCATGAAAATGTACAACAAAGTTTGTTAACCAGTTAAAACTGAGAGAGAAACATGTGTAATTGAAAGGGAAGATTTTTGTATTATTTTTATTTAGTTCCAACATGTTTACAATCTTCATGTCTTGACATGTTCTCCATTACAATTTACAACAAATTAAAGGGGAAACAAAAAAAACTATCTCTCAGTCTTTAGTTCCGATGAAACCACATAATTGTGTTTTCTACTAAATCTAATCTTATTTTCTGAGCAGATAATCTGAACATCCTCGCTGTGCTTGGTACAAGTTTAATTCTATAACACATGGCCTTATCATCTGGCTCTGTGAAGCACATTGAGACTCAAAGGCCAGTAAAGCACATAAATTGCTGTGTATTTTCACCAAGACTGAAGTTGCTCATAATTTAGTCAGGATAGTAAATGCTATGCTGCTCTTTAAAAGAATACACCTAGATTCAAAATCTTGAATGCAGAGTCCCATTCTTGGGATTGCTGAGATCCTAGCAGTTGGATTCCCAGTCATGAGTAATTTATCCCCTATCATATACAGTATATAGTATATGACTTAAAGGGGTAATCCCATCTCTAAGATTCTATCCCAATATGCATTAGGTGAAATAATAACAATATTAGCAAATATCTACAATAAGAAATGTAGCATATTTCTCCTCGTTTAACACATGTACAAGGCATTGAAGTAGCAGGTATCCATGGATATGACCACTAACAACTATCTGTCACTATGAGTGGCCATAAATATAGATATCTAAGCTACTGTAATGCCCTGTACATGAGGTAAGCAACATAGCGAATCCGAAGATTATTTGCTAACACTAGATGGAGGATGGATGCTATCGCATCGGGAGGGTGGTAATGTCACAATAGGGGCAGGCTTTTCAACATTGAGAATCTCTCCCCCATGTGCTCTCCCACTATCCACTCTCTCTTTCTCCATGTGGTGACGTCTCCCGTCTATGCTCTTTTTCATTGTCATGGGCGCACTTTTTAGGAGGAGCCATGTTGGCGTTGATATTTGCTTTTTAAAGGGCTTTTCCCATGAACGAAAGTTAATTTTAAAAATTGTCTGTGTCTGACCATGTTCAGAACATACCACAGCTCCTGGGAAGGGGAGGAAGCAAAAGATAATAGTGACATTACAGCAGAGGATACATTTTGTGAGGAAAAATATTGTTTAAAAATAGTCAGTGAAATATTTTACCTGACAAAATGATTCCTCTGTGATCCCCTGCTGTAATGTCAGTATTGTATTTTGCTTCCTCCCCTGCCCAGGAGATGTGGTATGCTCTGTACATGGTCAGACACAGACAATTTTTAAAATGAACTTTCGTTCGTGGGAAAACCCCCTTAATGTGACCGGCTTCCTCTGCCTGTAGACATGTCACGCATCTGTCGCCAAGATCAGCTGAATGATTCACTCATAATTCGGACCACCACCATCTTTGTGCAGACATATAGCGGAAGTCACATTAAAACTGTGCATGCGCTCCTCCTGTACAAAGATGGATGGAGACAGTGAATCATTCGGCTGATCCGACAGCGGCGTGTTCGCGACAGTGTTCCGATGGTAGAACTGCGCAAGAGGTTATACAGTGTGTGTGTGTGTGTGTGTGTAGTGCGTACGGCGTATACAGTGTGTGTTTGTGTGGTGCGTATGGCATATACTGTGTATGTTTGTATGTGTGTGTGGTGCATACGGCGTATTCAGTGTGTGTGTGTATGTGTGTGTGTGTGTGTGGTGCGACGGTGTTCCGCTGGTGATACTTTGCAAGAGGATGGTACCACCAGCAGTTTCCACATTGGGACACCCATCACTTGGGTTTCCCAATATGGCAGTGAGTGAACTTCCGCTGCTTGGAATTCTGGGATCTGGACACATCTGGACGGGACAGGATGTGAAGACATTACAAGGTAAGTATATAATAAGATTATTTATTATTACACCTATTAATATTGGAATATGATCTAGGAGATGATGATACTCCTTTAAGTTTCAGGGAATACCTCTTTAAAGGGAATCTGTCGGGACCCCCATGCCCTCCAACCATACAACATTAACACAAGTACAGTGGGTACAGAAAGTATTGATACCCCTTTCAATTTTTCACTCTTTGTTTCATTGCAGTCATTTGGTAAATTCAAAAAAGTTCATTTTTTTCTCATTAATGTACAATCTGCACATCTTGACTGAAAAAAAACTGAAATTAGTTTTCTTTTGCAAATGTATTAAAAAAGAAAAACTGAAATATCACATGGTCAAAAGTATTCAGACCCTTTGATCAGTATTGAGTAGAAGCACCCTTTTGATCTAATACAGCCATGAGTTTTCTTGGGAATGATGCAACAAGTTTTTCACACCAGGATTTTGGGGATCCTCTGCCATTCTTCCTTGCAGATCGTCTCCAGTTCCATCAGGTTGGGTGGTGAACGTTGGTGGACAGCCATTTTCAGGTCTCTCCAGAGATGCTTAATTGGGTTTAGGTCAGAGCTCTGTTTGGGTCAGTCAAGAATGGTCACAGAGTTGTTCTGAAGCCACTCCTTTGTTATTTTCGCTGTGTGCTTAGGGTGATTGTCTTGTAGGAAGGTGAAGCTTTGCTCAAGATTGAGGTCCCGAGCACTCTGTAAGAGTTTTTCATTCATGTTTCCTTCAATGACAACTGGTCATCCTGTCCCTGCAGCTGAAAAACACCCCCATAGCTTGATGCTGCCACCACCATATTTCACTGTTGGGATTGTATTGGGCAGGTGATGAGCAGTGCCTGGTTTTCTCCACACATACCTCTTAGAATTATCACTAAAAGGTCTATCTTTGTCCCATCAGACCAGAGAATCTTATTTCTCATAGTCTGGGAGTCCTTCATGTGTTTTTTTAGCAAACTCTATGCGGGCTTTCATATGTCTTGCACTGAGGAAAGACTTTCTTTGGGCCACTTTGCCATAAAGGCCTGACTGGTTGAGGGCTGCAGTGAGAGTTGATTTTGTGCAACTTTCTCCCTACTGCATCTCTGAAACTCAGCCACAGTGATCTTGCGGTTCTTTTTTAACCCTCTCACCAAGGCTCTTCTCCCATAATTGCTCAGTTTGGCTGGATGGCCAGTTGTAGGAAGACTTCCGGTTGTCCCTTTTTTTCGTTATGAGATAAAAACATTGTTCAATTTAGCGTGAGCTCTGCATTACTGCAGTACCTTTCATATCCCCTGATTCCCCACCTTTGCTGAGAAGATACCTTTGTAATCTCTCCGGCGTCCTATGTAAATTAGCCTGATCCAATCCAATGGGTGGGGCCTGTTTGCCATCTCTCCCCACCTCCTGCCTTGCTATACGCATTTTTTTCTTTACTGCATTGGCGTTGTTTTCCTGCGCATTAAAATGTCCTTTCGCGCATGCGCAGTATGTTTTGCCCAACAGCGGGCAAAGCATAACACTTATTATCGCACATGCGCCGGCATTTTCCATGACAGTCTGTGCCCCGGAAGGCTTTCCATACAAAGTCCAGTAACACAAGATTTCCACAGCAATACTTCCAGGGCAAAGATCATAGGGTAAATAGCCGACGCATGCGCAATAATGATTTTATGCTTTGCCCACAGTTGTTCCAAGCATACTGCGCAGGCGCTGGAGGCCAATTCAATGTGCACACGCAGAAACTGTACGGGATCTGTGCTATTCACAGATCTGGTTACGCTCAGCACGCCGAGGAGTGGGGGGAGAGACGGCGTATAGGGTCCGTCCATCGGACCGGACCGGGGTAATTTACATAGGACGCTGGAGAGATTACAAAGGTATTTTCTCAGCAAAGGTAGAAAATCAGGGGATATGAAAGGTACTGCGGTAATGGAGAGCTCACGCTAAATTGAGCGATATTTTTATCTCATACCAAAAAAAAGGGTTACACTCCCTTTAAGGATATGGAGGCCTCTGTGCTCTTAGGAACCTTGAGTACTGCAGAAATAAAAAGAGGGTTGAGTGTGTCAGTTTTGCTCTTGCAAGCAGGCAGAGCAGATGGCTTTGCAGAGCTTAAACTGTGTGAGGCAACACAGGTCCAAGCGGAGCCAAAAGGCCTGGCACCCTCAGCATACATGGTGGTGCAGCCACCCATGGCAACCGGTCATAGACTGTCTTTATTTTTCATGGCTGCTATCAGGAGGATCCGATTTACTTTACTGTTTTGTGAGTATGCTGTTTATTAAAAGAAACTTTACGTTTGAACTTTTCCTGAGTCACTGCCTCATCACCGCGCAGCATGGATACCGCTGCACTTCAGGAATTAAAACCTAAAACTTCAGGGTTTTTTTTACCATTAAAATGATTTAAAACTTGGACATGTTTAGTAATTGTATTAATGAGGAGAATCAATTTTTACCACAATCCCCAAAAAACATTTCAGAAATGTGTTTTTATCACAATTTCTCTGCACTTGGAATATTTTTCCCTCCTTTTTGTGTACACATCATGTTATAATTAATGGTTTCATTCTAAAGTACAACTTGTTCCATAAAAAACAAACCCTCACATGTCTTTAAGGAGAGAAAACTGTAAATTTATGGCTCTGGGAAGATGGAGAGGAAAAAATTGAGACAGAAATAGGCGCAAAGGGGTTAAATAGCCTTCACTCAGTCATTTAGCAAAAAAAAGTAGGGATTAATGATGGGCGAACTCGTGGATGTTCGGGTCCGGTGGGTTAGGCTGAACATTTTAAATAAGTTTGGTTCACGTACCAGAATGGTACCTGAACTAAAACCCGAAACCAAAATCCATTCAAGTGACTGGGGAGCTCAAATATCCATTGTTTCCCATGCTGTCATCTGTGTGACAGCACAGGAAATACAGGCTCTGATTGGTTTCAAGTTCGCTATCGCCAGTCAGAGTGATGCGATTCCCATGCTGTCTGATAACAGCATGTGAGCCATAAGCTGTGCCCAGCGGTAAAAAGGTTACAGGCATCGACTGATGACAGTACTACTCTTATCATCCTACACCTGCTCTCAGTGATAGAAGCAACAGCAGCCAAGGCTGATGAAAGTTTTCATCAGCCGATGCCTGAGCAATAAATACTTTTTTTTAATAATGGTGCTTGTTCTCTATTTATAATAACCAGCGCAGGTAGAACTGACAGCTATGGGCTTCAGCCTTCTGCTGTCAGCTTTATTTTTTCTGGTTATCAAATAATTTTGAAAAATGGAGTGGGGGTCCCACATTTTGACAACCAGCAAAGCTAAAGCAAACAGCTGCAGGCTAGTATTCTCAGACTGGGAAGGAGCCATGGATATTGGCCCTACTTCACTTAAAAACTTCAGCCCACAGCCGCCCCAGAAAAGGTACATCTATTAAATGCCCAAATTCTGGCGCTTTGTCTAGCTCGTCCCACTTGCCCTGGTGTGTTGGCAAGTGAGGTAATAGTTGTGGTGTTGATGTCAGCTTTGTAATTTCAGATGACATCAAGACCACAGCTTAGTAATGGAAAGGCGTTTATAAGACGTGTCCATTAATAATCCCATAGTCATATAGTAAAAAAAATACACAGCCAGAATAACGTCTTTTAATGGAAAGACACAGAATTCTTTATTTGAAATAAAAACTTCCCAAAGTCTTTTACCCATTTATTCATTTCCGCCAATAATGCATTGATGCCCATGTCCCCCTGCAAAAGACACAAAATAATAAAACACCATATTCTTCACCAGTCCAACGATAATCCATCAATGCCCATGTTCCACTGTAAAAGACATAAAACAATGAAACACAATGTTCTTCAAATGTCAGCCGATAATTCATTGACAAAAAAGTGAGTATGACCTTGCTATTTTATTTTTATTTTTTGTGAATAAATGGGTAAAAGAGGGTGGGGAGTTTTTACTTAAAGGAGACCGTGTCTTTCTTTCAATTAAAACACTTTATTCCAGCTATGTATTGTTTACAATATAACTATGGGGTTAGTAATGAGGGTGTATTATAGTTGCTTCTCCATTACTAACTTGTGGGCTTGATGTCAGCTGACATAAACTACACAACTATTAATTACCCCACTTGCCACCGCACCAAGGCAAGTGGGAAGAGCTGGGCAAAGCAACAGGATAAGTGCATCTAATAGATGCGCCTTTTCTGGGGCAGATGCGGGCTGCTATTTTTAGCCTGGACAGGGCCAATATCCATGACTATTTCCCAGTCTAAGAATTCCATCACCCAGTTGTCTGCTTTAGCTTGACATGTTGTCAAAAATGGGGTGGACCCCACGTCATTTTTAAAATTATTTATTTAAATAATTGAAAAATATGTTGTGGGTACCCCTCTATTTTTCATAACAGCGAATATAAAGATGACTTCTCAAGGGCCACAGCCCGCAGCTATCAGTTTTAGCTGTGCTGATTAGCAATAAAGAAGGGGACAGCATGTCTTTTTTTTTAATTTTATGCCAACATTTGTCATAGCCTTTCAACAAACTTTTGATGAGGCTGCCAAACCCAAACAGTAACATGGATTTCTTAGAGAAGTCCATGTTCAGGGTCCATGCATGGTCAGTAGGTGTCCCGTAAAGACCTCGAACTTCATCATTTGGATTCACATATCCCTACTAAACAGTATAAGAAAAAAAAAATCATAATGTCAGAATTAAATTTTTTATCTGCCACAACATTGCTATAAAATGCAATACGAGGCAATAAAAACATCATACATACCCCAAAATAACATCAGTAAAATATCAGCTCAAGGTGCAAAAAATAAGCCCTCGCACAGTCCCAGATCCCGAAAAATGAAAACGTTATGAGTTTTGGAAAAAGGAGATAAAAGCAAAATTATTTTTTTTCAAAATGTTCTCATTTTTTTCACCACTTAAAGGAAGCCAGTCATCAGAAAGGTTGTTATCCTGCAGATTTTCAGTTAATCAGAAAAATAATAGCATTACTAAACTGCCCCATGTTTTCACTTAACCAAATGTTGCAGGGAGAAAATGTACTTTATTATTTTCAGCTGCATTCGTTTCAGGTATGGGGATGGCACTGGCACTGGTTCAGTCACCACACAGTAGTGGCGGTAGCCATGCTCCTGGCCCATACTGACATGGGCTCTGCACTAGGGCTGGCTATTAATCATGGCCGGGGGAGTCAGGTTACAACTGCCACTCTGTATTCTCAGAGCGGTGACTAAACCAAATCATTTGCTGTACCCGTGACTGAAAGCGAAACGCTGCCATTGAGAATAAATTTGAGTTTGTCCCTGCTGTGTTCAGCTAAGTGAAAGAAAAACCACTGAAATATGCAGAAATATATCAAAAGGGCAAACTGCCACATTGATAGACTGCTAATAGATATCACAGGACACTCCAGATTAACATAAATCCTACACAAGACCAGAAAGGAGTAAATGTCCAACTAATGTTCATCCAATATAAATATTTTATTAATACATCCAAAGTTTAAAACAATGTACAACAGACATGAAAGGTGAGAACAATAACTCATGAGGGGAAGGATCAACACAACTGAGGTAACAGACCAGGCGAGTGAGCATAAAAAATTCCACCTGGAAATAAAAGAGAGAAAACATAAACGGTTTATTAAGGACTGTTCTGAATTCAAAGAGAAAAGAGCGTACCCTTCATTACAAGTCTCTTCAGCACCAACTACTGACATATCCTCATCTGATATTGATTCCTCAGACGTGGACTCAGCACCAAGGGGATACCTGGCGACAGAGTTTGCGAAACCTAGGAACCGCGGTAAGAGAGGTGGGCGATGATGGCAAAATCAAAGGCAAGACAGGGGATATCAACCCTCTACTTCTTCATCTTCCTCTTTTTTAGAGGATCGGGGGGGAAGCATTTACCATCTGCGGACTCGGAATTCCAACAATTAACAGAAATAAATTCATCTGTAATGAGCGACAGTAATCAGATCATTAATCTGTCGTCTTATCAACTGAAAGATAATGAGAAGCAGGTGTTGAGTAAAGGCCTCACTTTCGTTCCCACGATGAGATTCGATCCATTTGTGTGGATCAAGGATTTGGACCTCTTTACGAGGAAACTTAAATGGAGACGTTTCTTTCAAAAGAATGACCTCCAGAGATGCCAACAATTGGGCATCTCCATGGATGATCTGACTGATGTGGATATATTGACTGAACTCAGTGAGGAAGGGGTGAGGGCAGCTGGTGAGGGTCCATTCACAGATTTGAAACCAGTGAGTAAACGGTTGCCACCACCTAGCGACTATGGAAGTATTGAGATCTTTCAAAAATTGGTTTCGCAGGAAATTAATAACATCATCCCTGACTTGGACCCCACTCACCCAAACCTTACAGTAGCCGAGAGGAGATCACTTGATAATCTTAAAAATAACAATTTAATTGTTATCAAACCGTCTGACAAAGGCGGAAATATTGTTATTCTGGACTCTTCCCAATATGTAGATATGTGCAATTCTATCCTGTCGGACAAATCATCATATGAGGTTTTAAAAAACGACCCAACTGTGGGTTATACCTCGGAGTTGAAGAATATTCTCAATCGAGCAATTGAGTCTAAACTTATTTCGAGCAATGAACACAATTTCAAGAAGCCCACGCGAAACGCGCGTTGGGGCTGCTGTGGAGCGCACACTGACAGATACTATTATGGGTGAGTTGTAGCGTCCTGTTTAGGGGTCCATTAAATATTTGCTTTTCATTAGGCTCCATAGAGGATTTGAGATTAGCCTCTTATACGTGGAAATGGTGGCCATGGTATTTTCATCAGTTCCCAGCTCTATTTTTGTGGCTTATATGCACTGCAAGGGATACTTGTGAATGTGGATGATAACCCTGTTAGGTATGCTCACTCGCCTGGTCTGTTACCTTAGTTGTGTTGATCCTTCCCCTCATGAGTTATTGTTCTCACCTTTCATGTCTGTTGTACATTGTTTTAAACTTTGGATGTATTAATAAAATATTTATATTGGATGAACATTAGTTGGACATTAACTCCTTTCTGGTCTTGTGTAGGATTTGTGTTCAGCTAAGTACAGCACCGAGCAGGTTATTAATGTTATTAACATGCAGAGTAACCCTATATCTGCAGGTCAATAGTGTTTCTTCTGGTGACAGGTTCCCTTTAAATAAAAAAAAATATATATACATGTTTGCCATTTGTGTACACATACTGATCTGGAGAAGCATAATGCCAGGTCATTTTAACCATATAATGAACATGTAAGTAAAAAAAACAGCAATTGTGGAATTACCATTTCTTGCCATTTCAATGCAGTTAGAATTTTTTTCCAATTTTCCAGTACACTGTGTGGTAGATTGAATAGTGTTATTCTAAAGTAAGGCTCATTCCACACAAAAAAGCCTTCATATGGTCATGTGGATGGAAATAAAAGTAATGGCTCTTGAAATAAGGATAAGGAAAACCCAAAACGAAAAAACAAAACAAAACAGGAAAACTGCCTGGTCACGAATAGGTTAATGCAGTGTAGCTTGTGATTTAAAATTCAATAGATTAAATTATTTCTAACCTGATATGTAGTATCATAGAATTCGGAGAAGGTGTACCAATTTTTTTCATGCCTGTATATGTGAAATATTAATACCATGAATTAGTTTCTATTTTCTAACTGAACAGTGACAAGGAGGATGGGATCACAGAGGGACATGTATAAAAGTCATCTAAACCATATACTCCAATTGACAATCACAGAGAGTATAAATAGATTTTCTGTGTTCTGAAGGGATTCCTTTTAGGAGCCAAAATAATGCAGGTCTGTAAGAATGACGCCCATTGTTGTCAGAATGAATGGCCATCATGACCTGACTTGAATATTACTGTATATCTAATGTAATTGCTGGGAGTAAGAAGAAGGAATAGCACAATGATGTATCTTCAAGGCCCCCAGGCAACCTGTCCAATGATTGCCTCAAATGCATATAAATTCAAAAATGAAGGCAGCACTCCATATCCTTGGTGAAAAACGTGCAGGATTTACTCAACCCACATGTCTGGGTGACGTTTCGTGTTATGTTTGCTAATGACAGGTGTTATGAAGGCAATCCAGAAACACAGTGTGCTTAGCGATCAGAGCGCACACAGTGATCTGACAAATACCCAAAAATACAAGAACGAGCTCTGAGACGTGGAAACTCTGTAGACTGCACACCTGATCCTATCCTAAACACAACTAAAAGCGGCTGTGGATTGCGCCTAACAACTACCTAGGCAACTCGGCACAGCCTAAGAAACTAGCTAGCCTGAAGATAGAAAAATAGGCCTGACTTGCCCCAGAGAAATTCCCCAAAGGAAAAGGCAGCCCCCCACATATAATGACTGTGAGTAAGATGAAAAGACAAAACGTAGGGATGAAATAGATTCAGCAAAGTGGGGCCCGATATTCTAGGACAGAGCGAGGACAGTAAAGCGAACTTTGCAGTCTACAAAAAACCCTAAAGCAAAACCACGCAAAGGGGGTAAAAAAAACCCACCGTGCCGAACTAACGGCACGGCGGTACACCCTTTGCGTCTCAGAGCTTCCAGCAAAACAAAAGACAAGCTGGACAGAAAAAAAGCAACAAAAAAGCAAAAAGCACTTAGCTATAAAGAGCAGCAGGTCACAGGAACAATCAGGAGAAGCTCAGATCCAACACTGAAACATTGACAAGGAGCAAGGATAGCAGCATCAGGCGGAGTTAAGTAATGAAGCAGTTAACGAGCTCACCAGAACACCTGAGGGAGGAAGCTCAGAAGCTGCAGTACCACTTGTGACCACAGGAGTGAATTCAGCCACAGAATTCACAACAGTACCCCCCCCTTGAGGAGGGGTCACCGAACCCTCACCAGAGCCCCCAGGCCGACCAGGATGAGCCGCATGAAAGGCACGAACAAGATCGGAAGCATGAACATCAGAGGCAAAAACCCAGGAATTATCTTCCTGAGCATAACCCTTCCATTTAACCAGATACTGGAGTTTCCTTCTAGAAACACGAGAATCCAAAATCTTCTCCACAGTATACTCCAATTCCCCCTCCACCAAAACCGGGGCAGGAGGCTCAACAGATGGAACCATAGGTGCCACGTATCTCCGCAACAACGACCTATGGAATACATTATGTATGGAAAAGGAGTCTGGGAGGGTCAAACGAAAAGACACAGGATTGAGAACCTCAGAAATCCTATATGGACCAATAAAACGAGGTTTAAATTTAGGAGAGGAAACCTTCATAGGAATATGACGAGAAGATAACCAAACCAGATCCCCAACACGAAGTCGGGGACCCACACGGCGTCTGCGATTAGCGAAAAGTTGAGCTTTCTCCTGGGACAAAATCAAATTGTCCACTACCTGAGTCCAGATCTGCTGCAACCTATCCACCACAGAATCCACACCAGGACAGTCCGAAGACTCAACCTGTCCTGAAGAGAAACGAGGATGGAACCCAGAATTGCAAAAAAATGGAGAAACCAAGGTAGCCGAGCTGGCCCGATTATTAAGGGCGAACTCAGCCAACGGCAAAAAGGACACCCAATCATCCTGGTCTGCAGAAACAAAACATCTCAGATATGTTTCCAAGGTCTGATTGGTTCGTTCGGTCTGGCCATTAGTCTGAGGATGGAAAGCCGAGGAAAAGGATAGGTCAATGCCCATCCTACCACAAAAGGCTCGCCAAAACCTTGAAACAAACTGGGAACCTCTGTCAGAAACAATATTCTCAGGAATGCCATGCAACCGAACCACATGCTGAAAGAACAAAGGTACCAAATCAGAGGAGGAAGGCAATTTAGCCAAGGGCACCAGATGGACCATTTTAGAAAAGCGATCACAGACCACCCAAATGACTGACATCTTTTGAGAAACGGGAAGGTCAGAAATGAAATCCATCGAAATATGTGTCCAAGGCCTCTTTGGGACCGGCAAGGGCAAAAGCAACCCACTGGCACGAGAACAGCAGGGCTTAGCCCTAGCACAAATCCCACAGGACTGCACAAAAGTACGTACATCCCGTGACAGAGATGGCCACCAGAAGGATCTAGCCACTAACTCTCTGGTACCAAAGATTCCAGGATGACCAGCCAACACCGAACAATGAAGTTCAGAGATAAGTTTATTAGTCCACCTATCAGGGACGAACAGTTTCTCTGCTGGACAACGATCAGGTTTATTCGCCTGAAATTTTTGCAGCACCCGCCGCAAATCAGGGGAGATGGCAGACACAATGACTCCTTCCTTGAGGATACCCGCTGGCTCAGATAAACCCGGAGAGTCGGCCACAAAACTCCTAGACAGAGCATCCGCCTTCACATTTTTAGAGCCCGGAAGGTACGAAATCACAAAGTCAAAGCGGGCAAAAAATAACGACCAACGGGCCTGTCTAGGATTCAAGCGCTTGGCAGACTCGAGATAAGTCAAGTTCTTATGATCAGTCAATACCACCACGCGATGCTTAGCTCCTTCAAGCCAATGACGCCACTCCTCGAATGCCCACTTCATGGCCAGCAACTCTCGATTGCCCACATCATAATTACGCTCAGCGGGCGAAAACTTCCTGGAAAAGAAAGCACATGGTTTCATCACTGAGCAATCAGAACCTCTCTGTGACAAAACCGCCCCTGCTCCAATCTCAGAAGCATCAACCTCGACCTGGAACGGAAGAGAAACATCTGGCTGACACAACACAGGGGCAGAACAAAAACGACGCTTCAACTCCTGAAAAGCTTCCACAGCAGCAGAAGACCAATTAACCAAATCAGCACCCTTCTTGGTCAAATCGGTCAATGGTTTGGCAATGCTAGAAAAATTACAGATGAAGCGACGATAAAAATTAGCAAAGCCCAGGAACTTTTGCAGACTTTTCAGAGATGTCGGCTGAATCCAATCCTGGATGGCTTGGACCTTAACTGGATCCATCTCGATAGTAGAAGGGGTAAAGATGAACCCCAAAAATGAAACTTTCTGCACACCGAAGAGACACTTTGATCCCTTCACAAACAAAGAGTTAGCACGCAGGACCTGAAAAACCATTCTGACCTGCTTCACATGAGACTCCCAATCATCTGAGAAGATCAAAATGTCATCCAAGTAAACAATCAGGAATTTATCCAGATACTCACGGAAGATGTCATGCATAAAAGACTGAAACACAGATGGAGCATTGGCAAGTCCGAACGGCATCACTAGATACTCAAAATGACCCTCGGGCGTATTGAATGCAGTTTTCCATTCATCTCCTTGCCTGATTCTCACCAGATTATACGCACCACGAAGATCTATCTTAGTGAACCAACTAGCCCCCTTAATCCGAGCAAACAAGTCAGATAACAATGGCAAGGGATACTGAAATTTAACAGTGATCTTATTAAGAAGGCGGTAATCAATACACGGTCTCAGCGAACCATCCTTCTTGGCTACAAAGAAGAACCCTGCTCCCAGTGGTGATGACGATGGGCGAATATGTCCCTTCTCCAGGGATTCCTTCACATAACTGCGCATAGCGGCGTGTTCGGGCACGGATAAATTAAATAATCGACCTTTAGGGAATTTACTACCAGGAATCAAATTGATAGCACAATCACAATCCCTATGCGGAGGTAGAGCATCGGACTTGGGCTCTTCAAATACATCCTGATAATCAGACAAGAACTCTGGGACCTCAGAAGGGGTGGATGACGAAATCGACAAAAATGGAACATCACCATGTACCCCCTGACAACCCCAGCTGGATACCGACATGGAATTCCAATCCAATACTGGATTATGGGTTTGTAGCCATGGCAACCCCAACACGACCACATCATGCAGATTATGCAACACCAGAAAGCGAATAACTTCCTGATGTGCAGGAGCCATGCACATGGTCAGCTGGGCCCAGTATTGAGGTTTATTCTTGGCCAAAGGTGTAGCATCAATTCCTCTCAATGGAATAGGACACCGCAAAGGCTCCAAGAAAAACCCACAACGTTTAGCATAATCCAAATCCATCAGATTCAGGGCAGCGCCCGAATCCACAAACGCCATGACAGAAAACGACGACAAAGAGCATATCAAGGTAATGGACAGAAGGAATTTGGACTGTACAGTACCAATGACGGCAGACCTAGCGGACCGCTTAGTGCGCTTAGGACAATCAGAAATAGCATGAGTGGAATCACCACAGTAGAAACACAGACCATTCAGACGTCTGTATTCCTGCCATTCAACTCTAGTCATAGTCCTATCCCACTGCATAGGCTCAGGTTTAACCTCAGGCAGTACCGCCAAATGGTGCACAGATTTACGCTCGCGCAAGCGTCGACCGATCTGAATGGCCAAAGACAAAGACTCATTCAAACCAGCAGGCATAGGAAATCCCACCATGACATCCTTAAGAGCCTCAGAGAGACCCTTTCTGAACAAAGCTGCCAGCGCAGATTCATTCCACTGAGTGAGTACTGACCATTTCCTAAATTTCTGACAATATACTTCTATATCATCCTGACCCTGGCACAAAGCCAGCAAATTTTTCTCAGCCTGATCCACTGAATTAGGCTCATCGTACAGCAATCCGAGCGCCAGGAAAAACGCATCGACACTACTCAATGCAGGGTCTCCTGGCGCAAGAGAAAATGCCCAGTCTTGAGGGTCGCCGCGCAAAAAAGAAATAATAATCAAAACCTGTTGAATAGGATTACCAGAAGAATGAGGTTTCAAGGCCCGAAATAGCTTACAATTATATTTGAAACTTAGAAACTTAGTTCTATCTCCAAAAAACAAATCAGGAATAGGAATTCTTGGTTCTAACATAGATTTCTGATCAATAGTATCTTGAATTTTTTGTACATTTATAACGAGATTATCCATTGAAGAGCACAGACCCTGAATATCCATGTCCACACCTGTGTCCAGAATCACCCAAATGTCTAGGGGAAAAAAAAAAAAGTGAACACAGAGCAGAAAAAAAAAAAAAATGATGTCAGAACTTTTTCTTTCCCTCTATTGAGAATCATTAGTTTGGCTCCTTGTACTGTTATGTTTGCTAATGACAGGTGTTATGAAGGCAATCCAGAAACACAGTGTGCTTAGCGATCAGAGCGCACACAGTGATCTGACAAATACCCAAAAATACAAGAACGAGCTCTGAGACGTGGAAACTCTGTAGACTGCACACCTGATCCTATCCTAAACACAACTAAAAGCGGCTGTGGATTGCGCCTAACAACTACCTAGGCAACTCGGCACAGCCTAAGAAACTAGCTAGCCTGAAGATAGAAAAATAGGCCTGACTTGCCCCAGAGAAATTCCCCAAAGGAAGGCAGCCCCCCACATATAATGACTGTGAGTAAGATGAAAAGACAAAACGTAGGGATGAAATAGATTCAGCAAAGTGGAGCCCGATATTCTAGGACAGAGCGAGGACAGTAAAGCGAACTTTGCAGTCTACAAAAAACCCTAAAGCAAAACCACGCAAAGGGGGTAAAAAAAACCCACCGTGCCGAACTAACGGCACGGCGGTACACCCTTTGCGTCTCAGAGCTTCCAGCAAAACAAAAGACAAGCTGGACAGAAAAAAAGCAACAAAAAAGCAAAAAGCACTTAGCTATAAAGAGCAGCAGGTCACAGGAACAATCAGGAGAAGCTCAGATCCAACACTGAAACATTGACAAGGAGCAAGGATAGCAGCATCAGGCGGAGTTAAGTAATGAAGCAGTTAACGAGCTCACCAGAACACCTGAGGGAGGAAGCTCAGAAGCTGCAGTACCACTTGTGACCACAGGAGTGAATTCAGCCACAGAATTCACAACAGTTTGGGCTCCGAATGAGCCTTTCTCAAGCCAGAGCCACATTGACCAGCTGATAACAGAGCAAATTATATTTGAATGGGCATTGTTTTCAACCAACAAATGTATCCATAGTAAATTACTTCTAGCAAAAATATTTCATGTTCTTTTTTAAAAAGAAATAGCTTTTTTAACATTTCCCATGCTACTTGCTACATTTAAAACTCATTCTAAGACTTTGAAGTTTTCCCACTTGCTTTCTGAAGTTACCAACAGACTGATCATTCCTACTCTGAGATCACATCACATCATTCTTACTATCATCACAGGAAGGTTCATGTTGAAAGGTAATTAAACACCCGCTAGGGCCATGGGATGCTCGGTATCAGGTCAGCACAGTTCTTAAAGGGGATGTGTCACAGCTAGTGTTGAGCAATACCTTCCGATATTTGAAAGTATCGGTATCGGATGGTATCGGCCGATACCGGCAAAATATCGGATCTCGCCGATACCGATACCCGATACCAATACAAGTCAATGGGACACAAATATCGGAATGTATCCTGGATGGTTCCCAGGGTGTGAAGGAGAGGAAACTCTCCTTCAGGCCCTGGGATCCATATTAATGTAAAAAATCAAGAATAAAAATAAAAAATATGGTTATACTCACCCCTCCGAAGGACCCTGGCTGTCACTGCTGCAAGCGTCCGCCTCCGTTCCTGAGAATTGCAGAGAGTGAAGGACCTTCGATGACGTCGCGGTCAGGTGACCGTTCACCTGACCGCTCACGTGACCGCTCACCTGACTGCTCACGTGACCGCTCACCTGACTGCGATGTCATCGAAGGTCCTTCACTCACTACATTCTCAGGAACAGAGGCGGACGCTTGCAGCGGTGACAGCCAGGGTCCTTCGGATGGGTGAGTATAGCCATATTTTTTATTTTTATTCATTATTTTTTACATTAATATGGATCCCAGGGCCTGAAGGAGAGTTTCCTCTCCTCCAGACCCTGGGAACCATACGCACCACACATTCCGATTCCGATTTCCGATATCACAAAAATATCGGAACTCGGTATCGGAATTCCAATACAGCAAATATTGGCCGATACCCGATACTTGCAGTATCAGAATGATCAACACTAGTCACGGCAGCAACTTACCCAGTCCGTGGCCCTGGGCATGCAATAAAAGGGGATGAGGGAAATGTTTATAGGGGATAGGGAAAGTGTTCGGGACGCCACCTGTGGTACTCAGCCAGGGATGGCCAACACTGGTTAAAGGGATCCACTGGGGTCGATGGTGATGCAGCTTTGATGGTTTTGCTCCCCACAGGTGGCGCAGAGGCCCCAGGGCTACCAGGACAGTCTATGAGGGGTTGTGGATGTTAGAGTGGAGGAATCAATAGACGACACAGGGACTGCAGTTTCTTTACCTTTTAATTGCACGTACAGTCTGGAATACTGGTGACAGGTGATCTTGGAGATCCGGGCAGCCTGGAAGTGGTTCAAAATCCCCCTAGCCATTTGGGGTTGGAAGCCTTCTTTCTGAGCTGAATTCTGGGTTCTTGATGCCTTAGCATTCTTCAAGTCCCTCTCTCAATCTGTCCCTCAGGTGGAACACTACCCCCATGGCAGGCAGCTCAAGCCTTTTTCAGGTGACCCTCTTTCTTGGTGACTCCGAGCTCTAGTCTGCTGCTTTGCCTTCAGGTGTCTGTTGTGGCCAGGAGACCTGCAATCTCCTGCCCTCCGGGTTCAGTTGTGGTGCATGCAGCTCCCATACAATCTCAGACTCCGTGTCTGGTTTCCTGCTCTCAATCGTGGGTTGAGTTCAATCGCAGCTCCACTCCCAGTTTCTCTCCCACTTGCTTCCTCTCCCTTCACTGTCTCACACAGACTGACCTCTAACTCCTCCAAGCCAGAACTTATACGGAAGCTCCCCTGAAACCGGGTTTAGAGCTCCCCCTTCTGGCCTGAAGTCAGGAAAGTATTGCATGCTAGTGTTACCTGCTAAGGGGATTCCTTCTTGCTTCCAGGCATGGCATCACCCTCCCCGGGAGGCAGGCGATACCACTGTGGCAACTGGACTCCTGGGGTGCCACAGCAACATTTCTATTGTATATATGGAGCAGGAGATCACAGGGTCAACTATTAACAAAAGGTGATGGACTCAGCTCACCTCCTCTACCTCCCTGCACAGTGACCTCTATAAAAGTCACCTTTTAGAAGTCAATGAATCACCTCCTCCGTGCATGTGGAAGCTGTAAAAATTACTGTAACCCTGGATTGCTGTAAAAATAGAGTACACAAGTTGGAAGCTACTATGATCTACGAAATCTAAAATAAAATAATCTACAATCACGAAATATAATCAGATCAGAATAAATAGGTGAACTTTAGCTGCTGAACAAAATATTG
Source organism: Ranitomeya imitator (assembly GCF_032444005.1). Classification (NCBI taxonomy): domain Eukaryota; kingdom Metazoa; phylum Chordata; class Amphibia; order Anura; family Dendrobatidae; genus Ranitomeya; species Ranitomeya imitator. Next base: position 116,545,919 of record NC_091289.1, read on the forward strand.
GTTTCCTCTGAGCTTTCTTCCATAGTTAGTTCATAATTGGCTTACCCGTGATACCATGAAAATTTTACGTCAAGCAGACTTACCAGTTCTTTGACATTCTGTTTCGAGACCTGCAAGTTGCAATTTACTGCGAGTAGATTATCTTAGCCAACAACTCTGAAATTTCAACAGTTTTTTTAGCTAGATCACTAGCTGCTAAAAATGAATTTCAATTGCGAAACATGGTCTCGGTTGTAAGTCTGGCTTATGGTAGATTTTGAGTATTACAGTTGCTTAGACAATCAAAACCGAATCTCTCCCGTCTGCATCTCACTAACAAAATACCAGCTGAAAAGCCTTGTCCACTACAAAGCCATGTTTTGAATATGAATTTGGCATTATGTATTCAATTAAGTTAGCAGGCGAAAAAGCCATGAAACACCATCTTCACTACGCTGTAGTTGGTCGTGTAAATTTCTTTATCGCAAATTCCAAGGCTATGAAAAGCAGCTATACTGTAACATTTTTTCTTTCAAAATCATTCAAGGTAAACTTACTTGATCTTTGGTTTTTAATGAAGAAAAGTTTCAGTCTTTCTTTGAAAGTGTTCTCATTTACATAAAATTCAACTTGAACTCTGCAAAAAAGCACATATTAAAATATGTTAATTAGTAGCCTGGTAGGAAACATATGGCATACTACAACAGATTTCCTAATATGAGGCTGTCATTCTGTATCATATTTACTTGAAACGTGGCACAGCAATTTCTGTGGATGCAAAAGGACTTGAGTTTTACATTTTAACCCCTTTACCCCCAAGGGTGGTTTGCACGTTATGGACCGGGTCAATTTTTACAATTCTGACCACTGTCCCTTTATGAGGTTATAACTCTGGAATGCTTCAATGGATCCCGGTGATTCTGACAATGTTTTCTCGTGACATATTGTACTTCATGGTAGTGGTAAAATGTCTTTGATATTACCTGCGTTTATTTGTGAAAAAAATAGAAATATGGCAAAAATTTTGAAAATTTTGCAATTTTCCAACTTTGAATTTTTATGCAATTAAATTACAGAGATATATCACACAAAATACTTAAAACGTAACATTTCCCACATGTCTACTTTACATCAGCACAATTTTGGAACCAAAACTTTTTTTTGTTAGGGAGTTATAAGGGTTAAAAGTTGACCAGCAATTTCTCATTTTTACAACACCATTTTATTTTAGGGACCACATCTCATTTGAAGTCATTTTGAGGGGTCTATATAATAGAAAATACCCAAGCGCATGACAGAGCTTGGAAGCGAAGGAGTGCCATTTGACTTTTCAATGCAAAATTGACTGGAATTGAGATGGGACGCCATGTTGCGTTTGGAGAGCCACTGATGTGCCTAAACATTGAAACCCCCCACAAGTGACACCATTTTGGAAAGTAGACCCCCTAAGGAACTTATCTAGAGGTGTGGTGAGCACTTTGACCCACCAAGTGCTTCACAGAAGTTTATAATGCAGAACCGTAAAAATAAAAAATCATTTTTTTTTCACAAAAATTATCTTTTCTCCCCAATTTTTCATTTTCCCAATGGTAAGAGAAGAAATTGGAACCAAAAAGTTGTTGTACAATTTGGCCTGAGTACACTGATACCCCATATGTGTGGGTTAAACCACTGTTTGGGCGAATGGGAGAGCTCGGAAGGGAAGGAGCGCCGTTTGACTTTTCAATGCAAAATTCACAGGAATTGAGATGGGACGCCATGTTGCGTTTGGAGAGCCACTGATGTGCCTAAACATTGAAACCCCCCACAAGTGACACCATTTTGTAAAGTAGACCCCCTAAGGAACTAGATGTGTGGTGAGCACTTTGACCCACCAAGAGCTTCACAGAAGTTTATAATGCAGAGTCGTAAAAATAAAAATAAAATTTTTTTCCCACAAAAATTATTTTTTAGCCCCCAGTTTTCCCGAGGGTAACAGGAGAAATTGGACTCCAAAAGTTGTTGTGCAATTTGTCCTGAGTGCGCTGATACCCCATATGTGGGGGGAACCACCGTTTGGGCGCATGGGAGGGCTCGGAAGGGAAGGAGCGCCATATTGGAAACTAGACCCCCCAAGGAACTTATCTAGATGTGTTGTGAGAACTTTGAGCCCCCAAGTGTTTCACTACAGTTTCTAATGCAGAGCCGTGAAAATAAAAAAAAAAATTCCCCCAAAAATTATTTTTTAGCCCCAGGTTTTGTATTTTCTCGAGGGTAACAGGAGAAATTGGACCCCAAAAGTTGTTGTCCAATTTGTCCTGAGTGTGCTGATGCCCCATATGTGGGGGGAACCACCGTTTGGGCGCATGGGAGGGCTCGGAAGGGAAAGAGCGCCATTTGGAATGCAGACTTAGATGAAATGGTCTGCAGGCGTCACATTGCATTTGCAGAACCTCTAATGTACCTAATCAGTAGAAACCCCCCACAAGTGACCCCATATTGGAAACTAGACCCCCCACGAACTTATCTAGATGTGTTGTGAGAACTTTGAGCCCCCAAGTGTTTCACTACAGTTTATAACGCAGAGCTGTGGAAATAAAAAATCTTTTTTTTCCCACAAAAATTATTTTTTAGCCCCCAGTTTTGTATTTTCCCAAGGGTAACAGGAGAAATTGGACCCCAAAAGTTGTTGTCCAATTCGTCCTGAGTACGCTGATACCCCATATGTTGGGGTAAACCCCTGTTTGGGCACACGGGAGAGCTTGAAAGGGAAGGAGCACTGTTTTACTTTTTCAACGCAGAATAGGCTGGAATTGAGATCGGACGCCATGTCACGTTTGGAGAGCCCCTGATGTGTCTAAACAGTGGAAACCCCCAATTATAACTGAAACCCTAATCCAAACACACCCCTAACCCCAATTCCAACGGTAACCCTAACCACACCTCTAACCCAGACACACCCCTAACCCTAATCCCAACCCTATTCCCAACTGCAAATGTAATCCAAACCCTAACCCTAACTTTAGCCCCAACCCTAACTGTAGCCTTAACCCTAACTGTAGTCTTAACCCTAGCCCTAACCCTAGCCCTAACCATAACCCTAGCCCCAACCCTAGCCCTAACCCTAACCCTAACCCTAGCCCTAACCCTAGCCCTAACCCTAGCCCTAACCCTAGCCCTAACCCTAGCCCTAGCCCTAACCCTAGCCCTAACCCTAACCCTAGCCCTAACCCTAACCCTAGCCCTAACCCTAGCCCTAACCCTAGCCCTAACCCTAGCCCTAGCCCTAACCATAATGGGAAAATGGAAATAAATACATTTTTTTAATTTTATTATTTAAGGGGGGTTTGATTTACTTTTATAGCGGGTTTTCTAGCGGATTTTTATGATTGGCAGCCATCGCACACTGAAAGACGCTTTTTATTGCAAAAAATATTTTTTGCATTACCACATTTTGAGAGCTATAATTTTTCCATATTTGAGTCCACAGAGTTATGTGAGGTCTTGTTTTTTGCGGGACGAGTTGACGTTTTTATTGGTAACATTTTCAGGCACGTAACATTTTTTGATCGCTTTTTATTCTGATTTTTGAGAGGCAGAATTACCAAAAACCAGCTATTCATGAATTTCTTTTGGGGGAGGCGTTTATACCGTTCCGCGTTTGGTAAAATTGATAAAGCAGTTTTATTCTTCGGGTCAGTACGATTACAGTGACACCTCATTTATATCATTTTTTTAATGTTTTGGTGCTTTTATACGATAAAAACTATTTTATAGAAAAAATAATTATTTTTGCATCGCTTTATTCTGAGAGCTATAACTTTATTATTTTTTTGCTGATGTTGCTGGTTGGCAGCTCGTTTTTTGAGGGACAAGATGACGCTTTCAGCGATACCATGGTTATTTATATCCGTCTTTTTGATCGCGTGTTATTCCACTTTTTGTTCGGCGGTATGATAATAAAGCGTTGATTTTTGCCTGGTTTTTTTTTTTTTTTCTTACGGTGTTTACTGAAGGGGTTAACTAGTATGACAGTTTTATAGGTCGGGTCATTACGGACGCGGCGATACTAAATATGTGCACTTTTATTGTTTTTTTTTAATTTAGATAAAGAAATGTATTTATGGGAATTATAATTTTTTTTTTTTCATTATTTAGGATTTTTTTTTTTTTTTTTACACACTTGTAAAAATTTTTTTTTACTTTTTTACTTTGTCCCAGGGGGTGACAATACAGATCGCTGATCTGCCAGTTTGCACAGCACTCTGGCAAATCACTGATCTGTCTCAGAGCGCTGCAGCGTTACCAAGTGCCTGCTCTGAGCAGGCACTTGGTAAGCCACCTCCCTCCCTGCAGGACCCGGATCCGCGGCCATCTTGGATCCGGGATTTGCTGCAGGGAGGAAGGTAGGAGACCCCCGGAGCAACGTGATCACATCGCGTTGCTGCGGGGGTCTCAGGGAAGCCCGCAGGGAGCCCCCTCCCTGCGCGATGCTTCCCTGCACCGCCGGCACATCGCGATCATGTTTGATCGCGGTGTGCCGGGAATTAATGTGTCGGGGGCGGTCCGTGACTGCTCCTGGCACATAGTGCCAGATGTCAGCTGCGATAAGCAGCTGACACCCGGCCGCGATCGGCCGCGCTCCCCCCGTGAGCGCGGCTGATCGCCTATGACGTACTATTCCGTCCTTGGGAAGTAGGGCCCACCCCACATGGACGGAATAGTACGTCTAATGGCAGAAAGGGGTTAAAATAGTTTAAACCAAAGGCATAAAACATAATACATGTATAACACGTGCATGCAATGGCGGATAGCCAGAGTTAGGTAAAAAAATCGCTTTTCTTTTACTTAAAGCGTAACTGTTGCTTTATTTTACTTATTTTTCATAAATCAAAACTAGATCTGCTTCTACTCTGTCAGGACTGATCTTTCATTCTCAAAATTTGTATTCCACAGGAAAAAAAATGTTGATATAGGAGATGAAAGCTGGTGCTCGTAAAGTTTTATGGAAAACTTTATCAATTGTTTCCAGAGAACTTGCAGCAGAAAGTTTATGTCTGTTTCTAGATCCTGAATCCTCTTACCACTTCTCTACTCCATAGAATTTTAGAAACACCAACTCTCAACTGTAATTTCTGTAAGGGAAAGCTCTGTCCTTACTAAATATACATTTTGCAGATTTTACCCATGTTCTGTTGGAGTTTTTCATGGAACCAAAGACTTGGCTATGAAACTTTCATCCATGAATCAGATTAAAATCCACACGTCTTAATTTTTTTGGGAACACACAGTCATCCAAAAATTTTGAATAATTTAATTAAAACGAAATTATAAGAAAGGTGCTCCTAAAAGGACTGTCAGCAATTAATTTATTACTCAAGAAAAAAATACTTAATCTTTAACCCCTTCCCGGTGGTACAGGGAAGCATCGCACAGGGAGGGGGTTCCCTGCGGGCTTCCCTGAGACCCCCGCAGCAACGCGATGTGATCGCGTTGCTGCGAGGGTCTCCTTACCTCCCTCCCTGCTCCAGGCCCAGATCCAAGATGGCCGCGGCATCCAGGTCCTGCAGGGAGGGAGGTGGCTTACCAAGTGCCTGCTCAGAGCAGGCGCTTGGTAACCCTGCACTGCTCTAAGTCAGATCGGTGATCTGACAGAGTGCTGTGCAAACTGTCAGATCACCAATCTGTGATGTCCCCCCCTGGGACAAAGTAAAAAAGTTAAAAAAAAAATTTCCACACGTGTAAAAAAATTTTTTTTAAAAAAAATTCCTAAATAATGAAAAAACATATATATTATTCCCATAAATTCATTTCTTTATCTAAATAAAAAAAAAAAAAACAATAAAAGTACACATATGTAGTATCGCTGCATCCATAACGACCCAACCTATAAAACTGTCCCACTAGTTAACCCCTTCAGTAAACACCGTAAGAAAAAAAAAAAACGAGGCAAAAAACAACGCTTTATTATCATACTGCCGAACAAAAAGTGGAATAACACGCGATCAAAAAGACAGATATAAATAACCATGGTACCGATGAAAGCATCATCTTAGCCTGGAAAAAAACGAGCCGCCATACAGCATCATCAGCAAAAAAATAAAAAAGTTATAGTCCTCAGAATAAAGCGATGCAAAAATAATTATTTTTTCTATAAAATAGTTTTTATTGTATAAAAATAGTAAATAGATTAATCTGAGACCATAGAGAAAAATGTAAATCAAACTTGATTTATTTATTCAAGATAACCAGTCATACAGGATGCCGATGCCAACGTTTCGGCCATAGGCCTTTATCAAGGCACTTATGTAAAAAATAATATTACATGAATCAGTAAATAAACATATCTCTATAAAACTGGTAACAAACAAAACAGAAGAGAATATATAATAATACAACAATCTCATATATAGAACATCCAGTAGAAACGTGTCCTGAAAGAAAAGGGAAAGGAAGGGGAAGAATAAAAGGGGGGAAAAAGAAAAAAGTGAAGGGGAAGAAAAGGAAGGGGGGAAGGGGGAATGGAACAACAAGAGAGAAAGAGAGAGGGGAAAAAAAGGAAAAGCACAAAATCACAGTGCAATAACATCTTGCAGTAGACACAAAAAGAACACCCAGTTCCAGGTCCAAAGACATAGGCAGAAAAAAACAATCCATCACCAATAGTAACTGCAGTAATAGCCTGTAGGAAAAATAAATACCTGTATGTTGGTAATGAAGGAGCTAAATAAGATACAGATAAGATAAATCCAAATGGACAATGAGTATCGGAACCATATAACCCATGGACAAAAAGAAAAAAAGAAAAAAAGAAGAAAAAAAGTGGCAGGGTACACTGGCAAATTACCTGACAGGAATAGCTGAAGAATGCGGACACCGCCGCTGTAAGGATCGGATGTAACAGGAGGCGGAAGAGCGCTATTTTATAGGGGAACTGACCCTAGGAACCGGAACGGGAAAGTCCCCTGAGGACCAATTTATATGTAGACTGAGATCCCCCTGATCAATTATACTTTTATTGTATAAAAGCGCCAAAACATAAAAAATGATATAAATGAGGTATTGCTGTAATCGTACTGACCCATCGAATAAAACTGCTTTATCAATTTTACCAAACGCGGAACGGTATAAACGCCTCCCCCAAAAGAATTTCATGAATTGCTGGTTTTTGGTCATTCTGCCTCACAAAAATCGGAATAAAAAGCGATCAAAAAATGTCACGTGCCTGAAAATGTTACCAATAAAAACGTCAATTTGTCCCACAAAAATCAAGACCTCAAATGACTCTGTGGGCCAAAATATGGAAAAATTATAGCTCTCAAAATGTGGTAACGCAAAAAATATTTTTTGCAATAAAAAGCGTCCTTTAGTGTGTGACGGTTGCCAATCATAAAAATCCGCTAAAAAACCCGCTATAAAAGTAAATCAAACCCCCCTTCATCACCCCCTTAGTTAGGGAAAAATAATTTTTTTTTTAAAAATGTATTTATTTCCATTTTCCCATTAGGGTTAGGTTTAGGGTTAGGGTTGGGGCTAGGGTTAGGGTTGGGGCTAGGGTTAGGGTTAGGGCTAGGGTTAAGGCTACAATTAGGGTTGGGGCTAAAGTTAGGGTTAGGGTTGGGGCTAAAGTTAGGGTTAGGGTTTGGATTACATTTACGGTTGGGTATAGGGTTGGGATTAGGGTTAGGGGTGTGTCTGGGTTAGAGGTGTGGTTAGGGTTACCGTTGGGATTAGGGTTAGGGGTGTGTTTGGATTAGGGTTTCAGTTATAATTGGGGGGGTTGCACTGTTTAGGCACATCAGGGGCTCTCCAAACGCGACATGGCGTCCGATCTCAATTCCAGCCAATTCTGCGTTAAAAAAGTAAAACAGTGCTCCTTCCCTTCCGAGCTCTCCCGTGTGCCCAAACAGGGGTTTACCCCAACATATGGGGTATCAGCGTACTCAGGACAAATTGGACAACAACTTTTGGGGTACAATTTCTCCTGTTCCCCCAGGGAAAATAGAAAACTGGGGGCTAAAAAATAATTTTGGGGGGAAATTTTTATTTTTTATTTTCATGGCTCTGCATTATAAACTGTAGTGAAACATTTGGGGGTTCAAAGTTCTCACAACACATCTAGATAAGTTCCTTGTGGGGTCTGTTAGGACTGGCGGAACGCACCAAGTACAAGATGAAATGGAACTAGGTGCGTTCGCAGTCCGAGGTCCACCGTGCAGGTAAAAACTCTGCTGCTAGTAAGACGGACTATATGGCGGTACTACAAGTATACACGCACGGGTTAACTGCACCCTGCGTGAAGGAAGCGATCCTGTTGCATCACAGGACCGCGGTACCGCACATAGAGCGCGAGCAATAAGTCAGCGAACTCAACCCCAACTAGGATTGAAGTCCGATTAGACACTTGCTGGCACAACACCGCAACTGGGTGTGTAAGGAAACTAAATAATAATATAAACGCACAAGAGTGCGTGCGGTGCCGCACAGACGGACGCCACTAACCACCCAGGCTTGGGTCAGGAAAGCGCAGAGCAAGCGCACAGCGCCGTACAGGCGGACACAGCAACTGGTAGCTGTAATGTGTGTTACGTGCTGTTGGATAAGTCGGGCGCTAGATAGCAAACATACACCTTCCGTGAACAGACATTCAATAGGGAGGGTATTTAAAGAGCGACTTTCACTCACAACACACACACATATTTACAAGACAATACTAGCGCATGGCCGTGCGGTCATGCGCAGTTTATATAGCTGCAGCACAGGAAACAGCTACAGAAGTTTTGCCCTTTCAGGACCTGCCAAAAGGACCAATGGGATGTGCTGCAGTACCTGAGCATGTGACCTTCGATCTCCAACAGGAGATCTTGCCCTGGGCATGCTCAGTGTGTGCAAATAAGGACTTAGATCCAGAAACGTCCACTCGCCGCTGCCCAGCACTGGCTTCAATGGCAGAAGCAGGAAAAGCAGCAGTAACTCTTCGCACAGAGTCAGACTGAGCGAGACGCTGGGATCGACGTCCCTGCTGAGCAGACTCCACTGCGGCTGGAGGAGAATGGGAGACCGCAGCGGAGACGGATCGAGATTCCCCCTGTGCAGCAGAGGAAACTCGACTCCTAATATTGCCCCTCCTAGGGCCCCCCCTCCTTGGGCCTCGCTACGTTCGAAGGCAGCAATGAGCTGCGGGGCCCGAATGTGCTCAACAGGCTCCCAGGACCTGTCCTCGGGGCCATAACCCTTCCAGTCTACCAAATAAAATTTTTTGCCACGTACCACCTTGCACCCCAAAATAGCGTTCACCTCATAATCGTCCGTAGACGAACCCGATGTCCCAGCAGATGACTCGGAGAACCGGGACATATACACGGGTTTCAAGAGGGACACATGAAAGGTGTCGGTGATACCCAGGCGTGGCGGAAGGGCCAAACGATAGACCACAGGATTAACCTGCTCGAGGACCTTGAATGGGCCCAAGTAGCGAGGAGCAAATTTAGTGGACTCAACTCGCAGCCTGATGTTACGGGCGGAGAGCCACACCAAGTCCCCAGGAGCAAAAGTCAGAGCGGGGCGCCGATGAGCATCGGCGGAGGACCTCATTCTCTCCTTAGAGGCCCGAATGGCATTCTGAGTGCGGTCCCAAATATCCCGTGCCTCCACAGCCAAGTCTGCCACCCTGGAGTCTGCGGAAGACACGGGCATAGGCACAGGTACCCGTGGATGCTGACCATAGTTGAGGAGGAATGGGGTTTGTCCAGTGGAGTCGGCTACGGCGTTGTTCAGTGCAAACTCTGCCCATGATAGCAAGGATGCCCAGTCATCCTGCCTGACTGAAACAAAATGTCGCAGGTATGTGACCAAGGTCTGGTTGGCCCTCTCTACCAACCCATTCGTCTCGGGATGATATGCGGAAGAGAGATTTAACTCAATGCTGAGAAGACGACAAAGCTCTCTCCAGAACCGAGACGCAAACTGGGGACCCCGGTCACTGACAATGTTGTCTGGCATGCCGTGTAGGCGGAAGATGTGTCTTATGAACAACGCTGCCAAGGCCCGTGCAGAAGGTAACCGTGGGAGCGGCACCAAATGCACCATTTTCGAGAAATGATCGGTAATAACCCAAATGACGGTACAGCCGCGAGACTTGGGCAAACCCACTACAAAGTCCATCCCGACCATCTCCCAGGGCCTGTCTGCCACCGGCATGGGATAGAGTAACCCAGATGGCCGTTGTCAAGGAGACTTATTTTTGGCGCATGAGACACACGCCAGAACGTAATCTCTGACATCTCAGACCATATGCGGCCACCAGTACGTCCTCGCCAGTAGCTCAGATGTCCTCTTTGTCCCAAAGTGTCCACCCACCCTGGATGAATGAGCCCAAGAGAGAACCTCCGGTCGCAAATTAATGGGCACAAAAGTCTTGACCGGAGGCACAGACTCTAGCGAAACTGGCGCTACGGTTCTCAGGCTCTCGGAAGGGACAATAAGCTGAGGCTCCTCTTCCTCCTCCTCAGTTGACATGAGGGAGCGAGAGAGAGCGTCAGCACGGATATTCTTCTCCCCGGCGAGAAAATGAAGGGAAAAGTGGAACCGGGAGAAGAACAGGGACCATCTGGCCTGGCGAGAATTTAGCCGCTGGGCTGTCTGCAAATAGACCAAATTTTTGTGGTCCGTGTAAACTTGGCTCTATTATGAGTTATTTAACCCGCTAATCGTACTGGGCACTGTCTTACTGCCTGTTTCTTGTTTGGGGTTTTTCCCCCATGCGTCCGTTATGAGTGATCGCTTGTAGGTCGCTATGTTATTGTGCAGTTAGCTACTGTTTTCCGCTCTTTTGCATGCACTTTTCCATCAGTTTGGTGGCTCAGGGCAGTCAGTATTTGTGTCCAGGTTTTGGGTATGTCCCCATTTTGACCTCATGAGCCAGGGGATAGGTTTTCCCTTTACATTGTTTTGCAGGCATATGATTGTATACTATAACACTATATGTTTATAATAACGGAGGGACCAAGTTGTTTATATGTATTGTTTTTAATTATGTTTTAAATTTTCTTTGTGTGGTTTGCCAATAAAATTCTTGTTACTTTATATGAGTTATTGTTGTTTCATATGTCCGTGGTGTGCATATATATATAGTGGCTCCTTTTTCTCTTTTTTTTTTTTCTGGTTGTACATTGGCCACTTTTTGCACCCTGGCTGACACCTATTTTATACAATTTATTAGTTGTGCGCTTGGTGTTTTTTGGTTTCTCAACTTGGAAGGGAAACCGCGCACCATCCAGAAGGTGTCTCCACTCCGAAAAGGCCAACTTCATTGCTAGCAACTCCCTGTCCCCGATGAAGTAGTTTCTCTCCGCTGGCGTGAAGGTCTTAGAGAAGAAGAAGCATGGATGCTTCCGACCTTGAGCATCCTTTTGATAGAGGACTGCTCCAGCACCAACGGACGAGGCATCCACCTCCATTAGGAATGGCTTATCCACATCGGGACGATGTAAGATGGGAGCGCTAGCAAAGTGTGACTTAATAGAAGTGAAGGCCTTGGAGACCTCTTCCAACCACAATTTGGGATTCGCTCCCTTCTTGGTGAGGGCTACCAAGGGAGCTACCAGAGTTGAGAAGTGGGGAATGAACTGGCGGTAATAGTTTATGAACCCCATAAAGCGCTGCACCGCTTTAAGAGAATGGGGCTTTTGCCAGTCCATCACAGCCTGTAGTTTGGCAGGATCCATAGCCAATCCCTGGGCGGAGATGATATAGCCCAGGCAAGGTAAAGACTCCTGCTCAAACATACACTTCTCCAACTTTGCATAAAGAGAGTTTGCCCGTAGGAGGTCGAAGACTCTGCCAACTTCTCTCCGGTGGGAGTCAATATCTGGAGAAAAGATGAGAATATCATCCAGATAGACTACAACTGAGGTGGAAAGCATATCCCGGAAGATGTCGTTGACAAAGTCTTGGAAAACGGCTGGGGCATTACAGAGCCCGAAGGGCATTACCAGATACTCATAGCGCCCATCTCTGGTGTTAAACGCCGTTTTCCATTCGTCCCCCTCACGGATGCGAATCAGGTTGTAAGCACCCCGCAGATCTAGTTTAGTAAACACCCTTGCTCCCCGAAGCCTATCGAAAAGCTCAGGTATCAAGGGCAAAGGATACTTGTTCTTAACGGTGATAGCGTTAAGACCCCTGTAGTCTATGCATGGACGTAGTTCCCCATTCTTCTTCTGCACGAAAAAGAACCCTGCCCCAGCAGGTGACACCGACTTCCTGATGAACCCTCTTGCCAGATTCTCTTGAATGTACTGAGACATTGCCTCCGTCTCCGGGAGAGATAATGGATAGACTCGACCCCGGGGAGGCTCAGCACCAGGCAAGAGATCCATAGGACAGACATAGGGGCGATGGGGCGGAAGGGTCTCCGCCGCCTTTTTGGAGAACACGTCTGCATAAGACCAATATTGCTTGGGGAGAGAGGATAGATCTGCGGGTACCTCTGTAGTAGCAACCTGAACGCACTCTCGGTGACACCTACCCCCACAAGATTCACCCCATCCCAGAATTCTGCCTGAGGACCACTCGATGTGAGGAGAGTGGTACCGTAGCCAAAGTATCCCCAACAGGACCTCATCAATTCCCTCAGGAATGATGAGCAGAGATATAATCTCCTGATGGGATGGCGACATGGACAGAGTAAAAGGGATGGTCTGATGTGTTATCTGTGAGGGCAGTGTCGACCCATTCACCACTCGTACCGTTACTGGTTGAGGTAGCATAACCAGGGGTATTGCATGACGTTGGGCGAAGGCAGAATACATAAAATTGCCCTCCGCCCCAGAATCCACGCAGAGCTCTACCGAGTGGGAGGATGAGCCTAATGTTATTGTCCCCTTAAAGGACAATTTGGAGGCAAACGTCGCCGTGTCTAGTGTACCTCCACCTACTACCACTAGACGCTGACGTTTCCTCGTCCGCTGGGAACATCTGGTGGCAAGATGTCCTGACTGCTGGCACACATGACAAACCTGGAGTGCACGAGCGGTCCGGGGCTTAGATACCGCTCGTGACACTACCATAGGCTCATGGGACTCAAGGGCCTGGACTGGAGATTCCAAAGGTTTGGCGAAGGTGGGAGCCAGCCGAAACCTCTGCCTACACTGGGCTCGCTCTAACCTCCGCTCGTGAAAACGGAGGTCAATACGAGTGGATACTGTTATTAATTCCTCCAGTGTGGCGGGAATCTCCCTAGTGGCCAGAGCGTCCTTAACGTGGTCAGCCAGCCCCCTCCAAAATATAGGAATAAGGGCTTTATCCGACCACTCCAGCTCAGATGCTAGGATGCGGAAGTGTACGGCAAAATGGCTGACCAAGGACGAGCCCTGAGTCAATGCCAACAGTTGGAGCGCCGTATCATGGGTGACACGAGGTCCTAAAAAGACCTGTTTCAGAGTGCTCAGGAATAGCGGAGCACTCTGCACCACATGATCGCCACGCTCCCACAGCGGCGTAGCCCACTGCAACGCCCTGTCCGACAGGAGAGACACGATAAACCACACCTTTGCCCACTCTGTAGGGAAACGAAAGGCCAGAAGCTCGAGATGTATAGAGCACTGACTCACGAAACCCCTACAAGACTTACTGTCACCAGAGAATTTCTCTGGTAGCGGGAGGCGAGATAGAGTCGGAACAGGGGTGGCAGTGGACAAGGTAGCTGCAGCCACGCTAGCAGCCTGAACAGCGACAGCAGTGACATCCACAGCTGAGGTTGAACGCTCTAGAGCCGCCAACCTTCCCTCCAGCTGCTGGATGTACCGCTGTAAACGCTGATCGTCCGCCATTTACTAGCCAGACCTTGGTGCTAGTATTATGTTAGGACTGGCGGAACGCACCAAGTACAAGATGAAATGGAACTAGGTGCGTTCGCAGTCCGAGGTCCACCGTGCAGGTAAAAACCCTGCTGCTAGTAAGACGGACTATATGGCGGTACTACAAGTATACACGCACGGGTTAACTGCACCCTGCGTGAAGGAAGCGATCCTGTTGCGTCACAGGACCGCGGTACCGCACATAGAGCGTGAGCAATAAGTCAGCGAACTCAACCCCAACTAGGATTGAAGTCCGATTAGACACTTGCTGGCACAACACCGCAACTGGGTGTGTAAGGAAACTAAATAATAATATAAAGGCACAAGAGTGCGTGCGGTGCCGCACAGACGGACGCCACTAACCACCCAGGCTTGGGTCAGGAAAGCGCAGAGCAAGCGCACGGCGCCGTACAGGCGGACACAGCAACTGGTAGCTGTAATGTGTGTTACGTGCTGTTGGATAAGTCGGGCGCTAGATAGCAAACATACACCTTCCGCGGACAGACATTCAATAGGGAGGGTATTTAAAGAGCGACTTTCACTCACAACACAGACACATATTTACAAGACAATACTAGCGCATGGCCGTGCGGTCATGCGCAGTTTATCTAGCTGCAGCACAGGAAACAGCTACAGAAGTTTTGCCCTTTCAGGACCTGCCAAAAGGACCAATGGGATGTGCTGCAGTACCTGAGCATGTGACCTTCGATCTCCAACAGGAGATCTTGCCCTGGGCATGCTCAGTGTGTGCAAATAAGGACTTAGATCCAGAAACGTCCACTCGCCGCTGCCCAGCACTGGCTTCAATGGCAGAAGCAGGAAAAGCAGCAGTAACTCTTCGCACAGAGTCAGACTGAGTGAGACGCTGGGATCAACGTCCCTGCTGAGCAGACTCCACTGCGGCTGGAGGAGAATGGGAGACCGCAGCGGAGACGGATCGAGATTCCCCCTGTGCAGCAGAGGAAACTCGACTCCTAACAGGGTCTAGTTTCCAATATGGAGTCACTTGTGGGGGGTTTCTACTGTTTAGGTACATATGGGGCTCTGCAAACACAATGTGACGCCTGCAGACCAATCTATCTAAGTCTGCATTCCAAATGATGCTCCTTCCTTTCCGAGCTCTGCCGTGTTCTCAAATGGTGGTTCCCCCCCACGTCGGGTATCAGCGTACTCAGGACAAATTGGACAACAACATTTAGGGTCCAATTTCTCCTGTTACCCTTGGAAAAATACAAAACTGGGGGCTAAAAAATAATTTTTGTGGAAAAAAATATATTTTTTATTTGCGCGGCTCTGCGTTATAAACTGTAGTGAAACACTTGGGGTTCAAAGCTCTCACATCACATCTAGATAAGTTCCTTAGGGGGTCTACTTTCCAAAATGGTGTCACTTGTGGGGGGTTTCAATGTTTAGGCACATCAGTGGCTCTCCAAACGCAACATGGCGTCCCATCTCAATTCCAGTCAATTTTGCATTGAAAAGTCAAACGGCGCTCCTTCCCTTCCGAGCTCTCCCATGCACCCAAACAGTGGTTTACTCCCACATGTGGGGTATCAGCATACTCAGGACAAATTGTACAACAACTTTTGGGGTCCAATTTCTTCTCTTACACTTGGGAAAATAAAAAATTGGGGGCAAAAAGATAATTTTTGTGAAAAAAACGATTTTTTATTTTTACGGTTCTGCATTATAAACTTCTGTGAAGCACTTGGTAGGTCAAAGTGCTCACCATACCTCTAGATAAGTTCCTTAGGGGGTCAACTTTCCAAAATGGTGTCACTTTAATTTTATTATTATTATACATTTTTATAATATATATATTATATAAATATATATATGTATATATATATATATATATATATATATATTAATATATATATATATTATATATATATAATATATATAATATATAATAATATATAATGTGGGGGGTTTCAATGTTTAGGCACATCAGTGGCTCTCCAAACGCAACATGGCGTCCCATCTCAATTCCAGTCAATTTTGCATTGAAAAGTCAAATGGCGCTCCTTCACTTCCGAGCTCTGTCATGCGCCCAAACAGTGGTTTACCCCCACATGTAGGGTATCGGCGTACTCAGGACAAATTGGTCAACAACGGTTGGGGTCCATTTTCTCCTGTTACCCTTGGTAAAATAAAACAAATTGGAGCTGATGTAAATTTTTTGTGAAAAAAAGTTAAATGTTCATTTTTATTTAAACATTCCAAAAATTCCTGTGAAACACCTGAAGGGTTAATAAACTTCTTGAATATGGTTTTGAGCACCTTGAGGGGTGCAGTTTTTAGAATGGTGTCACACTTGGGTATTTTCTATTATATAGACCCCTCAAAATGACTTCAAATGAGATGTGGTCCCTAAAATAGAATGGTGTTGTAAAAATGAGAAATTGCTGGTCAACTTTTAACCCTTATTACTCCCTAACAAAAAAAAATGTTGATTCCAAAATTGTGCTGATGTAAAGTAGACATGTGTGAAATGTTATTTATTAAGTATTTTGTGTGACATATCTCTGTGATTTAATTGCATAAAAATTCAAAGTTGGAAAATTGCAACATTTTCAAAATTTTCGCCAAATTTTCATTTTTTTCACAAATAAACGCAGGTAATATCAAAGAAATTTTACTACTATCATGAAGTACAGTATGTCTCGAGAAAACATTGTCAGAATCACCAGGATCTGTTGAAGCGTTCCAGAGTTATATCCTCATAAAAGGACAGTGGTCAGAATTGTAAAAATTGGCCCGGTCCATAATGTGCAAACCACCCTTGGGGGTAAAGGGGTTAAGGGGGATGGCTAGCGATATAATGTTTTTGACTAGTGATGAGCGAATATACTTGTTACTCGAGATTTCTCGAGCATGCTCGGGGGTCCTCGGAGTATTTCTTAGTGCTCGGAGTTTTAGTTTTTCTTGCCGCAGCTGAATGATTTATATCTGTTAGCCAGCATAAGAACATGTGGGGGTTGCCTGGTTGTTAGGGAGTCCCCACATGTACTTTAGCTGGCTAACAGATGTAAATCATTCAGCAGCGGCAAGAAAAACTAAAACTCTGAGCACTAAAAAATACTCCGAGGACACCCAAGCATTCTCGAGAAATCTCGAGTGACAAGTATATTCGCTCGTCATCACTATTTATGACCTTTCATTAAGATAAGTTATCAATATCGGATTGGTATGGGTATTGGATGTGAGACCCCCAACTACCTTATTTTGATGACCTCTCTTAAGAATTACCTCCAAAAGTGGATGAAGGGGCATAAAGCAACTTGTAGGTCATGCAATTCTGTTAATGGAATTTAAATATGCAATTAATCTCTTCAGAGAAGAAAATGACTTGAGCGCTAGAGGTAGGGACTTCCCTGCCATATGGGATGTATCGCAGGCACTTTTTATTGCTCTGGTCTGCTTAGCGCAGACGTTGTTCCCAGCATCTTGCATAGGCTCCTGTTATACATTTGGTTACTGCTGATTCTCCAGCTAAAGTCTGTAGCAACCAGTGGTATACAGAGGCAACCCCACTCTCTGGAGTCTAAGTCCAGAAATCACCTTACAGAGCATGTCTGTGATGTGGCGTTTTGTCATTGGTGCTTGGATGCTTTCTGCTCTGGTGATGTGGGAGCTCCGGTTTGGCCAATGGGCGACACCCCATCTGACTAAACGTGAGTTTTGGAGTGGAGCCTGGCACATAATGGGCTTTCAGCAAAGCACACGGGCGTGCTAGCATCAATTGTGTTTGGTGTCTGTGGGTGTATACGCTGCTAATCTGTCTGTGCATTTTGTGAGCTTTGCATCGTATTAGCTACCAGTGGGACGTCAGTTATCTTTGTCAGCATGTGTTCAGAGCTGGTCCTGTGCCATTAGAATTCTGGCACGTCCAGAGAGGAGATTGGCTGTGCGAGTTCAGGGCTGGCATCAAGCCATTAGAATTCCAGCTCCTCCAGAGGTTTGCTGCGTGTTTTTGCTGACTGTGAGTTTTTGCTATCATTTCCCATCCCGTGTGTATGCTATAGTTCCCTGTGGGGTTAAAAGGGTATTGCACACAGAGCAAGCTCTACCCACGTGTTCTTTTTCAGTGTTTCTAACAGGGTGTTGCACACTACCTATTGTCCCTGTACCCCTAGGTGGTTAGCTGAGCTGGTACTAACTTTCCCTGTACTCCACAGTGGTTAGCTGAGCTGATACGTACCTTCCCTGTACTCCTCGGTGTTAGCTGAGCTGGTACTTACTGTCCCTGTACCTCTCGGTGGTTAGCTGAGTAGGTAGTCCTCTCCCTATGCACCTCTGAGTTGTACTTGGGTTTGGTTTTCTGCGTTCCATTCACAATGTGTGGAGTTAATTCAGTGTGTTTCAGGAGGAACATTCGCTATTTTTTTATTCCCCATTTTTTACACAAGCAGCAGATTTGCAGATTTACATCTCTGCTTGGTGGACCCTGGGTTGTGATTGCACTTTATAATTTATTTTAATTTAGTGCAATCCGCCAACCCTAACAGTACGTGAATTATTGTACAGTTGTGGCTGAAAGTGTTGGCACCCTTGAAATTTTTGTAGAAAAAGAAGTATTTCTCCCAGAAAATTATGTCAATTGATCATATATTGTTATACACATGTTTATTTCCTTCTTACACCTCTCAATTGGAATTTTGGACCACTCTTCTTTTGCAAACTGCTCCAGGTCTCTTATATTTGAAGGGTGCCTTCTCTCAACCTCAATTGTGTGAAATTACTTCCAATTTGCCTTTTTTTCTGTTTCATTTTTTGTGTTGTTCCAATATACACAAAATAAATAAATATGTGAATAGCAAAACTTGTGAAATTGAAATAAGTTTCTGGGAAAAATACATCCTTTTCTGGAACAATGTCAAGAGTGCCAACACTTTCGGCCATGACTGTACACAGCAATCCTAATAATGAACATTTAAACTTGAATGAGCTTTGCCACATGAGATAGAATAGTAAATTAAGTTTCTGGCTGGGCATCATATCCTAAGTTACCCCATAGACTTCCTGTCAGAGTCCTTTCTCCCCGACAAATCTGTCTAGTTTTCAGCTAAGGAACAGTCAAACACTCCAAAATAGATGTCAGCAAATTAAGTTTCTGGTTCGGCTCATATCCTAAGTCATGTGGTAAGCTAGTTGAAAAGTCAATACTTTTATTATTGCAACATCCAATATTTGGCACTAGAGCTCAAGTCCTCCTTCACATTTAATAGGCAACTTGCACATATACTTTTTAAGTTGATTCTGGGATCTTCCTTGTGGCACATTGTACTTTTATATTAGTTAATTTTAATTGACACGTTCAATTTAAGTTCATTAAAAAATATTAAATATACATTTGAAAAAGGTGCATTTTCAAAGCTTTACATTTTTCTTCTCATAAAGTTAATAATTGTCTACTTCAACATAGAGGTTTCTGGATACCTAATCATCGAGGAGTGGCTAAATAAAAATAAAAAAACCTTCTGCTCTTGAGACCAGAAAGGATATTTTAGAAAAAAATAATTTGCAAAGTTGCGTGCTTTTGCAAGGAAGCTCGCACATTTGAGAAGACTAGACAACTCTTTTAACTTCAGATTTATTTTTGTTTTACCATTTTACCATGTGTGCACATTGCACAATAATAATATATCTTTAAAAAAAATCCTTTTATTTATTTGCTGCAACTTTTCAAGCCATGATAAGGCGATTCTTCTTGCTGGGACCTTTCTAATGTGAATCCTCTTCTAGACTAAAGTCTATATCTCTATGGGATGGTAGGATCCTGTTGTAATTAAAAACACCTGAGGCTGAGGGGAGGAGTGCTCAGTCAGAGAGAAAAAAGATTTAAAAAAAATGGCTGCTAAGGTTTTGGTCCTTCTATTAGCTTAAGAAAATAAAAAATAAAAATATGCATATGTAAGTTAGACATCAGGTGAGCAGATTGTCAGTCATTACATGTCTCATACTTGTAATGTCCTCTTTGATTTATAACCAGCTTTGGAGGCATATTTTCCGGGAGAATAGTGACTGACCCATAGATCTAAACAGCTCATTTATGCTAAGGTAGATTTGTCTCGAATAACACATAGTCTCAAATAACAGGGTATTATTTTATTCAACTTTTTATGATCTGCCAATATACTCATCTTAGGAGGGTGGATCTTACTGACAGGCTCTCTTTAAGTATGTTGCAAAATATGTTTATTACAGCAATAGTTTTACCCTTTGTAATGAAATCACATAAATATGTACATGAATAAATAATTAACTACATTAATTATTTTTCAATCTTTCATTAACCCCTTCATGGCCCCAGGGTATTTTCTTTTCCCCTCCTTCTTAGAGCCATAACTTTTTTAGTTTTCCGTCAATATAGCCATGTGAGGAATTGCAGTGGAATTACAAAAAAAAGTGCAATCCCACACTGTTTTTTGTGTTTGTTTTTTTTGCTAGGTTCACTAAATGCTAAAACTGACCTGCCATTTTATTCTCCAGGTCATTTCGAGTTCATAGACATCAAACATGTCTAGGTTATTATTTATCTAAGTGGTGAAAAAAATTCCAAACTTTGCTAAAAAGCAAAAAAATTGTGCCATTTTCCGATACCTGTAGCGTCTCCATTTTTCACGATCTGGGGTTGGGTGTAGGCTTTTTTGGCGCGCTAAGCTGTCGTTTCTAATTATACCATTTTGGTGCAGATACGATCTTTTGATAGCCTGTTATTGCATTTTAATGCAATGTCGCGGCGGCCAAAAAAACGTAATTCTGGCGTTTCAATTTTTTTTCTCGCTACGCCGTTTATCGATCAAGTTAATTCCTTTTTTATTGATAGATAGGGAGATTCTGAATGCGGCGATACCAAATATGTGTATATTTGATTTTTTATTGTTTAATTTTGAATGGGGCTAAAGGGGGGTGATTTAAACTTTTACATTTTTTTATTTTTTTCATATTTTTTAAAACATTTTTTTTACTTTTGCCATGCTTCAATAGCCTCCATGGGAGGCTAGAAGTTGGGACAACTCGATCACCTCTGCTACATAGGAGCAAAGCTCAGATCGCTCCTATGTAGCAGAATTGTTGCATCGCTATGAGAGCCGACCACAGTGTGGCGCTCACAGCAATCTGACATCAACAACCATAGAGGTCTTAAATAGACCTCTGGTTGTCATGCCGCTGCATCGCTGACCCCTGATTACGTGACGGGGGTCAGCGATGTGAGCTTTCTGGCCGGATGGCCAGAAGCGCTAGTTAAATGCTGCTGTCAGTGTTTGACAGTGGCATTTAACTAGTTAATAGCGGTGGGTGAATCGAGACTACACCCACTGCTATTGCAGGCACATGTCAGCTGTTGAAAACAGCTGACAATCCCCGGCTTTGATGCGGGCTCACCGCCGGAGCCCGCATCAATGCAGGGGGATTCTGACCTCGGACGTACTATCCTATCCGAGGTCAGAAAAGGGTTAAAACAATGTCAGAAAATAACATATTATTTTAATCAAGTCTTTAGATTATATGTTTGGTGTTTTTGCAATCTTCCAATTTCAATGGCCACTAGGCACAATACTAGATGGCAGATGACATTTGTATTGTTTGGGATGGACTGCGGGAAGATTTCAATAACTTTGTAACTTACTTGAACAATACTAATGATGAAAACATGCGTTTTACATCATGTTTTGGAAAAAACACTTTGGATTTTCTTGATGTAAAAGTAGACATTTTAGATGGTAGAATTAATACAAAAGTCCGCAGAAAATTCTCAGCAACCAATAATTTGTTACATTTTAAGAGCGCCCATCCCATGCACACTAAAAAGAGAATTCCATATAGTCAAATGGTGAGACTTAGGCTGGTTTCACATTTGCGTATTTTGCCGCTGCGTTTTAGCGCAAAAAAAGCATGCGTTTTTTTTCCTATACTTAACATTAAAAACGCATGAGTTTTTTGCATGCGTTTTGCCATGTTTTGCCGCCGCATGCGTCTTTTGTATGCATGCGTTGTGTTGCAGAAATGCAACATGTAGTAATTTTTAGCGGTGTTCTTTTGCCGCAAAAAAGCATGCGTTTTTTTGCGGCAAAAAAACGTATTGCTGTCTATGTAAACGCATGCGTTTTTAAGCACATGCATTTGGTTGCGTTAAAAACGCATGCATTTTTATTAAAAAAACAAGAAAACACATTGAGAAGCCACCCCACACCATAAAATTGATAAAGGGATCCTACCCCTAACCCTAACCCTACCCCTAACCCTAACCCTTGGGATCCTAACCCTAAACCTACACCTAACCCTACCCCTAACCCTACCCCTAAACCTAACCCTTGGGATCCTAACACTAACACTAACCCTACCCCTAACCCTTGTGATACTAACCCTAACCCTACCCCTAACCCTACTCCTAACCCTAACCCTTGGGATCCTAACCCTAACACTAACCCTACCCCTAACCCTAACCCTACCCCTAACCCTAACCCTTGTGATACGAACCCTAAGGGTTAGGGTTAGGGTTAGGGTTGGGGTAGGGTTAGGGTTAGGATCCCTTAGGGTTAGGGTTAGGGTTAGGGTTAGGATCCCTTAGGGTTAGGGTTAGGGGTAGGGTTAGGGTTAGGATCCCTTAGGGTTAGGGTTAGGATTAGGGGTAGGGGTAGGGTTAGGGTTAGGTTTAGGGTTAGGGTAGGGTTAGGGTTAGGATCCCTAGGGTTACTAGGGATTCAAACCCTAACCCTAACCCTAACCCTAACCCAAAGCCTAGCTATTTCTGTTTATAGTGGGTTTTCTTGTTGATTTTGATGATTGGCAGCTGTCACACACTTCTCATCATGCATTTAAAAATGCAAACGCATGAAAAAACGCATGTAAACGCGTCAAAATGCCGCGTTTGTAATAAAACATGCAAAAACGCATGCGTCTAAAAAACGCGGCGTTTTACCGCGTTTACATGCGTTTTTTTCACCACATGCGTTTGCGTTTAAAATGCTGCATTTTTAAACGCAAATGTGAAACCAGCCTTAGGAAATTCAATAGTAATGAGGACAATTACAAAGAACAAATAATGGATCTAAAAACACGCTTTACAAATCGGGGATACCCGTTACCATTATTAGAGGAAGCTTAAACTCGTGCAGCAAAGCTTACACAAATGAATTTTCTTTAAAAAAGCAAAACAAAAACAAAAGACAAAAACATAAGGAACGTCTGCCTACCCAAAATAACAGTCCAAGATTTACTTTTAGTTTTAAGCACAGTCCAATTGATCAGGAAATTTATGCAGCCATTCGAAAGAATTGGCATGTATTACAAAGGGATGGGGATTTATCCAAAATAACTACATACTCTCCGCAGTTCGCATATAAACGAACAAAAAATTTGGGGGACCTATTGGTTCACAATCGCCTGTTACCAGTGGAAAATAATTGGCTGAAAAAAGCCGCACCACAGGGCAATTTTAAATGCGGTAGTTGTAGTTTTTGTCATTTGCGTAAATTAGAAAATCCTTTACAAATCCAGATGAGTGCTTTAAGATCCATCACAGAGAGTAATTACACTCATTAGGGCTTACTAAATATGTGGATGAAGGAAAGCCACAATAGTTTGGTGTGTATAAGCCGAGTACGTGAGTGTCTTTTAGCTCTTTTGTGTTTTGCGCTAACTGAAGATAACCTTGCATTTGGCATTTATTGGTTATCGATCACATGTGGCCAGAGGACTGGAAAGGCTACTTAAAATATGGTTAACAATAGACCAGTGGGTCTGAGGTTGGATTCTAGTCTGTAGGCTGGGTCCACGCATTGAATTAATATTGTTTACAACAGACCAGCAATTCTGAGGTTGGATTCCAGATTTTGTGCTGGGTCCAAGCACTGAGTTATAGCGCAATCCACATACTGTATTGTGTTTGTACGTTCTATGCACTCTGCACTTTGTTATGGTGATTGTTTTTGGTAAATGTTGTGCCTTCTAAGTATTGTAGTAAAGGTTATGTTTTAACCCTATTGTCATGGTCTGCTGAGTTTCTGGGATTAGGTGGTTTTAGGGTTCCTCTATTTTCCTCTATTTCAGGGTGCCTGTAGAATCCTGCACTTATCTTCAGTAGCAGGACGCTAAGCCCCGCCCCCTGTGGTCACATGGTCGTAGGTCCTTCTGT
This sequence comes from Ranitomeya imitator, assembly GCF_032444005.1. Taxonomy (NCBI): domain Eukaryota; kingdom Metazoa; phylum Chordata; class Amphibia; order Anura; family Dendrobatidae; genus Ranitomeya; species Ranitomeya imitator. Next base: position 116,569,880 of record NC_091289.1, read on the forward strand.
TTCCTTCTACCTTTAGCTCTCTGTGCAGGTCCTATCTGCCTGAGCTTTCCCTGTGCCATCTGACCCCGGGATCTCCCACAGTGTGGGTGAGTCACCCTGCTCAGCCATGGCAGCACACCGGTGCTGACAGGGTTCTGATACCTATTCGCTTATACGTCTAAATAGTTGCTTTACGCCACAGGCTGAGTACAGATTAAAGATACAGTATATCTAAACCTGGTTTTAGTAGCAGTTTAAACTAAATTGACATTAATATTATATTAGGTAAATTATAATATATAGAGTGGCATTGGGTATCCTCTCCTCCTTTGGCATCAGAGACCTCACCCTCTCCTGAATCTCCTCATACCTTTCCAAGCACACATTCAGCATCTCCCACTCTCACACTACCTCCTCACCCCACACTCTCTCTGTGGGAGTCCCCCAAGGTTCTGTTCTAAGACCCTTACTCTTCTCAATCTATACACTTGGCCTGGGAAAACTCACAAAGTCCCATGGCTTCCAGCACCACCTGTATGCTGATGACACTCGATCTCCCTCTCTGACCCAGACGTCACCTCTCTGCTGTCCAGAATCCCGGAGTGTCTATCAGCCATATCTTCCTTCTTCTCCTCTTGCTTCCTCAAACTCAATGTAGACAAATCTGAACTTATCATCTTTCCTCCATCTCACAGATCTTCCTTACCTGATCTATCTATCACCACTAATGACATCACGCTTTCCCCGTACCGGAAGTCTGCTGCCTCAGAGTAACCCTTGATTCTGCCTTTTCCTTCAAATCGCACATCTAATCTCTTTCCACCTCTTGTCGCCTCCAGCTCAAAAACATCTCCAGAATCCATCCTTTCTTCAACCCTCAATCTACTAAAATGCTTGTGCATGCCCTCATCATCTCCCGCCTCGACTACTGCAACATCCTTTTCTTTTGCCTCCCTGCTAACACTCTCGCAAATCTCCAGTCCTTCCTTAACTCTGCTGCCCGACTAGTTCATCTCTCTCCTCACTACTCTTCCGCTTCTCCCCTCTGCAAATAACTTCACTGGCTCCCAATCCCTCAGCGTATCCAGTTTAAATTACTAATATTGACCTACAAAGCCATCCATAACCTGTCTCCTCCATATATCTCTGAACTAATCTTCCCTCACGTAATCTCTGGTCCTCTTCTCTCCTTCACACTTATTTGCACCTCAACTAACCACCTCCAAGACTTCTCCCGAATATCCTCCATCCTCTGAAATTCTGTGCCCCCACATGTCTGACTATCAATCACATTCGGATCCTTAAGACGGAACCTGAAAACCCACCTCTTCAAGAACGCCTTCAGTCTGCAACGGCCCTGATTCCTCCTCACCACTACCGAAGCTGCCACCTCACCAATACCGAAGCTGCCGCAACCCCCAACCTACTGTCTCCTTCCCCACCATCCTGTAGAATGTAATCCCGCAAGGGCAGGGTCCTCTCCCCTCTGTATCAGTCTTTTATTGTTAGTCTGTTTTCTGTAATTTGTATTTAACCCCTTCTCATGTACAGCACCATGGAATCAATGATGCTATATAAATGAATAATAATGATAATAATAATAATAATAATTAGGGCTCAGAAATAAGCTGGGTGTTCAGTAGAAAGTATAAGATCCCATACTCCAATTTGCACTGGGGCTCATACGGTAGACTTTATTTGAAAAAATCAAATACAATATAGGATTAGATACACTTTGAAATGTCATCATTTTTTATGTGAAAATTTAAGTACAAATATGAAAATGTATTCTGCATTACAATCCCTCAGCTCGGTGCCTCATTTCCTCCTAAGTGCAGATTACAGCTAATTAAAGAGCTCACCTTCTTATCACCTGTATGTTGCTGTTCTGGAGTCAGCCATGATTATGGAAAAGACATGCCCAAAAATGCCCGCAGGGATAAATAAAACATTAGAAGCGATAATCTTACAGCAGGGAAAGTGTTGAAATATTGTCAGGATCTGAAATGGTAAGCCCAACATTTCCTCTCTAAATGGTTCAAGAAAAAAGTCTGCTTGAGAGCGAGCCACGCTTCTTAGTATTACAATGTGTCGGGAAGTGGGAGAAGTGAGTGATGGCCATATGTGCTAATTATCTGAGGTGATAATCATGAGCCATTGCATTGAAATAATACAATTTTATATTAGTCTATTAATAAGCGATTGTTAAGTATGTTTTTAAAAGAGAACAATTTCCCAGGCAGAAAAAGGTTAAAGGGGTATTCCCATCACCAAAATCCTATCTAAATATGTAGTAGGTGTAATAATAATAATAATATCCGACACCAACAATTAGAAATGTAGTACGTTCTTCTGATTATCTATGTTGATTTCCCCATGTGCAGAGCATTGCAGTAGTTTTTTCCACTTAAAAACCATAACATTTCCCACCATATGGATTTGGCCAAAGGCTGCATTCACACATGTTTTTCTTATCAATGTACTGAACCATCTAGTTAAATGGAACCAAGAAACAGCCATTTTCAATGGATCCATGTTTCTGTTCCATTAAACTCGTGACCTTTTTTGGACGAGACTAGGCCATTCAAGCCTACGATCTGCAAAAAACAAATGATAAATGAAAGACATCCATTTTCTATCTGTTTATCAGACATTTTTAATGGATCCTTTGCTAAGTGTCAATGGAAAAAAATGTTCCGTTTACCTGATTCATTTATTTAATACAGATGAGACATAAACAGATGCAAAATGGAGGCAAAGCAGGTGACACATGGTGATTTTTTTTTGCATGGATGTAAAAACAGAAACAAATTTTTGATTATAACCAAAAAGGTAAAATTTGATCAGGAGGATATTTGTTTTTTTTTCTTGCTCGTCAAAACCATAACATTTAAATCAAATTTTCAATTTGAATAATGTTTTTGTTTTTTATTTTACTTTTCTCGCCAATGAAATGCTAATTTCAGAGTATATAATGTCTACCTACTTTAGTGCATATTATTATTTTACTTTGATTTCTCTTGGGTAATATAATGCATTTTCTAATGTATTAAATGAAGCTACATAAGCATTTCGACAATAGTAACATCTGTTTATGAATCACTTTGGCAAATTCCCTAAAAAAAATAACACTTTTAATGAAGACATATTTCAAATAATTGAGAAAATATTTTGTCCCAAGAGATGAGAGTTTATCTAATGGTAATTTATGGGCCAAATCTACAGGTACAGCCATTGAAGCTTTATATGTCGCACCATGAAAAGCTAGCTTGGATTTCAGGGAAGATTTACATATCAATAGCTGTCATTAATAATGCATTATGCATTCCCCATTGTCAGTGAGATTTACGCAGATGCATTTTAGTTTCAAGATTAAATTAGTCAAATACAACATGATATTCAGTAAGTGAAATCAAATGCACTCACTGTCCTGGTTGTAACAGAATTTTGTATCGAAGTCAATTGTTTGATCTTTCTACTATTGCTGGAATTTTCACTATTAAATGCGTTACAATTTTCCTATGTAAGTCAATCAGAATTTTAATACATCTCAGTGGACTATTTCTCACTGTTTAGCTTTTCGCTTATCTCCTGAATGTAAGGCCAAGTTAACACGCTCAGTATTTGGTCAGTATTTCACATCAGTATCTGTAAGCCAAAGCAAGAGTGGAAGAATCAGAGGAAAAGTATAATAGAAACATATGCACCACTTCTGGATTTTCACCCATTCCTGGTTTTGGCTTCAAATACTGATGTAAAATACTGACCAAATACTGAACGTGTGAACAGAGTAATTTGCATAAGAGGTAATGTTTCACATTTTTTTTCTTGTAGAGGACTATTCTTAACAGGAACATTTCACAATTTGTATTTATTTTAGTAATAATTATAAATTACATAAAGTTTTATTTAAAACAAAAAAATACTGTGCTAACATTTTTTTATTAATATTTTCATCAGCCACTCATTTATATTTGATGACGTAAGTGTCCACTCACTACACATACACACAGCTTAGATATGGATATCTTCATCAATGGAAAAATACAATTTTAATAGGTCTCAGAAAATCTTGACAGAAACAAAATTTATTTAAATTTTTCAACATTAAAGGGACACTGTCACCTGAATTTGGAGGGAACAATCTTCAGCCATGGAGGCGGGGTTTTCGAGTGTTTGATCCACCCTTTCCTTACCCGCTGGCTGCATGCTGACTGCAATATTGGATTGAAGTTCATTCTCTGTCCTTCCTAGTACATGCCTGCACAAGGCAATCTTACCTTGCGCAGGCGTGTACTATGGAGGACAGAGAATGAACTTCAATGCAATATTGCAGCCAGCATGCAGCCAGCGGGTAAGGAAAGGGTGAATCAAACACCCCAAAACCCCGCCCCTATGGCTGAAGATTGTTCCCTCCAAATTCAGGTGACAGTGTCCCTTTAAATAAAATGAAAAACAACACAAGCTTCATAAATCACAAGGATCGTGATGACAGGTCATTTTGATCATTCAATGAACAACATAAATGAACCTCCTAAAACTTGAGTAGCTGTGTTCATCTAGTGCATTTTTATTGCACTGCAGGGAGGGGCGCCATTTCAATTTTTGCTTCAGTTACCAAAAAAGTCAGGAAATGTTCCCACAGTGATTAATAGTTGATAATATCAAAGCTTTTCAAATAGTTTTTCAATTTTTTTTATCATTAATCAAATAATATTGTTATAAAATTAATACATTGACACATTACATTTTTTAAAATTGTTGAAAAATTCTATGAACCATTCTATTTTAAGTGAAGCTGTAAACTGAAATGATCTGTTAATGAAATCAGGCTTTTGTATTAAATTCTGTTCTGAAAAATACTAGCATTGTTTTTTTCTACAAATAATAAATACAACTCTTGCAATTTTTACACTGGCCACTGGGGTTTTTTAGACTCCAACTTGTATTGTTTCAGGATATAACACATGTACATCACTTTTTGTGATTGGTGGATCTTATGTTATTATTTGAGTATAACGTTGTTGCTTGTCAATGTAATCCTGGGTCTACTGAAAAGAAGGCTCCAGAGATCTATTTAGCAAAGAAAAGGAAGCATGAGTCTAGAAAGCCTTAGAGGCCAGTTTGTAATTTGCAAGACTATATTTAGTTTTTAACCCCTTACTGCCATGGGACAGAATAGTACATCTGATGGCAGAACCCCCGCTTTGATATGGGCTCCATCTGTGAGCTCGCATCAAAGCTGGGACATGTCAGCTGTTTTGAACAGCTGACATTTGCCCACAATAGGCGTGGGTGGAATCATGATCCTCACGGGCCTATTAACTAGTTAAATGCCGCTGACAAACTGACAGAGGCATTTAACAAGTTCTTCCAGTCATCTGTCTGGAAATGTGTGCATTGGTGACCCTCGTCACATGATCTAGGGTCATAGGTGCGTCGGCATGACAACCAGAGGTCGGCACTCATAGCAAGTCTGTAATTCTGCTACATAGGAGCGATCCTGGCATCGCTTCTATGTAACAGAGCCAATCAAGTTGTGGCAGCTTCTAGCCTCCTATGGAGGCTATTAAAGCATGCTAAAAGTAAAAAAAAAAATGTTTTTAAAAATATTAAAACAATAAAAAAATAAAAGTTCAAATCACCCTCTTTTGCCCAATTCAAAATAAAACAATTAGAAAAAATAAAACCTACACATAATTGGTATCGCCACATTCAGAATTGCCCGATCTATCAATAAAAAAAGGATTAAACTAATCACTGAATGGTGTAGCGATAAAAAAAGACAAAATGCCAGAATTATGTTTTTTGCTCGTCGCGACATTGCATTAAAATACAATAAGGGGCGATCAAAAGATCGTATCTAAACCAAAATGATATCATTAAAAATGTCAGCTTGGCACACAAAAAAATAAGCCCTCACTCGACCCCAGATCATGAAAAATAAAGACACTACGGGTATCAGAAAATTGCACTTTTTTTTTTTAGCAAAGTTTGGAATTTTTTTCATCACTTAGATAAAAAATAACCTACACATATTTGATGTCTATGAACTCATAATGACCTGGAGAATCATAATGGCAGGTCAGGTTTAGCATTTAGTGAACCTAGCAAAAAAGCCAAACAAAAAACAAATGTTGGATTGCACTTTTTTTTTGCAATTTCACCGCACTTGGAATTGTTTTCCCATGTTCTAGTACATGACATGGTAAAACCAATGGTGTCGTTAAAAAGTACAACTTGCTCCGCAAAAAATAAGCCATTACATGGCCATATTGATGGAAAAATAAGAAAATGATGTCTCTGGGAAGGAGGGGAGCGAAAAACGAAAATGCGAAACCAAAAAAAGCTCTGGGGATTAAGAGGTTAAATAGAGATTGTAAAATGAAAAAAAATTGCAATCTACAAAAAAATACATGTGACACAAAAATCTGATTTAAACAATATGTCATTTTGTGATAGAGCATTCCCTGTAAGGCTAGAAACTTTAGAAAAAAAAATCTGCAGTGGGACCTAGAAATAAGCACCTAACTCTCCAGAGTCCACAGTCATAGCTTTCACTCATTTCATCTGACAAATAGTGTTGAGCATTCCGATACTGCAAATATCGGGTATCGGACGATATTTGCTGTATCGGAATTCTGATACCGAGCGCCGATATTTTTGTGATATCGGAAATCGGAATCGGAAGTTCCTATAAGTTCCCAGTCATCTTCGGCGTGTGCGGTGCGTATGGTTCCCAGGGTCTGGAGGAGAGGAGACTCTCCTTCAGGCCCTGGGATCCATATTCATGTAAAAAATAAAGAATAAAAATAAAAAATATGGATATACTCACCCCTCCGACGAACCCTGGCTGTCACCGCTGCAAGCGTCTGCCTCCGTTCCTAAGAATGCAGTGAGTGAAGGACCTTCTATCATGTCGCGGTCAGGTGAGCGGTCAGGTGATATCGGCCGATCCCATCAGGTGATATCGGCCGATCCCATCCGATACCGATACTTTCAAATATCGGAAGGTATCGCTCAACACTACTGACAAAGTCTACAGCAAGGTCGGAGGCAGAATCCACTGCTGATTATAATTTTGAAAAATCATTTCCCAAAATGTGTGCTGCTTTGTGGATCTATGAGATTGGCACCATTAAATTTATCCACAGCAAGCTGGAATAATTTACACTATCTTGTCAATGTCTTCAATTATACTGCAGTTTGTTTTTAAAATTAGAAATTAAGAAAATTGAAATGTATGAAAGCGAACAGATTGTTCAGCATAATTCTGGCAGCAAGTGTAGTCTCAAATCACTTTTTGGAGCCACTGTACACACTGACACTTCTATTCCCTCTCTATGGACCCATTTCCTATAAATATTCATTAAAAACAAATAGCGGTAATATTTCCTAATAAACAGCAAACAATTGCTCAGTTAACATTGTGGATTTAACCAGTAACTGTTAACCTTTTTATAGCTGTGCGTTTTTAAATTAGTAATTTTGTTTAAAATGAAGATTTCCTCCTTTTTATAGACTAGACGTTATTGTTACAAATCATATAGTACAATTTTGTATATTCATTCTGTGGCTTATTTACATGTGTCTAATTAGGCCATAATTACAGTGCGCTGGAACACCTGCAATACTGGCAAATGAGCGTGTTTATATGATTTTGGAATTAGTTTGGTACTTCATGCTGACAGTTTCATTCATGGGGACATCTGTTCTTGTTTTGAGTCAATCGCTGCTAAGCCCTTTTAAGAGGCTAATCTCTAACACTCCTAAAACTACAGCTTTGTGGGTAAAATTGCAAATAATTGAACAGCCTCAGCAATGTTATAATTGTTTGTAGACCACATAATGACTTTAAAATCAACTGAACAAGAATTTTCCTAAATCATAGATATTATAGTACAACTTTATTCATATAGATTCATTAATAACTTTCCAGACTCTGTTTCTTGCAGTTCATGTAGATTTTTCATTTAATTTTTCTACATATCTATTTGTAGAGGTGGCAGGATCAAGTAAAGAGAAGAAAAGAACTGTCTTGAGTTGAATTTCCTCAAATTTGCAAGACTTCGAGAATTTGAACACTCTATGAAATGACTGATGACGATAACAAACAAAATAAAAAGCATTTCCACAGTTTAAAAACAGGAAGAGAGTTCTTTTGATGTCACACTGGCATTACAGTAATGCCTTTCAATTATCACATCACATGGTCTACCCCAGCCAATCATGGGGAATATCACAGCCACTATTAAATATAATGACTAGCCAAGAAGCACAATTTTAGGATTTTACACCATAGGGATAGGTGGCCAGAGGTGCGTGATGCATAATATAACCCTCTTTCCAACCAACAAAAGTTGGGAGGTATGGTTGTTTCAAACTATGTTCCTGTTTGGCCCTCTCCCAGCTTCTCATTAAGCTGTACTCAATTCCAGGATAAAGCTTGTATTGCTCTATCTGAATTCCTATCTGGTGGAATTTGCTTTCTGTCTGGCTTATGCTCACTATGCTGTAACTATAGGAACTTTGGTATACCAGGCATCTACAGTCCCTTATATTGCTGAAGACCCTCCCAGAGCTTCCCAGTAATTACCAACCGTTTCTTATACAGAACTCGTTTAGCTAGCATTAATTTTCACAGTATACTTTTAAATGATCGTAGCAACTGAGAAATGTATCAACGTAACACTTTACAATTATCATATGATCTTCAAGGGGTGCTGATCATTCTTCAATTCCCCTACAGTTTTAACGCTTCCTTTATCTTTTTATATATTGCAAAGGGAAGTATCAAACGCCAGGAAATAATTACTGCTAACACGGGCAGTTTGGGGGTAAAAGCTTCTAGGAATGTTAGGGATTCAATTTTCTGCTGCAATGGCATCCATCCATAGAGCATTAGGGCTAAAAAAGAAAATGCAGGGACATTATTAATCTAAATGTGCCAGAATTCTGAAGAAATATGTGCAAAAAACCCTGCCTTTCATGACCTGTGAAACATTTATTATGTGTTTTAGGCAATTTCTCTATCATACTAAACGTTCCAAGAAAAAATATATATATATAACCTAGGGAAAAATATTAAGTAGTGTAACATGTAATCCCTTAAAACATAGATTTATTAGTATATATTAAAAATACCATTACCCAGTGAAACAAAATAAGAAAAAACAGGATCCAATTGCGCACCTACCCTGTCAGATAGCCCTACACTTGGCTGCTATCCCTACCTATCAGTGGAGGTTGGCACCCTAATAGATCGATTTGGCGCCCCCACTCAACGACGGCTGACCCCAACTCACCCTGTTAAATATCTAGCGAGCTACAGGTGGGAAAACAATAAGCCATATAAAGAGATGAAGGAAGGTCTGAAAAAATACTAAGGTGCACAAACAAGAAAAAACATTAATAAACAACCCCAAAACTATATAGCATCCTGCAACAAAGCTTCTTATGTATGCTCAATACAAGCAAAAAATCCTGTCACATAAGAGCTAAACTCAAGTGTGCTGGCTATAGAAAACCCAAAATAGACAAATACAGTCAGCACTACAAGAGGTTACAGATTAAAGCCCAATGGCATTAATAACCAGGGTAGGAAAAATAACCTCAGAGCAACCAGGTTCAATGTATGTCAGCAGACTGTTAATAACGGATCCTCTTAGACCAGTCTAAGGCAATATGTGCCACTAGTGCCAGGGTAGATGATATATAGTGTGACACAACATACATAACTGATATAAGAAAATAATGTTCTTGTCACAGAATACAATAGAAAAAATCTAATCCTTCCCTAGGCATAAGACCAAGAGCAGATCAACGTAACAATAATGTACAGTCTCAGCATATTAATACAAATAATATACAAGGCAGCCAGGGGAGGGCATCAGCCCAAATCTACTTAGCTGCCAGGTTCCAGCCCCGACGCGTTTCCCCGTAAAACGGTTCCTCAGGAGGCAAAGATGTCAGAACCAATATGCCAAAGATACAGGCGCCATGATGCTTGGGCAGGCCTGTATCATGCATCATGGCGCCTGTATCTTTGGCATATTGGTTCTGACATCTTTGCCTCCTGAGGAACCGTTTTACGGGGAAACGCGTCGGGACTGGCACCTGGCAGCTAAGTAGATTTGGGCTGATGCCCTCCCCTGGCTGCCTTGTATATTATTTGTATTAATATGCTGAGACTGTACATTATTGTTACGTTGATCTGCTCTTGGTCTTATGCCTAGGGAAGGATTAGATTTTTTCTATTGTATTCTGTGACAAGAACATTATTTTCTTATATCAGTTATGTATGTTGTGTCACACTATATATCATCTACCCTGGCACTAGTGGCACATATTGCCTTAGACTGGTCTAAGAGGATCCGTTATTAACAGTCTGCTGACATATATTGAACCTGGTTGCTTTGAGGTTATTTTTCCTACCCTGGTTATTAATGCCATTGGGCTTTAATCTGTAACCTCTTGTAGTGCTGACTGTATTTGTCTATTTTGGGTTTTCTATAGCCAGCACACTTGAGTTTAGCTCTTATGTGACAGGATTTTTTGCTTGTATTGAGCATACATAAGAAGCTTTGTTGCAGGATGCTATATAGTTTTGGGGTTGTTTATTAATGTTTTTTCTTGTTTGTGCACCTTAGTATTTTTTCAGACCTTCCTTCATCTCTTTATATGGCTTATTGTTTTCCCACCTGTAGCTCGCTAGATATTTAACAGGGTGAGTTGGGGTCAGCCGTCGTTGAGTGGGGGCGCCAAATCGATCTATTAGGGTGCCAACCTCCACTGATAGGTAGGGATAGCAGCCAAGTGTAGGGCTATCTGACAGGGTAGGTGCGCAATTGGATCCTGTTTTTTCTTATTTTGTTTCACTGGGTAATGGTATTTTTAATATATACTAATAAATCTATGTTTTAAGGGATTACATGTTACACTAATTTCTCTATCATGTCATCTACATTGTAAAACAGAGCACTAAAAAATAGACGAATATTGTGCTACAAAATTCTGGCAAAAAGTAAGCCAGCTAATATCTACTGCAAACTCAGACTAGGCAGTCTAACCACAGTGATCCAGTATAGTACTGTCTAGTCTAGTCTAGAGTTCACTGCTTGATATTAGATTGTTTTGATAAATATGCCATAATACGCGCCTTGACTGATGTGCGCACAGTAGACAATATCTCCAATAGAACCAAAAACTAAGCGATTTTTCAACTGTTTTTACAAAGGCATGTAAGAGTTTGGGTATCCCTGCTTCATTGTGAACAATTAAGCAAGTTGAATATGAAATAATCTCTAAAAAGTCTAAAGTTAAAGATGACACATTTTCTTTGTATCTTAGGGTACCGTCACACAGTGCAATTTTGATCGCTACGACGGCACGATTCGTGACGTTCGAGCGATATAGTTACGAGATCGCAGTGTCTGACACGCTCCTGCGATCAGGGACCCCGCTGAGAATCGTACGTCGTAGCAGATCGTTTGAAACTTTCTTTCGTCGTCTAGTGTCCCGCTGTGGCGGCATGATTGCATGGTGTAACATATATCGTATACGATGTGCGCATAGTAACCAACGGCTTCTACATCGCACATACGTCATGAAATTATCGCTCCAGCGTCGTAGATTGCAAAGTGTGACAGCAGTCTACGACGCTGGAGCGATATTGTTACGACGCTGGAGCGTCACGGATCGTACCGTCGTAGCGATGAAAATTGCACTGTGTGACGGTACCCTTAGGCAAAAAATATTGTAAGACTCATGCTGGTGTGGTAGTTGGAGGCAGGTATATCTCGCCCAGGTGTTTGTCCTATGTGAATTAGGCCACTCAGTATCTTCAGGGTGCTAATGGGTTAATAAGTGCAGGAATAAAAGATGACCAGCTGGGGGTTTCCAGCGTCAGCCTGGGGCACACAGATTGCCTGTCTGTGTGAGACAAACGTGAGTGAGAGCTGTGTTCAAGAATTGTGTAATGTTAGCTGGGTGGGAGAAGCCCCCTGTTGGTTTAGTTAGCGCCGGACAGGCTAGGATTTATTTTTATGTTTTGTTTTTCTATGTTGCTTTCACGTTAATAAATCTGTCCTGAGGTCAGCTTGCTCAGAAACCTGCTGTACGCCTCAGATTCAATGCACAAACCACGTGGCCTTTGACCCCAGCAAAGGCGATCCCAGACTGTTGTGTCACATTGTGGTGGAGAATGCGGGCATACCGTGGCACAGGCGACAGCATGGAAGACATGGTGAAAGCCTTAGTACAGTCCACTGCCGTACAGCAGCAGGCCACTGCCGCACAGCACGAAGCTAATCGCTTGATGGCCGCACAGCTGAAAGAGATAGTCGACATGACGGTTGCAGACCGCCAACTTCTCCAACAGGTGGCGCAGCGTCTGGCAAGCATGCCAGATGCGGACCCGGAAGCAGAGTCCAGAAGGATCCATGTGAGTCGATACTGGCAAAGGCTGACTGCAGAAGATGACGTCGAGGCATACCTGACAACGTTTGAGTGGACGGCATTGAGAGAGAAGTGGCCGAAGGCACGGTGGGCCGATTTGATTGCCCCGTTTCTCTCCGGCGAGGCCCAAAAAGCTTACCATGATTTGGACCCAGAGGTCGCTCAGGACTTTGAGAAGCTGAAAGCTGAGATCCTGGCCCGGCTCGGTGTGACGACGGCTGTCCGGGCACAGAGGGTACATCAGTGGACATACCTGCAAGATAAACGGGCGCGGTCTCAGATGTTCGACCTGATCTACTTGACAAAGAAATGGCTGCAACCCGAGGTACTGACAATACCCAAAATAATCCAGCGGGTTGTCCTGGACAAGTACCTGAGAGTACTACCCCCAGCGCTGAAAAGGTGGGTAAGCCAAGGAAATCCCACGACAGTGGATCAACTTGTGGAGTTGGTCGAGCGTTATTCCGTGGCAGAAGGACTTCCCGACGACACCGCCAACTCCCGGTCTGTGCCTCCTCCTCGTGGAACCGGTAAGACTGTTCCAGGGACCACGGGTGAAGGAAAATCGCTTAAAACTGTGGGGGAGGAGCCCGGGACTGCTCGCACTCCGAGACCAAGAGTATTGGACGGTGGTCTCAGTAGGGGACCTGTTAGGTGTATCCGCTGCCATGAGAAGGGTCATGTTTCTGCGAACTGTCCTGTTACCGCTGAACCCATGCAGTGCGACGTTATAGACTCTAAAAAACGCATGTCTTTGGTTACACAGCTAGTGAGTGTGAATGCGGGTCAAAATGATACAGCGAAACACCTGTGTGAATTATCTGTTGATGGGAAAAATGTTGTGGCATTACTGGACTCTGGAAGTGTGGTGACTCTGGTGAAAGCTAGTCTGGTGGCACTTCCATCTGGTCCGTATGACAAGTTTTCTGTGACATGTGTGCATGGTGACACCTGCTCGTACTTAACAGCGGTCATATGGATTTCTACTCCCTATGGGTCAGTGCAGCACAAAGTGGGACTCGTTCCTGCATTGTTACAGGATGTAATCCTGGGCAGGGACTTTCCCTACTTCTGGCAGTTGTGGGAGAATCAGTTGCTCCTTCACGGTAGCTGTACCCGTGAATCTTCTCCCATGCCATCTGGAGGTCCCGAGTCCCTAGAGGAGACCCCACAGGAAGATGTTGCTGAGGAGGTTAGTGAATCTAACCTTCCGTACCCCTTTTCCGTCATGGCGGGGGAAACGGAGGAAACTGAGGAACCCCAGCGAGAGGCAGTGGCAGATAGCCATCCGGCACCCTGCCTGACAGATTTTGGGGTCCAGGTGGATGACTTCCACAGCAAGCAAATGAAAGATCCTACCCTGACTCCGGCTAGGAAAATGTAAAAATGATAGATGGGGTACCCGTAGAACCTGACACTAGGCTAGCGTACCCGTATATGGTTCTTGAAAATGATTTGCTCTACCAGGTAGAAAAAAAAGGGGAAGACACAGTGCAACGGTTAGTGGTACCCAAACCTTATCGGCGGAAGGTACTGGATTTGGCCCACTGACATATAATGGGGGGACATCTGGGGGTACAGAAAACCACAGAAAGGATATTGCATTGTTTTGTGTGGCCTGGAATACATTATGATGTGCGGAACTATTGTGAGTCCTGTCCAGAGTGCCAAATCGCGGCCCCTAAATCTCGGTTCCGTAGCCCTTTGGTACTCCTTCCTGTCATTGGGGTCCCTTTTGAGAAAATTGGGATGGATTTGGTTGGGCCCCTTCCCCGATCCGCACGTGGGCACCAACATATCCTCGTCATCATGGACTATGCCACTCGTTACCCGGAAGCCGTCCCTTTGCGTAACACAGCTACCAAGACGATCGCCAAGGAATTGGTACAAGTGTTTAGTCGGGTGGGAATTCCAAAACAGATACTCACCGACCAGGGGACTCCCTTTATGTCGAGGGTAATGAAGGAGCTCTGCAGGCTCTTACAAATAGACCCGTTGCATATGTCTGTCTATCACCCTCAAACAGATGGCCTGGTTGAGCGCTTCAACAAAACCTTAAAACAGATGCTCCGGAAGGCGATACACAAAGATGGGAAGAACTGGGATTACTTGTTACCCTATTTGCTGTTTGCCATTAGGGAAGTTCCCCAGTCTTCCACAGGGTTTTCGCCTTTCGAACTGTTGTACGCCCGTCGTCCCCGGGGACTGCTGGACGTCGCAAAAGAAACCTGGGAAGGTCAAGTCACTCCCTTTAAAACGGTGATCGACCATGTAACACAAATGCAGGATCGTATTGCCGCTGTCATGCCCATTGTTAGGGACCATATGTTACAGGCCCAGGGAGCCCAGAGGCAAAGTTATGATAGAGGCGCTAAGGTCCGTACATTTGCACCCGGCGATAGGGTGTTGGTCCTAATCCCTACTGTGGATAGTAAATTCCTGGCGAAATGACAGGGCCCATTTGAGGTCCGAGAAAGAGTTGGTGAAGAGAACTATAAAGTGTACCAGCCGGGTAAGAGAAAACCGGAACAGATTTATCATGTGAATCTGATAAAATCCTGGAAAGACCGCTCTGCCCTAACGGCGGATCTGCCCCGTCCGGTTTGTTCACCTACCGTACCGGAGGTGCAGGTTGCCGAGACTCTCTCAGAACGACAAAAATCTGAGGTTAAGCAATTTTTGTTACCGAACTGACAGTTTTTCTCTGAAAAACCTGGCCGGACTAAGTTGGTGAAACATGAGATTGTCACAGAGCCTGGCGTCACTGTTCATGTGAAGCCCTACCGGATTCTGGAAGCCCGCCGTGAAGCCGTCTCCCGGGAAGTGATGGCAATGTTGGACTTAGGAGTCATTGAGGAGTCGCACAGCGCCTGGTCCAGTCCAATTGTATTGATACCTAAACCGGATGGCTCCATCCGGTTTTGTAATGACTTTAGGAAACTGAATGCAGTTTCTAAATTTGATGCGTACCCTATGCCCCGGGTCGATGAGTTGATCGACCGGCTTGGTAAAGCCCGATACATTACGACCCTGGATTTAACAAAGGGGTACTGGCAGATTCCTCTGGCCGAGGCGGCCAGAGAGAAGACGGCATTTGCTACACCGGAAGGTCTGTTCCAGTATGTCTATATGCCGTTTGGACTTCACGGAGCTCCCGCAACGTTCCAGAGATTGATGGATCGAGTCTTGAGGCCTCACAGACAGTACGCTTCTGCCTACCTGGATGACATCGTAATTTACAGCATGGACTGGGAAACTCATCTCCAGAAGGTACAAGCAGTGATTGATGACCTGCGAGATGCAGGTTTAACGGCAAACCCCAAGAAATGCCACATCGGGCTTGAAGAAGCCCGATACTTGGGCTACGTGATTGGATGAGGAGTGGTTAAACCCCAGATCGACAAAATACAGGCAATTTAGGGCTGGCCACAACCAGTGAACAAAAAACAAGTACAGGCTTTCCTGGGGATTGCTGGCTATTATCGCCGGTTCATACCCAATTTTGCAGCCATGGCTACTCCCTTGACGGATCTTACCAAGGGGAAGGGTTCCGTCATGGTAAAATGGACCTCAGCTGCTGAAGAGGCCTTCCACAGCCTGAAATGGGCTTTGTGCTCTCAGCCCGTACTAGTGACTCCTGATTTCAGCAGCGAGTTTGTGGTACAAACTGATGCCTCTGATACTGGTGTCGGAGCTGTACTTTCCCACGTGAGGGACGGAGTCGAACACCCGGTCCTCTACCTCAGTTGGAAACTGAATGTACATGAGCGGTATGCGGTGGTTGAAAAAGAGTGCCTAGCCATTAAATGGGCTCTCGACTGCCTCAAGTATTACCTGGCCGGTAGGAAGTTTAGGCTGGTCACAGACCATGCCCCTCTCAAGTGGATGCACCTCCACAAAGACCGTAATAGTCGGGTAACCCGGTGGTTCCTTGCCCTGCAGGCTTACTCTTTTACGGTGGAGCACCGACCTGGGGTGCAGATGGGGAACGCCGATGCCCTATCCTGAGTGCACTGTTTCAAGAGTGTTCTTGCTCGACCGGAGTGGTCTGAGCAAGGGGGGGGGATATGTATGACTCATGCTGGTGTGGTAGTTGGAGGCAGGTATATCTCGCCCAGGTGTTTGTCCTATGTGAATTAGGCCACTCAGTATCTTCAGGGTGCTAATGGGTTAATAAGTGCAGGAATAAAAGATGACCAGCGGGGGGTTTCAGCGTCAGCCTGGGGCACACAGATTGCCTGTCTGTGTGAGACAAACGTGAGTGAGAGCTGTGTTCAAGAATTGTGTAATGTTAGCTGGGTGGGAGAAGCCCCCCCAGCTGTTGAGATAGCAACGTGTTGGTTTAGTTAGCACCGGACAGGCTAGGATTTATTTTTATGTTTTGTTTTTCTATGTTGCTTTCACGTTAATAAATCTAACCTGAGGTCAGCTTGCTCAGAAACCTGCTGTACGCCTCAGATTCAATTTACAAACCACGTGGCCTTTGACCCCAGCAAAGGCGATCCCAGACTGTTGTGTCACAATATAATATATTTTCATCTTTTACATTTTAAAAATTACAAAAAGGTAAATGTGCAGATGCAAAGTTGGGCACACTGATGATTAGCGCCTAGTAGCACCTACTTTGTAAGTGTCAAAGCTTATAAACGCCTTTTGTTGCCAGACAAGAGTCTTTCAAGTCTTATGTGAGGGACTTTCATCAACTCTGCCTTGAAAAATTCAATATGTCAATATGATCACTGCACCACTAGGTGAATTCATTGAGAGGTATAGTTTGCAAACTTATTGGGGGGGGTTCTGCTGTTCTGGCACCACGGTGGGTCTGCCAATGTGAAATCGCACCCTCAAACCAGTTCAGCAAAACGTGAACATCAATATGGTGCTTCTTCCCTTCTGAGCTTTGCACTGTGTCACAAAAGTAGTTTTCGACCACATATGGGATATCAGGGTACTCAGGAGAAATTACACAATACATTTTCGGGTCCATTTTCTCCTGTTATCCTTGTGAAAATGAAAAAAAATTGTACAATAACATTTTTGTGAGGAAAATGTTTTTTTTTTTAATTTTCACAGCTCTACATTAAAAACTTCTGCGAAGCAGTTGTGTGATTAAGGTGCTCCCCACACATCTAGATGAATTCCAATAGGAGTCTAGCTTTCAAAATGATGTCACTTGTTGGATTTTCCACTGTTTAGGAAAATTAGGTGTTAGGAGTCGAGTTTCCTCTGCTGCACAGGGGGAATCTAGATCCGTCTCCGCTGTGGTCTCCCATTCTCCTCCAGCCGCAGTGGAGTCTGCTCAGCAGGGACGTCGCTCCCAGTGTCTTGCTCGCTCTCACTCTGTACAGAGAGTTACTGCTGCTTCTTCAGCTCCTGCCATTAAAGTCAGTGCTGGTCAGCGGCGAGCGGACTTCCCTGGGACTAAGTCCTTGTTTGCGCACACTGAGCATGCCCAGAGCAAGATCTCCCGTTGGAGATCGAGGGTCATGTGCTCTGGCTCTGCAGCACATTCCATTGGTCCTCTTGGCAGGCCCTGGAAGGGCAAAGTTTCTGTGGCCACTTCCTGTCCTGCAATTATATAAACTGCGCATGACCGCACGGCCATGCGCTAGTGTACAATTGAATACGTGTGTTTGTTGTGAGTGCAAGTCGTTCATTAAATATCCCTACCCTATTGTATGACTGTTCGCGTATGGAGTATGGCTGCTATCTAGCGCCCGACAAATCACTCAACGTGTCACACACGTATCAGCGTCTATTGCTGTGACCGCCAGTGCGGCACCACGCGCCAGTAGTGCGCTTCCTGACCCACGTCTGGGTGCTTAGTGGTGCCTGCCAGCACGGCACAGTTCGCACTTCGGTGCTCTAATTATAAGAGTTGTCTAACACACCCTGTTGCGGTGTTGTGTCAGCAAGTGGTCTAATCAGACTTCAATCCTAGTTGGGGTTAAGTTCGCTGACTGCTTGCTCGCCTTCTATGTGCAGTACCGCGATCCTGTGACGCAACAGGATCGCTTCCTTCATGTTGGGTGAAGTTTAACCCACGCGAGTATACTTATGAGTACCGCCATATAGTCCGTCATTACTCAGCAGCAGGTTCCATCTCTGCACGGTGGACCCCGGGCTACGAACGCACCGTACACTATCAGTCTTATTATTTGGTGCGTTCTGCTAGCCCTAACATTAGGGTCTCTAGAAATGAGACATGACACCAGCAGAACATTCCGTCAAAGTATGTGTTCCAAAAAATCACTCCTCTTTTTCTGAACCCTGCTGTGAGCCTAAACAGTATTTTAACCCCACATATGGGGTATGTGCGTACTCAGGAGAAATTGCAAAACAAATTTAATGATGCAATTTCTTCTGTTACCCTTGTAAAAATTAAGATTTGGGGCAAAAAATCATTTTTGTGAGAAAAATGTGATTTTTCTTTCTTTTTACAGCTCAATGTTATAAACGTCTGTGAAGCACACATCTCACCACACATCGAGATAAGTTCCCTGAGGGGTCTATCTTCCAAAATGTTTTCACTTTTGGGAGGGGATTTTTTTTGTTAAGGTTCAAAGAATTGTGATGAATAGATAAATGCTCACACGGCAATTGAATAAACTAATATGAATTTACTTAATAAAAGATAATAAATATAAAGAGTCACTCAAAATAGCATAATCAATAAAGTCATAAGTCATACGTTACATTGGAAATGGTAGGGGTCAAATCAGCCTGCTCTCTGTGTCCTCGCTCATCCAAATCTGTGTCTCTGTGTCCCCCGTCTCAGGCATACCTCCCATTTATATGCTAAAACAACTCCATTGCAACTTCTCTAAAGGTTTCATGTTTATCATGGTATGTGTACTGAAGTCTTCAAACCAAATAGATAAGAACACCACCTGGCATCCCTCGGGGCTTAACAAGTATCTGTCTAATTAACATTTACATGATACCACCTCATGGGAACAAGTCCATTCCATTGGTTCTCATCTTTGAAGATAAATGTAAAATGTACACTAAATACAAATTACTGGGTCATTTAAAATTCCTTTGTTAAGACTGACCATTTGGAACAATTGACATGTGGCTGGACAAGTTTTCAATTAGCTTTCTGTGGACTCCATTGAAAAGTACATATATATATATATATATATATATATATATATATATATATATATATATATATATATACAAATATACATATATGTATATATACTAATATTAAAACCAATCAATATCTCTATCATTCGTATTAATTAATTGGAGTGTTGAAATCATATAAAAAATATATAACATACTACACAGGTTTCCACTGTTTAGGCACATCATGGGTTCTCCAAACATGACATGGCATCTCCTAATTATTCCAGCAAATTTTAAATTCAGAAAGTCAAATGGCACTCCTTCCCTTCCAAGCACTACTGTTATGATCCGGTTACCTAGGAACTGCATGAGAACTTTCACTGGAGATAGTGGCCACTGTACTGACCGTAATCCTGAACTTAACACCGCAACTAGAAGTAGCCGTAGAGTGTACCTAACACACCTAGACACCTCGTCACAGCCGGAGAACTAAATACCCCTAAAGATGGAAATAGGAATACTATCTTGCCTCAGAGAAAATCCCCAAAGGATAGAGAGCCCCCCACAAATATTGGCGGTGAGTCGGAGAGGAAAAAACATACACAGGCAGAAAAACAGGATTAGCACAGGAGGCCACTCTAGCTAGATAGGACAGGATAGGACAGAGTTCTGTGTGGTCAGTATAAAACCCTTCAGAACATCCACAGCAGAATATACCAAAAACTTCCTACATCTACTAAAAGATGCCAGAGCGTATATCTGCAACTCCAGTGAATCCTACAATCAGAGCAGGAATAAAACTGAAACAAGCACACCGGCAGTGTGCCACAGAAACAAAAACCAAACACTTATCTTTGCTGAAATTGGCAGCGAGCAGGAGAAGCCAGAAAGTGATCCAACACTCCACAAGGAACATTGACAACTGGCAGGGAATAAAGAGTCCTGCAAAGCTAAATACCCCAGTCAGCCTTGCAATTAGCAGATGCGCCTGTCCAATCCTGCAGTCCAGGCACAACTGCATTACCATCTACAACCACCGGAGGGAGCCCAAAAGCAGAATTCACAACAGTACCCCCCCCTTGAGGAGGGGTCACCGAACCCTCACCAGAGCCCCCAGGCCGATCAGGATGAGCCCGATGAAAGGTACGAACCAAATCAGCGGCATGGACATCAGAGGCAGAAACCCAAGAATTATCCTCTTGGCCATAACCCTTCCATTTGACAAGGTACTGAAGCTTCCGCCTCGAAAAACGAGAATCCAAAAACTTCTCAACAACATATTCCAACTCCCCATCGACCAACACAGGGGCCGGAGGATCAACAGAGGGTACAACGGGCTCCACATATTTCCGCAACAAAGATCTATGGAAGACATTATGAAAAGCAAAAGAGGCCGGAAGCGCCAGGCGAAAGGACACCGGATTAATAATCTCAGAAATCCTATAAGGACCAATAAATCGAGGCTTAAACTTGGGGAAAGAAACCTTCATAGGAACATGACGGGAAGATAACCAAACCAGATCCCCAACCCGAAGCCGGGAACCAACACACCGACGACGGTTAGCAAAACTTTGAGCCTCCTCCTGAGACAGCACCAAATTGTCCACTACATGAGCCCAAATTTGCTGCAACCTGTCGACCACAGAATCCACACCAGGAAGGTCAGAAGGCTCAAACTGCCCAGAAGAAAAACGAGGATGAAAACCAAAATTACAAAAAAAAGGCGAAACCAAAGTAGCCGAGCTAGCCCGATTATTAAGGGCAAACTCGGCCAATGGCAAAAAAGCCACCCAATCCTCCTGATCAGCAGACACAAAGCATCTCAAATAAGTCTCCAAAGTCTGATTAGTTCGCTCGGTCTGGCCATTTGTCTGAGGATGAAATGCAGAAGAAAAAGACAAATCAATGCCCAGCTTGGCACAAAAGGCCCGCCAAAACCTAGAAACAAACTGGGAACCTTTGTCGGACACAATATTCTCCGGTATACCATGCAAACGGACCACATGCTGAAAAAACTACGGAACCAAATCAGAAGAAGAAGGCAATTTATGCAAAGGCACCAAATGAACTATCTTAGAGAATCGGTCACAAACAACCCAGATAACCGACATCCTTTGAGAAACAGGAAGATCGGAAATAAAATCCATAGAAATATGTGTCCAGGGCCTCTCAGGGACTGGCAATGGCAAAAGCAACCCACTAGCACAGGAACAACAAGGCTTGGCCCGCGCACAAGTCCCACAGGACTGGACAAAAAACCGCACATCACGCGACAAAGAAGGCCACCAAAGGGACCTACCAACCAAGTCTCTGGTACCAAAAATACCAGGATGACCAGCCAACACAGAACAATGAACCTCAGAAATCACTCTACTAGTCCATCTGTCAGGAACAAACAGTTTCCCCACAGGACAACGGTCAGGTTTGTCAGCCTGAAATTTCTGAAGAACCCATTGTAAATCAGGAAAAATGGCAGAAAGGACCACCCCATCCTTCAAAATATTGACTGGTTCCAAAACCTCAGGAGAATCAGGCAAAAAAACTCCTAGAGAGGGCATCAGCCTTAACATTCTTAGTACCAGGAAGGTACGAGACCACAAAATCAAAATGAGAAAAAAACAAGAACCATCGAGCCTGTCTAGGATTCAACCGTTTGGCAGACTCGAGGTAAATCAAATTCTTATGGTCGGTCAAGACCACAATACGTTGCTTAGCTCCCTCAAGCCAATGTCGCCACTCCTCAAACGCCCACTTCATAGCCAACAACTCCCGATTGCCGACATCATAATTGCGTTCCGCAGGCGAAAATTTACGGGAAAAGAAGGCACACGGTTTCATCAAGGAACCAACAGGATCCCTCTGAGACAAAACGGCCCCTGCCCCAATCTCAGAAGCGTCAACCTCAACCTGAAACGGAAGAGAAACATCCGGCTGGAGCAACACTGGAGCAGAAGAAAAATGACGTTTAAGTTCTTGAAAGGCAGAGACAGCCGCAGAGGGCCAATTCGCCACATCAGCGCCCTTCTTAGTCAAATTAGTCAAGGGTTTAACCATGCTGGAAAAATTAGCAATGAAACGGCGATAAAAATTAGCGAAACCCAAAAATTTCTGAAGGCTCTTCACGGATGTGAGCTGAATCCAATCATGAATGGCCTGAACCTTAACCGGATCCATCTCAATAGATGAGGGAGAAAAAATAAAGCCCAAAAAAGAAACCTTCTGCACCCCAAAAAGACACTTAGACCCTTTCACAAACAAGGCATTGTCACGAAGGATCTGAAATACCATCCTGACTTGCTGCACATGAGACTCCCAATCATCGGAAAAAATCAAAATATCGTCCAAATAAATGATCAAGAATTTATCAAGATAACTCCGGAAGATATCATGCATGAAGGACTGAAAAACAGATGGAGCATTAGAGAGTCCGAATGGCATCACAAGGTACTCAAAATGGCCCTCGGGCGTGTTAAACGCAGTTTTCCATTCATCACCCTGCTTTATACGAACAAGATTATAAGCCCCCCGAAGGTCAATCTTAGTAAACCAACTAGCTCCCTTAATCCTAGCAAACAAATCAGAAAGCAAAGGCAAGGGGTATTGAAACTTGACCGTGATCTTATTTAAGAGGCGATAATCTCAAAGAACCATCTTTTTTAGCAACAAAAAAGAACCCTGCTCCCAACGGTGAAGAAGATGGACGAATATGCCCCTTCTCCAAAGACTCCTTAATATAACTCCGTATGGCGGTATGTTCAGGTATAGAAAGGTTCAAAAGTCGACCCTTAGGAAATTTACAGCCTGGAATCAAGTCAATAGCACAATCGCAGTCCCTGTGCGGTGGAAGGAAACTGGACTTAGGCTCATCGAATACATCCTGAAAATCAGACAAAAACTCCGGCATTTCAGAAGAGGGAGAAGGGGCGATTGACATCAGAGGAACATCATTATGAACCCCCTGACAACCCCAACTAGTCACAGATATGGACTTCCAATCCAAAACAGGATTATGGACCTGCAACCACGGGAAACCCAGCACGATAGCATCATGCAAATTATGCAACACCAGAAATCGACAATCTTCCTGGTGGGCTGGCGCCATGCGCATGGTCACCTGTATCCAAAACTGGGGCTTATCTTTAGCCAAGGGTGTAGCATCAATGCCCCTTAAAGGAATAGGATTCTGCAAAGGCTGCAAGGGAAAACCACAACGCCTAGCAAAGTCAAAGTCCATCAAATTCAAGGCGGCGCCTGAATCCACAAACGCCAGGGGGCGTGGCTAGCAGCTGAAGGAGAAAGACGTGCACCCACGGAGCTCCTCTGATAGCTACCCTAATCTAACTAATCTAAAGCTATATAACGTCCATCCATACAATCACAAGGTGGCATCCACTTGCCAAAAGACTTTAGTGGCATCCTACAACTTTATTGGGCACGAACTCGAGCTGTGGGTGCTGCGGAGGACTGAGGCCTTTGAGTAGGCCCGAAGCCTGTCGGACATATCTCCTGCCCGCATCCTGGTAGAGGCTCTGCTACCATCTCCTCTCTCTCCCGGAGAAAGACTACAACAACTCTGGTAAAGATTTAACCCACCTTCACAGCGCCTTGTGATCCGGGCAATCCCACGTGTGCACGAACTGACAGGTGCTCGAACTGAGGCGTCCCTCCTGCGGTGAGCCCGTCTCCCTGCTGCTCCTTCCGACCTGAACTCTCACAGTCACTGCAACTCCTGCACTGTGAGTAAAGTTATTCAGCCTGGTGGGGGTGAGGTGAGAGAGACAGCCACGATCGTCGCTTCCCAGAACCTAGCACACTGAGGTGGGCGGGAAAGACCTGGTGCAAGCAGTGAGTAAATAAGAGATAAGCTCCGAGGTGTCCCCTTGCTGAGCCCTAACCATGACTGGAGAGCCCTGACGTTCCTACCTGGGGGGAGGGAGTGAGGCGATGAGCTGGGGGGTGGAGGGCTCCTGTTCCCTAGCCTAAGACTGTTCCTGTCATCTGAAGCCCTGCAGTGAGACGCCTGGAGCTGCAGAGGCTGAACGCTTCTCCTGACAAACCTCCCCATAGTTAAGGAGTGCACATAGCTTTCCACAGAGAGTGCACAGCGTGGGCTGAGAGCTGTGTGGCCCCCTCTAGCTAACGCTGCTGATAAAAGAAGTCTGTTTGGCACGGACAGGGGACTTTTTTCTTTTCTCTTCCCTTCATTAAACAGCAATTGAGGGGATATCGGGGTGTTGGTGGATCCTCTGTCAGAATTGGCACCGTTTTCTACCAGGTCCCTGACCCTGAAGGCAAAAGCTCCTCTGCCTATAAGTGGCTTACTCCCGCAGCCCTCAACTTATTCATTCCTGCAAAATCACTTATTCTATTTGGGGAACTTAACTAACAAGAGACCTGTTATTGTCTGAAGGCAATTGTATGACAATAGGCTGACACCTAGTGGCTAAATTGAGAACAGGCGCTCTCTGACAAACATAGCCGCATTTACAGCACCTAAATTATTCAGCTGCCTTACTAACACTTGAGAAATATGAAATTATAACCTCCACATCTGCTACCTGGAGGAGGAATCAAAAGCATCTCTTATATCTTATCACACAACAAAAATGGTTAAATCAAGCACTAAAACGCCTAAATCAGCCAAATCAACTTCTCTAGCCACTCAATCGGATCTGGATAAATATTTAAAAAATTGCCTCGCTGACCCCAGTACTACTAAAACAAACTACCCACCAAGTTTTCTCCCGGAAGGAGAAACAGATACAGATATGGAAAGTGACTCTGATATAGGCTCGGGCCCCAAGGACCAACCAGTGACACGTTCTTTTATTAAACGAATTTTATCTAAGACCTTGGAGCCTATCGGAAAAGAACATCCGATATCAAACAGGAAATCTCCCAACAAGGTCATAGACTGGAGTCCTTGGAGAGTGCACAGAGTAGCGGAGCAGAATATTCCAATGCTATCTTATCTTGCATCAAAGCCCAAGAGGAACAATTACAAATTGTCCACTCCACCCTGGAAGATCATGAAAATAGAGAGCGCAGAAACAATATTCGGATAAAAGGCCTCCCGGAATCTGTTGCCTCCGAAGCGCTAAACACCGCAGCAACTGAAATCTTCCGATCCTTACTCTTGGAGCAAGACCCCCAAACCATCGAGATTGTAAGAATACATAGGGCGCTCCGTCCTAGGCCTAAGCAAGGAGATCCACCTCGGGATGTACTGTGCAGGTTCCTAGATTTCCGCACCAAAGACCTAATACTAAAACGTGCAAGAGAGGCACGTGACATTGAATATGAAGGATCACACCTCAAGCTCTTCCAAGACCTGTCAGCGATTACATTGAAAAAACGTTACCTACTCAAACCGGTCACTGAGGCGATTCTACAGAGAACATACCAATACCGATGGCTCTACCCATTTGGGATACAGATTATCACAGAAGATAGAAGACTACAAGCAAGATCTTCAGCCGACATTCGTAAAGTCTGCAAAGAATTGGATATTCACCTGGACCAATACCCGGATATCGAGACCTTTCATGCAGCTTCACTACTGCAACCTCTCCCTATCCCTGCCCCTTGGCAGTCTGTATCCACTCCGAAATCCCAGAAAACAAAACGCAAAGTCTCCAGGACGACTCCTACTAAGGACACGGAAACCTGAAGACATTAAAGTCAGCTACATTGGCTGTTTAGACAGCGTTTGAAACCGCTTTAATATAATTTCTACTAATGTTTTGCTCTGATTAACTAATTGTGTGAATTTATGACATACTAAGATTTTTTTGTTGTTGTTGTTGTTCATTGCCTTAGTAATGAAACTGCAATAACTGGTTAATTTGCCTCCATCTAGGTGGCAGAAACTTATCACTCTCAGATTTTTCTTAATTTGTTATACTCTGTTGGGTACTTTACTATGCCCCATCAATTTCTAATGTTTCTTTTTCATGAATCTTCTACACCTCCCCCCTCTCTCTCTTTCTTTCTTCCTACCCTCCTCTCCCCCCCTCCCTTCACCTCCCCCCAGGCACCTTGGGATATCCATTGTCGCTGTGTGATACATCCAGATGGCTGATGACCAGAAGGTATTCAAAGTAACCACTTTCAACACCAACGGATTCAACTCTCCGATCCCCAGAGGCCAAACACTTTCACACTTCAAAAAACAAGGTATTGACATACTACTACTCCAAGAAACCCATTTCACTGCTAACAAAGTTCCTTCGTTTGGGAAATCGCACTATGACAGGTGGTTTCATGCCACCTCCCCCCAAGCAAAATCAAGGGGAGTATCGATAGCCATAGCTAAAAATATTCCATTCTTACTACACGACCAAAAAGTAGATGCAAATGGCCGCTATATACTGATAAAAGGAATCTTGGCGGGAGTGGCTGTCACTATTTGCAATGTGTACGCCCCAAACAGGAAACAATTAAAATGGCTTCTGTCCATATTTAAAAAAATAAGAGACTTTAGAGAAGGCTCACTCATAATGGGAGGAGACTCTAACCTGGCCCTTGAACCATCTATTGATACAACTAAGAAAAAAAGCGCAATCTCTTTGAGAGATTTAGCAAGGTTGAAGCAAGCTCTTCTCCCCCTAAATTTAATCGATATCTGGCGCTACATGCACCCAGCTAAACGTGATTATACCTTCTTCTCTCACCCACATGGCTCTTACCATAGACTTGATTACTTGTTTGTTCCACGGTCCTTGTTACCCAATATACAACAAACAGATATAGTCCCCTCACTCTTCTCTGATCACTCGTATGTAATAATGGAGCTAACCCTATCTAAACAATTCAGCCATAGTAGATCCTGGCAATTAAATGACACTCTATTAGACAATCCCACGACCAAAGATCGTATTAAAAAAGCCATAAAAAGATATTTTGAACTAAACCATACAGCCGAGATATCTCCCTTAATATTGTGGGAAGCGCACAAATCAGTAATACGAGGAGAACTTATCTCTATTGCGTCCTACTTAAAGAAAATAAAAAACAAAGAATTAGATTCCCTCTATAGTGAAATAATACATCTATAATCTCAACATAAGAAAACATTACAGTCGCAAATACTATTAGAACTTACAGGGAAAAGACAGAGATTAAAAGATATCCTTAGGGAGCAATCGGCTAAGCTCTTTACCTCTTGGAAAAATCGCATTTTTGTACACGGGGATAAAGCTTCTAAATTAACCATGTCACTAATTAAAAAGAGACAGGCTCGCACTTTCATTCACTCCATTAAAACGAAAACTGGTCACACAACCCAGAATTATTCCCAGATAGAAAAAGAGTTTTTAAACTACTACAAATCTTTATACCAATTGTGCCCAAACGAGGGGGAAAAAGAGAAAACCCAGAGAAAGCAAGAAATCCAAACTTTATTTGAAACCTTAAATCTCCCAACTCTCTCCACTTCCCATCAAGAACAATTAATTAAACCATTTACCCTTGAGGAGCTACGGACGGCCCTATCAAAATGTCCCAAAGGGAAAGCCCCAGGACCGGATGGCTTTACAACTCAGTATTATAAATCCAATTCAGACATCCTACTTCCTCACCTCCTAAATGTATGTAATTCCCTACAGAAAGGTGAAAAAGCGCCTCGCCAGTTTCTGGAAGCTAGAATTTCTCTGATCTATAAAGAAGGAAAAGATCCAGAACAATGTGGCAGCTATAGGCCTATATCATTGTTAAATATGGATCTAAAGCTGTATGCGAGAATGATGGCAGACAGAATCGCGATCGTCCTACCACAATTAATCTCTCCAAATCAATCTGGATTTGTGAAAGGTAGAGAGGGGAAAGATAACACATATAAAGTATTGCACTTGATGCAATACGCCAAGCTGAAGAAAATACCATTGGCGCTAATGGGTATAGATGCTGAAAAAGCATTTGATAGGGTTGACTGGACGTTTCTGCAGGAAACTTTATCAAAATTTGGCTTCCCCCTGTCAACCACAACTGCAATAATGGCAATGTACTCAGAGCCCACAGCTTGAATTAGACTAAATGGGGCCCTTACAGACTCTTTTCAGATTTTCAACGGTACAAGACAGGGTTGTCCGTTGTCTCCTTTACTCTTCGTTCTGTCATTGGAGCCTCTTCTGCAGGCCATTCAACAATGCGCTAGTATAGAAGGTTTGCAAATTAAGGGCATACATTATAAAACTGCGGCATTTGCAGACGACTTATTATTAATCATTTCTAAACCCTTAAGGAGCATTCCAGCCATAATGAATATTATGGAGATCTATAGCAAATTATCTAATTTCAAAATAAACTAAACAAAATCTGAACTACTGAACTTAGGATTACCAGTCAAAGTAGTAAATAACCTTAAATCTGCATTTCCCTTTCCCTGGCAAACGAAAAGTCTAACATATTTAGGTATACAGCTATGTGCATCTGACAAAGATCTCTTTACTCTTAACTTTAATCAATTATTAACGACCACAACATCACGAATCCGTTCCTGGAAAGACACTTTCCTGTCTTGGATAGGAAGGAAAAACATCTTAAAAAGCTTAATAATACCAAAATTTCTTTATATCTTTAATATGCTCCCAATCCAAATCCCCCTCTCTTACCTGTCCAAATTACACTCCTTATTCTTCAACTATATCTGGCAAAAAAGAAAACCACGCATTAATTCTAAGACCCTTACTCTGCCGAAAGACTTCGGAGGAATGGGTGCCCCGGATATTGTAAAATATTACCAAGCAACACATGTAACAAGAATGATCTATTGGATTAGAAAATCTGATGATAAACAATGGTTAAACATGGAAGAAGCAATGTCTCCTCTCCCTTTGCGTTCCATTCTACTTGGACAAAACAAAGATCTGTCCCCATACAAAATAACAAATGTACACACAATAGCCACAGTTAAAATTTGGGAGAAACTAAGCATGTCCTTAGCCCCACCCCTATCTCCACTGACTAAAATCTCAGATCTCTTAGACTCACTTCCCAGTACCGCTATGCACATACCAATAGAACAGTTGTTTAAGGATGGAGTACTACTATCCTTACAAGATTTAAACAAAATACCTGGACTCTCGGGTCTAACATTCTTGCAACATGGCAAACTCTCCTATCTTTTTCACCAAAAGTACCGGTTGATTGACACTAATAGATCTCTAACTCCCTTTGAAATCTTATGTGCAAGAGCGAAAACCCCTACCCGAACCCTTTCAATAATATATCAATCATTAATTAATATTGATACACCATTGAAACGTGCTTATTTGGCTAGATGGGAAAAAGACATAGGTACCTCCTTCTCTGAAACACAAACTAAATATATATATAGAAACTCGCATGGTCCATCTACATGTGTGCGGATTCAGGAAAATTCGTATAAAATTATCTCCAGATGGTATATAACGCCCAAACTCACCCAGAGATGGCATTGCAATATAAATACCAACTGTTGGAGATGTGAAGTAGCAGATGGTTCCTACATACACATGTGGTGGTCCTGCTCGCAACTTACTCCAATTTGGAGTGAGATTAACTCTATTATATATAAGGTTTTGGGAAAACAGACAACTCTGAAACCGGAAAATGTCCTTTTAAATCTTCCTCTTTGGCCAAATGAAAAGAACGTCTCCAAAATGGCTCAATTCATTATAGCGGCTGGGAAATCTTTAATTCCGTCATATTGGAATACTAAGAACATACCCACCTCCAGCCAGCTTTACTCCAAAATTGAGCAATTGTTCCACATAGAAGAATTAGCTGCAAGAGTGAATCATACCACTGATAAGTTCTATAACACTTGGAATTCATGGATCCAATTCAGAACCCAAAATACTTTTTACTTTGCAATAGCATAATAAACCATTCAATCCTCAAGGTGTCATCCTAACCCCCCCCCCGTCTCCTCCCCCCCCCATCTTACCTCTATCTCTCTCTGTTCCCCCCTATACCTTCTCATCTCTCTAAATCTATAAAGTTACTCCCATATTAACAATTTTGAACGAGTTGTTAGACTCATTTTCTTTAAAAGTATATGGACTTATTAGTGTCAGTTGGCCTGAGTTTATATCGCTAACTTGTCACATGTTCTTTTGCACTTTGATATGCTCATTCGTAGTTCTTGATGTTCCACTTGTCTGTAATTATTAAAACTTCAATAAAAAGAAAATTGAAAGAAAGAAAGAATCCACAAACGCCATGACAGAAAATGACGACAATGAGCAGATCAAGGACACAGATAACAGAAATTTAGGTTGTACAGTACTGATGGTAAATGAACTGGCGATCCTTTTTGTCCGCTTAGGGCAGACAGAAATGACATGAGAAGCGTCGCCACAATAAAAACACAACCTGTTGAGACGTCTGAAACCTTGTTCCGTTTTAGACAGAATCCTATCACACTGCATAGGTTCAGGAATTTGCTCTGAGGATAACGCCATAGCGCGCACAGTTCTGCGTTCCCGCAAGCGCCGGTCAATCTGAATGGCCAAAGACATAGAATCACTCAGATTGGAGGATGTGGGAAACCCCACCATAACATCCTTAACGGATTCAGAAAGACCCTTTCTGAAAATTGCCGCCAAAGCATCATCATTCCATTTAGTCAGCACAGACCATTTTCTGAATTTCTGACAATACAATTCAGCCGCCTATTGCCCCAGAGATAGGGCCAACAAGGTCTTCTCAGCTTGATCCACAGAGTTAGGCTCATCATACAATAACCCCAATGCTTGAAAGAAAGAATCAACATTAAGCAAAGCAAGATTGCCAGATTCCAGGGAAAATGCCCACTCCTGTGGGTCACCACGCAGCAGGGATATGATGATTTTAACCCGCTGAATGGGATCACCAGAGGACCGGGGTCTCAATGCAAAAAACAGTTTACAGTTATTTTTGAAACTCAAAAATTTGGATCTGTCACCAAAAAATAAATCAGGAGTGGGAATCTTAGGTTCTAAAGCAGGAGTCTGAACAATATAATCTGAAATACCCTGTACCCTAGCAGCAAGCTGATCCACATGAGAAGCTAACTCCTGAACATTCATGTTAGTACTAGGTTCCTCAGCCACCCAGAGATTAAGAGGGAGGAGAAGACAAAACAGGCTGAGAAAAAAAAATGGCTCAAAACCTTTCCTCCCTTCTTCTGAGATGCAATTAACTCATTGTTGGCCAGTTGTACTGTTATGATCCGGTGACCTAGGAACTGCATGAGAACTTTCACTGGAGAAAGTGGCCACTGTACTGACCGCAATCCTGAACTTAACACCGCAACTAGAAGTAGCCGTGGAGTGTACCTAACACACCTAGACACCTCGTCACAGCCGGAGAACTAAATACCACTAAAGATGGAAATAGGAATACTATCTTGCCTCAGAGAAAATCCCCAAAGGATAGACAGCCCCCCACAAATATTGGCGGTGAGTCGGAGAGGAAAAAACATACACAGGCAGAAAAACAGGATTAGCACAGGAGGCCACTCTAGCTAGATAGGACAGGATATGAAAGAGTTCTGTGCGGTCAGTATAAAACCCTTCAAAGCATCCACAGCAGAATATACCAAAAACTTCCTACATCTACTAAAAGATGCCAGAGCGTATATCTGCAACTCCAGTGAATCCTACAATCAGAGCAGGAATAAAACTGAAACAAGCACACCGGCAGTGTGCCACAGAAACAAAAACCAAACACTTATCTTTGCTGAAATTGGCAGCGAGCAGGAGAAGCCAGAAAGTGATCCAACACTTCACAAGGAACATTGACAACTGGCAGGGACTAAAGAGTCCTGCAAAGCTAAATACCCCAGTCAGCCTTGCAATTAGCAGATACACCTGTCCAATCCTGCAGTCCAGGCACAACTGCATTACCATCTACAACCACCGGAGGGAGCCCAAAAGCAGAATTCACAACACACTACTGTGCGCCTAAACAGTAGCTTTCCCCCACATATGGGGTATCCGTGTACAGAGGAGAAATTGCACAACAAATTGTATTGCACAATTTCTTCTGTTACCCCTGTGAAAATTTGGGGCAAAAAAAATCATTTTTAAGGAGAAAATGTGATTTTTTTTATTTTCACGGCTCAATGATATAAACTTCTGTGAAGCACTTGGGGGTTAAAGGTGCTCTCCAAACAAATAGATAAGTTCCGTGAAGGGTCTATTTTCTAAAATGGTGTAACTTTTGAGCGTTTTCCACTGTTTAGGCACATTGGGAGTTCTCCAAATGCAACATGGCATCCACTATTAATCCAGCAAATTTTACATTCAAAAAGTCAAATGGCACTCCTTCCCTTCAGAGCCTTGACATGTGCCCAAACAGTAGTTTTCCCCATATATGGGGTATCAGCCTGCTCAGGAGAAATAGCACAACAAATGTTGGGGTCTATTTTTACTGTTACCCCTGCGAAAATAAAAATTCCAAAAATTCCTATAAAGCACTTGAAGGGCTAATAGATTTGTTGATTGTGGTTTTGAGCACAATGAAGGTGCAATTTTTAGAATAGTGTCAGTTTTTGAAAATTTTATTTCAAAGTCAACTGAAATGTGATATTGTCTCGAAAAAGTGGTTATGTAAATTTTGTTGGAAAATTGAGAAATCACTTGTCAAATGTTCACCCTTATAACTTCCTGACAAAAATTTAAGTTTCAAAATTTGTTCTGATGTAAAGTAGACATATGGTTATGTTATTTTTTTAACTATTTTATGTGACATAATTCTCTTTCATAAGGGCATAAAAAATAAAAGTTTGAAAATTTCAAAAGTTTCAAAATTTTCACCAAATTTCCTATTTATTCACAAATAAATAAAAACCATAGCAAATAAATTTTACCACTATCATGAAGTACAATATTTCATGAGAAAACAGTTTCATAATCCATGAGATCTGTTGAAGCATTCCTGAATTATTACCACATAAAATGACATTAGTCAGAATTGTACAATTTGGCCTTGTCATGAAGGTGAAAACAGGCTCAGGGTGGATGGGCTTAATGGTTGGCAAGATGTTATTTTCCTGAAATTCTGTGCCCTCTTTTCTCCACACATACCTTTAATCATTGTGGCCAAAGAGTCCTGTTTTAAGTTCACCTGTCCACAGGACTTGCTTCAAAAATACATCAGTCTTGTTTAGGTATTCTTTTGCATACTTCTGATGCTAAATTATATGGCGATGATGCATGAGAGGTTTTCTTTTGATGACTCTTCAATGAAGGTCATATTTGTGCAGTTGTATCTTATCAGTAGAACAATGTACCACAACTCCAGTGTCTGCTAAATTTTTCTGAAAGACTCTTGCAGTCAACCTGGGGTTCTGATTTGCTTCTCTAGCAATCCTAGGAGCAGCTCTCACTGAAATGTTATTTGGTCTTCCAGACCTTACCTCAACCTACACTGTTACTTTTATCTGCCATTTCTTAATAACAATTCAAAATGAAGAAAGGGCAACATGAAAATGCTTTGCTCTTCTCTTATAGCCTTCTCTTGCTTTGTGGGTATCCACCATTTTCATTTTCAGAGTAATACGCAGCTGCCTAGAAGAACCCATGGCTGCTGTTTTTTTTGGCACAAGGTTTGAAAAGCTTGGGTTTTTATAAAGCTGGCAAATTTGCATCACCTGTCCTTTCCTAATGATGATAGTGAACGAGCCATTTCCCTAACAGGTTAATTAAGATCTGAAACCATGGTCAAAGTTATCTGAGTGCACAAATCTCCAGGGGTAACCAAACTTTTGCATCGGTCCATGTTTCTTTTTTTATTTTTAAAATGAAAAAAAAAAAAAAATACAATACATTTTTTTGCCGAAAATATAAAGGAAATGTGTCATCTTTAACTTTAGGCCTTTTAGGGATTATTTCATTTTCATCTTGCTTAACTGTTTATAATAACAGTAATTTTGACCATGGATGCCCAAACTTTTACATGCTGCTGTATACATTTCATCCATTTACAGACTTCTGTGTGTTTACCTTGTAATTTCTTTTCCATTTAAAGAAGACTTGTTAACAGGAAAAAAGTAGCCAGCTTTGTTCATATTTTTCTCCAACTGCACCTTGAGCATTCAGATTTATTATTAAAATCCACCAAACAGTTCAAGAAAATTATTCCATTTTATTTAGTGCACCCAAAATCCTAAAATTGCAATACTTAAGGTCTCTACAATATGGTCTGTTTAAAAAAAAAATCTGTTTTCCTTAATAGTACAAAACTGTGGAACAAAGGTCACACATGCATAGGTTCTAATTTTGAGCATGAGAATTTTATGCATTTTTTTCATTCACAGATTATGCAAAATATTCAAAATATTACAATCACAGAAAAGTGTATAGGATTTACATGAATCTAATGCCCACTGTGCTTATGTTGCAGAAATTGTATGATTTTGCAATCTGCAGCTTGTAAAATTCCCTTGTAGCAAATAAAAGGGGGATTTTTTGCATATTTTCACCATAGACGAATGAGTTGTTGAAAATCTGCATTAAAAAAAACCCTATGCGTTTTATTAGCACTTTTATTTTTTAAAGTCTATGTACTTTGCTGCATTTTTTCCAGATATGCTTAAAGGTTTATATTTGATCTTTTTCTTTGTAATGTTTCCAATGAAATGGTAATGTTGGGGAGAAAAGTCAAGGTGACCATGCCAAAAACCCATCCATTCTGGCTTGAAGACAGAATACATTGTCTTAAGCATGTCCAAATTTCTGCTTTTTGAGTTGCTGTCTTCTGGTTTCCAGAACATTTGCAAAGAAGTTGGGCGCACTTCCCTTAACTTCATCAGCACAATGCATATGTGCCGAAACAAGTTAAATGATTTTGTTGTATGCTTCTGAACTTAGGAGATAATGGTGTGTGAGAAGGATTTTGTAAGGACTTGAAATAATACTTCCTATTGTCATGACTATCAATCAAGGCGAGTTGGGCAGGTTTTTTGGACAGGGTTACTGGGGCACTTCTTAGGCATCTCTACCTGCTTGAAATCTAAATACATAATGTGCAGGGATTAAATGTACTATTTAATCAATCCTTTGGATATTAAAAGTTCTAAAATAACGGTAATGGTGATGCTCATAAAATCAGCTTATAATTCAGTTTTAATGAATTTTATCAAATAGGTTTAAAATCATACAATGACAGATGTCATAATCTATCTTTGTGCAGGTCAGAATACTAGTTTTATAAATCTAGAGCAGTAAAACCACTCTTTCCTCAGCACAAAATCAGCAGCCACCACTAGAGGAAAACAAATGAAGAAAGACTTTCACTACTTTTTATTAGCTTTAAAACTAATGGGCAGTATGTTCTATCTAATGGCAGGTGCATGTAGAACTTGATTATTGATGCAGGTGATATGTACCAGAAAACTATGTATTTTAGATTGTAAAACAAATTTGAGATTGCTAATAGATCTCTATAGATTCTTTTCCCAGACTTCATCTCCTAACTAGGCATATTATTAAACTAGAAGGCTACGGCTGAACTTTTTTACATCAGATTTCTCTATTCTCAAAAAAATACAACATAGTGATCATGGGAGATTTTACCTATCCAGATATTTTTTGAGAACCTTTCTCAAGCAAAAAGTACTGGGTCCAGAAAAGTCTTATCTCCTCTTGCTGACAGCTTTATCTTTCAAAAAGTAGAAGAGGGAAGAAGAAGATCTGCAATATTGGACCTAATCCTTACCGACAGGTTGGAAATGGTTGAGGTAGTAAAGGTGGCTGGGAATTTAGGAGGCAGCAATCATGCTATACTCGAATTTTGGATTACAAGAGGAAGAAGACAAGCGATGACTCAGACATTAAGGCTGGACTTCAGAAAGGCAGATTTTAATGGACTCAGAAAGAGGGTAGCAAAGGTTCAATGGATGGATATTCTAAATTACAGAAATGTCTAAGAAGGATTGGAGATTTTGCTAAATGAAACTCTCACCGAACAATCCGTAAAAATCCCAAAATGAATAAAGAATTGGAAGCATTAAGAAATGTACTGTATATCAAATGGAAAGAGGATAGCATGTCTAAAGAAGAATATAATGCTGCTTGCAGGGAATGCAGGGCAAGAGTTAGAAGAACTAAAGCCAGTAATGAACTAAGGTTTGCAAGGGAGACCAAAAGCAGCAAAATAGTTTTTTGAGGGTATGACAAAAGAAAAAGAAAAGTCAAAGATGCTATAGGACTTTTACAGGATGAAAAGGGTGAAGTGGTCAAAAATTATGTTGAGATGGCCGATCGTTTACATTCCTATTTTGCAGTGTCCTCTAAGAAATCAAATGCAACATCAACTGATCTTCACGGTGCCATGGAAGGAATAAAATAATCCACTCTATTCATAAACAGAAAGATGGTGAGGGAACATTTAGCTAATTTAAATTAATTTAAATCTCCTGGTCAAGATGAATCACATCCTAGGGTACTGAAAGTGTTAGCAGAGAAAGTTGCAGAACCACTAGCTAGAATCTTTAAAAAAATCATGGAAATTAGGAGAAGTCCCAGACGCTTGGAGAAGGGCAAATGTTGTCCCTATCTTCAAAAAAGCAAATAAGATGGGTCCAGGAAATCACAGGTCAGTGGGTCTTATTTCTATACAAGGAAAGATATTTTGACAAATCAGCATGTGTGTAAGTACTTGGATAAGAATGCAGTCATTAACCACAGCCTGGATGGACTTGGGATTAACAAGGCTACGGTTAGGTGAATTCATAACTGGCTCAGTGATCATAATCAAAGAGTGGTAATAAAACGTTGCAAATCCAATTGGAAAAGTGTTTCAAGTGGGGTACCACAAGGGTCTGTTCTGGCCCCAGTGTTGTTCAAATTTTTTTTATAAATGAGCTAGATAAGGGAGCTGAAGGTAAGCTAATCAAATTTGCAGACATGCAAAGCTAAGAGGGATAGCTAACTCTAGAGAACACAAAGAAAGTATTCAGAAGGACAATGGGCAGCAATTAATAGAATGGTATTAAACAGTTAGAAATGCAAGATTCTTTATCTGGGCACGAAAAACAAAAATCACATCTATGGAATGGGAGGAATAGAACCAAGCAAAAACACGTGTGAAAAAGACTTGTGTATACTAGACAGACTGCATAAAATTCAACAGCGTGATGCAGCAGCAAAAAGGCAAACACAGTTCTAGGATGTATTAAGAGAAGCATATAGTCTAGATCATGAGAAGTAATTATCCCATCTACTCCTCCTGGATCAGGCCTCATCTGGAATACTGTGTCCAGTTCTGGACACCAGATTTAAAAAAAAGACATTGAAAATCTGGAGCACGTTCAGAGAACAGCTACCAGGATGATGAGTGGACTGCAGAGTATGTCCTATGAGGAACGGTTAAAGGATCTGAGAATGTTTTACTTGCAAAAAAGAAGGCTAAGAGGAGAATTAATAGCTGTCTATACATATCTGAAGGGATGTCACAGTATTGAGGGATCATTATTATTCTCATCTGCACATAGAAACAAAAGAAGCAATTTAATGAAACTGAAAGGGAGAAGATACAGATCAATGAGAGGAACAGGCTGCCACGAGAGGTGGTGAGTTCTCTTTCAATGGAAGTCTTCAAACAGAGGAGGGACAGACATCTGTCTGTTGGACATGATGATACTTGCGGTCTCTTCCAACTCTAACATTCTAAGATTCTATTATTCTATGCCTGCAAACACAACATTAAAATCGCTGCAACACAATGCAAAATAGAATGTAATGATTTCCTATGATGTTGTGTTGCAATATGTGACACAGCCGCAAAGGCTTCAAAATGTGTTGGATTTTCTGTTACTGGCTGCAAGTTGTCTGCAACTTGGCTGCTTTATTTACAGCAAAACCAAATCTCTAAATTGGTCGAGTGATGCAAGTCACACACAAATTGCACAAAAGTTTCCATAACATGATTTTTCAGAGAATTGCTCTTGGGAGAAACATGTAGCCTAGATATTACAGGGAAGTATTTACCGTATTTTTCAGATTATGAGATGCACTTTTTTCCCCTCTAAGTTGGGGAGAAAATGGGGGTGCATCTTATACTGTAATGCAAATGTACCTTACCGGTACCATTGCATCAGGCCACAGGCTGGGATGAAGGGGTGTCCGGTGGTTCTGTGGGTGTCTGGTGCTGCTACCTAGTGGTCTGCAGGTGTCTCCGGTGCCCGGCGGTGCTGTTGGAGTGTATGGCAGTGCTACTGCAGGTGTCCGGCACTTCTGCCTGATTCTCTGCTGGTGTCTCCCGTGCTGAGGGTGCGCAGCTGGCACTGCCCGATACTGCTGCGGTGATCTCAGGTGCTGCCAGGGCCCTCCACGGTAGTCCCATGGTTTCCTTAGCGGTGAACTCCGGTAAAATGGCTGCCGTGTGGGGCGGTGCATGAGCAGATGGAGATCTCAGCAGGCGCTGAAATCTCATTTCCGGAGATCTCCGTGCCGAGATCTCCATCTGTGCATGCGCCGTTCCCCCCTGGCGGCCATTTTCCTGGAGTCCACCACACAGGAAATCATGGGACTGCCTGGGTTCTTGCTTTTCTCAAAATGTCAGCAGAGCAAAGCATCGAAGACCGCCACAGCAGCGCCGGGCAGCACTGTCCATTCACCCGCAGCAACGGAGACACTAACAGAGCACTGGGCAGCAGCACCGGACACCTGTGGCAGGACCACCGGACACCCCCCCCACAGCACCACTGGGCACTGGAGACACCTGCAGAGCACCAGGCAGCAGCAGAAGACACCAGCAGCACTGCTGGTCACCCCTTCATCCCAGTCTGCGGCCTGCAGCATCACCCCACTCCTGCTTCCTCCAGCAGCAACCCTGGGTCCCCGCTTCACCACAGCCACCACTCCTGGTAAGCAATAAGACACATGGATTATAAGAAGCACCATCATTTTATTAAAAAAAAGTTTTCCTATTTTTCTCCTTTAAATTTGGGGTGCATCTTATAATCCGGAGCATCTTATAAAGCGAAAACTATGGTAACATTAGTATTAACATGTCGCTGAATTGAATTTGAACTTGCTATTTTATAAAATTGAGACAATTGTTCACTTCATCTAACGTTCTGGTCCCCTGATAACTCTATATAATATGTGATTAAAAACCAATCCAGACTGATCCCATATGTTGCAAGGAAACTTGAATAATTATGTCACTCTTAGCCTTCCGCTTTTGTTGATAAGAGAATCAATTTCTGATTATAAAAATCATTGCCATTATACAGTTAGGGCCAGAAATATTTGGACAGTGACACAATTTTCGCGAGTTGGGCTCTGCATGCCACCACATTGGATTTGAAATGAAACCTCTACAACAGAATTCAAGTGCAGATTGTAACGTTTAATTTGAAGGGTTGAACAAAAATATCTGATAGAAAATGTAGGAATTGTACATATTTCTTTACAAACACTCCACATTTTAGGAGGTCAAAAGTAATTGGACAAATAAACATAACCCAAACAAAATATTTTTATTTTCAATATTTTGTTGCAAATTCTTTGGAGGCAATCACTGCCTTAAGTCTGGAACCCATGGACATCACCAAACGCTGGGTTTCCTCCTTCTTAATGCTTTGCCAGGCCTTTACAGCCGCAGCCTTCAGGTCTTGCTTGTTTGTGGGTCTTTCCGTCTTAAGTCTGGCTTTGAGCAAGTGAAATGCATGCTCAATTGGGTTTAGATCTGGAGATTGACTTGGCCATTGCAGAATGTTCCACTTTTTGGCACTCATGAACTCCTGGGTAGCTTTGGCTGTATGCTTGGGGTCATTGTCCATCTGTACTATGAAGCGCCGTCCAATCAACTTTGCAGCATTTGGCTGAATCTGGGCTGAAAGTATATCCCGCTACACTTCAGAATTCATCCGGCTACTCTTGTCTGCTCTTATGTCATCAATAAACACAAGTGACCCAATGCCATTGAAAGCCATGCATGCCCATGCCATCACGTTGCCTCCACCATGTTTTACAGAGGATGTGGTGTGCCTTGGATCATGTGCCGTTCCCTTTCTTCTCCAAACTTTTTTCTTCCCATCATTATGGTACAGGTTGATCTTTGTCTCATCTGTCCATAGAATACTTTTCCAGAACTGAGCTGGCTTCTTGAGGTGTTTTTCTGCAAATTTAACTCTGGCCTGTCTATTTTTGTTATTGATGAATGGTTTGCATCTAGATGTGAACCCTTTGTATTTACTGTAATGGAGTCTTCTCTTTACTGTTGACTTAGAGACAGATACACCTACTTCACTGAGAGTGTTCTGGACTTCAGTTGATGTTGTGAACGGGTTCTTCTTCACCAAATTAAGTATGCGGCGATCATCCACCACTGTTGTCATCCGTGGACGCCCAGGCCTTTTTGAGTTCCCAAGCTCACCAGTCAATTCCTTTTTTCTCAGAATGTACCCAACTGTTGATTTTGCTACTCCAAGCATGTCTGCTATCTCTCTGATGGATTTTTTCTTTTTTTTTCAGCCTCAGGATGTTCTGCTTCACCTCAATTGAGAGTTCCTTTGACCGCATGTTGTCTGCTCACAGCAACAGCTTCCAAATGCAAAACCACACACCTGGAATCCACCCCTGACCTTTTAACTACTTCATTGATTACAGGTTAACGAGGGAGACGCCTTCAGAGTTAATTGCAGCCCTTAGAGTCCATTGTCCAATTACTTTTGGTCCCTTGAAAAAGAGGACGCTATGCATTACAGAGCTATGATTCCTAAACCCTTTCTCCGATTTGGATGTGGAAACTATCATATTGCAGCTGGGAGTGTGCACTTTCAGCACATATTATATATATAATTGTATTTCTGAACATGTTTTTGTAAACAGCTAAAATAACAAAACTTGTGTCACTGTCCAAATATTTCTGGCCCTAACTGTATGTAGGCTGCAAAATGAACCTTAACTTTAAGATAACAGCTTTATAATCCTTGGCCCAACACACTGGCGATGAGTTTCTAGAGGCATAATCTTAATAGTATAATTTAAAAAAAACTCTATAAGCATCCTTATCATAAGTCTTGTTCATTGTAATATAATAATACAGAATGTCAAATGTAGAAATGAGTGCATATTTTTTTTTGTGTACCTTGAAGAAAATTGACAATGATTGTGTTGGCACATAAAAAAGAATGATAACGTTTGGTACTCTCCATAACTGATCACCCACTACTGCTTCCAATGTAAGACTACCATCATTTTATAGATAATCATCTTGGCTATCTCATAAATAAATTTGACTTGTAAATGCATATTTATCATAAAATTAGTTAAGCATATTTTTATCAATTCACTGCATTGTTATTATTTTGCTCCTAGAAATCTAAATTTTCATTTTTATTATCTTGTAGTAATTTTGTAAATATATTTTGGTTTTCAGCATTGTCTGAATTCTTCTGGGCATACTCTAGATCAGATTCAAGCATGCTTAGACCAATATTTGATTCCATGTCTCTTCTATACGTTCCCAAAGTTTTGTTTACGGGTCAGCTTACTTGGCTATGTATACAGCTTTTTCTTCAACTCTACGCACAAATGTTCAATTGGGTTGAGGTCTGGGGACAGTGGGAGTCAATCCAGCACCTCTGTTTCATGGCAATTTTTTTCCATTTCTTTGCCAATCTTGACCTGTGATTTAGGTTGTTGTCCTGCTGGATTAATATGTCGTCCATTTCATACTCATAGTACTTAGTATGAAGTAAATCATCTTGTAGAATACTCAGCATTGAGACCACCATTGATCCTGGTCAAGTATCTAACTCCTTTGGCTGTGAAAAAAACCCTTATCATCAGGCTTCTTCATTTGAACTTGTCAGTTCCATCAATTTCTCGATCCATTAGCCTCTTTTTCCTTTGTTTATTCCAGACCAATTAGAGCCTATTTGAACTTAATATCATCACTCCAAATCACCTGTTTCCAATCTTCTACTGTAAACTTTTCATATCTTTTTTAAAACTCGAGCAAACGCTTCTTATGATGATATTGAAGTCCAACCTTCTTCATCAAGTCTTCAGGCCACCATTCCAGACGTGTCATCTATGACCTGTTGAAGCGCAATGTAAGAGTGAAATGATCATCATCTGTATTTGCTCCACTATTTTATCTGCCTGCTGTTGGTATGATGATACCACTATAAAGGATTTTGTTGCACGGGACGGTATGTGCCAATGCACTTTCTTTTCTATGGACATACAGATTCTCTTTCTTTGGAAGTTGCCCCCACAATCCCTGGTGTATGTAGAGCTTCATCAACCGAGGTCATACAGCTGTGCCTTCATCCTGCAAATGTGATTTGGATGGATGGACAGACTTCATTTTGTATTCTTCTAACTGTCATGGCACTCACATGATGCAGTTTGACAATTTCCTTGGCTGAGAGACAGCTACCAATGAGCTAGACAATGCTGTTTCTCTTCTTGGGAAATCTTCTTCATGGCTGCTCCTTTAACTTGTAAATCAACCTAATAACACACTGAGCTATTAGGGAATGTGAGAACATGTTTTAATTTGTAGCATACAGGAAGAAAAAGATATTTCCACCACCAGGAGCAAAACAATAACAATACAGTGACATGGCAAGAATCTGCATAGATAATCATATGCTAAACAGGTGCAAGTCAAATTTATGTATGAGATAGCCACAATTATTGCCTATAAAATGATGGTAGTCTCATGATAGAAGCAGTAGTGGATGGTGAGATATGGAGCCTGAAAGTGAAAAGTTAAAAACAATGTTCCCCTTTTGCCAGTCGTCAGTGTATGTACAAAGGAGGTGAGATTGAAGCTGAAACAGATTAGCTAGGGGGCTTACATGGGACAATAATGTCACGCGAGCCCCAGGTGACAGGTGATGAAATCGCTGGAACAGCACCCACACCAGAGTTGAGTATAGCTTCTGCTTTTAAGGTACCTTCACACTGAGCTACTTTACAACGATAACGATAGCGATCCATGATGTTGCAGCGTCCTGGATAGCGATCTCGTTGTGTTTGACACGCAGCAGTGATCAGGATCCTGCTGTGACATCGCTGGTCGGAGCTAGAAGGTCAGAACTTTATTTCATCGCTGTATCACCCGCTGTCATCGCTGGATCGACGTGTGTGACGCCGATAAAGTGATGTGTTCACTTGTAACCAGGGTAAACATCGGGTTACTAAGCGTAGGGCCGCACTTAGTAACCCGATATTTACCCTGGTTACCATTGTAAATGTAAAAAACAAACACTACATACTCACATTCCGGTGTCTGTCACGTCCCTCGCCATCAGCTTCCCGCACTGACTGTGAGGGCCGGCCATAAAGCACAGCGGTGACGTCACCGCTGTGCTCTGCTTTACGGCCGGCCCTCACAGTCAGTGCGGGAAGCTGACGGTGAGGGACGTGACAGACACCGGAATGTGAGTATGTACTGTTTTTTTTTTTTTACATTTACAATGGTAACCAGGGTAAATATAGGGTTACTAAGCGCGGCCCTGCGCTTAGTAACCCAATGTTTACCCTGGTTACCCGGGGACTTCGGCATCGTTGGTCGCTGGAGAGCTGTCTGTGTGACAGCTCTCTTATGAGGTAAATATACAGATTGAGTACTTTAAGTTCATCTCTATTGATAGTATAATGAATAACAAATGAAAGCTAGGCTTTAGTTTAATTACTCAGTACTGCTATATATATCTATTAGCCCTATACAGAGTAGAGATACCTTGTGGCTGTTTGAACACACGTTATCTTAAATGGAATCTGTCACCAGGTTATTGATACCTCATTTGAGAGAAGCAAGGTGTAGGGAACGAGACTCTGATTTCAGTGAGATATCACTAGGCTGCCTTTTGTAGTTGTAATTAAATCACTGCTTTATTTATTGTAAGTCTACCAGTTCTCTGAATGATGAGCTCTG
The DNA here is from genome assembly GCF_032444005.1 of Ranitomeya imitator. Taxonomy (NCBI): domain Eukaryota; kingdom Metazoa; phylum Chordata; class Amphibia; order Anura; family Dendrobatidae; genus Ranitomeya; species Ranitomeya imitator. The sequence goes on from NC_091289.1 coordinate 116,614,259, forward strand.
TATAACCCCACCCATACAACTAGTTGGCAGCTTTCTATGTGCGCTGTGCAGAGCCAGAAATCTGACTATCAGTGGTGGGGGCTGGGTTAGATAGAGATCATGAATATGATGAACTACATGGCAGCAGGTTTACTAGTCCTCTAGTGAAAATTCCCTGATGACAAAGCATTGATTTTTAACCCTTGGTGTAACCCTTGACTATGCTCTGTATTTCAAACCACATATCCAGGCTGTTTCCACCTCCTGCCAACTCCAACTCAAAAATATTCCTTATATTCCTTAACCAAGAATTTGTGAAAACCCTAGTCCATGCCGTCATCATTTCCCGCCTCATCTACTTCAACCTCCTGCTATGTGGCCTCCCCTCTAACACTCTCGCACCCCTCCAGTCTATTCTAAACTCTGCTGCCCGACTAATCCACCTGTCCCCTCGTTATTCCCCGGCCTCTCCCCTCTGTGAATCCCTTTACTGGCTCCCCATTACCCAGAGTTCAAAACCCTAACCATGACATACAAAGCCATCCACAACCAGTCTCCTCCATACATCTGTGACCTCGTCTCCCGGTACTTACCTACACGCAACCTCCGATCCTCACAAGACCTCCTTCTCTACTCCCCTCTTATCTCCTCTTCCCACAATCGCATACAAGATTTCCCCTGTTCCCCTAATCTGTAACTCTCTACCCCAATATACCAGACTCTTGACTACTGTGGAAACCTTCAAAAGGAACTTGAAGAGCCAATTTTTCCGTCAAGCCTGCAACCTGCAGTAACCTTCGCTCCTCTATACCGCTGCATGACCAGCTCTATCCTCACCTACTGTATCCTCACCCATCCCTTATAGATTGTGAGCCCTCGCGGGCAGGGTCCTCTTTCCTCCTGTACCAGTCGTGACTTGTATGTATTGTTCATGATTATTGTACTTGTTTTTTATTATGTATACCCCTTTCACATGTAAAGTTCCATGGAATAAATATCGCTATAATATTAACCCCTTCCCGACCTTTGACGCATACGCAGCGTCATGAAAGTCGGTGCCATTCCGACCCATGACGCAGCGTATGCGTCACGGCGGAATCACATTACTGCAGGCCGGGTGAAAGGGTTAACTGTAATTTCACCCGGCCTGCAGGGACAGGAGGAGCTGTACTTTAGCCCAGGGGGGGTGGCTTCACCTCCCCGTGGCTACGATCGCTCTGATTGGCAGATTCACTTTCAACAGCCAATCAGAGCGATTTGTAATATTTCACCTAAAAAACTGGTGAAATATTACAATCCAGCCATGGCCGATGCTGCAATATCATCGGCCATGGCTGGAAACACTAATGTGCCTCCACCCCACCCCACCGATCGCCCCCCCAGCCCCCCGATCTGTGGTCCGCTCCCCTCCGTCCTGTGCTCCGCTCCCCCCGTCCTCCTGTCCGCTCCCCCCGTGCTCCAATCCCACCCCCCGTGCTCCAATCCCACCCCCCTGCACTCCCGACCCACCCCCCCGCACTGCGATCCACCCCCCGCACTCCGATCCACCCCCGTGTTACGATCCATCCCCCCATGCTCCGATCCACCCCCCGGTGCTCCGACGCCCCCCCCCCCCCTGTGCCCTGATCTCCCCCCTTATACTTAACTAGCCTCCCGGGGTCCGTCCGTCTTCTTTCCTGGGCGCCGCCATCTTCCAAAATGGCGGGCCCATGCGCAGTGCGCCCGCCAAATCTGCCGGCAGATTCGTTCCAGAGTGAATTTTGATCACTGTGATAAAACCTCACAGTGATCAAAATAAAAAAAAACAGTAAATGACCCTCCCCTTTGTCACCCCCATAGGTAGGGACAATAATAAAATAAATAATTTTTTTTTCCCCCCACTAAGGTTGGAGTTAGAACTAGAGTTAGGTTTAGGGTTAGGGGTAGGGTTAGGGGTAGGGTTAGGGGTAGGGATAGGGTTAGGGTTAGGGGTAGGGTTAGGGGTAGGGTTAGGGATAGGGGTAGGGTTAGGGGTAGGGTTAGGGTTAGGGTTAGGGATAGGGTTAGGGTTAGGGGTAGGGTTAGGGTCAGGGTTAGGAATGTGCACACGTATTCTGGTCCTCTGCGGATTTTTCTGCAGCATGTGCACAGCGATTTTTGTTTCCCAAAGGTTTACATTGAACTGTAAACTCATGGGAAACTGCTGCGGATCTGCAGCGTTTTCCGCAGCGTGTGCACATACCTTTAGAATTAGGCTATGTGCACACGGTGCGGATTTGGCTGCGGATCCGCAGCAGTGTTCCATCAGGTTTACAGTACCATGTAGACATATGGAAAACCAAATCCGCTGTGCCCATGGTGCGGAAAATACCACGCGGAAACGCAGCGTTGTATTTTCCGCAGCATGTCAATTCTTTGTGCGGATTTCGCAGCGTTTTACACCTGTTCCTCAATAGGAATCCGCAGGTGAAATCCGCACAAAAAACACTGGCAATCCAGGGTAAATCCGCAGGTAAAACGCAGTGCCTTTTACCCGCGGATTTTTCAAAAATGGTGCTGAAAAATCTCACACGAGCCACAACGTGGGCACATAGCCTTAGGGTTAGGGTTGGAATTAGAGTTGTGGTTAGGGTTAGGGGTGTGTTGGGGTTAGGGTTGTGATTAGGGTTACGGCTACAGTTGGGATAAGGGTTAGGGGTGTGTTGGGGTTAGTGTTGGAGTTAGAATTGAGGGGTTTCCACTGTTTAGGCACATCAGGGGGTCTCCAAACGCAACATGGCGCCACCATTGATTCCAGCCAATCTTGTATTCAAAAAGTCAAATGGTGCTCCCTCAATTCCGAGGCCCCGATGTGTGCCCAAACAGTGGTTTACACCCACATATGGGGTACCAGCATACTCAGGACAAACTGCGCAACAATTACTGGGGTCCAATTTCTCCTGTTACCCTTGAGAAAATAAAAAATTGCTTGCTAAAACATCATTTTTGAGGAAAGAAAAATGATTTTTTATTTTCACGGCTCTGCGTTGTAAACGTCTGTGAAGCACTTGGGGGTTCAAAGTGCTCACCACATATCTAGATAAGTTCATTGGGGGGTCTAGTTTACAAAATGGGGTTACTTGTGGGGGGTTTCTACTGTTTAGGCACACCAGGGGCTCTGCAAACGCAACGTGATGTCCGCAGACCATTCCATCAAAGTCTGCATTTCAAAAGTCACTACTTCCCTTCTGAGCCCCGACGTGTGCCCAAACAGTGGTTTCGCCCCACACATGGAGTTTCAGCGTACTCAGGAGAAACTGGACAACAACTTTTGGGGTCCAATTTCTCCTGTAACCCTTGGGAAAATAAAAAATTCTGGGCTAAAAAATTATTTTTGAGGAAAGAAAACGTATTTATTATTTTCACTGCTCTGTGTTATAAACTTCTGTGAAGCACTTGGGGGTTGAAAGCGCTCACCACTATCTAGATAAGTTCCTTTCGGGGTCTAGTTTCCAAAATGTGGTCACTTGTGGGGGGTTTCTACTGTTCAGCCACATCAGGGGCTCTGCAAACGCAACGTGACGCCCGCAGAGCATTCCATCAAAGTCTGCATTTCAAAACGTCACTACTTCACTTCCGAGCCCCAGCATGTGCCCAAACAGTGGTTTACCCCCACATATGGGGTATCAGCGTACTCAGGAGAAACTGTACAACAACTTTTGGGGTCAAATATCTCCTGTTACCCTTGGGAAAATAAAAAATTGCGGGCTAAAAAATCATTTTTGAGAAAAGAAATTTTTTTTTTTATTTTCATGGCTCTGCGTTATAAACTTCTGTGAAGCACTTGAGGGTTCAAAGTGCTCACCACACATGTAGATTAGTTCCTTTGGGGGTCTAGTTTCCAAAATGGGGTCATTTGTGGGGGATCTCCAATGTTTAGGCACACGGGCTCTCCAAACGCGACATGGTGTCCGCTAATGGTTGGAACTAATTTTCCATTTAAAAAGCCAAATGGCGTGCCTTCCCTTCTGAGCCCTGCCGTGCGCCCAAACAGTGGTTTACCCCCACATATGGGGTATGTGCGTACTCAGGACAAACTGGACAACAAAATTTGTGGTCCAATTTCTCCTATTATTGTTGGCAAAATAGGAAGTTCCAGGCTAAAAAATCATTTTTGAGGAAAGAAAAATTATTTTTTATTTTCATGGCTCTGCGTTATAAACTTCTGTGAAGCACCTGGGGGTTTAAAGTGCTCAGTATGCATCTAGATAAGTTCCTTGGGGGGTTTAGTTTCCAAAATGGGGTCACTTGTGGGGGAGCTCCAATGCATAGGCACACAGGGGCTCTCCAAACGCGACATGGTGTCCGCTAACAATTGGAGCTAATTTTCCATTCAAAAAGTCAAAAGGCGCGCCTTCCCTTCCGAGCCCTGCCGTGTGCCCAAACAGTGGTTTACCCCCACAAATGAGGTATCGGCATACTCGGGAGAAATTGCCCAACAAATTTTAGGATCTATTTAATCCTATTGCCCATGTGAAAATTAAAAAATTGAGGCGAAAAGAATTTTTTTGTGAAAAAATAGTACTTTTTCATTTTTACGGATCAATTTGTGAAGCACCTGAGTGTTTAAAGTGCTCACTAGGCATCTAGATAAGTTCCTTGGGGGTCCAGTTTCCAAAATGGGGTCACTTGTGGGGGAGCTCCAATGTTTAGGCACACAGGGTCTCTCCAAACGCGACATGGTGTCCGCTAACGATGGAGATAATTTTTCATTCAAAAAGTCAAATGTCGCTCCTTCCCTTCCGAGCCTTACCATGTGCCCAAACAGTGGTTTACCCCCACATGTGAGGTATCGGTGTACTCAGGAGAAATTGCCCAACAAATTTTAGGATCCATTTTATCCTGTTGCCCATGGGAAAATGAAAAAATTGAGGCTAAAATAATTTTTTTGTGAAAAAAAAGTACTTTTTCATTTTTACGGATCAATTTGTGAGGCACCTGGGGGTTTAAAGTGCTCACTATGCATCTAGATAAGTTCTTTTGGGTGTCTAGTTTCCAAAATGGGGTCACTTGTGGGGGAGCTCCAATTTTTAGGCACACGGGGGCTCTCCAAATGTGACATGGTGTCCGCTAAAGAGTGCAGCCAATTTTTCATTCAAAAAGTCAAATAGCGCTCCTTCCCTTCCAAGTCCTGCCGTGCGCCCAAACAGTGGTTTACCCCCACATATGAGGTATCAGCGTACTCAGGACAAATTGGACAACAACTTTCGTGGTTCAATTTCTCCTTTTACCATTGGGAAAATAAAAAAATTGTTGCTGAAAAATCATTTTTGTGACTAAAAAGTTAAATGTTCATTTTTTCCTTCCATGTTGCTTCTGCTGCTGTGAAGCACCTGAAGGGTTAATAAACTTCTGGAATGTGGTTTTGTGCACCTTGTGGGGTGCAGTTTTTAGAATGGTGTCACTTTTGGGTATTTTCAGCCATATAGACCCCTCAAACTGACTTCAAATGTGAGGTGGTCCCTAAAAAAAATGGTTTTGTAAATTTCGTTGTAAAAATGAGAAATCGCTGGTCAAATTTTAACCCTTATAACTTCCTAGCAAAAAAAAATTTTGTTTCCAAAATTGTGCTGATGTAAAGTAGACGTGTGGGAAATGTTATTTATTAACTATTTTGTGTCACATAGCTCTCTGGTTTAACAGAATAAAAACTCAAAATGTAAAAATTGCAACATTTTCTAAATTTTCGCCAAATTTCCGTTTTTATCACAAATAAACACAGAATTTATTGACCTAAATTTACCACTACCATGAAGCCCAATATGTCACGAGAAAACAATCTCAGAATCGCTAGGATCCGTTGAAGCGTTCCCGAGTTATTACCTCATAAAGGGACACTGGTCAGAATAGCAAAAAATGGCAAGGTCTTTAAGGTCAAAATAGGCTGGGTCATGAAGGGGTTAAATATTAATAAAAATATTGTCTAAATACTACAGCAAGCAGCCCAATAAGCGACATTATGCTGCTCTCAGTTTAAGTGGAAAAAACCTGCTGACAGATTCCCTTTACGTGCTCATTCAGATAAGCATATTTTCAGACTGCAAATGGACAGGACATGGACTGTAGCACTGCACAAAGAAGAAGGAAGTGCCTGTACTAGTCCGCGATGAGCACAACATGTAGCCAATCATGTCTGTGAATTTAATACAACAGTCAGAGTTGGACAAATAAAAATTTAATCAGATGATATTGGTCACAAGTGCAGCAGATGAAACCCCCAATAAAATTAACACAAAAGGACCTTGCACCTGATTGCAGGAGAAATACATTTGTATTTATATGATGTAGAGCAGAGCGTCGTCTTTGTCAGTTTTTACCTTTGGAGCGAGCAGTTGGTCCAAAGAAGGTGACCGCTTTTCATGACATTTTTCTTTGTCATTTGCCTTTGCCTGTTTTATTATTTTCTAAAGAGAAATGATTTTTAGATAACATTGGAATATGGAATGGGCTGCAAAATTCATAGTTCTTGAGATTGATACAGTATGCAGTCAGATGATCATAGCTTTGAGAAGTTCTTCCATTGTCATCATGGAAAAATCATTAGCAAGTTTGGAAAATCCTTGTGCGCATAGCAACGGACAGTCACTTTCTAAAATCAAATAAGGCTTGTTTGTTTTCGATTGCATGTGGCGATGATAAGGGACATATTACTAATGATGTGCTTAAAATAGACCACTAATTAGATAGTGCCATAAAATATGAATGTCCTATTATATTAAAAATGCAAATCATTCAGTGGTGATGTTCCTTTTACATAAATCTATTCAGCACAGTATCCTTAGAGATTATTTTGTAGCTAAAAGCTGTTTTTCTCAGGAAGTTATTTCAATATATACTAGGTAGAGTTGATTGAATTGAACGATAACACAACAAATTTGTTATGAATTTCCCCTAAATTTCAGATTATGATGAATCCAACATTTTCCAGAATCAATTCACATTAATCCATTAGAATGGTGAACTGGCAGCTGCAATTTTGCTGGATTCCTTTGGTGGCTGGAAAGGGGTTAAAAAGCACTATCATCAAAGTTTTTATTCTCTTAATATATTGCAATCATCATATTATACAAAACTATGTACTTACAATTGCTCATTTTGCCTTTCTACCCAGCTAGTGCCATCAAGTCTATGACATCAAGTGACTAAAAACTGACTAGCTGAATCCTTCTAAGCGCTATGTAGAAACAGGAGGTCAATTCTCTCTGTATGAGTCATAAGTCACTGCAAACGTCCCTGGCAGGAAAGGAGAGGCAGAGAAGATGGGTCGAGAGATGAAGATGGGGATGACTCATGTAAGGAAAAGAGTCTTTCCATTTCTACACCAGAGAAAAGAGAAGAATTAGCTGGGTAGAAAGGCAAAATGAGCAATTGTAAGTACACAGTGCCATATAATATGATTAACTATTGAACCCATTCTATGTCTGGGTGTCAAGCATTTTTAAGGGTACATTTCCGGCACCATTTCTTTTAAGACAATGTGTCTGCACATTCACATATACAGTGTCTTCAATGAAATGGTGTCGTATAGCGAGATATGCGCACGTGATGACTCCAGCTCCATTTTAATGAAGGAATGTACTACAGCGTCAGCACAGCAGTGCACACACGCCGACCATAGGGATAATGGACATGCATGCGCACTGCTATGTTGACATTGTGGTACATTACTTCAATAAAATGGCACCAGAGTCAGCACGTGCGCATACTGCACCATTTTATTGACGGCACTCTATATGTGAATTCGCAGACACAGTTTCTTTAAAAAAAATGGCACCCGATAGAGCGGTATGCTCATGTGCTGACTCCGGTACCATTTAATTGAAGTAATGTACTACAAAATTAAAAGGATCTTTGACATCAGAAACTACAAGATATACAGTTAATCTGCAGCTTAATAGTGTTATCATACTGCATGGTGCCTGCACACTGCCAAATGCAGCGGGGAGAAAATGAACTTTATTCACCCTGCCAGCATTCGGCTTCCATCATGGTGGTGGGGTTGGTGCTCTGATCATGCAGTTACAGTGGCCCTTCTGTATTCTGAAAGCAATAACTGAACAGCGCGGCCCACCAACCCCATGATTGAGACCGAATGCTCCCCCATCCTGGTATATGGCCCTCCATCCTATTATATGCTCCCCAATCCTGGTCCCCCACTCTGGTATATTGTTCCCCATCCTGGTCCTCCGCTCTGGTATATTGTCCCCCATCCTGGTCCCCGCTCAGGTATATTGTCTCCCATCCTGGTGTATGCTCCCCCATCCTCGTGACCCATCCTGGTATATGTTCCTCCAGCCTGGTTTATGCTCCCCCATGCTGGAATATGCTCCATCTTCCTGAAATATGCTCCCCCATACTGGTATAAGAACCCCATCCAGGTCCTCCATCCTGGTATATGCTCCCTCATCCTGGTATATGCTGCACATCCTGGTATTTGCTCTTCCATTGTGGAATATGCTGTTCCATCCTTGTATATGCTCTTCCATCCTGGTATATGCACTCCATTCTGGTCACTAATCCTGATATAGGCTGCCCATCCTGGTCCCCCATCCTGAAATCTGTTCCTCCATACTGGTCCCCCATCCTGGAAAATGCATGTTAATCCTGGTATATGCTCCTCCATCCTGGTACATGCTCCCCCATCATAGAGTATGATCTCCCATCCTGAAATATGCTCCTCCATTCTGGTCCCCCATCCTGGTATATGCTCTTTCATCTGGATAAATGCACCCCATGCTGGTATATACTCCCACCCTGGTTTATGCCCCCCATTCTGACCTATGCACCCAATCCTGGTGCTGCATCCTGGTATATGCTCCTCCATTCTGGTCCCCCATCCTGGTATATGCCCCCTCAACCTATAATATGCTCCCCAAACCTAGTATATGCTCCGCCATCCTAGAATATGATCTTCTGGTTCCACATTCTGGTATATGCTTCTCCATTCTGGTCCCTCAACCTTTATATGCTTCCCCATACTGGAATATGCTCCTGTATCCTGGTCCCCCATTCTGAAATATGCTCACCCATCCTGGAATATGCTCCCCCATCCAGGTATATGCTCCCCTATCCTGGTATATGCCCCTCATACTGGCTCCCTATCCAGCTTGCGATGCTGTTGATCAATCCATCCATTCATCCATAGGTAGATACATATATACATGCATAAAAACAAAACACTTTTAGTCACCTTTCCCCGACTCCCCTGCAGCATGTCGTCTACATTATTTAAATAAAATGGCTCTGGAGTCAGCGTGTGTGCATACTGCACTATATGGCGCCATTTTGTTGAAGACACTGTGTGCAAATTTGTCTTCAACAAAAGTTCATAGTTCACACTATGCGCAGGCGCTAACTCCGGTGCCACATTTCTCCTCAAGCCTCGCCGGAGATCGCAGTAGGTATGTCCTCATGGCTCCGGATATTGCGGTAAGCGGTCAGAGCCTACGTACACTGTGATCTCCTGCACCACACTCCTCAATCCCCATCTTCCTCCCTGTCACCGCTGGATGTGTCTTTCTGAGTCCGGGCACAGTGCGCAGGCACAGTCAATGGAGGATTAGGACAGAAGGACGCATCCAGCATTATATCATAGATGACTGCAACATACAGTGGGGGAAATAAGTATTTGATCTCTTGCTGATTTTGTAAGTTTGCCCACTGACAAAGACATGAACAGTCTATAATTTTAAGGGTAGGTTAATTTTAACATTGATAGATAGAATATCAAGAAAAAAATCCAGAAAATCATATTGCATAAATTATATAAATTTATTTGCATTTTGCAGTGAGAAATAAGTATTTGATCCCCTACCAACCATTAAGAGTTCTGGCTCCTACAGACCAGTAAGATGTTCCTAATCAACTTGTTACCTGCATTAAAGACAGCTGACTTACATAGTCACCTTTATAAAAGACTCCTGTCCACAGACTCAATTAATCAGTCAGACTTTAACCTCAACAACATGGGCAAGGCCAAAGAGCTTTGTAAAGATGTCAGGGACAAGATCATAGATCTGCACAAAGCTGGAATGGGCTACAAAACCATAAGTAAGAGGCTGGGTGAGAAGGAGATAACTGTTGGTGCAATAATAAGAAAATGGAAAAAATACAAAATGACTGTCAATCGAAATTGAAAAGAGCAAAGACAAAGCACCAGAATTGGAGTATCTCATGTGATGTGCCATTCCTGTGGTGGCTGCAGGCTGGAATTTTTATGCTGGGAATGGCCCAATAGCAAGGAACCTTCCCAGCCTGATAATATCAGCTCTCGGCTGTCTGCTTTACCTTTGCTAGTTACTAAAATGAAGGCGACCCCACATAATTTCTTTCATTTATCTATTGATCTATTAGGTTAATATATGAACAATGAGTTATACATGTAAGACACAAATTGTAAATCTCATGGATATTGATTAATCTATCTATCTATCTATCTATCTATCTATCTATCTATCTATCTATCTATCTAGACAAATAAGGAAGCAGCACACCATAACTTAGTGCAAAAAAGCTGTTTTTAATGGCTGTCACAAGGATGGCACGTGAATGGTACACATGTACACACGGACGGCCAACAGAAAAGCACATGGATAGTACAAATGGACCGTATCAAGCGCACTTTTTTAAATGGAAAAGTGAACGGGGCCTTTGGCATGATGCTGATACTGCTACCTACCCTCTGCTGTGTTTCTGCCACTGATAGTCAGAGGAAGGCCTGGGATCACCGGGGGCTGAAGGTATGCTGGCGTTTCACCTCTTTATTATAAAGTGGAAAGTCTATTGGTATGTGAAAGCCAGAGAGCGAATGGGATGTAGTTAAACTGTTGAAAAATTGTAGTTTTATTGCATTGAGATTCATTATTACTATTGTTGTTCGAGAAATTAATCTTACCTACTGTAGAGTCATTTTGTAATTATTTGATAATGGAATTCAAAGAGAAGCTCCAAGCCATATCTCAAATAATTAGCAACGTTACAATCTAACTATGATCCCAGGAGATGCATGAAAACATTGGATTTCACTAGATTTTTATGGACTTTCTAAGAAAAAATGCACAAAAATGACATTTTACAAGTGAAGCTATCTAACTTCCTAAATTAAACTATGAAAAAGTCCATTACTAGCAAGGTGCCTCCTGTGTAGATTGTACTGGGACATCTCTACCAGTCAATTTCTAATTTAATTTAAAAATGAAACTTGAGAACTTTCCACAGTTCTTCACTGTCTTTCCTCATGTTGCAAAGTCACTAAAGAAGAGATTCATTTAACTTGAATGATGTTTATGTCCATGATGACATGTTCACATAATGCAATAACACTGCATTTTTTGCTTCGGATTTCCAAAATCATGCAAATGCATCCTGTGAGCATGATGTAGCAGATACAACATTGATATCAGCTGTGGCAAGCTCCTGGATTCCTTGTGTAGAATATGTTCTCAAGTGTCAGAGACATTTCTGCAATTGCTTCTATCAAATTATTGAAGATGTCAGATTACAATTTCGCAAACCAACCATGTTCAAAAGACGAGTTCCGAACTCTAGGTCTTGTACAAAAAGCTTATTATGATGGCAGGCATTGAGGATTAGTATATTTTATTTATCAACTGTCAACATATTTATACAGAGAGAAGGAGCAATACTTTATTTTTTTCCTTACGAAGGTTTGTACTATGCATGCACTGACATGCAGAGCAAACTCAGTCATGAGCAGGGACTTGGTCAAGTTGCAAGAAGAATGAGTGGAACTACAGTTATCATCATGCTGATGCCTTTTACTATAGTCCCATCCTGAGGTGCAGTAACTATTCTACTGACTTTTCTGATCAGACTTGTCAACTGTCTTCTTCTACACTTTCCTCCTAAAGGATGTGGTTCCAGGACAAACAGGACACTTGTCCTTCATCCCCTGACGGTCTATCATAGATGTGCTCATAAGGCACAGTCTGCGACTGGCTGACAGGAGATTAGCCCTCAGAGCATGCACTGCCTGTTACTGTGTAAGAGGCCTCTCCTGCCTACATTGGCTGTGGGTAATGTACGCCACAGTGATGGGTCTCTTGCAAACTATCCTGTACAAAGAGCTGGCTCCATGTTGTCAACCATGGGAGTCCGCACCCCAGTGAGAGCCGCTAAAGGCCCTCACTGGGCATAAAATCCTGGTGTTGGGCAGATGTAGCTCTGCCCACCCAAATATAACTCCACCCCTTCATCAATTTAATTGGTTACTAGCAAGCGGGCGGAGTTTCTGCTGTATTAACATCAGCATAAATATGTGTTCACCTAATGTGAGTACATATTTAATAGGGATCCATTTAGGATCCAAAAAAAAGCCAGCTCTTTTTGGTGAGTGGAGCCAAGAGAGCCAGATCTCCAAAAAGACCCGGCTGCCCATCACTAGTACGCCATGAGCCATTAAACAGAACTGTTTCTTCCACTCATGGTGATCCTCATGAGTGATGTAACTGCCCCTCTCCCTCTCACTCCCCAAATGAGGATTGAGATGAGAGGAGTGTGAAGGCTTCTTAACATGACACGCAGGACACCCTCCTCTTGTCCTCCCTGCAGGCAATATAGAAGAACCATAGAGGGAATCATATGACTGTCATGCTCAGTGTGAGTGAGTTCTTTCCAGCTATGCTGGACATAGGCCCATCCAGAGTCTTTTGCAGAGAGACTCGCCCAACTTCTGTCCACAAATGACACATGTACAGGCCCCATTCCTCTCCTCTCTGCATTCATGCTGTTTCTGGTTCTATAACAGACAAGAAGTTTTAGCAGCTGATCAGGCCACCCAATTTTGGGGTGCCTGTGCAGTTGCATCGGCTGCACCGTTGATATGTCCGCCACTGCTCCTAATGCCATATATTGTACATTATAAAATCTGCCCATTATATTCAAGTTTTTTTTGTTATTCTTAGGCAATATAGGTGTTGTTGTTCTTAAAAGTGGTGTGGTTTAGTGATTTAAGTCCAAACAATTCTAGGTTATTTGTGATTTTTGATCCAATTGTCCAGATGAAAATGGAAGAGCAGCTTAGCAATGCTGTTTTCAACATAGAAAGATAAAAAACAGACTCTAACAGATTGATATGAGTTTATACAGGGTTTTTTTTTTGAGTTGGCCAAAAGTGAATCATAGTATTAGGAGTGAGTATTAGCTAGTGTTTGAAGAAATCAAAATCATATGACTTCAAATTACAAAACAAAACAAAATAAAAGTAAATATCAAAATTCAGCCCCCAACTCTCCCTGCCCCATCTTATATTGTAACATTCCATTTCACAGTACGGTCATATATCTCAGTGTCTTATCTTAACACTTGTAATATTCTAATATTCTAATAAATAACAAGGTTTATACAATCATATTCTGAATTACCTTGTAAATTCTCAGAAATTATATTCCAAGAATTTTAATTATGTGTTTCCTCATGTGTCTGCTATATCAACTGACAGATATTTAAATGCTTCTGGGAATATAGATGTACCTCAAAAATATGATTGATAGATCAAACAAGAGAAGTTTATACTGCACAACCACTACAACCCCTACTTATAAAATACCACTGCCACTCTCCGATAAACTTCCTCCCCTTCAGCACTGAACGAGAACTTTCTCATCTTCTCTCCAAATCCCATTTCAACACTTGTGCACTTGACCCCATACCATTCCACCTCCTCTCCAACTTCACCATCACTCTTGTCCCAGCCCTAACCCATCGCGTCAACCTATCGGTAATTTCTGCTACCTTCCCTGCTGCTTCTAAACATGCCATGATCACACCAATCCTTAAGAAACCATCCCTCAAACCAACCTCTGCACCCAGCTATCGTCCCATATTGCTGCTCCTGTTCGACTGCAAACTTCTCAAACAGAATGACACTACTCCCCCAAAACTGCCAGCACATTTAGTTTATCCTATTCCCATACTACCTCCTCCACCCCTCTCTCCCTGTGGGAATCCCTCGTGGTTGCATCCTTAGACCCCTACTCTTCACAATCTTTATCTTTGACCTAGGACAGCTCATAAAGTCCAGAGGCTTTAGTTACCACTTATATGCTGATGATACACATATCTACTAGAGATAAACAAATATGTTCAGAAAACGATTGCCAAACATAAATTTGGCAATTTTATTTGGATTCATGATTGGTAAACCGAGCATTTTTCTTAAAATCAGAAAAAGTTTGAAACAATCGGTAAAAGATAGAATAAAAGCTTGCAATTCATATGCCACGTACAGTAAAATAACAGAGTGACAGGTTAGAATAGAATAGATATATAGACATAGAATACATAGATATATAGATATATAGATGTCAGTGACACATATATACATACAGTGTACATATATATATATATGTATTTATATTAGATAGATAGTTAAATAGAAGAAAAGGCAGCAATTCATGTGCCTCGTACAGTATAATCATAACATGACAGGTTAGAATAAAATAGATAGAATAGATATGCATATATACGCATAAAATACATATAAACAGTATATATATATGTCAGTGACACACACATATATATGTGTATATATTACACATATAGAAGAAAAGCCCGCAATTCATCTGCTGTGTACTGTAAAATCACATCAGGAGTCAACAGGATAGAAGACATGGATTACATACAGTAAATACATATAGAATAGATAGCTATATGCTGTAGATGTCAGTGACATATACAATTAGAGATGTGTGTGTGCAATTAACTGTACATGTATTTAATTGAGAAAAGGTTAATTTTCGGAAAAAAAATGGCATGGGCTCCCGCACAATTTTTGGAACCAGCAGAGGGAAAGTTGATGACTGGGGGCAGATGTTTATAGCCTGGGAATGGGGTAATACCCATGGAGCTTCGCAGGCTATTAATATCAGCTCACATCTGTATACTTAGCCTTTACTGGCTATTAAAATGGGGGACACTGAAAAAAAAATGACGTAGGGTCCTTCTATAATTGATAACCAGCAAAGGCTATGCAGACAGCTGCGGGCTGATATTAATAGCCTAGGAAGGGGCCATGAATACTGGCCCCCAGGCTAAAAACATCAGCTCTGAGCCGCCCCAGAAAAGGTACATGTCTAAGATGTGCCAATTCTGGCACTTTGCCTCGCTCTTCCCACTTGCCCTGTAGCCGGGGCAAAAAGGGTTATATTTGCGGGGATTTATGTCAACTTTATATTGTCAGGTGATATCAAGCCCTGAGGTTAGTAATGGAGAGGCATCAATAAGACGCCCCCATTATTAACCCCATAGTCATATTGTAAAAAAACACAGACACCTAGAAAAAAGTCCAAATGACACAGACTCCTTTAATAATCTTAATTAAACCATACTTACGAACTCACCCATTACCCTAATGTCTTCGTCATCTGCAAAAAGAGTTTTAAAAAACAAACAGCAATATTCCTCACCTTTCCACAGAGATGCTGCTAATCCAATTGTCCCATGATGGGTCCAGCTCTGCAGCGTCTAGATGGCAGCAGGGATTGCCTTTTTGTTAGGTATGTGTATGTGTTGAACAGCCGTGATACATGCAGCTGTGGGGACTCAAACATATTATTTGAGCACGCCGAAAACACTCTGTGACCACAGAAGCATGCTCAGATAACACCTTATCCCAGCATGGTCACTCATCACTACTGCTGAGGTTTTTTGTCCAGTGTTGTTTTTTAATCCCATTGGCTCTGTTTGTGATATATTGAGACAGATCAATACGATCCTTGCTATAATTAATGCATTAGGCACTACACAAAATGAGATTCAATATCAATATGTTCTGATATGCTACTATATAGTTTCCCTTCACAATCTTTTATATACTTGCTGGGTAAATAATACATGAGCCATCTTTTTCTTGATGTGTCAGAAAATAGTAATATTATTCCATAGTCTATACACAGGCAGGTATGTGATTATTTTTCTGCTTTAAAATGTTATGATGTAGAGATTATGCAGAAGATAATTATATGTAATTGCTGATTTGATTCAATTCAAGTAACATTTTTATGATGCCTGAAAGCAGCTATACAAAAATTATTTAATGGTTCAGCAATACTGTTCCAAAATCAGGCAATTATTTAGTCACTACTTAACAGTAATTACGTATTTGCCATTAAAAATTAGAAAAACGGTACATGTCCATAACTGCTAATGTGAGGATACAAAAACTGTCAAACTAAAAACATTATTGCTCAGTTCAGTAATAAGTTCTTGTTTGTAAAAAGTTTGGTCAGCAATAATGATCGAGTATCAGCGTGCTCAGGTACCCATGATACTCTATCAAGTATTGTGAGTGCTCGAGTACCATGGTCGAGTCCCCGCACCTCCTGTTTTTGACCTGTTTGACAGCCAATAAACTTGTTGGGATTGCCTGCCATACACGGTAATACTGTAGCCATGTTGGTTACTTACATTACTGTGACTGGCCGTCCTCATCCCATCACCGGGTCTTATATAACAACCGGCAACAAGATGCTTGGCACACTGTCCTCAGGAAGCAGATCTGGGAGAGTTTATCTAGGAGCAAGAGCTTAGATTACAGCAGGCATGTAGCAAGTACTTAATTGCTATTGAAGTATTTGCATACCACTGATTCACCATTAAAACAAAAGTCGTTTTCGGGCCACATACTGTCCTTTCTCTAGTTAAACCACTGTTACCTCCATTCAGTGTAGGGTTTAGCTGTAGAGGATGGATATTTTTAGATTAGAGGCGTATAGGTGGGTTTAATTCCCATACAGTCCTTCTATAGATATACTTCTGCTGCAACCTAAAAATAAAAGTCCTTTTCAGGGCTACATATTTTCTTTTCCTTAGTAATACTGGAAATTTTGCAGACATATAATATATAACTAATTTAAATTGGGGAAGGCATGTGGCCCTCTCTTCTAATTTTTAATGGGTCATCATGTGGCCCTCGCTCATAATTTTTAGAGAGTCATCAGGTGGCTGTCACTCATAATTATTAGAGGGTCATCACGTTTCCCTTACTCATAATATCAGAAGATAAACAGGCGGCCCTCACTCATAATTTTTAGGGGACCATCATGCGACCTTAGCTCATAATTTTTAGAGACTCATCAGGTGGCTCTCACTCATAATTTTTAGAGGGTCATCACGTTTCCCTTACTCATAATATCAGAAGATAAACAGGCGGCCCTCACTCATAATTTTTAGAGGACCATCATGCGACCTTCGCTCATAATTTTTAGAAGGTAAATGTTTTTCAGCCCTTCACATAGATCATAGGCTTTACCAGTCTAGAAGTCGTACTCCTTAAAAACGGGAGAAAATGTTTTTTGAGGTCCTCTTCTATGTGTCTTCCAGGGTGTATTGCAGTTCCTCATTTTAATTTTTGGCAGCCCCTATATTTTGTGCATAGGATTTATGAGTCTAGGAGTGTTAGGGTTGGTGGATTGCACTAAATAAAATATTAAATAAAGTAAAATCGCAACCCGGGGTCCACCGTGCAGAGATGAACCTGATGCTAGTGTGAACAATGATAGAACAAAACAGCGAGCATTACCTTAAACACACTGTGTTAACGCCACACAGAGTGAACAGAACAGTGAGTACCTAGCTCAGTTACTTCACAGAGAGGTACTGCCCTAAGAATGATAAGTTTTATACCCTGCTAATGTCACAGGGATATTAGCACGTGGATTGAGCTTGTTCTGCCACTAAACTGTGCTAACGACACAGACGAATGAAGCAGATGCTGTGCTAAGAGAAGGAACTCTTATCACACTAGGTACAATACCCTGTCGACTTCACTGAGAGGAAGAATTAGGGTTGAACTTTCTCGGTAACTGAGCTGTGCTAACCGCACACATGAATGAAACAGATGATAAGCCAAGTGGCTAGTTGCCCCAGTCCTGACACTACTGAACTTGTGCCTGACCGACACCCTAAGCATGTAGCAAACTAAAGACTCAGGCGTTGAGCCAAGGGTATGGAACCGCATAAGTGTGGTACCTGCCTGCCAACATGTACAGTTTTTGAGCATAGACAGTGTCATTCAATCATGTAGACAGAGTGGTAGAGTAACCACCCACTCACACCAAAACATAAATGACACTAGCTCCCCCGCGTGCTCCACTGAGAGCCATTTATATGCTCGGCTCCACCCAAAACACTCATGTCCAGTCGGACTACAGGTATATCAGCATTTTAAAGATGGCTGGATGCTTAACATAATCAGCAATGTAGTGATGGGGAATGTAAAACTGGTGGAGAAAGGTTGACCTTGATGGACCTGTGCATTTCTTCAGTGCATATATCTACGCAACATTAGACAGAAGGAGACATTTGCCTTTGATAGAGTTTTGCAAACACTGAAGATTAAGATGTAAATGTTTTCTCAATCCTAAAAATACTACTGCGCTATCAGATAAGGAGACTTAAATTCTCGGATTAACCGTAAAAATGCTTATTCCAGGCTTTATACATGAGACCCCTACAAGCGACATGGAGAGTAATTGACCACTTAAATTGCTACTTTAGGAGTAAAGTAGGCCTATTATCCATGGATTTTGTTTCGTAAGTCTTTACATTTCTTCGGAAATAGAAATTCAAATGCAAGATAAGGCTGAGCTAATTCAATTCTCTGTAATCATACAGCATGTCTTACAAGAAAAAATATGTATAATGTTTAAATAATTGCTTCAGGATAAATGGAATAAATGAGTTTTCTGCTGCATTCCTCTATTTATTAGCAAAATTAGAAGATTAATATGAACTGAAAGGTTCTTAAAGGGGCATTAAATGTAAGAGAGAAGATAAACCTTATTTTTCTTCTTACATAAAACTGGATCTTTATTGTTGAAAATGCTAAATGATTATTGCTGCTGATAACATGTATTCTATTAAAGAAGCATTTCCATGATTTTTTTCATCAAAGGGATTTTTCCGTGAACAAAAGGAAGTGATAAAAAAATGTCTCTGTGCTGAGTTAATCTTATAAAGGTCCCCTGCTGTGTACTGTGTAGTGTCTGTGTCTGACCGTACAGGGACATGGTCTGATGATACCACAGCTCCTGGGCAGGAAGGAAACAAAGAGTGTACAGACAGGACAGCACGGGATCACAGCTGATTCTTTTTATGATGTAAAACATTTCTCTACCTGTTTTTAAACAATGTTTTACCTCACAGATTCAGCTGAGATTCCATGCTGTCCTCTCTTTATCCTCTCTTTTTTTCTCCTCCCTGCCCAGCATCTGTGGTAACATTAGACCATGTCCCTGTACGGTCAGACACAACCATTGCACAGTACACAGCAAGGGCATATTTATAAGATTATCTCAGCACATGGACATTTGTTTCAATTACTTCCAATTCTGGACCTTATTCTTATTCCAAAATCCAGTGAATAAAATAAACTTCAGTTCATGGGACAACCACTTAGCCCCTTTACCCCAGAAAGTGGTTTGCACATTAATGACCAGGCCAATTTATACAATTCTGACCACTGTCACTTTATGAGGTTATAACTCTGGAACGCTTTAACAGATTCAGGTGATTCTGAGAATGTTTTTTGTGACATATTGTACTTCATGATAGTGGTAATATTTCTTTGGTATGACTTGCATTTAATTGTGAAAAAAACAAAAAATTGGCGAAAATATTGAAAATTTCACAATTTTCAAACTTTGAACTTTCCTGCTCTTAAATCACAGAGATATATCACACAAAATAGTTAATAAATAACATTTCCCACATGTCTACTTTACATCAGAACAATTTTGGAAATTATTTAGTTTTTCTTAGGAAGTTATAAGGGTTGAAAATTGACCAGCGATTTCTCATTTTTCTAACAAAATTTACAAAGCCATTTTTAAGGACCGCATCACATTTGAAGTCACTTTAATGGGTCTATATGGTCAAAAGTGACACCATTCTAAAAGCTACACCCCTCAAGGTGCTCAAAGCCACATTCAAGAAGTTTATTAACCCTTTAGGCACTTTACAGGAATTTTTGCAATGTGGCAAAAAAATGAACATTTAACTTTTTTTTGCACAAACATTTTTTTTCAGATCCATTTTTTTTATTTTGACAAGGATAACAAGAAAAAATGAGCAGCAAAATGTGTTGTATAATTTCTCGTGAGCATGGTGATAACTCATATGAGGAAGAAAACCACTGTTTGGGTGCATGGCAGAGCTTGGAATTGAAGGAGTGCCATTTGACTTTTTGAATGCAAAAATTTGCTGGAACAATTGGCGTACACCGTGTTGCGTTTGGAGAGCCCCTGATGTGCCTAAACATTTAATACCCCACACAAGAGACACCATTTTCAAAACTAGAACCCTAATGGAACTGATCTAGATGTTTAGTGAGCACATTGAAACCTTAGATGCTTTACAGACGTTTATAACATTGAGCCATGAAAATGAAAAAAAAAATATTTTCCCCACAAATATGTTTTTATCCACAAATATTGCATTTTCATAAGGATAACAGGAGAAATTGCATAATCAAATTTGTAGTGAAATTTTTCCTGAGTATGCCGATACCCTATGTGAGGGAGGAAACAACTGTTTGGGCGCACTGCAGGGCTCAGAAGAGAAGGAACGTTATTTGAATTTGAAAGTAAAATTTTCTGGAATCATTACAGGATGTCAAGTCCCATTTGGAGAGCCCCTGATGTGCCTAAACATTTAATACCCCACACAAGAGACACCATTTTCAAAACTAGAACCCTAATGGAACTGATCTAGATGTTTAGTGAGCACATTGAACCCTTAGATGCTTTACAGAAGTTTATAACATTGAGCCATGAAAATGAAAAAAAAAATATTTTCCCCACAAATATGTTTTTATCCACAAATATTGCATTTTCATAAGGATAACAGGAGAAATTGCATAATCAAATTTGTAGTGAAATTTTTCCTGAGTATGCCGATACCCTATGTGAGGGAGGAAACAACTGTTTGGGCGCACTGCAGGGCTCAGAAGAGAAGGAACGTTATTTGAATTTGAAAGTAAAATTTTCTGGAATCATTACAGGATGTCAAGTCCCATTTGGAGAGCCCCTGATGTGCCTAAACAGTGGAAATCCCCCACAAGTGACCCTGTTTTGGAAACTAGACCCCTCAAGGATTGTATTTAGATGTGTGGTCAGCAGCTTGAACCTCCCAGGTGCTTCACAAAAGTTTGTAACGTTGAGCTGAGAAAAAAAAAATCACATTATCCCCTCCAAAATGATATTTTGGCACTAAATGTTGCATTTTCATAAGGGTAACAAGAGAAATTGCACCATATAATTTGTTGTGCAATTTTTGATGATTACACTAATACCCCATGTGTGGGGGAATACTTCTTTTGAGGCACAGTGCAAAGCTAAGAAGAGAGGAGGTGCCATATTTAAGTTCAGATTTTGCTGGAATGGTTTGAGGGTGCCATGTCACATTGGCAGAGCCCCTGAGGTGCCAGAACAACAAAATCCCCCTATATGTGAACTCATTTTACGAATTACACATCCCAATGAATTTATCTAGTGGTGCAGTGATCACATTGGCAGCACATTTGACTCACAGAATTTTATACCACTGAGCGATGAAGAAATAACTACATTTTTACCACCAACATTTTGTTCTAGCCCCAGATTTTACAATTTCAAGCAATAGTTGATTAAAATGGCACCAAAATGTGTCCCACAATTTCTCCTGAAAGTTGCAATACCTCATATCTGGCTGTACAGTACTACTTAGCCATACGGAGAGACTCGGAAGTAGCGGAGTGCTATTTGCTTCCTGGAGCGCAGATATCCTTGAACAGTTTGGTTTGCAGACTCTATTTACAGAGCCCCTAATTGTTAGAAGAGCAGAATTCCCCCTCAAGTGACATCATTTTGGAAATTAATTTTACCTTTTGGGGAATTTATCTACAGGTGTAATGATGATTTTGACTCTATGGGTATTTTCCACAAACAAGTAATAATGAATGTTGCCGAGTAAAAATTGCAAACTGCCGTTGTAGTGACGCTGTAGTGACCAGTATGTTCCAGTCACCAGTACGTATCAATTACCAGTATATTATGCCCAGCCCAAGATTCTGGAGACATGTACCCATAAAATAGGTGGGTGTCATCGCTTTAGAAATGCCAGACATGTGGATGCTATATGTGGGGTTGAAAAGAAAGAGGGGCGTTTGGATTTGGGAGTGCAAAATTTGCTGAATTTCTTTTGGTGGGAGAGGAGCCATTTTTAGCTTTTCCTGAGCCTTTGCACTACGAGTAACGTGGAAGCCCCCTATATTTCCATTAGCAGATGACTGACATGAGAAGGCAAGTAGAGGAGCTGCGGAGACACCATCACGTGTTTCTCAATGCAGGCAGTGAATAGCCAGGCCTTTCACCGGGAAGGAACAACCAAGGGAAGGGCAGCATCCAATAAAGGAAAACATCCAATAAAGGAAAACCACCTATGCCAAGCATGGTATCCATCCACAGACAGCTGTTTCGGGGTTTTTGCCCCTCATCAGTGTGGAGTAGGAAACTGGCTATCAGGAGCAGTGCCTAGTACATGAGAAGGGACTTGCTTTTTTTGTGAATTGAGTTGAAGTTTTTATTGGGAGCATTTGATATAATGTTTGGGATCACATTTATCCAGAGCTCTACGCTGATCACTTACTTTGGGGTTACCATCTAAATCTCTTAATGATGTGTTTCAGATGAAGCCCCTGAGGGATCCATTCATTATAATAAGGGAGCAAAGTTATTCTGGACTCCTTCTGGCCTCTGTTCAGTGGTGTCCTTCTTTTCAGAAGTGCACAAAACTGTGGCCGACGGCACTTTTATGCAAACCTCAAAAGACGGACACTGCCGGATCACATGTCCTATGGTGCCCACAGTGCCTCCATCTGCCTCATTATGTTAAATATTCTGCCAGAGGTTCTGACTGAATCACGTATTTCAGAGATTTACATGGAAAGCGCTCAGCGCAGACCGCAGTTTAAATGTGTGCTGAGCCTTACTGCGATCTTTGGGAGGCAGAATGAAAAGATCAACTGCAGTTGAAGAATTGGTTTTATTTATTTTTGCAATGTTCCTCATGTGATATAATTGATTAGGCGACCTTATTGATTGGGTCAGTGCAATTACAGCAATTACAAATTTATATTTGGTTTTTATGTTTGACTGCTGTCACACACTAAAAAATGCTATTTGTTTCAAAAAATAGTTTTTGCATCACCATATTTTGAGTGTTATAGTTTTTCAATATTTTAGCCCACAAAGTCATGTGAGGGCTTTTTTTCTGTGGCACAAGTTGACGTTTTTATTGATACCATTTTCAGACACATGACATATTTGATCACTTTCTATTCTAATTTTTGAGAGACAGAATGAACAAAAACCAGCAATTCAAGATTTTTTTTTTTTGGGGGGGGGGCAGTTTGTGTTGTTCCACGTGTAGTAAAATTGATAAGGCAGTTTTTTTTCATCAGGTCAGTATGATGACACCGATACAACGTATGTATATCGTATGTTATGTTTTGCTACTTTTACACAACTATTTTGTAGAAAAAATAATTATTTTTGCATTGCTTTATTCTAAGAGCTATAACTTTTTTATGCTTCTGCTAATTGAGCTGTATCATGGCTTGTTTTTTGTGGGACAAGATGACGTTTTCAGCAGTACCATGATTATTTATATCTCTCTATTTGATCGTATTTTATTCCACTTTTTGCTCTGCTGTATGATGGTAAAGCATTGGTTTTTGCTTTTTTTGTGTTCACTAAAGGGGTTAACTAGTGGGATAGTTTTATAGGTTGGGTTGTTCCAGACGCAGTGATACCAAATATGTGTACTTTTATTGTTTGTTTGATTTTTTTCTTCAAACAAATAAATATTTTGATTTTCTTTTATTATTATTATTTTATATATTTTTACAAATATTTAAAACTTTTTTTTTACTTTTTTAAACTTTTTTACTTTGTCCTACTATGGGACTATCATTTTTGCAGGCTGATAGCTTGTATAGCATGGGTATTCAGCAGTATCCCTATGCTATGCAAACTGTCAGCTCTGCACTGACTCAGAAAGCTGCCGATCAGGCACTGTGCATGATTAAGCAACTTTCCTAGCTCTGGTGACTCGGATGTCATCGTGACGACATCGGGTCACCATGGCAATGATCAAGCCATGGGGTCTCGGATCCAAGGCAGAGGGGTTGTCATCCCTCTGCTGGCTCTCAGAATGCTGCGATTGTGTTCAATCACAGCAATTAAGGAGTTAAAGTAATGAGAGGGGTGCAGGACTGCTCCTCGTACTTCGTGCTGGGTGTCAGCTGTCAGAAACAGCTGATACCCAGCAGCGATCACATGCACAGCGTGTGTGGTGTAAGATGACCGCTGGATGAGTCCTTGAGGGGAGATATGTGTCATCACAGCTATTAGCTGCAGTGATGTGAGCTATGAAGTATGCACCATCACGTAGAGTGCTGAGAGTTATTTGGCCATTCCAGGGCTAGGTTTTACAAGCGGTTATAAGAGATGGGTGGGAATGACAGATCATATATCCCAACCCCAGGGGTGTGGCTAGGCTAATAAAAAGAAGGCCAAATGACTCATTTAATGTCTGCGGCTGGAGGTATGGAGACCTCCTTTGTGATGCTAAAGACACTGACCTAAGTAGGCGGACCCGCAGTACTAAATGGACTGTTTATTTTTCAGGGGCAGTACCCTTAAGAAATGCCTCTGCTAAATGTATCTCTAAGGAGCTGAAACATATATTCTTCCGTACTGTCTGCCAAAGGAGATACTGATGGACCAAGGGACCCCATCCATGTCGAAGGTCATGAGGGAGTTGTGCAAGACCCTGCAAATTTCCCAGCTCAGAACCTTAGTGTACCATCCCCAGACTGATGGACTGGTGGAGAGGTTTAACAAAACCTTGAAGGATATGCTAAGGAAAGCAATGGAGAAGGACGGCTGAGACTTGGACTGTCTGCTTCCTTACCTGTTGTTCTCCATCTGGGAAGTTCCCCAAGCTTCCATTGGCTTCTCCCCATTTGAATTGCTCTGTGGATTACACCCTCCTGGATGTGATGAGGGAATCCTAGGAGACTGAAACCACCCCTTATAAAAGCGTGGTAAAGCATGTCACCCAGATGCAAGAGAGGATTGCCAATGTGATGCCCATTGTGAAGACTAAGGAAGTCCGGGGTGTATAATAGGTCAGCCAGGATAAGACATTTCAACGGTGGGGACCGAATTCCTGGCCAAATGGCAGGGTCCCTATGAGTTGGAGGAGAAAGTTGTTGATGTCAATTACAAAGTCCACCAACCGGGAAAGCAGAAGCCCTACCAGGTGAACCTGATCAAACTGTGGCAGTACAGAGAACCCATGGCTGGTGGCCAAGTCTGATGTCAGAGAGGAGGATGTTAAGGTGGCAGACACCTTGTCTCACTCGCAGAAGCAACAGTGCCGAGAGTTGCTACATCATAACAGAGGCCTGTTCTAAGATCTTCCAGGTTGTAAAAAGGTCATAGAGCATGACATCCTGACGGTGCCTCATGTCCGGGTCAACTTGAAGCCATATCAGATTCCCAAAGCATGCTGAGAAGTGATCTCCAAGGAGGTGAAGCGGATGCTGAGCCTGGGAGTCATCAAGGAATCCAAGAGTGGATGGTCCAGCCCAATAGTCCTAGTGCCGAAACCAGATGGGGAATGGTAATTTGGCAATGACTATTGGAAGCTGAACAAGGTTTCTGAGACCAATGCCTACCGAATGCCCCAGGTCAATAAATTAATTGAGAGGCTAGTGCCGATTCGGTACATTACTACCCTTGACCTCGCAAAAATGTATGGGCAAATCCCCATGTCCCAGCGTACCAAATAGAAGACTGCATTCTCAACACCAGATGGATGCTTCTAAAACACAAGGATGCCGTTTGGATTACAAGGTGCTCCAGCAATGTTCCAGAGAGCCATGGACAGTATCCTAGGTACCCACAAGAGGTATTCAGCGGCCTATCTGGAAGATATTGTGATCTTCAGCGAGGATTGGGGAAGCCATCTGAGCAAGATCCAGGTGACAATTGATGCTCTACCGAAGGTGGGCTTTTCAATAAACCTGAAGAAGTGTGCCTTGGGAATTGAGGAAGCGAGATACATGGGCAATGTTGTAGGCAGTGGTGGAATAAAGCCCCAGATAAATAAAGTTGAGATGATCCAGGTCTGGCCAAAACCCCTCTCAAAGAAACAGGTCAGGGTGTTCCTGGGTATTATGGGTTGGGATATTACGCTGGTTCATCCTGAACTTCGCAATGGTAATCACCTCTCTGATGAATCTCCTTAATTAAAGGGAAGAAGTTGCCTATGGCTAAGTGATCTCCAGAGCTGAGATGGCCTTCCAGGAACTGGAGCTGGCCCTGTGCAAACAGACGGTGCTAGTAGCATCCAAGTTGTCCAAGGAGTTTATGGTCCAGATGGACGCATTGGATGTCGGGCTGGGCACTGTCTTACCTCAAAAGGTGAACGGGGTAGACCACCCCATAATGTATCTTAGCCAGAAGTTGTCTACCTGCGAGAAAAATTACTCCATAGTGGAGAAGGAATGCTTAGCCATCAAGTGGCCGTTAGACTCTCTAAAGCACTATCTCTTGGGCAGGAAGTTTAGGCTGGTGTCAGACCATTTACCATTGAAGTGGATGAGGGAGAAAAAAAGGGAACAATGCCCGAGCGACCAGGCGATTCCTAGCACTTCAGGATTTTAACTTCCATGTAGAACAGAGAGAGCGAAACTGCATGGCAATGCTGACTCTCTGTTGAGAGTCCATTATTTTGGGCAGAAGGGGCAAGCCCTCCAGCTTTGGGCACAGGGGTAGGGTATGTAAGATGGCCATCAGTCAAGTCCTTGAGTGGAGATATGTGTCATTGCAGTTATTAGTTGGGGTGATCTGAACTTGAAAGTATGCTCCATCACGTATAGTGCTGAGAGAGTAATAATCTGTCCCTGGTCAATAAGGCCCAGGGCACAGAGACATATCATTATTGCCCATGTTAGAATGGGATTTAAATGTGTACATGTGCTTGGAACTGAGCATGAGTGTATCTATGTGCTCACCTGCAGCTGTTCTCTTTGATGTCCAGCGCTGTTCTGCTCCTCTTCTCAGTGACATCAATGTTCTGTATGTTGTCCACGTCACACTGCACTCTGTGTGATCCAAAAGTGGCTTTTGCAATGTAAGTCTGTGAAGCATCAGAATGAGGATCCACAGGATTACATTGCAAAAGAGTCTTCATACTCACATAGAGCACAGAGAAAGCCGGATGGTCAAAATTGGATGACATCACTGAGAAGAGGAGCAGAATTGCGTTGGACACTGTAGAAGGGGAAGTGCCCCAAAATGTGTATCTTTACATAGAGATGTGTTTAGTGATATAATCCTGCCATGTGTTCCTCCATCTTGCTACATGTGCTGGTACAACAGGTTTCATTCAGGATAGAGGTGATGTAACTTTGCCAGTGGACAATAGACTTGTGACCTCATCCCCACACACTTGGGACTGGACACACCTCTTCTTGGCTGGATATAAAAGGGACAACACATGTGCTTGGAGGTCTCTTTTGCCTTTCTGGTTTCCTGGGACGATCATGGACGTACATGGTGGCTTAAGTATACTCTGTATCCCTTTTTCTTACTAGGCCCTGTACTCATTAGAGATAGATTAGCTATAGATGGGAGGGCTGATATTAAATGTGTGATTTGGGTGACTTGGGTAATTTGGGCGGTTAATTGTGGGTTTTTACCGTGTGATATTGTTGTGATACTACTGGATACTATGGGTTATTACTGTGTGATATTGTTGGGATATCACTGTATACTGGAGTGATATTACTGTATTAGAGTTGCAGTATCCATATATTTGTATATATATATATATATGTATATATATATACATATATATATATATACTCGCAGCTTGGGTATAAATATATATGTATGTTATAGACTGCAAACTTGTGTGTGTGTAATAAATATCCTTTATTGTTACACTGTTTTGTCTCAGTTTGTATATAGTATAAGGAAAAGATAACATTGAGGCATATTTAGTGGATATTAATTATTATTAGCCAAGCTCAGCGATAATAGTTAATATCATACCTCAATAGATGTGTAAGGTGGGTTCCCCTTTGGTATCTATAAATTTAGAATTTTTAGGGAGGATGCCCCGTCCTTTTACAGACACAGGAGAGAGCATTGGTAGGCGAGTGTGTATTAATACACTCACACTACATTACATTCAAATACACACATTTAATTAAATAAAAAATGCTCAGTGTAGGGCTTCTTTATGCGTACTTGCAGCAGATAAGAGTTCAAAACAGGGCAATGCTTGGCACCAGGCCGGTTGTGTGGTAAAACCAGTTCAGTGCCTGTTTTAAGTCTAAATGCGGAGTATTTCAGTACTGTGATGTGAGATTCAAGACAAAATGAATCTGAGTCAACTTACCGTTAAACTGAATGAAGATATAATGGTAATCTGAGCACAGAGAACGTTACGCCTACACTGCTGTACTGCAGTTGCTGCAAGTTAAAGTTTACCGCCAATAAAATAGATGGTAGACCATTTCTAATGAGAAATTACACTGAGACTATGGTGACCACACTGTGGTCTGGGACCATACTTCTGCTAAAGAGCCATGTGATGTAAATAGTGTGCTTTCGCAGTTGCACTTAGACAAATCGTGCAATAAATCAGTTTGGGTAAAACCTCAGCTTGTCAGAGTTCCTGGCCTTGGTAAGAAATGTGCAGGATTTTATCCTGGGACTATCAAGAACACTGAGCCACTTTGTGTGATTAGTGACTTGTGATTATAATTTGTTACTTTGCGTCGTTCTAGGGATATGTTTTTGCTTAACGACTTGTGGGAACTTGACACATTGGCTAATGCTGTATATTTGAATGTATGGGGCTAACCTGATGGTTAATAGCAGTAGAAAGGTGCCCAGCTGCTTTACTGAAAGTGTGGCATCCTGGAGAACATAAACTTTATTCCTCCAAAGAGCTGCCAGCCTTCAGTCACATAGGCACATCAGCATGGCTCCAGTCACCATTCACAGCACTTTGATAACTCACTCTGCAGTGCTTCAGTGCAGAGCAGCTGTCCATCAAAAGTGCCAAGGTGTGCTGCCAGCCGCCACTCACAATGCTGAGAGCAGTAGACACACCATAAAAAGTTATTTTCCTCCAGGAGCTGCACATTCAATAAAATGACATTTCTAACTCTATTTACCTGCAGATTAACTGGTAGCAATTAGCTACATGTTTGCCGATCAGAGGTCATTTAATAACCTGGTTAGACGTGTGATCAGCACTTGCAATGTCTACTGATCGAATGGTTATAGATCGTTCTGCGCACATAGACTATCACTGCTATCTGCAGCACATGTCTTGTTATACAGAGTAATGTCATGTGCTGAAAGAAGCTTTCACCTGCCACATGGAAGAAATCACATAGTAGATGGTTTCATGAACTGCGGTTCTCACCATGTTGTGTACTGTGCTGAATGCATGTATGGCTGCACTTTAGGAAACTTAAAAGGCATTGCATAATATCTTTCCAACATAATCTTAAGAGGTGGATCATATTCCGGGGCAATTAACACTTTGTAAATGTACATAATATTAACACTACACATTTAAAATTTGATGGTATCGAAAAGTTAAGTGTCCTAAAAGGGAAGAAACTGACAAAAACATCTCTCCACAGTTGAAGCCTTCTGGATCCTCACTTTTAGGGTTCGCTCACACTTTTATATAATAGGTCCCATTCTCATCCAGGAGAGTGGAATGATTTGTTTCCCACTTCTCATCCGTGTGCTGTCCGTATACAATACGTTTCTTTACTTAGCAGATATTAATCTTTTAAGGACCACTTACAATTTCCCATCTTACAGAATTGTAATATCTGTAAAAATTGGATGATATAATGTTGGTCCGTATGGCATGTAATCATTTTCTTGCACTGTCCAATTTTAGTGTGAAATCGCAGGATTCTTAGATTTTCTCCTCCTGCCTAATACAGCTTAGAAATAATATGCAAATCTGTGCTGCCTCATTGGATAACATTGGTCCATGTGCAATACAATTTTTTATAGGATTGCACTCGTCCAATTTATACACTGGTGTGTGAGCCCTAAATACAAAACACCCACAGGGTATGAATTTCATGAATTATGTATTTTTCAATTTGCGGTGATATTATTAGCGGTTACTCTTTATATTTGGTATTTATCAACAAATCTTTTTCATTTTCTTTTTTGTACAAGATTTTGTGTTAATATTCTGTATGGTAATTTAAAATCGTTCTAGTGTTGAGCAATACCGTCCGATATTTGAAAGTATCGGTATTCAAATCTTTTTCATTTTCTTTTTTGTACAAGATTTTGTGTTAATATTCTGTATGGTAATTTAAAATCGTTCTAGTGTTGAGCAATACCGTCCGATATTTGAAAGTATCGGTATCGGATGGTATCGGCCGATATCAGAAAAATATCGGAAATCGCCGATACCGATATCCGATACCAATACAAGTCAATGGGACACAAATATCGGAAGGTATCCTGTAATGGATCCCAGGGTCTGAAGGAGAGGAAACTCTCCTTCAGGCCCTGGGATCCATATTCATGTGTAAAATAAAGAATAAAAAAAAATATTGATTTACTTACCCACTGACGCGCCCTGGTCGTCACCGCTGCAACCGCCTTGCTTTCGTTCCGAAGAATGAGCGCGTAAAGGGCCTTCAATGATGTCGCGGCTTGTGATTGGTCGCGTGAGCCGACCAATGACCGCTCAGCGACCAATCACAAGCCGCGACGTCATCGAAGGCCCTTTACGCGCTCATTCTTCAGAACGAAAGCAAGGCAATTGCAGCGGTGACGACCAGGGCACGTCAGAGGGTAAGTATATCAATATTTTTTATTTTTATTCTTTATTTTACACATTAAACTTAATCCCGATACCGATTCCCGATATCACAAAAATATCGGAACTCGGTATCGGAATTCCAATACCGTAAATATCGGCCGATACCTGATACTTGCGGTATCGGAATGCTCAACACTATTCGTCAATGATTTATTTCTTCATGTCATGTTATTGTTTCCATTTGCTTTATGATGTGCCCTACACGATTATTTCTTTATGCTATAACTAAGGACATTTTCAACAGAAATGCGCCAGTTTTAAAATGTTATCCATGGACCGTGTTTATTTTTTTTATGGAATCTGAATAAAAAGTGGTTTTATATATACCATAGAGATATGCTGCTTTCCGCCTCCTTCTTCCAAACTATAAAGTAGGATGCAGGGAACAACTGGACATTAAGTATTTTTGCAGACATTACCAATTGCTACTATAGTCTACAATTTTGCCCCCTCGAATTCAAAAGGAAAGAAATGGTGAGAACGATACTCCCTTTTTACCATATCTCACCTTTTCTCCAACAAAGATAAGATTTTCTAAAATTCCATACTATAAGGAAATTAAAAATCTGGGCTATTATTTTATTAGTAATGTAAAAACAGTGAAGCAATAATGTCTGTAAATGTTACACCATGGATTATTAAATTAGTTTTCAAAAGTTGCATTTCTAGATTTATTTCTGTTATTTTTCCATTTATTTCAAATCAGTGAGTAATTCCTCATTAGCCTAGAAACCTTAGAAATCCTGCTATGGTACTTATTGACAAACATCAGTATTTCTGCATTGACCATCATATAAGGTCCCTTGAGCTCAATATCCTTGAATAATCTTCTAGTCTTTCCATTACTTTACTTTATCTGGTTTCTTTAAATTATTTTTTCTTTCATGTCAAATCCATAAGGACTCGTTTTTAGCTTTTCCTTTCCTTTAGCTTCCTTATTCTGACTCAAGAGGCTCTGTTAGGAGCTTATGAATTTTGATCCATTTCTGAAGTATTAGTACGTTAACTTAAATCTGTCCTTGAAAACGATGTCCTTTTTCTATGCTGCATACAATGTACACTCTCTAGAGAAAGTTTTCAATGGAATAAAAAAGAGTAATGATACATAACAAGAAATGAGTACATGAAGCACACATAACTGCTAGTAGATGCTGAGACAGCAGAGACATTTTGAAAGAGTATCAACTTCTTAATGTGAAATCAAACATAGAATTCAACATTAAATTAAGTTTATTATATTTCCAGCTATTTAATCAATGCTTGTTTTGTGCCTTGCATAATCCATGAAAAAGCAAGCCCTGACTCAGGTCTGTCATCTGTTAATGGAAACATCGGGGGCTTCCGCATTACAGGTAGTACAAAGACTCTGGAAAAGTGAAATGGCTCCTCACCCACCAAATGGAATTCAGCAAATTCTGTGCTCTCAAATCCAAATGACCCTCCCTTCTGAGCCTTAGTGTGTCTAAACCACATAAAGCGCCCACATTGTTGGCAAGTCTGTAGTGATGAGAGCCCACCTAAGTAACAGGTGCTTGTCTTCAGAACCACGAGCTGAGCATAAGGTACTGGTGACTGCAACGTACTGGTCACTACAGCGTACTGGTCACTACAACGGCAGTTTGCAATTTTCAGTCAGCAACATTCACGACTGCTTGCTTCTGGAAAAAACCCATGGCGTCAAAATCGTCACTGCACCTGTAGATACAGTAAATTCCAAAAGGGGTATAATTTCCAAAATGGGGTCACTTAAGGGTGATTCTGCTTTTCTAGCACTTAGGGGCTCTGAATAAGGAGTTTGCAAACTATTGTAGCAAAATCTGCTCTCCAGGAGGCAAATACCTCTCTGTCCTTTCCGAGTCTCTCTGTATGGCTAAGCAGTAGGGTTGAGCGAAACGGGTCGGCCATTTTCAGAAGTCGCCGACTTTTGGCAAAGTCGGGTTTCATGAAACCCAATAGGAATATACTCACCCTCGGACGCGACCTGCTTCTTTCCGGCAGCCTTCCTTCCTAAGAATCAGCGCTTGAAGGACCTTCGGTGACATCGCGGCTTGTGATTGGTCGCGTGAGCGGTAACATGGGCGGTCGCGCAACCAATCACAAGCCGCGACGTCATCTAAGGTCTTTAACGCGCTGATTCTAAGGAAGGAAGGCTGACGGTTAGTACCAGGGAGCGTCAGAGGGTAAGTATAGCAATATTTTTTATTTTAATTCTTTATTTTACACTTAAATATGGATCCCAGGGCCTGAAGGAGAGTTTCCTCTCCTTCAGACCCTGGGAACCATAGTATCCCATTGCACTGCATTGGGTTTCGTGTTTCGGCTGACCCCGACCCCGACTTTTCTATAGGATCAGCCGATTTTACTCGACCTGACTTTTGAGAAAGTCGGGTTTCATGAAACCCGACCCGATCCTATAAAAGTAAAAGTCGCTCAACCCTACTAAGCAGTACTGTACAGCCACATATGGCAAATTTTGATGCCATTTTTACCATTTTCCCAGTATGAAATTTTAAAATTTGGGGCTAACACAATTTTGTTTTTTAAATATGAAAAATTATTTTTTCTTCACTGCCCAATGGTATAATATTCTGTGACACACCTGTGGTGTCAAGATAATCATTGCTCCTCTGGATACATTAATTCAGAGCTTTAGTTTGCAAAATATGGTCACTTATGGAGGGTTTTGGCATCTCAGGGGCTCTGCTAATGTAACATGACACCCTTAAACCAGTGCAGCAAAATTTGCACTGTAATATGGCGCTACTTCCCTTCTGAGCTTTGCACTGTGCCTCAATAGTAGTTTTCAACCACATATTGGGTATCGGAGAACTCAGGAGAAATTGCACAACAAATTTCGGGGTTAATTTTCTCCTTTGACGCTTATGAAAATACAAAACTTGGGGCTAAAAATCATTTTGGTGGGAACAATGGGATTTATTTTCACAGCTCAACATTATAAACTTCTGTGAAGCACCTGGGGGATCACGGTGCTCACCACACATCTAGCTAAGTTTCCTGAGGGGTCTAGTTTCTAAAGTGGTGTCAATTGTGGGAGGTTTATGCACATCAGGGGCTCTGCAAACGCATCATGGCACCAGCTAATTATTCCAGCAAATTTCACATTCAAAAATTCAAATGGTGCTCCTTCCCTTATGAGCCCTGTTGTGCGCTCAAACAGTTGTTTTCCCCCACATATGGGGTATGAGCATGCTCAGGAGAAATTGCACAAGAAAATGTTGGGTGCAATTTCTCCAGTTTATAACCTTATAAAAATTTTTTGTGAAAAAAGGTTATAGTTTGTTTTTTCCTTCCACGTTCCATAAATTCCTGGGAAGCACTTGAAGGCTTAATAAACTTCTTGACTGTGGTTTTGAGTACCTTGAGGGGTGCAGTTTTTAGGATGGTGTCATTTTGGGGTATTTTCTGTCATATAGGCCCCTCAAAGTCACTTCAAATGGGATGTGGTCCCTAAAAAATGGTTTTGTGAATTTTGTTGTACAAATGAGAAATCGCTGGTCAACATTTAACTCTTGTAATTTCCTAATAAAAAAAATAAGTTTCAAATATTGTGCTTATGTAAATTAGACATGTGGGAAATGTTATTTATTAACTATTTTGTGTGACATGACTCTCTGATTCAAGGGCACCAAAATTGCAAAATTTTCACCAAATTTCCGATTTTTTTCACAAATAAATGCAGGTCATATTAAATAAATTGTATATTATTGTAAAGTTCAATATTTCACATTGAACAATCTCAGAATCAGTGGAATCCATTGAAGCGTTCCATAGTTAAGACCTCATAAAGTAACAGTTGTCAGAATTGAAAAAAATGGCCTGGTCAGGAAGGTGAAAACAGGCTTCAGGATGAAAGGGTTAATATACAGTCTAGTATTACTGCACAGTCTATTAATTTACAGTTTAGTATTAATGTACACTCTAGTATTAATGCACAGTCTAGTATTACTGCACAGTCTGTTAATGCACAGTCTAGTATTAATGCACAGTTTAGTATTAATGCACAGTCCGGTATTAATTCTTAGTCTAATAATAATGTACAGTCTAGTATTAATCCTTAGTCTAATATTAATGTACAGTCTAGTATTAATGCACAGTCTAGTATTATTATTTACTGTGCAATGTGGTTAATTTTATTGAATTCTTCAATTTTTCTTTACAGCAATGCACTGCAAAACTAATTGAAGGTAAGAACTGAAAAAAATAGCATGTGGTAGGTCTTGATTATCAAATTGTCTCACAATAACACTTGCATTGTTGCCTAAAGTAGCCAATCACAGTTTAGCTCCCGTGTGTCCAGAGCATTATAAAGCCTTATCTTGTTATAGGTAACATAGGCAGTGATACTGTTGGACAGGTTTGATAAATGACCAGAGACCAGTTAGTCAGTTCTAAGCATGAAATTATCTGCCCAGCCTGCTAAGCTATGTTTAAAGGATACTGCACATAATGAATAATTCATGGTAGTCATAACCTTTATTTGTCAGCAGAATGGTGTATCTTTGAAATGCATTGTAGCCTCAATCGCCTTTAAGGTACCTTCACACATAACGATATTGTTAACGATATCGTTGCATTTTGTGACGTAGCAACGATATCGTTAATGAAATCGTTATGTGTGACAGCGACCAACGATCAGGCCTCTGCTGGGAGATCGTTGGTCGCTGAAGAAAGTCCAGAACTTTATTTCGTCGCTGGATCTCCCGTGGACATCGCTGGATCGGCGTGTGTGACACCGATCCAGCGATGTCTTCACTGGTAACCAGGGTAAACATCGGGTTACTAAGAGCAGGGCCTCGCTTAGTAACCCGATGTTTACCCTGGTTACCATCCTAAAAGTAAAAAAACAAACACTACATACTTACCTACCGCTGTCTGTCCCCGGCGCTGTGCTCTGCACTCCTCCTGTACTGACTGTGAGCGTCGGTCAGCCGGAAAGCACAGCGGTGACGTCACCGCTCTGCTTTCCGGCCGCTGTGCTCACACAGACAGTACAGGAGGAGTGCAGAGAAGCAGAGCGCCGGGGACAGACAGCGTTAGGTAAGTATGTAGTGTTTGTTTTTTTTACTTTTAGGATGGTAACCAGGGTAAACATCGGGTTACTAAGCGCGGCCCTGCGCTTAGTTACCCGATGTTTACCCTGGTTACTGGCATCGTTGGTCGCTGGAGAGCTGTCTGTGTGACAGCTCTCCAGCGACCAAACAGCGACGCTGCAGCGATCCGGATCGTTGTCGGTATCGCTGCAGCGTCGCTTAATGTGAAGGGGCCTTTAATAAAGTAAGAATGCACAACCTACAGTCTCCAGATGTGTTGGGGTTTGCACCCGTCTAACTAATCTCCAGCTTTCCACGCTTTCCATTAAACTCATTAACGATCCCTATGATATTGAGATGAAGAAGGTCTGGCTTTGGCTCAGCTAGAAACCTCATCTGCTTATCTTATGAACCAAAGATCTGTCCTGTTCTTGTTAAAGTCCAGAGAGGAGCCATCAACACATTGCACAGTTATAGTTTTGTATCTCATAACGAAGAATAACATAATGGCTTAGATGAGCTCATACATTAGCAACTCATTAGCATTTTATTTCCTCTGCAAAAACAGACAAACATTTCCCTTCTTCCAACTTATCACTTTTATCTTTTAATGGAGTCATTCTATCAGTGTTATGTGTCTTCGTGTTTATGTACTGAAATAAACAACAACATTTTATGATTAGGCTTGATATTTTAGCAATCTTTTTAGCAATGTTTTTCAATTTCATTTTACGCAAATCTCTCTTTTTTTTTCTTTTGTCTGTATTTTCCTAATGACCTTTCAAGGTTTTTTTTGTTTATCACATTTGTTGCCTCAACTATATTGTAAGGTGATGATTCTCAATGCCATTGCTAGAACCTTTAAAAGTCAGGAGAAAAAGCCCGACATATCCCCCCATCTAACAGGAAACATAACAATAAAAGAACATAAATTACTTTGGGCCGGCTTAGGTACACCGCCTCAGGACTTCATTGCCCCAAGATATGCTTTATAATGAAGCAAATACTTTGCTACTTCAGATGACTTATCTCTGTGTGACAGTATGCCTCTGAAGAACCGAGGTGTGCATCTACTGAATAATGCCACCACGCAGGTAGCAAATGTTATCAATGTGCTGTTACCCAAGAAAATCCTCATTCAGATTGTACGTCCATGTTGTATCCATTCTTTTTCACAGATACAACATGTACCCATTCTAATCTATGGTACTGTTCACACATCCATATTTTTCACGGGCCTTGTGTCTTTGTGGAGCCCTAGGAGACATGTCCATTTTTTTACCAGCAGCACGGGTTAAAAGTGCCAATACAAGTGTATGGATCTGTGGAGAACATGTTCAGCACCTGGATGGCATCATTGTGCAGTCTGTATGCTGTTCGCATTTCACATCGTAAAATATAGGAATAGTTTTGTAATTTACTTATTTCTTTATCCATCCTGCAAAGATGGAAAAACACTGATGACACACTGATGGTAAAATGGACACAATCACAACACACTGATGGTAAAAAAGGACACAAGAGTGACACACAGATGACACATTGATAGTAAAAAAGGACATAAGGATGACACAAGGATGACACACTGATGTTAAAAAGGCACAAGGATGACACACTGATGGTCATAAATGACACAAGAAAGACACACTGATAGTAAAAAAGAGGCACAAGGATGACACATGGATAACACACTGATAGTCAAGTGGACACACTGATGGTAAAAAAGGACACAAGAGTGACACACAGATCACACACTTATGACAAACTGATGGCAAAATGGACACAAGTGCAACACACCGATGACACACTGAGGGTCAAGTGGACACACTGATGGTAATAAGGGACACAAGAATGACACACAGATGACACACGGATGACACACTGATGGTCAAAAAGGACACAAGGATGTCACACGGATGGTCAAAAAGGACGGAACGATCACAGACTGATGGTAAAAAAGGACACGGATGTCACACTGATGGTCAAAATGGACACAAGGATGACACACTGATTATACACTGGTGGCAAAAATGGACACACCACTGCACATAACACTGGTACCATTTTCTCAAGTACATGTTTAAGCATGGACATGTAAATAAGGCCTAACGTCTACGTAATATTGCATAATGGCCCAATGAGCATTACTCATCTTGAAAAATTTTACCACGTAACTTATCCTTAATGACTTAAGCAGAGTAAAAATGAAATTAAAGTGGTTGTCTCGTCATCATATATGGGTAAAATTGCAAAAAGCATGTAAAAATAAGCAATTTTGCAAATTAACTCTTATTAAATATTCTTTATGTTCTCAATAATGTCCAAATCTTTACCTTTATTGTTGACTACTCATTCTGTAGGTCACCAGATACTACTTCTGCCTATCAGTGATAGCAGGCTTTGTAGGCAGGGAGTGCAGCACTTAGGTAACGTTCACACTAGCGTTATGCTCGTTTGCGTCGGGCGACGCAGCGGCGACGCATGCGTCATGCGCCCCTATATTTAACATGGGGGACGCATGCGTTTTTTTTTGTTGCGTTGTGCGACGCATGCGTCTTTTTTGCCGCTAGCGTCGGACCAAGAAAACGCAACAAGTTGCATTTTTCTTGCGTCCAAATTTCGGCAAAAACCGACGCATGCGTTGCAAAAAGCAGCGTTTTTGCGTGCGTTTTGCTGCGTTTTTGCGTGCGTTGTGCGTTGCATCGCCGACGCAGCGGCGCACAACGCTAGTGTGAACGTAGCCTTAGAAACTGTTTGCTATAGCGCATGTACATGCTGCTCTAATGCATGCAGGATCAATGGAATTGGCCGGCTTCAGTGTCCCTGTGCTTCTAAAATACTGCAGATGCCATGCATGCTGACCATCTCAACTGTTGTGTCGATCATCACCAGTGCACCAATCCAACTGGAAGTAGCACGCTTAGAGGCTGGGGAGCAGTTATAACAAAACATTTGATCACGTCTTATTCAAGCACGCTTGGATTTTGTCCGAGTTTCTTGGGAGTGCTCGTATATTATGTTTGTGTCCCTGTGGCTGCATGATTTGCGGCTGTTAGACAACCTGAAGACACATGTGGGGATTGCCTGTTTGTTAGGGAATCTCCACATATTCAGGCTGTTTAGCAGCCGCAAATCATGCAGGCCCAGGGACTCAAACATAATATACAAACACTCCAAAGATATTCGGATAACACCCGAATGTGCTCGGATAAGACATTATCCAAGCACGCTCGCTCGCTCATCAGTACTGGGGAGCGTGCACTGCTAAACTCTAACCTTAAGAATAACACTTCGGAGCCTGATAGGTCAAGTATTGTGGATCTGAGACTTAGCTGTAACAGGTGCAGAAAAATAACAATAGCCTTACATACAGTAAATACCGTAGCTAATGGAATGTATGTGGAATATATAGGAAATCTGTGCTCTGGTCAGATTTCTCCTGCATGTTTTATTTTATATATGTAAATGATCAATGGAATAAATAGGACATTTTTGCTTTTGGCGCTGTTTCTCGACATGTTTATTTTAAAGAAAACTTTAAACATAACACTTTCATATGGTCCTCCATTATAATGTGGACTCTCAAAAAACAATATCTTCAATTTATAATATACTTAAATTTTCTCAGTCATTGATGACTAAAACCACATTCAACATAGAAGGCAATGGACACTGATCAGTAGCAAGATCAGCACTCATCGGACACTGCTGGATAGGGAAGATGTAGCCAGTCGTCAAATACCTCTGTCTCCTGAAAGGTTATGCACTTATTAGCTTTCCAGTATAGCATCTTTGCAACATAGTGGAGTGCTACATGTACTGCCCTTTATCTGGGCCAAAATAGTCTGCTCTTTGGTACAAAAACTCATATTTATCAATATTGTATAATTCTTAGACAGTAAAAGCTTAGAGTTTGCAGTCTTCAATGTGCCCTGGCTACTATGAGTGATTCATGGAGTTTATTACAATTTGTCTCTCTAGCCTATTTGTGCCTGTGTAACGGTGGGTGAGTGTCCTGAGTCTGACACCCTGGTACATTACAGAAAACAGGAGCCTGCATTGGGCGTGTGCTGTCCTGTTGTGACTGTAGACACATCCTGACTTCTCGGGTCCGCCACGTTTACTGTGGCCATGATTCCTTGCGACCCCACGAACAGGAGATCACAACATTGTATATAAACAAATCCAACTTTACTGTTCGTTTTAGTCATCAACACAGCACTGCAGTAGCTGCAGACATCTTTCTTTGGGTGACAGAGCAAGTTCATGTCTTCAAAAAACGTTCACAGCGCACAGTTGAAGAAACGTCTCTCGAGCAGAGTGGTTTAAAATGCTGTGAGTTTAGGATTCAATTATTAATTTTCCCATCGTGGTTCTAAGTCGAAATGTTTTCATCTATGAATGAATTATTATTTTGATCTGTGATCCCTCTGAGAATTCAAATAATAAAAGCTTTTATAATCACTAGCTAAGAAAGCACATTTTAATGATACTGGAAATATTTTTCAACACAGCTATTGCTCCTTTTTAATTTGCTGTGAGTTGATACATAGGACATGAGAGGGCGTCTACACCAGTCTCTACATATTGCAATATTGCGACGTTCACAGCTTTTTATCCTGTGTTCAATGAAATCCAATCAAAATGTCTTGTTGCTGTCCTTTAAAGCCTTTAATAATGCTGTTTTTCTTCTGTGTTCCCTTTGAATCCTCAAGGCCTTTCATTACCCTTAATAAAACCTCCTATTCTTGTCTGCATTCAGTTCTCCATGCTTCCCTTTAGAGTACCTGCTCTCTAAAACTATTTTTCATTATATTGACAGATCAGAACAAAATTGTGAACTTTTGACAATCTGTGAATTTTGGTATTACTCCATTTCCTGTATTTTCAACTGGGCTAGAAGAAAGGAAAATTATTGTAAAATGGGCAGAAAGCAGAAATGACTGCTTTTAAAATGCTAGAATAATTCTAAAATGAAAATCGAAAGTCTTATTTATTACTAATACAATGGTGATGATACATATGCATTGTATACATATCTGTTGCAGAATCAAATTGTTGGTTTGCTGCTGCTGCTCTAGCTGCTGCTGCTGAAACTCCTGCAGCTTCTGCTGTTGCGCTTGTGAGAGGGTCAACTGTCTTAGTATTTACTCCATCTTGTCAGCAGTAAGCTTGGGCTTCAGCGTTGCTGACATAATAACCAACATGCAGCACGCTTTGGGGTATGCCTCAGTTCACACTGCCCGCATTGTCCAAACACATGTAGTGCAGCTGGGCTGGTGCAGTGTGACAGACAGGCAATGACCACAGGATAGTTCAAAGCAAAAGTCTCTTTAATGTCCAGTGTACTCACAAGCAAAAAACAAATAGTATACTTCGGATCGCAGCTGGGAAACAAGACAGTTCATATTCGAGACCTTTTCCGTGGGCGACTGCACCACCATGTACGCTAAGCCTTTTGGCTTCATTTGGATCCGTGTTTCTTCACAAAGGCTGAGCTTTGCAGAGCCACCTGCTCTGCAGTTTGCAAACCAAGACTGACACACCCAAAGCCTTTACTGCAGGGTTTTTAACTGTAATCTGTGGTCATAGGCCACCTATAAGACCAAGCATGGAGGGAGTGAACTGACCCACTACTATCCTCTAGTTCACTCCAAAAATAAATGCTCTTAACGGGTTTTCTTAAATCTGCCTTGGGCAAATACCTTGCCCAATACCAAACGTACTTTTATTTTGCACTGCAGTCACAGCTATATCTGTGACTGCAAAGCACTCCAGCGGTCTTAATATGCTTCTATGCGCATCCTTGGTGACACATTATGATGCTCGCATAGCACATCTGTCACTGCCTCACATACTCCCCCCATTGAAACTTGTGGGGTTGAACACTTGCCATCATACAGGGAGCCCTTGACAGGGCATCCATATTCCCCTGCGACTTCCCCACCCAATGTTCCACTGAAAAGCTGAGGTTTTGTAGGGTCAGGAACCATTTGTTACCCGAGCATTCCTTTCCTTTGCGTTTCTCATCCAGACGAGGGGTGAATGGTCAGTTACTAAACGAAACTGACGCCTGAGCAAATAGTAGTGTAGGGACTCCAAAGCCCACTTAATCGCCTGGCACTCCTTCTCCACTACGCTATAATTTTTCTCTGTCGGGGTCAGTTGCCTGCTCAAGTAAGTGACTGGATGTTCATTCCTATTTACCTCTAGCGACTGCGCCGCTCCTAGGACTACCTCTGAGGCATCCATTTGTACGATAAAGGTTTTCCTGAAGTTGCGGCTGATGAGGACTTGCTATCCACACAACACTGACTTCAGGGACTGGAATGCTTCCTCTGCTTGAGGATTCCACCAGACCATCATCGACTTCATACCTTTTAATATGTCAATTAATGGTGCTGATCTCCCAGCAAAATTGGTTATAAACCGGCGATAGTACCCAATGATGCTAAGGAACACCCTCTCCTGTATGGTACTTAACGGCTTGGGCCAGTTTTGAATGGCCTCAATCTTGTTTATTTGGTGTTTAATAACCCCGTGGCTGATCACGTATCCTAAGTACCGGATTTCCGTTAGTCCTATCTCACATTTCTTTGGGTTTGCTGTAAACTCAGTGATTCTGAGTGACTCCAGCACTGCTTGTTTCTTGGACAGGTAGGTATTCCAGTCAGCACTAAAGATAACAATGTCGTATAAATATGCCGACGCGTATTTCCAATGAGGCTCTATCAGTATGTCCATCAGCCTTTGGAATGTGGCCTGAGCTGTATGTAATCCAAAAGGCAAGATGACATAGTGATAGACATCCTCTGGCGTTGTAAAAGCGGTCTTTTCTTTAGCCAATTCTGTTAATGGGACCTGCCAGTAACATTTGATGAGATCGAGGGGGGTGAAGAACTGGACCTCCCCCAGTCTCTCAATTAGCTTATCCACTGGGGGCATAGGATAGAGGTCAAATTTTGATTTCCCATATAACTTTCTGAAGTCATTACAGAATCGTAATGACCCAACTGCCTTTGTTATTAGCACAATTGGGCTAGCCCACTCACTCCGGGACTCCTCAATGACTCCCAGCTGAAGCATTTCCTTCACTTCGGCTGTGATGGCTTGCCTCCGAGCTTCTGGCACCCGGTACGGTTTCATCCGTACCCTTACCCGGGGCTTGGTGAAAATATCATGCTGGATCACCAAGGTCGGCTCTGTCTGCTCTGATAAAACATCCATATTATGAGATGAGAAAAAGAGGTTAGATTATACTCACCCAGGGGCGGTCCCGATACGATGGGCATCGCCGTCCAGTCCGGAGACTCCTATCTTCATCAGATGATGTCCTCTTCTTGTCTTCACGCTGCAGCTCTGGCGCAGGTGTACTTTGTCTGCCCTGTTGAGGGCAGAGCAAAGTACTGCAGTGCGCAGGCGCCAAGAAAGGTCAGAGAGGCCCGGTGGGACCGCCCCTGGGTGAGTATAATCTAACCTCTTTTTTTCTCATCTTTCAGGATACATCGGGGGCTTATCTACAGCATTCAAGACTGCTGTAGATAAGCCCCTGATGCTGGTGCGCTTAGCTCACCTTCGATTTTGGGGGTGACAGGTTCCCTTTAACCCTGGAGGCCCACAGGGACCAGAATAAGGGCAAGTATCTTCCCACCAAAGTCCCATATGAAAGGGTCTCCACCACTTCCACCACTTGTTTGAATTCTCCACACGGTGTGGAAAAAGTAACCTTCATGTTCGGGTACTGTCGGAGTACTCTCGAAGTATCTTATAGATGCCTCTTTACTATGTGCCTTTCCTGGGTGGCTGTGGGTTGCTATTTTTAGGGTAGGGGGGCAATATCCATGGCTCCTTACCAACCTGAGAATACCAGCCCCCAGCTGTCTGCTATTGCAAGGCTGGCTGTCAAAAATGGGGGGGGGACCTCATGCCATTTTTTAAATTATTTATTTAAACAATTAAATAATACGACATGTGGATCCCTCTATTCTTGTTTACCAGCCTTG
Source organism: Ranitomeya imitator (assembly GCF_032444005.1). Lineage (NCBI taxonomy): Eukaryota > Metazoa > Chordata > Amphibia > Anura > Dendrobatidae > Ranitomeya > Ranitomeya imitator. The sequence goes on from NC_091289.1 coordinate 116,658,261, forward strand.
CTAAGCTTACAGCTGATGGTTGCAGCGCCTAGCTATGAGTTTTGCCTTGCTGGTTATCATAAATACATGGGAACCCAGTTTTTTTAAATTATTTATTTATAGCGTAGGAGTGGCTGATGAAGGCCGGCGTCACACTACTATAGAATACGGGCGAGTACTATGCGAGAAAACATCGCATTGCACTCGGCCCAGTGCTAGAGTAACTTCACAATGTTTGTATTTGCTGTATGTTTCATGCTAATTTTCAGCTGTATTTTACAGTACTAGCAAAGCCTTTGAAATTTCAGAAATCTCATGCACACACATTGTTTGTTGTGTTGTCAGGATTTTGTGCTTTGCAGCGTTTTTTTTACATAGAGCTTTTTGCAGCATTTCTGCTTCGCTACATCTAGATGGCAGGCTGCATGATGCGTCCATACAGCTTGTCATCCAGCAGAGTGAACCAAAACTCATTCACTTGAATTGATAGCCCGACTAAACAGTGTTTGACATGCTGTCATATTCATGACAGCAAGGCAAACACTGCATCTGATTGGCGGTAAAATAATTCCCGCTGATCAGAGAGACGCAGTTCCTACACTGTCAAAAGACAGCGTGGATGTTCAGCTGTGATTGGAAGTAGTCACTGTTGTCAGCTGATGGGACAACTGCTTCCATCATCCGACACCTGCTGCCACAAATAACAATGAGATCAGGAGCGGATGATGGGGGTATTTATCAGCCGCACCTCCACTGTAAATAAATAATTTAAAAAAAACCTGCGTGAGTTCCCCACTATTTTTTGATAGCCAGCCAGGCAGAACTCACAGCTGGGGGCTGCAACACTCAGCTGTCAGCATTAGCAAGGTTGGTTATCAAGAAGAGAAGGGTCCCCATGCTGTTTTCTAAATTACTTAAATAATTTAAAAAGGCAATTTTTTCCGTGATTTAACCCTTAAATTTAATAGCTACAGCGCCCAAATTTTGCACATACACACTACTAACATTAGTAGTGTGTAATATGCAAAAAAATGGGAATATGACATGGTTTACTGTATGTAAACCATGTCTCATATCATGTCGGGTTTAGGAAGGAGAAATGAAAAGCCGGCAATTGAATTACCGGCTTTTCTGCTATATCGCGCTGAAGTAAATATATATATATATATATATATGTGTCTCAATTATATATATTGTGAGGCAGTGACCGATGTCATATGCGAGGGTCGCTATGTGTCCCCCAGGATGTGCTTGGAAGCATATTAGATCCGCTGGAGTGCCCTGTGCTCACAGCAGGTTGCCTGTGAGACACAGGGAAGAATAAAAGTAAGTGTGAACTGGGTCAAGTTATTTGTCCCAGAATTTATTCAGGAAAACCTGGTATGGGCTTTTATTTTGAAACGGACTGCAGGATGGTAGTGGGGCCGGTCCGTTTCCTCCAGCCCAGATCTTATAGTGGCCCATGGCCATAGAATCTGGAGGATAGAAAAAAAAAACCCAGCAAGAGAGTTTGGGTGTGTCAGTCTGGTCTGGGAGTCAGACCTAGGAGGAGGCTTGTTCAGAGCTCCTTCCGTGTGGAGAAACACGGGCCATTCACAGCCTGAAAAGCCAGACACCCCAGCGTACACGGGGGGTGTAATACGCTCACGGCAGCGGACTGTGGACTGTTGTTATTTTTTCCCGGCTGCATACCGAAGGACTTATTTGCTTTCTTTCCCTGTTTGTGAGTATGCTATGAAATAAACAAGACTTTGTTTGAACTTTATATGGGTCACTGCCTACTCACTGCACAGCAAGGACATCGCTACATCACAATTGGTTGGAGAATGCGGAGCAGTGTGAATTAAGGCATACCCCAACGCCATTTGCATGTCTGTTATTAAGCCTGCTACATTGCAACTCAGGCCTACAGACAAAATGGAGGAGATCCTGAGGCAGCTAGTCCTCACACAGCAACAAACGAATAACCTGTTGCTGCAGCAAATTACAGCCCTGCGAGAGGCACCTCCAGCACCGACCCCGGAACGTCACGATGCCCGTGACAAGGTCCGCTCCACTTTGAGGAAATTGAGTCTGGAAGATGACGTGGAAGCCTTCCTCACCGTCTACGAGCGCACGGCAGAACGGGAGAATCTGCCAGCAGCACAGTGGGCTGAAGTTGTGGCTCCGTTCTTGAGGGGTGATGAGCTAAAGGCCTACTTTGACCTCAGTCGGGAGGATGCCCAGGACTATTCCAAGTTAAAAGGTGAGATCCTTGCCCGACTGGGGGTTAATATTTATGTGGGAGCTCAACGGGTGTTTTCTTGGACTTTTGTGGAAGCCCAGCCTGCCCGGTCTCAGATTTTTGACTTATTGCAGCTTGTGAAACGGTGGCTCCAACCTGAGACTTTATCCACAAATCAGATAGTGGAGAGGGTGGTGGTCGACCGACTGGTGAGGGCTCTGCCAGCGGCCATTCAGCGTTGGGTGGGTCAAGGGGACCCGGGTACCCTAGACCAGGTTGTAGGCCTGATAGAGCGATATAAGGCCACCCAGGACTTTATACGGGACACTGCTCCGCTTCGGCTGTCACGTAAGGCTCCGCCAGCTCAGGAGTCTGAGAAAAGTCCACGACCCTCCACTGGGACAAGACCGGACCGAGTCCGTGCTGAGGGGTTGTCTCGGAAAGAGAGTGACCACAGACCTGTGTCCCCTAAACTGGCTCCAAGGTTACCTCGTGCCACAGTCGTTACGTGTTGGCAGTGCCAAGAACCTGGACATGTGGTTGCTAATTGTCCCCTAACAACAGAACCCATGGACTGCGGGTATACCCGCCGCGTGTCTATGTATGCCCAGCCAGTCTGCATTGCCACTACAGACCCTTCCGGTACCGAACCTCAGCTGTGCAGAGTGCTCGTTAACGGGTACCAGACAGATGCTCTCTTGGACTCGGGGAGCCTGGTGACCCTGGTACACGGGTCCCTGGTTGCTGGGGACAGTCCTAATGGACGAAAGATGGGGGTAGTGTGCATACATGGGGACCTCCGAGAGTACCCGACTGCGGAGGTCACGTTCTCCACCCCATGTGGAGAGAGAAAACATGTGGTGGGAGTGGTAAAAACTCTTCCATATGGAACTGTGATGGGTAGAGACTTACCATTGTTCTGGTCCCTCTGGGAGACCAGAGTTAACCCTCTCAGGGTAAAAAGCATTCCGGGTGCAGAACCCGAAGATCCCGAGTCAGGGACACCTGCCGTAGGGGTCGCCACGATAGGGACAGTGTGTAATCCCGATAGGTTTCCCCTAGAGGTATTGGCATGGGAAGTGGAAGAGAATCCACCAATTCATGAGCTGGAAGTGTCACCTGGTAAGTTTGGGACTGCCCAGCTCCAGGATCCCACTCTGACCCGGGCAAGGGAAAGAGTAATCGAGGTAAATGGGGTGGCACAACAACCTGGTGCAGAAAAGGAATTTCCCCGGATGGCGGTCATCCAGGAGTTACTGTACAGGGTTGATAAAATCCCGGATGAGGTGGTGGAACAACTTGTAGTGCCCCAACCCTATCGTTGGGCGGTGCTCGACATGGCTCACACTCACATGTTGGGGGGGCACTTGGGGGCCAAAAAGACGTTAGAGCGCATATTACAGCGGTTCTTTTGGCCTGGTGTCTACGCTGAGGTTACAAAGTACTGTGACACATGTCCTGAGTGTCAACTAACCTCACCCACCACGAACTACCGGAGTCCGTTAGTACCTCTGCCCATCATAGAAGTACCCTTTGAGCGGATAGCGATGGATCTGGTGGGACCAATAGTAAAATCCGCCCGGGGCCATCAGCACATATTAGTAGTCGTAGACTACGCCACCAGGTATCCAGAGGCGATACCGCTCCGGCACACTTCGGCTAAACTAATAGCCCGTGAACTGTTTGCCATGTTTTGTCGTCTTGGGCTCCCCAAGGAGATCCTTACAGATCAGGGAACCCCTTTTATGTCTAAAGTGACTAGGGAGCTATGTAAATTGCTCCAAATTAAACAGTTGCGTACGTCAGTGTACCATCCACAAACCGATGGGTTGGTCGAGAGGTTTAATAAGACCCTCAAGGCCATGCTCAAAAAGGTGGTCGCCAAGGATGGGAAGGATTGGGATATGTTGTTGTCATATTTAATGTTCGCCATACGCGAGGTACCGCAGGCGTCCACGGGGTTCTCCCCATTTGAGCTATTGTATGGCAGGCACCCGAGGGGGCTGCTGGATGTAGCCAAAGAGACATGGGAACAGGAGCCCACTCCACATAAGAGTGTTATCGAGTATGTGGCAAGTATGCAGGATCGGATTGCAGTCGTGCAACCCATCGTAAAGGAGCATCTGTTGGATGCCCAGGCCGCTCAGAGCCGTACCTATAATAAAAGGGCCACGGTCAGGTCCTTTAAAGAAGGAGACCGGGTGTTGGTACTAGTGCCCACCCCAGAGAGTAAACTCATGGCCAAGTGGCAAGGGCCGTATGAGATACGGGGAAAGGTGGGGGAAGTGAATTACAAAGTGTACCAACCCGGGAGAAGAAAACCCGAGCAGTTGTACCATGTAAACCTGCTAAAGGCCTGGAAGGACCGAGAATGTTTGGTCACAGATGCAACTACGGTCATACAATCGGAGGTCCTTCTGGCCCTGGCCAAGGACACAGCCAGGTGTGAGGTAAAGGTCAATGATGCCCTCACAAAACAGCAGCGGCGGGAGGCTCGAGCTTTGGTACAGCAGAATATGGATGTATTCTCAGAGCTGCCGGGGCGAACCTCAGTGATTCAGCATGACATTGTCACTGAGCCCCGGGTAAAGGTGCGGATGAAACCGTACCGAGTGCCAGAAGTCCGAAGGCAAGCCATCGCGGCCGAGGTAAAGCAAATGCTTCAGTTGGGAGTCATTGAGGAGTCCCGAAGTGAGTGGGCTAGCCCCATTGTACTTATACCAAAACCTGATGGGTCATTACGCTTCTGTAATGACTTTAGGAAGTTAAATGAAGTGTCAAAATTTGACCTGTATCCCATGCCACGGGTGGACGAGCTAATTGAGAGACTGGGGAAGGCCCAGTACTTCACCACGCTGGATCTCACAAAAGGTTACTGGCAGGTTCCCTTAACAGAGTCAGCGAAGGAAAAGACTGCTTTTATAACCCCAGAGGGTCTCTTTCAATACATTGTCTTACCTTTTGGGTTACATGGGGCTCCGGCCACATTCCAGAGGCTGATGGACATTGTGTTAGCACCACATAGAGATTACGCATCAGCCTATTTGGATGACATAGTCATCTTTAGTACCGACTGGGATACCCATCTGTCCCAGGTACAAGCAGTGCTAGTCTCTTAGAGCCGCAGGGTTAACAGCAAACCCAAAGAAATGTGCGATGGGTCTCACGGAAGCCCGGTACTTGGGATACGTGATCGGCCGGGGGGTTATCAAACCTCAAGTGAACAAAATTGAGGCCATTCAAAACTGGCCCAAGCCCTTAAGTTCCAAACAAGTGAGGGCATTCCTTGGCATCATTGGGTATTACCGTCGGTTTATACCCAATGTTGCTGGTAAATCGGCTTCCCTAATGGACCTGTTAAAAGGGAAGAAAACGGTGATGGTCAAGTGGAATCCTCAAGCAGAGGAAGCGTTCCAGTCCCTGAAGTCGGCGTTGTGTGGACAGCCGGTCCTCATCAGCCCCGACTTCAAGAAAACCTTTATTGTGCAAACTGATGCCTCAGAGGTAGGCTTAGGAGCGGTGCTGTCGCAAGAGGTGAACGGGGATGAGCATCCAGTCACCTATTTAAGCAGGAAACTGACCCCGGCAGAGAAAAATTATAGCGTAGTGGAGAAGGAGTGCTTGGCGATCAAATGGGCCTTGGAGTCCCTACGCTACTATTTGCTCGGGCGTCAGTTTCGGTTGGTAACAGACCATTCACCCCTTGTCTGGATGAGAAATGCAAAGGAAAGGAATGCCCGAGTCACCAGATGGTTCTTGTCACTACAAAATTTCAGGTTCTCTGTGGAACATCGAGCTGGGAAATCACAGGGAAATGCAGATGCCCTGTCACGGGCACCATGTATGCTGACAAATGTTCAACCCCACAAGTCTGAACAGAGGGGGGGGGTATGTGAGGCAGTGACCGGTGTCATATGCGAGGGTCGCTATGTGTCCCCCAGGATGTGCTTGGAAGCATATTAGATCCGCTGGAGTGCCCTGTGCTCACAGCAGGTTGCCTGTGAGACACAGGGAAGAATAAAAGTAAGTGTGAACTGGGTCAAGTTATTTGTCCCAGAATTTATTCAGGAAAACCTGGTATGGGCTTTTATTTTGAAACGGACTGCAGGATGGTAGTGGGGCCGGTCCGTTTCCTCCAGCCCAGATCTTATAGTGGCCCATGGCCATAGAATCTGGAGGATAGAAAAAAAAAACCCAGCAAGAGAGTTTGGGTGTGTCAGTCTGGTCTGGGAGTCAGACCTAGGAGGAGGCTTGTGCAGAGCTCCTTCCGTGTGGAGAAACACGGGCCAGGCACAGCCTGAAAAGCCAGACACCCCAGCTTACACGGGGGGTGTAATACGCTCACGGCAGCGGACTGTGGACTGTTGTTATTTTTTCACGGCTGCATACCGAAGGACTTATTTGCTTACTTTCCCTATTTGTGAGTATGCTATGAAATAAACAAGACTTTGTTTGAACTTTATATGGGTCACTGCCTATTCACTGCACAGCAAGGACATCGCTACATCACAATATATATATATATATATATATATATATATATATGACAGTACATATGTTTTTATGTTTTTTTGAGCACATGGATCCATTGTATGTCCGCATGTCGGTTTTGCAAGCCTGCGAGAAAATCTCGCAGTACGGATGCCATACGGATTACATATTTCCCATTGACTTGCTTTGGGTTTCGTGTTTCGGTCGATCCCCGCCCCCGACTTTTCGCGATAATCGGCCGATTTTACTCGACTTGACTTTTGAGAAAGTCGGGTTTCGCGAAACCAGACTCGACCTTAAAAAAGTAAAAGTCGCTCAACCCTAGTCACAAGTAGATATAGTCATGTGAAAAGAAAAGGGGTGGAAGAGTAAAAGGAGGAGGAGACTCACATATATATATATATTAGCTGAAGAGCCCGGCGTTGCCTGGGCATAGTAAATATCTGTGGTTAGTTATAGCACGTCACTTCTCTTATTTTCCCATCAAGACTCTCATTTTCCCAATCACATCTTTCATTTTCCCCCTCGCATCTCTCATTTTCTCCCTCACACCTCTCATTTTCTCCCTCATTTCGACCTCACATCTGTCATTTTCCGATCACTACACTATTTTCCCTCACTCCTCTCATTTTGCACTCACACCTTTTCATTTTCACCTCACACCTCTCATTTTCACCTCAGTAAATACATGTTTGTCATCTCCTGTATATAGTATATACCTGTATGTCAAATCCCCTGTATATAGTATATGCCTGCTGTGTGTCATCTCCCCTGTATATAGTATATACCTGTATGTCATCTCCTCCTATATAAAGTATATACCTGTATGTCATCTCCTCCTATATATAGTATATACCTGTATGTCATCTCCTTCTATATATAGTATATACCTGTATGTCATCTCCTCCTGTATATAGTATATACCTGTGTGTCATCTCCTCCTGTATACTGTATATACCTGTATGTCATCTTTTATATATAGCATATACCTGTATGTCATCTCCTCCTGTATATAGTATATACCTGTAGGTAATCTGCTCCTGTATATAGTATATACCTGTGTGTCATCTCCTCCTGTATATAGTATGTACCTGTATGTCATCTCCTCCTTTATATAGTATATATCTGTATGTCATCTCTCCTGTATATAGTATATATCTGTGTGTCATCTCCTCTGTATATAGTATATACCTGTGTGTCATCTCCTCCTGTATTAGACCTCGTTAACACGTTATTTGCTCAGTATTTTTACCTCAGTATTTGTAAGCTAAATTGGCAGCCTGATAAATCCCCAGCCAACAGGAAGCCCTCCCCCTGGCAGTATATATTAGCTCACACATACACATAATAGACAGGTCATGTGACTGACAGCTGCCGTATTTCCTATATGGTACATTTGTTGCTCTTGTAGTTTGTCTGCTTATTAATCTGATTTTTATTTTTGAAGGCTAATACCAGACTTGTGTGTGTTTTAGGGCGAGTTTCGTTTGTCAAGTTGTGTCTGTTGAGTTTTGTGTGGCAACATGCGTGTAGCAACTTTTTGTGTGTCCAGTTGCATGTGACAGGTTAGTGTAGCAAGTTGTGTGCAGCAAGTTTTGCGCATGGCGAGTTTTGCACGTGGTGAGTTTTATGTGTAGGGTGCCTTTTGAGTATGTGCAAGTTTTGTGTGAGGCAACTTTTGCATGGGTTGCAAATTTTGTGCATGTGGCAATTTTTCCGCATGTGCAAGTTTTGCGTGTGGCGAGTTTTCCATGAGGTGAGTTTTGCACTTGTGGCGAGTTTTGCGTGAGCCTATTTTTTGCATGTGGTGAGTTTTGCGCGTGGTGAGTTTTGAGCGGCGACTTTTGTGTTTCGACTTTTATGTGGCGAGGTTGGTGTATGTGTGGTGAAATGTGTGCTTAGGGTGGTATATGTGTTCAAGCACGTGGTAGTGTGTGGCGCATTTTGTGTGTGTGTTCATATCCCCGTGTGTGGTGAGTATCCCATGTCGGGGTCCCACCTTAGCAACTGTACGGTATATACTCTATGGCGCCATCGCTCTCATTCTTTAAGTCCCCCTTGTTCACATCTGGCAGCTGTCAATTTGCCTCCAACACTTTTCCTTTCACTTTTCCCCATTATGTAGATAGGGGAAAAATAGTTTGGTGAATTGGAAAGCGCGGAGTTAAAATTTCACCTCACAACATAGCCTATGACGCTCTTGGGGTCCAGACGTGTGAGTGTGCAAAATTTTGTTGCTGTAGCTGCGACGCTTCCAACACTTTTCCTTTCACTTTTTTCCCCATTATGTAGATAGGGGCAAAATTGTTTGGTGAATTGGAACACGAGGGGTTAAAATTTCGCCTCACAATATAGCCTATGACGCTCTCGGGGTCCAGACATGTGACTGTGCAAAATTTTGTGGCTGTAGCTGCGACGGTGCAGATGCCATTCCCGGACATACACACACACACACACACACACACACACACACACACACACACACACACACAGCTTTATATAGTAGACTAGCTGAAGAGCCCGGCGTTGCCTGGGCATAGTAAATATCTGTGGTTAGTTATAGCACCTCACTTCTCTTATTTTCCCATCACGCCTCTCATTTTCCCAATCACATCTTTCATTTTCCCCCTCACATCTCTCATTTTCTCCCTCACACCTCTCATTTTCTCCCTCACTCCTCTCATTCCCCCCTAACACTTGTCATTTCAACCTCACATCTGTCATTTTCTGATCACTCCACTATTTTTCCTCACTCCTCTCATTTTGCACTCGCACCTTTTCATTTTCACCTCACACCTCTCATTTTCACCTCAGTATATACATGTTTGTCATCTCCCTTATATATAGTATACATCTGTATGTCATCTCTTGTATATAGTATATACCTGTATGTCATCTCCTTCTATATATAGTATATACCTGTATGTCATCTCCTCCTGTATATAGTATATACCTGTGTGTCATCTCCCCTGTATATAGCATATATCTGAGTGTCATCTCCTCCTGCATATAGTATATACCTGCATGTCATCTTCTATATATAGCATATACCTGTGTGTCATCTCCCCTGTATATAGTATATATCTGAGTGTCATCTCCTCCTGCATATAGTATATACCTGCATGTCATCTTCTATATATAGCATATACCTGTATGTCATCTCCTCCTGTATATAGTATATACCTGTATGTCATCTCCTCCTCTATATAGTATATACCTGTGTGTCATCTCTCCTGTATACAGTATATATCTGTGTGTCATCTCCTCTGTATATAGTATATACCTGTGTGTCATCTCCTCCTGTATTAGACCTCGTTCACACGTTATTTGCTCAGTATTTTTACCTCAGTATTTGTAAGCTAAATTGGCAGCCTGATAAATCCCCAGCCAACAGGAAGCCCTCCCCCTGGCAGTATATATTAGCTCACACATACACATAATAGACAGGTCATGTGACTGACAGCTGCCATATTTCCTATATGGTGCAATTGTTGTAGTTTGTCTGCTTATTAATCAGATTTTTATTTTTGAAGGATAATAGGTTAGATGAAAGCTATGACTGGGCAGTTAACTTACAGGGTTACAGTCTGTTTAGAAAGGATCGTAAAAATCGGAGAGGAGGAGGGGTTTGTCTCTATGTAAAGTCTTGTCTAAAGTCCACTTTAAGGGAGGATATTAGCGAAGGGAATGAGGATGTCGAGTCCATATGGGTTGAAATTCATGGAGGGAAAAATGGTAACAAAATTCTCATTGGGGTCTGTTACAAACCCCCAAATATAACAGAAAGCATGGAAAGTCTACTTCTAAAGCAGATAGATGAAGCTGCAACCCATAATGAGGTCCTGGTTATGGGGGACTTTAACTACCCGGATATTAACTGGGAAACAGAAACCTGTGAAACCCATAAAGGCAACAGGTTTCTGCTAATAACCAAGAAAAATTATCTTTCACAATTGGTGCAGAATCCAACCAGAGGAGCAGCACTTTTAGACCTAATACTATCTAATAGACCTGACAGAATAACAAATCTGCAGGTGGTCGGGCATCTAGGAAATAGCGACCACAATATTGTGCAGTTTCACCTGTCTTTCACTAGGGGGACTTGTCAGGGAGTCACAAAAACATTGAACTTTAGGAAGGCAAAGTTTGACCAGCTTAGAGATGCCCTTAATCTGGTAGACTGGGACAATATCCTCAGAAATAAGAATACAGATAATAAATGGGAAATGTTTAAGAACATCCTAAATAGGCAGTGTAAGCGGTTTATACCTTGTGGGAATAAAAGGACTAGAAATAGGAAAAACCCAATGTGGCTAAACAAAGAAGTAAGACAGGCAATTAACAGTAAAAAGAAAGCATTTGCACTACTAAAGCAGGATGGCACCATTGAAGCTCTAAAAAACTATAGGGAGAAAAATACTTTATCTAAAAAACTAATTAAAGCTGCCAAAAAGGAAACAGAGAAGCACATTGCTAAGGAGAGTAAAACTAATCCCAAACTGTTCTTCAACTATATCAATAGTAAAAGAATAAAAACTGAAAATGTAGGCCCCTTAAAAAATAGTGAGGAAAGAATGGTTGTAGATGACGAGGAAAAAGCTAACATATTAAACACCTTCTTCTCCACGGTATTCACGGTGGAAAATGAAATGCTAGGTGAAATCCCAAGAAACAATGAAAACCCTATATTAAGGGTCACCAATCTAACCCAAGAAGAGGTGCGAAATCGGCTAAATAAGATTAAAATAGATAAATCTCCGGGTCCGGATGGCATACACCCACGAGTACTAAGAGAACTAAGTAATGTAATAGATAAACCATTATTTCTTATTTTTAGGGACTCTATAGCGACAGGGTCTGTTCCGCAGGATTGGCGCATAGCAAATGTGGTGCCAATATTCAAAAAGGGCTCTAAAAGTGAACCTGGAAATTATAGGCCAGTAAGTCTAACCTCTATTGTTGGTAAAATATTTGAAGGGTTTCTGAGGGATGTTATTCTGGATTATCTCAATGAGAATAACTGTTTAACTCCATATCAGCATGGGTTTATGAGAAATCGCTCCTGTCAAACCAATCTAATCAGTTTTTATGAAGAGGTAAGCTATAGGCTGGACCACGGTGAGTCATTGGACGTGATATATCTCGATTTTTCCAAAGCGTTTGATACCGTGCCGCACAAGAGGTTGGTACACAAAATGAGAATGCTTGGTCTGGGGGAAAATGTGTGTAAATGGGTTAGTAACTGGCTTAGTGATAGAAAGCAGAGGGTGGTTATAAATGGTATAGTCTCTAACTGGGTCGCTGTGACCAGTGGGGTACCGCAGGGGTCAGTATTGGGACCTGTTCTCTTCAACATATTCATTAATGATCTGGTAGAAGGTTTACACAGTAAAATATCGATATTTGCAGATGATACAAAACTATGTAAAGCAGTTAATACAAGAGAAGATAGTATTCTGCTACAGATGGATCTGGATAAGTTGGAAACTTGGGCTGAAAGGTGGCAGATGAGGTTTAACAATGATAAATGTAAGGTTATACACATGGGAAGAAGGAATCAATGTCACCATTACACACTGAACGGGAAACCACTGGGTAAATCTGACAGGGAGAAGGACTTGGGGATCCTAGTTAATGATAAACTTACCTGGAGCAGCCAGTGCCAGGCAGCAGCTGCCAAGGCAAACAGGATCATGGGGTGCATTAAAAGAGGTCTGGATACACATGATGAGAGCATTATACTGCCTCTGTACAAATCCCTAGTTAGACCGCACATGGAGTACTGTGTCCAGTTTTGGGCACCGGTGCTCAGGAAGGATATAATGGAACTAGAGAGAGTACAAAGGAGGGCAACAAAATTAATAAAGGGGATGGGAGAACTACAATACCCAGATAGATTAGCGAAATTAGGATTATTTAGTCTAGAAAAAAGACGACTGAGGGGCGATCTAATAACCATGTATAAGTATATAAGGGGACAATACAAATATCTCGCTGAGGATCTGTTTATACCAAGGAAGGTGACGGGCACAAGGGGGCATTCTTTGCGTCTGGAGGAGAGAAGGTTTTTCCACCAACATAGAAGAGGATTCTTTACTGTTAGGGCAGTGAGAATCTGGAATTGCTTGCCTGAGGAGGTGGTGATGGCGAACTCAGTCGAGGGGTTCAAGAGAGGCCTGGATGTCTTCCTGGAGCAGAACAATATTGTATCATACAATTATTAGGTTCTGTAGAAGGACGTAGATCTGGGTATTTATTATGATGGAATATAGGCTGAACTGGATGGACAAATGTCTTTTTTCGGCCTTACTAACTATGTTACTATGTTACTATGTAATACCAGACTTGTGTGTGTTTTAGGGCGAGTTTCGTTTGTCAAGTTGTGTGTGTTGAGTTGCGTGTGGCGACATGCATGTAGCGACTTTTGTGAGATGAGTTTTGTGTAGCAACATGCGTGTAGCAACTTTTTGTGCATGTGGCAATTTTTCCGCGTGTGCAAGTTTTGCGTGTGGCGAGTTTTTCATGAGGAGAATTTTGCACTTGTGGCGAGTTTTGCAAGACCCTAGTTTTTGCATGTGGCGAGTTCTGCGCGTGGCGAGTTTTGAGTGGCGACTTTTGTGTTTTGACTTTTATGTGGCGAGGTTGGTGTATTTGTGGTGGAATGTGTGCTGAGGGTAATATGTGTTCAAGCACGTGGTAGTGTGTGGCGCATTTTGTGTGTGTTCATATCCCCGTGTGTGGTGAGTATCCCATGTCGAGGCCCCACCTTAGCAACTGTACGGTATATACTCTTTGGCGCCATCACTCTCATTCTTTAAGTCCCCCTTGTTCACATCTGGCAGCTGTCAATTTGCCTCCTACACTTTTCCTTTCATTTTTTCCCATTATGTAGATAGGGGCAAAATTGTTTGGTGAATTGGAAAGCGCGGGGTTAAAATTTCACCTCACAACATAGCCTATGACGCTCTCGGGGTCCAGACGTGTGACTGTGCAAAATTTTGTTGCTGTAGCTGCGACGCTTCCAACACTTTTCCTTTCACTTTTTTCCCCATTATGTAGATAGGGGCAAAATTGTTTGGTGAATTGGAACGCGCGGGGTTAAAATTTCGCCTTACAATATAGCCTATGACGCTCTCGGGGTCCAGACATGTGACTGTGCAAAATTTTGTGGCTGTAGCTGCGACGGTGCAGATGCCAATCCCGGACATACACACACACACACACACACACACACACACACACACACACACACACACACACACACACACACACACACACACACACACACACACACACACACATACACACATTCAGCTTTATATAGTAGATATATATATATATATTTAATACAGTGCTAGATAGCAGAAAAGCCGGAAAATTCAAGTGCCGGCTTTTGCTATCTCCTTCTCAAACTCGACAGGATATGAGACATGGTTTAAATACAGTAAACCACTGCATATCCGTTATATTTTTATATATTCCTACTACTAATGTTAGAAGTGTCTGTGTGCAAAATTTTGTGGCTCTAGGTGTTAAAATAAAGGGTTAAATCGCGGAAAAAATTGGCATGGGCTCCGTCACAATTTTCTCCAAGAGTGGGAAAGCCAGTGACTGAGGGCAGATATTAATAGCCTAGAGAGGGACCATGATTATTGGCCCCCCTGGCTAAAAACATCTGCCCCCAGCCACAACAGAAAAGGCACATATGTAAGATGCGCCTATTCTGGCACTTAGCCTCTCTCTTCCCACTCCCGTGTAGCGGTGGGATATGGAGTAATAAAGGGTTAATGTCACCTTGCTAATGTAAGGTGACATTAAGCCTGATTAATAAAGGAGAGATGTCAACAAGACACCTATCCATTCTTAATCCAATAGTAGTAAAGGCTTAATAATACACACACACGAAGAATAAAGTATTTAATGAAATACAAACACAAATAGGGTTGTAAAATCTTTATTGTACGCTTAATCCCCCTGAAGACCCTTGTTCTGTAAAAGGAAAAAAAAAGAAAAAAGCAACAATATCCCATACCTCTCCGATGCTCAGTCATGTCCCACGCTGTAAATCCATCTGAAGAGGTTAAATAATTTTACAACCAGGAGCACGGCCAATGCAGCTGTGGCTCCTGCTTGGAAACACTGGGGAATGAATGGAAAGCAGGGGAACATAGCATAGTAGACTTGCGGTGCTGCGCCTCCTGCAGGCATAACCTCATATGAACTCGAGTGTGGGTATTTTTCAGGATGTTTTCTCACGCTCGAGTTCATGTGAGGTTATGCCAGCAGCATACGCTACGTTCCCCTGCATTCCATTCATTCCCCAGTTTTTACAGGCAGTAGCAGCTGCAATAGCAGGCTCTTGATTGTAAAATTATTTAACCCCTTGAGATGGATTTACAGCATGGGACATGACTGTAAAGGTGGAGAGGTATGGGATATTGTTGCTTTTTTATTATTATTTTTTTACAGAACAAGGGTCGTTTTTACAGAACGAGTATATAATAAAGCTATTACAACACCATGTGTATTTATTTCATTAAAATACTTTTTTCCTAATGTGTGTGTGCTTTATTAACCCTTTACTACTATTGGATTAATAATGGATAGGTGTCTTATTGACATCTCTCCATTATTAACTAGGCTTAACCCCTTCACGACATGCGCCATATTAGTACGGTGCATGTCATGTCTCCCCCTCACCGTCGGAGCCCACATCAAAGTGGCGACTTATCAGCTGTTTTGCACAGCTGACATGTGCGCGCAATAGCGGCGGGTGAAATCGCGATTCACCCGCCGCTATTAACCTGTTAAATGCCGCTGTCAAACGCTGACAGCGGCAGTTAACTACCGCTTCCGGCCGCACGGCGAGAAATGAGCACATCGCCGACCCCCATCACAAGATTTGGGGTCGGCGATGTGTCAGGACAGTAACCATAGAGGTCCTTGAGACCTCTATGGTTACTGATGCTGGCCTGCTGTGGCACTCATAGCAAGCCTGCATTTCAGATATATAGCAGCGATCTGATGATCGCTGCAATGTAGCAGAGCCGATCTAGTGGTGCCAGCTTCTAGCCTCCCATGGAGGCTATTGAAGCATGGCACAAGTTAAAAAAAATGTTTTAAAAAAATAAAAAAATATAAAAGTTTAAATCACCCCCCTTTCGCCCCATCCTAAATAAAACAATAAAAAAATCAAACCTACACATATTTGGTATCGCCGCATTCAGAATCGCATGATCTATCAATGAAAAAAACATTAACCTGATCGCTAAACAAAAATTGAAACGCCATAATTACTTTTTTTATCACGGCGACATTGCATTAAAGTGCAATAATGGTCGATCAAAAGAATATATCTGCACAAAGTGGTATCATTAAAAACGTCAGCTCGGCACATAAAAAATAAGCCCTCAGCCGACCCCAGATCACGAAAAATGGAGATGCTACGGGAAATGGCACTTTTTTTTTTTTAGCAAAGTTTTGAATTTTTTTTCACCACTTAGATAAATAAAAACCTAGACATATTTGGTGTCTATGAACTCGTAATGACCTGGAGAATCATAATATCGGGTCAGTTTTAGCATTTAGTGAAGCTAGGAAAGAAGCCCAACAAAAAACAAGTGTGGGATTGGACTTTTTTGCAATTTCACCACACTTGGAATTCTTTCCCGTTTTCTAGTACAAGACATGGTAAAACCAATGGTGTCGTTCAAAAGTACAGCCGTCCCGCAAAAAATAAGACCTCACATGACCATATTGACAGAAAAATAAAAAAGTTATGGCTCTGGGAAGGAGGGGAGCGAAAAACGAAAACGCAAAAACGAAAAAGGGCCGCGGCGCTTTTAGCAAGGTGACATTAACCCTTAATTACCCATATCCCACCTCTACTCGGGAGTGGAAAGAGAGAGGCTAAGTGCCAGAATAGGGTCATCTTACAGATGCGCCTTTTCTGGGGTGGCTGGGGGCAGATGTTTGAAGGCCAGGGGGGGGGGGGCAATAACCATGGTCCCTCTCTAGGCTATTAATATCTTCCCTCAGTCACTGGCTTTCCCACTCTGGCAGAGAAAATTGCGCGGGACCCCACGCCAATTTTTTCCGCGATTTGACCCTTTATTTTAACACTAATTCTACCCCTAACCCTACGTCTACCCCTACCCCTAACCCTAATTCTACCCCTAACCCTAACCCTAATTCTACCCCTAACCCTAATTCTACCCCTAACCCTAATTGCAACCCTAACCCTAGTGGAAAAATAAAAGTAAATATAGTTTCTTTATTTCAATATGTTCCCTACCTATGAGGGTGATAAAGGGGGGCTTTAGTTACTATTTTTTTTATCTTGATCACTGTGATAGAACCTATTGTAGTGATCATAATGTACCTGGAATGAATCTGCTGTCAGGTAGATTCGGCGGGCGCACTGCGCATGCGCCAGCAATTTTGGAAGATGGCGTTGCCCATGGAGAAGACGGACGGACACCGGGATGGACACGGGGACTTGGTAAGTATGGGGGTGAGATCGGACCACAGGGGGTGAGATGGGACGGCGGGGGTTGAGGAGGGGAGGACGGAGGGGAGAGGATGGCAGCAGTGGATGGAGGGGAGGAGATCGGTGGCGGTGGCGGGGGCAGATCAGGTTTTCCAGCCATGGCCAATGATATTGCAACATCGGCCATGGCTGGATTGTAATATTTCACCAATTTTCATTGGCGAAATATTACGATTGCTCTGATTGACTTTTTCACTTTCAACAGCTTTTAATCAGAGCGATCGTAGCCACGTGGGGGCAAAGCCACCCCCCATCCTGAAGTACCACTCCCCCTGTCCCTGCAGATCGGGTGAAATTTGATTTAACCCTTTCACCCGATCTGCAGGAACGTGATCATTCTGTGACGCAGCATATGCGTCACAGGTCGGATTGGCACCGACTTTCATGACTCATACGCTGTGTCACAGGTCGGGAAGGGGTTAATGTGAAAATAAAGTTAGGCTTTTGGTGAACGAACAGTTATCGAACAGAAACTCGAACAGCCGAATTTTAAGCAAATTGTTTGAGTTCGTCGAACGACTCAAACACTGCCCAAAACAGCTCGAATTTGAAATTGGCGAACAGTTCGACTTGAACACCGCTCATCTCTACTAATAAGTAAATATGACAAAAAGTGTTCCTGTTTATAGTAAAGCAATTGTGAGATAGCGCTACCTGAGTGGGTTGGGGGACACTCGCTTGGCAACGGGTTTAAACACTCAGGCACGGTTTCTCACAAAATCAGTCTATTTTGTTTATTTAAACATCAAAAACCACACCATGGTCCATGTTGCATATCACAGGCCTACACATAGTCCATAGTACTTTAACTCAGCGAACAGTTCATTAACGTCAAAAGAACACATAAACCAATGTCAGATGCTTCTCTGCCCGTAACCTTCTTTATCTGGAGCTACCTTACAGGAGCTCCTGCACCACACACTGACTCCTGTCAGTCCTGGTTCCCAGGGAAGCTGCCGAAATGGGCTTACCGCCCATGTGACCAGGGCACTTCAGATAGTCCAGACCCACAGACGAAACTGTAGCTTCTCCAACACAGTAACCATCACAGACTCTGCAGATACGGCCTCTCCGTGCGCTATTGAGGAAGTCCAGTCCCAGGCACTTGCAACACACAGGCCTTCAGTCCATAGCCTCACCATGAGCTTCAAGGAATCCAGTCCACTTCTGGACATTCCAACACACAGGCCATTCACAGGACCTTACACTGTGACCAATGGCAACTCCGTGTGCAATTCAGGAAGTCTAGTCCCAGGCATTTCCAACATGCAGGCCTTCAGTCCATAGCCTCACCACATGCACATACCAGCCATTTACAATCCTGCCGGTCACTGTTTCACCATCACCATTACAGATACGCCTCCATGTGTATCCTGAGGAGCACATACAGCACCCCATGGCTTTAACATGGGTCAATGCATCACATACCTTCTCCCTCTGTTCAAACTTGCAGGGTTTAACGCTTGACATAAACCAGGTTCTCGAGACCGGGTGCTCATTTCACTTTGCCTTCCCAGTCAAGTCGATCGTCTCAGTCGATTTTGAGTGTCCTTCAGCATCAAACTTTGGTTAGGCCTTCCCTGCCCCCAGCGGTCAGTTTGTCGGCCTTGGGCTTCAAACCTTGAGTTACCATCTGTCTGTGTCACCAGACCCTTTTAAGTCAATCCACTTTCCAAGTGTGCCCCTTTTTGTTACCTTTCTTTCCATGGCTGCCACCCAAGGATGTTGCGGTCATGAGTCCACCATCCAGTTGAGCATAGTGACTGATCTGAGTTTGACTCTTCCTTACTATGTCTGCTACTGGGTCTCCCACCTGGGTAACTCGGCCCTGAGCTAACAGAGGAGTCAAAACTTTGAACTCTTCTATTGTTTACAGTATCTTTTCATATCTCGAGACCCTGGTATGAAAGTGGTTGCCATCTTATATTCTGTTTATCAATCTGCAGATGGTCCAGTCTTAGCTGCTCTATCTCCTTCAGATATGTCACCCGGTATTCAAGAAGCATTCAAATGTTACTAAGGCTTTTTACTGAGCCAATTGTGACAAATGGAACCATCTCATCTTCACCAGCTACCTGGACTTCACCATCATCTGGAATCTTTAGTTTTGCCACATTGGATCTATTCACCAGGTCTTGCATCACTTTTCCAAATCTTCCAACGACTTTCCCCACCAGACTTCTGGGTACTTGAACGATGTCTTCCACAAAGCCCAGCCAACTTTGAGCTTTCCTGGCTTGCTCCAAACGTTGAGCGGCTTCCTTATTCCTCAACAGGATCATCTGTTTTGTGCGGAGGCATTGTAGGTGCATATCCTTCGGGATAGCCATCCACTTCACTGTGACTTCCGTAGTCGACATTATCACCAACTGTTTCGTCTCTGGTGCCCAGTTCACACTACATGCTTCTACTGCCTTTTTAAAGGCCTCGTTCACATCCTCACCATACATGCTTCTTGCATGTCTTCGGGTACATCTATCACGGTCTTGAAGAGCAGAGCCTCATTCTTTTCATGGACGGACGGCTCCTGCTTTGCCATGGACCATTCCTTCAAGACACCTGCCACGACTGCGTGACTGTCTTGTTCTGCTTTTAGTGCCAACTCCTCTGCTTAACACTCTTCCAATCCCCTGGCCAGGATGGGCATTGGCAGCTTCACCTTGTTACTTCTCTGGCACCACCCCTGTGAGTCTGTGACCACCATCTTCTCCTCTGGCAGAAGATCTCTTAATGCTTCTCTGAGCATTTCCACATCTTCACTTAAGGACTTATTCTCACTTTGCCACTTTGATAGGTGACCTCTGAGCTCAGAGACTTCATTCTCCAGCTCATCCACCCTGTGCTCAGCCACTTGTCTCAGATGTCTTAACTCGGCCTGTAAATTTGTCACCTTTTGCTTCTCATGAGACAACTAATTGGGGAGATCCTGGACCTCCTGTGCTTTCTTCTCTCTGAGTTGAGCCTTGACTACAGAGAGCTCAGACTCCAGGTGATGCACCTGATCCAACTGTGCAGAGTTGGTGGCCTCTATACGTGACACCTTCACCTTCTTATTCACCAGCTGTTCACAGACCTCCTCTAGTTGTCGGGTGACAGTGGTCGAACTCTCCTCTTTATCAATCTTCTTAGAGGGTGCAGTTTGTTCAGCCCCTTTGCCTCTTTTACATCTCCAGCAATGGGAGGAAGACTTCCACTTGTACCCGAGTCAGCTTTACTGCACTCTTTTCCATTTTCATCACCATCTGAATGGGAGTCACCACCACCCGATCGGTCATCCTGGAACCAGCAGTCTCCATTTCTAATGCTGTCGGACCCTATTTCTGGAGCTTCCCCATCTTCAACGGTCTCACCTTTGGTCACCTCTACCAAGTCCCAGAGTTGGTCAGACCCACTCTTCCGTCTGGTCATACATTCTGGTATGGCTGCCACAGTCATCCTGACTTCACCTTGTGGAGCACTGTCATTCCACTGTGTCAGTGCTTCTGTCAGCACACCATTGTACTCATCCCTAGCGGTTGCTACTGGCAAAGACACATCACAGTCTCCCCAGGAGTCTGTGTTACACCCCACAGTATGGTGAACCCTCAAGTTCCTCTCTATCTGGGTGTCAGCTCCACTCTTTTTAACTACCACATCATTATAAGTCATCTTGTGGTTCATGTCAGGTGACATCATGTCCGTAAGTTGGGCAGATGCACCCTTCCCACTGGTCAACCCGACATCTGACCCATCAATTTTGGGAGGTATTACTGCCTTAATGTATGCCCCCGCACCAGTAGAAAGACGTCCATCCTCCTGCTATAGAGGAACGCCCTCACAGAAAATATATATTATTTGGAGTAGAAACTTTATAAATAGCTCACAGAAAATAAAACAATTGTTCTATAAAACCTATTACTTTATTGATACAAAATACCGGTGCACTAAACAATACCATCACCAAGAAATTGCGACAATGTTTAAAATAGAAAAAGGCCCAGGATGGTGCCTAGCCCTACTACTAGGCCTAAAAACATCCCTGCCTGACAGCGGAGGTTGGCAACCTAGTCCTGCGTAGTGGCACCCCCCACTCCACGTAGGCTCACCCTTCCAATCCATGTACACCCTACAGGAAACAGGGAGAAAGTACCTAATAAAATGTGGAATTTGTTAGGGAAGGGAACAGGATTGTCAGAGATTCTAACAAGACCCTATTCTGTCCCTGCCTGGCAGCGGAGGTTGGCACCCTATTAATTATAAACGCTAATGGCGCCCCCGCTCTGCAGGCACATTATCAAGTGGGAACTTACCCTGTGACCTGTACCATATCACAAGTTACAGCAATCACGTGCACACGTGCTTCCTGGACCATTGTCCGCAGTCTAGCATCATATGTGAGATAGCACTACCTGAGTGGGTTGGGGACACTTGCTTTGAAACGGTATTAAAGCACTCAAACATGGTTTCTCACAAAAACAGTATATTTGGTTTAATTAAATGTCATAAACCGCATCATAGGCCATGTTGCACATCACAGGCCTACACATAGTCCATAGCACTTTAACTCGGCAAACAGTTCATTATCGTCAAAGGAACACATATACTGCCAACAGTCTGATCCAATGGCAGAAACTTCACAGCCCGTAACCTTCTTTATCTGGAGTTACCTTATAGGAGCTCCTGGTCCACACACTGACTCCTGTCAGTCCTGGTTCAAAGGGCAGCTGCCGAACTAGGCTTACCGTCCATGAGACCAGGGCACTTCAGATAGTCCAGACCCGCAGGCACTTACAACACACAGGTCTTCAGTCCATGGCCTCACCATGTGCTAATAGGAATCCAGTCCACTCCAGGACATTCCAACACACAGGCCATTCACAGGACCTCACACTCTGACCATCGGCCTCTCTGTGCCCTATTCAGGAAGTCCAGTCCAAGGCACTTTCAACACACAGGCCTTCAGTCCATAGCCTCACCAGGTGCTTCCAGGAATCCAGTACACTCCAGGGCATTCTAACACACAGGCTATCCAGGACATTACACACTGACCATTCCCATCCATACACTCTGGATATGTGACCCAAACCCTGGTCACTTTATGTACCTGTAACCACCCCCAAATGTGGGACGTGTATATGGTTAGCCAGACCCACCCAGCTCTCTGACTAACCCTGCAAGCCTCCCTTTTAAGTAAATAAACACAATAACTTGTGAGACTACAGGTCCCAGAACAACCTTACTTCAGGCTTACAGCGCAGACTTCCTCTGTGACACATACTGGCTATTTACAATCCTGCCAGTCACTGTTTCACCATCACCATTACAGATTTGCCTCAATGCGTATCCTGAGGAGCACATAAAATGCCCCCTGGCTGTAACATGGGTCAATGCATCACGCAATTGAAAGAGAAGGAGTCCTCCAGCATTGAACAGGTAAGTGTATAAAACATCACATTTATGTACTTGAATTAAAACTAATGAACAGATCCATCATGAAATACCAACTTCTCAGTAACCTACGCATTTCAGCAAAGCCATTGCCATGATATAGGTAGGAAAAAGTGCAAATGTATTTTATATGCAAATGAGGATGTCACAAGCATTCTGGCAGACCAATCAGGAAAATTATTAAAAATGTGCAAATAACATAGTATCTACTATATAATTGTCAAAGGGTCACTTCCGTCTGTCTTTCTGTCTGTCTTTCTGTCTGTCTTTCTGTCTGTCTTTCTGTCTGTCATGGATATTCATTGGTCGCGGCCTCTGTCTGTCATGGAAATCCAAGTCGCTGATTGGTCGTGGCAAAATGCCCACGACCATTGCCATGACCAATCAGCGACGGCCATAGTCTGCCAGTGAAATGGCCGCTGCTTTACTGCCCTGCAGTTAGCGCTGAGCTCTCACACAGGGTTAATGCCAGTGTTAATGGAGCGCGATGTAACACACTCCATTAACACAGCTCTTAACCCTGTGTGACCAAATTTTTACTATTGATGCTGCGTATGCAGCATCAATAGTAAAAAGATCTAATGTTACAAATAATAATAATTAAAAAAAAGGTTATTCTCACCCTCTGATGTCGCCTGCTGTCCTCGGCAGTGCAAGCGGCAGGTTCCGGTACCACGGATGCTATGCGAGAAGGACCTACCATGACGTCAAGGTCATGTGACTGCGACGTCCTCACAGGTCCTGCGCTCATACCAACCCTGGGACCGGAAGCTGCCGCGTGCATCGCACACAGGCGCCATGACTTCAAGATGCCTTCGGAAAGTGAGTATATGTTTTTTTATTTTAAGTCTTTTTTAACCACGCATATAGTGCCCACATTGCTATATACTACGTGGGCTGTGTTACATACTGCGTGGGCTCTGTTATACACTACACCTCTGTGCTATACTATGTAGCTGGGCAATATATGATGTGACTGTGCAATAAACAATGTGGCTGCGCAATATACAATGTGGCTGTGCAATATACTACGTGATCTGTGCTATATACTATGTAGCTGTGCAATATACTATGTGGCTGTGCAATATACTACGTGCTCTGTGTTATACACTATGTAGCTGTGCAATATACTATGTGGCTGTGTCGGTTCTGTTATATACTACATCAACTGTGCAATATACTACGTGGCTCTGTTATATACTATGTGGCTGTGCAATATACTACGTGCCTCTACAATATACTACGTGGCTCTATGTACTACGTCGCTGACCACTATACTACATAGCTGTGCAATACACTTCGTAGCTGTGCAATACACTACGTGACTGTGTTATATACTACGTGGCTGTGCAATATACTATGTGCCTATGCAATATAATACGTGGCTCTACAATATACTACGTGGCTATGTTATATACTAGTTGGCTCTGCTATATACTACGTGGCTGACCAATATACTACATACCTGTGCAATACACTACGTGGCTATGTTATACACTACGTGACTGTGTTATATACTACGTAGCTCTTTTATATACTATGTAGCTATGCTATATACTACGTCAGTTGTGTTATATACTACGTCACTGTGCAATATAGTACGTAGCCTGTGCTATATGCTACCTACATATTCTAGAATACCCGATACGTTAGAATCGGCCCAACATCTAGTTAATAATAAATAAAAAAAATAATAATTCCACATAAGCAAACCTTATTCAATATAGCAAAATAAGGTCTGGGGTAATGTTCAAACCTGAGGGAACTCTAGTTTCCAGTATGAAGGTCCAATACAATTCTCTATTTACCGTAGTCATTTCCTCTTTAAATCACCTCCTCTGATGAATCTGTTAATTTTCTCAATACTTCTGAATTTGCAAGAAGCAACCTCTCTCTTTTGAATGTATTGGAAAGCATATAATGTATGTATGTAATGCATTGGGATCAGACACATCAGACAGGTGTTGACTGATGCTGTTTTTTTGTCCTACCAATCATTTTCACTTTTTTTAAACAATTCTAGACGTTTATAAATTGACTTGCAGTCCGACATTTAATGCTATTTTTCACAATTGGAGCATAAGGCTGAACATGCGGTTTCTAATAAGGACAATTCTGAACATTTTGAGCTTAATCCAGAAAAATCAGTTTTGTCCTTTATGGAGTTATCCAAATTAGTGCAATTAAGAACTTTGGAATCAGAATCATTACCATGGGACACAACATTGAATAACATCTTTTGTTCTGGTAATCCGTATTTTTACCCTGTTCAATTGCGGCATACAGTACTGGACAAATTTCAGGATCTTGTGGAAAAAGAACTAATTAATTTGGATAAATGTACTCAGTCTATAAAATAAAACAATATCCATTCTAAGGATAAAAATAAAAACACTGAATAAATAGCAAGATAATAAAGATCTTCTGATTAACTGGATCTATTTTATCTTTTTAGAAAGGTATCACACCATGGTCTAGTGCTCTGTTTCCTTGCAGTGTTTATCTACAATTCTACTGACCATAGTAAAATTACATGGAATTCACTAGATCTGTAGGGCATTCTAAAACAGGACCTTTGTATAGGGTAATAATCCAAGGTGCATTGTATGAGAAACCTCAGAAAATATTATTTTGGCTTTGTTACATATGGAAGCATTGGGCAGCAGGGACCTAACTACTGACATCGCAGAAGTCGCCACTGCAACTGGGTCCAGTGGGAAAGGGGCTTTCCGATGCCAGCAAATACTTCCGCTGGATGTGCGTCCTAATACAACCCTAACCCAACCCTGTTAGGTGTTGAGTTCCCACCGCTGCACAGGTGGAATCTCAAACCACCTCCCCGGCGATCTCCCATTCTTCCCCAGCCACAGAGGAGCCTGCTCAGCAGAGACATTGGTCCCAGCGTCTTGCTCAGGGTGATGCTGAATGATTGGTTACTGATGCCATCCCAGGCTCAGCTATTGTAACCAGCATTAATCAACAGCGAGCAGACGCTGCAGAGACTAAGTCCTCTTTTTTGTCAACTGAGCATTCCCGTGGGTCGACCTCTCATTGAAGGTTGGGGGTCACATGCTCAGGTCCTGAAGCGGCCCTGATTGGACCACTGGGAAGATCCCGGAAGGACGCAGCTATAAAAGGTTTGCATGGCCTCTCGGCTATGTGCTAGTATAAATCTAATTCATGTATGAGTGGATTTGTGTATGCAATCTGATGAAAGCTCCTAATTGATCCCATTCCCCAGTATTTTTGTCTGAGTTTGGGGATTGGAGCTAACTAGCACCAGATTGTGCCATCCAGCACTAGGCACGACAGTACTGCATCTAGAGTAGCGTCCAACAGAGCAGCGCTGTGTGCAAATAGTGCGCTTTCCTGGCCCAAGCTTAGGGTGTTAGTGGCATCCGTCAGAGTGGTGCTGTACGCTCATAGTGCGGTAAATCTTTTGTTTAGTTTCTCTCTGGCACCGCAGTTGCTGCACTGAATGCTAGTCAGTCTAAAGGGACTCTAACCCTGTGTCCTTGGGGCAAGGTCCTGAGACCAAAACACTAGCGTTCACTCTGCGGTATTGTGGCCCTGTGATGCAACATGGTTCATCTCCTACATACCAGGTGAAGTTAACCCACGTGTGTTCACGTTAAACTGCCATATACTGTCCGTCATTACTAAGCAGCAGGTGCCATCTCTGCACGGTGAACCCTGGGCTGCTAACGCACCTTATATCCTCTTTAATATTATTTGGTGCATTCTGCCAGCCCTAACAAATCCTAATCCCAACCCTAACAATAACCTTAACACAATCCTAACCCAAACCCTAACCCTAACTCCAACTGCTAAGAATGGAAAAAATAAAAAAATATGAAAAATCTCCTAATGTTGCTGGGTACCAGCTGGCAGATCTCAGATTGCACCCTGCGCATGCACCAGCCATTCTATGTTTTAGAAAGATGATGCCAGGCTGGGGGACATATCAGGGGGGTCCCCGGATGGTGGAGGTATCGGGGTGTCTCAGGGGGGCCTCATTTCTCTCTCATCTGACATGTATATCATGTCAGAAGAGAGAAGTCATTGGAAATTATTTTTTTTGGATCGCCATTATTCACTGAATAAACAGCGATCATGTGATTGGGGACCATAAAATCCCTAATCATGTTCTCTGAAGTCTCAGCTAACCCCGGTAACTAAGACCCTGAAGATTTTCTGACCCTGTGTCCACTACATCCTTATTCCTGATCAACTTTCAAAATGGCGATGAGAGAAAAAATACCCTTAGCAGCCAGCTTTTAATTAATATCGGTGGTCGCAAAGGGGTTAATAATACTGGTGACAATAAAGAATTTTTTTTTGTTATGCTTTTGAGAGTCAATGTCATTCTCCAAGAAAGTAAAATCACACATCAAATGAGGTACTTCAGACAGGATAATATATGCTGTTGCTTACATAAATTAATTGAATCTTTCAGAGGACAAAGAGCTGTCATGTTAAGACATTCCTCTTCTTTTTGTTTACTTAGTACATAAATAATGTATAAAACTAATGGGTATCTAGTCCAAGCAATAGTGATGTATAAAACATTTATTTCACAGGAAACCTATTTTTCAAAAAATGTAGTTATTTAATTGCCATAAAAGATGAAAAAAAAGTGTAACAAAAGAATGACAGTCATGGTTGGTAATTCCTCCGGGAACATTACTACTTAATTGCTGCAAGGTCAACTGATTTCCAGTTGGAACTCTTTCATTGCTAGATATTTTATTCAAATTTTCACCTCTGTTCTGTAGCACATTTTGCAGAATTTTCATTTGTTTAGACAAGACTGAAGTTCTACCTTATTATATATGTTAAGTATGTATTGTGATATACAGTGTATAGTTAGCACTAGTGTTGAGCATTCCGATACCGCAAATATCGGGTATCGGCCAATATTTGCGGTATTGGAATTCCGATACCGAGTTCTGATACTTTCAGTATATCGGATACCGGAATCGGAAGTTCCCATAATCCAAAGAGCCAGTTTCATTTAATTGAGCCAATGAGGAATGATTAGAAGTGTGGGCACATCCTGTTCTGCATGGTAGGCATGCTACTACTGGCATGGCTGAGATAGGCTGCTGGAATGATGTCATGATGCACTATAAAAGTCGCCGCTGCCATTTTGGGTTCACTCTGCTGTGAATTCAGTTAGGGACAGGACGCTGTGTTCTGACTGAGGTCCAGTTTAGAGATAGCGATTTGCTTCATTGTGCTTTACCAAAGCTAATTTAGCAACCACTGTGGGAGAACGTTGTTTTTGCCTTGCAGCGCTGTTCACAGCTGTCTGCAAGGTCTCTGTGTGAGTGCAGCTCAGGCTGTTGTCTGTTCTACAGCCACGGCTGGTTGTAGTCAGCTCAGCGTGCGTCACTGCCTCATACTGTTCAATTGTTCTTCTTTGCATTAGTGCTGCCAGCAGCACATTTTGCTTGTTTTTCTCCTATTAGTGGGTTTCCATCTGTATCCTGCTAGATTGTGGAAAAACATTATATAGGATTACATAGAGGAGCTTTTTTTGGCCTTGCAGCGCCGTTCACGGCTGTCTGCACGGTCTGTGTGTGAGTGCAGCTCACTCTGTATTCTGTTCTGCCGCCACAGTCGGTGGTAGTCAGCTCAGGGTGCGTCGCTGCCTCATACTGTTCCATTGTCCTTTTTTCAATTAGTGCTGCCTGTTGCACATTTTTTCAAATTTATCCTATTAGTGGGTTTCCATCCTTATCCTGCTAGATTGTGGAAAAACACTACGTAGGATTACGTAGAGGAGCTTTTTTTGGCCTTGCAGCGCCGTTCACGGCTGTCTGCACGGTCTGTGTGTGAGTGCAGCTCACTTTGTAGTCTGTTGAGCAAAAAGAACACAAAGTTAATGAAGTTCACCAAACACTCCACTTTACAGTTGTGTAGGCCACATTACCTCATATTAAAGTCTAGTCCAGACTTTAGAAAATTAATGTTTCTTATACTTGTTAGGAGCTGTTCAGGAATAAGCGCACTAAGCCTTTAGTACTTTTCTGCCTATCTTTATCAGTCTACCAAGATGAAGAAGGCAGGGAGTAAGGCACGTGGTCGTGGGCGTGGAGCAGGGAGAGGACGTGGGATTCTGTGCCTGCTGCGGGCACCGGTGACTCATCATCCCCCAGTTGCAGCAGGGAACACTCCTTCATTCTGCCATCTCCAAGGATTGCAGGAATCCAGTCTGTGCACATTGCCTCCTCCTCATACTCCAGTTCCTCTGAACCATCGCTGCAGGAGCCGTCATGGTCTACCTCCACCTTGACCCGTGAACGCTTACCTGTTGCGACCGATAGGAGCACAGCCGTGGCCAAACGTCAACAGGCTATACTGAAATTAATTTCTTTGGGGAATCAAAACCACACAGTGCAGGAGCTCTGGAATGCCATCAAGCAGGAGAGCGACGTGTGGTTTTTGCCAGGCAGGCAGTGTGTGACAATGGCCGAAATCTGGTGGCAGCTCTGGCCCTAGGCAACCTCACTCATATCCTATTTCTGGCACATGTGCTCAACTTGGTCGTGCAGAGTTTTTTTGAGGGACTATCCGGATCTTGATGCACTGCTGCACAAGGTCCGCCTAAAGTGCGCTCACTTGCGGCGTTCCAGCATGGCAAGCGCCGATTCCACCTTCTAGAACATCGCATCATATGTGACCTACCCACCAGGTGGAATTCAATGTTACATATGTTGGAGCGGTTGTGTGAGCAGCAGCCAGAAGTAATGGAGTACCAGCTGCACCAGGCGCAAAGAAGTCGCACAGCGCACCGTTCAGACTTCACAACCACTGAGTGGGCCACTATGAAGGACATCTGCCAGGTTTTGCTTGCCTTCAATGATTCCACACGGATCGCGAGTGCAGATGATGCACTAGTCAGCATGACTGTCCCCCTTATCTGCCTGCTTGAAAAAACACTGCAAGCGCTAAGGGATGAGGTTGTGGAAGAGGTGGAGGATGAGGAGTCACAAATGCCATCTGTTTCTGGACAGTCTGCGCAACATGGTTCCTCACTAAGACCTAGGCAGGGGAAAATTTGTGAGGAGGATGAGTCAGTGGAGGAGGAAGAAATCTTTCCAGAGGAGGGAGTTACACAAATCTCCAGTAGTCAGTATGTAGAACGAGGGTGGGGTGATGCAGAGCAGGCAGAGATCATGCCTCAAGCAGGGGACAGCGTTTCTTGGCCAGTTGGCAGTCTGCAGCACATGGTTGATTTCATGCTGCAGTGCCTGATAAATGACCACCGCATCGCCCACATTCTCAACACGGCTGATTATTGGGGGTACACCCTCCTAGATCCGCGCTACCGGGACAACTTACAAAGCCTCATAACACCGTTGACCCGGGAGTGTAGAATGCGGGAGTATCAAGACACACTGGTGCATTCCATCATCTTCTCCAGTCAAACTGAGAGCAGTGTTGCTAGTGCTTTACAAAGCAGCTCAGTGCGTCGAGGCAGTGGAGGAAGCTCAGCACAAACAGGGAGCAGAAGCAGTGCCTCAGCACAATGCAAGACCAGTATGGCCCAACTGTGGCAAACTTTTGTGTGCCCGCCACAAATGTCTACACCATCACAGACGGCTCCAGTCAGCAGGAGGCAGATGGTGACAGACTACATGTCTTGCCTTCTCAGTGTACTCCCAGACGGATCTTCCCCCTTCAAGTTTTGGGTCTCTAAGCTGGATACATGGCCAGAGCTTAGCCAGTATGCATTGTTAGGTGCTGGCTTGCTATGCTGCTAGTGTATTATCAGAATGCATATTTAGTGGCGCAGGTGGTGTACTAACAGACCGTCGCATGCGACTATCCTCCGATAACGTTGACTGGCTTACTTTTCTGAAAATAAACAAGGTCTGGATCTCGCAGGAATTTGCAACTCCATATTAAATACTTGGTTGGCAACAGAATCCAGGTCTCCTGTTGTGTTCATGTTTCTACGACCTGAACTGTAATCTCTGGGCTCCAACACCACCAGTTGCTGCTCAGAAGTGCCGTCTGCACAGTCAACACATGACCCAGTGTTATTGGGTTTCAGTAACGTCAGCTGATCCCCTGCTGTGTATCTGGCAATTGCTCCTGCTTCCTCCAAACTCACACTACTACAGAAATTAAAGGAAACCTGTGCCCCCCAGGCATTTGTAACTGAAAGAGCCACCTTGTGCAGCACAAATGCTGCACCAGGAAAAGGTGGCTCTTTTACTCCTTGCACACGCTGACCTTAACACTTATAAAATATGTGTCCCCTCATACCGTGAAACCGTCCCGGAGTTGGTAGTAATGAGACGCAGCACAGCCACCATTCATACCCACTTGGCGCTTGCTGCCGCCCCCTCAGCGTTGGTTGAATCTGTCCTGGAGCTTGCGCTGTTATGTTAAACCTTGGGCATGCGCAGTTAGCGCTGCCCGTCTTCTGACATCATTTGATATCAGGCTGACTGCTCCTGTGTGGTCGCGCTGCCCGAGACCCTGCCCCGCAGTGTCTTCTGATTTATTCATACAGCGGGGCTGGGATTCATGCCATGCACTGTGCATATCTTTGCCTGTCACTCATCTCCTTCCGCCTTTTTCACACTGCGCACCGTCAGCTGATCCCTAATCACATGCCACGGCCGTGACACCGCACAGTCTGAAGAAGGTGGAAGGAGATGAGTGAGAGGCGAATATATGCACTGTGCATGCCCATGAATCCCAGCCCCGCAGTGTGAATAAATCAGAAGACACTGCGGGTCGTGATCTCAGGCAGCGCGTCCGCACAGGCACAGTCAGCCTGACACAAAATGATGTCAGAAGATGGGCAGCGCTAACTGCGCATGGCCAAGGTTTAACATAATAGCGCTGGCTCCGGTACAGATTCAAACAACGCTGAGGAGGCGGCGCCCGACACCAAGGGGGTTGGAATGCCGGCTGTGCTGCGTCTCATTGCAAAGGAAAGTCCCACCTCCGGGACAGTTTCACGGTATGAGGGGACACATTTTATAAGTGTTTAGTTCAGCGTGTGCAAGGAGCAGAACTAAAAGAGCGACCTTTTCCTTGTTCAGCATTACTGGTGCACAAGGTGGCTCCTTCAGTTACTAATGCCTAGGGGGGTTAAAGGTTCCCTTTCAAATTGCTCCAATTAGGCCTCAGCCAACACTCTGCTTCTCCTGGATTCCCTGGGCTCCAACACCGCCAGTTGGTGCTCGGAAGTGCTGTCTGCACAGAGAAAAACAGTTGCTCCTGTGTTAGTGGGGTTCAGTAACGTCAGCTGTTCCCCTGCTGTGTATTCGGCAATGTGTCCTGCCACCACCACGCTGACACTACAACAGATATTAAACTGGCTCAAATTTGGCCTCGGCCTACACCCTGATTGACCCAGGGCTCCAACACCGCCAGTTCGTGCTCGGAAGTGCTGTCTCCACAGAGAAAAACACTCGCTCCTGTGATAGTGGGGTTCAGTAATGTCAGCTGCTCCCCTGTTGTGTATTCGGCAATATGTCCTGCGACCGCCACGCTGACACTACAACAGATATTAAACAGGCTCCAATTCAGGCCTCGGCCTACACGCTGATTGACCCTGGGCTCCAACACCACCAGTTGGTGCTCGGAAGTGCTGTCTGCACAGAGAAAAACACTCGCTCCTGTGTTAGTGGGGTTCAGTAACGTCAGCTGTTCCCCTGCTGTGTATCCGGCAATGTGTCCTGCGACCGCCACGCTGACACTACAACAGATATTAAACTGGCTCAAATTTGGCCTCGGCCTACACCCTGATTGACCTTGGGCTCCAACACTGCCAGTTGGTGCTCGGAAGTGCTGTCTGCACAGAAAAAAACACTCGGTCATGTGTTAGTGGGGTTCAGTAACGTCAGCTGATCCCCAGCTGTGTATCCGGCAATGTGTCCTGCGACCGCCACGCTGACACAACAACAGATATTAAACTGCCTCGGGTACAGGCCTCAGCCTACAATCTGCTTCTCCTGCATTTCCTGGGCTCCAACACCACCAGTTGCTGCCCGGAAGTGCTGTCTGCACAGTCACCAGTTGCTCCTCTGTTATTGGGGTTCAGTAACACCAGCTGCTCCCCTGCTGTGTGTGCGGCAATAACTCAAGTCTGCTCCTCCTGCTGTCCCTGGGCTCCAACACCACCAGTTGCTGCCTGGAACTGCTGTCTGCACAGTCAACACTTGCTGCCGTGTTATTGGGTTTCAGTAACGTCAGCTGATCCCCAGCTGTGTATCTGGCAATGTGTCCTGCGACCGCCATGCTGACCAAACAACAGATATTAAACTGCCTCGAGTGCAGGCTTCAGCATACACTCTGCTCCTCCTGCTGTCCCTGGGCTCCAACACCACCAGTTGCTGCCTGGAAGTGCCGTTTGCACAGTCAACACTTGCTGCCGTGTAATTGGGGTTCAGTAACGTCAGCTGCTCCCCTGCTGTGTATCCAGCAATGTGTCCTGCGACCTCCACGCTGACACTAAAACAGAAATTAAAGGGAACCTGTACCCCCCAGACGAGCCTATTTGTGCAGCACTAATGCTGCATTTGGACAAGGTGGCTCTTTTAGTTATTCTCCTTGCACATGCTGAACTAAACACTTATAAAATGTGTCCCCTCATACCATCAAACTGTCACAGAGGTGGGACTTTCCTTTTTAATGAGAAACAGCACAGCCGTCATTCCTCCTCCCTTGGCGCCGTGCGCCGCCTCCACAGCGTTGTTTGAATCTATCCCAAAGCCAGCGCTGTTATGCTATCCCTTGACCATGCGCAGTTAGTGCTGCCAGTCTTCTGACATCATTTGCTGTCAGGCTGGCTGCGCCTGTGCGGCCGCCCTGCCCGAGATCATGCCCTGCAGTGTCTTATTTATTCACACTGCGGGCCTGGGATTCATGGGCATGCGCAGTGCATATCTTGGCCTCTCACTCATCTCGTTCTGCCTTCTTCAGACTGGGCCGCGTCACGGCCTTGGCATACGATTTGGGATCAGCTGACGCGGCACAGTCTGAAGAACGTGGAAGGAGATGAGTGAGAGGCGAAGATATGCACTGCGCATGCCCATGAATCCCAGGCCTGCAGTGTGAATAAATGTGAAGACACTGCGGGCCTGGGATTCATGGGCATGCGCAGTGCATACCTATAAAGGGATATATAAATCCAACAGAAGTTTGAGTTCACCTTGAAACTGGTTTTACAGTAAAATATACCGTTAGTTTGTTTATGTTTTTCAAACAATGAGGAAGTCTGGTGGAAGAGGTCATGGCCGTGGGCGGTCATTGCCAGCTGGTAATGATGGTAGTGGTGGTGGAGCATCAGGTGGTCGTGGGAAAAGCAATATAGCACCTAAGTCTCGAGTTGTTGAGCCTGGTTCGTCGTCTAGCTACACAAGGCCTCGAACGCTCCCTTTTCTGGGAGCAGGAAAACCGCTTTTAAAGCCAGAGCAGCAAGAACAAGTTTTGGCTTTCCTTGCTGACTCAGCCTCTAGCTCTTTCGCCTCCTCTTCTGAAACTGCTAAATGTAAAAGCAGCGCGTCGTTAGTGGATGTTCACGGTCAGGGACAAGTCGCTTTCTTGTCTTCTTCACCAAGAACAACAGAGAAGGATGCGTCAGGCGACACAACAGGTTACTCCATGGAGCTCGTTACACATACCGTTCCTGGGTTAGAAAGTGAAACAGTTAACAGGCCATGCCCATTACAAGTTGAATCGGACATGGAGTGCACAGATGCACAGCCACAGCCAGATTACTATGCTGTTCCTTTGACTCAGACCAGAACATTGCCCTCGCAGTGTACTGATCAAGAATCAGACCCTGATGAGACTATGGTGCCCCGTCACGAACGCTATACCACCGGCTTACACGGTGACACAGACGAAGTTGCACACGAGATAGAAGAGGAGGTCATAGATGACCCAGTTGTTGACCCCGATTGGCAGCCATTAAGGGAACAGGGTGCAGGCGGCAGTAGCTCTGAAGCGGAGGAGGAGGAGCCACAGCAGGCATCAACATCGCAACAGGTTCCATCTGCCGGGCCCGTATCTGGCCAAAAACGCGTGACAAAACCAGTTGTAGGACAGCGTGGCCATCTGTTTAAAGAAGCTCAGTCTGCAATGCCTGAAAAGGTATCCGATAGTAGAAAGAGTGCAGTCTGGCATTTTTTTAAATAACATCCAAATGATCAGCGCAAAGTCATCTGTCAAAAATGTTCAACTACCTTAAGCAGAGGTCAGAATCTTAAAAGTCTAAATACAAGTTGCATGCGTAGACATTTAACCACCATGCATTTGCAAGCCTGGACTAACTGCCAAACGTCCCTTAAGGTTGTAGCACCCTCGGCCAATGAAGCTAGTCAGCAACACTACATCCCTTCCCTCACTGTAAGCCCACCGTTTACCGCACCACCTGCAGTAAATGTGCAGGTTTCGTCACCAGGCCAAAGCAGCCAGGGAATCACCAGGTTCGTGGTAGGAAACACTGCATGTAGGGCACCAGCAAGAATACCATCTCCAACCCTATCTCAGTCTGCCATGTCCACCGGCAACCCCGCTAGTTCCACCATCTGCAGCTCTCCAGTCCAGCTCACCCTACATGAGACTCTCGTTAGGAAAAGGAAGTACTCATCCTCGCATCCGCGTACACAGGGTTTGAACGCCCACATTGCTAGACTAATCTCATTAGAGATGATGCCCTACCGATTAGTTGAAAGCGAAGCTTTCAAAGCCCTGATGGACTACGCTGTACCACGCTACGAGCTACCCAGTCGACACTTCTTTTCGAGAAAAGCCATCCCAGCCCTTCGCCAGCATGAAAAACACCGCATCGTCCATGCACTCAGGCAATCTGTGAGTACAAAGGTGCACCTGACAACAGATGCATGGACCAGTAGGCATGGCCAGGGACGTTACATGTCCATCATGGCACACTGGGTTAATGTGGTGGATGCAGGGTCCACAGGGGACAGCAATATTGGGACAGTTCTGCCTAGCCCATGGTCTAGGAAACAGTTGGCTGTAGGCGTTCGCCCCCCTCCTCCTCGTCCTCCTGCAGAAGCAAGAGCTTGTCCACAGACCGCAGTCGCACGACCACTCCATCTGCAGCTGCCACTGTTGCACACGAGGTGTCCCATTATGGGACAGCTAGTGGCAAGCGTCAGCAGGCTGTATTGGCAATGAAGTGTTTGGGTGACAACAGACACACCGCGGAAGTTCTATCCGAGTTCTTGCAGAAAGAAACTCAGTCATGGCTGGGCACTGTACATCTTGAGGCAGGCAAGGTAGTGAGTGATAACGGAAGGAATTTTATGGCTGCCATAGCCCTTTCACAACTGAAACACATTCCTTGCCTGGCTCACACCTTAAACCTGGTGGTGCAGTGCTTCCTGAAAAGTTATCCGGGGTTATCCGGCCTGCTGCTCAAAGTGCGCAGACTTTGCTCACATATTCGCCGTTCGCCCGTACACTCCAGCCGTATGCAGAACCATCAGCGGTCTTTGAACCTTCCCCAGAACCGCCTAATCATCAACGTTGCAACAAGGTGGAACTCCACACTGCACATGCTTCAGAGACTGTGCGAACAGAGGTGGGCTGTTATGTATTTGTGGGAGGATACACATACACGGGCAGGCAGTAGGATGGCAGACATGGAGTTGTCAGGTGTGCAGTGGTCGAAGATACAAGACATGTGTCAAGTCCTTCAGTGTTTTGAGGAATGCACACGGCTGGTTAGTGCAGACCACGCCATAATAAGCATGAGCATCTCCCTAATGCGTCTGCTGATGCAAAGTTTGACGCACATAAAGGAGCAGGCGTCTGCAGCCGAGGAAGAGGAAAGCCTTGATGACAGTCAGCCATTTTCTGGTCAGGGCAGTCTACAGGACGAGATAGCGGGCGAACAGGAGGAGGAGGACGAGGAGGATGATGGGGATGAGTATTTTTTGAATGAGGAAGCTTCTCAGGGGTCAATAGAAACTGTTGGCGTGGCAAGGCCGGGTTCAGGTTTTTTGAGGGAGACAAGTGACGTAGATTTGCCTGAAACTGC
The DNA here is from genome assembly GCF_032444005.1 of Ranitomeya imitator. NCBI lineage: Eukaryota > Metazoa > Chordata > Amphibia > Anura > Dendrobatidae > Ranitomeya > Ranitomeya imitator. The sequence goes on from NC_091289.1 coordinate 116,694,969, forward strand.
CCCTCAACCCAGCACAACCGCAGATTTCACAACTGGAACTTTGGCCCACATGGTGGATTATGCCTTACGTATCCTCAAAAGGGACCCACGCATTATTAAAATGATGACCGATGACGATTACTGGTTGGTCTGCCTCCTTGATCCTCGCTATAAAGGCAAATTGCAAAATATCATGCCATATGAGAACCCCGAACAAATATTAGCAACCAAACAAGCAACTCTGGTAGACCGTTTGATTCAGGCATTCCCAGCACACAGCGCCGGTGATGGTTCTCACACGAGGTGCAGGGGGCAACAGGGCAGAGGTGTTAGAGGTGCACAAATCAAAAGTGGCGTTGGACAGAGGGGTTTTCTGACCAGGTTGTGGAGTGATTTCGCAATGACCGCAGACAGGACAAGTACTGCAGAATCAATTCAAAGTGACAGGAGACAACATTTGTCCAGTATGGTCACTAACTATTTTTCATCCCTTATCGATGTTCTCCCTCAACCGTCATTCCCATTTGATTACTGGGCATCCAAAATAGACACCTGGCCTGAATTGGCAGAATATGCATTGCAGGAGCTTGCTTGCCCAGCAGCTAGTGTGCTATCAGAAAGAGTATTCAGTGCTGCTGGTTCAATATTGACCGAAAAAAGGACTCGTCTGGCTACCTAAAATGTTGATGATCTAACCTTCATTAAAATGAACCACTCATGGATTTCGAATTATTTTGCCCCACCTTTCCCAGCTGACACCTAGCTTTCCTATAAAAAGGTCTTGCTTGTGGACTGGTCTTACTGACTGTTCCAATCTCTTAATCTGCAGCAGCTGTTTGTCCAGCAAACGACATATTTACACCTCCCTAAATTCGCTAACTCCCCCCACGGGGCCGTGGTCTCGCCACTTGGCGCAAGCACCCGTGAGAGTGCCGTTTGTCTGAAGAGGTGGGTGTGCCCGCTTTTGGCTGACGGCACTGCCACTGGGTCCCTCATAGTACAATAAAGTGTCTCTGGCGGTGGTGGCGCGCAACCAACGTCAGACACACCATTGTAACATGAAGGGCCCTGGGCCTGTACCGCTGGCCACAAGAGAGTTTCCCCCCCAGCTCAAACAGTGCTCTACCACTTGCAAAATTATCTCTCACAGCTCCACCAATGTTTAGTCTATGCGCTGATATCCTTCAATGCCTGGCACTGACAATACCAATTTGTTGACATATATGATGCTAGTTAAAATAGTCAGGGTCAGTGTCCTATATTGACACCAGTAAATACTTAGCGGCGCCAAATTACTATGTCTGAAACTCAGCAGAGGAACCCACCCCTGTACCTAAGTATGCCACCCTTTTGTTTTTGGTTTAGTTGTTTTGAGAGACATTAACATCTATTTATTTTTGGGGAGTACTAACTGTGTCAGACACTCCATCCAATCATCCTCCGCTGAACAAAGCAGTGCTGCCTGTGTACCCCTGCAAGATAATTCAAACTGCATTGAGCCTAATTTTTTTTATTGTAGGCCTACTAAGTCTATCTGCGGTCCATCCTTCCATTTGTCCTCCGCTGAGCACACCAATCCCGACCGTGTACCCATGTACCTTTTTTTCAACCTGCAGTGAGCCAACTTTGTGGTGTAAGGCCTACTAGCAGTGTCTGTCTGCGCCACTTAATACAGCTGTTCTCCTCCAAAAAAAAAAAAAGGCTGGTTTTCAGCATGTCAGAATTATAAAACTGCATTGGGGCCACAAGATTCGTTGTGGTCTACAAACTCATTTTTCCGCTCCAATGTGTTCTCCTGGTTGCCTTTCCTGAGCTTCAATCTTCAGGCTCTCGTTAAATAGTTTTTTAAAGGAACAACTGCAGTGGGGCTACTAGTTGGGTTGGGGCCTACTACCAGTGTCTGCCGCACCAAGGTGTTCTCCTGATTGACTTTCCTGAGCATCAATCTTCAGGCTCTTGTTAAATAGTTTTTTAATCGAACAACTGCAGTGGGGCTACTAGTTGGGTTGGGGCCTACTACCAGTGTCTGCCGCTCCATGGTGTTCTCCAGGTTGCATTTCCTGAGCTTCAATCTTCAGTAGTGTTGAGCGATACCGTCCAATATTTGAAAGTATCGGTATCGGGTGGTATCGGCCGATATCTGAAAAATATCGGATATCGCCAATACCGATATCCGATACCAATACAAGTCAATTGGACACACATATCGGAAGGTATCCGTAATGGTTCCCAGGGTCTGAAGGAGAGGAAACTCTCCTTCAGGCCCTGGGATCCATATTAATGTGTAAAATAAAGAATAAAAATAAAAAAATATTGATATACTTACCCTCGGACGGGCCTTTGTTGTCACCGCTGCAATCGCCATGCTTTTCTTCCTAAGAATGAGCGCTTTAATGACATTCGATGACGTCGCGGCTTGTGATTGGTCGCTGAGCGGTCATGTGACCGCTCACGCGACCAATCACAAGCCGCGACGTCATCGAAGGTACTTAACAAGCTCATTCATAGGAAGGAAAACATGGCGATTGCAGCGGTGACAACCAGGGCTCGTCCGAGGGTAAGTATATCAATATTTTTTATTTTTATTCTTTATTTTACACATTAATCTAAATCCCGATACCGATTCCCGATATCACAAAAATATCGGAACTCGGTATCGGAATTCCGATACTGCAAATATCGGCCGATACCCGATACTTGCGGTATCGGAATGCTCAACACTAATCTTCAGGCTTTCGTTAAATAGTTTTTTTAATGGAACAACTGCAGTGAGGCTACTTGTTGGGTTGGGGCCTACTACCAGTGTCTGCCGCTCCAAGGTTTTCTCCAGGTTGCCTTTCCTGAGCTTCAATCTTCAGGCTCTCGTTAAATAGTTTTTTAATCGAACAACTGCAGTGGGGCTACTTGTTGGGTTCGGGCCTACTACCAGTCTATGACGCTCCAAGGTGTTCTCCAGGTTGCCTTTCCTGAGCTTCAATCTTCAGGCTCTCGTTAAATAGTTTTTTACTGGAACAACTGCAGTGGGGCTACTAGTTGGGTTGGGGCCTACTACCAGCGTCTGCCGCTCCAAGGTGTTCTCCTGGTTGCCTTTCCTGATTTTCAATCTTCAGGCTCTTGTTAAATTTTTTTTAATGGAACAACTGCAGTGGGGCTACTAGTTGGGTTGGGGCCTACTACCAGTGTCTGCCGCTCCAAGGTGTTCTCCAGGTTGCCTTTCCTGAGCTTCAATCTTCAGGCTCTTGTTAAATAGTTGTTAAATGGAACAACTGCATTTGGCCTACTAGTTGGGTTGGTGCCTACTAACGGTGTATGCCGCTCCAAGGTGTTCTCCAGGTTGCCTTTCCTGAGCTTCAATCTTCAGGCTCTTGTTAAATAGTTTTTTAATCGAACAACTGCAGTGGGGCTACTAGTTGGGTTGGGGCCTACTAACGGTGTATGCCGCTCCAAGGTGTTCTCCAGGTTGCCTTTCCTGAGCTTCAATCTTCAGGCTCTTGTTAAATAGTTTTTTAATCGAACTGCAGTGGGGCTACTAGTTGGGTTGGGGCCTACTAACGGCGTATGCCGCTCCAAGGTGTTCTCCAGGTTGCCTTTCCTGAGCTTCAATCTTCAGGCTCTTGTTAAAAAGTTTTTTAATCGAACAACTGCAGTGGGGCTACTAGTTTGGTTGGGGCCTACTAACGGTGTCTACCGCTCCAAGGTGTTCTCCAGGTTGCCTTTCCTGAGCTTCAATCTTCAGGCTCTCGTTAAATAGTTTTTTAATCAAACAACTGCAGTGGGGCTACTAGTTGGGTTGGGGACTACTACCAGTGTCTGCTGCTCCAAGGAGTTCTCCAGGTTGCCTTTCCTGAGCTTCAATCTTCAGGCTCTTGTTAAATAGTTGTTAAATGGAACAACTGAATTTGGCCTACTAGTTGGGTTGGGGCCTACTAACGGTGTATGCCGCTCCAAGGTGTTCTCCAGGTTGCCTTTCCTGAGCTTCAATCTTTAGGCTCTCGTTAAATAGTTTTTTAATCGAATAACTGCAGTGGGGCTACTAGTTGGGTTGGGGCCTACTACCAGTGTCTGCCACTCCAAGGTGTTCTCCAGGTTGCCTTTCCTGAGCTTCAATCTTCAGGCTCTTGTTAAAAAGTTTTTTAATCGAACAACTGCAGTGGGGCTACTAGTTTGGTTGGGGCCTACTAACGGTGTCTACCGCTCCAAGGTGTTCTCCAGGTTGCCTTTCCTGAGCTTCAATCTTCAGGCTCTTGTTAAAAAGTTTTTTAATCGAACAACTGCAGTGGGGCTACTAGTTTGGTTGGGGCCTACTAACGGTGTCTACCGCTCCAAGGTGTTCTCCAGGTTGCCTTTCCTGAGCTTCAATCTTCAGGCTCTCGTTAAATAGTTTTTTAATCGAACTGCAGTGGGGCTACTTGTTGGGTTGGGGCCTACTACCAGTGTATGCCGCTCCAAGGTGTTCTCCAGGTTGCCTTTCCTGAGCTTCAATCTTCAGGCTCTTGTTAAATAGTTTTTTAATGGAACAACTGCAGTGGGGCTACTAGTTGGGTTGGGGCCTACTACCAGCGTCTGCCGCTCCAAGGTGTTCTCCTGGTTGCCTTTCCTGATTTTCAATCTTCAGGCTCTTGTTAAATTTTTTTTAATGGAACAACTGCAGTGGGGCTACTAGTTGGGTTGGGGCCTACTACCAGTGTCTGCCGCTCCAAGGTGTTCCCCAGGTTGCCTTTCCTGAGCTTCAATCTTCAGGCTCTTGTTAAATAGTTGTTAAATGGAACAACTGCATTTGGCCTACTAGTTGGGTTGGTGCCTACTAACGGTGTATGCCGCTCCAAGGTGTTCTCCAGGTTGCCTTTCCTGAGCTTCAATCTTCAGGCTCTTGTTAAATAGTTTTTTAATCGAACAACTGCAGTGGGGCTACTAGTTGGGTTGGGGCCTACTAACGGTGTATGCCGCTCCAAGGTGTTCTCCAGGTTGCCTTTCCTGAGCTTCAATCTTCAGGCTCTTGTTAAATAGTTTTTTAATCGAACTGCAGTGGGGCTACTAGTTGGGTTGGGGCCTACTAACGGCGTATGCCGCTCCAAGGTGTTCTCCAGGTTGCCTTTCCTGAGCTTCAATCTTCAGGCTCTTGTTAAAAAGTTTTTTAATCGAACAACTGCAGTGGGGCTACTAGTTTGGTTGGGGCCTACTAACGGTGTCTACCGCTCCAAGGTGTTCTCCAGGTTGCCTTTCCTGAGCTTCAATCTTCAGGCTCTCGTTAAATAGTTTTTTAATCAAACAACTGCAGTGGGGCTACTAGTTGGGTTGGGGACTACTACCAGTGTCTGCTGCTCCAAGGAGTTCTCCAGGTTGCCTTTCCTGAGCTTCAATCTTCAGGCTCTTGTTAAATAGTTGTTAAATGGAACAACTGAATTTGGCCTACTAGTTGGGTTGGGGCCTACTAACGGTGTATGCCGCTCCAAGGTGTTCTCCAGGTTGCCTTTCCTGAGCTTCAATCTTTAGGCTCTCGTTAAATAGTTTTTTAATCGAATAACTGCAGTGGGGCTACTAGTTGGGTTGGGGCCTACTACCAGTGTCTGCCACTCCAAGGTGTTCTCCAGGTTGCCTTTCCTGAGCTTCAATCTTCAGGCTCTTGTTAAAAAGTTTTTTAATCGAACAACTGCAGTGGGGCTACTAGTTTGGTTGGGGCCTACTAACGGTGTCTACCGCTCCAAGGTGTTCTCCAGGTTGCCTTTCCTGAGCTTCAATCTTCAGGCTCTTGTTAAAAAGTTTTTTAATCGAACAACTGCAGTGGGGCTACTAGTTTGGTTGGGGCCTACTAACGGTGTCTACCGCTCCAAGGTGTTCTCCAGGTTGCCTTTCCTGAGCTTCAATCTTCAGGCTCTCGTTAAATAGTTTTTTAATCGAACTGCAGTGGGGCTACTTGTTGGGTTGGGGCCTACTACCAGTGTATGCCGCTCCAAGGTGTTCTCCAGGTTGCCTTTCCTGAGCTTCAATCTTCAGGCTCTTGTTAAATAGTTTTTTAATGGAACAACTGCAGTGGGGCTACTAGTTGGGTTGGGGACTACTACCAGTGTCTGCCACTCCAAGGTGTTCTCCAGGTTGCCTTTCCTGAGCTTCAATCTTCAGGCTCTCGTTAAATAGTTTTTTCATTGAACAACTGCAGTGGGGCTACTTGTTGGGTTCGGGCCTACTACCAGTGTCTGCTGCTCCAAGGTGTTCTCCTGGTTGCCTTTCCTGAGCTTTAATCTTCAGGCTCTTGTTAAATTTTTTTTAATGGAACAACTGCAGTGGGGCTACTAGTTGGGTTGGGGCCTACTACCAGTGTCTGCCGCTCCAAGGTGTTCTCCAGGTTGCCTTTCCTGAGCTTCAATCTTCAGGCTCTTGTTAAATAGTTGTTAAATGGAACAACTGCATTTGGCCTACTAGTTGGGTTGGTGCCTACTAACGGTGTATGCCGCTCCAAGGTGTTCTCCAGGTTGCCTTTCCTGAGCTTCAATCTTCAGGCTCTCGTTAAATAGTTTTTTAATCAAACAACTGCAGTGGGGCTACTAGTTGGGTTGGGGACTACTACCAGTGTCTGCTGCTCCAAGGAGTTCTCCAGGTTGCCTTTCCTGAGCTTCAATCTTCAGGCTCTTGTTAAATAGTTGTTAAATGGAACATCTGAATTTGGCCTACTAGTTGGGTTGGGGCCTACTAACGGTGTATGCCGCTCCAAGGTGTTCTCCAGGTTGCCTTTCCTGAGCTTCAATTTTCAGGCTCTTGTTAAATAGTTTTTAAATCGAACAACTGCAGTGGGGCTACTAGTTTGGTTGGGGCCTACTAAAGGTTTCTGCCGCTCCAAGGTGTTCTCCAGGTTGCCTTTCTTGAGCTTCAATCTTCAGGCTCTCGTTAAATAGTTTTTTAATCAAACAATTGCAGTGGGGCTACTAGTTGGGTTGGGGCCTACTACCAGTGTAGGCCGCTCCAAGGTGTTCTCCAGGTTGCCTTTCCTGAGCTTCAATTTTCAGGCTCTTGTTAAATAGTTTTTAAATCGAACAACTGCAGTGGGGCTACTAGTTTGGTTGGGGCCTACTAAAGGTTTCTGCCGCTCCAAGGTGTTCTCCAGGTTGCCTTTCTTGAGCTTCAATCTTCAGGCTCTCGTTAAATAGTTTTTTAATCAAACAATTGCAGTGGGGCTACTAGTTGTGTTGGGGCCTACTACCAGTGTATGCCACTCCAAGGTGTTCTCCAGGTTGCCTTTCCTGAGCTTCAATGTTCAGGCTCTCGTTAAATAGTTTTTTAATCGAACAACTGCAGTGGGGCTACTAGTTGGGTTGGGGCCTACTATCGGTGTATGCCGCTCCAAGGTGTTCTCCAGGTTGCCTTTCCTGAGCTTCAATCTTCAGGCTCTCGTTAAATAGTTTTTTAATCGAATAACTGCAGTGGGGCTACTAGTTGGGTTGGGGCCTACTACCAGTGTCTGCTGCTCCAAGGTGTTCTCCAGGTTGCCTTTCCTGAGCTTCAATCTTCAGGCTCTTGTTAAAAAGTTTTTTAATCGAACAACTGCAGTGGGGCTACTAGTTTGGTTGGGGCCTACTAACGGTGTCTACCGCTCCAAGGTGATCTCCAGGTTGCCTTTCCTGAGCTTCAATCTTCAGGCTCTCGTTAAATAGTTTTTTAATCGAACTGCAGTGGGGCTACTTGTTGGGTTGGGGCCTACTACCAGTGTATGCCGCTCCAAGGTGTTCTCCAGGTTGCCTTTCCTGAGCTTCAATCTTCAGGCTCTTGTTAAATAGTTTTTTAATTGAACAACTGCAGTGGGGCTACTAGTTGGGTTGGGGACTACTACCAGTGTCTGCCACTCCAAGGTGTTCTCCAGGTTGCCTTTCCTGAGCTTCAATCTTCAGGCTCTTGTTAAATAGTTGTTAAATGGAACAACTGCATTTGGCCTACTAGTTGGGTTGGTGCCTACTAACGGTGTATGCCGCTCCAAGGTGTTCTCCAGGTTGCCTTTCCTGAGCTTCAATCTTCAGGCTCTTGTTAAATAGTTTTTTAATCGAACAACTGCAGCGGGGCTACTAGTTGGGTTGGGGCCTACTAACGGTGTATGCCGCTCCAAGGTGTTCTCCAGGTTGCCTTTCCTGAGCTTCAATGTTCAGGCTCTTGTTAAATAGTTTTTTAATCGAACAACTGCAGTGGGGCTACTAGTTGGGTTGGGGCCTACTAACGGTGTATGCCGCTCCAAGGTGTTCTCCAGGTTGCCTTTCCTGAGCTTCAATCTTCAGGCTCTCGTTAAATAGTTTTTTAATCGAATAACTGCAGTGGGGCTACTAGTTGGGTTGGGGCCTACTACCAGTGTCTGCTGCTCCAAGGTGTTCTCCAGGTTGCCTTTCCTGAGCTTCAATCTTCAGGCTCTTGTTAAAAAGTTTTTTAATCGAACAACTGCAGTGGGGCTACTAGTTTGGTTGGGGCCTACTAACGGTGTCTACCGCTCCAAGGTGTTCTCCAGGTTGCCTTTCCTGAGCTTCAATCTTCAGGCTCTCGTTAAATAGTTTTTTAATCGAATAACTGCAGTGGGGCTACTAGTTGGGTTGGGGCCTACTACCAGTGTCTGCTGCTCCAAGGTGTTCTCCAGGTTGCCTTTCCTGAGCTTCAATCTTCAGGCTCTTGTTAAAAAGTTTTTTAATCGAACAACTGCAGTGGGGCTACTAGTTTGGTTGGGGCCTACTAACGGTGTCTACCGCTCCAAGGTGTTCTCCAGGTTGCCTTTCCTGAGCTTCAATCTTCAGGCTCTCGTTAAATAGTTTTTTAATCAAACAACTGCAGTGGGGCTACTAGTTGGGTTGGGGACTACTACCGGTGTCTGCCGCTCCAAGGAGTTCTCCAGGTTGCCTTTCCTGAGCTTCAATCTTCAGGCTCTTGTTAAATAGTTGTTAAATGGAACAACTGCATTTGGCCTACTAGTTGGGTTGGGGCCTACTAACGGTGTATGCCGCTCCAAGGTGTTCTCCAGGTTGCCTTTCCTGAGCTTCAATTTTCAGGCTCTTGTTAAATAGTTTTTAAATCGAACAACTGCAGTGGGGCTACTAGTTTGGTTGGGGCCTACTAAAGGTTTCTGCCGCTCCAAGGTGTTCTCCAGGTTGCCTTTCTTGAGCTTCAATCTTCAGGCTCTCGGTAAATAGTTTTTTAATCAAACAATTGCAGTGGGGCTACTAATTGGGTTGGGGCCTACTACCAGTGTATGCCACTCCAAGGTGTTCTCCTGGTTGCCTTTCCTGAGCTTCAATCTTCAGGCTCTTGTTAAATATTTTTTTAATGGAACAACTGCAGTGGGGCTACTAGTTGGGTTGGGGCCTACTACCAGTGTCTGCTGCTCCAAGGTGTTCTCCTGGTTGCCTTTCCTGAGCTTCAATCTTCAGGCTCTCGTTAAATAGTTGTTGAAACAACACTGCATTAGGCCTACAAGTTGGGTCTGGGTTCTACAAATGGTGTCTTCCGCTCCAAGGTGTTCTCCAGGTTGCCTTTCCCTAGCTTCTATCTTCAGGCTCTCGTTAAATTGCTTTTAATATAACACTGCATTTGGCCTACTTGTTTTGTTGGCCCTACCAACGGTGTCTGCTGCTCCTTGATGTTCTCCTACACTGAACAAACCAGTGCCACCTGTTTACTACTGTTACCAATTTTGAACTGCATTTAACCTACTTACTGATTTGGGCCTACTCACTGTGTCAGCCTCTCATTACAGTTGTACTCCACTGAACAAAGCAATGCCCCCTGGTTAGTCCTGTTACCAATTTTGAACTGCATTTAGCCCACTTTATTCTTTGGGCCTATATCTTTTTCCTCCTCATCCTGCCCTTTGTCCAGCCAGTGATAGATGAGTCTGCTGGTACATTGTCCCAGAATGCTACATTCCCCATGCACGCTACACAGCCAGAATGTGACCCTGCTGAAAGTCAGGTTCCCCTTTCCGCATACCATAACACCTTACACGGGGACAAAGAGGAAGGTGCAGATGAAAGTGCAGGTTCCTTCATCAGGTGGGGGGGAGAATACTCGTTGGCGACATCACTGGCACAGGGCCCCTCATAGTACGCAAAAAGTGTCGCTGTCGGTGGGAGGCGCCCCCGCCATGCAAACACACCGCCGTACTTTGAGGGGCCCTGTGCCAGTGCCAATGCCAACAAGTGGCCCCCCCTGCTTGCTCAGGATCACAGCACTTGCAAAGTTTAAATACTTACCTCTCCCTGCTCCACTGCCCTGAGGTGGTCCAGATTACCTGGGCCCACTAAATACTTGAACCATCCCTACCCCCCACAACTTTAACCAAATGACCCCCAATTTCCAATGCCTAACTATTATTATAAGGTAAATCAAGATTGACAAGCTTCAGTAACAAGAATAGATGTTTTTGCCATTAAAATGGGCACTTTAGGTGTTTTCCTGGCCTCCACTCACTGCCGACTATGCTTCCCCATTGACTTGCATTGGGTTTCGTGTTTCGGTCGATCCCCGACTTTTCGCGATAATCGACCGATTCCACTTGACTCGACTTTTGAGATAGTTGGGTTTCGCGAAACCCGACTCGACCCTAAAAAACTAAAAGTTGCTCAACCCTAGTGTCGACCTCTACAATAACAGGTCTCAACGGATCGGGTTGTACCAACACAGGCGATGAAGTAAAACATTTCTTCAATGTTAGGAAGGAATTTTTTGCAGCCACAGACCAAATTTTTACATCCGCCCCTTTGAGAGTGAGGTCCATCAAGTGTTTCACCATCTGCAAAAAACCTTTATTGAACTTCCTATAGAAGTTAGCAAAGCCCAGGAATCGCTGCAACCCTTTTAGGTCATGAGGCTGCACCCAATCCGTAATGGCCTGAACCTTCCTAGGATTCATGCAGAACCCATCCGCTAATATAATTTATCCCAGAAAAGACAGTTCCTGCACAAAGAACAAGCATTTCTCCAATTTAGCGTATAAGTGGTTCTCTCTGAGTCTCATAAGAACCATACGCAGATGGTGTAAATGAGACTGACTGTCCTCTGGGTATATCAGAATGTCATCCAGGTAGATGACTACGTAACACCCAATCGGGTCAGAAAAAATAACATTAATAAAATTCTGGAAAACAGCAGGGGCGTTAGTGAGACCAAAAGGCATTACCAGGTTTTCAAACAGTCCATCTGTCATCAGAATTGCTGTTTTCCATTCATCCCCCTCCATGACTCTTATCAGGCTATAAGCCCCCCGTGAATCGAACTTAGAGAACCATTTGGCCCCCATGAGTTGGTTGCATAAATCGAGAATCAGAGGGAGAGGGTACGTGTTTTTTACAGTAATTTTGTTCAGTTCCCGGAAGTCAAGGCACGGTTGCAAAACACCATCCTTTTTCATGACAAAGAAAACCCCTGCGGCCACAAGTGAGACAGAAGGCCGAATATGCCCCTTGCGGAGGCTCTCTTAGATGTACTCTTTCATGGCTTGAAGCTCAGGGCTGGACAAATTAAACAGACTAGCCTTGGGTAATTTGGCTCCTGGGACAAAATTAATGGCACAATCAAAAAGGTCGATGTGGTGGAAGCGCCTCAGCCTCGCTTTTGGAGAACACATCTTAGAAATCCTTAAGATATTCCAAATACCCTCCAGACCAACAGACGACGCAGTTACAGATTTTACCGGGTTGACAAAAGGTCCCAGGTTACAACATGGACCGTTATCCTTACATCCCCATTGAATGATCTCCCCTGTCAGCCAATCAATGAGAGGATTGTGGCATTGCAGCCAGAGCATTCCCATTACCAATCCTGCAGGCAGATTATTCATAACAAAACAACTTAATTTTTCCATGTGAGTGGAACCCACTTTCAGAGAAAAGACATCAGACATGAAACAAATTCCATCCTGAATCAACAGCCACAATATTAATAGTCTTTCAGCCTGACTGTCCCTATCTTATTAAGTGTCACAACTTGGGCATCAATCAGATTAATGGAGGAACCACAGTCAGCAAAGGTGGTGGTCATGACAGAACCGTCGGCAAGTTCTAATTTCACCTGAAGCACAATTTTAGCAAGCGAGGAAAAATGTACCTTGGAGTCTTGACAACCTCCTCGATTGTTGCTCAGACTCATTTTCTTGTTGCATCACTCTCCGGAAAAATTTTCGGGTAACTTTACTGGTGGCTCGGGTTCTGCTAAGGATACATCAGTGGGGCCCCCCTCCCGGAACCCCAACAGAGCAGACCCCTGTAGAGCACCTGCCATATCTATGTACACCTGTTGGTGCGAGCAAACCAGGACTTGCTGCTTCATGGACAGCTTCTGCATAAGCTGGGAGAGCTCAATAACCTGCCCTGTGAGAGCCTGTACCGGATCCATAATATACTAACACCCCACCACCAGGGAAATACTGTATGGTAAACTATAATGTCATGACTCCCAGGTATTGCTGCAGCGGGGAGAGCTGGGTGCTGCAGAAAGTGGGCTGAGCGCAGAGCGGCGGGGAACTCACTGGGTAGCAAACAGAACCTGAACCACGTGACAGGGTAGCAGGTGGTCGAGAGCGGCACCAAATGCCGAGGTGCAGAGGAGACAATATACACTGCAGAGTGGTTAAATGTACCAAGATAAAAACGAGGAGATAACAAGATGACCGAGGGGTGAGGCAGAGGGATAGTCAGGAAGGGAGCCAAAAGTCAGAAAGCCAACAGAACAAACTTGCAGATTAAAGCACAGAGAGCAAAACAAGCAAATGCAAACCGAGCACAAACTCAAGGTGTCAGAAACACAGACTAAATGAAGGTATAGCTGACAGGGAATCCTATTCTGGAGTGTGTATAAATACCCCTCCCAGATTTAAATGGAGGTCAGCAATATTAACCCTGAGAGAGCAGGACATGAACCATGTCCTTTACCATGACAATAGAGTTGTCAACCTCTACAGCACAAAAAGAAACTATATCAATTTAATATGGGACACAAATCACACCATCTCTAAAGAAGAGCTTAGATTCGCTACCCAGCGTGACCGACTAACTCCACGTCTTCCATGGGGATATGACACTCTCGTGACACTAACCCCCAAACCAAAAGTAAAAAATAAATTTCTAAATAAATAAAATTCTAAACAAGAAAGTAAAAAGCACTTGCGCTCCTGATAGTTCCTAGTGGGGGAACAAAATTGCTGAATGTAGAGTGCTGCTGGTGATTGTGACAGGTTCTGTGCAGACCTGTAAAGTATATCAAATGAAAAAGAGTGGTATTCACCTGCGCTGTCTACAAAAACAAACAATAAAATAAAAAAAATATGAATAAATAAGTAAGAGTTTACTTACTTAACCTCGCTCTGACCTTAGACGTACTATCCCGTCGAGGTGCCCTGGGCCTATCTGACCCTCGACAGGATAGTACGTCATAGAGATTGGCCGCGCTCATGGGGGAGTGCGGCCGATCGTGGCCGGGTGTCAGCTGCCTATCGCAGCTGACATCCGGCACAACGTGCCAGGAGCGGTCACGGACCGGCCCCGGCACATTAACCCCCGAAACACCACGATCAAACATGATCGTGGTGTGCCGGTGGTATAGGGAAGCGTCGCGCAGGGAGGGGGCTCCCTGCGGGCTTCCCTGAGCCCCCCGCAGCAACAAGATGTGATCGCGTTGCTGCGAGGGTCTCCCTACCTCCCTCCCTGCACCAGGCCCGTATCCAAGATGGCCGCGGCATCCGGGCCCTGCAGGGAGGGAGGTGGCTTACCAATTGCCTGCTCAGAGCAGGCGCTTGGTAAGCCTGCAGTGTTGTAAGTAAGATCGGTGATCTGACAGAGTGCTGTGCAAACTGTCATATCATCGATCTGTGATGTCCCCCCCTGGGACAAAGTAAAAAAGTTTAAAAAAAATGTTCCAAATGTGTAAAAAAAAATTTAAGAAAAAATTCCTAAATAATGAAAAAAATATATATCATTCCCATAAATACATTTCTTTATCTAAATAAAAAAAAACAATAAAAGTACACATTTTAGTATCACCGCCTCCATAACGACCCCACCTATAGAACTATATCACTAGTTAACCCCTTCAGTAAACACCGTAAAAAAGAAAAAAAAAAACGAGGCAAAAAACAACGCTTTATTCTCATACCGCCAAACAAAAAGTGGAATAACACGTGATCAAAAAGACGGATATAAATATTCATGGTCCGCTGAAAACGTCATCTTGTCCCGCAAAAAACGAGCCACAACACAGCATCATCACCAAAAAAATAAAAAAGTTATAGTTCTCAGAATAATGCGATGCAAAAATAATTATTTTTTCTGTAAAATAGTTTTTAATCATATAAAAGCACCAAAACATAAAAAAAAGATATAAATGAGGTATCGCTTTAATCGTACTGACCCGAAGAATAAAACTGCTTTATCTATTTTACCAAACGCGGAACGGTATAAACGCCTCCCCCAAAAGAAGTTCATGAATAGCTGGTTTTCGGTCATTCTGCCTCACAAAAATCGGAATAAAAAGCGATCAAAAAATGTCACATGCCACGAAAGTGTTACCAATAAAAACGTCAACTCGTCCCGCAAAAAACAAGACCTCACATGACTCTGTGGACTCAAATATGGAAAAAATTATAGCTCTCAAAATGTGGTAATTAAGGTTGAGCAAAACAGATCGGCACTTTTCAAAAGTCGCCGACTTTTAGCAAAGTCGGGTTTCGTGAAACCCAACCCAATCCCACTCTGGGATCGGGTCGGGGTCGGCGATCTCTAATTAAAAGTCGGGTTTCGTTTTATGTATATATATATATATATATATATATATATATATATATATATATATATATATATATATATATATATATATATATATATATATATATATATATATATATATATATATGTCATTCAGACACACATATATATATATATATATATATATATATATATATATTAACTTCAGCGCGATATAGCAGGAAAGCCGGTAATTCAATTACCGGCTTTTTATTTCTCCTGCCAAAACCCGACATGATTTGAGACATGGTTTACATACAGTAAACCATGTCATATCCCCCTTTTTTTGCATATTACACACTACTAATGTTAGCGCTCTAGCTCTTAAATTTAAGGGTTAAATCGCGGAAAAAATTGGCATGGGCTGCAATTTTCTCCGTCAGAGTAGTAAAGCCAGTGACTGAGGGCAGATAGCAATAGCCTGGAGAGGGTCCACGGTTATTGGCCCCCCCTGGCTAAAAACACCTGTCCCCAGCCACCCCAGAAAAGGGGCACATCACCGCGAATTAAGGTAACTACAGGTCATTGACCTACATTACCGTCATTCGCTGGGGTTTACAGCCACGAGCAGCGCTGCATTAGCAGAGCTCCTGGCTGTAAAATATTTTAACCCCTTCAGATGGATTTACAACGTGGGACGTTACAGATCTACGGAAGGTATGTATATTGTTGGTTTATTATTTTTTAATTGTTACAGAGCGAGGGTCTTCAGCGAGTGGATTGAGCGTACAATAAAATATTACAACAAACGGTGTGTTTATTTCATTAAAATACTTTTTAATATTGTGTGTGTTTATTTTTAACTCTTTAATACTATTGGATTAATAATGGATAGGTGTCATAATTGACGCCTCTCCATTATTAATCTGGCTTAATGTCACCTTACAATAGCAAGGTGGCATTAACCCTTCATTACCCCATATCCCACCGCTACACGGGAATGGGAAGAGAGTGGCCAAGTGCCAGAATAGGCGCATCTTACAGATGTGCCTTTTCTGGGGTGGCTGGGGGCAGATGTTTTTAGCCGGGGGGGGGCAAAAACCGTGGACCCTCTCCAGGCTATTAATATCTGCCCTCAGTCACTGGCTTTACTACTCTGGCGGAGAAAATTGCGCTGGAGCCCATGCCAATTTTTTCCGCGATTTAACCCTTAAATTTAAGAGCTAGAGCGCCGAAAATTTGCATATACACACTACTAACATTAGTAGTGTGGAATATGCAAAAAAAAGGGGGATAAGACATGGTTTACTGTATGTAAACCATGTCTCAAATAATGTCGGGGTTTGGCAGGAGAAATAAAAAGCCGGCAATTGAATTACCGGCTTTTCTGCTATATCGCCCTGAAGGAAAAGTAAAAAAAAAAAAACCCCATAGACTTACATTGGGTTTCGAGTTTCGGCCGATCCCCGACCCCGACTTTTCAATAGGATCGGCCGATTTCACTCGACCCGACTTTTGAGAAAGTCGGGTTTCGTGAAACCCGACTCGACCCTGAAAATCTAAGTCGCTGAACCCTAGTGGTAATGCAAAAAAATATTTTTTCAATAAAAAGCGTCTTTCAGTGTGTGACGGCTGCCAATCATAAAAATCCGCTAAAAAACAAGCTATAAAAGTAAATCAAACCCCCCTTCATCACCACCTTAGTTAGGGAAAAATAAAAAAATTAAAAAAATGTATTTATTTCCATTTTCCCATTAGGGTTAGGGCTAGGGTTAGGGCTAGGGTTAGGGCTAGGGTTAGGGTTAGGGCTAGGGTTAGGGTTAGAGCTAGGGTTAGGGCTAGGGTTAGGGGTAGGTTTAGGGCTAGGGTTAGGGCTAGGGTTAGGGTTAGGCCTAGGGTTGGGGCTAGGGTTAGGGTTAGGGCTAGGGTTAGGGTTAGGGCTAGGGTTAGGGCTAGTGTTAGGGCTAGGGCTAGGGTTAGGGTTAAGGCTACAGTTTAGGTTGGGGCTAAAGTTAGGGTTAGGGTTGGGGCTAAAGTTAGGGTTAGGGTTTGGATTACATTTATGATTGGGAATAGGGTTGGGATTAGGGTTAGGGGTGTGTCTGGGTTACCGTTGGGATTAGGGTTGGGGTGTGTTTGGATTAGGGTTTCAGTTATAATTGGGGGGTTTCCACTGTTTAGGCACATCAGGGGCTCTCCAAACGCGACATGGCGTCCGATCTCAATTCCAGTCAATTCTGCGTTGAAAAAGTAAAACAGTGCTCCTTCCCTTCCGAGCTCTCCCGTGTGCCCAAACAGGGGTTTACCCCAACATATGGGGTATCAGCGTACTCAGGACAAATTGGACAACAACTTTGGCAGTCCAATTTTTCCTGATACCCTTGGGAAAATACAAAACTGGGGGCAAAAATATAATTTTTGTGGGAAAAAAAAAAGATTTTTATTTTCTCGGCTCTGCGTTATAAACTGTAGTGAAACACTTGGGGGTTCAAAGTTCTCACAACACATGTAGATAAGTTCCTTGGGGGGTCTAGTTTCCAATATTGGGTCACTTGTGGGGGGTTTCTACTGTTTAGGTACATTAGGGGCTCTGCAAATGCAATGTGACACCTGCAGACCAATCCATCTAAGTCTGCATTCCAAATGATGCTCCTTCCCTTCCGAGCTCTACCATGCACTCAAACGGTGGTCCCCCCCCCACATATGGGGTATCAGCGTACTCAGAACAAATTGGACAACAACATTTGGGGTCCAATTTCACCTGTTACCCTCGGAAAAATACAAAACTGGGGGCTAAAAATAATTTTCGTGGTTAAAAATTTTTGCTTTATTTTGATGGCTCTGCATTGTAAACTTCTGCGAAGCCCTTGGTGGGTCAAAGTGCTCACCACACATCCAGATAAGTTCCTTATGGGGTCTACTTTCCAAAATGGTGTCACTTGTGGGGGGTTTCTACTGTTTAGGTGCATTATAGGCTCTGCAAACTCAATGTGATGCCTGCAGACCATTCCATCTAAGTCTGCATTCCAAATGGCGCTGCTTCCCTTCCGTGCCCTCCCATGCGCCCAAACGGTGGTTCCCCCCGACATATGGGGTATCAGCGTACTCAGGACAAATTGGACAACAACTTTTGGGATCCAATTTCTCCTGCTGCCCTTGGGAAAATACAAAACTGGGGGCTAAAATATATTTTTTGTGGGAAAAAATGTTTGTTTCATTTTTATGGCTCTGCATTATGTAAGTATTCGGACAGAAATCCGAGAGAGGGCCCTCTGGGTCGTGACTCTAGAGCCCCCGGGGTCGAGCGGACCAGATGGAATCACCCCCTATACAGGGAGTGTTAGGAGCAGGACCTCGGGGGAATGGAGACACAACAGCTAGAGCCAAAGGGACGACCCAAAATAAAGAAGGAAACCACAGGCTATAAGGATGGCAGGGAATAATAGGAAAACAAGACTTAACTGAAAGAATGTCTGGAACACGGAACGGCAGGACTCAGCAGGAACACGGACCGGCAGGATACAACAGGAACACGGACTGGCGGGATACAGCAGGAACACGGACAGGCAGGATACAGCAGGAACACGGGCTGGCAGGACACAGCAGGAACACGGACTGGCAGGATACAGCAGGAACACGGACTGGCAGAATACAGCAGGAACACGGACTGGCGGGACACAGCAGGAACACGGACAGGCAAGATACAGCAGGAACACGGGCTGACAGGACACAGCAGGAACACGGACTGGCAGGATACAGAGACAAAGCAAGGACTGGGCTGAGAAAAGACACTGGTACAGGGGAGCCTAGGGCATAGGGACACTGACGGCAGACAGTGCACCTACAAAGCAAAGGCGTCTTACCTAGGAAGACGCCGGGAAGAAATACCCGATGGGCGCCGCCATGTTGGGGCGGAGCCACCGGGTCGCGACCTCCCAGAAGGCTCAGCGACGGGGGAGACGCGACCGCGCATGCGCGAAGAGACCAGACGCCGAGAGCCGGCGAAGGAGGAGGCAGAGCGGCGCGGAACAGGATCGTGAGCGCGCCGAGGGATGGGAGAAGCCGGGTAAGTATGTGCGGGCGTGACAGTACCCCCCTCCTTAGTCCCCCTCCTTTTAAGGCTAGAAAGGAATCTTTTCATGATAAGGGGAGCGTTGATGTTCTCTCGGGGCTCCCAGGACCTCTCCTCAGGGCCAAATCCCTCCCAATCAATCAAAAAAGAAGTTTTACCCCTAACTACTTTTTTGGCAAGAATATCTTTAACATTAAAGATTCCATCAGAAGTACAGAGCTGAGGAGAGGAAGAGGTAGCGGAGTGAAAACAATTAAAGACTGCGGGTTTAAGAAGAGACACATGGAAGGCATTGGGGATGCACAAAGAGGCAGGTAGCTTCAACTTATAAGAGACATCATTAATGCGACTCAAGATAGGAAAAGGACCAATGTAGCGAGGACCCAGTTTGTAAGAGGAAATTTTAAGCTTGATATAGCGAGAGGAGAGCCAAACTTTATCACCCGGAGAATATGGCGGAGCATCCAAACGCCTCTTGTCAGCAAACCTTTTCATATTAAGGCTAGCTTTCTCAAGAGCCACTTTGGTCTCATTCCAAATCGTAGAGAATTCCCGGGACAAGAAATCCGCTGCCGGTACCCCCGAGGAAAGAGAAACAGGAAGAGGAATGTTCGGATGTTGACCATAGACTACGAAAAAGGGAGATTTGGAGGAAGACTCGCTGGGACGATTGTTGTAAGAGAATTCAGCCCAAGGGAGAAGAGAGACCCAGTCATCTTGGTGTGCATTGGTGAAGTGTCGCAGATATGTAGTCAGAACTTGATTAACTCGCTCCACTTGTCCGTTGGACTGAGGGTGATAGGCGGAAGAGAAGTCCAAGTTAACCTTTAATAGACTGCAGAGAGCTCTCCAAAAACGTGAGGTAAATTGTACTCCACGGTCTGAGACAATATGATGTGGAAAACCATGAAGACGGAAGACTTGGTGTAAAAAGATCTTTGCCAACTCAGGAGCGGAAGGCAGACCAGGCAAAGCGATGAAGTGAGCCATTTTAGAGAACCGATCTACAACAACCAAGATGAGAGAGCAATTCAAGGAAGAAGGTAGATCAGTGATGAAGTCCATAGCGATATGACTCCATGGAACGGAAGGCACAGGCAGAGGATGCAGGAGACCGGAGGGAAGCTGCCTAGGGACTTTATTTTTAGCACAAGAAGGACAAGAAGCGATGAATTTGGTGACGTCTTGACGGAGAGATGGCCACCAGTAGTGCCGAGAGATAAGAGACAGTGTCTTCTTGACTCCTACATGTCCTGCAATTTTGGAGGAGTGACCCCAACGTAAAACTCTCTCCTTGTCTTGATTAGCCACAAGAGTCTTGCCAGGAGGAGTAGGAATCACTCTTAGAGGAGCAAGAGTGACGATCCTCGCAGGATCAATGATGTGAGCCGGAGAATCCTCCATGTCCTGAGGTTGAAAGGATCTCGAAAGAGCATCTGCTTTGACATTCTTATTTCCAGGTCGGAAATGAAGTTCAAACTCAAATCGTCCGACGAATAAAGACCATCTGGCTTGTCGTGGATTTAGTCTTTTTGCAGACTGAATATAGGCCAGATTCTTGTGGTCAGTGTAAATGATGAATGGATGAAGAGACCCTTCAAGAAGATAACGCCATTCTTCCAAGGCTAGCTTGATAGCCAATAGCTCCTTGTCCCCAATAGAGTAGTTACGCTCAGGAGCGGAAAAATTTTAGAAAAGAAACCACAGGTCACCAAACGTCCGGACGAAGATCTTTGCAAATGTACTGCTCCAGCTCCAATAGAAGATGCGTCGACCTCAAGGACAAACGGTCTATTAGCATCAGGACGATGAAGCACAGGGGCCATAGCGAAACTTTGTTTAAGGGACAAAAAAGACTCTTCAGCCTCAGGGGTCCAAAGGCTGGAATTGACTCCCTTGCGAACTAGGGCAGAGATAGGCTTGGTCCTGGAAGAAAAATGAGGAATAAATTGTCTATAGTAGTTGGCAAAGCCAAGAAAACGTTGGATTGCTTTTGTTCCAAGAGGACGAGGCCAATTCAGGACAGCAGAAACCTTCTCTGGATCCATCTCTAAGCCAGATCTTGAGACAATATACCCAAGGAAGGGAAGAGAGGACTGTTCAAAGACGCACTTTTCAATCTTAGCGAACAGATGATTCTCTCTTAGCCTTTGCAGGACTCGGCGGACATCTCGCCTGTGAGTGGAGAGATCCGGAGAGAAGATGAGGATGTCATCAAGGTAAACCACGACTGAGGAGTAGAGAAGATCCCGAAATACATCGTTCACAAATTCCTGGAAAACCGCGGGGGCGTTGCAGAGACCAAACGGCATAACCAAGTATTCGTAGAGACCGTCACGAGTATTGAAGGCGGTCTTCCACTCATCGCCTGCACGAATACGAACCAGATTGTATGCGCCACGTAGATCTAATTTGGTAAAGATTTGCGCACCCCGAAGACGGTCGAAGAGTTCCAGAATGAGTGGCAGAGGATATTTGTTCTTTACCGTAATGTTGTTTAGGCCTCGATAATCAATACAGGGACGGAGGGAACCGTCTTTCTTCTTCACGAAAAAAAACCCTGTTCCGGCCGGAGAAGAAGACTTGCGGATGAAACCTTTAGCAAGATTTTCTTGAATGTACTCAGACATAGCTTGAGTCTCAGCAGGAGAGAGAGGATAGATTCTGCCCCTGGGCGGGTTAGTTCCAGGCACGAGATCTATGGGACAATCATAGAGACGGTGAGGCGGAAGCTCCTCAGCCTCCTTCTTGATGAAGACATCAGAAAAAGCGCTGTAGACAGAGGGTAAGGCGGGAAAGGAGGAAGAAGGAGAAGAATTAGAGGAATATCCCACAGGACGCACCGGCAGCAGACAACGTTCCCGACAAAGCTCACCCCAGCGCAAGATATTACCATTGCGCCAATCTAAAATGGGCTCGTGGCTCCGTAACCAAGGAAGACCTAAGAGCATAGGATGAGACAGACCCGCTAAAACATAAAATGCAATTCTCTCCTTGTGCAGAGCCCCAACCTGAAGTTCCACCTCAAGTGTCACTTGAGTAATGGTCTCCTGTAAAGGTTTACCATCCACAGATGCTAGAATCACAGGAGCCTCTAAGGTTCTGACTGGAACGGAGAATTTCAAAACCTCTTCCAACCTAATAAAATTCCCTGCAGCGCCCGAATCCACATACGCATCCAGAGAAACGCCCTTGCCCGCAATATGCAAAAGAACGGACAAAGTAAGGGGTTGAGAGGAATCACACACACCTAGGGAGGCCTCTCTTACCTGACCTAGGCGGAGGAGTTTTCCGGACGTTCAGGGCAAGAGCGCAATAAATGAGCAGCACTTCCGCAGTAAAAACATAACCCCTGAGTGCGCCTCTCTTTACGACGTTGTTCGGACATTTTAAGACGGTCCACTTGCATAGGTTCCGGTGCGGACGCCTGAGAGGAGGTTCTAGGCTGTGGACTGAGTGGCTTACGGGTGGCAGAAGAAGGACGAAGAGACCTCCGCTCGCGAGCGCGTTCTTGGAACCGAAGGTCAATACGGGTCGCTAAGGAAATTAATTCCTCCAAAACCGTAGGGGTGTCCCGACCAGCTAACTCATCCTTTATGCGCCCAGAGAGACATCGCCAGAAAGCACCCACCAACGCCTCATTGTT
This sequence comes from Ranitomeya imitator, assembly GCF_032444005.1. Lineage (NCBI taxonomy): Eukaryota > Metazoa > Chordata > Amphibia > Anura > Dendrobatidae > Ranitomeya > Ranitomeya imitator. Next base: position 116,717,362 of record NC_091289.1, read on the forward strand.
CCAGCCCAAGTCAGAGGAGAGGGTGCGGAACTGAATAGCGTACTGGCCTACGGATAACGATCCCTGATGGAGAGAGAATAGGGCTTCAGTTGTAGAGGCCAGTCGTCCAGGTTCGTCAAAGACAAGACGGAAAGTCTCCAAAAATTCAGACAACCGGGAGACTAGGGGATCGTCTCGCTCCCAGAGTGGATTAACCCATGCCAAGGCGTCACCCTCTAGATGGGAAATCAAAAACGCAACTTTGGACCGATCCGTCGGGTAATGCTGGGGCAGAAGCTCAAAGTGAAGATGGCATTGGTTTAGAAATCCTCGGCAGGACTTAGGATCCCCATTGTACCGAGGCGGTTTAGCCAAGCGGGGTGGAGGGTGGGAAGCAGGAGCAGACGTAGAAGCGGCTGTCTGGATGGAAAGCAGCCGATCGTCAATAGAAGACATATAACTAAGTATATGGGCCTGGGTGTCACGCTGCTGAGCTAACTCTTGCTGTAAGCCAATGAGTAGAGCGGCGTTGCCAGGATCGGAGGACTGGAGCGTGGACAAACGAGAATCCATAGCCTTCATAAAGGACATCATACGGGACTGATTCTCCCGCAAAAAGAGTAGCTCTTTTTGCGTAGCAGAGGCCCCAGCGGGGTCCGACGCCTTTGCCTCCTGTAAGTATTCGGACAGAAATCCGAGAGTGGACCCTCTGGGTCGTGACTCTAGAGCCCCCGGGGTCGAGCGGACCAGATGGAATCACCCCCTATACAGGGAGTGTTAGGAGCAGGAACTCGGGGGAATGGAGACACAACAGCTAGAGCCAAAGGGACGACCCAAAATAAAGAAGGAAACCACAGGCTATAAGGATGGCAGGGAATAATAGGAAAACAAGACTTAACTGAAAGAATGTCTGGAACACGGAACGGCAGGACTCAGCAGGAACGCGGACCGGCAGGATACAACAGGAACACGGACTGGCGGGATACAGCAGGAACACGGACAGGCAGGATACAGCAGGAACACGGGCTGGCAGGACACAGCAGGAACACGGACTGGCAGGATACAGCAGGAACACGGACTGGCAGAATACAGCAGGAACACGGACTGGCGGGACACAGCAGGAACACGGACAGGCAAGATACAGCAGGAACACGGGCTGACAGGACACAGCAGGAACACGGACTGGCAGGATACAGAGACAAAGCAAGGACTGGGCTGAGAAAAGACACTGGTACAGGGGAGCCTAGGGCATAGGGACACTGACGGCAGACAGTGCACCTACAAAGCAAAGGCGTCTTACCTAGGAAGACGCCGGGAAGAAATACCCGATGGGCGCCGCCATGTTGGGGCGGAGCCACCGGGTCGCGACCTCCCAGAAGGCTCAGCGACGGGGGAGACGCGACCGCGCATGCGCGAAGAGACCAGACGCCGAGAGCCGGCGAAGGAGGAGGCAGAGCGGCGCGGGACAGGATCGTGAGCGCGCCAAGGGATGGGAGAAGCCGGGTAAGTATGTGCGGGCGTGACACATTATAAACTTCTGTGAAGCCCTTGGTGGGTCAAAGTGCTCACCACACATCCAGATAAGTTCCTTAGGGGGTCTACTTTCCAAAATGGTGTCACTTGTGGGGAGTTTCAATGTTTCGGCACATCAGTGGCACTCCAAATGCAACATGGCATCCCATCTCAATTCCTGTCAATTTTGCATTGAAAAGTGAAATGGCGCTCCTTCCCTTCCGAGCTCTCCCATGCGCCCAAACAGTGATTTACCGCCACATATGGGGTATCAGCGTACTCAGGACAAATTGTACAACAACTTTTGGTGTCCAATTTCTTCTCTTACTCTTGGGAAAATAAAAAATTGGGGGCAAAATAATGACTTTTGTGAAAAAATATGATTATTTTTTTTTTTACGGTTCTGCATTATAAATTTCTGTGAAGCACTTGGTGGGTCAAAGTGATCACCACACCTCTAGATAAGTTCCTTAGGGGGTCTACTTTCCAAATTGGTGTCACTTGTGGGGGCTTCCACTGTTTAGGCACATCAGGGGCTCTCCAAACGCAACATGGCGTCCCATCTCAATTCCTGTCAATTTTGCATTGAAAAGTCAAATGGCGCTCCTTCGATTCCGAGCTCATTCATGCGCCCAAACAGTGGTTTACCCCCACATATGGGGTATCGGCGTACTCAGGAGAAATTGTACAACAACTTTTGCGGTCCATTTTCTCCTGTTACCCTTGGTAAAATAAAACAAATTGGAGCTGAAGTTAATTTTTTGTGAAAAAAAGTTAAATGTTCATTTTTATTTAAACATTGCAAAAATTCCTGTGAAACACCTGAAGGGTTAATAAACTCCTTGAATGTGGTTTTGAGCACCTTGAGGGGTGAAGTTTTTAGAATGTTGTCACACTTGGATATTTTCTATCATATAGACCCCTCAAAATGACTTCAAATGAGATGTGGTCCCTAAAAAAAATGGTGTTGTAAAAATGAGAAATTGCTGGTCAACTTTTAACCCTTATAACTCCCTAACAAAAAAATTTTTGGTTTCAAAATTGTGCTGATGTAAAGTAGACCTGTGGGATATGTTACTTATTAGGTATTTTTCATGACATATCTCTGTGATTTAATTACATAAAAATTCAAATTTGGAAAATTGCAAAATTTTCAAAATTTTTGACAAATTTTCATTTTTTTCACAAACAAACGCAGGTAATATCAAAGAGATTTTAATACTATCATGAAGTATTATATGTCACGAGAAAACAATGTCAGAATCCCCAGGATCCGTTGAAGCATTCCAGAGTTATAACCTCATAAAGGGACAGTGGTCAGAATTGTAAAAATTGGCCTGGTCAGTGACGTGCAAACCACCCTTGGGGGTAAAGGGGTTAATGAGTAATCATTGGTTATGCAGTGGATGTTGTAATGGGTCCTTAAAGTACTACCAGAATCTTAGGGGAATGAGGAGAGAAAAAAAAAAAAAAGGTAAATATTTGTATTGGTGAATATAGTGAGACTAAATAGATTTATAATATATACTCACTCAGATATTAAATGGAAATGTGCAATGAAGAGACGTGATCCCTGTGTATCTGCAATTGATGCAGGTATTGTGATGACCACGGTTGCTTAATCTTCAGAGGTTTATAGTAGATGGCCCTTCTTAAATAAATGTACAACCTTTATAGGTATGGTTTTAAATAAATGTGGTCTTGTTTTCCCAGTTCACAATAAACTTACTGCTGATGGGAGTAGCGCAGGATTCCGTTAGGTTAAGGTACTATGATGACCATCAGGTGTTGGCTGACAAGGATTACTGTGACTAGAATTGATTGCCCATATGTAGAGATGAGGAGAAATGCTCTCCTAGTATGTTGGAGCACTAATATGCCACAATTGCTATGTGCACATAAAATATGCTGTACTCACTGTGGTGCTGAGTGTGGAGGGAAGCGGTTCCGGAAAGTCTGAGCCCCTGCTAGGTGTACCGCTATGGCAGAGCAATGAGTTAAGGAGAGAGTGGCGGCAGAAGCCGCGCGACCGCGAGACCTCGCGTGCTCCAGCCGGATGCAGTGCTGAGGTAGCGGTCGGAGAGGGTGGGAGGAGCTACTGGTGACGTCACCATGCTACGGGGCTAAAAAGGACAGGTGTGCTAGTATAGCTAGTCAGCCAACCAATGCATTTCAAGGGCTCTGGCCCTCTTCATCAGGGTTTAACACTGAATGACTTGAGTCAAATGTTTAGGATATCATTCCACAAGCTTCTTACAATAGTTTGAATGGGTCAAAATTTGGCCAATTCCTCCTGATAAAAATAGTGTAACAGATCCAGGTTTGTAGGTCTCCTTGCTCGCACCTGCCTTTTCAGCTTTGCCCATAAATTTTCAATTGGATTGAGATCAGGGCTTTGTGAATGCTAATCCAAAACTTGGATTATAACTTTGTTTTATCCTTAAGCCACTTTGTTACCATTTTGGCAGTATGATTTGGGTAATTGTCCATTTGGAAGACCTATTTTCACCCAAGCTTTAACTTTCTGGCTGATGTCTAGAGATTTTGCTTCAGTATTGCCACATAATCTTCTTTTCTTATGCTGACATCTATTTTGTGAAGTGCCCCAGTCCCTCCTGCAGCAAAACAACCCTACAACATGATGCTTCCACCCCTGTGTTTCACTGTTGGGATGGTGTTCTTGGGCTTCGATGCTGATTCCTTTTCCTCCAAACTTAACGATGGTCATTAAAATCAATTTTAATTTTATCAGACCACAAGACATGTCTCCAAAAATTAAGTAATTTGTTCCTGTGTGCATTTGCAAACATTATTCTGGCTTTTTTATGTTTCTTTTGGAGTAATGGTTTCTTTTTGGCAGAGTGTGGACTTTCGGCCTATGCTGACACAGTATTCATTTCACTGTGGATATTGCCACAATCTTACCAGCTTTCGCCATCATCTTGAAAAGGTCATTTGCTTTTGTCTTTGGGTTGATATGCACATGTTGGACCAAAGCACATTCATCCCTGGGACACAGAGCCAGTCTCCTTTCTGAGTGATATAATGGCGGGACATTCCCATCTTATTTGTACTTGAATAGAAGGACAGCACGGTGGCTCAGTGGTTAGCACTGCAGCCTTGCAGCGCTGGAGTCCTGGGTTCAAATCCCACCAAGGACAACATCTGCAAAGAGTTTGTATGTTCTCTCCGTGTTTGCATGGGTGTTCTCCGGTTTCCTCCCACATTCTAAATACATACTTATAGGCAATTTAGATTGTGAGCCCCAACAGGGACAGCGATGATAATGTGCAAAACTGTAAAGCGCTGCGGAATATGTTAACGCTATATAAAAATAAAGATTATTAATAGAATTGTTTGTACAGACGAACAAAGCACCTTCAGATATCTTGAAATTGCACCCAACGATAAGCCAGACTTGTGCAAGTCCACAATTCTCTTCTTGATATCTTGGCTGATTTCTTGAGACTTTCCTATGATGCTTCACAAAGAAACAGCATGTTTCAGGTGTGCATTAAAATACTTCCAAAGGTGTGTCTCTAATTAACTCAGATGTTGCCAAAAAACTATCAGAAGCATCCAAACACATTACATCATCATATGGGCAGTCCAGAATTGCTTAAGGCATAGTAATCTTAGTGTATGTAAACTTTGGACTTTGCAGTAAGTAATAAGAATGCCTTAAAACACTCTCTCATTATTCTGGTATTTGGCAAATGTTAATCATTATGCTAATCCTAACTGACCTAAAATGGGAAAGGTTTATTTTGATTTCATGTTAGATATTGAGAAAAACATGCATATATGTATTTTTATATAGTGTATGTAAAATTCTGGTTTCAATTGTACATATATATATAGTATATTGTCATAATCTCGAGAGATTGTATAATAAATTCTGGGGTAGATGACTAGTTGAATCGTGCTATGGTAAATTCTCTCTGTACAACTAATCAGTCACTACAAAAGTTTATTGCATAGGGGAGAGGCAGAGCAGCTGAGTCAGGAGTTGAATAGAGGAAATATTTCTACAAGGACAAGAAATTTTCTGTTTCTACATAGAAGAGAGAAAAGAGAAGAATTTGCTGGGTAGAAGGGCAAAATGAGCAGTTGTAAGAACACAGAAAGTATTCAAATGAGAGAAAAATATGTTTTTTCCCCCCTTAATGATGCTGCCTACTTGGAATTGGTCAACCTCATACTTACTCAACCTTCATGATTATCATTGATTAAATTCAACAGTTTTAATTATTTACAAATGAAATAAATATTTTCATTGGATTGATAAACAATTTCTTGTATGACATTGTGTGCTGCCATCATTTAGGTTTATTGATATTGTACTACAATCACAATAAATGTGTTATACTAGTGGCCCAATGCTTTTTTTCCAATCTTTATAAGTTTATATTTTAATATTTACTGTAAACAAGGTGCAAATTGTTGTCTTTATCTGTAGTTGCTTACAGATTGCATCTGCATGGGCGCCCCTCTGTGTCAATTACCCAGCACCTTGGAACATCTTTGCATTTGCAAAAACAAAACACGCTACCTTAAAATGTTGCAGTAATGCTAGTTGCAAAACATTCAGTAAGTGAGTAATGGGTTAATTTTCCTTGCAGCGGAAGCTCCTCAAGCCTGTAAGTCTGAAACGTCTATAATGTGGTAATGTGTAAGAAATGCAGTGTACTTTCTTTCCTGACTAATGATACACATGATTATGCCTTGAGGCACAGCCAGAAGCGTGATTATGTCTCTGTTCTTTGAATAGGGATTTGTGATACAGAAAATATTCACTATGTGCACCTTGTCCTCACCTGCATGTCTTTATTTTTGCTCATTTGTCCATTTGTAAAACCTGAATTGGCTTTATTTTATCAATGAATTTGTATCATTAAAGGGGTTGTCTGCCTTACCAATATTTCTGCAAGTTTGTTAACATTATTTTAAAGCACGTACTAATATAAGTATAAAACTTTCCCCTTTTGCGAGAAGCACTGTCTGCTAGTAAGTGCAATGTCTTTCAATTGGAAGAGGTTGATGGACAAATCTGGTCAAACGCTCCGTCATCAAATGCTGTTGCAAAGCACTGGCACTAGCAAGGCACTGGCAATTTGGCAGTGTTTTATAAACAGAATGGAGATGAGCCAATCTCACAAAATTACTTTCTGCAGATTTCCTCGCGTTGGCAAGTAGATACTTTTGCATAAGGTTATAATTCGGTTGGAATACAATCTGCCATGAATTATTATGGGGGACTTCAACTACCCAGAAATAGAATGGGGTACAGAAACCTGCAGTTCCAGCAAAGGTAATCGGTTTTTTGACAACTATGAGAGACAATTACCTTACACAAATGGTTCAGGACCCAACAAGAAGGGGGGCACTGATAGACCTAATATTAACCAACAGGCCAGACTGCATATCATATATAAGGGTTGGGGGTCACTTGGGGAATAGTGATCACAAAATAATAAGTTTACATGTATCTATATATATAAGAGGCATCGTGATTACTCGCTAATCCCGCCCCCTGTGCAGCAGCTCCACCCCCACCCCATTATTACACATAATTCCGCCCCCCACATTACCACACGAGGCTCCGTCCCCACACATTACCACACGAGGCTCCATCCTCACTCCTCACACATTACCACATGAGGCTCCGTCCTCACACTTTACCACACGAGGCTCCATCCACACACATTACCTCATGAGGCTCCGTCCTCACACATTACCACTTGAGGCTCCATCCCCCCACATTACCACATGAGGCTCCGTCCCCACACATTACCACACGAGAAACAGTCCTCACACATTACCACACGAGGCTCCATCCCCACACGTTACCCCACGAGGCTCTGTCCCCACACATTACCACACGAGGCACCATCCTCACACATTACCACACGAGGCTCCGTCCTCACACATTACCACATGATGCTCCGTCCTCACACATTACCACACGAGGCTCCGTCTTCACACATTACCACACGAGGCTCCATCCCCCCCACATTACCACACGAGGCTCCATCCCCACACATTACCACACGAGGCACCGTCCTCACACATTAACACACGAGGCACCGTCCCCACACTGTTATTAACTTCATTTTAAGATAATTTACCACCTGCATAAGCGCTATTGAATGTTGTCATTAATTACTTTAGTTTAATCACCAGCAGCGTTAATTAGATAGCAATGAGCGTGCCGAGCGTTAGCTGGCTGGAAACAGCTAGTCCTTTAATAAGATGTGTAGTATAGGGGTTACAAGGACACTAAACTTCAGGAGGGCAAATTTCCAACGGATGAGAGATGATCTTGGTGCAATTAACTGGGACGATATCCTGGGACATAAAAATACACAAGGAAAGGGGGAGACGTTTATTAGCATCCTGGATAGGACCTGTGCACAGTATATACCATATGGGAATAAACATACTGGAAATAGGAGGAAACCAATATGGCTAAATAGAGCTGTAAGGGGTGCAATAAGTGACAAAAATAAAGCATTTAGAGAATTAAAAGAAGTAGGTAGTGATGAGGCATTAAATAAATATAGAAAATTAATTACATTCTGTAAAAAGCAAATCAAGGCAGCAAAGATTGAGACAGAGAGACTCATTGCCAGAGAGAGTAAAAATAATCCCAAAATATTCTTTAACTACGTAAATAGTAAGAAACTAAAAAAAGATAGTGTTGACCCCCTTAAAAATAGTCTGGGTGAAATGGTGGATGAGGATGAGGAAAAATCCAATATGCTAAATGACTTTTTTCATCAGTATTTACACAAGAAAATACCATGGCAGACAAAATGACTAGTGATAAAAATTCCCCATTAAATGTCACCTGCTTAACCCAGCAGGAAGTGCGGCAGCGTCTAAAAATCACTAAAATTGACAAATCTCCGGGCACGGATGGGATACACCCCCGAGTACTGCAGGAATTAAGTACAGCCATTGATAGACCATTATTTTTAATCTTTAAAGACTCCATAATAACAGGGTCTGTACCACAGGACTGGCATATAGCAAATGTGGTGCCAATATTCAAAAAAGGGACAAAAAATGAACTCGATAATTATAGGCCAGTAAGCCTAACCTCTACTGTGGGTAAAATCCTGGAGGGCATTCTAAGGGATGCTATACTGGAGTATCTGAAGAGGAATAACCTCATGACCCAGCATCAGCACGGGTTTACTAGGGACCATTCATGTCAGACTAATCTGATCATCTTCTATGAAGTGGAAAGTTCCAGACTGGACCAAGGAAACCCAGTGGATGTAGTGTATATGGACTTTTCAAAAGCTTTTGATACGGTGCCACACAAAAGGTTGTACATAAAATGAGAATATTGGGGATAGGGGAAAATATGTGTAAGAGGGTTAAGAGCTGGCTCAGGGATAGGAAACAACGGGTGGTTATTAATGGAGCACACTCGGACTGTGTCGTGTTTAGCAGTGGGGTACCACAGGGGTCAGTATTGTGCCCTCTTCTTTTTAACATATTTATTAATGACCTTGTAGGGGGCATTCAGAGTAGAATTTCAATATTTGCAGATGACACTAAACTCTGCAGGGTAATCAATACAGAGGAGGACAATTTTATATTACAGGATGATTTATGTAGACTAGAAGCTTGGGCTGATAAATGGCAAATGGGCTTTAATGGGGATAAATGTAACTTGGATAGAAGTAGTAAGATGTATAACTATGCGCTCTATGGGCAAAACCGTCAATGAAAAAGACCTGGGTGTATGGGTGGAGGACAAACTCATGTTCAGTGGCCAGTGTCAGGCAGCTGCTACAAAGGCAAATAAAATAATGGGATGCATTAAAAGAGGCATAGATGCTCATGAGGAGAACATAATTTTCCCTCTATACAAGTCACTAGTTTGACCACACTTAGAATATTGTGCACAGTTCTGGTCTCCGGTGTAAAAGAAAGACATAGCTGAACTAGAGCGGGTGCAGAGAAGAGGGACCAAGGTTATTAGAGGACTGGGGGGTCTGCAATACCAAGATAGGTTATTACACTTGGGGCTATTTAGTTTGGAAAAACGAAGACTAAGGGGTGATCTTATTTTAGTGCATAAATATATGAGGGGACAGTACAAAGACCTTTCTGATGATCTTTTTAATCATAGACCTGAGACAGGGACAAGGGGGCATCCTCTACGTCTGGAGGATAGAAGGTTTAGGCATAATAACAGATGCGGGTTCTTTACTGTAAGAGCAGTGAGACTATGGAACTCTCTGCCGTATGATGTTGTAATGAGTGATTCATTACTTAAATTTAAGAGGGAACTGGATACCTTTCTGGAAAAGTATAATGTTACAGGGTATATACACTAGATTACTTGATAGGGCGTTGATCCAGGGAACTAGTCTGATTGCCGTATGTGGAGTCGGGAAGAAATTTTTTTCCCCAAACTGGAGCTTACTATTTGCCACATGGGTCTTTTTTGCCTTCCTCTGGATCAACATGTTAGGGCATGTTAGGTTAAGCTACGGGTTGAACTAGATGGACTTAAAGTCTTTTTTCAACCTTAATAACTATGTTACTATGTAAGACACTTATTATGCTCTTGAGGTACCGTCACATTTAGCGATGCTGCAGCGATCTAGACAACGATGTCGATCGCTGCAGCGTCGCTGTGTGGTCGGTGGAGAGCTGTCACACAGACAGCTCTCCAGCGACCAACTATGCGAAGTCCCTGGGTAACCAGGGTAAACATCGGGTTACTAAGCGCAGGGCCGCGCTTAGTAACCTGATGTTTACCCTGGTTACCAGCGTAAACGTAAAAACAAACAAACACTACATACTTACATTCCGGTGTCTGTCCCCCGGCGCTGTGCTTCTCTGCACTAAGCGCTGGCCGGAAAGCAGAGCACAGCGGTGACGTCACCGCTATGCTTTCCGGCTGGCGCTTACACAGTGCAGAGAAGCACAGCACCGGGGGACAGACACCGGAATGTAAGTATGTAGTGTTTGCTTTTTTTTACATTTACACTGGTAACTGGGGTAAACATCGGGTTACTAAGTGCGGTCCTGTGCTTAGAAACCCGATGTTTACCCTGGTTACCAGTGAAGACATCGCTGAATCGGCGTCACACACGCCGATTCAGCGATGTCTGCGGGACCAACGATGGCACAGCAGGATCCAGATCGCTGCTGCGTGTCAAACTCAATGATATCGCTAGCCAGGATGCTGCAACATCACGGATTGCTAGCGATATCGTTCAGTGTGAAGGTACCTTTAGGCCTCTCCAAACTTCAAAGCTGAAAGTGTCCACCTATCTTTTGTCCTCATTCTCTACTTGCATCTCTTTGATCTTTCTGCGCTGACCAGACTTCACTTGTCTATGTGGGGTACAACTCATGTCCACACTGTCATATGGGGAAGCAACATATGCCATGATGTATATTGCACCCTAAATGACCAGTGAGTGACTAATCAGCCCAAGAAGGCCAAATTGAAGACTGATCTTTATTCAGCACTGAGCCTGTAGTTCCCTTATAACAGTATGTGCCACATTTTTTAAAGGAAAAGATAATCATGTCTGAAAGCCATCCATCACAGAAGATGGTGATTACCGAGAGCTTAATGAACTCTTAAGTTCTCACATTAAATAGTTTGAGAAGAATAATTTCTTCCATTTTTATTTCTTCTGTTATTTTACCAAGAAAACAGAACTAACCCCAATAGTACAGAGTAATATTCACCCTTACAAAATGCTCATGTGAATGGAAGACAGTATAATAGCTTTAATAGTTTGGAGATATTAAAGGGTTATTATATGAACTAGATGCGACAGCACTAAAGAAAACAAGGCATTATACTTACAATTGTGTCTCCCAGTGTGACACAGGGAAAATTACAAGATGTGCTGAAGGGTTTATATTCCTATTGTCCCCACCTGATAAAATCTCTACAATATTTCATTGTAATTAAGGTACATTTTATTGGATCTATTGTCTGAGCACTGACCAGGAGTCAAACACCACAATGTCAGGTATCATGGAATGAATTAACCCCTTTCTGACATCAGACAGATAAATGCTTATCCGAATAGTTATAGAGCTTACCGAATAGCTGTATCGGTAACCTGGCAACCTGGATATCCGGTGTGCTCCCGATAGTCAGCTATTCAGTGCCGCAGCTGCATGTGTCGCGGCTGTGTAACAGTCACAACACACCGCCTCTTCATGCATGTGCTGTGACGTTCACACAGCCGCGACACATGCAGCTGCAGTGCCGAACAGCTGATAATCGGGAGCGCTCCAGGTATTCAGGTTACCAAGGCAGCTATTCGGTAAGCGCTTTAGCAATTCGGATAATGAGGACTTATCCGAAGCTATTCGATCAACCCTAATAATAATCCGTTCATTTGACCTGGGCCTATTTGATCATGTCTGCGTGATCGCGTACACACCCGGGGTGTGTGTGGGCGATCGTTGTCAAGTGTCAGCTGATTCTGACAGCTGACACCTGGAACTAAGTGCCAGGAACTGTCATAGACTGCTCCTTGCACTTTCACCCCCAAAATGCTGCAACTGAGCCCGATCGTAGCATTCTGGGAGCAAGCAGAAGGCTGACAGCTCCTGCGCCATTGGAACTGAGACTCCGCGTTGTGACACGGGGTCCGGGTCGTTAGCATGGTGACCTAATGTTATCATGATGACATTCAGGTCACCAGAGCTAGGAAACTTGATGATCATGCGCAGTGCATGATGAGCAAGTTTGTCTGTCAGTGCAGAGCTGACAGTTTCTACAGCATTGGGATGCTGCTGCATCTCCATGCTGTAGAAGCAATCAGCCTGCAAAAAATGATAGTCACATAGTAGGACAAAGTAAAAAAGTTTAAAAAAAGGAACTTTTTTTATTGTATCTCTAAATAAATAATTGAATGAAAAAAACTCTAAACAATAAAAGTACACACACTGCTCTAAAAAATAAAGGGAACGCTTAAACAACAAAATGTACCTTCAAGTTAATCACACTTTTGTGAAATCATACTGTCCAGTTATGAAGCAACACCGATTGTGTATCACCTTCTCCTGCTGTTGTGCAAATGGAACAGACAGCATGTTGAAATGATAGGCAATTAGCAAGATAACCCCTCTAAAGGAGTGGTTATGTAGGGGGTGACCACAGACCATTTCCCTGTTCTTATCCTTTTTGGCTGTGGTCACTTTTGCATTTTATTATTGCTCTCTCCCCTAGAGGTACTGCACAGTAGCAGAAGGTGGTGTCTACAGCCCATAGAAATTGTTCAGGTAATGCATAAAAAAAGGCAAAAAAAATAATGCGTTATCATCATACTGCCGAACAAAACGTGGAATAAAACGCGATCAAAAAGATGGATATAAATAAACATGGTACTGCTGAAACAGTGTCTTGTCCCAGAAAATTCACACAGCTCCATCGGTAAATAAAAAAGTTATAGCTCTCAGAATAAGGTGATGCAAAAATAATTATTTTTTCTGTAAAATAGTTTTAATTGTATAAAAGTGCCAAAACATAAAACAAATATAAATGAGGTATCACTGTAATCGCACTCACCCGAAGAATAAAACTGCCTTATCAATTTTACAACTCACAGAACAGCATAACCCCCCCCCCCCCCCCAAAGAAATTCCTGAATTGCTGGTTTTTGTTTTGCCTCCAAAAAATGTCATGTGCCCAAAAATGGTACCAATATGAACGTAAAATGTCAACTCGTCCTGCAAAAAACAAAATCTCCCACGACTCTGTGGGCCAATATATGGAAAAATTATAGCTCTCAAAATGTGATGATGCAAAAGCTATTTTTTGCAAAAAAAAAAGCATCTTTTAGTGTGTGACAGCTGCCAAACATAAAAACCTGATATAAATCTGGTATCGCTGTAATCGCATCGACCAAAAGGATAAAGTTGCCTAATCACTTATACTGCTGGAGGAATAGTGTAAAAATTAAATAAAACCAGTTCTTCACATGCTGTTGATTTTTTCATTTTGCCTCCCGAAGATCACAATGAAGGTCGGCGCACATTTATCCTGTGCTCTGTGTTTCCATGTAAGACTCTGAAATATGTGAATCAGATGGAAACCCCGGCAGAAGACTACCTATAATGATGTCGTCTAACCTGTGATCTGGCAGTGTCCGTCTTTTTAAGATTGCATAAAAGTGCCATCGGCCACAGTTTCGTGCACTTCTGAAAAGAAAGACACAGATGAAAAGAGGCCAGACATAGTCCAGAGTAACTCTGCTGTCTCATTATAGTGAATGGATCCCTCGAGGGTTTCATCTGAATCACGTCAAACAGAGATTTAGATGAAAACCCCAAAGTAAATGATCAGCGTAGAGAGCAGGATAAATGTGATGCAAAACGTTATGTAAAATATTCCCAATAAAAACCTAATCTCAATCCACAAGAAAAGCAAGCTCTCACTCAGATCTGCCATCTGATAATGGAAATATAGGGGACTTCCACGGTACTGGCGGCACAAAGGCTATTGAAAGGCAAAATGGCTCCTCACCCCCCAACGAAATTCAGCAAATTCTGAGCTCCCAAATCCAAATGCCCCAGTCCCTTCTTAGCCCCACAGTGTACCTAAACCACATATTATGTCCATACTTGACATTTCTCAAGCAATAAGAGCCTTTCTAACCTTCGGGTGCATGTCTCCAGAAGCACAGGCTTGGCATAATGTACTAGTGACTGCATTGTACTGGTCACTACAGTGTACTGGTCACTACAATGGCACTTTGAAATTTTTACTTGGCAACATTCATTGCTGCTTGTTTCTGGGATCAAAATGGTCACTAAACCTGTAGATACATTCACCAAGGATATAGTTTCCCAAATGGGGTCATTTGAGGGGGGATTTGGCTCTTCGCAATTATGGGCTCTTTATGTGAAGTCCGCAAACTGTTCTAGGAAAATCTGTGCTCCAGGAGGCAAATAGTGCTCCGCTCCTCCCAAGTCTCTCCGTATGGCTAAGTAGTACTGTACAGCCACATATGGGGAATTGCCATGTTCAACAGAAATTGTCAGACAAATTTGTGTGCCACTTTTACCCACTTCTTTTGTGAAAATGTAAAATCTGTGGCTAAAACAAAATTTTGGTGTTAAAAATGTAGCTAATTTGTCTTCATTGCCCAATGGTATAAAATTCTGTGACACACACTTGGTGTCAATATGATCACTGCACCCCTAGATGAATTCATTGAGAGATGTAGTTTATAAAATGGGGTCACTTATGGGGGGGTCCTGCTGTTCTGGCACCTCATGGGCTCTTGCAGTGGGCTCCTGCAAACCATACGATTAAAATCTGGTGCTCCTTGCCTTCTGAGCTTTGCACTGTGCCTGAAAAATATTTCCCAATTACATGTAGGCTATTGGTGCACTCAGAAAAACATGCAGTTTGTTGTAAAATAATTTCCTATTAGCCCTTAGAAAAATTAAAAACTTGGGGCTAAAACAACATTTTAGTGGTAAAAATGCATTTTATTTTTTTCACCGCTCAGTGGTACAAAACTTTGTGAGGCACTTGTGGTATCAATATGATCGCTGCATCCCTAGATGAATTCATTGGGGAGTTTAGTTTGTAAAATGAGTTCACAAATAGGAGCTTTCTGCTCTTCTGGCACCTCAGAGGTTCTGTCAATGTGACATGGCACCCTCAAACCATTCCTGCAAAATCTGAACTCCAATATAGCGCCTCTTCCGTTCTGAGATGTGCACTGTGCCTCAAAAGTAGTATTCCCCCACATATGTGGTATGGGCATACTCAGGAGAAATTGCACAACAAAGTGTGCATCCCTTAACCCCTTCCCGACCTTTGACGCATACGCTGCGTCATGAAAGTCGGTGCCATTCCGACCCATGACGCAGCATATGCGTCATGGAAAGATCGCGTCCCTGCAGGCCGGGTGAAAGGGTTAACTCCCATTTCACCCGATCTGCAGGGACAGGGGGAGTGGTAGTTTAGCCCAGGGGGGTGGCTTCACCCCCTCGTGGCTACGATCGCTCTGATTGGCTGTTGAAAGTGAAACTGCCAATCAGAGCGATTTGTAATATTTCACCTAAAAAACTGGTGAAATATTACAATCCAGCCATGGCCGATGCTGCAATATCATCGGCCATGGCTGGAAACACTTATGTGCACCCACCCCACCCCTCCGATCGCCCCCCCAGCCCCCCGATCTGTGGTCCGCTCCCCTCCGTCCTGTGCTCCGCTCCCCCGTCCTCCTGTCCGCTTCCCCGTGCACCAATCACACCCCCTGTGCTGCAATCAAACCCCCCCGCACTCCGATCCCCCCCCGCACACAGCGACCCCCCCCCCGTGCTCCGATCCACCCCCCCCGCACAGCGATCCCTCACCCTGTGCTCCAATCCTTCCCCGTGCTCCAATCCTCCCTCCCGTGTTCCGATCCACCCCCCCCATGATCCGATCCACCCCCCCGTGCTCCGACGCCCCCCCCGTGCCCTGATCTCCCTCCCCTTATACTTACCTGGCCGCCCGAGGTCCGTCCGTCTTCTTTCCTGGGCGCCGCCATCTTCCAAAATGGCGGGCGCATGTGCAGTGCGCCCGCCGAATCTGCCGGCCGGCAGATTCGTTCCAGAGTGAATTTTGATCACTGAGATATATCCTATCTCAGTGATCAAAATAAAAAAAATAGTAAATGACCCCCCCCTTTGTCACCCCCATAGATAGGGACAATAAAAAAATAAAGAATATTTTTTTTTTTTCACTAAGGTTGGGGTAAGAACTAGGGTTAGGGTTAGGGGTAGGGTTAGGGGTAGGGTTAGGGGTAGGGGTAGGGTTAGGGCTAGGGTTAGGGGTAGGGGTAGGGTTAGGGGTAGGGTTAGGGCTAGGGTTAGGGTTTCGGTATGTGCACACGTATTCTGGTCCTATGCGGATTTTTCCGCAGCGGATTTGAAAAATCCACAGTGCTAAACCGCTGCCGATTTATCGTGGATTTACCGCGGATTTTCTGCGCATTTCACTGCGGTTTTACAACTGCGATTTTCTATTGGAGCAGTTCTAAAACCGCTGCGGAATCCGCAGAAAGAAGTGACATGCTGCGGAATGTAAACCGCTGCGTTTCCGTGCAGTTTTTCCGCAGCATGTGTACAGCGATTTTTGGTTCCCATAGGTTCACATTGAACTGTAAACTCATGGGAAACTGCTGCGGATCCGCAGCGTTTTCCGCAGCGTGTGCACATACCTTTAGAATTAGGCTATGTGCACACGGTGCGGATTTGGCTGCGGATCCGCAGCAGTGTTCCATCGGGTTTACAGTACCATGTAAACATATGAAAAACCAAATCCGCTGTGCCCATGGTGCAGAAAATACCGCGCGGGAACGCTGCGTTGTATTTTCCGCAGCATGCCAATTCTTTGTGCGGATTCCGCAGCGTTTTACACCTGTTCCTCAATAGGAATCCACAGGTGAAATCCGCACAAAAAACACTGGAAATCCACGGTAAATCCACAGGTAAAACGCAGTGCCTTTTACCCGCGGATTTTTCAAAAATGATGCTGAAAAATCTCATACGAATCCGCAACGTTGGCACATAGCCTTAGAGTTGGGTTGGAATGAGGGTTGTGGTTAGGGTTAGGGGTGTGTTGGGGTTAGGGTTGTGGTTAGGGGTGTGTTGGGGTTAGGGTTGTGATTAGGGTTACGGCTACAGTTGGGATAAGGGTTAGGGGTGTGTTGGAGGTAGAATTGAGGGGTTTCCACTGTTTAGGCACTTCAGGGGGTCTCCAAACGCAACATGGCGCCACCATTGATTCCAGCCAATCTTGTATTCAAAAATTCAAATGGTGCTCCCTCACTTCCGAACCCCGACGTGTGCCCAAACAGTGGTTTACCCCCACATATGGGGTACCAGCATACTCAGGACAAACTGCGCAACAATTACTGGGGTCCAATTTCTCCTGTTACCCTTGAGAAAATAAAAAATTGCTTGCTAAAACATCATTTTTGAGGAAAGAAAAATGATTTTTTATTTTCACGGCTCTGCGTTGTAAACGTCTGTGAAGCACTTGGGGGTTCAAAGTGCTCACCACATATCTAGATAAGTTCCTTGGGGGGTCTAGTTTCCAAAATGGGGTCACTTGTGGGGGGTTTCTACTGTTTAGGCACACCAGGGGCTCTGCAAACGCAACGTGATGCCCGCAGACCATTCCATCAAAGTCTGCATTTCAAAAGTCACTACTTCCCTTCTGAGCCCCCACGTGTGCCCAAACAGTGGTTTACCCCCACACATGGGGCATCAGCGTACTCAGGAGAAACTGGACAACAACTTTTGTGGTCCAATTTCTCCTGTAACCCTTGGGAAAATAAAAAATTCTGGGCTAAATAATTATTTTTGAGGAAAGAAAACGTATTTATTATTTTCACTGCTCTGTGTTATGAACTTCTGTGAAGCACTTGGGGGTTCAAAGTGCTCACCTCACATCTAGATAAGTTCCTTTCGGGGTCTAGTTTCCAAAATGGGGTCACTTGTGGGGGGTTTCTACTGTTTAGCCACATCAGGGGCTCTGCAAACGCAACGTGACGCCCGCAGAGCATTCCATCAAAGTCTGCATTTCAAAACGTCACTACTTCACTTCCGAGCCCCAGCATGTGCCTAAACAGTGGTTTACCCCCACATATGGGGTATCAGCGTACTCAGGAGAAACTGGACAACAACTTTTGGGGTCAAATTTCTCCTGTTACCCTTGGGAAAATAAAAAATTGCGGGCTAAAATTCATTTTTGAGAAAATAATTTTTTTTTTTTATTTTCATGGCTCTGCGTTATAAACTTCTGTGAAGCACTTGAGGGTTCAAAGTGCTCACTACACATCTAGATTAGTTCCTTTGGGGGTCTAGTTTCCAAAATGGGGTAATTTGTGGGGGATCTCCAATGTTTAGGCACACAGGGGCTCTCCAAACGCGACATGGTGTCCGCTAATGATTGGAGATAATTTTCCATTTAAAAAGCCAAATGGCGTGCCTTCCCTTCTGAGCCCTGCCGTGCGCCCAAACAGTGGTTTACCCCCACATATGGGGTATCTGCATACTCAGGACAAACTGGACAACAACATTTGTGGTCCAATTTCTCCTATTACCATTGGCAAAATAGGAAATTCCAGGCTAAAAAATCATTTTTGAGAAAAGAAAAATTATTTTTTATTTTCATGGCTCTGCATTATAAACTTCTGTGAAGCACCTGGGGGTTTAAAGTGCTCAGTATGCATCTAGATAAGTTCCTTGGGGGGTCTAGTTTCCAAAATGGGGTCACTTGTGGGGGAGCTCCATTGCATAGGCACACAGGGGCTCTCCAAATGCGACATGGTGTCCGCTAACAATTGGAGCTAATTTTCCATTCAAAAAGTTAAAAGGCGCGCCTTCCCTTCCGAGCCTTACCATGTGCCCAAACAGTGGTTTACCCCCACATGTGAAGTATCGGTGTACTCAGGAGAAATTGCCAAACAAATTTTAGGATCCATTTTATCCTGTTGTCCATGTGAAAATGAAAAAATTGAGGCTAAAAGAATTTTTTTGTGAAAAAAAAGTACTTTTTCATTTTTACGGATCAATTTGTGAAGCACCTGGGGGTTTAAAGGGCTCACTATGCATCTAGATAAGTTCCTTGGGGCGTCTAGTTTCCAAAATGGGGTCACTTGTGGGGGAGCTCCAATTTTTAGGCACACGGGGGCTCTCCAAATGTGACATGGTGTCCGCTAAAGAGTGCAGCCAATTTTTCATTCAAAAAGTCAAATGGCGCTCCTTCCCTTCCAAGCCCTGCCGTGCGCCCAAACAGTGGTTTACCCCCACATATGAGGTATCAGCGTACTCAGGACAAATTGGACAACAACGTACGTGGTTCAGTTTCTCCTTTTACCATTGGGAAAATAAAAAAATTGTTGCTGAAAAATCATTTTTGTGACTAAAAAGTTAAATGTTCATTTTTTCCTTCCATGTTGCTTCTGCTGCTGTGAAGCACCTGAAGGGTTAATAAACTTCTTGAATGTGGTTTTGTGCACCTTGAGGGGTGCAGTTTTTAGAATGGTGTCACTTTTGGGTATTTTCAGCCATATAGACCCCTCAAACTGACTTCAAATGTGAGGTGGTCCCTAAAAAAAATGGTTTTGTAAATTTCGTTGTAAAAATGAGAAATCGCTGGTCAAATTTTAACCCTTATAACTTCCTAGCAAAAAAAAATTTTGTTTCCAAAATTGTGCTGATGTAAAGTAGACGTGTGGGAAATGTTATTTATTAACTATTTTGTGTCACATAACTCTCTGGTTTAACAGAATAAAAATTCAAAATGTGAAAATTGCGAAATTTTCAAAATTTTCGCCAAATTTCCGTTTTTATCACAAATAAACACAGAATTTATTGACCTAAATTTACCACTAACATGAAGCCCAATATGTCACGAAAAAACAATCTCAGAACCGCTAGGATCCATTGAAGCGTTCCTGAGTTATTACCTCATGAAGGGACACTGGTCAGAATTGCAAAAAACGGCAAGGTCTTTAAGGTCAAAATAGGCTGGGTCATGAAGGGGTTAAGGGGTCTAATTTCCAAAATGGGGTCACTTGTTGGGGTTTCCACTGCTTAGGCACATCAGGGGCTCTCCAAAAGGGACATGATGTCCGCTAATGATTCCAGGAAATTTTACATTCAAAAAGTCCCATAACGCTACTTCTCTTCTGAGCCCTGCCGTGCATCCAAACAGTAGTTTTCTCCCTCATATTGGGTATCGGTGTACTTAGGAAAAACTGCACAACAACCTGTATTGCGCAATTTCTCTTGTTACCCTTATGAAAATGCAAAATTTGGGGCTAAAATTAAATTTTGGGGAGGAAAATGTGATTTTGTTATTTTCATTGTTCAATGTTATAAACTTCTGTGGAGCACCTGGGGGATCAAGGTGTTCACCATGCATCTAAATACATTTCTTGAGAGGTTTCCAAAATAGCATCCCTTGTGGGAGGGTTTCCACTGTTTAGACACATCAGGGGCTCTTCAAATCGGACATGACGTTCGCTAATGATTCCAGTAAATTTTACATTCAAAAAGTCAAATGACATTCTCTCATTTCCAGACCCTGCCGTGCACCCAAACAGTAGTTTTCTCCCTCATATTGGGCATTCAGGGAAAATTGCACTTTTCTTTTCAATGTTTTGTTTATTAAGAATCAAGAAATAAATGACAACTTGTAAAACAGACAGAGTGATGAATCCGCTAAATGTAGCATTCGGAATGGCTTGAAAGCCCACAAAGTCAACAAGAAGGAACAGAAAAATGACCAACAATATGAAAAATACAGTTGTCATATCATCAGTAGTACAATAAATGAAAGATTCTTATTTTTTTTATCAAACAGGTGTGAGCAGTATGTCTATGATTTCAATTTGAAACAGTTCTGAAATAACTAGAATGGAGATGCTTGTGGGGGATTTTCACTGTTTAGGCACATCAGAGGCTCTCCAAATGCGATATGGTGTCCTCCAAATTTTGCATTCAAAAAGTCAAATGGCGCTCCTTCCCTTCCGAGCTCTGCCAGGTCCCAAAACAGTTGTTTTCTCCCTCATATTGGGTATTGGAGTACTTACATACATTATAGGTAGGTACGGCATAGCTTTTGCTTATTTACAAGCGGCGTGTGTACTTTGGGCATGCGTTGTCAGAGTGTGTGCGGTGAAAGCGATGCGGCAGTGGAACACATGCCACGCACCCTTCCTGCCGGTGGAACGCAGGTATCATCACATCCGGCCACGTCACTTCCACCAAGCACACTCCGACAATACCCGCCCACCTAGACAGTGCATGCAGGATAACCGGAGGATCCACAACTGAATTTTCTGATAAATAGCCCCGCAAATAATAGGTGGATTATCTGTATTTTATTTACTTACAGCAGGATTTCATTGAGCACCATATTGACTGTAGAGTCCTTTACAGGTGACAGTATCACCTGGCTTCAGAAGCCTATACTTCATGCCTTATACTGAATATACACGTGGTCAAAATTGTGGGTACCCCTTGTTTAATGACAGAAAAAACCACAATGGTCACAGAAATAATTTGAATCTGACAAAAGTAGTAATAAATAAGCGATTGCCTCAAAAGGTTGTTCAACAAAATATTAAGTTAAGGGTACCATCATTTCTGTCCAGGCCTATTTCATGAGTTTTATTTATTTTTTTTCATTCTGTGGAAGCATAGTAAGCGCTACAAAGATAGGGGACCGGCCCCGTGGTGCAGCTATCTACATTGCTGACATGCTGAAATCTTACACAAGCTAAGTAACCCTTTATTATCTGGATGTACTCCTGATGAACCTCTTTGAATTAGAAGGGGAGAAACGCGTTGAGTCTAAAGGGACATATTCTTTTCATGAGATATAATGTGGTTTAGTGATCTGGTCAGCACTGGGGTCACAAAAAATAACTATGTCGCCAAAGAATGGGACAGTATGTGGCTGCTTTAGGCATCTGTTATAAAATTAAGGTTGCAGCTTGACATTTAAATATTAGAAGGTTGCATGGGATATGCTTGACATCACAGCAGATACATCTCCCTATTGTCACAACAGCACCTTGAGACCCTAATACATGTGTAAACAGACCAAGATCACGTGTGTATTTCAGTTCTTTGATGAAGCATCTCTATCTGCCGTTGTTTTTTCTGGCTAGAAACTTTATGTATAAGGAGCAAGGGACACAGATTACCAAGTCAGTTGAGAACCCTAGTTCTAGCTAGATATTTATACTGACATATCCATGTCCTTTCAAGCTATCCATATGCACATGTTGTATATGTGAGAATTTCTTTCCCGGTCCTGTTAGGGCATTATAGGGATAGCAGGGAGAGCCGGCGAGGAGCGGGGGCACCACGGCGTAGGAAAATAGGGTGCCAACCTCCGCAGGCAGGTAGGGTGCACTGAGAAAGCGTAGGGCTTGGCACTACTCCGGCCTGTCCTGTAGTACGCTTGCATTTATTGGTGATGGTTTTGTCAAGTGCACACTTATGGTTTTAACATTTATAATAAAGGATAATTTTATGGCATTTTTGTAAATCGCTTTTTGGGGTCTTTTTCTGTGAGTTTGGAAGCATAGTTGAAAAGCAATGTCCGACTTTCATTTGTTCATTTTCATAGATCTTTTATTTATTATTACTTTTGTCAGATTCAAGTTATTTCTGTTACCATTGTGTTTTTCTGTCATTAAACGAGATGTACCAAGAATTTTGACCACGTATGTAGGTGGGTATATACAGTTAGGTCCATATATATTTGGACAGAGACAACATTTTTCTAATTTTGGTTATAGACATTACCACAATGAATTTTAAACAAAACAATTCAGATGCAGTTGAAGTTCAGGCTTTCAGCTTTTATTTGAGGGTATCCACATTAAAATTGGATGAAGGGTTTAGGAGTTTCCGCTCCTTGACATGTGCCACCCTGTTTTTAAAGGGATCAAAAGTAATTGGACAATTGACTCCAAGGCTATTTCATGGACAGGTGTGGACAATCCCTTCGTTATGTCATTCTCAATTAAGCAGATAAAAGTCCTGGAGTTGATTTGAGGTGTGGTGCTTGCATTTGGAAAGTTTTGCTGTGAAGTAAACATGCAGTCAAAGGAGCTCTCCATGCAGGTGAAACCAGCCATCCTTAAGCTGCGAAAACAGAAAAAAAACCATCCGAGAAATTGCTACAATATTAGGAGTGGTAAAATCTACAGTTTGGTACATCCTGAGAAAGAAAAAAAGCACTGGTGAACTCATCAATGCAAAAAGACCTGGGCGCTCACGGAAGACAACAGTGGTGGATGATCACAGAATAATCTCCATGGTGAGGAGGAACCCCTTCACAACAGCCAACCAAGTGAACAACACTCTCCAGGAGGTCGGCGTATCAATATCCAAATCTACCATAATGAGAAGACTGCATGAAAGTAAATACAGAGGGTTCACTGCACGGTGCAAGCCACTCATAAGCATCAAGAAGAAAAAGGCTAGACTGGACTTTGCTAAAAAACATCTAAAAAAGCCAGCACAGTTCTGGAAGAACATTCTTTGGACAGATGAAACCAAGATCAACTTCTACCAGAATGATGGAAAGAGAAAAGTATGGCAAAGGTGTGGTACAGCTCATGATCCAAAGCATACCACATCATCTGTAAAACACGGCGGAGGCAGTGTGATGGCTTGGGCATGCATGGCTGCCAGTGGCACTGGGTCACTAGTGTTTATTGATGATGTGACACAGGACAGAAGCAGCCAAATGAATTCTGAGGTATTCAGAGCCGCCATACTGTGTGCTCAGATCCAGCCAAATGCAGTCAAACTGATTGGTCGTCATTTCATACTACAGATGGACAATAACCCAAAATATAAAGCCAAAGCAACCCAGGAGTTTATTAAAGCAAAGAAGTGGAATATTCTTGAATGGCCAAGTCAGTCACCTGATCTCAACTCAATTGAGCATGCATTTCACTTGTTAAAGACTAAACTTCAGACACAAAGGCCCACAAACAAACAGCAACTGAAAACCACCGCAGTGAAGGCCTGGCAGAGCATCAAAAAGGAGGAAACACAGCGTCTGGTGATGTCCATGAGTTCAAGACTTCAGGCAGTCATTGCCAACAAAGGATTTTCTACCAAGTACTAAAAATGAACATTTTATTTAAAATTATTGAATCTGTCCAATTACTTTTGGTCCCTTTAAAAACAGGGTGGCACATGTTAAGGAGCTGACACTCCTAAACCCTTCATCCAATTTTAATGTGGATACCCTTAAATGAAAGCTGAAAGTCTGAACTTCAACTGCAGCTGAATTGTTTTGTTTAAAATTCATTGTGGTAATGTCTATAACCAAAATTAGAAAAATGTTGTCTCTGTCCAAATATATATGGACTTAACTGTATTTCTCCACATGAACCTCCCCACCACCGGTCATCCCTTATGGTATAATCTTTCTTTCAGGATGGTTACATCTATATAGGAAACAGTTTAATCTGAATTCATTAACATCAGCAAGTCTATTTCTCTCAGCAGTCCGGTAGGCTTCTACCTCATATCCTTATGTGTTCTTCTCCTACTTCTACTGGAATCACATACCGTCAATACTGATTTAGCCATTATGTTTTTGATATCACCTCTGTCATTATTGTATTGTTAGTCATTTTCTTTTCCCTTTTTACATGATGTTGTTTTAGTTGTATCTCAATACTATATCTAATGCATGCATATATATCTAGTACACTGAGGAAGGTTGTTGCATGACCAAAACGTTTGGATTGTACTAATTCTGGATTGCATTAAAAATTTTTGCATCAAAGATACCTAATTTGAGTGCCAAGTTTATTACATTTGATTTTTTTTATCACACCCCGATTTGGTAAGTGAAAAAGTATTGTTCATCAATACTGTATCATTGAATAACATTAGTTCGAATGCGATCCATGTTATTAAAGCACGAGCCCATAATTGCATACTTCGCCCTACATTTTCCTACGTCCAAAGTATCAATTTAAACAACTGTTAATTTGCTGACTAGCATGTCATTTTTATATACAGTAACTTAAGGCCCACATAAACATTGAATAAAAGTTATTTGAGCTCACAAATATTCATGCTATTGGCTAATTAACATGTATGAGGGGCTTCCCACTTTTTAAACTAAATCATGTAATGAAAGATAAGGGTACATAGAAAAATATGTGTGAATGAAAGAATAGGAATTGATATGTTGCCAGACAAGCATAACCAATGATGCCATTCCATTAGAGTTAAAAAGAAAAATATATAATAAAGAAAACAAAGTAGAAGACAGTAATTGGATGAGGAAGACAACTTGTGTATCACCACTGAGCTGTGGCTTCCTCAGAGGCACATATCAATTTCCATCCTATTGGAACACTTATTCATGTGCCATCTAGGCAGATGAAGATAGACGTATGTCTTATCGTGGGCACATCTAGCTTTGTATATATGGCCTTTTGGCATATTTAATTATATATATTTTTAGATGTGTGTTTTTTTGCCTTTTCATATAAATACAACATTTCATTTTAAGGCAATCACTGTCTCTTTTGTCTGACTTCTTTTTTGCAATTGGGAAGATAAGGTTGGTGCACTTTGAATTTAATTTGAACACCCAACTCTTTTGTTCTAGAGAAAAATGGCTGCAACAAGTGAACCAGAATAACTCTTTCCCTGGCCTCTAACAATGCATACAAAAAAAATGATGGGAATGGGGATGAGATAGCTTTGGCCTGAGAACCAAGTATAATGTATGTGACAGAGCTTTAACTGCATACCAATACTGTAGGAATTTGGTAAAACCTTGTATGCTTTTGATGTGTGGTTCTCACATGTTTAGCATTATATGTACCAGCATCCTAAGAGGACTGGGTCTGGGGAATCTACCAATGTGATGACAGGGAAATATTGTACTATTGAACATTTTCAAGTGAAATGTCATTCTGTCCTACATTATATTATCAAATAAACTGTGCCATACATACCAAAAATTATCAAACATAAGAAGCAAATCATTTGATGAAAATTTGGAAATTCGGCATGTCCAAATGGAATTAGATAAAAGTAAAAGGTCTATGACTAAGGGCGGTTGCCAGAAACGCGTCAGAAGTTTTTAATACATTACCTGAACTAGTTTGTGGCTTTATGGATTTTCAATAGAGACCTTTTACTTTTATCTACTTCCGTTTGGACATGGCAAATTTCTTAAATGTTGTCTACTAATGCTGAGCGCATCAGCGAAATTCTTGGCACCCACGGCAGTTAACTCATCTATCCATCATGCAGCTGATATACAAAGAAGGTGGTGAGCCCTCTTGTCTTATCTGCATAAATCATTTGATCCTTAAAGCAACTTTATTTTGGTAAAAGTCAACAGAAGTTTTTCATATGAATTTATATTTGCCAATATAACACAAATGTACCTTTTTTTTTTTGAGGGAACATCTTACGTAATCAAAACCGCCTACCTACTATTAGGCACTAGTCAATCATTTGTTGAAGGTTTAAACAAAAAATGTGAAATTTGGGACTCACCATCCACATATGTACCAAAGACATAAAGAACTGGGAGCACATGTGCTGAGTTCCAGCGGAGGCACCAACAAATTGCTCTGTCTATGGGTAAATAATTAGATACAGGGCTCGGACAGTAGATAAGATCAGAGCACAACTGTGACATTGTTTGCACCTATATGACAAACATATTATATGTATCTTTGCTGACTTTAGAAAATAAATTTACTTGACTTTTGTTGAATTGTAACTTTTCATTATTTTTTTTACCAGAGCAGTTTCTAGGGAGATAATGCAATATTTATGGCAGTAGCAGGAGAGACATGATGCCATAAAGGGATAGCTTCTTCCCTCCAGGCATACTGAAACAAGCTACTATGCAAAATTTCCGATCAGCAGAAAACTCCACTCTTAAAGAATTCTTCTATTATTTGAGGCCATCGAATGTCTCAGTTAAGGTTTGGTTGTCAGCTGTATTGAGCCTAACGCTTCACAATGTAATTTAACATCTGATCAAGCAGAAATATATATGTAACAAATACTACATGAAGATAACACTGTAAGCTTTTTTTGCAATGTTCAAAATGTATTTTAAAAAAAATAGATATAGTTACTGACATTAGATATAAGACATTCACTAAAATTAAGAGTTTAGGAATATATATAAAGTAGAGGCAGATATTTATGCTACATTAACAGATATAGCATAAATATCTATATCTATGTATCTACGAATATATCTGTCTGTTGGGGAATAACAAAATCTATAACAATTCATAACTCAATGGCAAAAAAGCAATATGAACATAAACTAATGGAAAAAGCCTCAGAGAACAGAGAATTTACGAGACAAGAAAAGCTTTACCCATTACCTTTGTCCCGTTTCAGACAAGGATGGTTCATGTCCTGGGAAAGGCACAAAAGTTGCACTACACGGTACTAATCTGGGGGACATCTTGGTCTTCTGCTCAGTAAATTGATGCAGTGATTCTAGTTTGCTTATAGCCATGTCTCTCCTCGTAACCTGTCGGTATCGGCTGTCTTTATTTCTGGTCTATCCATGCCTGGAATTCCATATAAATCAAAAAAAGTCTCCTTATAATACAGGATCCTGCCTGATGTGTTCATTGCTGGCAGGGCTCACTCCATGTCGCCTACTAACCAGGCTCACTGCGAACAGGAAGCGCCGTGTTCTGCTTAATATGATTACATTACAAATCCCTTTACCATTCATTAATATGAAGCAGATTGCCATACTGTCTCATTATAGTGATTTTTCTTATTATAGTTTTGTCCTACTTAGAACCTGTCTTTTTTTTCCACAAATTAAATTGCATATTAAATATGGGGATTACTTATTTAGGAGATTCTACACACACTTTTCTTTCAGCATTTTAATGCTGAAGTTTCTACAAGTTTTTTAAGATGGTTTTTATGTTGTAAGTAGAGGAAATTGACATTCACCAAGTTTGACAAAAAAATGATTTGCCTCCAATCAATATGCTGTGTATTTTTAATCTGCAAAGCCCAGAAAAGATGTTTGCAACATTCTAAGGTTTCTTAAGACTGCAGCTTTCGTAGTTTCCAAGTGACCTCAACATAAAGTGGCTTGAAAAAGTATTCATATATTCATACCAAATGAAATATTCTACATTTTTTAAGCCCACAAACTCAAGCGTATTTCATTGGGATTTTATGTCATATACTAGCACAAAGTAGCAAGCACTTGTGAAGCGCAAATGAAATGATACTTGGTTTTCTAGCTATTTTAAAAATATAAATCTGAAAATCATGACATGAATTTCTGTGCAACCTCCCTGAGTCAAAAATTTGTGGGACCATTTTCACTGCAATTACTGCTGCAAGTCTTCTGGGGTATGTCTCTGTCAGCTTTGTATATCTAGAGTGTCTTTTCATGTCTTGCCATTAATTCAAAATGGGATTTATGTCTGCACTTTGACATGGCCATTCAAACACATAAATATGCCTTGATCTAAACCACTCCATTGTAGAATTTGCTGAATGTTTAGGGTTGTTGTCCTGCTGGAAGGTGAACCAATGCTCCAGTCTCAAGTCGTTTGCAACCTCTAACAGGTTTTCCTCCAGGATTGCCCAGTATATAGCTCTACCGATCTTCATATCAGCTCTGATAAGCTTTCCTGCCCCTGCTGAAGAAAAGCATTCCCAGAGCATGATGCTGTCATCACCATGTTTGACAGGGGGATTTTGTTTTCAGGGTGATGTGAAGTGTTAGTTTTCCACCCCACATATCGATTTTCATTTTGTCACGATCCAGGCCGGGGTTTGTTTCTTGTTATTTTCTCCCCGATCTGGTCATGCGGGGGTTAACCTTCTCTGCCTTGTTTTCGGTTCCGTGTGGCTATTTCAGCCTGCAGACCAATGTCAGTTATAGTTCATGCTCCCAGGCTAGAGCAGCTGACCCCTTGATGCTGTGTGTCGTCCTCTGCCCGTGTATTCTGTTCCCGTGACTTCCCTTTGCTGCCTCCCTGCTTTGTCTTAGTGTTCCCTCCCTTTTCTTGGACCTCTTGGTATGTGACCTGTCTTGTCTTCTGACCTGTTTTACTGTCTCTCATCTCAGTTATATCTGCTCCCATCTGCCTTTGACTTCTGGCTTGTATTTGACCACGTGTATTGCTGTGACCTCTGGTACTTCTTGTCCTGGTGGTTTTTGACTCAGCTCGTATGACCACTCTTTTGCCACTTGGTGGCGCTTGTGCTGCTGCTCAATGGTGTTACGCTGTGTGTGCAACCTCTCTTCCTTCATCAGCATCTCCTGGTGGAGGTTGAGCTATACTGCACTGCAGCAACATTAAACATTTAGCCCCAAATGTTCTAGTTAGGTCACATTTGACCCAGAGCACCCTTTTCCTCATGTTACCTGTGTCCCCTGCATAGCTTTTTGCAACGTGCAAACAGGCTTTCTTATGGCTTGCATTCAAAAATTGCCTTCTTCTTTCCACTTTAACCTAAAGGCCAGATTTGTGGAGCATGCAACTATTAATTGTCCTGTGGAAAAATTCTTCTACCTGAGCTGTGGATCTCTATAGCTCCTCTAGAATGACCATGGGCCTTTTGTCTGCTTCTCTACTGCTCTGCTTGTTTGGAATGTCAGTTTAGGTGGATACCATGTCTTGATAGGTTTGCAATTGTGCCATTCTCCTATTTTTGCATAATGGATTGAACAGTGCTCCATGAGATATTCAGAGGTTGAAATATTTTTTATAATCTACTCCTCATTTTGTTATGAGCATAACACACACTCATTCATCGGTAACAAAAAAGTGAAGATCTACTGCAAAGAGACACCACACCCATGCCAGGCTGGTTCCTGTACAGACTACAGAGATACTAGCCGTACACTTCAAAAACACCACCTCAGACAAGACTTCCTAAAAGGCCATCAAGGGGTTTCTCGTACCTACTGAAGAACCAGAGGGAAGGCCGAAACACAGTGCCAACAATAAGAGAGGAAATTGTGCAGGAATATAAAAAATCCAGGGTGAAAAAAATAAAATACATTCATATGGGGTAGAAAGGGAAAGCTAAGGATATCTAAAAGTAAACGGATCAAGTATAACATCCCATAAACCTAAAGAGGTAAAAGAAAGAGGATTTGGGAATTAACCCCTCTGTGACCTTAGACGTACTATCCCGTCGAGGTGCCCTGGGCTTATCTGACCCTGGACGGGATAGTACGTCATAGCCGATCGGCCGCGCTCACGGGGGGAGCGCGGCCGATCGCGGCCGGGTGTCAGCTGCTTATCGCAGCTGACATCCGGCACTATGTGCCAGGAGCGGTCACGGACCGCCCCCGGCACATTAACCCCTGGCACACCGCGATCAAAGATGATCGCGATGTGCCGGCGGTACAGGGAAGCACCGCGCAGGGAGGGGGCTCCCTGCGGGCTTCCCTGAGCCCCCCGCAGCAACGCGATGTGATCGCGTTGCTGCGAGGGTCTCCTCACCTCCCTCCCTGCTCGAGCCCCGGATCCAAGATGGCCGCGGATCCGGGTCCTGCAGGGAGGGAGGTGGCTTCACAGAGCCTGCTCAGAGCAGGCACTGTGAAGCAGCCTGCACTCCTATCAGATCAGTGATCTGACAGAGTGCTGTGCAAACTGTCAGATCACTGATCTGTGATGTCCCCCCCTGGGACAAAGTAAAAAAGTAAAAAAAAAAATTTCCAAATGTGTAAAAAAAATAAAAAAAAATATTCCAAAATAATGAAAAAAAAAAAAAATATTATTCCCATAAATACATTTCTTCATCTAAATAAAAAAAAAAAACCAATAAAAGTACACATATTTAGTATCGCCGCGTCCGTAACGGCCCGACCTATAAAACTGGCCCACTAGTTAACCCCTTCAGTAAACACCGTAAGAAAAAAAAAAAAAAAACGAGGCAAAAAACAACGCTTTATTATCATACCGCCGAACAAAAAGTGGAATAACACGCGATCAAAAGGACAGATATAAATAACCATGGTACCGCTGAAAGCGTCATATTGTCCCGCAAAAAAAGAGCCGCCATACAGCATCATCAGCAAAAAAATAAAAAAGTTATAGTCCTGAGAATAAAGCGATGCAAAAATAATTATTTTTTCTGTAAAATAGTTTTTATCGTATAAAAGCACCAAACCATAAAAAAATGATATAAATGAGGTATCGCTGTAATCGTACTGACCCGAAGAATAAAACTGATTTATCAATTTTACCAAACGCGGAACGGTATAAACGCCTCCCCCAATAGAAATTCATGAATAGCTGGCTTTTGGTCATTCTTCCTCACAAAAATCGGAATAAAAAGCGATAAAAAAATGTCACGTGCCCAAAAATGTTTTCAATAAAAACGTCAACTCGTCCCGCAAAAAACAAGACCTCACATGACTCTGTGGACCAAAATATGGAAAAATTATAGCTCTCAAAATGTGGTATTGCAAAAAATATTTTTTGCAATAAAAAGGGTCTTTCAGTGTGTGACGGCTGCCAATCATAAAAATCCGCTAAAAAACTCGCTATAAAAGTAAATCAAACCCCCCTTCATCACCCCCTTAGTTAGGGAAAAATAAAAAAAAATGTATTTATTTCCATTTTCCCATTAGGGCTAGGGTTAGGGCTAGGGTTAGGGCTAGGGTTAGGGCTAGGGTTAGGGCTAGGGTTAGGGTTAGGGTTAGGGCTAGGGTTAGGGCTAGGGTTAGGGCTAGGGTTAGGGCTAGGGTTAGGGCTAGGGCTAGGGTTAGGGCTAGGGTTAGGGCTAGGGTTAGGGCTAGGGTTAGGGCTAGGGTTAGGGTTAGGGCTAGGGTTAGGGCTAGGATTAGGGTTAGGGTTAGGGTTGGGGCTACAGTTAGGGTTGGGGCTAAAGTTAGGGTTAGGGTTTAGATTACATTTACAGTTGGGAATAGGGTTGGGATTAGGGTTAGGGGTGTGTCAGGGTTAGAGGTGTGGTTAGGGTTACCGTTGGAATTAGGGTTAGGGGTGTGTTTAGATTAGGGTTTCAGTTATAATTGGGGGGTTTCCACTGTTTCGGCACATCAGGGGCTCTCCAAACACGACATGGCGTCCGATCTCAATTCCAGCCAATTCTGCGTTGAAAAAGTAAAACAGTGCTCCTTCCCTTCCGAGCTCTCCTGTGTGCCCAAACAGGGGTTTACCCCAACATATGGGGTATCAGCGTACTCAGGACAAATTGGACAACAACTTTTGTGGACCAATTTCTCCTGTTACCCTTGGGAAAATACAAAACTGGGGGCTAAAAAATAATTTTTGTGGGAAAACAAAAAGATTTTTTATTTTCACGGCTCTGCGTTATAAACTGTAGTGAAACACTTGGGGGTTCAAAGTTCTCACAACACATCTAGATAAGTTCATTGAGGGGTCTAGTTTCCAATATGGGGTCACTTGTGGGGGGTTTCTACTGTTTAGGTACATTAGGGGCTCTGCAAACGCAATGTGACGCCTGCAGACCAATCCATCTAAGTCTGCATTCCAAATGATGCTCCTTCCCTTCCGAGCCCTCCCATGCGCCCAAACGGTGGTTCCCCCCCACTTATCGGGTATCAGCGTACTCAGGACAAATTGGACAACAACTTTTGTGGACCAATTTCTCCTGTTACCCTTGGGAAAATACAAAACTGGGGGCTAAAAAATAATTTTTGTGGGAAAACAAAAAGATTTTTTATTTTCACGGCTCTGCGTTATAAACTGTAGTGAAACACTTGGGGGTTCAAAGTTCTCACAACACATCTAGATAAGTTCATTGAGGGGTCTAGTTTCCAATATGGGGTCACTTGTGGGGGGTTTCTACTGTTTAGGTACATTAGGGGCTCTGCAAACGCAATGTGACGCCTGCAGACCAATCCATCTAAGTCTGCATTCCAAATGATGCTCCTTCCCTTCCGAGCCCTCCCATGCGCCCAAACGGTGGTTCCCCCCCACATATCGGGTATCAGCGTACTCAGGACAAATTGGACAACAACATTTAGGGTCCAATTTCTCCTGCTAACCTTGGAAAAATACAAAACTGGGGGCTAAAATATAATTTTTGTGGAAAAAAAAATATTTTTTATTTGCATGGCTCTGCGTTATAAACTGTAGTGAAATACTTGGGGGTTCAAAGCTCTCACAACACATCAAGATGAGTTCCTTAGGGGGTCTACTTTCCAAAATGGTGTCACTTGTGGGGGGTTTCTACTGTTTAGGTACATTAGGGGCTCTGCAAACGCAATGTGACGCCTGCAGACCATTCCATCTAAGTCTGCATTCCAAATGGCGCTCCTTCCCTTCCGAACCCTCCCATGCGCCCAAACGGTGGTTCCCCCCCACATATGGGGTATCAGCGTACTCAGGACAAATTGGACAACAACTTTTGTGGTCCAATTTCTCCTCTTACCCTAGGGAAAATACAAAACTGGGGGCTAAAAAATAATTTTTGTGGGAAAAAAATTTTGTTTTATTTTTATGGCTCTGCATTATAAACTTCTGTGAAGCCCTTCGTGGGTCAAAGTGCTCACCACACATCCAGATAAGTTCCTTAGGGGGTCTACTTTCCAAAATGGTGTCACTTGTGGGGGGTTTCAATGTTTAGGCACATCAGTGGCTCTCCAAACGCAACATGGCGTCCCATCTCAATTCCTGTCAATTTTGCATTGAAAAGTCAAACGGCGCTCCTTCCCTTCCGAGCTCTCCCATGCGCCCAAACAGTGGTTTACTGCCACATATGGGGTATCAGCGTACTCGGGACAAATTGGACAACAACTTTTGAGGTCCAATTTCTTCTCTTACCCTTGGAAAAATAAAAAATTGGGGGCAAAAATATAATTTTTGTGAAAAAATATGATTTTTTATTTTTACGGTTCTGCATTATAAACTTCTGTGAAGCACTTGGTGGGTCAAAGTGCTCACCACACCTCTAGATAAGTTCCTTAGGGGGTCTACTTTCCAAAATGGTGTCACTTGTGGGGGGTTTCAATGTTTAGGCACATCAGTGGCTCTCCAAACGCAACATGGCGTCCCATCTCAATTCCTGTCAATTTTGCATTGAAAAGTCAAACGGCGCTCCTTCCCTTCCGAGTTCTCCCATGTGCCCAAACAGTGGTTTACTGCCACATATGGGGTATCAGCGTACTCGGGACAAATTGGACAACAACTTTTGAGGTCCAATTTCTTCTCTTACCCTTGGAAAAATAAAAAATTGGGGGCAAAAATATAATTTTTGTGAAAAAATATGATTTTTTATTTTTACGGTTCTGCATTATAAACTTCTGTGAAGCACTTGGTGGGTCAAAGTGCTCACCACACCTCTAGATAAGTTCCTTAGGGGGTCTACTTTCCAAAATGGTGTCACTTGTGGGGGGTTTCAATGTTTAGGCACATCAGTGGCTCTCCAAACGCAACATGGCGTCCCATCTCAATTTCTGTCAATTTTGCATTGAAAAGTCAAACTGCGCTCCTTCCCTTCCGAGCTCTCCCATGCGCCCAAACAGTGGTTTACTGCCACATATGGGGTATCAGCGTACTCAGGACAAATTGGACAACAACTTTTGAGGTCCAATTTCTTCTCTTACCCTTGGAAAAATAAAAAATTGGGGGCAAAAATATAATTTTTGTGAAAAAATATGATTTTTTATTTTTACGGTTCTGCATTATAAACTTCTGTGAAGCACTTGGTGGGTCAAAGTGCTCACCACACATCCAGATAAGTTCCTTAGGGGGTCTACTTTCCAAAATGGTGTCACTTGTGGGGGGTTTCAATGTTTAGGCACATCAGTGGCTCTCCAAACGCAACATGGCGTCCCATCTCAATTCCTGTCAAGTTTGCATTGAAAAGTCAAATAGCGCTCCTTCCCTTCCGAGCTCTCCCATGCGCCCAAACAGTGGTTTACTGCCACATATGGGGTATCAGCGTACTCAGGACAAATTGGACAACAACTTTTTGGGTCCAATTTCTCCTGTTACCCTTGGTAAAATAAAACAAATTGGAGCTGAAGTAAATTTTTTGTGTAAAAAAGTTAAATGTTCATTTTTATTTAAACATTCCAAAAATTCCTATTAAACACCTGAAGGGTTAATAAACTTCTTGAATGTGGTTTTGAGCACCTTGAGGGGTGCAGTTTTTAGAATGGTGTCACACTTGGGCATTTTCTATCATATAGACCCCTCAAAATGACTTCAAATGAGACGTGGTCCCTAAAAAAAAATGGTGTTGTAAAAATGAGAAATTGCTGGTCAACTTTTAACCCTTATAACTCCCTAACAAAAAAAAAAATTGGTTCCAAAATTATGCTGATGTAAAGGAGACATGTGGGAAATGTTACTTATTAAGTATTTTGTGTGACATATCTCTGTGATTTAATTGCATAAAAATTCAAAGTTTGAAAATTGCGAAATTTTCAAAATTTTCGCCAAATTTCCGTTTTTTTCACAAATAAACGCAGGTACTATCAAAGAAATTTTACCACTATCATGAAGTACAATATGTCACGAGAAAACAATGTCAGAATCACCAGGATCCGTTGAAGCGTTTCGGAGTTATAACCTCATAAAGGGACAGTGGTCAGAATTGTAAAAATTGGCCTGGTCATTAACGTGCAAACCACCCTTGGGGGTAAAGGGGTTAAAACAAACAGATTCACTGCATGTATTTAACTGGTGTTTACCATCCAAGGCAAACCCGCTAGCAGAAAGGCTCGAATTCCTAAACCCAAGTCCACCTAGAGATATAGTCAGCAAGGAACTGCAGTGAAGGGTGACCAATTAAACCAAACCCAGGATCTGATAGGGCAGGCTAAAATAGGAACATGGAGAACACCTGGAGAGGAGAAAACCAAGAAGGGGAAACAAGGGAAGTTGCAACCATTTGGACAAGGAAAAAAGGTAATAGCTCAGCAGACAGAGGAACCAACCACGCAGCAACAGTTCAGTGGATTGAATTGTCAAGTTTAGTCATGACAACTTTAATCTTCTCCACAACTTGTTTCCTGACCTGTACTGAAGGGGAGATATGTTTTTACTATGCTTAATGGCATCAGTGATATAAAACCCAGAGTTTTTCCAACAGCACACTACGTACTGTGAGGTTTAATCTAAGTTGCAAAGTGGACTGGTTTTTATGTGGACATCCATAGAGAGGGTGGGAGGGTGTCCACCTTATCTCCACCTCCGGAGCCGGCACCACTGTGTGCTGACAGGACCTGTTTGATGTCACCGTCAGGGGCTTAAGTAGCTGGCTTCAAAAGGCAGCAGTATTCAGTGACTGGAGAGAAAGCACTGCAGGAAAGTGTTTGTGTCTGTGTTATTAAAGGACCTGAACCGTGGACATTGCTAACCGTGATAGGGCTGATCCTCCGCTTGGAGAAGAACAGTGTTTTGTTTCATTTTGTTTTGCAGTTTTGCCCATAGGGCCATATTTATTTTTACTAGGTTGGTTTATGCTGCCTTTAATAAACCAAGAATGTTTTTAGAGAGACAGTGTTATGTTTCTACCTCTGTGTCCAGCCGAGTGAGCTTCTCTACCCCTCTGTCTAATGGTTTGTTTGTTCATTTAAATGTTGATTCATTTTGCCATATCTGTTTTTCTTGTTTATTTGTTTGTGCATATATTTGTGTTTTTTCAGAAGCTGTTATACCATGCCTGACAAAGGGGCCTATGAAGTCCCGAAAGCTTACTTTGTAGCATCATTTATTTTATTTTTGATAGCCATTAAAATGTATCATAACTACAAGATTATCTTGTTTTTCACACTGAGAGCATTATTTTTTCAACTGGCTAACATGACATCAAACCCCTTATTTTGATTTCTTTCTCACTCATAGAATCGGTCAGTGAAAAAAATCACTTAACTGCACTGCCCCATTGAATAAGATTGGTCCGAGGGATGTCCATTCTTTTAACAGATAGCACTCGAACTGTAAATACGGTAGTTTAAATAAGGAAGGAAATAACTATTTAATAGCAGCTAAAAACCTGATGTATTTAAATCCTTATAGTATTTTTTATCAAAGCCCACGCTTTCTTTTTAACAAAATGTTTCAATGGTTGAATTACTGAAGTTATTTCAATCAGTGTAAAATCTAACTCAACTGAAAAAAATCTAATCTGCATTTTGAGTTTGTTCATGCTGTATTAATGAATGGCATCTGTTAGAATTGAGATATGCTTCCAATGCAATATTTCTGGAGGCATCTGTTCATATTAATACTGTAATTACATATTTGTGCAGTAAATGATCAGAATCCCCCTGTCAGGATAACGGATTGTCAAAAAGTTTATCAACAGTCGTTAATGCTTGAGAACTAAAAACAAACTTTATTAGGCCTTTTCCATTCTCCTCTCATTCTTTGAGGTTATTAGGGTCACCTAAACATCTTAGAGTTTAACAAAGCTCAGCTATGACATCTCTGTTTTAATTATTGGATTTTCTGTCATCACAGAACACAGCCAGGATATAACACTCTTCTTGGGCAAAGAGCACCCACAGAGATGCGTAACAGATTTATTAATAATGTATATCTACTAGATAATTGTCTAAGGGTCACTTCTGTCTTTCTATCCTTCTGTCTGTTACGGATATTCATTGGTCGCGGCCTCTGTCTGTCATGGAAATCCAAGTCGCTGATTGGTCGTGGCAAAACGCCCACGACAATTGCCACAACCAATCAGCAACGGGTACAGTCCGGCGGCAAAATGGCCGCTCCTTCCTCCCTGCAGTCAGTGCCCGCTCCATACTCCCCTCCAGTCAGCCCTCACACAGGGTTAATGACAGCGTTAATGGACCGTGTTATGCCGCGGTGTAATGCACTCCATTAACGCAGCTATTAACCCTGTGTGACCAACTTTTTACTATTGATCCTGCGTATGCAGCATCAATAGTAAAAAGATCTAATGTTACAAATAATAATAATGAAAAAAAAGGTTATTCTCACCCTCCGACGTGGTGCGGTGTCCTCGGCAGTGCAAGCGGCAGGTTACGGTGCCAAGGATGCTATGCGAGAAGAACCTTCCATGACGTTGCGGTCATGTGACCGCGACGTCATCACAGGTCCTGCGCTCATCCAACCCTGGGACCAGAAGCTGACGCATGCACTGTACACAGGTGCCAGGACTTCATTTGGCCTTCGGAGGGTGAGTATATATTTATTTTTTATTTTAAGTCTTTTTTAACCACGCATATAGTGCCCACATTGCTATATACTATGTGGGCAATGTTATATACTGCGTGGGCTGCGTTATATACTACATGGCTGCTATATACTACGTGGGCAGTGTTATATACTGTGTGGGCTGCGTTATATTCTACATGGCTGCTATATACTACGTGGGCTGTGTTATATACTATGTGGGCAGTGTTATATACTGTGTGGGCTGCGTTATATACTGCATGGCTGCTATATACTACGTGGCCAGTGTAATATACTATGTGGGCATTGTTATATACTGCATGGGCTGTGTTATATACTGTTTGGCCTGTGTTATATACTGCGTGGCCACTGTTATATACTGTGTGGCCACTGTTATATACTGCGTGGCCTGTACTAACACATTGGGTATTCAAGAATATGTCGTGGCCTGTGCTGTATACTATGTGGCTGCTATATACATACATATTCTAGAATACCCTATGCATTAGAATCGGGCCACCATCTAGTACTTAATAAACAGGATGGATTTATTTTAGCTAAATAATTAGAATATAGTAAATACAAACAATGCAGCCATAGAAAAGAATTATCATCTAAAATTTATAGAGAGCACTTGTTATCACTGTTAATTCCATTATGTCATTTGTTTAATCTCATATTATATTTTTTGTTATGCTTTAACCCCTTCATGACATTCGCCGTGTATGTACAGCACATGTTGTGTCCTTCCCTTTGATGTGAGCCCACATCTTTCCCAGCTCATGTATGCTGTTTTGAACAGCTGACATTTGCGTGTAAGAGTCATGGGTGCAATCGCGATCCACCCACAGCTGTTAACCTGTTAAATGCCACTGTCCATCTCTGACAGCGGCATTTAACTTGCACTTTCCGGAAATGCGTTGGAAATCCCGCCCAATGGTGACCCCGTCACGTGATCACGGGTCACCAATGGGTCGACATGGCAACCATAGGTTTCCTGCAGACCTTTAAAGCTGTCAGTGCCAGATTGCTATGAGCACCACCCGGTGGTTGGCACTCATAGCAAGTGAGCATTTCTGCTGCACATAGGTGACGTGATCATTAACTGCGTGTAGCACATGCTATCAGACTATCACAGCTTCTAGTCTCCCATCTATCAAAGAAAGTGAAAAGTAAAAAAAGTTTTTTAAAAATAATAAAAATATATAACAGTTTAAATCACCCCCCTTCGCCCCATTCAAAATAAAACAGTAAAAAATACACATATTTGGTATCGCTGCATTCAGAATTGTCCGATCTATCAAGATATAAAAAGTATTCATTCACTTGGTAAATGGTGTTGTGAGAAAAAGTCATAACACCAGAATTATGTTTTCTTTGGTCGCCGCAACACTGCATTAAAATGCAATAACAGGCGATCAAAACATTGTATCCACACCAAAATAATATAATTAAAAACGCCAGTTCAGCAACAAAAAAATAAGCCCTCATCCAGCCCCAGATCG
Source organism: Ranitomeya imitator (assembly GCF_032444005.1). Taxonomy (NCBI): domain Eukaryota; kingdom Metazoa; phylum Chordata; class Amphibia; order Anura; family Dendrobatidae; genus Ranitomeya; species Ranitomeya imitator. Next base: position 116,757,044 of record NC_091289.1, read on the forward strand.
CAAAAAATGGAGACGCTGCGGGTTTTGAAAATTATTGCAATTTTTTTTACTAGAGTTTGGATTTATTTTCACCACTTAAACAAAAAAGAATCTAGACATGTTTGGCATCTATGAACTCGTAGAGATGAGAGAATATTTCAATGTTCGGTTCAGATTGTGTTCTCTGAATTTGCAATATTCGCTGATTAATTCAGCAAATATTCACCAAACATAACCGAATGCCATTCAGGTCAATGGGAGGCAAAAAGAAACGCATGCACAACACCTCATAGTGGCCCTAAATGCTGCCAAAATACATCAAATGAGGGACAGACACCAGGAAAGTGGCTTCATTTCACCCACAGAACAGATTTTAGCATGGCACTGCAGCAATCAGCCAGGCAAGAGGTATCAGTGACTGGGACAGCATTTACAGCTTTCAATTGAACATCACAGTAAGATGAGGTGGGTGAGGGATCGGTGTAGGACCCCTTTACTGGGAGCCCTGATACCACATGCAACACCTCTACCTGCTTTCATGCTAAGCCACACTCAGGTGGCACAAATATAAGTATAGTAGTTTAACATTGTCAGAAAACTTTAAGGATAGTAACACAAGTAGTTGAGTCCAAGGAAGTTGAGGCTTGACGGTCTTTGAGACCTACTGCTACAGGCAACACGCATGAAGGAAACATAACCAGAAGTGTTTACATTTCCAAAAATTATTGGCAGAAAATACCAAAGTGGCATCAATTTCACCACAGTATAGATATTATAATGGGGACTGACAGATCTTCCACTAAACCCAATCCAGTCTCATAAGCCTACTGCTACTGGAAACACGCATGAAGGAGACCCAACCAGGAGTCTACACATTTTAAAAAATTAGTGGCAAATACCAAAAGTGTCATCAATTGCAATAAAGTTGAATTAGTGTAGCGCGGACCAACACCTTTTCCACTACAGCCAACCCAGCAGATGGAGACTGTAGCAGGCAAGGTGGTGGAATTACTGTTCCACATCCCTCTGAAAGCCTGGAAGGGGTGTAACTAGGTGGCTAACCAAATCCCTTCTTGTACAAGTCGCAGCAGGCAAAAACTGCGACCCAAGGAGATACAAATTGGTGGCACCAGGTGCTACTCCAATGCTGACCTACAGAATGTGACAGCTGACCCCCTACATTGGGTAAGCTGCTACGGACCAAAGGAGGGATGAAAAATGTAGGAATTCACTGTAGAGATTCTGGAACCAAAGGTGCAGATGGGATAGGCAGAGGAACAGAAATGCACTGGCAGGTGCGGGCTGGACGAGGTCTTAAACAGATAAGCACTGGCAGGTGTGATCTGGACCGGCTGATGGACAGAAGAGCGCAGACAGGTGTGGTTAGACAGGCACAGACAGGTAAGAGCAGATGGGTACAGGGTAGATAAGCAGACAGGTGGACCTGGGGAACATGACAACTGGCAAGCATGCAAGGCAAACTAATAACGTAGCTCAGGCACCTCCATATTGGAGGATAAGCCTTAATTAGAATGTGTCACCCAGCTATAGGATGAGAATACCTTAGGTTGATGCGGGTGGTCCCTTTAAGAGGCAGGGAGCAAACAAATGCGCCCTCTAAGCATAGTTCCTGAACCTGCAACTGAACCTTGGTGGATACCGACACATAGGGGGTGAGAAGAGGAGGTGGTGTGTGAGTGGGAAACACTGAATGTCCTGTCTGTTAGGTATGAGGAGATCTAACAAAGGACCAAGTCTGTAATCTCAACAGATCAGAAAGTCTGTAGTAAGAGAAAATTGCCCACTGTGTCAAAAGCAGATGCCAGGTCTAGGAGAAAGAGGAGGAAAAACTTGCCTCGCTTCCATTTGGTGGTTAATAGGATGTTGGTGACTTTAGTCAGGGCTGTTTCATTGGAATAGGGTGGTCTGAAGCCAAATTGTACATGGTCAAAGAAGGAGCAAGAGGAGAAATGGGAGGACAGTTCCAAATGGACATGCTGTTCCAGTAGTTTGGTGGCATAGGGGAGAAATGATATGGGGAGATAGATAGACACAGAGGATGGGTCAAGGGTGGGCTTTTTGAGGATGGTGTGATCGAGGTGTGTTTCAATCAGGATGGAAGACGCCAGTTGTTAGCGACAGGTTGAAGAGGTGGGTTATACTTGTGATGAAGACTGTGGTAAAGTTTGGAATGAGGTGGTACGTTATTGTGTCAAGTTCACAGGTGTTGAGGCAAAGCATTCAGCTGAGATGATAGGAGAGGGAGGGGGGAACTGGTGGATGCAGGAAATAATTGAAAGTACTGAATAGCTGTTTAGGTTTGCCAGACAGGTTTGATATGAGGGATGAGAAGTCGTTTTGTTTTGCTGCAGTCAGAATTTGCACACTATTTTTACAACTTCTGTTACTGGACAGGCAACTCTGCTCCCTTTCTTTGGCAGCCATACAATGGTGCACTTTGTAGATGAGGGCCAAAAAGAACATGTGTTCCAGTAGATGGCAAGCGCTGTATCATGTGGACTATGCTCCTCCTCCTCCACCTTAACATCACACACAGTAGAGTCCTCAGTGGTGACACCCCAAATAAACTTTTTTTACCCCATATCACAACTCTCCAAGTGCCCAACTGACTGTTGAGACCCACAAATGTCTGCAGATCTATTCATACATTGTATGCCATGGGCATAGGAAGTATACTCTAAAGATTCACTGAGTCAAAAGGAGAAAATCATCTGCACTGCTGGCCAATTTTTTACTCACTTTGATCCATGACCAGACAAAGCTTTGTCCAAGCATAAAACAAACCCTCATTAGAGATGTTAGCTCTTTTGGGTGAAGGTGATCCAGGTGACGAGACTCAGATATTTGAGAGGACTGCAGACTGTACTGTGCTTTCAGGGCAGGAAGAGGAGGGTGACTTTCAGGGTGAGAATTGGGAGAACAGAGACTATGACAATGAGGTAGTAAATCACACTTGGTGTAAACCCAGAGGCTTGCAGCTGATTAGCTCATCAGAGGAGAAGGGGGAAGACGAGGAGGTTACATAGACAAAGGGTTATGTAATCACGACAACCAATGCATCCTGGGGCCTATCTCTGGCAGTGGACAGCAGCATTCAAGGTTCTGCAGTTGGCTATCTTTGGTCTTTTTTTCATACCATCAAAAATCTAAAAAATCATGTTAGCTGTCACCTTTTTTTAAAAAAAAAAAAAAGACCCAGTAGAGTAAAAAAAAAAAAACTAATTTCAGTACTACATGCATGAACTGGCACATGCACGATCAACATGCGTTAATCTGGGAATGTCATTGTGCTAAAATGCAGACTAGTGGGTCTCGCCAATCACCATGCACCATATCGACCGCATCTTCTGATTCTTCCTCCTTCCTCAATATGGCAAGTGTTGTCATGCATGCCGAAGACCCTCCACTGGTTAACCCCCTACAGTTGGGGTGATTGAGAGCCTGTCAGCTTATACAGAATGGGACATGCCTGCTGTTTTTGACTGATCTTACATACCAAGCACACCCCATCTTTCTCAATCCACCGCAACATCCCTGCCTGCACCTCTCTCACAGTCCAGCAGCATGTCGTGTTCACCCTACTCCACCCTGTGACGGCACAGCAGCAAACCCTCGTTTTGCAATTGTGCTCACATAAAAGATTCTTTACGCCTACACATGGAAAGTTAACAACTTGAATTTCACCATCTTCAATTAACTAATAATAATCTTTATTTATATATCACAAACACATTATGCATACCTTTACGAGTCGGCAGTTCATATAAAACAGTCAAAAGTTACCAAGTTTAAGATACTCAAACAATTCAAGCAAAAATAATGACGACCCTGCTCTTCATAGCTTACAATCTACAATGAGGAGTTGGTGACACCAGTTACAGGTGCTTATTTACGATAGATAGAAATAGAAAATCCAGCTCACCTGTTAGGCATGTGTTGTGGGGAAGCACGGATATTGTGTAGTCATCACGTGGAACAAATGTAACAAGGAAAGAAGAAATCTAACTTCCAAAAAAATTCCAAATTTATTGTGAATAAAACATAAAGTCCAGTTGGATGAATTCACATGATAGTGAGTACACTATCATGTGAATTCATCCGACTGGACTTTATGTTTTATTCACAAAAAATTTGGAATTTTTTTGGAACCTGGATGTTTTCTTTCCATGCTACACTTATTTACAATGATGGTACAACCATCTTGAGGAAATGGGGGGTAGATAAAGGCTGCATGAGCCTTATGGGTACAGTTGAATTTGATGGTGAATTATGTTCAGAGAAGTAGAGAATAAGCTATAAATATAAAAAGGACTTTGATTGGGGAACATGATTGATCACCTGTTGTGAATTCTGTGGCTGAATTCACTCCTGTGGTAACAAGTGGTACTGCAGCTTCTGAGCTTCCTCCCTCAGGTGTTCTGGTGAGCTCGTTAACTGCTTCATTACTTAACTCCGCCTGATGCTGCTATCCTTGCTCCTTGTCAATGTTTCAGTGTTGGATCTGAGCTTCTCCTGATTGTTCCTGTGACCTGCTGCTCTGTATAGCTAAGTGCTTTTTGCTTTTTTTGTTGCTTTTTTTCTGTCCAGCTTGTCTTTTGTTTTGCTGGAAGCTCTGAGACGCAAAGGGTGTACCGCCGTGCCGTTAGTTCGGCACGGTGGGTTTTTTTTGCCCCCTTTGCGTGGTTTTGCTTTAGGGTTTTTTGTAGACTGCAAAGTTCGCTTTACTGTCCTTGCTCTGTCCTAGAATATCGGGCCCCACTTTGCTGAATCTATTTCATCCCTACGTTTTGTCTTTTCATCTTACTCACAGTCATTATATGTGGGGGGCTGCCTTTTCCTTTGGGGAATTTCTCTGGGGCAAGTCAGGCCTATTTTTCTATCTTCAGGCTAGCTAGTTTCTTAGGCTGTGCCGAGTTGCCTAGGTAGTTGTTAGGCGCAATCCACAGCCGCTTTTAGTTGTGTTTAGGATAGGATCAGGTGTGCAGTCTACAGAGTTTCCACGTCTCAGAGCTCGTTCTTGTATTTTTGGGTATTTGTCAGATCACTGTGTGCGCTCTGATCGCTAAGCACACTGTGTTTCTGGATTGCCTTCATAACACCTGTCATTAGCAAACATAACAGTACAAGGAGCCAAAATAATGATTCTCAATAGAGGGAAAGAAAAAGTTCTGACATCATTTTTTTTTTTTTTTCTGCTCTGTGTTCACTTTTTTTTTTTTCCCCTAGACATTTGGGTGATTCTGGACACAGGTGTGGACATGGATATTCAGGGTCTGTGCTCTTCAATGGATAATCTCGTTATAAATGTACAAAAAATTCAAGATACTATTGATCAGAAATCTATGTTAGAACCAAGAATTCCTATTCCTGATTTGTTTTTTGGAGATAGAACTAAGTTTCTAAGTTTCAAAAATAATTGTAAGCTATTTCTGGCCTTGAAACCTCATTCTTCTGGTAATCCTATTCAACAGGTTTTGATTATTATTTCTTTTTTGCGCGGCGACCCTCAAGACTGGGCATTTTCTCTTGCGCCAGGAGACCCTGCATTGAGTAGTGTCGATGCGTTTTTTCTGGCGCTCGGATTGCTGTACGATGAGCCTAATTCAGTGGATCAGGCTGAGAAAAATTTGCTGGCTTTGTGCCAGGGTCAGGATGATATAGAAGTATATTGTCAGAAATTTAGGAAATGGTCAGTACTCACTCAGTGGAATGAATCTGCGCTGGCAGCTTTGTTCAGAAAGGGTCTCTCTGAGGCTCTTAAGGATGTCATGGTGGGATTTCCTATGCCTGCTGGTTTGAATGAGTCTTTGTCTTTGGCCATTCAGATCGGTTGACGCTTGCGCGAGCGTAAATCTGTGCACCATTTGGCGGTACTGCCTGAGGTTAAACCTGAGCCTATGCAGTGCGATAGGACTATGACTAGAGTTGAACGGCAGGAATACAGACGTCTGAATGGTCTGTGTTTCTACTGTGGTGATTCCACTCATGCTATTTCTGATTGTCCTAAGCGCACTAAGCGGTCCGCTAGGTCTGCCGTCATTGGTACTGTACAGTCCAAATTCCTTCTGTCCATTACCTTGATATGCTCTTTGTCGTCGTTTTCTGTCATGGCGTTTGTGGATTCGGGCGCTGCCCTGAATCTGATGGATTTGGATTATGCTAAACGTTGTGGGTTTTTCTTGGAGCCTTTGCGGTGTCCTATTCCATTGAGAGGAATTGATGCTACACCTTTGGCCAAGAATAAACCTCAATACAGGGCCCAGCTGACCATGTGCATGGCTCTTGCACATCAGGAAGTTATTCGCTTTCTGGTGTTGCATAATCTGCATGATGTGGTCGTGTTGGGGTTGCCATGGCTACAAACCCATAATCCAGTATTGGATTGGAATTCCATGTCGGTATCCAGCTGGGGTTGTCAGGGGGTACATGGTGATGTTCCATTTTTGTCGATTTCGTCATCCACCCCTTCTGAGGTCCCAGAGTTCTTGTCTGATTATCAGGATGTATTTGAAGAGCCCAAGTCCGATGCTCTACCTCCGCATAGGGATTGTGATTGTGCTATCAATTTGATTCCTGGTAGTAAATTCCCTAAAGGTCGATTATTTAATTTATCCGTGCCCAAACACGCCGCTATGCGCAGTTATGTGAAGGAATCCCTGGAGAAGGGACATATTCGCCCATCGTCATCACCACTGGGAGCAGGGTTCTTCTTTGTAGCCAAGAAGGATGGTTCGCTGAGACCGTGTATTGATTACCGCCTTCTTAATAAGATCACTGTTAAATTTCAGTATCCCTTGCCATTGTTATCTGACTTGTTTGCTCGGATTAAGGGGGCTAGTTGGTTCACTAAGATAGATCTTCGTGGTGCGTATAATCTGGTGAGAATCAGGCAAGGAGATGAATGGAAAACTGCATTCAATACGCCCGAGGGTCATTTTGAGTATCTAGTGATGCCGTTCGGACTTGCCAATGCTCCATCTGTGTTTCAGTCTTTTATGCATGACATCTTCCGTGAGTATCTGGATAAATTCCTGATTGTTTACTTGGATGACATTTTGATCTTCTCAGATGATTGGGAGTCTCATGTGAAGCAGGTCAGAATGGTTTTTCAGGTCCTGCGTGCTAACTCTTTGTTTGTGAAGGGATCAAAGTGTCTCTTCGGTGTGCAGAAAGTTTCATTTTTGGGGTTCATCTTTACCCCTTCTACTATCGAGATGGATCCAGTTAAGGTCCAAGCCATCCAGGATTGGATTCAGCCGACATCTCTGAAAAGTCTGCAAAAGTTCCTGGGCTTTGCTAATTTTTATCGTCGCTTCATCTGTAATTTTTCTAGCATTGCCAAACCATTGACCGATTTGACCAAGAAGGGTGCTGATTTGGTTAATTGGTCTTCTGCTGCTGTGGAAGCTTTTCAGGAGTTGAAGCGTCGTTTTTGTTCTGCCCCTGTGTTGTGTCAGCCAGATGTTTCTCTTCCGTTCCAGGTCGAGGTTGATGCTTCTGAGATTGGAGCAGGGGCGGTTTTGTCACAGAGAGGTTCTGATTGCTCAGTGATGAAACCATGTGCTTTCTTTTCCAGGAAGTTTTCGCCCGCTGAGCGTAATTATGATGTGGGCAATCGAGAGTTGCTGGCCATGAAGTGGGCATTCGAGGAGTGGCGTCATTGGCTTGAAGGAGCTAAGCATCGCGTGGTGGTATTGACTGATCATAAGAACTTGACTTATCTCGAGTCTGCCAAGCGCTTGAATCCTAGACAGGCCCGTTGGTCGTTATTTTTTGCCCGCTTCGACTTTGTGATTTCGTACCTTCCGGGCTCTAAAAATGTGAAGGCGGATGCTCTGTCTAGGAGTTTTGTGCCCGACTCTCCGGGTTTATCTGAGCCAGCGGGTATCCTCAAGGAAGGAGTCATTGTGTCTGCCATCTCCCCTGATTTGCGGCGGGTGCTGCAAAAATTTCAGGCGAATAAACCTGATCGTTGTCCAGCAGAGAAACTGTTCGTCCCTGATAGGTGGACTAATAAACTTATCTCTGAACTTCATTGTTCGGTGTTGGCTGGTCATCCTGGAATCTTTGGTACCAGAGAGTTAGTGGCTAGATCCTTCTGGTGGCCATCTCTGTCACGGGTTGTACGTACTTTTGTGCAGTCCTGTGGGATTTGTGCTAGGGCTAAGCCCTGCTGTTCTCGTGCCAGTGGGTTGCTTTTGCCCTTGCCGGTCCCAAAGAGGCCTTGGACACATATTTCGATGGATTTCATTTCTGACCTTCCCGTTTCTCAAAAGATGTCAGTCATTTGGGTGGTCTGTGATCGCTTTTCTAAAATGGTCCATCTGGTGCCCTTGGCTAAATTGCCTTCCTCCTCTGATTTGGTACCTTTGTTCTTTCAGCATGTGGTTCGGTTGCATGGCATTCCTGAGAATATTGTTTCTGACAGAGGTTCCCAGTTTGTTTCAAGGTTTTGGCGAGCCTTTTGTGGTAGGATGGGCATTGACCTATCCTTTTCCTCGGCTTTCCATCCTCAGACTAATGGCCAGACCGAACGAACCAATCAGACCTTGGAAACATATCTGAGATGTTTTGTATCTGCAGACCAGGATGATTGGGTGTCCTTTTTGCCGTTGGCTGAGTTCGCCCTTAATAATCGGGCCAGCTCGGCTACCTTGGTTTCTCCATTTTTTTGCAATTCTGGGTTCCATCCTCGTTTCTCTTCAGGACAGGTTGAGTCTTCGGACTGTCCTGGTGTGGATTCTGTGGTGGATAGGTTGCAGCAGATCTGGACTCAGGTAGTGGACAATTTGATCTTGTCCCAGGAGAAAGCTCAACTTTTCGCTAATCGCAGACGCCGTGTGGGTCCCCGACTTCGTGTTGGGGATCTGGTTTGGTTATCTTCTCGTCATATTCCTATGAAGGTTTCCTCTCCTAAATTTAAACCTCATTTTATTGGTCCGTATAGGATTTCTGAGGTTCTCAATCCTGTGTCCTTTCGTTTGACCCTCCCAGACTCCTTTTCCATACATAATGTATTCCATAGGTCGTTGTTGCGGAGATACGTGGCACCTATGGTTCCATCTGTTGAGCCTCCTGCTCCGGTTTTGGTGGAGGGGGAATTGGAGTATATTGTGGAGAAGATTTTGGATTCTCGTGTTTCTAGACGGAAACTCCAGTATCTGGTTAAATGGAAGGGTTATGCTCAGGAAGATAATTCCTGGGTTTTTGCCTCTGATGTTCATGCTTCCGATCTTGTTCGTGCCTTTCATGCGGCTCATCCTGGTCGGCCTGGGGGCTCTGGTGAGGGTTCGGTGACCCCTCCTCAAGGGGGGGGTACTGTTGTGAATTCTGTGGCTGAATTCACTCCTGTGGTCACAAGTGGTACTGCAGCTTCTGAGCTTCCTCCCTCAGGTGTTCTGGTGAGCTCGTTAACTGCTTCATTACTTAACTCCGCCTGATGCTGCTATCCTTGCTCCTTGTCAATGTTTCAGTGTTGGATCTGAGCTTCTCCTGATTGTTCCTGTGACCTGCTGCTCTGTATAGCTAAGTGCTTTTTGCTTTTTTTGTTGCTTTTTTTCTGTCCAGCTTGTCTTTTGTTTTGCTGGAAGCTTTGAGACGCAAAGGGTGTACCGCCGTGCCGTTAGTTCGGCACGGTGGGTTTTTTTGCCCCCTTTGCGTGGTTTTGCTTTAGGGTTTTTTGTAGACTGCAAAGTTCGCTTTACTGTCCTCGCTCTGTCCTAGAATATCGGGCCCCACTTTGCTGAATCTATTTCATCCCTACGTTTTGTCTTTTCATCTTACTCACAGTCATTATATGTGGGGGGCTGCCTTTTCCTTTGGGGAATTTCTCTGGGGCAAGTCAGGCCTATTTTTCTATCTTCAGGCTAGCTAGTTTCTTAGGCTGTGCCGAGTTGCCTAGGTAGTTGTTAGGCGCAATCCACAGCCGCTTTTAGTTGTGTTTAGGATAGGATCAGGTGTGCAGTCTACAGAGTTTCCACGTCTCAGAGCTCGTTCTTGTATTTTTGGGTATTTGTCAGATCACTGTGTGCGCTCTGATCGCTAAGCACACTGTGTTTCTGGATTGCCTTCATAACACCTGTCATTAGCAAACATAACATTCACCCTAACAGATGTGTTTTTAGGGAGCACCTAAAAATGTCTAAATTGCAGTTATATTCCTAATTTCATGGGGAACAAAAGGTAAGTGGTGAGCCATCTAGGTAGGAGATTGAACTGAGCCAGACAAAGTGTAGGTCAAGGGTGTTACCGTCTTTGTATGTCTCAGAGTTTTAAAGTTGTGAGAGGCGACACAAATTGGCTAGAGATAGAAGCTGGGATGCAGTTCGGTAGGTGGAGCTATTAAAGTATCCCAGGATAATGATTGTCAATCCTAAGGACATGAGGAAATGAAGTGTGGTCGCAACACAAGAAAGTGGTCCAGGAAGTTAGTGGGAGAGCCTCGGTGTCAGTATATGAATGCTGCTCTGAAAGAGAGGGGATAGAACACTCTGATGGTGTGAGCCTCAAAAGAAGAATGGCATCCAATTGGCGTGCATTTATTTATTGAGTAAAAAACAGGATTGTTGTTTGAATCGAGAAGTGTAGGATTATCGTGGAGTTAGCAGTGATCATGCAGTGGGATATACGCATATTACATGTGTTGTAATCTGGACATGGATAAGCTGAACTTTAACTATTTATTTTCTGAGATCTAATTTTTGTGAAAGCCTGCAGCCTCCTTGAATGATTTGTCTCCATATCGTGTCATTGTCTGGATGATAGGGGCCAGCTGAGAGCTATTCGCTACTAAATTCAGAACGCTTGTTTCTGTATGACATGGCCTGTGATCTCTGTGATTATTGCATGGCCACTCCAATCTGTTGGTCATGGAAATGCAGCCTTTCCACCTTATAGATCCAGACAGTTTCCGAAAGCTGATGACTGTCACAGTCCCCCCAATACCAGTTATCGTAGTCACTATTACTTCTCTAAGAAAGATGTGCCTGCGCTACAGCAACAAGTCGCAGACAACATCACCTGTTCCCTGAAAAATTCTATGTCTGTCACGGTGCATTTTAACAATGACACCTAGATGAGCAAGTATGTACAGGGGAGATACAGCTATATGACTGAGCACTAGGTGAGTCTCGTGGCTGTAGGGGCAGTTGGAGAAGGGGCTGCTCAACAAGTGTTGCAATCTCCAAGGCTTGCAGGGTGCTTGTGGATGGAGAAATAAACCACAACACATCATAGGATGGATAACTAAATGACTAGAAAACAGTGGCTGGAGAACTAAAGTACTAAACAGCTAGGGTTGTAGAACTAAACCACTACACACCATACGATGGATAACTAAACTAATAGACAACAGGGTTTGGAGAACTAAACTACTAAACAGCTAGGTTTGTAGAATTAAACCACAATACACCATACGATGAATAACTAAAATAATAGACAATAGGGGTTGAAGAACTAAACTACTAAACAGCTATGATTGCCGAACTAAACAAATTAACACCAGTACATGGAGAACTAAACTAATAGACAACAGGGATTGGGGAACTAAGCTACAAAACAGCTTGGGTTGGAGAACTAAACTAGTACACACCAGGGGATGGAGAACTAAAGCAGTAGACACCAAGGTGTTACTAGATACCAAGTCTTGGAATCCCAAGGGCTTGCAGAACAAACCTCTGTATGAACAGTTCATGCAGTGCTTCTGCCTCCTCCACCTTCTCTGGGGCCTCCACCTGCGTCCTCAACTCCTGCCTTAATTAAACACACGTTACAACACTACAAGGAGAATCCCTCCCCCAGCTCTGGACCTCGCTGCCAGGGCTCACTATAATCAGGCAATGTTTACAATAATATGCCTTCGAGATTGCAGTCATACTGATCAACAGTTGTGGACAGCTATCCATGCTGAGTTTGAGCAATGGCTGTTTCCACTCATCCTGGAGCCAGTGAAGGCTGTGTGCGATAATGGTGCAAACCTGGAGGTGGTCCTATGCTGGGCCAACCTTGCACACGTGCCTTGCATGGTTCGCATCCAAAACCTGATGGTACAGCAATTCCTCCGCTACTGTCCCAGCCTGGATGCACTGCTGCAGAAACCACTCTTGTGCTGATTTCCACCATTCTACTTCGGTTTTAAACGAGATCTTTCAGACTACTGGTTAACTGATTGATATGCGATATGACCACACAATGGAAATAATCTGTGCACATGTTGCAGTGACTGTGGCAGCAGCACCAAGACCTGATGCAGGATTACATTTTTCATAGCCTGGCACAGCGCAGTACGGATGTGGTGCAATTCACACTTGCGTACTGGATACAGAAAAAGGACCTCTGCACCCTTCTGTACATTTTCTTAATGGCTACTAAGATGGTTAGCGGTGATGATGCCATCATCAGCATCCCTGTTACTGTCATCTACATGCTGGAGCACACTTTAATTAGTGTGGATGAGCAGGTGGTGGTCCTGGGGAAGAGCAGGAAGCAGAGGAGGATACTTTTAGAGTTAACAATTAAGTTCAGGTCTGTTGTCTAACAGATGTTTGCCATGGGAGGAACAAATGGGGAAAAAACCATGAAAAGGACGAGGAGTAAGAGGTGATGGATGTGCCACAGTTATAAGATGAAGGCAATAATCATTTCCTCTATGTTGTCCATGGTTGCTAGGAGGGGATGGAGAAAGAAAGCTTGAGTGTTATATAACCTCCAACACACTGTGGAGTTGGACCTTATGAAAGAGACTGACCAATGAGGGCCTTCTTGCAGCACTATCTGCAACATGTTTGTTACCCGAATAGTTATGATTCCAAATAACACTGACTACTGGGTTGCCGATGTGTTCTAGACACAATACAAAAGTAAATTTTTTACAGCAGTGAGGCACACAGCTTAAACCGCAGTGATAGCCTTCCAACCACAGAAATGTTCAGTTGTCATCGCAAAAACATTAGCAGTCTTGCAGCGCTCTAGTCCTGCGTTACAACCCCACCAAAGACAGCATCTGCAAAGAGTTTGTATGTTCTACCCTTGTTTGCAAGGTTTTACTCCAGTAATTATTTTTCTACCCACACTACAAATACATACAGATAGTAAATTTAGATTGTGAGTCCCAATGATGCCAGTGCCAGTAAAGTCTATAAAGAGATTGTTGAATTATTGGCGCTATATAAGTGAATTGAAAGTGATACTCAGCCACACTCAGGTGGCACACATATCAGTTTCATAGATTACTATTGTCAGAAAATTGTGAGGATTGTAACATGAGTAGTTGACTCAAAGACAGTGGAGGACTGCAGTTTTCAGAGGCCTACTGCTACAGGCAACATGCATGAAGGTGACCAAATGCAGAATGTACACATTTACAAAAATTAGTGCCAGACACTAACAAAGTGGCATCAATTTCACCACAGTAGAAATAGTATATAGGGACCGACAGGTCTTCCACTACCCCCAACCCAGCAGATGGACACGCAAGCAGGATTGTTCACATTTCCACAAATTATTGTTAACATCTCCAGCAGCAGCAGCGACAGCAGGTATATAAGCCCTATTAAAGATATCAGAGACTGCATTTACGCGAGAACAATGCAGCACCCTAAAAACTACAACATCCAGTAACAGAAGTTGTCAGCTGTCTTTGGATAGGACATCACGTTAGTGGGTCATTATTGCTTTCAGAAACATCAACATCTACCCCACATACACCTTGAACACCAAGCCTAATCCCCCTTCCTCCACGACCTCGGCTTTTCACAGTCATGCTGCTCAAATAGTGTGCTAGGAACACACTATTAGCAACTAAAAATAGATTTTTTACTCTGCACAACCTCTGCACACAGCTGAATTTCAGCAGCACAAAATCAGAAGGTAAAATATGGCGTGATTAATCACGTTACTCACAGCAGACAGAGATCTGCTTCCAAAAATTTCATAGTGAAATGTCCCCTACTGTATGACATTTGTAACAGATTTTTTTTTGGTGTAGATGAGGCCTGTATAGCATTGACTAGTTTCCACAAAAAAATTCAAAGTGACAGGTCCCTACTGTATGACGTTAGTAACAGAAGAATTTTTTTCGGTGGGAATAGGAACGTACAACAGGGTCAATAACAGGGGAAGTACAAGATCCAGGATTCAGCCAACAAATATTACTCATCTACCCAACAACAATTACCAGGGAGAGTTTGATGCTCATCAGGAGATAAGTGTAACAGATTGCGTGCCTCAAGCTAGATATACAAGATGCCCATGAGAAATTGGATGCCACAGATGCACATAATCTAGAAGATAGGCTCCAAAAAAATTCAAAGTGACATGTCCCCTACTGTATGAAATTACTAACAGAAGATTTTTTTTGGCGGGAATGGGAATGTACAACAGGATCAATAACAGGGTGGCTATGTGAAGTACAAGCTTCAGAATCCAGCCTACAACTATTACTCATCTACCTAACACCAATTACAAGAGAGCGTTTGATGCTTGTAAGAAGATGGGTGCAACAGATGCGCTTCTCAAGCTAGGTATAAAAGATGCCCATGAGAAATTGGATGCCAAAGAAGCACATAATCTAGAAGATAGGACCAAAGCAATTTCAAACTCAAGTCTCGACTGCTGTATCATGTTTGTAAAAAAAAAAAATGAATACATTTAATGTGCAACAGCTCTGCACACAGAACATTTCCAATGCCACTAAATGAAAAGGTTAGATATAACGGGCTGTATCACATTTATCAATAGAAAAAAATAAATATATAAATGTGCTTGAGGTCCGCAGACAGCTTCATATCACCCCTACAAAATGACAAAGTGGGATACGGTGGGCTGTATGACATTCATCAACAGAAAAATTAGAACTTTTTAATGTGTGTTAGGTCTTCAGGCAGGTTCATAACACTGCCACAACATGACAATATGGGATATGGTGGGCTGTATCTCTTTCAGCAAAAGAAAATATTCAATTTTTTTTATGTGCCTTAGGTCTGCAGAGAGTTTCATATCACCGCAGCACTACATGACAAGGTGGGATAGAGCAGACTGTTTCACATTTAGCAACAGAGAAAATTGGATTTTTTTATGCGCATTAGGTCTGCAGACAGGTTCATATCACCGACACAACATGACAACATGAGATAAAGCTGGCTGTTTCACATTTAGCAGAAAAAAAATGAATTTTTTTTAATGCGCATGTTAGGGTTGGTGGATTGCACTAAATAAGATAATTAACAAAGTGCAATCGCAACTCGGGGTCCACTGTGCAGAGATGTAAAACTGCTGCTGGTGACCAATGATGGAACACTTGGCGAGCCATTACTTGTACACACTGAGTTTAAGCCACTCAGTGTAAACAGGGCGCTGAGATCCAAATTCAGATACTCCAAAGAAAGGAAGAGTACACACGAGTACTAAGTGATATGTCCTGTTAAACGTCACAGGGCAAGCACATGAACTGAACTCACACTGCAACAGAACCGTTTCAATCACACACAGGAACGAAACAGATGCTGTGTATAATACCCTGACTAAGGGTTGAGCTTGCTCTGAAACTTTCTGTGCTCACCGCACACATGTAGGTAACAGATGTAAAGCCAAACGGCTAATTGCCCCCAGTGACACTAGCTGCCTGCCTACGTGTACAGTCCCAAAGCTACACAGACATACAGCACTTGCAGACAGAGTAGTAGAGCCTCCACTCACATAGCCACACATAAATGATACTAGCGTGCCCTTGGGCATCATTGGGAGTCTTTTATACAAAATGCTTCACCCCAAACACTCATGCCTAGTCAGCTGAGATATCGACCACGGACCAATCCGGAGCAGCCACATCACTAGAGTCGGAGACGTCTCACCACCAATAAGAAGAAGCCACATCACGGACATGGCTAGTAAGGTGATTTTTGGACTTAGACTCTAGAGCGTCAAGTCGTCGCTGCCTATCGCTTGTTACCATAGACTTGGCTGGAGAACCAGTAGTAACCAAACGAACATGATGAGCCTGAGCACGATGCTGGGACCAACGTCTGTGCTCAGCAGCACCCACAGCGGCAGAATCTTAATGGGAGACCACAGAGGCAGATAAGGCTTGGGATATATCCCGTGCTGTGGGAGAATCCCGATGCCTAACAGTGTTTTAGGTCTGCAGACAGGTTCATATCACCGCCACAACATGTCAACGTGTGATACAGCATCCTATTTCACATTTAGCAACAGAAACAGCCTCTCTGTGCCGTTACAGTGCCAAAATGGTGCTAAAACAAGATGTCTGCTATTTATATGCAAAGGGACATGTGATTTCAGCAGCCAATGACACAAGCCGTAGTGTCAGTACATTTTGCGTGTTTCTTGCGCCCTGATCGGCTAGCCGCAATGTGCACACATAAAGTTAGGGAAAAAAATGACCGCTGTGCTGTGCTTACAAAAACGCTGCACCTCTGAGCTCTGCAAACACCCTCTCATCAAATACATGCCAAACGCTCATGATTAGTGTTGAGCATTCCGATACCGCAAGTATCGGGTATCGGCCGATACTTGCGGTATCGGAATTCCGATACCGAGATCCGATATTTTTGTGATATCGGGTATCGGTATCGGAAGTGTAAAATAAAGAATTAAAATAAAAAATATTGTTATATTCACCTCTCCGGCGGCCCCTGGACATCAGCGGGAGGATCCGGCGTCCGGCACGGCTTCTTTCTTCAAAATGCGCGCCTTCAGGACCTGTGGAATGACGTCCCGGCTTCTGATTGGTCGCGTGCCGCCCATGTGACCGCCACGCGACCAATCAGAAGCCGCGACGTCATTCCTCAGCTAAAGTCCTAGAATGAGCGCCTTCTAGGACCTGAGGAATGACGTCGCGGCTTCTGATTGGTCGCGTGGCGGTCACATGGGCGGCACGCGACCAATCAGAAGCCGGGACGTCATTCCACAGGTCCTGAAGGCGCGCATTTTGAAGAAAGAAGCCGTGCCGGACGCCGGATCCTCCCGCTGATGTCCAGGGGCCGCCGGAGAGGTGAATATAACAATATTTTTTATTTTAATTCTTTATTTTACACTTTAATATGGATCCCAGGGCCTGAAGGAGAGTTTCCTCTCCTTCAGACCCTGGGATCCATGAGGATACATTCCGATACTTGATGTCCCATTGACTTGTATTGGTATCGGATATCGGTATCGGCGATATCCGATATTTTTCGGGTATCGGCCGATACTATCCGATACCGATACTTTCAAGTATCGGACGGTATCGCTCAACACTACTCATGATACACCACCATTATCATTGCTAAAGTGCTGAAAATATTTTGGTGACAATTCAAATATTTTCCTGCACTTTTGCTGAATGTTACCGATTTTTACTAATTTTATTAAATTTTGCCATATTTGTGCCGAATTTATGTTTGGCGATTGTTTTCAGAACAAATTCCCTCATCATTACTCGAAATGACCTGGAGAATCATAGTGGCAGGCCAGGTCTAGCATTTGGTGAACATGGTAAAAAAAAATCCAAAAAACCACTGTGTAATTGCACTTTTTGCAATTTCATTGCACTTGGAAGTTTTTTCCTGTTTTTTTAGCACACGATGTGGTAAAGCCAATGGTGTGGTTCAAAAGTACAACTTGTCCCGCAAAAAACAAGCCCTCACAAGGCCACATTGACAGAAAAAAAACAAAAGTGATGAAAGACTGAAGGGAGTGAAAGACAGAAAAGCAAAAACGAAAAAGGACTGAGGCGTGAAGGGGTTAAAACATTCATTGTATTCACTTTGTCAACCATTTAAAAAGCAGCCTCAGTTAGCAGACACATACTAAAGAAAGACTGTTATTTTGCATATATGATACCAATGATATAAGAAACTTTAGTATTGAAATAAGCAGTTTGAGGCCTCGTTCACATGTAGGAGTGGTATCCATTTTTTTTACAGATACCACATGTACCCATTATAAACTATAAGACTACTCACATGTCCGTGTTTTTCCAGCAGCACATTTGAGAAGGGCCAATACAAATCTAAGAGTCCATGTAAAACATGTACAGCCCAAGTATGTCATCAGTGTACCATCTGTGTGCTCTATGTGTTTAACATTGCAAAGAATAGGAGAATGTTTGTCATTTAACTCATTCTTTATCCATAATGGAAAAACACTGATGACCCACTTATAACACAAGGACGTAAAACACTGAAGACACTGGTACCAGTCTTTTTTTCTCTATTCTCCACACAAAAGCAGATCACACTCTGATCATAATTGGACATTTTTTCTTGGACGGAGAACATACAGTCGTGTGTCCCTAACCTATCACTGATACTTTGCTTTTGATAATATTCTATTTCTTCTGCCATTCACCTGCCCAGACAATGAATGTGTTAAGTGCACTTGTAGTATTTCACATTCCAGATAAGTTTTAAATGTGAATGTGATCTATTAATGTCTTTGTGGTTTTATTTTCAGCAAGAACGTAATCTTTCCATTTTTCCATTTATCATGAATAAAAGATGAACATCCTTGAAGTACTACACTGTTAATCAAATCTCCTTCTGATTTTATGCCATGTATTACTCTTTGCTAGATTATCAACAATGCTAACATCTGGATTGTTTCCATGGTCTCATGAAAAGGGAACATATTAGATTGACATGGATTAATTTCTGTGCATCTATGATGATAATTATCCATTGTTACATTTTTTGGGGATCTGTAGTGTTTAGAGATGGGCAAATATTTCAATTTTTGGTTCGGATTACAATCATCGAATTTGCAATATTCGCTGATTAATTTGTAGAATGTTCGCCTAACATAGCCGAACGTTATTTATGTCAATGAGAGGCAAAAACAAACACATGCACAACAACTTATAACGGCCCCAAATGCTTCCAAAGCACATCAAATGAGGGACAGGCTCCAGGAAAGTGGCCTCAATTCAGCCACAGTACAAATTTTAGCATGGCACTGCAGCAATCAGCCAGGCATGAGGTATCAGGGTCTGGGCCAGCATTTACAGCTTTCAATTGAACGTCACAGTAAGACGAGGTGGGTGAGGGATCGGTGTAGGCCTCCTTTGCTGGGAGCCCTGATACCACATGAAACACCTCTACCTGCTTTCATGCTGAGCCACACTCAGGTGGCACAAATATCAGTTTTGTAGACTACCATTGTCAGAAAAATTTAATCATAGTAATATGGGTAGTTGAGTTCATGGAAGTGGAGGCCTAATGTCTTGGAGACCAAACTGATACAGGCAACACGCATGAAGGAGACCCAACAAGAAGTGTTTACATTTCCAAAAATTATAGGCAGACAATACCAAAGTGGCATAAATTTCACCACAGTATGGATAGTATAATAGGGACTGACAGGTCTTCCACTACACCCAATCCAGCAGATTGACACTCAACCTGGAGCGTTCACTGTCATGATCCCAATGGCAGGGGATCACAAAAGGACAAGCACAAAAACAAAACAAGCTCTAGGGTGATGGAACCTGAGCTGACCGCGATCCTGAACCTAAACACACAACTAGCAGTAGCCGGGGAACGTGCCTACGATGATTCCTAGACGTCTCGCGCCAGCCGAAGGATTAACTTCCCCTATCAGAAGAAACACAGACCTCACTTGCCTCCAGAGAAACACCCCACAGAAATAGCAGCCCCCCACATGTAATAATGGTGAAATGAGAGGAAAACACATACGTAGTTATGAAAATAGAATCAGCAAAAATGAGGCCCGCTAAAGCTAGATAGCAGAGGATACAAAAGTGAACTGCGCGGTCAGCGAAAAACCCTTCAAAAAACCATCCTGAAATTACTTGAACTCATGTGCCAACTCATGGAACATGAGGAGTAATTTCAGCCCACTAGAGCAACCAGCAGCAAGGAATCACATATCTGCAAGCTGGACTAAGACAAAAATTAAGCAAAACGTGGAACAGGAAAATCAAAACTTAGCTTGTCCTGAAGATAACAGACGCAGGGAGCAGAGGTGAAAAGACACGCTGATTACATTGATAGCCGGCGAGCAAATGACAAAAAAGCCAGGTTAAATAGGAAACTCCCATAACCTGATGGAACAGGTGGAGACCAGAGACCGCAGAGAACACAAGTCACCCAGTACCATCAGTAACCACCAGAGGGAGCCCAAAAACAGAACTCACAACAGTTCACATTTAAACACAAATGAGAGCCTTACTCTACAGAAATGGCATCAATTTCACCACAGTAGAAATAGTATAATAGGGACCGACAGATCTTCCACTGCACCCAATCCAGCAGATGGACACCCAACCAGGAGTGTTCACATTTCCAAAAATTACTGACAGACACCACAAAAGTGGCATCAATTTCACCACAGTAGAAATAGTATAATAGAAACCAACAAGTTTTCCACTATGACCAGTCCAGCAGATGGACACCAAACCTGGAGTTTTTGAATTTTAAAAAATGAAGGCCTGACACCACCGAGGTAGAATAACTGTCACGAGAATAGAAATAGTATAATTGGGACTGACACGTCTTTCACTACTACTAACCCAGTAGATGTAGACCAACCATGGCTGTTCACATTTCCACAAGTTTGTGTTAACATCAGCAACAGCAGCCACAGCAGGCACAGAAGCCACACTAAAGATATCACACAGTGAAATTATGTGACATTAATGCATCACACTAAAAAGTGCAATATCACCTAGTCTGTACAGTCTGCGATTGGGGTGCAAAAGTCCTTGGACATCCATGGCTTGTTCATCTTGATGAAATATAGGCTGTTTACACTTTCAGGGGACAGACGGCTGTGCTTATCCGTCAGGACACCACCAGTAGCGCTGAAGATTATCTTCTGAGAAGACGCTGGCTGCCATTCACGATAAAACCTACAAGGTGTGTGAGAAGAGCTCAGGCCACTCATCCATTTTGGAAGGCCAAAATATAAAAGGATCCAAACCCTCCCTGATGGCCTGATGGTATTGATATTTAGCTCTAGATACTCCTGAATAGTGTTGAGCGATACCTTCCGATATCGGAAAGTATCGGTATCGGATAGGATCGGCCGATATTCAAAAAATATCGGATATCGCCGATACCCGATCCCAATGCAAGTCAATGGGACCAAAATATCGGAATTAAAATAAACCCTTTCTTGCCTTGTAGGTTCATTCTACATGAAGGAAAACAACTAAGAATAATGTAGGATGTATTGTGGGAGGTGGCGGAGACATTAAAGGCAATGAGGTTTAGCCCAATCAAATAGAATAGCATGTTTTTTTTTTTTTTAAGACGTTCGGAGTGAAAAAGATATTGAGTATGTAAATTTTTTTTTATTTTGTCAGATATTGATGTTTCACTATTCCACGCCCTTCCCCTTCTTTTTTTTTCTTTTTTTTTTTTTACTTTTCCCACACTTTCATCTTCATCGTCATCAGCATCTTTGACATCAACTTCTTCTTCACCTTATTCATCTTCTTCTTCATCTTCTACCTATTTTTTTTTTTATTACATTCTTCATATTCATTTTATTCAACTATTATTATTCTTCCTATTCTACATATTCTTTTTATTCCACTGTTATTATTCTTCCTATTCTACTTCTTCATCATATTCTCATTTGTGACAGGCATTCCCGCAGTTGTTATCTATAAAAGTTGGAAGATTACACCTTCCCTTGTGCCAGTCACAAAAGTTACATTTGTCCGCGTTCAGTTTGGCCTGCAGCATCAGGCTTTATCCAGGGGCACCACAAGGAGGAACGGACTCACCCCCATACACTGCTTAGTCTTCTTCTGCATATAATTTAGATAATATCTTTTGCTCTGATATTAAGTCTTATGCTTAATGTTCTTCTGCTCTTTGTTCTGCAGCCTCTTGTTCTTCTGCTTCTCGGTCTTCCATGTCGTCGTCTCCAGGGTCGTCGTCTCCAGTGTCGTCATCTCCGCCGTCGTCGTCTCAGCCGTCGTCGTCTCCGCCGTCGTCGTCGTCGTCGTCATCGGGGTGGTCTTCCGGGTCGTCGTCGTCGTCATCGGGGTGGTCTTCCGGGTCGTCGACTTTAGGGTCTTCAACTTGGAAATGTAGCAGAAGGTACAAGAAGGCTGAGAAAATGCCAAGAACCAGCTGATGGAACTGGAACTCGGATGGCTACCCGAAGGTTCAAGAGCCTATGGAACTACCGAGGACCAGCTGACGTTACTGGAACCCGGTTACTAAGCAGGAGGTACCCGTGCTAAAAAGCACTACCAAGGACCGCCTGACGTTGGCGGAACTCGGATACCCAGAAGGAGGCACCTAAGCCAAAGGCTCTGCCCGGAACCAGCTGACGTTACTGGAACCAGGATGGGGAGCAGAAGGTACAAGAGCAAAAGACACTGCCGAGAACCAGCTGACGGTACTGGAACCCGGATGGGTAGCCGAAGGTCCAAGAGCCAATGGAACTACCGAGGACCAGCTGACGTTACTGGAACCCGGTTACTAAGCAGGAGGTACCCGTGCCCGAAAGCACTACCAAGGACCACCTGACGTTGGTGGAACTTGGATACCCAGAAGGAGGCACCTAAGCCAAAGGCTCTGCCCGGAACCAGCTGACGGTACTGGAACCAGGATGGGGAGCAGAAGGTACAAGAGCAAAAGACACTGCCGAGAACCAGCTGACGGTGCTGGAACCAGGTGGTGGACCTGAAGGTCCACAGGAGAGGAGAGAACAGCTAGGCCGCGAGGCAGCCGCAGTTACCGAACCCCAACAGTCCTACAGGGGGAGCTGGGCCTACTGGCACTACAGAACCAGCCTTGACTACCAGTTCACGCAGCCCACATAGGAAGCTCCTAAACTGGAGGCACCCTGGAGTTGGCTAACCCGACCGCACCACGACGGGGCAAGCATAGGCGTCTCAGTGAGCTTGACACAACCCGGAAACAGCTGACGGTGCTGAAACCAGGCTTGGCACGAGGGAGTACCTGTGACAAGAACACTGCCGAGAACCAGCTGGCGGTGCTGGAACCCAGATGCGTTGCCCCAGTGTGCAAGAGCCAATGGCACGACCGAGGACCAGCTGGCGGTGCTGGAACCCGGTTACTAAGCTGTAGGTGCCCGCGCTTAAAAGCACTACCAAGGACCGCCTGACGTTGGCGGAACTCGGATACCCAGGAGGAGGCACCTAAGCCAAAGGCTCGGCTCGGAACCAGCTGACGGTGCTGGAACCAGGTGGTGGACCCCAAGGCCCACAGGAGAGGAGAGAACAGCTAGGCCGCGAGGCAGCCGCAGTTACCGAACCCCAACAGTCCTACAGGGGGAGCTGGGCCTACTGGCACTACAGAACCAGCCTTTACTACTAGTTCACGCAGCCCACATAGGAAGCTCCTAAACTGGAGGCACCCTGGAGTTGGCTAACCCGACCGCACCACGACGGGGCAAGCATAGGCGTCTCAGTGAGCTTGACACAACCCGGAAACAGCTGACGGTGCTGAAACCAGGCTTGGCACGAGGGAGTACCTGTGACAAGAACACTGCCGAGAACCAGCTGGCGGTGCTGGAACCCAGATGCGTTGCCTATTAAAGATTGTCTTCCTAGAGCCCCAACTAGCGGTGTTGGAGCTAAGGGTAAGCAGGGGGAGCAGAGTGTAGGTCGAAGCCTGCACTGGAGGCAGCTTTGTGTCTGCGTTGCGTTTGCAGGACACTTTGCCGGCTACACAGTGGGGGAACAGCTGGCGTTGCTGAACCCCACTAACACAATGGCGTGTGTTTTTCTCTGTGCAACTAGCACTTGCGGTCAAAAACTAGCGATGTTAGAGCCCGTGTTGAAGCAGGAGGAGGAGTAGAGGAGCAGAGTGTAGGCCGAAGCCTATTTGAACCAATTTCAAAGGAAACCTTTAACCCCCCCTCAGGTGTTACAAAGTACAAGAGACACACCTTGTGCAGTATTAATGCTGCACAAGTGAAAGGTTGCTCTATTAATTTGTCTACTTGCACACGCTGAATGAAAGACGTACACAATTTAGCCCATTCTACAGTCAAACTGTAGTGGATGCGTGACTTGGCTTTTTAAGGAGACGCAGCACAGGTGTCCCAAATAACGCCTTGGTGCTTGGCAAAGCTTCCTGAGCGTTGTTATTTGCTGTACAGGAGTCTGCGCTCTTGTGTTATCCCTTGGCAATGCCCTGTTAGAGCTGCCCGTCTTATGACCTCATTTCATGTTGGCCGGTGCGGTTAACGATGGCCATAAATCCCAGACCCACAGTGCCTTTTCATAAAGTCACACTGCGGTGCTGTGATTCGTGGCCTTGAGCAGTAAATATTTTGGCCGCTCACACACGTCCTTACACCTGCTTCAGACTGGGCGGCCTCTGCTGATCCCTTCTCGCATGCCGCGGCCATGAGGCTGCACAGTCTGAAGAAGGCGGAAGGAGATGAGTTAAGACAGGTGAAGATATGCACTGCTCGTGTCCATCAATCACACCCTCACAGTCAAAATAAGACAACGAGGAGCATTGTTTCAGGCAGGGCGGACGCACAGGCGCAACAAGCCAACCAATGATGTCAGAAGACGGGAAGCGCTACCAAGGGGGGTGCTGCGTATCATTAGAAAGGAAAGTCACACCTCAGGGACAGTGGAATGGTCTCAATGAGACACATTTTGTACGTTTTGAGTTCTACGTGGGCAAGGACAAAAAGTCAGCCACCTTGTACAAATGCAGCAGTACTGCTGTACAAGGTGGCTGTTATACATAGAAACACCTGGGGGGGTGGGGGGCAGGCTCCCTTCAATTTCAGTTCATGTGCCTGCGTGGCGTTTGCAGGACACGTTGCCAGCTACACAGCAGGGGAACAGCTGGCGGTGCTGAACCCCACTAACACATTGGCTGGTGTTTTTCTCTGTGCAGCTAGCATGTCCGGGCAGAAACTGGCGTTGTTTGAGCCCAGGGTCAGCAGGAGGAGGAGAGGAGCAAAGTGTAGGCCGAAGCCTGCACTGGTGGCAGCTTTTGTTCAGTTGTGCCAGCGGGGCTTGTGCTGGACACGATGCCGACTACACAGCAGGGGAACAGCTGGCGGTGCTGAACCCCACTAACACATTGACTGGTGTTTTTCTCTGTGCAGCTAGCATGTCCGGGCAGAAACTGGCGGTGTTTGAGCCCGGGGTAAGCAGGAGGAGGAGAGGAGCAGAGTGTAGGCCGAAGCCTGCACTGGTGGCAGCTTTTGGTCGGTTGTGCCAGCGTGGCTTGTGCTGGACACGATGCCAACTACACAGCAGGGGAACAGCTAGCGGTGCTGAACCCCACGAACACATTGACTGGTGTTTTTCTCTGTGCAGCTAGCAGTTCCGGGCAGAAACTAGCGGTGTTTGAGCCCAGGGTCAGCAGGAGGAGTAGAGGAGCAGAGTGTAGGCCGAAGCCTAGTTGAACCAATTTCAAAGGTTACCTTTAACTCCCCCCTCAGGTGTTGCAAGGTACAAGAGCCACACCTTGAACAGCATTAATGATGCACAAGTCAAAGGTTGCTCTATTTAATTTTGCTCCTTGCACACGCTGAATTAAACACGTACACTATTTAGCCCATTATACTGTCAAACAGTAGTGGAGGCGTGACTAGTCTACTAGTCTTTTTAAGGAGACGCAGCACAGGTGTACAAATTTACACCTAGGTGCTGTGCGCAGATTCCTTACCGTTGTTATTTGCAGTACAGGAAACTGCGCTCTTGTGTTATCCCTTGGCAATACCCTGTTAGTGCAGGCCGTCTCATGACCTCATTTCATGTTGGCCGGTGCGGTTAACGATGGCCATAAATCCCAGACCCACAGTGGCTTTTCCTAAAGTCACACTGCGGTGCTGGGATTCGTGGCCTTGTGCAGTAAATATGTTCGCCGCTCACACATGTCCTTACACCTGCTTCAGACTGGGCGGCCTCAGCTGATCCCTTATCGCATGCCGCGGCCATGAGGCCGCACAGTCAGAAGAAGGCGGAAGGAGGGGAGTGAAGACAGGGGAACATATGCACTGCTCGTGCCCATCAATCACACCCTCGCAGTCAAAATATATGAGACAACGGGGGGCGTTGTGTCGGGCAGGGGGGACGCACAGGCACAGCCAGCCAACCAATGATGTCAGGAGACGGGCAGCGCTAAGAATGGGGGTGCTGCGTGTCATTAAAAAGGAAAGTCACACCTCAGGGACATTGTAATGGTCTGTAATGAGACACATTTTGTACTTGTTGAGTTCCACGTGTGCAAGGAGAAAAAGTCAGCCACCTTGTACAAATGCAGCAGTACTGCTGTACAAGGTGGCTGTTATACATAGAAACACCTGGGGGGGTGGGGGGCAGGCTCCCTTCAATTTCAGTTCATGTGCCTGCGTGGCGTTTGCAGGACACGTTGCCAGCTACACAGCAGGGGAACAGCTGGCGGTGCTGAACCCCACTAACACATTGGCTGGTGTTTTTCTCTGTGCAGCTAGCATGTCCGGGCAGAAACTGGCGTTGTTTGAGCCCAGGGTCAGCAAAAGGAGGAGAGGAGCAAAGTGTAGGCCGAAGCCTGCACTGGTGGCAGCTTTTGGTCAGTTGTGCCAGCGTGGCTTGTGCTGGACACGATGCCGACTACACAGCAGGGGAACAGCTGGCGGTGCTGAACCCCACTAACACATTGGCTGGTGTTTTTCTCTGTGCAGCTAACATGTCCGGGCAGAAACTGGCGTTGTTTGAGCCCAGGGTCAGCAGGAGGAGGAGAGGAGCAAAGTGTAGGCCGAAGCCTGCACTGGTGGCAGCTTTTGGTCAGTTGTGCCAGCGTGGCTTGTGCTGGACACGATGCCGACTACACAGCAGGGGAACAGCTGGCGGTGCTGAACCCCACTAACACATTGGCTGGTGTTTTTCTCTGTGCAGCTAGCATGTCCGGGCAGAAACTGGCGTTGTTTGAGCCCAGGGTCAGCAGGAGGAGTAGAGGAGCAGAGTGTAGGCCGAAGCCTAGTTGAACCAATTTCAAAGGTTACCTTTAACCCCCCCCTCAGGTGTTGCAAGGTACAAGAGCCACACCTTGAACAGCATTAATGATGCACAAGTCAAAGGTTGCTCTATTTAATTTTGCTCCTTGCACACACTGAATAAAACACGTACACTATTTAGCCCATTATACTGTCAAACAGTAGTGGAGGCGTGACTACTAGTCTTTTTAAGGAGATGCAGCACAGGTGTCAAAATTTACACCTAGCTGCTGTGCGCAGATTCCTGAGCGTTGTTATTTGCTGTACAGGAGTCTGCGCTATTGGGATCCCTTGGCCATGCGCTGTGAGCGCTTCCTGTCTTCTGACCTCATTTAATGTCGGCCGTTACGGTTAGCGATGGACATGAATCCCAGACCCACAGTGTGTTTTCAAAAAATCACACTGCGTGGCTGGGATTCGTGGCCTTGTTCAGTAAATATGTTTGACGCTCACACATGTCCTTACACCTGCTTCAGACTGGGCGGCCTCATCTGATCCCTTATCGCCTGCCGCGGCCATGAGGACACCCAGTCTGAAGAAGGCGGAAGGAGATGAGTGAACACAGGCAAACATATGCACTGCACATGCCCATCAATCACACACTCGCTGTTCAAAAAAATAAGACACCGAGGGGCGTTGTTTCGAGCAGGGCAGACGCACAGGCGCAGCCAGCTAACCAATGATGTCAAAAGACGGGCAGCGCTAACAAGGGTGGTGCTGCGTATCATTAGAAAGGAAAGTCACACCTCAGGGACAGTGGAATGGTCTCAATGAGACACATTTTGTACGTGTTGAGTTCCACGTGGGCAAGGAGAAAAAGTCAGCCACCTTGTACAAATGCAGCAGTACTGCTGTACAAGGTGGCTGTTTTACATAGAAACACCTGGGGGTGGGGGGCAGGCTCCCTTCAATTTCAGTTCATGTGCCTGCTTGGCATTTGCAGGTCACGTTGCAAGCTACACAGCAGGGGAACAGCTGGCGGTGCTGAACCCCACTGACACATTGACTGGTGTTTTTCTCTGTGCAGCTCGCATGTCCGGGCAAAAACTGGCGGTGTTAGAGCCCAGGGTCAGCAGGAGGAGGAGAGGAGCAATGTGTAGGCCGAAGCCTGCACTGGTGGCAGCTTTTGGTCAGTTGTGCCAGCGTGGCTTGTGCTGGACACGATGCCGGCTACACAGCGGGGGAACAGCTGGCGGTGCTGAACCCCACTAACACATTGGCTGGTGTTTTTCTCTGTGCAGCTAGCACTTCCAGGCAGAAACTGGCGGTGTTTGAGCCCAGGGTCAGCAGGAGGAGGAGAGGAGCAGAGTGTAGGCCGAAGCCTGCACTGGTGGCAGCTTTTGGTCATTTGTGCCAGCGTGGCTTGTGCTGGACACGATGCCGACTACACAGCAGGGGAACAGCTGGCGGTGCTGAACCTCACTAACACATTGACTGGTGTTTTTCTCTGTGCAGCTAGCAGTTCCGGGCAAAAACTAGCGGTGTTTGAGCCCAGGGTCAGCAGGAGAGGAGCAGAGTGTAGGCCGAAGCCTAGTTGAACCAATTTCAAAGGTTACCTTTAACCCCCCTCAGGTGTTGCAAGGTACAAGAGCCACACCTTGTGCAGCATTAATGCTGCACAAGTAAAAGGTTGCTCTATTTGTTTTGCTCCTTGCACACGCTGACTAAAACACGTACACTATTTAGCCCATTATACTGTCAAACAGTTGTGGAGGCGTGACTTGTCTTTTTAAGGAGACGCAGCACAGGTGTCAAAATTTGCACCTAGGTACTGGGCGCAGATTCCTGAGCGTTGTTATTTGCTGTACAGGAGTCTGCGCTATTGGGATCCCTTGGCCATGCGCTGTGAGCGCTTCCTGTCTTCTGACCTCATTTCATTTCGGCCGTTGCGGTTAGCGATGGACATGAATCCCAGACCCACAGTGTGTTTTCAAAAAATCACACTGCGTGGCTGGGATTCGTGGCCTTGTGCAGTAAATAGGTTTGCCGCTTACACATGTCCTTACACCTGCTCCAGACTGGGCGGCCTCAGCTGATCCCTTATCGCCTATCACGGCCAGGAGGCCGCACAGTCTGAAGAAGGCGGAAGGAGATGAGTTAAGACAGGCGAACATATGCACTGCTCGTGCCCATAAACCACACCCTCGCTGACAAAATAAATATGACAACGAGGGGCGTTGTTTCTAGCAGGGCGGATGCACAGGCGCAGCCAGCTAACCATGATGACAAAAGACGGGAAACGCTACCAAGGGGGGTGCTGCGTATCATTAGAAAGGAAAGTCACACCTCAGGGACAGTGGAATGGTCTCAATGAGACACATTTTGTACGTGTTGAGTTCCACGTGGGCAAGGAGAAAAAGTCAGCCACCTTGTACAAATGCAGCAGTACTGCTGTACTAGGTGGCTGTTATACATAGAAACACCTGGGGGGGTGGGGCCAGGTTCCCTTTAATTTCAGTTCATGTGCCTGCGTGGCGTTTGCAGGTCACGTTGCCGGCTACACAGCAGGGGAACAGCTGGCGTTGCTGAACCCCACTAACACATTGGCTGGTGTTTTTCTCTGTGCAGCTAGCACTTCCGGGCAAAAACTAGCGGTGTTTGAGCCCAGGGTCAGCAGGAGGAGGAGAGGAGCAGAGTGTAGGCCGAAGCCTGCACTGGTGGCAGCTTTTGTTCTGTTGTGCCAGCGTGGCTTGTGCTGGACACGTTGCCGACTACACAGCAGGGGAACAGCTGGCGGTGCTGAACCCCACTGACACATCACCTAGTGTTTTTTCTGTGTAGACAACACTTCCAGGTGGCAACTGACAGTGTTGAAACCCAGGGAATCAAAGAGGAGCAGAGTGTAGGCCAAAGCCTGCAGTGGGGCAAGTTGAAAGGGAACCTTTAACCCCCCCCCCAGGCATTTGTTGCTGAATGAGCCATCTTGTACAGCAGTAATACTGCACATGGAAAATGGTGGCTCCGAAAATTATGCTCCTTGCAAACGCTGAAGTACACACTCATATAATGTGTCCCCTCACACCGTCAAACCATCCCGGAAGTGGGACTTTCCTTTGTAATGTGACACAGCACAGCCGTCATTCCAACCCCCTTGGTGCCGGACGCCACCTCCTCAACGTTGTTTGGTTCTGTCACGGAGCCCGCGCTGTAATGTTATCCCTTGGCCATGCACAGTTAGCGGTGCCCGTCTTCTGACATCATGTAGGTGTCAGGCTGGCAGTGCCTGTGCGTCCAAGCTGCCCGAGATCCAACCTTGCAGTGTCATCTAATGTAGTCCCACTGCGGGCCAGGGATCCATGGGCATGCGCAGTGCATATCATCGCCTCTCACTCACCTCCTTCCTGCTTCTTCAGACTGTGCGGCGTCACGGCCGTGGCATGCTATTAGGGATCAGCTGACGCCGCCTAGTCTGAAGAAGCGTGAAGAAGGGGAGTGAGAGGCTAGTATATGCACTGCGCATGGTCATGGATACCAGGCCCACTGTGGGATCACATTAGACAACACTGCGAGGTGTGATTTCGGGCAGCGTGGACGCACAGGCGCAGCCAGGACGACAACAAATGATGTCAGAGGACGGGCAGCGCAAACTGTGCATGGCCAAGGGATAACATAACAGCGCAGGGTCCATGACGGAATCAAACAACGCTAAGGAGGCAGCGCACGGTGCCAAGGGGGTAGCAATGACGGCTGTGCTGCGTCACATTACAAAGGAAAGTCCCACCTCCGGGACGGTTGGACGGTGTGAGGGGACACATTACATGAGTGTGTAGTTCAGCGTTTGCAAGGAGCATAATTTCAAGAGCGACCTTTCCCTTGTGCAGTATTAGTGCTGCACATGGTGGCTCTTTCAGTAACAAACGCCTGGGGGGGGGGGGGGGGACAGGTCCCCTTACATTTTAGTTGTGCCAGCGTGGCGGTCGCATGACACGTTGCCGGATACACAGCTGGGGATCAGCTGACGTTACTGAACCCCAATAACAGAGGAGCGACTGTTGACTGTGCACACAGCACTTCCAGGCACCAACTGGCGGTGTTAGAGCCCAGGGTCAGCAGGAGGAGCAGATTGGAGGTATTGCCGCACACACAGCTGGGGATCAGCTGACGTTACTGAACCCCAATAACAGAGGAGCGACTGTTGACTGTGCACACAGCACTTCCAGGCACCAACTGGCGGTGTTAGAGCCCAGGGACAGCAGGAGGAGCAGATTGGAGGTATTGCCGCACACACAGCTGGGGATCAGCTGACGTTACTGAACCCCAATAACAGAGGAGCGACTGTTGACTGTGCACACAGCACTTCCAGGCACCAACTGGCGGTGTTAGAGCCCAGGGACAGCAGGAGGAGCAGAGGAACAGAGTGTAGGCCGAAGCCTGATTGGAGCAAGTTGAAAGGAAACCTTTAACCCCCCCACCCCAAGACGTTTGTAGCTGAAAGAGCCATCTTGTGCAGCACTAAGGATGCAAAAGGAAAAGGTTGCTCTTTTAATTATGCTCCTTGCAAACACCGAAGTAAACACTAAAAATGTGTCCCTTTATACCGTTAAACCGTTCCGGAGGTGCGAATTCCCTTCGTAATGGGACACAGCACAGCTGTCATTCCTATCCCCTTGATGCCGTGCGCTGCCTCCTCAGCATTGTTTTAAGCTGTCACGGAGCCTGCGCTGTTCTGTTAGCCCTTGGCCATGCCCAATTAGCGCTGCCTGTCTTCTGACATAATTTGGTGTCAGGCTGTCAGTGCCTGTGCGTCCACGCTGCTCCAGATCCCACCTCGCAGTCTCGTCTAACGTAATCCCACTGCGGGCCTTGGAACCATGGGCATGCACAGTGCATAACCTCGACTCTCACTCCCCTCCTTCCCTCTTCTTCAGACTGTGCGGTGTCACGGCCGTGGCATGCTAGGGATCAGCTGACGGCGCACAGTCTAAAGAAGGCGGAGGGAAATGAGCGAGAGCCCGAGGGGAAGATATGCACTGCGCATGCCCATGGATCCCAGGCCCGCAGTGTGACTCAATCAGAAGACACTGCGAGGCGGGATCTCGGGCAGCGCGGCCGCACAGGCGCAGCCAGCCTGACACCAAATTATGTCAGAAGACAGGCAGCGCAAATAGGGCATGCCCAAGGGATAACAGAACAGCGCAGGTTCCGTGACAGCTTAAAACAACGCTGAGGAGGCAGCGCATGGCACCAAGGGGGTAGGAATGACGGCTGTGCTGCGTCACATTACGAAGGAAAGTCCCAGCTCCGGGACGGTATAACGGTATCAGTGAACACATTTTATAAGTGTTAAGTTCTGCGTGTGCAAAGAGCTAAAAAAAAAGAGCTACCTTTTCCTTGTGCAGCATTACTGCTGCACAAGATGGCTCTTTCAGTAACAAACGACGGGGAGGGGGGGGGGACAGGTTCCCTTACATTTAGGTTGTTGTGCGAGCGTGGCGGTCGCAGGACACATTGCCGGCTACACAGCTGGGGATCAGCTGACGTTACTGAAACCCAATAACACTGGGTCGTATGTTTTTACTGTGCAGCCTGCACTTCTGAGCCGCAACTGGCGATGTTGGAGCCCAGGAATAGCAGTTCAGGTGGTAGAAAGATGAACACAGCAGGAGACCTGGATGACACCCAATTACTTAATCAGGCAAATTCCTGCGAGGTCCAGGCCTGGTTCATTTTCAGGAAAGTAAGCCGGTCAACGTTATCGGAGGATAGTCGCATGCGACGGTCTGTTAGTACACCACCTGCGGCACTAAAGACACATTCCGATAAGACACTAGCCGCAGGGCAAGCCAGCACCTCCAATGCATACTGGCTTAGCTCTGGCCATGTATCCAGCTTAGAGACCCAAAACTTGAACGGGGAAGAGCCGTCTGGGAGTACAGTAAGAGGGCAAGCCATGTAGTCTGTCACCATCTGACGGAACCGTTGCCTCCTGCTGACTGGAGCCGCCGGTGATGGTGTAGACATTTGGGGCGGGCACACAAAAGTGTGCCAGAGTTGTGCCATACTGGGCTTGCCTTGGGCAGAGGCACTGCTTCTGCTCCCTCTTTGGGCAGAGCCTCCCCCACTGCCTCGACGCACTGAGCTGCTTTGTAAAGCACTAGCAGCACTCCTCTCAGTTGGACAGGAGAAGATGATGGAATTCACCAGTGTGTCGTGGTACTCCCGCAATTTACGCTCCCGGGTCAACGCAGGGATGAGGTTTTGGACGTTGTCCCGGTAGCGAGGATCGAGGAGGGTGAACACCCAATAATCAGGCATGTTGAGAATGTGGTCGATGCGGCGTTCGTTTCTCAGGCACTGCAGCATGAAATCCACCATGTGCTGCAGAGTGCCAACTGGCCCAGAAACGCTGTCCCCTGCTTGAGACATGATCTCTGCCCGCTCGTCATCACCCCACCCTCGCTGTACACACTGACCACTGGACAATTGTGTCGCTCCCTCCTCTGGACGGAGCTCTTCCTCCTCCATTGACTCCTCCTCATCCTCCTCACAAATTGGCCCCTGCGTACCCCTTTGTGAGGAACCACGTGGCGCTGACTCTCCAGAAGCTGATGGAAAAGGTGACTCCTCATCCTCCACCTCTTCCACCACATCATCCCTTAACCCTTGCAAAGTTTGCTGAAGCAGGCAGATAAGGGGGACAGTCATGCTCACTAGTGCATCATCTGCACTTGCCATCCGCGTGGAATAATCAAAAGGACGCAAAACCTGGCAGACGTCCTTCATAGTGGCCCACTCTGTGGTTGTGAAGTCTGATCGGCGCTGACTGCGACTTCTTTGCGCCTGATGCAGCTGGTACTCCATAACTGCTTGCTGCTGCTCACACAACCGCTCCAACATATGTAACGTGGAATTCCACCGGGTAGGTAGGTCACATATGATGCGGTGTTCCGGAAGGCGGAATCGGCGCTGCAGAGCAGCAATGCGGGATCTGGCCAAGCTGGAACGCCGCAAGTGAGCACACTCTAGGCGGACCTTGTGCAGCAGGGCATCAAGATCCGGATAGTCCCTCAGAAAACTCTGCACAACCAAATTGAGCACATGTGCCAGACATGGGATGTGAGTGAGGTTGCCAAGGGCCAAAGCTGCCACCAGATTTCGGCCATTGTCACACACTACCATGCCTGGCTGGAGATTCGCTGGCAGTAACCACACATCGCTCTCCTGCTTGATGGCATTCCAGAGCTCCTGTGCTGTGTGGCTTCGATGCCCCAATGAAACTAGTTTCAAGATGGCCTGCTGACGTTTGGCCACGGCTGTGCTCATGTCGGTCATAGGTAAACGTTCACGGGTCCATGTGGAGGTGGACTGTGACGGATCCTGCAGAGAGGAATCAGAGGAACTGGTGTAAGAGGAGGAGTCGATGCGTACAGACTGGATTCCTGCAATCCTTGGAGTGGGCAGGACACGTCCTGCGCCACTCGCACGATCTGTACCTGGCTCAACAACATTAACCCAATGGGCAGTGAGGGAAACATATCGCCCCTGTCCATGCTGACTGGTCCACGCATCGGTGGTGAGGTGGACCTTGCTACTGACGGCGTTCAGTAGCGCATGTTTTATGTTTGCCTCAACATGCCTGTGCAGGGCAGGGACAGCCTGCCTGCTGAAGTAAAAGCGGCTGGGCACCTTGTACTGTGGGACTGCCAATGCCATCAAGTCACGGAAGCTGTCAGTCTCCACCAGCCTGAACGAGAGCATTTCCAGGGACAACAGTTTGGCAATGCCTGCATTCAGAGCCTGTGCTCGGGGGTGGTTGGCCGAGAATGCCCGCCTTTTCTCCCATGCCTGGACTACCGATGGCTGTAGAGTAGACTGGGAGTGTGAGGATGACTGTGAAGGTGGTGCTGTGGGTGGAATTACACTAGGTCTCTGGACAACAGTGGAGGAAGAGGCAACACGAGATGAAGAGGTGGTAGCTGCCGCTGTTGGTTGGCCTACGTCTTCACTGTGTTTCTGTAACTCCACCGCGTGCCTGTTCCGCACATGTTTCCACATATTTGTGGTATTGAGGTTGCTGACACTTTTACCTCTTTTTACTTTCTGATGACACAGCTTGCATTTGACAAAACAAATGTCATCTGCAACTGTGTCAAAAAAGGACCAGGCACTGCAAGTCTTGGGAGCGCCCTTTTTGGCTTTGGAAAGAGACAGGCTCCTAACGGGTGCCAAAGTGGAGGCTACAGGCTCCGCAGTCTTCCCCCTCCCTCTCCCTCTTTGGCCCGTAAGGGGAAGCTCTTCCTCAGAGCTGCTCCCACCACCTTCCTGTTCCTCACGCCACGATGGGTCAAGGACCTCATCATCTCCACTACCCTCTGCCACCAACTGCTCCTTCTGGGTAGTCTCGGCAGCACAGTACGCATCAGAAAGCGGCACCTGAGTTTCATCATCAGATGCGTACTGCGCTGTGGTCACCGGAGGCACTGGCCCACCTGCCTCTTCAGAGTCAGAGAGATAAAGCTTTTGGGCATCACTGCACACTGCCTCTTCTTCCATTTCTCCAATGCTGCTTGGCTGGCCCCCTGTTTCCAAGCCAAGAGATTCAGAGAACAGAAGTAGAGACGGCTCCTGTCCTGGGCTCTCTGACTGCCTGGCCAATTTGGCAGGTGGTGAAGAGACAGATGGCTGCTCTCCAGTGCTCTGTGCCTGAGAGGATGGGGCACTAACTGAAGTCGATGCCGAGGCGTTAGCTGCCATCTACCCGACAACGGCTTCAATTTGGTCTTCACGTAGCAGCGGTGCACGGCGCTCTCCGACAAAGCTGCGCATGAAGGACTGTTCCCTGCTGAAACTGAGTGACGACGAGTCACCGGCGCCCGCAGCAGGCACAGAATCACCACGTCCTCTCCCTGCTCCTCTCCCTGCTCCGCGCCCACGCCCACGTGCCTTACTCCCTGCCCTCTTCATCTTGGTTGACAGATAAAGATAAGCAGAAAAGTACTAAGGCCTTAGTGTGCTTATTCCTGAAATGCTCCTCCTAACAGGTGTAAGAAACACTAATGTTGTAAATTGTGGACTAAACTTTATTATTTTTCAAATGTGGCCTACACAAGTGTTAAGTTGTGTTTGGTGAACTTAACTTTTTTTTTGGTGCAGATCGGGCTACAGAGCTAGTTTAAATCACACGGAGACCGTGTAGACAGCCGTAAACGGCGCTGCAAGGCCAAAAAACCCTCCTCTCGGTTATCCTATATAGTGTTTTTCCACTATTTAGCTGGATACGAGTGGAAAGACACTAATAGGAATTTTTTTTTTCAAATTTTAAACAGGCTGCACTATTTGAAAAAAAGTAAAATTTTTCTCAAGGTATGAGGCAGTAACGAACCCTGAGCTGAATCCAACCGGCTATGGCTGCACACAGACTACAGGGCGAGCTGGGCTCACACGGAGACCGTGCAGACAGCCGTAAACGGCGCTGCAAGGCCAAAAAAAACCTCCTCTAGGTGATCCTATATAGTGTTTTTCCACTATTTAGCTGGATAAGAGTGGAAAGACACTAATAGGAATTTTTTTTTTTCAAATTTTAAACTGGCTGCACTATTTGAAAAAAAGGAAATTGTTTTTCAAGGTATGAGGCAGTAACGCACCCTGAGCTGAATCCAACCGGCTATGGCTGCACACAGACTACAGGGCGAGCTGCGCTCACACAGAGACCGTGCAGGCAGCCGTAAACGGCGCTGCAAGGCCAACAAACCCTCCTCTAGGTTATCCTATATAGTGTTTTTCCACTATTTAGCTGGATACGAGTGGAAAGACACTAATAGGAATTTTTTTTTTTCAAATTTTAAACAGGCTGCACTATTTGAAAAAAAGTAAAATTTTTCTCAAGGTATGAGCCAGTAACGAACCCTGAGCTGAATCCAACCGGCTATGGCTGCACACAGACTACAGGGCGAGCTGGGCTCACACGGAGACCGTGCAGACAGCCGTAAACGGCGCTGCAAGGCCCAAAAACCCCCCTCTAGGTTATCCTATGTAGTGTTTTTCCACAATAGAGCTGGAGACTGGTGGAAAAACACTAATAGGAAATTTGAGAAAAAATGTGCAGCAGGCTGCACTAAGAGCAAAAAAGGACAACTGTGTGAGGCAGTGTGAACCCCCCCTGAGCTGAATACAACCGGGTATATGGCTGCACACAGACTACAGAGTGAGCTGCACACACACACACACACACAGAGACCTTGCAGAACGCTGTTAAAACAGCGCTGCAAGGCAAGAGCAAGGTGAACAGTGAAGAACACACAGCGTTTTGCTAAATTAGCCTTTGGAAAGGAAAATAAAGCAATTAGCTAGCTCGACTGGCCCTCAGTTAGAACACAGCGTCCTGTCCCTAACTGAAATCACAGCAGAGTGAGCGCAAAATGGCGGCAGCGTTTTTTATAGTGCAGAGTGACATTATTTCAGCAGCCAATCCAAGCCTTGCCAGTACTTACATGCCCACCATGCTAAACAGGATGTGCCCACACTTCCAATCATTCCTCATTGGCTGCTGCGTTCAGTTTGAATTCTGGGAACTTCCGATTCCGGTATCCGATACGCGGGAAGTATCGGAATTCGGTATCGGAATTCCGATACCGCAAATATCGGCCGATACCCGATACTTGCGGTATCGGAATGCTCAACACTACTCCTGAACCATTCTCTAAATTAGTTCACCACGTATAAGACTTGGACTCTGTTGCACTGGCGCATGGGCTGGTCTGAAAAAGAGTCAACGGACTGACATAAATTTCTTCTTCCACATACACCACTACTACTGCTGCTAATGTTTTGGCGTTGCCAAATTGACGTGCTGGAGGTTGGAAGTCTAGAACTGTGATGCGAACAGTATGCTTCACTGCTCTCTTGGGGAAAAGTTCTCTTAAGGTTGTGTAAAAGCGTGTTTTGATACTCCAGCATTTGCGCGTCCCTTTCCAGGGTGGGAAGCATCTGGCAGAATTTGGTTTTATACTGTGGATCTAACAGAGTGGCAACCAAGTAGTCAGCAGTATTCCTAATCATAATTATACCGGATCATGTTGCAGATAGTGCAGCAAGAAGGCATGCATATGTCATGCTCTACCATGAGGTCCAAGCCCATGCTGTGTTGGTGGCTGGGTAACAAGGAGGCTTGTTTCCTCTATCCTGCCAAATGCAAACAACAGAGAGGGAACATTATCCTCTTCATCTGATAGTTGCTTGCCCATCACCTCTTCCTCCTCCATTTGTTCCATGGATTTTGCACCTTCGACAACAGTTTGTCTGTTATGACCAGCCCCCCTGGATCGCGGTAATACACCCTCCTGTGGAACCCACCTGTATGATGACAGTCTGGAACTTAGAGATAATCCCTTCTGTATCCTCCTCTCCTTCCTCCTCTTCTTCTGGGACCACGATCACCTCCTGCAGGCTATTCAAAGTCTGCTCCAGCATATAGATGACCGGAAAAGTGATGCTGATGACGTCGATGTCAACATTACCATCTTAGTAGCCATTTTGAAACTTTGCAGAAGGATGCAGAGGTCCTTAATCTGTTCCCAGTATGTAAGTGTGATATGCGCCATGTTCGCACTGGCTTTGGCCTAGGCTATATGACAAGACATACTGCGTCACGGCTCATTGCTGCTGCCACAGTCGCTGTAACATGTGCAGAGTGGAATTCCACCGTGTTGGCACATCGCATTTCAACCTATTAACTGGCATGGACAAAGACCTCTGTATTTTAGCAAGTCAATGACCTGGGGGGTGCAAACAGCAGAAATGAGCACACAGCTTACTAGCTTTCTGGAGCAGCTCATCAAGGCCAGGATAGTGTTGGAGAAAAAACTGTACCGCCAAGTTGAGAACGTGAGCCATGCAATGTACCTGTGTGAACTTGCCACGCCGTATGGCCGCAACCAGGTTCACAATGTTATTTGACACAGTCTCACTTGATGCATGCTCAGCGGAGACAGCCATTGATCAAACTCAGCCTGGAGAGCTGTCCACAACTCTTCAGCTACATGACTGCGATCTCCAAAGGCAAATTAATTTTAATACTGACAATTGTGATGAGCCCTGGCTGCGAAGTATGGAGGTGGTGGGGATTCGCTCTGCCCTGCTGGAATGCGTGACTCATTAAGACAGATGTTGGGGGTGCAGGTGAAGGCCCTAGAAGTGATGGAGGAGGCGGAAGCAGTGGAGGAAGTGTTAAATGTAGAGGTTTTTCCTGCAAGCCATAGGGATTTCAAGACTTGTGGAGTAGCGCCTGTCCCCACAAGCTCCAGAGTCACCCAGTGCCCAGTCAGCGAGATATAATGCCCTTGACAATGCTTACTCTTCCAAGTGTCTGTAGTGAAATGGACCCTGGCAGACAGAGATTTAGTCAAGGAAAGGGTGATGTTGTCTGTGGCATGCTGGAGGAGCGCAGGCACAGTTTTCTTAGAAAAGTAATGGTGACTGTGAAATTTGTACTGGGGGTCTGCGATGACCATCAGCTTTTAGAAACTATTTGTATCTACCGGACGGAAAGGCAACATTTCCGTGGCCAACAGATTGTAGATAGTGGAATTGAACCTCTTAGGTTTGTCATGCATAGAAGGAAACAAACTTTTTCATTACCACAACTGCAGAACCGTGGACTGGCTGCAGTGCTGGGAGAGGGCAGTGTACGGTGAGCCAGACAAACTGCTGGACGTGAGAGAGGTGTAGGCGGAGATGTTACGGTGGATTGAGAAAGTTCTGGTGTGCTCGTTCTATGAGATCAGTCAAAAACAGCAGACATGTCTTCTTCCGCTACAGCTGACGGCAGGCTCTGAGTCACAGTGACTGGAGTGGGTAAAGAACCTGAGGTTCTGTGGTTGAAAACCTGCATCTCAATAGTTGGCATGGTAACAAAGGAGGAAGAAGAATCAGCAGATTTGATTGATGGGGTGGCTGAGGGTTGCTGGGTTTTGTGGTCCACTAGTCCCACAGTAATGCATTTTGATTGTGCATGTGAAGGTTCATACATGTAGTACTCAAATTATTGCACTTTTTACCTCTACTCATTTTTTTTTTGCAAAGTTGGCAGATTACGTGAGATGGGTTTTCCTTTGTAGTGTCAAAAAGGCCCAGGCTAGGCAACCCTTGCCAGCCCTCTGAGCTGCAGAACCACAGATGCTGCTGGTCACAGCCACAGTTGTGGCTGAGGATGCATTGCTCATCATGGCTGTATCACTATGTGTCTATGACGTACAGCACAATCAAACCTCTTGGTCTTCATCCTCAGATGACCTATATGCCTCTATGTTCACAGCAACTGCGATCTAAAATATCAGCCTCTGTGTTATCACATTCCTAACCCTTGGAGTCACCTTCCTCCTCTTCCTGCAGTGACAGCAAAGTACATTATGCGTGAGCCTCAAATATCTGACTGTTATCAGGATCACATCCCCCCAGGGGTTAACGTTGGATGACAATGGTCAGGATGCTGTTCGGACCCTACTTTATTCTGCCCCAGATCCAAGCTAAAAAAGTTTTGAGCATTGGTACAGATTTCCTCCTCTTGCCTCTGTGAAACTTTTGAGTACACTTTTGATGACCATGGCATGGAATGTGTGAACAGCTATTCAGACTCACCCATCTGTGGTTCCGTACAGTCAGTTGTACAGTTGAAGATTTGGGATGCGGGGGGAAGAAAGGGAAATATGGGTGCCACCTCTGTGGACTGTACTGGGTGTGATATTGAGGTGGAGGAAGAGGAGGAAAGGCCACTTGAAGCTGTGCTTACCATCCACTTGAGCACATGCTCTTTCTGGGCCTCATCAACAAGGTGTAGCCCTGTTCGTCTGCCAAAGAAAGAAAGTGGAGCAGCCCATCCAGTAAAAGAAGTTGTCAGATGTCTTTGCATAGGACGTGATGTTTTTGGTTCACTAGTGCTTTCACTAACCTTATCACCTACCCCACGCAATGGCATATCTAGGGGGGGCAGCCGGGGCATGTGCCCCAGGCGCAGCTAGTATGGGGGCGCAGTCGGGCCGCCTAAAGCGGCAGTCCGCAGTGTCTCCTCCGGGAGCTGCTTTCTGCTGCCCCCCGGACTGGGAGTCAGCTGTTCTCTGTGCCGACTGTCGAGCTGACAGCCGGCACAGAAAAGCTGCAGCGCGCCGGCTTCCAGTGTTCAATTGTACTGCATCTGAGATGCGAGTACAATTGAAGCTCTGACTGCCGGGTCAGAGCGATGCCAGCAGCATGATCAGGTCATGTGATCACGCTGCTGACATCACTCGCCCGCGCTGCAGAGCAGAGTCAGAGACGCAGATTGGTGGTAAGTTCTCCAGTGGAGCTGAAGACACTGAAGGTGCAGGGGTGGGGGGGGATTTAATGTGAGTGGGAATGGGGGGGTTTAATGTGAGTGGGAATGGGGGATTTAATGTGAGTGGGAATGGGGGGATTTAATGTGAGTGGAGATGGGGGATTTATTGTGTGTGGGGAGAATTGGAGTGGAGATGGGGGATTGAATATGTGGGGGGATTGAATGTGTTGGGGGAGATTTGTCATGGTGATGGGGTTGTTTAATGTGTGGGGGAGATTTGGAGTGGGGATGGGGGATTTAATGTTTGGGGGGAATTTTGAGTGAGGATGGGGGATTTAATGTGTGGGGGGTGATATTTGGAGTGGAGATGGGGTTATTTATTGTGTTTGGGGAGATTTGTAGTGGAAATGGGGGGATTTAATGTGTGGGGGAGATTTGAGGACACAAAATGAAGAGCAAAGGGGGAGACGGGTGCATGTATGAGGAAACAGTACGGGGAATGGGGGGCATGTATGAGGAAACAGTACAGGGAATGGGGGGCATGTATGAGGAAACAGTACGGGGGAATGGGGGGCATGTATGAGGAAACAGTACGGGGGAATGGGGGGCATGTATGAGGAACCAGTACGGGGGAATGGGGGCATGTATGAGGAAACAGTACCGGGGAATGGGGGGCATGTATGAGGAAGCTTTACGGGGAAAGGGGGGCATGTATGAGGAAACAGTACAGGGGAATGGAGGCATGTATGAGGAAACAGTATGGGGGAATGGGGGGCTTGTAGGAGGAAACAGTACAGGGGAATGGGGGGCATGTATGAGGAAACAGTACAGGGGAATGGGGGGCATGTATGAGGAAACAGTATGGGGGAATGGGGGGCTTGTAGGAAGAAACAGTACAGGGGAATGGGGGGCATGTATGAGGAAACAGTACAGGGGAATGGGGGGCATGTATGAGGAAACAGTACAGGGGAATGGGGGCATGTATGAGGAAACAGTATGGGGGAATGGGGGGCTTGTATGAGGAAACAGTACAGGGGAATGGGGGGCATGTATGAGGAAACAGTACAGGGGAATGGGGGGCATGTATGAGGAAACAGTACTGGGGAATGGGGCATGTATGAGGAAACAGTATGGGGGAATGGGGGGCATGTATGAGGAAACAGTACAGGGGAATGGGGGCATAAATGAGGCAACAGTATGGGGGGATGGGTGCAGAAAGTATGGGGAGCAAATGGGGGAATGTATGCAGACATGAAAAATGTATGAGGACAGAGTATGGGGAGTGAGGGTGTTGGGATGTGTACATGCGTAGCATGAGGGGACAGTGTAAGGGCACAGCCAGGAGGGGACAGAATACCAAGGAGGGGGAGTGTGATGAGAGAGTACAGTATAAATACTAGGCCCGATGGGGGGATACAGTGTGAGAGGACAGTGTGAAAAGGGGCTGGTATGGAAAAGAGAGGTCCGTGTAAAGAGCATGTACCATAAGAGGGACAATGTGGGGGTCATATTTTATGCAGACAATATAGTGAGGGGCAATTTTTTACTCAGTAGCATTATAATGACTCTTCTATCTTTAAGGGCAACATGTGGAGATTTTCTGCAAAAGAGCGGAGAAGATGGAAGTCTGTAGAGACGAGCTATGAATGAGAAAATGCATCATGGGATCTGGACAAGTTGAAGAAAAGAACGGCTCCAGAGACAACGTCATCTATAAGGTACCTGGATGTAAATGTTATTTGTGTTACTGACTAACGCTCATGTTTTTATTTATGTTAGGAGCAATAAAGGGGATGTCCAGGTTTCTAATGAGTCTGCAGTCATTCTTTGTGACTGCAGACTTCTGAGTTCTCGTAGTGCGCACTGCACACTGTCAGGATTCTCTCGTGCTGGCGATTTACATACGTGCAGTCATGTGCTGACTAGACATGTGAGGCCTCACTCAACGAAAACGAACTGAGTAAGGCTGGGCACATCTAGTCAGAATGTGGTCAGAAGTATACAAATCGCATGTTTGTGCTGACATGACTGTCCACCGGCAAGGGAGAATCCTAAAAGTGTGCAGTGCATTCGTTGTGAGAATTTAAAAGTCTGCAATGTCAGGATTCAGCTCTGCAGGTTCCAGTAGTAGTCACATGGACACTTCACTCATATGCGATTTTCATACTTATGGTCCTGTGACAACGAGCTTCTCTTCTGCTTCTCTCAGTTTTTCACTGAACATTGAGAGCATTAGAGAGAGGAGCTCATGGGTACATGATTAAGTGTGCAAATCGCATATGTTCTGGGGGTGGCGCCAAACTGAATTCTTGCCCCGGGTGCCAGAAACCCTAGATACACCTCTGACCCCACATACACTTTGTGCACCAAGCTTTATTCCTCTTTCACCACAGCCTTTTTCCCAGGCATGTTATTTAGAAAGTGTGGTAGGAGCACAGTATTTTCAACAACAAAAAATGGATTTTAAACTCTGCTTCACCTCTGAAAACAGCTGAATTTCAGCAACAGATGATTCCAAGGTGAAATATGGTATGTTGTATTGTGTTAGTCACAGAATAAAGAATTGTGTGAGTGTGGATGAGGCCTTTATGACAAAGAAAATATGCTACAAATAATTTGAAAGTCAGATGTCACCTACTGTATGACGTTAGGAACAGAATAATTTTTTGTGGCCTCTATAACACACTAGATGCTACAAGCTATTTTAAAGTCAGGTCCCCTACTGTATGACACTAGGAAAAGAAGAATTTTTGGAGGCCCCTTGAACAGGCCTCTATAATACACTAAATGCTGCAAACTCTATTAAAGTCTGGTCCCCTACTTTATGACACTAGAAATAGAAGAATTTTTTGGTGGCCTTTGGATCAGGCCTCTATAACACACTAGATTCTAGAAAACTTCTTTAGGCTATGTGCACACGTTCAGGAATTCATGCAGAAAATTCCTGGGGAAATCCGGACATTTCTGCCAGATTTCCGCATGAAATCTGCATGCGTTTTTTTGCGCATTTTTTGCGCGATTTTGATGCAGTTTTTGCGCGTTTTTTTGCGCGTTTTTTGCGCGGTTTTTCCCAGACATTTCCCAATGCATTAGACAGTGGGAAAACCGCAAAAAAAAAAACGCAAAATTAATGAGCAGGTTCATTATTTTTCCGCAATGCGTTTTTCTGCATCATGTGCACAGAAATTGCGGATTTCATTAAAAATGATAGGATGCTTAATGTATGCAGATTATTTGCGGTTTTATAGCGTTTTTATAGCGCAAAAATGCTAAAAAACCGCAAATAATCTGCAACATGTGCACATAGCCTTAAAATCAGCTCCTCTACTGTATGACGTTTAGCAACAGAACATTTTTTGGTTAAGTGCGTGAGATCTGCAGACAAAGTGTGAAACGGCGGGCTGTCTAACTTTTTACAACTGAAAAATTATATATATTTTTATTGTGGGCTAGGTCTGCACAGAGTTTGACATTACTGCAACACTAAAT
The DNA here is from genome assembly GCF_032444005.1 of Ranitomeya imitator. NCBI lineage: Eukaryota > Metazoa > Chordata > Amphibia > Anura > Dendrobatidae > Ranitomeya > Ranitomeya imitator. Next base: position 116,801,727 of record NC_091289.1, read on the forward strand.
GACAAAGTGGCATACAGCAGGCTGTTTCACACTTAGCTAGTGAAAAAATATTATTTAGTGTTAGTGCTATACTTGTGCAAGGAACACAATAGAAGCAGTGCACAACACACTTGTAGGACATGTGCCCTGCTGGCTTTGTCTGTGGACCTCAGTAATAGCCCCCCAAAATGATGGAAGGTAAATTTCACAGCCACACTGGACTAGCTAGCTACATTATCTGACTGATAAGCAACCCTCTAGCTAACTAGCTAAAATCTTGCTGCTAACAGTGCTAGCATCAGGAGCAGCCTCTCTGCGCTGTTACAGCATCAAAATGGCGCTTAAACAAGATGTCCGCTCTTTATATGGAGAGAGACATGTGATTTCAGCAATCAATGATAAAAGCCATGGTGTCAGGACATTGTGTATGTTTCCTGCGCTCTGATTGGCTAGCCGAAATGTGCACACATGAAGTTAGGAAAAAACAAGCAAATAAAAAGTTTACAAGAATGCCGCACCTTTGAGCTCTGCAAACCCCCTCCCCTCATCAAACACATGCCAAAAGCTCATGAGACACCACAATTATCATTGCTATAGTGTTGAAAATACTTTTGTGGGAATGCAAATATTTTTACGCACTTTTTACGGACTGTTAACAATTTTTCCGATTTTAGAAAATTTTCCTCGTGTTTCTGATCACAAATACAAATGTGCCATATTCGGGACGAATTTATGTTTGATGATCGGTTTCCGAACAAATTCGCTCATCACTATTCCTGTGCAGGGAGGAAGCAAAAAAGTGTACAGACATTACGCTGATTCTTTCTTACAGGTTAAACATTCCTTAAAAACAGGCAGGGAAATGTTTTGCCTCAGGAAACAATGAGCTGCGGCCGGTGCTGTAATGTCTGTATACACTCTCTCTGTATTGAGCATTTGGGTTCTCTCATTCTTTCTCTTTAGAAAAGTAAACTGGGGAAGACATTATCTTGAAACTACAATGACCAAGGATGATCAGATATGTGAAAGACAAGCCACATTAAAAAATTAACCTAGACTTGGAACAGGCAAATACAGAGTTAAATATTAAAATGACAATAGATAAGACTGCTGGAATCCAGGACAAGTGAACAGGACCAAAGTCAAAAAGTAATGGTGCTAATCCAGAAGGTACTAAAGCGATGTATAAATTCTACATATTTTTTTAGTAATTAGCTTTACAATTATCCTCTTCTTGCAGTCTTACCTTCAAAGACAAATCATTATGATAGGAACATGTGTCCCATTGTTCCACAGGAAAAATAAATTGACTTACGTAGATAATGACAGCTTGTGTTCTGGGATCACTATTTACATGCAATGATCTAACGATGTCTGATAATGATGGACAGAAAAAAAAATCCTCTTCATCTTTAAAACTTCAAAGGAAAAAAAACTCCAAGCAAATGTGCCGCTTAGGACCTACGGATTTTTCGAATGCATCCACTTCCAGTGAAAAATGTTAATAAAAATTCATTTATTTTCTCAAAAAAATTAAATATATTTGTAAAATATTTTTAAAATACAGTACAACGCGCTTCGGCTGCTATTACTACAGTGCAGCCTTCATCAGGTAGCAAAAAAAAAAAAAAACCCAAAAAGAACAGACATACAATAAGCACTATAAAGTCATCTTTAAAAGTTATCCTGCAATTTATAGCATTGGAAATAAAGATGTGTGATTGTTGCGCCTGCTGAAAATCACAATTTTGCGAAGTTTGCAGATCACAGCAAGTTCAAACAGTTTGCTATTCAATTTTCAGTTCACTTGTATTGCCAGACTAGATATTGATGTATAATAATAGTTGCAAATCATTATTGGAATTGAGGAGAAAATTAGATGGATAGGAGGTCAGTAGAAAAAAAACAAGGGATAACAGAGGAAAATATGATCACATATGCAAGTCAAGAGAAAGTATTCTTGTAGTTATAAAACTACCATAGACTTATCATCTAACAAAAATACTATGGGTGTCTATTTGGCCTTACAGTGATTCTGATGAAAAGCAGTCATTTTAAAGCTGCTTTCCACAACTTGTAAAACCCATTCTCATTCCCCATCTTAGGCCCAGTTAAAATAAATACCTATACTCAGCTCCCATGCCGGTACCGATCAAGCAGTGTCGGCACTTATGTTCACAGAGCTCACATAAGGTTATTATGACAAGTGAGCCCCGCGCCCAATCTTCAGACACAGGGCCGGACTGGCCATCGGGCACTAGCAAATGCCAGAAGGGCCAGTGCCAGTAGTGGACCACTCGATCCCTGCACGCTGTGCCACTGTCAGCGGCATAAGCGCTGGCTAACCCCCCCCCGCCAGCGCCGCTGCATTCAACTATACCGGCGTCTATGAACGCTAGCTGCCGGCAGCGTCGCAAGCATCGGTAACACTGTGTGGGATGCCAGAAGGTAAGAATATTGCGATTTTTAATTTTTTAAAATATTTTTAAACCTGTGTTGTGTTGTCTATGCATTTTCGTAGCAGAAAACCGCTGTGAAGACGCATACACAACAGGTGCACATAGCCTCGACGGGTCCGTCAGAAAAACGGGCCCAGTGCACCTGTTTTTTACATTCTGCACAGGATCCGTCATTTCAACATTTTGACGGATCCTGTGCAGATTGTAAAAACGGAAGTGTGAAAGAAGCCTAAGGCACTGGGGCACTGTAAGTTGGCATGGCAGTGACATAGACGGAAACAGTCCATATGGTGTAGTAAACAATAAAGCAACTGAAAAACAACAAAGACTTGCCTGGCTAGGAGCAAACTAATCCATCATACCTTTGATTCACTCTACGAGGGATGTGTGGGGGCTGGGCTCTTCAGCAACTGAGCATTTACACATTTAACTGCATATCCTTTTCAGATTTACACCATATCAGTCAGTAGGCTGTGTCTCTCTTTCTGAGACTTTTCTTCAGTCCTGTATCTGTTGCGAGGCGTCCTCCTTCAACTGAGATGCCTAAGCCTCCAGTACTACCCAAGCTGGAGCTAAACAACTACCAAATCCTACTCATCACTCAACTAAATAATGGCCCAGAACAAACCATGAATAAAATGGCATAGCACCCAAGGTGCTACACCAACCAGTAGTACCCGGCTTGTATTATCTCTCCCAGCTTCACATTCTGCGATATAGATATACTCCATCTAGTATCCTCCCTGTGGATCGTCTACACAACATACAGGAGTTTCAGTCTTTGTAAGCTACTTATCTTGTATAAACTGTCCAAAAAACATTCGTTTCTGAAGACAGATGTATGACTTGCTATTATTAATAATCAGAAAGTGCAAACAGAGGCTTTTAACAAAGAAGTCCAAAAAAATTATCCCTTTATGTAGGAGACAAGACAGGAGTACTGTTTTGCACATTGAGAGGTTAGTCTTTCTCAACTACGAGAAAAATCATCCTTTTTTTTGAGTACCCCGACAGGTTTGCTAATAAAATAGTTAAGCTATTACAAAGGCTTTTTCGCAAGCCATCCAAAAGTTATCGCCTTTTAGGGAGACTGTTTTAAAAACTTTTTAATCTTGTCAGTAGGACTTAGAAAAAAATGCTCTGTTTTGGGAGCTGCTTCATGATTGTATTCCTTCTAGTATATTTCTCAGCTTCAGTAGTATTGCTCATATCATAAGACACAGTGGGAAGCCAGGAAATGTGTGGACGTTGTAAAGTGGCTGTGGCCGGAGCAGCTCGGTGGAGAGTTTCAACCAGGCAGGCAGGGAGATGTAGCAGCTTCAGACAGCCATGGCAGCCCCAGAAACAGCAGTAGTACAGTATAGTTGAAATGATGAACTGGAAGTAGACATCTAGCAGAGTGTGTCCTTTCAGCATTGGTAGCAGTGGAATGGCTTAAAAGACAGAAAATGGGAAGGCATGTAGATAGCATGGCCAATTTAAGGTCACCGCTACTCACTGATTCTGTGCGAGCAGCAGTTCATTAATCAGTGGTTTTCAGCCCTAGACAGTCGCATCTTGGCACCGTCCAGGTTGAAAACTATTTATCCCCAGAAATGGATTAAAGCGTGGGACAGAACGGTGGACAAGTGAGGGATGTTGTTGTTTTTCATTTTTGTTTTATTACAGTAGACAAGGGATGCAATGGAATCCCCCATTCCAGGTCAGAATAGCTGTGTTTGTTGTTTTTAAATTAAAAAGGAAAAATTGGTTTGTTTTTATTTCAAATAAAAGACTTTATTCTGGCTGTGTCTTTATTTGCCATGTAACTACAGGATTAGTAATGGATCTTCATTGCTAAGCGATGGGCTTGATGTGACCTGATAATGCAAAGGTGACATCAACCCCACAAATATGAACCCCACTTGCCACCGCTACAGGGCAAGAGGGAAGAGCCGAGCAAAGAGCCAGAATTGGCACATCTAATAGATGAGCCTTCTCTGGGGTGGCTGCGGGCTGCTATTTTTACACTGGAGGGGGTCATAACAATGGCCCCTTACTAGCCTCAGAATACCAGCCCCCCAGCTGTCTGCTTTAGCAAAACTGGTTGTTAAAAATGGGGGGACCCTAAGGCATTTTTAAAAAATATTTATTTCAATAATTTTAAAAGCAGCATGGGGACCCCTCTATTTTATTCTAATGCTGACAGCTGAGGGTTTGATTTTTGCCTGGCTGGTTATCAAAAATACAGGGGAACTCACGTTGTTGTCTTTTTTAAATTATTTGTTTGGAGCGTAGGCACTGCCTGATGAATTCTCTGATCAGTCAGTCCAGCTGTCACTGTTATTAGCGGCAGTAGGCATCAGTTGATGGGAGCATTAGTCTCATCAGCCGACACCAATGACAGGAGGTAAACTTCATACCTCTGTTCACAGCTGCAGGCTCACACTGTCATTTCACAGAGTTGGAACCATGGCTGTCTAATCGGCGGTAAAATCATTTTGCTGCACTGTCATGCACATTACAGCACCACAAACACACGAAGTCTGTGTTCGGTGTCCGTGCCCGAACAGTAGGTGTGCGGTATGGATGCTGAACTTTACTGTTCAGGTTCACCCATCTCTACTATTGATCACACTTAACAACCTCTCAGACATTATACTGGAGTCTGTACATGACATTGCACTTACATCAAACTGGGCCAATAGTTTTCACTGGTTCAATATGTTGACACAGAAGTCCAAAGGGTTCAAGATCAAGGTATCTGCTAAAGTACATAGTGCAAGGAAGACTGAATGTGACTGCTTAGATGGTGCATCTATGTTTGCTGCTGTGCATCAGTTTGTGGCATCTGTTCAATCATGTCATATATTTTGTATTATGCACTGCTGCATTGGTTATTTGTAAAATTGCTATCTTTGTGAGAAAAATTTCAGTCGACTGTGCTCGAAGTACATAGTGATCGCCTAGTCATACATGTGGTCAGCAACTGTCCACTGTGTAAAAGCGTCAACGATTAGGGAACCCAGATTTTTCCTAGCCCAAAGAAACACCTAACAATTTTGGAAAAAAATGATAATTTAACTTAAAGAACATTGATATGACAATTTTGAACAGTTTTGCCCTTTCCAGCTCGCTATTTACTCTACAGTGAGCAAAGAGGAATCATCTGGTCAAACATGTAGTGGGCAAATGTCTGCTATGCAAAACTTCACAGATTAGGAAATTATAGCTGGAAACATTTTTGGTGCAGCAACTACTGTAATTTCAGTCATGTTAGATGTTAGGAGTCGAGTTTCCTCTGCTGCACTGGGGGAATCTCGATCCGTCTCCGGTGCGGTCTCCCATTCTTCTCCAGCCGCGGTGGAGTCTGCTCAGCAGGGACGTCGATCCCAGCTGTTGTGAATTCTGTGGCAGAGCTCCCTCCTGTGGTCACAAGTGGTACTTCGGCTGGTTCTCTCTGTGAGCTTCCGTTGGTGGAGGAAAGTGGTACTGCGGCTTCTGAGTTTCCTTCCTCAGGTGATGTGGTGAAGTCGTTAGTTGCTGCTCTATTTAACTCCACCTAGTGCTTTGATCCTGGCCTCCAGTCAATGTTCTAGTATTGGACCTGTTTCCTCCTGGATCGTTCCTGTGGCCTGCTGCTCTGCATAGCTAAGTTCCTCTTTGCTATTTGTTTGCTGTTTTTTTCTGTCCAGCTTGTCAATTTGTTTTTTTCTGCTTGCTGGAAGCTCTGGGACGCAGAGGGTGTACCTCCGTGCCGTTAGTTCAGTACGGAGGGTCTTTTTGCCCCCTTTGCGTGGTTTTTGTAGGGTTTTGTGTTGACCGCAAAGTTACCTTTCCTATCCTCGCTCTGTTCAGAAAGTTGGGCCTCACTTTGCTAAATCTATTTCATCTCTACGTTTGTCTTTTCATCTTAACTCACAGTCATTATATGTGGGGGCTGCCTTTTCCTTTGGGGTATTTCTCTGAGGCAAGGTAGGCTTATTTTCTATCTTCAGGCTAGCTAGTTTCTCAGGCCGTGCCGAGTTGCATAGGGAGCGTTAGGCGCAATCCACGGCTGCCTTTAGTGTGGTTGGAGAGGATTAGGGATTGCGGTCAACAGAGTTCCCACGTCTCAGAGCTCGTTTTTGTTTTTTGGGTTATTGCCAGGTCACTGTATGTGCGCTGACCTCTATGTCCATTGTGGTACTGAATTACCTTTCATAACAGTACTGGAGGCCCAAAGTACTAATGATTCCCAATAGAGGGAAAAAAGAAGTTCTGAGACCATTTTTTTTTCTTTGCACTGTGTTTTGCCTTTTTTTTTCCCCTAGACATTTGGGTGGTGCAGGACACAGGTGTAGCGATGGACATTAAAAGTCTGTCTTCATGTGTGGATCAGCTCACGGCAAGAGTACAAAGTATTCAAGACTTTGTGGTTCAGAATTCTATGTTAGAACCGAGAATTCCTATTCCTGATTTGTTTTTTGGAGATAGAACTAAATTTCTGAGTTTCAAAAATAATTGTAAACTATTTCTGGCTTTGAAACCTCGCTCCTCTGGTGACCCAGTTCAACAAGTTAGGATCGTTATTTCTTTTTTGCGTGGCGACCCTCAGGACTGGGCATTTTCTCTTGCGTCAGGAGATCCTGCATTAAGTAATATCGATGCATTTTTCCTGGCGCTCGGATTGCTGTACGATGAGCCTAATTCTGTGGATCAGGCAGAGAAGAATTTGCTGGCTCTGTGTCAGGGTCAGGATGAAATAGAGGTATATTGTCAGAAATTTAGAAAGTGGTCCGTACTCACTCAGTGGAATGAAGGTGCGCTCGCAGCTATTTTCAGAAAAGGTCTCTCTGAAGCCCTTAAGGATGTCATGGTGGGATTTCCTATGCCTGCTGGTCTGAATGAGTCTATGTCTTTGGCCATTCAGATCGGTCGACGCTTGCGCGTGCGTAAATCTGTGCACCATTTGGCGGTATTACCTGAGCTTAAACCTGAGCCTATGCAGTGCGATAGGACTTTGACCAGAGTTGAACGGCAAGAACACAGACGTCTGAATGGGCTGTGTTTCTACTGTGGTGATTCCACTCATGCTATCTCTGATTGTCCTAAGCGCACTAAGCGGTTCGCTAGGTCTGCCACCATTGGTACGGTACAGTCAAAATTTCTTCTGTCTGTTACCTTGATCTGCTCTTTGTCATCGTATTCTGTCATGGCATTTGTGGACTCAGGCGCTGCTCTGAATTTGATGGACTTGGAGTATGCTAGGCGTTGTGGGTTTTTCTTGGAGCCCTTGCAGTGTCCTATTCCATTGAGAGGAATTGATGCTACGCCTTTGGCCAAGAATAAGCCTCAGTACTGGACCCAGCTGACCATGTGCATGGCTCCTGCACATCAGGAGGTTATTCGCTTTCTGGTGTTGCATAATCTGCATGATGTGGTCGTGTTGGGGTTGCCATGGCTACAAGTCCATAATCCAGTATTAGATTGGAAATCCATGTCGGTGTCCAGCTGGGGTTGTCAGGGGGTACATGGTGATGTCCCATTTCTGACTATTTCGTCATCCACCCCTTCTGAGGTTCCTAAATTCTTGTCTGATTACCGGGATTTATTTGATGAGCCCAAGTCCGATACCCTACCTCCGCATAGGGATTGTGATTGTGCTATCGATTTGATTCCTGGTAGTAAATTCCCAAAAGGTCGACTGTTTAATTTATCTGTGCCTGAGCACGCCGCTATGCGGAGTTATGTGAAGGAGTCTTTGGAGAAGGGGCATATTCGCCCGTCATCGTCGCCATTAGGAGCAGGGTTCTTTTTTGTAGCCAAGAAGGATGGTTCACTGAGACCTTGTATAGATTACCGCCTTCTAAATAAGATCACGGTTAAATTTCAGTACCCCTTGCCATTGTTATCTGATTTGTTTGCTCGGATTAAGGGGGCTAGTTGGTTCACCAAGATAGATCTTCGTGGTGCGTATAATCTTGTGCGTATTAAGCGAGGCGATGAGTGGAAAACTGCATTTAATACGCCCGAGGGCCATTTTGAGTATCTAGTAATGCCATTCGGACTTGCCAATGCTCCATCAGTGTTTCAGTCCTTTATGCATGACATCTTCCGAGAGTACCTGGATAAATTCCTGATTGTGTACTTAGATGACATTTTGATCTTCTCGGATGATTGGGAGTCTCATGTGAAGCAGGTCAGAACGGTGTTTCAGGTCCTGCGTGCTAATTCTTTGTTTGTGAAGGGATCAAAGTGTCTCTTTGGTGTTCAGAAGGTTTCATTTTTGGGGTTCATCTTTTCCCCTTCTACTATCGAGATGGACCCTGTTAAGGTCCAAGCCATCCACAATTGGACTCAGCCGACATCTCTAAAAAGTCTGCAAAAGTTCCTGGGCTTTGCTAATTTTTATCGTCGCTTCATCTGCAATTTTTCTAGTATTGCTAAACCATTGACCGATTTGACCAAGAAAGGTGCTGATTTGGTCAATTGGTCTTCTGCTGCGGTGGAAGCTTTTCAAGAGTTGAAGCGTCGTTTTTCTTCTGCCCCTGTGTTGTGTCAACCAGATGTTTCGCTTCCGTTCCAGGTCGAGGTTGATGCTTATGAGATTGGAGCAGGGGCTGTTTTGTCGCAGAGAAGTTCTGATTGCTCGGTGATGAAACCATGCGCCTTCTTTTCCAGGAAGTTTTCGCCTGCTGAGCGAAATTATGATGTGGGCAATCGAGAGTTGCTAGCCATGAAGTGGGCAATCGAGGAGTGGGGTCATTGGCTTGAAGGACCTAAGCATCGCGTGGTGGTCTTGACTGATCATAAGAACTTGACTTATCTCGAGTCCGCCAAGCGGTTGAATCCTAGACAAGCTCGTTGGTCGTTGTTTTTTGCCCGTTTTGACTTTGTGATTTCATACCTTCCGGGCTCTAAAAATGTGAAGGTGGATGCTCTGTCTAGGAGTTTTGTGCCCGACTCTCCGGGTGTATCTGAGCCGGCGGGTATCCTCAAAGAGGGAGTAATTGTGTCTGCCATCTCCCCTGATTTGCGGCGGGTGCTGCAAAAATTTCAGGCTAATAAACCTGATCGTTGCCCAGCGGAGAAACTGTTTGTCCCTGATAGATGGACGAATAAAGTTATCTCTGAGGGTCATTGTTCGGTGTTGGCTGGTCATCCTGGAATCTTTGGTACCAGAGAGTTAGTGGCTAGATCCTTTTGGTGGCCATCTCTGTCGCGGGATGTGCGTACTTTTGTGCAGTCCTGTGGGATTTGTGCTCGGGCTAAGCCCTGCTGTTCTCGTGCCAGTGGGTTGCTTTTGCCCTTGCCGGTCCCGAAGAGGCCTTGGACACATATCTCTATGGATTTTATTTCAGATCTTCCCGTCTCTCAAAAGATGTCAGTCATTTGGGTGGTCTGTGATCGCTTCTCTAAGATGGTCCATTTGATACCCTTGTCTAAATTGCCTTCCTCCTCTGATTTGGTGCCATTGTTTTTCCAGCATGTGGTTCGTTTACATGGCATTCCAGAGAATATCGTTTCTGACAGAGGTTCCCAGTTTGTTTCGAGGTTTTGGCGAGCCTTTTGTGGTAGGATGGGCATTGACTTGTCTTTTTCCTCGGCTTTCCATCCTCAGACTAATGGCCAGACCGAACGAACCAATCAGACCTTGGAAACATATCTGAGATGCTTTGTTTCTGCTGATCAGGATGACTGGGTGTCCTTTTTGCCTTTGGCTGAGTTCGCCCTTAATAATCGGGCCAGCTCGGCTACCTTGGTTTCACCGTTTTTCTGCAACTCTGTGTTCCATCCTCGTTTCTCTTCAGGGCAGGTTGAGTCTTCGGACTGTCCTGGTGTGGATACTGTG